>NW_026555325.1:15670000-16980000 GCF_021234165.1 Pteronotus mesoamericanus | reverse complement strand
AATCAAGATGGTGGAGGAATGAGTAGAAGTCACACTGACCTCCTCCCCGGACCAACCTGGAATTACAGCTAATTGTGGAGAAATCACCTGGAACAAACAACTGAACAACAGTGAGAGAGGAGCCTTGTAACCTCGGAGACAGAAGCATCGGCTTTAGTGCAATCGAACTGGGAAAAATGCAGTACAGACCTGAGAAGGTAGGTGGGGTGCCCACCGGCGACAGCACCAGAAGGATATTGAAACGGCCAGTTGGATCCCCCTGAGAAGAGTGGGGTATAAACCAAAAGTGGGGATCTCTAGCCCACAGCACCAGAGCCCAAAAAGTACAGAGAAAACAGCCAGCTGCGAAAAGCAGCAGGGTTGCTCTCTGCCAGAGATAGGCGGCTGGAGATGCAAAGAACTGTTTAAAGGGCCAACGCATAAACTTTTATTTGCAGCCACTTACCCTGGTCTCCAGCAAAGGTGGGGGCAGAGTGGGCTAGAGACACCTGAGGAAAGACTGGGGAGGGAGACTTTGGGGAGAGAACAGAGAGTAGCTGGCCAGATCTCGGTGCTGACTCATCCCCCATGAGAGAGTGGCCAACTTGCTCAGGCAGAGACCACTCCCCCTGAGCGGCACCAAGGTCAAAGGACCCAATAGCCCTGCTCCCAGGTGGGATTCCACCCCACCCTATGCTGTCTAAGCTGCCTGCTGTGTGCAGAGTGGCAGCCACAGACAGTAGATCCTTGGCTAAAGGGGGTACAGAGAGGTCTGGAAACACTTGAGGAGAGACTGGGGATGGAAGCTTTGGGGAGAGAATGGAGAGAGTAGCCTGCAGTATCCCAGTGCAGACTCCTTCCCCATATGGCAACATCATGAGAGGACCCAATAGCCCCGCCCCCAGGAGGGAATCCTTCCCACCCTGAGCTGTCTAAGGCAGCCTGCTGAGTGCAGAGTGAATAGATTAGCGGCTAAAGGAGACAGCCACAAACAGTAGATTACCGGAAGTCTCCAACAGGCTTCCTAAGGTCAGACAGGGTCAACATCTGACATCATCAGAAGTATATCCAGTAAATAAAAACAGCAGTCTCCAACCACAGAAGTTCACACCACAAAGTCAGGAAATCAAGACAGATCAACTTAAACATCAGAAGCAAAAGAGAAGAGTCTTACGAATAATGTGAAGACAAAGAGATATGCCCCACTCAAAGACAAAGGAGGAATCCCCAGAAAGAGAACTAAATGAAACAGAGGCAAGTAAACTAGCAGATACTGAGTTCCAAAAAATGGTTCTAAGGAAGCTCAATGTGCTCAGTGAGCTCAGAGAGAATTACCAAAAACTCCAGGAAAACTAAGAGGAACTTACTGCAAACTATATTAGCATGAAAAAGGACATAGAAATCATCAATAAGAGACAAGAGGAAATGAAGAATACAATTTCTGAACTGAAGAACACAGTAGAAGGAATCAAAGCAGGCTAGATGAAGCCGAGGATCAAATCAGTGAGCTGGAGGACAAGGTAGAAAAAAGCTCCCAGAAAGAACAAAAAAAATGAAAAAAGACTCAAAAAGAATGAGGAAGTATTGAGGGAAATGCAGGACAACCTAAAACGTAATAATATCCGTATAATAGGGATATCAGAAGGAGAAGAGGATGAGGAAGGGATAGAGAACCTGTTGGAAAAAGTAATGATGGAAAACTTCCCTAGTTGGAGGAGAGGAAAATTCACGCAAGTCCAGGAAGCACAGAGGGTCCCACTCAAGAGGAACCCAATGAGGCCCACTCCAAGACACATCATCATTAAAATGGCAAATATCAAAGACAAACAGAGAATCCTACAGGCAGCAAGGGAGAATGGGGGAGTAACATACAAGGGAGCCCCGATAGGGCTAGCAGCTGACTTCTGAACAAAAACACTGCAAGCCAGAAGGGAGTGGCAAGAAATATTCCCAGTCATGAAAAGCAAAGGTCTGCAACCAAGACTGCCCTATCCAGCAAGGCTCTCCATTAAAAGGGAATGCAAAATAAAGAATTTCCCAGACACAGAAGGCTAAAAGAATACACCTCCACCAAACCAGCATTGCAAAATATGCTAAAGGGACTGCTTTAAGATGAAGAAAAGGAGTCTGTGAATACCCAGTTTCTTTCACAGTTGCCAATACTTGATATTACCAATATTTTTAATACTTATTAATCTGATTATGACAATGATGTTATTTTAATTGTTCATTTACTATTTGTTGAAACTAAACCTGTTTTAGTATATTTCTTGCCTATTTCTATTATTTTTTAAAAAAGCTTTAAATGACTTTTTGGTATTCTTTATCCATTTCTTGTTTAAAGTTTTGTAGAACTTTTCCCCCTAAAAAAACAAACAAACAAAAAACCGTATTAACCATGTTTTAGATGTGTTGCAAATACTTTTCTATTCTATTCCTTGTCCTTTAACTTTTTTATATGTATATTACTATATAGTTAAATGTTTAATATATAGTGAAATTGCCAATATTTACTTTATAGCTTCTGGGTTTGAATATTTTACTTCAGGGTAAAAAAAATATTAGTTCTATTTTCTTCTAAAACTCCTTAGATTCTACATATTGATTTTTAACTCACCTGAATATTTCTTGTATAATGTGTGAAATAGGGCTCTCTATTTGTTTTATTTCAAGTAATAGTGGTCCATGCACCTTATTTGTTGAATAAGCCTTATTTTACCCATTGATTTGAAAAATCAACTTAAATCATATATTACATTGTTAGGCAAATATATACATTTGTCTCTAGCATGTTCATTATATTTCATTGATCTGTTTGATTATTTCTGTGCTGGTGTCATTTTGGTTTAATTGCTGAGACTTCATAATGATTTAAATATTTTTAATATTTTATAATTAACTTTGACATTTAAAAAAATCAAGATTAAAAAATTAAGTGCAAGATGGGATAAACCCCATCTGCACTTACGAAAGAAAGAAAAAGAGAGAGATGGAACTCCTCCCTTTGAAACAACATGAATGGAACTGGAGAATATTAAGCTAAGTGAAATAAGCCAGTTGATGAAAGACAAATACCATATGATCTCACCTGTAAGTGGACTCTATTCAACAAAGTAATCTAACGAACAAAATAAACCACAGGCACGGAAACATGGAGCAGACTGAAAGTGACCAGAGGGGATGGGGAAGGAGGACAATGGTAGAAAGAAGGGGAAGGGGCTAGACAACGAGCATGTATGAGTGGCCGATGGACATGGACAACAGTGTGGGAACTGACTGTGAGAGAGGGGGATGGGGGTGGGATGGGTGGAGGAGGGTAAAGGGGGAAAAATTGAGACAACTGTAATAGAATAAACATGATTTATAAATTTAAAAAATAAATAAATAAATATTACTCTCTAAAAGTAAAAAAAAAAATCAAGAAAAAAAGGTTGTGGGTGAATTCTTATTTATATAATATATAAAAATAAACATAAACATTTTTTTTCTGCATCTTAAACAGCTCTGAACATCTCAGAGGCAGCAAATAAATTCAGTGGATTGCTAATAATGCATAAATTTACCAATAATATTTGATATCTATTATTCTAAAGAGAAAAAAATGCATTGATACAGTAAGTGGTAAAATGAAACCCCTTTATAACAAGTTTATCAAATAAAATCAAAACAGAGCAGCTAACACAAATGCAATAATTAGAAGCTCAGATGCCAGAACATTTTGAGTGCGGCATGGGGGTACATTTTAAATAAAAGTATTCATTGGTAGCAAATTTTAAAAGCATACATGTATAATCGACTTGTGTGTGTTCATGTGTGAATGTTTTTATGAGTATGTGTGGTTGTATATTACACTTGCTGCAAACTCCTCTGTCTTATTGTTTAAGTTGATTATCATGGGATAAACATAAAATATTATTTAAATCTGCTAGAGACTAAAATAACTAGGAAATTTTTATAGAGTCACACAGCATTCTGTCTTCTCATTATCTAAGAAAAAAAGTGGCTCGCTTTCAGGGGTTACCTCTAATCTCTTCTCTTTCAGATACATACATTTACTTTTTAGTCTCAAGAATGCCAGTCTGAGTCTGAAATGCCAGAGCCAAAAGCTATGAGGTAATGATTAATGGAATCATTTTGTTTTCTTCCTCACATCAGAATTTCTGAGACTAGATTGTCAAGAACGAAGTGTTTTGGGGAGAGGAAGACAGGAGTTTGTTTTTTAAAGTTTGCTCATCACTACATACCTGAGCTGGTCATTTGACATCATTATTACTATTGTATCTAAAGCATTCCAGGCTGGAGTAGGGGTGGAGGATGTAGCTTCAAGCATACAGGTGATAGGCAAAGAAAGCAATTGTTAGAAGTCCCGGGCACTAATGCTTGTGGAGATAAAGTACTGTGTGCCCCACTACAAGTGCAATTATACTAAATACATGTGGACAGAACATATTGACATGGCATTGATGAATCTAACAGTTTTCAAGCAGAATAGAATCTTGAGCAAATAGGATAAGGCATACACCTTCTTGCTTCCACTTTACCTTCACCATCTGGAATCTTCTCTCCTTCTCCCCTTTCTATTCCTGCAAGCCCAATAGATCTCACATTTACCACACAGCTAACTTCGCCCACTACAGTTTACAGCTTCCACTCACATCTCATCTCTGAAGCTCACAAAGTCCAGAGGAGTGCAGCAGCACTTTAAAAACTTATTTTTATCTTTTCTCTCTGTTGCTTTGTCTTTTCCTTTTTTTTTAAGTCAATTTTGCCCATCTAGATATGTGGTGACTCAAGCAAGATGGCACTTTTTAATTAATTATTAACTTACCATTTGATAGATTTTCTTAGGAGGGACCACAATAATGGAGTGACACCTAGATGTGCCCCAGACTTTATATTCTGCAGTGAGAATAATTACAGAGGCCCTTTGCAGTCCATCAAAGCCTTTCACCATTCTGTGCCATCGCTGGAGCAAGACTTTTTCTTCAGATACTTCTGAGCATTCCTCTCAAAATTTAAAAGCAAAACAAGAAGGTAAAAATAAAGTGAGCAGTATGGTTGAAAGGGAAAGGGAAGGGAATCGAGTCCAGCACTATAAAACACTAGGCATGATTTAATTTCATTCTAATAAAAATCCTACAGGGTGTATGTTTTTTACCCCTATTTCACAGATAGAGACTCAGAGGGTTTTTGTTCAAAGGTAAGGCGGAACTGGGAAGCACACGGAGAGATGACTGACTCCTTACTTCAGAGCTCCTGGAGATTAGACACTGACTAGGAGGAACAGGAGGGGAGGAGAGAACAAGAGTGAACAAAGGATGTATTGGGAAGGAAGGTATTATAAAACCAGTTTACAGAGCACTTGGAGCTCTAATGATTCTTGTCCACTCCTGATACAGAAAATGGAAGGACTGTCCTTGTTGGAGAAAAGAAAAAGGAATCTGCTAGAGAATTTCATTGGGGAGAAATGCTGCCTTTTTCCATAGACTGAAGAAATGTTCATTTCAAAACCATATCAATGCTTTTAGTTCCCTGAAAATTGCTCATTCCCTTTAATGCTGTTTCTCAACTTAACTTCAAAGAGAAAGACTTACAAATGAAATACCCAATTAAAATTGCTCTTCAAGTCAACTAATTTAAGACTAATTTTCTTCTGCTTACTTATGATAAGGGTTCACTGTTTTGCTGTCACATCCATTTAGCAGAAAATTTTCCTGCATGCTTAGAAGTTATTCAAATCTAAAATCTAGCACATATGGAACACTGAGTACTGAATTTAGGACTTTAAAAAAAAAGAAGAAAGAATCCTTCTTTAAGGGATTGGATGGTATTTTGACATTGACTCCTTAGAAAATATAAGTTCCCAGAATCAATAAATTTTATCATGGTATAAAAGTACCTATTTATATCCATATGATAGGATATAAATCTATTTTTATTTTTCCATATCGAGTGGATTTTTAATAGATTAATTTGCCATCAAAATATTTATGCAATGAAGTGGGCAACATGAATGCAGATGATCCACTTTATGTTTTTAATTTGAAATCTAAGGGGTCAATACTCCTCTCAAGTTCTTCAAAGCCTGTAGTTATACTTTAGTCATTCTTTTGTGTATCTCATGATACCTGGCACATCACCAGGCTTAAACTGTATATTTAACAACTAGTTTCTGAATTGATTTGAAGATACAGAGGATTTTATTTCTCCCCATTATATTTAAAAATGTGAAACAAAAAATGTCTTCAAAGCAGAAGGTGTAAACCAGTATCCCATTGGCTACTAGGCTGGGTGCACAGATGTGTTTTGCTTGGATGGAATATTATGTTTGAGATTTTTTGGAAAAGTTTCTTTTAAGAATCCGAAGACATTTACACAAAGGTCCAGATTTTTGTCCTACCTTTAAGAATTGATGAGTCTGTCAAGACCGGACCTTAATTTCAATTCAACATGGCAACAATCAACTGGAATGACGTCTCCTTTACACCCTCCACAATTCACTGCCATCCGCAGCCCCCACTGCCATGCACCCAGCCTGCTTCACTCATTTGTATTTCCTGCCTGATTAAGAATCCTGCTGTAAAAATAACCCATTTCTTCATCACTTGAAAAACATGTAGTTTTTAAAATGCTATCTGCTTTCCTTATTTCCCAAAAGAACTTTTAAGGGTGCAATTTGCAGAGAAATAGAATGTCTTCAGATTTCAATCACCTACCTCTTGAATGACACAATCGGTTTCACAGGAAGAAAGACCTTGTGAACCTAGAATTACCATAGGAAGTCAACGCTATTTCCAGGGATGTGGGAACTCGCCAAATTTGAATTTTTTTTTCATAAAAATATGCCTGGTAATTTATGCGTGAGGGAACAGAAAACAATGGTGTTTACTATTTAAATTCTTTCATAATCAACTTCTTTTCAAAGTTTTCCTGGCAAGACTTTAAAACCTGTGTCCCCATGTTCATATTTTACCTTATTTTTTAATATTCACCCATTTCTACCCTTTTAATCTACCACATTACTTTAAATACCCTTAGCCCATCAAAATACATTCAGTATCTCTTTCCCAATGAGTCTTAATATCCTTCTGTCATACAAAGAATTGTGGTCCATTTGATTTCTTTGCCACTTATTAGGGTCATATTAGCTCAGGACATGGTGTTTTGGTAATGTCCCCTTCTCATTGATACAGTGGCAACTTTTAATTGTAAATTGGAGGCTTTACTGAACAATCAACCAGGAAACAAATGTATTCTTAAGGTATATGTGTTATTATGACAATTTGTATGAATTAATTGGAAACAGACCATTTAAGTAACTTAAAGGAGACAATGCAGAAAGCCAATGATAAACCTGGAAATATATTTTTCTATTTTCTATCCCAATGTAAACTTTTTTTTCTTACCAATATACTGTTTAGGTTGTCTTCAGGAACCACTTTAACTCATGACATAAGATAATTCCCAATCTAATTCAAGCTTATGTTTCTATTTAATTAACTCTGGTTAATTTTTTAAACACTCTGAATATCAATGAAATAGAAATTTTCATTTAGTAAATGAATTCAACTAAACAGTTACTGTATTAAATATGAATATTTCAAAATAAAAATATTTGATATGACTCTGAAATAACCTTAGTATTGTGTATGTGTGTGTGTGTGATCATCATATATTTTTGTAAGCTCCACAGATAGGTTTTCTGAATTGTGAACTCCATGCTTTGTTAATGCTAAAAAACTGATTTCCTTAGTTTTAGTTACTAAGCACTTGGATGATATTGGAATTTTCTTCTATTCTGTCATAATATGAACTGTACCTTTTTCTCCCAGAAACTTCATTATCTTTACATGGTAAAATTTTCTAATTCAAATTTGCTTCAAAGTAAGGCAATGTGTCTAGTTTATAACTCTGCTACTGAAAGAACCTGAACATTTGAGCCAGTTTCTTACATATACTAAAGTATGGATAGCTACAGAAATTAATTTCAAAATTAGTTCTTTAAAGATTCTTATAATTGCAATATATACATAATGATATTGTTTAGTGCTTTCAACAGGAGAATATTTTTCATAAGATTAAGTTGAAAATTCAGCTTGATTCACCTAGAGTTTTTAACTATTAACTATTAATAATTCATTACACTGCCAATTTTTAACTGACCATTAACAATTTTTTTAGTCTGCCACACACTTATGTATGATTTTTTCATATAGTGAGGAAAATTAAAATTTAATTTGGACTTACATAAAAGTGTAAGTACATTTATTATCTATAATTTCAGATTTGTCCCTAATTCATACATTTAGTATTACTTTAGTTGTACACTCAGTAAAAAATAATGAAGTTGAAGCAAATAACTTCAAGTTGAAGTAAGAAAATGTATTCTGTTGCTAAGTAAAATTGATCTGCTCTTGAAGTAGATGGATAGTATAAAGGGGGGCGGGACCAGGGAGGAAACTGATTCTATCAAGAGACCATTCCTAGCTGACCGAGTTCCTCGTGATTAACCCTGCTGCGGATCACTCCAGTTTGTTTAGAAGTTCAGTCTTGGTAATTGGCACTGTTTGTTTCCAGATATTTTTGGATTACATTGAGTTTTCAGGGTTTTTTGTCATTAGGTTTATGACATTATTTTCCTACACACAACAATCCCACTAAGGTAAAGTGATTAGAAAGTTCTTTGTATAGCTCTGTTTTGCTTCCACGAAGGAAAAAGTCTCACAGATAACAGTACAAATGCAAGGTGATATATATATAATATTAGTTTCAAGAGGGTGCTTATAAAATTTAGATGACTGTTCAACAAAATGTTAATTCTTAAAATACACAACATCCTAAACATTTTTAACGTTGACCAGACTCCTGTGTGTCCTTATTAATCTATTTTTTCTGCCATTCTCTTAATATTTCATTGCTAATCTCAGATCATGTGTCTCATCTCACCCCATTTGCCTCATAACTCACTGCAATCTGGTTCCCTCACTACCACCGCTCTGAAACGCTTTCTCAATGTTTTAAGATTTTTGTATTTTTTTTAAATCTGACATGACTTCTCTGCAAAATTCTCCTCTAGGTTCTGTGACACTACTCTGCCCTGGCTTTCCCGCTAGTTCTCTGACCAGTCTTCACACTCTCACCACATCTTCTTCCTCTCTTTGCATGCTAATTCTCCAAGATTCTGTCACACGTGGTCTCTGCCCCAGATGGCCTTGTTGTCACCCATTGATTCAAATTCTATATGTATATAGATGAATCTTAGCCCTATATCTAACATCACTCAGATTCCACATCTGCAGTTCCATATAAAGAAACCTAAACTCCATGGGCAAGATATCCATAATTAAATTCATTATCTATCCCCCAATCCTTCATTCTTTCTTGCTTCTTCTTTCTGGTTAATGATACCATCATTTAAAAAAAATTCTGCAATAAATATTAAGCATGTTCACTCAATATTTCTGGTTCTGTTCTCCTTCTGAGCATACAAGAGGATACCATTTCTACCTTTCTTCAAAGTTAGGCATGGCCATGCAGCATAGAGAGGAAAAAACCCTTTGTTGCTTTGAGCCATTGAAATTTGGGGATTATTTTTTATTAAAGTGTAACTGAGTTCCCTTTGACTGTTGTATAATTCCTCAGACATGAAATATACATCACTGAATTAATCAGGAATAAGCTTAGGTGTATATGACATAAGCAATTTGAAATGTTTTAATTACTATGGCCTAAAAATGGAACTGCCTTATGGCACAGCAACCCAACTCCTGGGAATTAATCCAGAGAAACTCTAAACATTAATTTGAACAAATATATGCACCTTTATGTTCATTACAGCATTATTTACAATAGCTAAGATTTGGAAGCAGCCCAAGTGCCCATCAGTAGAAGAGTAGATAAAAATGCTGCGTGGTACATTTACACAATGGAATACTACTTGGTCATAAAAAAAGAATGAAACCTTACCTTTTGCTATAGCATAGATGGACCTGGAGCGTATTTTGCTAAGTGAAATAAGCCAGTCAGAGAAAGACAAACATCATATGATTTCACTTATGTGTAGAACTTAATGAACAAAACAAACTGACAAACAAGACAGAAACAGACTCATAGATGAGGGGGAAGGGGAGCTGAGTGAAAAAGGTGAAGATGTTAAACAAAACAAACAAACAACCTCATATACAGTAGTATGGTCATCACCAGATGGGGAAATGGGATTGGGGGAGGCAGGAGAACGTAATAGGGAGACAAATGGTGATGGAAAGAGACATGACTTGGGCTGGTGAACGCACAGTACAATATACAGATGATATATTATAGAATTATACATCTGAAACCTATATAATTTTATTAACCAATGTAATGCCAGTAAATACAATTTAAGAAAACAAAATGTGGATGATAAAACCACACCTTTATCTTTACTTCCGTGTCAGGCGAAAGGCGCCCAGAAGCAAGCACTCTCAGGCTGCCCTACAGTCACTCAGCTCCTGCTTCCCCGCTCCTCCGGGTCAGGAGGATTGACTGTAGCTCTGGCTTTGGCTTCAAGTGCAGTAGCTGGTGGTGCTGCCACACCTTCCACCTCATCTAAGCACCTGTAAGGAAGAGATAGAAGAAAACATCTCTCTCAATGAGAATCTCTAGAAATTGCACTTACGTCTCATAGGCTTGAATTTAATCCCATGGCCACACCTAGCATGGAAGCTCTAAAACACATGAACGGCAAGGTGCCCCACTAAATCTCTGGGCAATGGTATTAAATGAGAAAGAGAGAATAAACACTGAAAAGTTACTACCAGCCTCAGCCACAGGTATTTTTGACTTTAACATTCACCTCGTTCTTCATGTCATCAAAATTTATTACTCCCGCTTTCCAACTGTCTTTTGATCCTGACTCTTCCTTTTCACCCCAATGACACTATGGAAATAGTTTTTACTAAGACTATTGCCATCACTTGATAATTGCTTTTCTTCCACCCTTCTTTGAGAATTGGAACTTCTCAATGTTCAATACTTCATGTAGCCATAAGAGCTATTAGTTTATATAATCACTATTCTTTATAATCCTTTACACCCTCATTGTACATTCTTCAATGATTCCCCATTATCCATAAAATGGAGTTCAAATTCCTTAACATGAGATTCAAGACCTTCCATTGTAAATTTGATCATCAAGTACCTTTACACCATCATTCCCCACTATGTGATACACGTTCACATATATTCCTCTTTCCTGGCATCACACTTTCTCCCTCTGAGGGGAGGCAGAGGCCTGCCTCACCTCCACTTATGACTGCTGTTTTCATTTTTCAGAGCACCTGTTGAAATATCACTTCCTTTAGGAAGACATTCTATATCTCTCAAACCATTCTTTCTTCCTTCTTTACCAGAATTTTATTTATATTTTTTTCAGTCCCTAGAATGATATTCATGAATGTATATATTTTTCACATTGAGTCATAAGATTTTTGAATGTAAAGACTGTGTCTTTCTTAATTTTAAAAGTTTCATATATATAATGGATATTCAGGGAATGATTTCTGAATGTATGTGTGAATGTGCCACAGAGATATTGTATCCATGCAATAAATATTAAAATGTATCATATGATGCTCTTATTTGTTCTTCTGTGGCATTAACTGTAGTTAAGTAAGACAACATTGACTATAAATCAGATTCCCAACTTCTTCCACGACCTGTCATCATTACCTTAAATATCCTTCATGAAATATTTACAACTCCTAATCAGAGTAAATGAAAAAATACGGTTCTATTAACTGTTTTATTTGGAATACAAAGAAACCTGATTGCTGCCTAATTAGCTAGATTAGGACCTGATAAAATGTATTTCCCTACAGGAGCTTTGTAAGTATTGATTTTTAATTGCCCAATCTCTACATTAAATCAACTAGTGTGTTCTTCTTAAAAAAGAACGTAGTCTCACTTTGATGTTCGATTATCCTTTTCAAAATAAGCACAGTAGTACTAATGACAAGAAATGAAAGTACTATGTCAGAGTCTTGCTTGGTTTTTATGAGCCAGATGTACTATTTGTGTCTAGGTGTGCATTATTCTAAAAATAAAATTATTTGGCTATTATTAGAATCAAATTCATGGACTACTGAATCTTTCTAAATGAACTTTGTTCACTTCTATTTAAAATAAAAAAGATCTTGGGTACACAATTACATCTAAGGATAGAGGACCCTTACAGTATCTCCTTTCCTTGGGCTACTTCTGGGATTATCCCCCATGCCAGCCTCTAAACGTGGGTTCTATTTGGCCACAATTCACTCAGTGAGGTCACGACCTGCTATTAACATGTTTGAGTCCTTGAAGGAATATGGCCAACAACTAATGTAAGAGTAGAAAGTAGTAAGGGTGGGAAATTGTGACCCACCCAATTATTCTTTTGACTCTTCTGTAAGTGCTGACTCTGACTAATATGTAGCTTGTAGAAAAACAGCATGTTTCTATAAGAATCCTGAGGACTGACTCAGACCTTCAGGCCTCCCAGCTCCAAGAGATTTGCTGACCTTCCACTGTGGAGCCAGGATGATGTGACGATAGGAGGACTAAACCGGGATGACCAGGATGATGCACACCAGACCGTCACTGTCCTTACCAAAATGGACGGTGCTAGTCTGCATGTAGAGAACTTTTCAACCCCCTGCCTTGATCTCTTGGTTCTGTTTGCCTCTCCCTCTGTATAAAAACCTCTGCCTACAATGAGAGGTGGAGATGGTCTTTGAGGCATGAGTCCCTGTCTTCCCAGAAAATGGGCTTCAAGGTGGTCCCCCATCTTCCAGGTGGTCGGCATCTGAATAAATCATTTTCCTTGACATCAGCTCCTACCTCCTGAGTACTGGCTTTGGTAGCCACAGGCAGCCAGGCCTGCATTTGGTTACACTAAGAAGGAATTGCCAAAAGAATTCCAGAAATATGAAGTAGAAGCAGGATTAATCTGGACACCAGTACTGTAGTCTGCCAACACTCTGGACATTTCAGCAGGTACACAAGCAAATCCTTTTAATTGTTTAAATGAGTTTAAGCTTTCAAACTAATAAATTACCCAAACAGAGGTCCAGAGCCACAGAGGCCTGTGTCACCTCCGCAGCTGAGCTGTGATCATATTTTTCAATCATGTAAAGGGAAAATCAGATGTTTTTCAAACATAATCTAAGTAATACTTCTTAAGAAGGAAATTCACCAACAGGAAAAACTGTTGCTTAAATCTTGGCCCCAGGAAACATTTAACAGTAAACTTTGTTGGACAACTTGTATACACTCTAGAGGACAGACAATAATTGGGAATAAAGTACCCTGAATTTCAGTGGCCTGCGGAAGCTACCCTCCTTGACTACTTGGCCAGTATTGATCCAGCTTTCTCAGTTCAAGGAATCTGAGCTAATTATGCCTACAAAAGATTTATTTTCTCTTCACTGCTATTGTTTTCATATTGATATTACAACTGTATGTTCCAAAAACACTGAAGTATGAGTTTATTCCCCAGCCATAATTTGTTAAAGCCTTAAGAACCAACATTTCCTCAAAAAGAGCAAGGCATTAAATGTTATTTACCCTTCTGAGAACATTGCATTTGTATAATATATTGAGAACAATGTTTCAAAAAATAGCTTATAAAAAAGAAACATCAAAATACTGAAGCAAATCATCTAATTACTACATTCACAGAATAAGAAACATTTTAATTTCCATGCTTTATCCCTGGATTTGGAATCATTCTGAAACTCTAAAGAATAATCCAAACTTCATTTGGCACCAAAGAAAATGGCAAAGATAATAAAGAATTGATTCAAACATTTAAAAATTTCATCAATGTTATATCCCTTGCTGAAAAAATAAAGTCCAATTTAATATTAAACTTAAATATTTAGTGACATTCTGAAAAATATTTAAAAAATAAGTTGCTATGGTTGACATAATATTGTGGAGCTGGGCATTGCTGAGACTGGATCTTTTTTATTCTTGTATTATTATTTATTAATGTATTATTTTCCATATGAACAACTATAAACTTACTTTTGTCCCAGCCTATATATAAATTCCTTGGCTTTGAATTTTTTAAATAGCTTTTTGTATATTTATTTATTTTTTGAAAATAAAAATTTTCATTGCTTATGCTACTAGAGTTGTCCCAATTTTTCCTTTGCTCTCCTCCCCCGCCCCATCCCCCATTCCCACAATATATCCTCTCTATGGACTGTTGTCCATGTCCATGGGTCATTTATATACGGTCTTTGTCATTTCTTCACCTTCTTTCAACCATCCTCCTCTCCCATCTCTTCTCCTATAGCAGTCTGTTCCATGTTTCTGTGCCTTCGATTCTATTTTGCTCATTAGTTTATTTTGTTCATTAGATTTCAGTTATAAGTGAGATCATATGGTATTTGTCTTTCATTGACTGGCTTATTTTACTTAGCATAATAGTCTCCAGTTCCACCCCTGTTGTCACAAAAGTAAGAAGTCCTTTTTTACTGCTGCATAGTGTTCCATTGCGTAACTGTAGCACATATTATTTTTATCCACTCATCTACTTATGGACACAGGCTGTTTCCAAATATTGGCTATTGTAACTAATGCTGCTAGGAACATAGGGGTGCATATATTCTTTTGAGTTGGTGTTTCAGGATTCCTTGGATTTATTACCAGAAGTGGAATTGGTGAGTCAAAAGGCAGTTCCATTTTTAATTTTGTGAGGAAACTCCATACTGTTTTTCAGAGTGGTTGCACCAGTCTCCATTCCCACCAACAGTACACAGTGTATAAAGAACTTATATGACTCAACACTAGAAACAATCCAATTAAAAAATGGGCAAAGGACCTGAATAGATTTCTCCAAGGAGGACACACTGCTGGCGCCAGTAGCCATATGAAAAAAATGCTCAACATCTCTAGCCATCTGAGAGATGCAAATTAAAAACACAATGAGATATCACCTCACACTTGCCAAAGTGGCTATCATCAATAAATCAACAAACAAGTTTTGGAAAGGACTTGAAAAACAGGGAACCTTAGTGCTGAGACTAGATCTTAAGCATTCTCATCACACACACTGTAAGTTAACTATATGAGGTGATGGATTTTTAATTATCTTGATCTTTGTCATCATTCCACAGTGTGTATGTATGTCTTTGTGTGTGTGTGTGTGTGTGTGTGTGTGTGTGTGTGTATGAAATCATCACATTGTGCACTTTATAGGTATACAATTATATTATCCAATTATTCCTTAATAAATTTGAGGCAAAAAGGAGATATGCATCTTCTTTGCCTGCTTCTTGGTCTCTTTATCATTAATATATTTGCTCCATGTGTATGTAAATGCATGTTTTAATTTTTGATCACCTATATTTGTTTTCTAGAACTGCTATACCAAAATATAACATAAAGTTTATTTTCTCCCACTTCTGGAGGCTGGAAGTTCAAGGTCAAGGTACCTTGAACTTAGCTCCCTTAAAGGCCTCTCTCCTTGGCTGCCAAATGACCACCCTTTTGCTGTCTCTGGTCAATCAGCATGGTTGTCCCTCTGGTCAGAGTACCTTTGGTGTGTCTTCCTCATCTTATAAGGACACCAGCCTTACTGGCATAGAGTCCCATTCTAATAGCCTCATTTTAAATTAGTCATGCTTCTCTTTAAAGGTCTTATCTCCAAATAGATCTACCTTCTGAGGTCTGGGGGTTAGAACTTGAATATGAAATCTGAGGGACATAATCCAACTCATAACTGTCATTTTGCTTTCTTTTTGGATATAAAAATGTATAAATTACAAATATATTCACAATCACCATCCTATCTTGATTGTTATATATTTTTGCATGTTCTTGTCAGGAAGAAAGTATCTGACATGGGCAGGACATTTAATCAATATTTGTTGAACTAATAAATGAGTGGATCTAATACATAGATATATTTAGCAAAGTCATATGTATATATTCTACAAAATTCTCAAATACAACCTCACTAAAATTGAACTCATCCCTCTCTCTCACAAGTCTTTTTCTTTTCTACTTCATATGCTGCCCTGACCAGAATCCTTAGCCTCCACCATTTCTTTCCTTTCCCTGTCTGGTAGCCATCAACTCTTGCACTTTACCTCATCAAATATGTCTTGGAGCCATGCATTCCTCTTTATTCATGTCACAATATTTATCTCTCATATTATTATAACACCTGTACCAGCCATCTTAACCACATAAATTCACTCTCCATGTTGGCAGTCATTTAGTTGTTCTTCTGCTAAACTTCTTCATTTGCTTCCATTGTTTTTAACATGAATCCTATCTCTTTCCTTGAAAGGCCCTAAATGAACTCATCCTTTCTTATCCTCTTCTTGTTTCACAAATCTCCATTTCATAGCTCATTACCCCATACTGAATGACATATAAGTCCTCAAGCAAACTATGTGTTTTGTCTCTTCTAAACATTATTGTGTGTTTTTTCCTTAAACTAGAACATTCTTCTCATATCCTCTTACTTTTACTTGGAACTATCAAAATCCCACTTGAACCTGAGGATTCAACAAAGGTGTCACCTCTTAGCTTGAATTTTTTGTTGAACACACAGCCTGAATGCTTCTTCTATGTTTCTGTTATCAAAGGCTGGTTGAAGAAAATTTTGAAATTTTTATACCATTACAAACATAAAGATAATTAACTAAAACAGTCATATTAAGAGTCCCTGGGCTTCATATGTACAAAGAGAAACCTGCTAAAGTTATAATGAAAGAAGATGTTTATAATAACAGCTTTGAAAAATATCTAGGGGAACAGGAATTGTAAAAAATCTCTGTAAATAAACTCTGAAAAGCTAATGAAAAGTACAGATGAATATTTGAACAAATAGGAAGAACACTGCATTGACTGAAGTGAAGACTGCATGACTTGATGAACTCATAAGGATGTCGCTTATCCCTAAATTAATCTCTAAATTTTGTATTTTCTCAACAAAAAAGCCAGTAATATATTTTTAATGTGATAATCAAATTCTAAAAGTCAAAAACAAAATAAACAAGCAAGGATAGCCTCAAAAATTGTAGGAAAAAGTGAGAAATGCTTCATTTCTAATACCATAAAAAGAATCAGATGGATCATAGGTTTGAATGTAAAGACTGAAGCCATAAAATAAAATATTGGCTAGCTTATTTATACAATATTTTTATGGAAATAGTCTTTTAAAGTATGACAAACTACAGAGACCAGCAAAGAAAGTATCAAGAAATAGATTTTTCTGTATATCAAGTCCACTATAGCAATATCCCAGGTAGAAAAAGATAGTACACCCAAATCAAGTGCTGTGAGGAGTGTTGAACAAAAGGACTATTTACAAAGCAAAGTGTAGGTTGTAAGAAAAACATTAGATTCAGTGCATGCCTGAGAACTGGTACTAGCAGGGCACCTTGTCCTGTGGAAGCCTGAGGAAGTAAAAGAAGAACAGTCATTGGACTGAGAGAGAAATGTGCCTTAAAAGGCTGCCTGGTAGAACCTGATTCTACAGCAATACAGACAATCTCCAGGGAAGGAGGGATGAAATTAGGATTGTAAATATCCTGCTCTCACTCTCCTCCTTGACTTAAATCTCCTGCTAGTACTCCTGATTGGTGAAACTTAACTAGTATCCTAAAGTCAGCCCACAGAGAATTAAAAGTTAAAAAATACAGTAGGCAAAATTAAGAGTTTAATAAATGGTTTATTAACTTGGATGCAGCAAAGATCATTGTGAACTAGAATACAAATCAGTGTAAAATACCAGATTAATGTGCAGAGAGAAAAAGGAATGAAAATTTAGGAAAGAGTAAGAAATGTATAAGCTAAAAGTTCTATAAGAAAAATAGACAATAAAGTATGTGACAGGGGCAATATTTGAAGATATCCTGTCAAAGAATTTTCAAAGATTAATGAATGTTTTAACAAATGGTGTTGGGAAAACTGATAATCTCATGAAAAAGGATGAAGCTGCACCTTTACCTCATACCATAAACAAAAATTAACTCAAAGCGAATCAAAGATATGAATGTAAGACCTAAAACTATGAAGCTCAGAAGTAAACATAGGGAATAGTTTTATGACATTA
The DNA here is from genome assembly GCF_021234165.1 of Pteronotus mesoamericanus. NCBI lineage: Eukaryota > Metazoa > Chordata > Mammalia > Chiroptera > Mormoopidae > Pteronotus > Pteronotus mesoamericanus. Next base: position 16,961,930 of record NW_026555325.1, on the reverse strand, counting down.
CATATGGGACAAAAAGCACAAGCAACAACAATGAAAACCCCAGTATATTAAATTATTTAATACATCAAAATTTAAAACTTTTGTACATTAAAAGGCACTATCAACAGAATAAAAAGGCAACTCACAAAATGGGAGAAAATATTTGCAAATCATGTAGCTGAAAAGGGAGTGATATCCAGAATTAAAAAAACTCTTGTAACTCAGTAAATACAAGAAAACAAACAAGTCGATTTAAACATGAGCAAAAGGCTTTAAGAGATATTTCTCAAAAAAAAAAAAGATATATAAGAGGATAATAAGCACATGAAAAGATGTCCAACATCACTAATCATTAAGGAGATGCAAATTAAAAACACAGTGAGATACCACTTCACGCCCAATAGGAAGGCTCTTAGCTTAGTGAAGATTGGATTAATTCAAACCCTTGTGCACTGTTAGTGAGGATGTAAAATGATTTAGCTGCTATGAAAATGGTATGGCAGTTCCTCAAAATATTAAAAATAGAATTACCATTTGATTCAGCAATTCTACTTCCAAAATAATTCAAAGCAAAGTCTCAGACAGATATTAGTACACCCACATTCATAAAAACAATATTCACAATAGTCAAAAGGAGGAAGCAACTCAAGTGTTCATTGACAAATAGACAGATGGTATATACACATGATGGAATATTATTCAGCGTTAAAAAGGAAGGAAATTCTGACATATGCTACATCATGGATGGACCCTGAAAACATTATCCTAAGAGAAAATCAGCAATTCACAAAAGGACAAATACTGTCTGGTGCCACTTATATGAAATATGTAGAGTAGTCAAACTCAGAGAGATCAGAAGTAGCATTGTGGTTGCCAGGGGCTAGAGGAAGGAGGATATGGGAAAATATTGTTTAATGGATATGGAGTTTTAGCTCCAGAAGATAAGAAAAAAGCTCTAAATTTCTGGAGATGGATGACAGTGATGGTTGCACAACAGTGTGAATGTACTTAATGCCACTAAACGGAACATTTAAAAGTTGTTAAAATGACAAATGTCCGTTTTTTGTAAAATGCAATTTTGTAAAGAAAAAAATTCTCTACAAATTGATTTATAGAGTCAATGCACTCTCAATTGAAATTGTATATAGAGATGCTCGGGTCAGAAACAAGACAAACAACAGAGGCCAGGTGGGTAGGTGCGGCTAAGTGCGTCTGAGGAGACACAGAAATTGAATCCAGTACTCTTAACAAAAATAAAAACTCAGATTTGCAATTTCCACCTCTTAACATAGAGTGTAATATGTAGAAGGAGCTTTATATCTCTCTTTTAAAAATTAAAATAAATAGTGGTAACTATGCTTGGCTTTTCTGAGAAGGACATTATATTAGTGTATCTTACTGACTCAACTTTCTTTTTGTTTCAATTATTTTTTTCTCCCAAGAAATAAAGATTGCCTACAAACAATAACACACACTTGAAAAATGGGCAAAGGCTATGCATTGACAATTCACAAGAGAAAAGAAAATGACCAATAATCATACAAAAATTGCATCAACCTCAGACAAAAAATTAAGTGGCTTGAATTAAAATGTTGATTTATTTCCAATGCCTTTTAGAACTCCACTAAAATAACAGCAAATGGATATCATAGAAAAGAGAGCAACAGTCAATGAATAATGTTCATAAATATTTGCAAGACAGAAAGTGGACAGACACATGGTAATTGGATAAAAAGAGTTTAAGGCCAACAACAGCAAGAGGATACCTATAACAGAGCACACTAATTCAGCAAAGGAAACCTGTACAAGGCTCAGGATAGAAGCACCATTTACTTTCAAAGGGGGAGATGAAAGATGTAGTAAAAAGCACGGAAGTTGATTTAAACTGAGCACATAATGGAGTGAAAACCAAGGTTTCCTCTGCTTCCCTGCCAACCACATGTTTATTCCTCCCCATGGTGAAAACCAGAAGCTTTTTCCCTGGAGAAACTGAACTACGGAAGCTTTAGATTCACAGAAACTAGTTCATTGAAAGTGGAGATTAGGCATTGAAATAAAAATAAGAGGTTAAGTGAAATTTTACCCATTAGGTAGTAAAACACTCTCTCCTCTTACCTTCCTGCCATCTTATTTGCTCCCTCATTTGATTAAACGTTGACAGTGAGACATTTATGAGCACACATTAAATCATAAACTGAATGGTTCTTCACAAGAGGAATCGAGGAGCCCAGAGATAAGCTCAACAAATACTGGCATTTATGTCCTCCAACAACATACAGAGGCGCTGCCCTGCCATCCTGAAGTGAAGCCCACTAATGGGCAAGCCTCATCAAACAGGCAGAAGTTTCCGTGAGCTTTTCAGAGCCTAACCCTTAGATTTTTAAGAGGTATCCAAAGATCACCAGATGTTTGAGAAAAGACAAATTTTAGAATCAGCTTGTCAATATCTCAGCAACACTAAAAATATCTCTATCAGGTTTATATTTAAATTATTTTATTTTTCAAACACTGCATCATGGTACATGTTTCTAACACTGGCCATAGGCCGCAGTACACTTCAGGGTAAGGAGAAAATGTAAAGAAGCAAAGGGTGAGGAGTTATTTTTAAAAGCCTTCTGCAGAAAATTTTAAGTAGCCTGCAGAATTGCAAGCAACTGGGTACATTCTCCTTTACACTTGAAAAATCTCATTTCTTGGTTTATGTAAATTCTTTTTTTTCTTCAGATCATCTATGATTTCTTTATTTTTTTTCCTTTATTTTTATTGTTGGCACTATTGCAGATGTCCCCGGTTATCCCCCTTGGCCCGCCTCCATCTATCCCCACCCCCCTTTCCCTCTGGCCTTCGCCACACTGATATCTGTGTGTATAGGTTATGCGTATGTGTCCTTTGACTAATCCCTTCACCTTCTTTCATCCAGTTCCCCCTCCTATTCCCCTTTGACACCTATCAGTCCGTTCCATGTGTCCACACCTCTTGTAAATTCTGAATCTCTGACTGTACGTGCATATGTGAATATTCAATTCTGTAATTGAATATTACAGAAAAAAACATGCATACAAAGCTGTATGTCCTTAAATGCCTCTTGATAGGATGTGCAGCAATATTCCACTATAGGGATTCATCATGACCGTGTAAAACTGCAGGACTTGGTGAACAGTGTGAAGGGATTAAGAAAAAAAAACAAAACAAAACCTCATAGACACAGGCAACAGTGTCCTCTGGTGACTACCAGAGGAAGAGGGGTGGGGGAGGGTAGAAGAGGGTAGAAGAGGGTACAGCGGGGATGAATGGCAATGGACGGAGACTCGACTTGGGGTGGTGAACACGTAATACTGGAGACAGATGATGTGTTATAGAATTGCACACTTGAAAGCTATATAATTTTATTAACCAATATCATCCCAATAAATTCAATAAAAAAATAATGATGTAAACTTCCTACTTTGGCTGAGACTTAATTCCCATTAATATCACTACAAACAATGACATTAATTAGAACCAATATTTTCTACTTTCAAATGTATCAATCTATCAAATATGTTTACAAATATAGAATGTCTTTTTAATACTATTGACACAAATAAGGGCGAATGTAATAAACCCTAAGCAAAGTGAAAATGGAGCACTAGGCTTGGATTGGCTACAGATAGTCCAAGATTCTTCTTCCATCCCTCTATTTCAATACTTATAGACACAGTATCATAAAACTTTCTAGACAGCAAGCTTTGCAAATATCTCAAGAAAAACAAAAAACTGCTAGAACAGCTTATGACCCCAAATCGCTTCCAGTCATCTTATTTTGAAATCTCATATTTCATTACTTTGCAGAGGCAAGTAGCATTTCTTGTAAATGTTTGAGTCTTGCTTATTTGGGAAAATTAACTAATTTAATTATAATTCATTATCAACATAATTAGCATTTTAATCAGTATAACTTGGTAGTGCAATAGAATAAAGAATAATCAAGTTGAAATAAACACCTTCAGCAATCAGGTTTAACCCAAATTACTTGCTGAGGTAGAGTACTTAAATTTGAATAATATTTTCCATTAAATGTGCTCCTAATTCTGAATCAGGGTGATATATTTATGAAATGGAAACTATTCAATTAAACTATTGCCTATTGTTGCATTCATCAAATTCCAGCACTACAAGGATATACCTACACAGACAAGGTAGATTAAATACCCATTATCTATAATGATCAAATTAATAGGAAAATTTCCAGATCTCTATTTCTCTCAGTATTCTGTATACCCAGTTTCTCTGTTCTCCATTTATCCGATCTGCGGTGAGATAGAGTACCCCATGAACATACCGCCAGTCTATTTATATCTAGGAAATTGATTCATATATTAAGTTTAAAGTAGTTTATGATAAGAAAACTAAATTGAGCTTTAAGCAGCATAAGGTTTTACTTGCTTTTATACAGTTAATATATCTGGCATATTGATCAGTCAATTTCTGCAGCTCTGAGTAATAAAATACAAATTAATTTGTCATTAATGAACAACTTTTTATTGATTTCTCACTGAGGGGGGACACTTTAGAAGATGAAGGGAAGTTATCAGATATAGCCTCTCCATCCTCAAAATAATACATTGACACAAAAGTAAACTTTCTATCCCACCCAATAACTTTACTGGAAAGACTAAAACAAGAACAAGTGGGGAGAATATCTTTGACCTGTAATAATGTTGTCTTAGTCTATTTTAATCCAATTGTTCTCAGCAATACAATGTGCCTCTGTTTAACTTTATTATTATCCAAGGCGCTGAAATCTACTTTTTCTGAATTTCTTTTGGGTGACTGACATGTAATTTATATACTTACATAATATATAGACCTATGAAACATAATTTCTGCACTGCAAAGCTAACTAATACAATCATTGAGTTAGGTAAATGGAGTGTGACATATATGTATTGAGCTACCGCACTACTTTAGGCACATTGCGAATATTATCCCATTCAATCCTCACAACAGAAGGGGAGTTACATTTTAATATCCTTGGTCTATAAGATACTTCAGGAATCAGGCCTAAGGACCCTTCTGGCTGCTAAGAATTGGTGAAGTTAGAATTCATAGCTAAGTGACTTAACTCCAAAGTTTATTCTTTTATTCTTTTATGTTATTTGATAGGGACAAAGATATATGTTGTAAAAAGAGTGGTAATGTGATTTTTAGTTTTTAAAAGATACATATTAAAAGCTAACATTCATTGAGCACCTGCTATGCGTCAGTCTTCTAAAAACTTGGGAAGAAAACTTTTGAACTCATTTGATCCTCAGAATGATCTTGTAGGCACTACAACTGCCTTCATGTCACACATCAAGAAACTAATCCTTTGAGAGGCCCAGTAAATTGCCCAGGGTCACGGGTTAGCAAGGAAAGCTTCAGGTTTACATGCTTTTTAATTATGGAGCCCAAGCTTTGAATTACTAAATGAAACTGCGATCAGGCATGGCATTACAAAACCATCCGACTTTTGATCCAGTGTTTTATATTAATATATTTATCTAATTACCACTTTATATAAGACACTATACCATGTGCTGGGTTCACAGAGAAAAAGGCAAACTTTCTGTTTAAAGAGTCTGTGTTCTAATGAAGGAAAAATAGAAAATGATGATTACATTGTTCTGTAATAGACATACACACAGACCGTTAGGGGGTGGAAATCTAATCCATGATGAAGGTATAGAAAAACACAAGGTGCATATTATACAAAATTAGCATATATTTATTCATAGCATCTTCTCTTTATAAAATATAGTATATTTCACATACTTACAATATTTGTATTATCTTCGCTCCAGTCTTCTCTAATATTTTTAAGAGGAAAAGTTTTGCAATATTACTCTTGTCCAGAATAACAGACAAGTTTAGGTAAATTATTAGTGTGCTTTCACACTCCCCGTGAAAAAACAATAAAGTTCCCTTTTACTCTACTGAATGATGTGATATTTGGTGTGGACTGTGTTGTATGAGAAGGTGTCAGTTAATTCTTCTCTAGAGGATGCTCTCGATTTGATAGATTGGAAATTGAGAAATCCAATATAGTTGGATATTTCAGTTCAGAAACTACCTGGCTAAACTCTTCTTTGTGCTTCCATTGCAGCAAAGGAAACACTGGCCTTTATTATGAGTGCTAACCCTGGCATCTCAGCATAAGGCTGGGTCAGACTGGAAAGCTATTCCTATCACTGTGCACTAGGACATAATTATCCTAGGCCTATTGAAATGTACAGTTTAATCATTGACAATATAAAACTAGCATAGAAGACTAGAACTTTTGTTACAAAATACAAACTGAACTGCTTAATATCTTGAGGGAAACCCTCGGTGATTAGTAAAGGTGGTAAATGTGACTGGACCAAAACATAGCAGGTCAGTGTGATAGATATACCTCAGGTAGGAAAAATGTGAATGAGCCCAGTTCCTGTCAATCTTACATGAAGTAAATTATAACTACTGGTTCTTATTGTCGCTTCTGAATCTGCTATGATCATGTAGCAGCCCTCAGAAGGTTTCTCACACAATTGCTATAATTCCATATTACCTTTCTGCATTTCATTATCATCTTAACGCATCCTTCTTCCAAAAATAAAATCCAATATTGTTTTGTGTTTTAACTTATAGACGCATTAACCATAGATGATGCTTCCCTAGTTTTCCCAGAGAATATTTCCTAAAAGGGTAAAAGTCTGTCACTCCTTAAAATATTCAAAAAAAATTGAAAAACTTATTTTTTTCATTTTTAGAAGATTGGAGAATTTGTATAATATTTTTTATCCTGAGACATGTGATTATGTTTTATCTTTTATATTATGAAATCTAAGTCAGAAATGATTTTCTAGTCTTGCTTCAAAATATATAGAGGATCTTAGAAAGTAGAATAGGCCATTTCTTCTTAACTTGTGTGACATCATCATCAGTACCGTTGACTCTGTTCCACATCTATTAATGCATTAAGGCTTGTACCCTCTAGGTCAGATGTGCTTTCTGTCACCAACCAAGTCACCAATGAGTGAGGTAATAGATTAAAAACTGATGATGCTTAAATAAATAAGTGGCTATCTTGTGACATATGTGGCTTTAAAGAATATTTAGTAACATGTTCCTGAAGAGATGTGTTGTGTGGTAAACAGTTCTGGTCTAACAAAGAAAGCTTCCAAAAGAAACTATTTGAAACATTTATTTTATGTATCCCTTAACTTTTCTTATTATTTTAACATATTTCTAAAGTGAACTTTTCCAATTATGGAAGAAATGCACAGTTATAATATAAAAGTATGACTACAAAAAAGAGGATAAATATTACAATAAATTACATAAAATTCAACCACTCCCAGACTGTGTGCTAAAAACCGGAGAAGGAAGAAGGGCTATGCCTAGAGAAGTGCCTGTACACCAGTCAGGCCAGGGAAGAGACAGCCAGTCCAAATAGTGTGGAGAGAAAGCGTAGGTATATGAGGTGAAGTCTCACCGTGACGTGAGCGGTGCATTAAAATTTTTTAGAAGACTATCATATTTCAATTAACCTTTGTATCCAACTTCCCTATCATCTGGAAAGCTACTTATGGTTTTTCAATTCTTTATGTGTAGCTGGACTCTGTGGTAATTATCCACCTCCAGTGCTGAAGGGTGATGGCTTATGTGAAATCCAAGCCAGAGAAACTGGCAAAGAGAAGTATATGCTACCTTCATAGCATATCTCTTTGTCATGCTTTACAGGGTTTTCTTTGTGTGGAGCACTGGGGCAGGTAAACCTCATTCTGTTAGTGGAGGGGTTAAGGCAAATGTAGAAGTGATTCCACCTTGGCAGAATCAAAGAGCAGAGAGCTCTGAGTGCTTTTTCTGAAATGCAGCTTGACTCTTCACATCATTTCTGGGAATCTGCTACCACCTTTAAGAGCAGTCATTTAGGATTCATCTTTCTCTGACTATTCTTCCTCTTTTGTGTAGTCAGAATAAATGACAGGCACCAATTCCAAGCCCTATCTTGAAAACTTTCTTTATGGAAGCCATAATAATGCAAATTTTTCTAGTCAATGGATTAATTTGAAATCTGTAGAGATATTTATTGTCTTCATAACACCAGGCACTGTGGGACAGAGAGTGATAAAGCTGAGACATTGAACCAACAAAACTTGCATGCCTATCACATAATCAAATGCACCGTTTATGCTTCTTGGCTAATCACAGGCATCTTTATTCACGTTAAAAAAAGAGAATGCATGGTTCATGGAGCTTAGATTCTTTATGAACTTTTCCCCTGTAAAGACAATCCTCTGAAGATGCTGTCAGGGCATTGCTGACAGATAATGCATGACCCATGAAGCTCCATATTTCTTCCTGACAGTCCATTAGGTAGGATCTGAGGCCCAGGAGTTTGAACTGTCCTTATCATAGCTATTTCACTACCTATGCTGGTGGCCTGAATGTTTGTAGTTTTAAGATAATGTTTTGTCATCCTCTAGAAAGAAACCACATTGATTGGAGTGTTACATAATATCACTCCCAAAGGGCTCCGGAAGGATTTCAGGCTACCACAGATCCCTGTCTTCAGGAGGCTCAAATCCCCTAAGCTCTGTCCCACTGGCTTCCATCTCATGTGGAAGACTGCCATATGTTTAGACCAGGCAATAATTAAATCCCAATGCTTTTAGCTTCAGTGATTTGTTTATAATTAAGAGTGTTTAAATGTCTATCATGTTTTAATAAGCAAGGCTTACATGTATGAATTTTAATATGTTACTTAAAAATCCAAAAACATACAACAGACTATACCCTTTGCATTTCTAAGTTAAGTACCATGGGCGAAATGGGACACTCTATGTTCTTAGAAAATATGTTTTTTTACCCGTCATTTTCTATATCATGCTTTAGTTACAAAATTTATTCCACAGAATTAATTTGCCACATTGTTAAATACAAACATTTCAAGAAGAACAAAGCCTGTCATTTCTAAAGAGAAAGAGGAGAAGAAGCCTTCTGAATATAAATTAATTTCTAGGTACAATTGCTCTCATAATAAAGTAAATTTCACAAAGTAGGCCTTCGAATTAATCATTTCAGAGTCACCTGGGTTGGTTTACATATTAATCCACTTCCCCAGCATCTCCCTTTGTGACCTGCCAGGCTTCAGCTATGCACAATGGCAGAGACACAGTCTGCTGAAAGGTCTGTTCTTTCAAAATGTCACTCCTCACCGTGGAATATGTTTTATTAAGGGTAATGGGAAACATGCAGGCCCGGTGGTGAATTTGCTTTTCTTTGCTCAGATGAAATTTGAACACAGACTTAATAAGGAAGTTTGTCATTAAATTTTAACAGTAGAGTGGGCTGGGCTGGGTGTCAGCCTCCACCGCAAACAGAGAGGACTTTAGCTTAACTTCTCTGGGAGGTTGACCATCACACCCCTGGTGGCCTCTGTTTGGGACCAAGAATCACATGGTTAAGACTAAGCATTGCTTCTGACAAAACTAATTAACAGGCTATGGAGGAAAATTTCCAGGTCACTGTAATAAGAAAACTTTTTTTCAAGCAATAATAATGATCCATTGATGTGACTTATATTGCTTATCTTTAAATATATAGGTAATAATATGTAGGTAAAATCATTTGGTCAAAAGTGTAATGACAAGCAAGAGTCAAAGCCTGCAATGGTATGACTGCCTAATAGATGGGGACTAGTCTCTTCACCAACGCCAGACCTGCATGAGGATTTCTCTTATCTTAGTAAAAGACTTCTGTGGGTGTTTTTTGATCTCTATTGAATTTATTTAACTCCTATTTTCTCTCCTCAATGATGTGATTTCCAGGATGAGAAAGAATTAATCTTCTTAATCCTACATAACTGTGCTGGATTCCAAATTTTGTACTTAGTACTAATAATGCTGGCTTGATGGGTGTGTGACTTAATGAAGTTTTGTGAACTTTATCTTCTTCTTAGGAACTCTTTCTCTCTGAAGACAAGGCTCAGAAGAGGGTCCCATGTTTGTATTTTAATGTCCTGCAGTTTCTGTCTTAAAACTCTTCATAAATTTATATCTGAACTTGTGATTTCTTATGCAACGTCTGATAGGACTCCAGCACATGTGTCTGAAACTTGAAGCCTACACTCAGGTACGGCCCCTACCTGGGATTACTTCTCAGCCTACTTGCTCTTCCCCTGGTCCCCGGAGCCCCAGCCAGGCTCCCCTGCCCAGCCCTGCCCAGGGACCTCGGCTGCTTCTGCTCCTGGTGGGGCCTGGCAGGCGGAGGGCAGGCTAGGCTGGCATGCCCAGCGCAACACATTGCGGAGTGAGGCTCTGGGTGCCTTTTCGAGCCTGCATGTATCATATGAGGATCCGCATATCCAAGTGAGGGCGACATTCAACAACACCAAGACAAACCAATAAACAAAAATACTCTGACAACTTAAGACAGAGGCATACACCCAAAACTAGAAAAGCTTTTTTTTCTGTTTTCTGAACAAGAGGGCCATATTTTCATTTTGGACTTGGCCCCACAAATTATATAGCCAGCGCTGACTATCAGTATGATCTTGTGAAAATTATTTAAGTTTTATTAGCCTCAGTTTCCCTATCTAGAAAATCAGAATAATGACATCTATTACAGAGTCCTTTCATTTGTTCAGTATTTTTAATTGTTCCATTACAGTTTACATACAATATTATTTTGTATTAGTTTCAGGTATGCAGCATAGTTTTAATGAGGGTGAAAATTTTAAAAATTCATGTAAAGGGCTTAACATAGAACTGTAAAGGGACTGGTCATATAAGTTACAAATTTCAAAAGTTATAAAACAAACTAACAAAACATGCTCTGACTTCATGTATTTATGTGGACCACAGAGTAAGTACAATACACACTTATAATTCATCATATCTCAGAAAATCCAGGGTCTACTAATGTAGTAGAAATTATGGGAAGACTTTGTCCCATAATTTCTTAAAGTTCAAACATACTGAATTAAAATGCGTATGTTTTCAAGGTTACTGAAGACCTTGGCATTTAAAGAAAACTCAAAGGAGTCTTTCCTTTAAAAAAACGAATAATTTATAAAATGTAGAAAATATTTGAAAAAAGACCTCCTAAGGGACAATTAGTAGAATGTCATTGTCCTGTGGTGGAGGACCACATGGAGAGAACATTTAATACAAAGGCTGTGCATTTAGGTGCCTGGTCTCAAAGGGTGACACAGCACTCCGTCCTCCACTGTTAGAAAACTCTCCAGGAAAATGTTTCAGCCTGAGCTGTCACTAATCTCTAAAAACAATTTTCATGGAAGAAACAGATGGGGGAAGAGAGGGCTAAAAGCAAATGAAAAGAATTTGCTAATTACTTGTATAGAAAAACAAAATATCCACTTCCGATAATTTGGGGGAAAATTTAAATGTCTTAGTATATCCCCTAGCAAATCTCAGAAGTTATACTTTATTCGATCCTGAGAGTAATTTCTTGTCTAGAACAAAATCTCTTTGCCCATCTAGAGAACTCCTCAGAGGCATTCTGATATACCAGACCTTCAGGCAACAGAATCGTGACAACATTTTGGCTCATGGAGCTCTGGTCCCTCCCATCCTCTTGGCCAGCAGTGCTTGAAAGACACTTTACAGGCAAACTGGATGGCCAAGCCCATGTGCCCCTTTTCAAACACTATCATTATTGCTAGAATACAATATAGTCAAGAGATGACCTGCCTTTCACATGAAACTCATTTAGAAAGATTTTTACTTATATACAGTGTGATTAAAGCCAGAAAAATATAACAGGAGCATGCCATAAAACACATCTGTAATTAAGAAGAATAAAACTAATACTCAGAATTATTTTGCCAAAGTGGAATTAGTATCCTGTTACAATTAATATTTTCCAGCTTGGTGTTTATGTTGGTCCCATATTGGCTTTTTACCACTGTTATATTTCTGTGTTCTGCCTACTAATTTGTAAATATAGCTCTCCTTGAGACTTTCCAGTTCTTGAAAGAAAAGTATCATCTCTAATTGATCATTGTACCTCCCTTATCAGCTTCTGCTTTAATATTTGACACATGTATAGTGTAGATTAATACTTGTATACTTGGACTGTTATTCTGTAAACCAAAATATTTCATTGTTAACAATATTAAAAATAGCCCCCACATTAAGTTATTAATTAATATTAATTATAACTAAAGCTTTTTACCATTCGACGTTATCTAAACATTGACATCCTATTAGCCCACTTCCCTAAATTCAATTTACTTCTTAGGAGGCAGCATGGCCTGAAACACTGGATCTCAGTGTGGTCCCCAGATGAGTAACATCAGCATCACTCAGGTGTAACAAGTTAGAAATGCAAATTATTAGGGCCCAGCCCAGACCTACTGAAGTCGCTCTGGAGTGAGGGTCAGAAATGTGTCTTAACAAGCCCTCCATGTGATTCTCCTGTACCCCGAGGTGGGCAGGTAAATCAAGCAGAGCCTGCATGCAGCCCAGGATGGCTATGAATACAGCCCAACACAAAATCATAAATTTACTTAAAACATGAGATTTTTTGGTGATTATATGTGATTTAATGTGTGACCCAAGAAAACTCTTCTTCTGCCAGTGTGGCCAAGAGATGCCAAAATGTTGGACATCTCTGGTAGAGGAAGAAACAAATTATTGTAAGAAGACCTGAGTTCTAGTCCCAGTCCATACCTTGTTTTATGAATTTGTACAAATCATTTAACCTCTTTAAGGATCCATTTTCTTCTCTGAAAAATTAAGGATAATAATACCTATTGCATTGGTTTGCTATAAAGATTAGATAAGATAGTATTTGCTAGGAGTCCAACCCATGATAAATTCTTAATAAATGGTAGTCATTGCCATAGGATGGTTATTCTGAAAGGTCTAGCTTGCAGCTCGTCACAATGCCTAATTCTCCTTATTCACATCTCATAAAACTTTTCAGCTGCTGACATATAATTCCAAGTCAGTACTCAGAAATAACAGCTCCTACAGTCTTCTCATTTGGAAAGTGTTCCTGATACAATTAACTCTCTGCAACTAAAGAAGTTGTTAATGTCTGTTAAGTAATAAGCAAATATTCCTCTTCACCTCATATCAATGATTAGCCCTGATAGATTGTGTATATGTCACAAATTAGTTAATTAATGAGAATAAGCCATTCCCAGGAATATCCAGACAGTAGTAATTGATGAACAAAATTGAACATTCTAGATAAAGAATACCTGGGTTTTGTCACCATGATCAATAGGAAACACTACATTGAATGCTCACCTTCTGATTGGTTCCTCTATTAGAAAACAAATCTCTTGTATACTGTGCTATATGACTGACAGGAAAAGGATAAAAAAATAATTGTTTTGGAAAGCACTGCTTCCTTGGCAAGCTTACCAGGCTACTATACTGTTACCGAGCTGAACTTTCCCCAAGGCATTAATTACCAGAAATGACCACCTGGCGGCTGGGCAGGCCCACTTTGTTCAGGGTCTCCGGTTGCACAGCTCGGTGATGAAAACCCTCACCATCTGTGACAACCACCAGCCACCAGCAGTAGCAAGGTAATGAGACCAAATCATTCCACTTTCACTTTAGCCTGTCCGGAAGAGACAATGCCCCAGCAAAAAGAATACATCACTGAATTTAATTTAGACCCCTGTTTTCATCAATAACATAAATGTTTAAATCTAAAGCCATTTGCAGGGGCAGAGGTCATGAAACCCTGATTTCTTAGCTTCTAGATAATGCTAGGTCCTTACCAGTGCGTACAGTCCTAATAAAACAAGAAAAATTAAAATGGTGAGTGTTGTCTACTGCCCATTTAAAAGATATATTCCAGTCAATGTTTCCAGTGATCTTATACATATAAGCTTAGCTGTCTTGTATGTTAATAATATTTGTCTTTGTGTTTTTGAATAATATGGCAATTATGTTGAGCCTGAATTATAGGTTTGCATTTGCTAGGCACAAGATACTGTCTGCACTAAATGACTTTTTAAAGAGTTTCTAATGAGCAATGACTGGTGTTCAATATATTAGGAGCTGTGAACACCACATGTATCAAGGTACTAGCTATTAAAATATGTTTCCTTAATTAAAAGGAATTGAATTATCTTTAAAGCCATTTGACTTGATCAAACAAACACATTGCAATGATATGGGGAGGAGTAAGGCTCCCTGTAGGTGGTAAAGTGACTAAAGTGGAGATCTATTAGTTTCCGGTTTTCTTCCTCTTCCTCCTTCCAGCAGCTGATTTATTTCATTCTAAGTTGACAGCAATATTAATATCTTATCTTCATGTTCACCCTGGCTTTTTTGCTCAGGTCCTTATTTGCCTTTGGCATTTTTGACTTCACAAACATCCCAGGTTACTCCATTCTTTGTACATTAACATTCCATATCAAAGACTGTAAATATTTTAAACATGAGGTATTTGTACTATGTATTTTAACAGCTATGCAAAATAACATTACACATATGCCAAGGGAAAGAAAAAAGCCTAAATAAAAAGAACCAATATTGAAGGCAAGTAAAAATATCAATGCATTTTATAGTCTTACATGTCATGATTCCATGAAAGTTTTCTTAAAAATACAGAGCATTTGCCATCACAATATTTGTTAAATGTAAGTGATGAATGACTTTGGACTTGTTAGACTACTTAGTGGATTGCCAGTAAATGTACTATCTCTATGGTTATAGGAGGAGCGGCCATACAGAATTATAAAGCATCTAATTTAAGCCCCATTATTTTGTGGGCTAATTTATTTCTGTGTATACCAAACTGGATTAAAAAAATGGCCATTTTGTCTGGCCAGGTGGTTCAATTGCTTGGAGTGTCATCCCAAGCACCAAAATGTTGCAGGTTCGATTGCAGTCAGAGCGCATACCTAGGTTGTGGGTTCCATGCCTGGTTGGGATGTGTGTGGGAGGTAACCAATCCAATTGATGTTTCTCTTTCTCTTTCTCTCTCTTTATCTTTCTCTCAAATCAATAAACATATCCTTGGGTAAGGACTTAAAAAAATGAACAGATAATTAGAGGTACGTTATCAGTACAACATAACTAACTAAATACTATTATTGAACAATGAGAGAAAGAGGTGAAATTTAACAGCTACTATTTTCATTATTAAAAATACTCTTTTTTAAGCCAAGAGGAGTTTTATCTTAGTGTTCTGCACCATGGGCATTAGGTAAAACCTAAATAATAATTAATTTTTAATATATCCTCAACAAATTATTCTTTCTGTTTAAGAAGGAATGTATATGTTTATTGTTAAAAACTTGGAAAACAAATAATCATAAAGAATAAGAAGAACTCATAATTCTACCACCTAAAAATAATCTCTAACATGTTGGATATTGAACTCATTCTTGAATATTATTTTCATACTTTTTAAATAATGCACACCACTGTGGAGAGCAGGACCAATAAAATGGCATTGATCCAATTAAGATAGCATAAAGCATATAAAACAAAGTGGAGTCACTTCTGTCAACTAAAATGTCTGCCAGTCAACCATGACACTGGTTCAAGAGGAAAATGACTTAAGTCAGAGTAAACACATCTGGCAAGGAGATACATCTGCCCACATAGTCAGAGCAAACATGTCTGGCAAGGAGACACACCTAAGATATCTGCACACGTGACCAGAACAGCCATGTCTGCAAAGCAGGATGACCCATAGTTAGCTCCTGGGGAAATTATACACTTGCCAGCAGGGGTGTCAAGCAGAACAGCCATGTGCCACCCATAAGCTCCTGGGAAAATTTCACAGTCGGCATCAGGGGTGTCGAGACATTTATCAAAAAGACCCAGAAGGGTGGAGTACACCATGCTCAAGGTATGACTGAGGCAGGTTCCAGACCACTGCTGAGGTAGCTGAGCTCCCCACAACAGGGTGCTGCTGCATGCCAAGCTCACCTCCCTTCCCATTGGCCTCCAGGGGCTCTGTCCTGCTGGACTAAGGACTTTGCCTGTCCTGCTGCCAATGGCCCCGGAGGTCCTTCCTTGCAAGACGCCGACGACTCTTTTGCCCACTGTGCTATCTCCTCGACCTGCAAACGGAGACTCTGGGACTCGGTTTTGTTATACCCCATTGATTGCTGTGTGTGTATATTATATTTCTCTTAGATTGTTAGAGTGTGAATAGGATATTAATGTGTGTAGATGTTCTACTTTGAGTGAATCTGAATTCAATAAAAACTTAATGAATAGAGTAGCTACCTGGTATGACTCTTGTCCATTCCTTGGTGCTGGGCTGCTCAGCAGGCAGCTAGCCAAGCAGTTGCCTGGCTGACTTATAGGAAAGACTGTATCACGAACAGATGCTCGTGACAATCACTCTTCCTCTGGGGAGCGTCTCTGTCTCCTTCACCCTGACTAGACTAGCTTCCTCTGCCAGCATATCCATATACCCCCACTTATATACTACATCTAACTCTAAGTATCTATTTAAAGATTTGCCTACCCTTCTCAACTAAGAATTAAAAATGAGAGAGATCATATCTAATTCCTCTTTGTAGCTAGTACCAAGTGTGTTGAATCTATAAACATTAAACCCAGGATTATGAAAAGAACAAATGTATAAATGAGTTCAACTATAATTCTATATCCAACATATTCACCTAACATTATATCATTAGAATTGTCCTATGCCATTAAATTCCTTCAGAAATTCTTTTTTAGGTATAATAACTCATTACATGGCTGTACAGCAATTTCTTTAATCTTTTTTATCAGATAATCTTCTGCCATTTTTGCTATTGTACAAAGCACACACACAAAAAAGTCAGTATAGCAAAGAAACTGAAATGATTAATTTAGCATTAAAAATGGGGGGAGGGGCCCTGGCACAGCGGCTCAGTTGGTGGGAGCATCACCCTGTACACCAAAAGGTTGCAGGTTTGATCTGTTTCTTTCCCATCCATGTTTCTCTTTCTCCCTTCCTCTCTCTCTAAAATTAACAAACATATCTTCAGATGAGGATTAAAAAATGGGTGAGGGGGAATGAGATTAAATGCAGAGGGTGTGTTAGATAATATTTTTGAATTAATGTTATTAAATGTTCTACCTACAATAATGACATGTGCTTAAGCGGAAGAATGTTCTCATTCTTTGTGATACATGCTGAAATATTTTGGGGCAAATATATATATAGAGAGAGAAAAAGAACAAATGAAGCAAAAATTTAACAATTGGTAAATCTGATAGAACAGGTGAATGGTTTGTTGTACTCAGCTCTCAACGTTTCTGTAGACTTAAAATTTTCAAAATGGGAAGAAAACTAGGGACCCTGAATTCTATATACCTAGGTTTTGGTCCCAGTTTCACCACTTATTAGCCGTGTAATCATTAGTTAATTATCTTCACTGAAGCTATTTAATTACCAATAATACAGAGGCAACAATAGTAGTAAACATCTTATAGAATTGTTCTGAGAACAATTATACAGGTTAATAATTTAAAACTTCAGTTTCTATTGTATAATGAGTGCTTTTTAATGGTCAGCTATTATTAATATTGTTGTACGTA
Source organism: Pteronotus mesoamericanus (assembly GCF_021234165.1). NCBI lineage: Eukaryota > Metazoa > Chordata > Mammalia > Chiroptera > Mormoopidae > Pteronotus > Pteronotus mesoamericanus. The sequence continues at coordinate 16,944,411 of NW_026555325.1, read as the reverse complement.
AATGTTTCTCTCCATTTTGCATTATTTAGACTACTATAATTTTTTCCTTGGGTTAAAATCCTAAAAGTACAATTACTGAATAAAGAACATGGCATATAGGGCCATTCTGACTGATAGTAAGAAACTGCTTTCTGAATGGGTTGGATCAGTTTACATTCAAGCAGCAATCTTTCCAGTACTGGGAATTTTTTTTTTTTAATTAAGGATGGTAAATAATTAGATTGCATTAATTGATTGTTACCTCAATGTCTTAATTGTAATCAATGTCAAATATTTTTAAAGCTTACTACTATCCCTAAAACTGAAAAACAATGCTGATATTCATTGAACTTACTAAAAAAATAAGGCAATAGAATGAGAATTATTGTCAATACTTAAATACCCAAATAAAACAGGTTCTGATTGCATATTTTTCCTTGCTTTTTCCCATTTCTAGTTATTCTGATTTGAAACAAATATTACTTATTACAATCATTAGTAAAATATAAAGAAACTTACTTTTCTCAAAGCAATCTTTTTAAAGTTTAGTACTGGAGGTGGCTTGAAGAGTGACTGCAGTGAGCATTGGTGAAGGTAAAGTTGCTTCTTCTTAACATTCCCACTGACTGTAATTAAATTGTAAATCTAGAGAAAGTCTATTCCTCAGGCTGTTTGCAAATTATGATATCTTACAGAAACCTACCTTATGCTAATCACAAATCCTTGTTCCTGTCTACATATTTCATATACCTGCTGTGCATACAGAAAGCTTAATCACTCAGACAATAGTTCTCTTGTGTAAGGGGTAATGAGAAATAAACATTGTATTTAAAGAAATAAACATTGTATTTAAAGAAAAAAGAAGACTTTAGAAAAATTTGTAATCAAAATATTTCATAGACTATTAAGTTTTATAATATAACAAGTGGTTTTATCTGTAATTCAAAGTGCTAGAGCTTAAAAGATTCACATTTTCAAGGCAAGTAAACTCTGAAAACCAGCTACAATTTTGGCCTATTTATAAGATTTCCATTGTAGTTCAGATATCATTGGTTTACAAAACATTGTCCTTAATTTTGACTATAAAGAAGGACTGCTGGAGTAAAATTAATCAATAAGTAAAAGTCCTTAACTTTAATTAGCTTTCATCAATTTCAGAAACAATTCAGGAAAGCTGTTGACCTACCCCGACTAGTTCAAGTAAGAGAATCCTCATGTACTATATGTAAACCCTCATTGGGAGCATAACTTCTATTCCCAGTCCAATATAGCAATTCTCTTTAGATGAACAATGTTTTCTGTGTTTTTGACACAATGAACTACACCAACCAATATAGCTTTTCTAAATTGAGACTGCAGACATCCCCATCCTTCCTACTGCATCGTTCAGTTCATTGCAACCAAAATTATCTCCACGAGTCATGTAGGTTTCCTTGAGGTCATCAGGTCTACTTTTCTCATTTCTTCTTTCACTGATACTTCGAGTGTTTCAGAACTTTCTGACATTTTTTCCTAAGATGTATTCTAAGTCGTTTTTGTATCAATATGTATGTGTATATGTATACATGCAGGCTATACCCTTAAATGTTAGCCAATGGCTTCCTTCTTCTAAGATTATATCTGAATGCTCTAAAAGGGGAACCTTCATACAGAGATAACACCCAGAGAAAAACGTGTATTATTTTTAGGATTCAAAGCTGGCCCTGTAGGCACAAGGGCATTTTAAGATCCTCACTGAATCTAAGGTTCTTACATTTGAAGACACCACGCAAAGCAAAACAATTTCATTAAAATAGATCCACATTCCACAATAAGTATAATTTTCCTATAAAAAGCATTTGAGAAATTTTTTAAAATCATTTTGCTTTTGAAATTATTTGGCCATGAGTAACTTTCTGAAGCTTGGCTATAATTTTTATGGCAATGTGGATGATAGTTGGGAATTTTTATGAAGTGAAAAATACATAAACTGCAAAAAGTTTCAAACTATAATGCCATAAATCATGAATTCAAAATTGATAATCTTTCAGTACATAAAATTAAGATCACATTCACATGCATGTGCGTACTCACTAATACATGCAAAGTACATTAAACACCAGTTCAGACCCTCAGCCTCAACTGTCTTTTTTCCCAAGGAGGGCTCACCAGAGGGGAAAGCCTCACTGAAGACTGCTGAGACTGAATCTGAGAGTGTTTTTTACCTTATATCCGCACCACGTATCTCTCACACCCCACCTTGAGGCTTCCCCAAGATATGCTGTCCAACAATGCTCATCATACTCAACCTGGAAATTTGGGGGAATTAAGTTTTTGGGGGTAGAATTTTTGTCAATCGAAGGTAAAGCCTGTTAGATAAATTCTCTCTTCCTTTCTCCCTTTTGGGGGAACTCAGGCTACAACATACCTTATTGTGTATTGTATCTACATGTATATATGTTATCTACATATAAAATTCTGGAAGAGATACCATATTGTGCTGGGTATAATGGGCTTTCATGTATACTGTGCGCCCACAGTTTTGACCCAAACTTTCAGGAAAGAAAAATCTTTAATTTTAATTTTTTAATTCAAGTTTTTATTTATTTATATTCAGAGGCTTGTTTTTTTGTATCATAAAGGAATTTTAGCATTTATTTCAGGGTATTATTTTGCATACAGATATCAATATTGCTTTCTAGAGTTACACTTTTAAAGCAGAACCATAGATAAAAGAAGCAAAAACATTTATATAGAGAATAGAACATTTTAAAAGTGATTATATCATTTCAAAGAGAAAGTTATCTAATACAAAATGGCTGTCTGATTAAGGAAAGTTTGATGAAGAAGAATGTCTTACAATGAATGAAGAAGATAAAAACAGAAGAATTTGCCATTGGAGGCAAATTGCAGAATGGTAGTATTTTACACCTTCTATGCCCAAAACGAAGCGCATAGACATACTGTCCTCAAAGGTAGCATTTGCACATACACTTAGCAGTAGTCAGGCTTTGTAATGAGGTGAAATCTTCTCAAGGCCTGCGTGTTCACAGGCCTGCCCAAGGCCCCAGAACTAAGTAGATGTGGACTTCTTAATTCCAGAGGGAAGGTGTAAATTATTTCAGAAGTAGAATACTGTGGTGATAATGGCTTATATTATCTGATGTATTTTGTTATATATAAAACAAATTAATACATTATCTCAATTGGTATTTAAAATAATTCTGAGTCATTATAATATTATTGTCCTAATACCATTATCCCATTTTACAGACTAGGCAACTGAGGAAAAAAACCCAATATTTATATAGATAAGGAATTAGTATTACCCATGTGTAATGCACATCCTTATTTTTCCCACAAAAATTTGGGCAAAATTGAGCATTATCACAGCAAAATATGGTACTTGAGAAATAACAGTGGTTAATGAGAAAACAAAGGTGATGTATTTTCATTTTTATATACCTTTTTGTGTCATTTGGAAAAAGATAATGTCTTTATAGTATAATTACATTTAAAATGATTTAACCAATATTAAAAAGATGAATAATTTTATGAAGGCAGGGTAAACGAAAAGAATTCTGAAGAGTGCAGGCTGTCCAGACTATAGCACCTCTGACGGATAGCTCTAGCAACTCATTTTAGGGAGATGTTGGATGTGAAACCGTGGAGCTGTAAAAATTCAAGAATGTATAAAATTGATGCAGTTTGGACATTGTTGATTTGTGATGCAGTCTGACAAATCCTTCTTTTTACATTAAACAAAAGTATCACTTTAAACTGTATACTAGACCCTAAGATTAAAACTTCCTTAATAATCCTGAGATTTGGCAATTGAAGAAGATAAAATTGGTATTGATGTCCAAGAACAAGTAGTTCTTGCATCCTGTTCTCACTCAAAAATAAACTGCAACCATCGACTCTGTAACATGAGCTATATTAAGGCCTGGCACAGCAGTACGAATGAAAAAGAGGCATTTAAAATAAAACATATCAACCCAAAATTTGGTGCAATTTGATAAGGTAGGAGGTTAAAGAACTTTTAGTTGAATGGATTAAAAGATGTATAACTGAGCGTTTTTATGGGAATCAGCATTATCCAGAAATAGAAAAAGGACTAAGAACTGAACCAAAGTTAATTATAGTCATTTTCTGCATCTTTCAGCTAACGATATTAAACCAACTTTATTTGGTATAAGGTGGGAGGGAAGTGGTAATTACATATTATTTATTTATTTTCCTCAGTCAGCTTCTCACTTCAGCAAATTTAAATTTAAAATTTCCAGTGTCCTTAAATGTGTCAGAGATGCAGAGATATTACCATTCTATGCAAATGATGTTAAAGGGAAAAGTTCTCATAACTTCAAAACTGGCCCATAAGCCAGTGTTTCCTATAATTCCTATTAATAAGACAAAGAAGTAATATTTCTCAGCACACACGGTGAGAAACTGCCAGAGCCAACTGTAGCTTTGAGAGATGATGACCTTCTCTGTCATGTTCACTTCTGTATCTCTAGAAGCAAGAGCTCAGGCACTCAGATGTTTGGGTATTGGCTGTGTGACTGACTCGAAATCAGTGGATGAGTGAAAAAGCGCATGCATGGCTGGCTGAGTGAAGTAGTGCTAGGTGAGTAATTGAATAACGGAATAAATTTAAGGATGAACGAATAAATAAATGTACAAATTAGTGAATAATGAATTAATAGGTGAATTAAAAAACTGAAACACATTAAAATTACACAAACGGAAAGAAATGTACCACTTTTTTATCCTTTATTCCAATGGCCTTCAATCCTGCCTACACATTGGAATCACCTGGGAAGCTTTAAACAAAAATACGTTGTGTTAGTAATAAAATCTGATTTCATTGGTCCAGAGCGAGACCCTAGTATGAGTATTGTTTAAAAGACCCGTTGGTAATTCTGTAGTGTAGCCAAGGTTGGGAATAACAGCTAGCCTCCTCTTTTAATTGCAGAACTTTTTTTCAGCTGTGTCTTTTATATTTCATCTTTTTCTCTAAAATCCCTGAGTATTAATTTCCATTCTCTTCCCACCCTGGCTCATTCCTGAGGCCTTGATTGAGAAATGGGGGCCATGGAAACTAACGTATTTTTAAAAACTGGTTAAGTTTTTCTGTTCTTCAGATGACTAGGGTGAGGCTCTTCAGATAAGAAGGTCAAAAATAAAAGCTGAGCATACCAGATATAGAAGATTATAAATTTATATTAACAGTGACTTTCATAGACATCTTGCTGTAGCTCAAATATGAAAACAACTCATAGTATGAAAACAATCTTGTTAATCACTGCATATGAATCTGCTATAATGCAAACATGACATAAAGGATTTATAATTAATCATATGATTTAGGCTTACAGTATGACTGAATTATGTTAATGCTGGGAAATAATATTATTGTTCACAAATAATACTCAAAGAAGTTAAGTGATAATAAATGGCACATATTTGGAGCTATACACATATGGGTTCAAATCCCGGCTCTGCTATTTACCAGTTACATTACCTGAAGAATGTTACATAACTTCTCTAAACTCTAGGTCCGTTATTTGTGAAATGAGTTAATAATAACTACATCACTAGATAACTGAAGTAATAAATTTAATGAAATGTCTAAAATTACCTTCTAATTTCCTGACAAAGTGCTTGATAAATAAAATTTAAACTAAAAGATAACAGATAATGAATGATAAGAGAATTTAAACTCTACCTTTCTCCATTTTACCACATAGCTTTATTACAAAATATTTTCCATATATTCTTACAGTACTACATAATTTTGTGCCATAGATAATATTCCTTGTATCAGTGTTAATTCTTTTAGTTGCATAGAAAACCCAATTTGAACTAGCCTCCAATAGAAAAAAAATAAAATAGTACAAGGGTACATCTGACAACAGGCTCTGCTAGAAACAGATAAAATAACATCATCCATATCTAATTTTATTCATTCCAAAGGGCTCTTTACTCAAGACTGAAAAATGGCTGCCAAAGTTTATGGGATGGGCAAACCTGATCCAACCCAGCTAAAAGGAGAAAAGACTCATTTCACAGGACCTCTTGATCTAGGAATTCTGTATTAGGGCCTATTCTTCTTGGCGTGCCTTACATTAAGTGCCCACTCCTGAACGAATCAATGTAGAAAGAGCAGTGGGGCACCTTGATTGGCCTAGATCTGTTTCACATGCACTCGTAGCCCTAGTGAGCAATGTCCACCTAGATGAAATGAGTGAAGAATGAAGAGGATCTGAATTGTTAAATAAGAATGCTGATTCTCTGTATTAGAATGCATCTTTTTATATATAACAAGGGATAGAGGCAAATATCTCCTATGTTTATATTTTATGAAGGAAGAAACTGTGTACTGTTGAATAAATGTTTGCTTAACCTAATTTGCAAAGTTATTATTATCATGTATTCTTTAAAACTCTTATAGTTTTGGCTTTCATTTTTAGGTCTATGATAGCATGGAAGTCCATTACTGTGCATATATACTTCAAAACTGCTAAGATACTAGCTCTTAGGTGTTCTCACCATAAGAAAGAAATGATAATTATATGGTGTCCTACAGGTATTGGTGAGTGCTACAGTGGGAATCATATCACAGTATATAAGTGTATCCAATCAATACATTGTACAACTTAATCTTACACATTGTTATGTGACAGGTATATCTCAATTTAAATGTTAAAAAAAAACATGGTAGAGCCATTATTTATAGCAGGTTTTTCTGGTTTCACTATGTCCCTGACCATCACAAATTTGCCTAACAAGGACTGAGAAGTAGATACCTTAGGGAGGGTACTAGAAAAAACATTGTGGGGCATTTGGGGGGAAATTTCAGTCTCATAAGACATGGAAGAAAACTAGCAAGAATAGGATTTCCAAACCTGTGTTTTGTAACCTGTTTTTTACTTCTTTCATTCTCCAATCTTTTCTTTCTTTTTTAAATTATTTGATTAACGAAAATATTTTTGAAAATTATAGGCTATCTTAGCTGTAAGGAAAATATCAAGAGGGGTGGTTTTATCCATATTTAACTGAAAGCTTTGAAGGGGAGAGAAATGGATCTCAGGGGTCACTGCAGAAATAACAGTGGGTTATATCCCCCAAGAGTCCTTCCCAGAACATAGATCTCAGACATCCTAGGCTTGGCTTTAATAAGGAGTGTTTTAGCAATTACCAGAAATAAATTATCAATAAAATTGATAATTTTATCAATTATCAGTGTTTTATCAATTTAATAAGAAATGTTTTAGCAAGTATCATAGAATGCAGAAAATTAATTCAAAATGTCAGCATTTATTTTAAAAAATAGGATAATTTCATGGAAATAGCTTCAACATAAAGCAAAAATTATATAAAATATTCTCTCCAAAGAATATCATTTTTTAAATTAGAGATTCTTTTTATACTTAAAATCAACAGGCGGGAAGTCATAGAGATTTTAAATATTTCTCGTTTCTGCTTACCCATCGGGAACTTTAAAAATACAAATGGAGTGTGTTATGAGACTTCTGCAAGTGTTGGGAATAAAGATGAGCATTTCTTCAATAACCAGACATTTTTGAAACAAAGTATATTGAATAAACCCTAACTTCCATCTCTGCAGTGTAAAACCATAGGATCTCAAAAAAGAGCACAACACTAATGCTGAATTTCTAAGGTGTTCTCTGACTTGCTAAATATAACTATTTTCCCTAACCAAGAGTTTTGAATTTTTCATTCTGTCTCTGGGGTAACCTTAGAAGTGAGAGAAAGAAAACTATATTTAGGGAGAAGAAACACAGAAGTTTACATTTATTTATAACCTATCTTGCCCCAAGAAGGATTTCTCTTTTTATTATTTATGAAGATATGTACAGATTTTTAGGGTGCATTCAATTAATTTTGACAAATGCAAACACCCAGGTAACCCATATACCTATATAGAATATTTATGTCACTCTAGAATTTTTATTCTGAAAAACTACCCAGTCAGTCCCCACCATGCCACCTACCCCTCATGACCTCTGCAGCTCCATTAGGATAATGAGTTTGTTCCATTGTATTGCTGAGTAGTATCTCATGTTTCTTCGTTCTCCTGCTGGTGCCCATTTGGCTTGTTTCCAGTATGGGGGTTTTATGAATAAAACTGCTGTGAATATTCTTATACAAGTGTAAAGGTGAACAATATATTTTTATTTCCATTGGATAATTAGAAATGGGAGTGCTAGGTCAGAGGCAGGGTAGGAGTTTAAATTTATAAGAAATTTCCAAACAGGTTTTACCATTTTACATTCCCACTAGCAATGCATGAGAGTTACAATTGCTCCATATCTGCAAAAATACTTGGTATTGTCAGTCTTTTCAATTTTATGCCACTCTACATGCTATGTCATTTGCATATCCCTGATAAATAATGATGGTGAGCATTTTTATGTGTTTATTGGCCATATGTATATCATCCTTTATGCAGCATCTATTCAAATTTTTGCCTGTTTTGGAGGTTGTTTTTCTTCTTATTACTGAATTTTGGAGGTATTTTATATAATTTAGATATGGGTTCTTACATAATGCAAATATTTTCTCCTAATATTTATCTTGCTTATTCATTTTCTGAAAGATTTAAATTTTTATCAAGTCCAATTTTTAATCCTTTGATTTTATTTAGACAAATCTTAGTTAATATTTAATGTACACTTACAAAGAATGTATATCCTACTGTGTGTGGGTTTAGTGTTCTTTGAATGTCAACTAAGCCAAACTGATTGATAGAGATTTCAAGTCTTTTCCAGCCTTTCTTCATATTTTCATTTGATTACTTAATATAACAATAATTAAAAGAAGTCTTTAAAATATATTTATGGATTTGTCTATTTCTCTCTTTAGTTCTGAAAATTATTGATTAATGTTTTGAACACTGTTATTTATTATTCCATTATACATGCTCTATTCCCTTTGAATAGTTACATTACAGTAATTTTATTGAGGTTAAAATCTGTAACTCTAATTTTTTTGAGTTAGTATGGTGCTAATTTCCACATGATATAAGGACTGCCTAATAATATACCAACATTTAATCTTTCCTTCCTTATGCTATTGTTGTCATGAATTTTGCTTACACATACTTTACAAATGCACCAAAATAACACTTTGCCACTATTTTTCTTTGAACCACCCCTTGTCTTTTAAAGATATTTGAAAATAAAAAATATTTTATTTTGGCTTATATAGTTACCATTTCTGGTTATATCTTCCTGCAGACCTGAGTCTCTGCCTGGTACCATTTTCTTTCAGCCTTATTAACTCCCTTTACTATTCCTTTTAGTGCAGATCTGCTGAAAACAAATTTTCTCAACTTTGTTAACCTGCAAATTTGGCCTACATTTCAGAGGGCTATTTTCACTGGATATAGACTGACAGTATTTTTTTATAGTTTTAAGGATGCCATTCCATTACCTTATGATTTATAGAATCTTGTAAAAAGTAAGTGAAAATTATTATCATTATTCTAGATGTTTTTAAGACTTTTTTAAACTTTAGTTTTCAGCAATTGAACTATGATATGCTTAGATGTGGTTGTGTTTATTCTGCTTGAAGTTCTTTGAGTTCTGTGATACAGACATATTTTTTCACTAAATTTGCATACTATTCAGACACTGTCTTCAAATAATTTATGCCCCAGTCTTACCCTTCTCTTCTCCTGAAATTCCAAAAACAAAGACTTCCAATCCATGAACAAAAAATGTTCCAAGTCTTAGGATCATAACTGTTTCGCTCTGTTCATCTCTGATACTGGTTTCAGGATATAAGAAGTAGGAGTATCAGGTTTAAAATTTCTTTTTTATTCCTCAATCAAGGATATTTTTTCATTGCTTTTAGAGAGGAAGGAAGGAAAAGAGAGAGGGGGGCAGAGAGAGAGGCATCAGTGTGCTGGAGAAATAGTGATCAGTTGCCTTCTTCAGTTGCCTTTCTTTGTGTGCCCTGACTGGGGTCCAGACCCACAGCCTTGGTATGTTCACTGACTGGAATCAAACCCACGACCTTTGGGTCTATGGGACGACCCACCAACCAAATAAGCCACCTGGCCAAGGCAGTAGTGTCAGGGTGTTTTTTAGGACTCTTTAGACTCTTCCTCCTACTTTTCAGAGGTGGGGGTGAGGGAGGGAACTTTTGTTGTCTCCTAACTCTTTCATTTAGTATGGGTTACTGGACATTTTTAAAAAACACGCACTTAGCTACTATGGGCAAAGCCTCACACATATTGAATATTGAAAGTTTTAATGATTGAAAAAAAGAGTCTTCCTCCTTTTCTTCACGACATTTCATTACTCCATATGCCTACTTCTGCCCATTTGGAAGTCTCCCTGTTCCCGGCTTCCTTTTTAGATGATTTCTTTAATTTTACCCATAAGACATCATTGACAAAAGATAATTTACTTATTACCATTTTACCCTTTCTCTCTATTGCTGTGTTACAATAGTTCTGTGATTCTACATTTATCTGGGAGCCAGACCTTGGGAAACGTGACTATTCCAGAACATAGCTGTACATTCAGAGTAGAAAACACAGCCTCTGGTCTGTCAAAAAAAACTTTCCCCAAACTCAAGCCCTTTACTCCTCAGGATGCCAAATGGTTTACATTATTAACTACATAATATGAAAAGCTCAGAAAAGCTTATTATAGAGGTTACCTAATCAGAGAAAATTAAACATAGAAAATTCTAATGGAAGTAAGAAGTGGTACTACTGAGGCCGACTCATATCATTTGTGAGAAAAGTGGTATCTGATAGCAAGGGAAGAGATAGAGCAACTACAACAAGAAGAATTATACATGCTCGGCAATGTAGGACCATTAATGTAAGTCAAACCAAAAGGTCAGATTAAATTCAGTGGAAACCATTTAGGAAAGCAGGGAAGTGTGTAATACATTTCACAAAGGTTCCCATCAAAATAATTGTTAGTATTTACTTGCTCTTTAGTTTTAAAGCCTAAATAATAAGTATAAGTTTTATTAAGAACTCCTCAGGAATGAACACTGTTAGAATGATGGGGCATTCCTGTACCACAGAAAGTAAAAATAACCCCTGTGCTTTCATCAGTTTTATCAGCAGCATCTCTTTCTGATTATTTTTATCTTGTTTTCCAAAAGAGATATTGAATAACTACTTCGTCTCTCACCCACACAAATGTTAATATATCTAGTTTTTCTCCCTGTTTGTATCTAAAAATGTCTACTTGCAGTAACATTTGCATGAAACACACAGTACAAAAATAAAAGTAAGTTATTTTGTTCCTGTACACATCTGTTCAGATGATAGGACTAATGATGAGAATAATTTGAAATGTATCCCTGAATTCTTTACATAGATTCTAGTATATTTTCAGTTTAAAGTTTGTTTTCTTATAAAACAATGTTTTAAAATATTGAATATTAAATAGGAGAAAAATTACCCATAATTTTCCATAATATGATTTTGATTATTGAATAAATCTTTTCTGTTTTTGTCTGTCCATATTTGCCATAATTCTAATAATGCTGCATTTATAATCTATTGTGCTTTTTATCTAATATTATCTACTAATAAATATTGTTTTCATATTTTAAAAGATTTTTATCTTGTGGTAAAATACACGTAACATAAAATTTACTATATTAATCATTTTAAAGTATACAATTTTTCAGATTTCTTAAATGTTCATTATAAAACTGTATTTGGTGATCCAGTAAAGGTAATGTCATTTACCTTACTATTGGGCAATTGCTAGATATTTAAGCTATTTTTTTTTCAAAGCCTACAAACTATGATGATGAACAAATCTGTATACCTAATTGTAAGGTTCCCAAGTTCTTTTCTTAGGAAACTTGTCCACAAATGAATCCCTAGTTTCAATTCACCATGTCAGCTGCAGTGGATGAGCTTAACCATCTCAGAGCTGACTTTCACAGATGTCCATGGGAAATCATCTTCATGATGCAAATACTTGTTTCTAATTTATCAGATGTGTTAATTCATATTTTATATTTCAGGTTATCTTAAGGCATCCACAAACACTTAAAAACTAAAGTTCTCCAAAGTATAATGAATGCCATTGCCATACAGAATAAATTACATCTCTGTTACATTCTATGAAAATAAAACAGGATCTGTAATGCTTAATGGTTTTATTTTTATTTTTCAAAAGTATCATTATGATATCATTTTTAAATAATAGCAGCATAACAATTGCAGGTATGGTGATGGCTGGCAATGATTAGAATAACTGCTTTGAATTCCATTAGAAATTCTCAGACTTGTCTTCAGCATCATGTAGACAAGCAGATGATCAATCATTTAAAAATTCAATTTGAAAGATGAAAATATGTTATCAAAAGAATATGTAAATATAAACTTACTAAATAATAAAGTACGCAGGTGCTTAGAAAAAGTAATTGGAAATTTGATGTTGATTGTCAAGATTAAAATTAAACATCAAATTCTAAATATATACATATGTATATATACACATATACATATGTATATACATATATATCTGTCTGTAAAATTATTAAATATCATATTACACACGAGTAGTTTATGTCAAATACTTCTGGCAGAAGAAAACTAAGCTAAAGTAAATTAACCTTGTTTCAGTACATAGCTGCTCATGATTGCAATGGTAAAATTTGAACCAAGTTCTTTCAGTGGCTGGGTTGTTTTATCTTCATACACCAAAGGACGCAGGGAATAATCAACTGTGTTTAATGGGGAGAATGAGCAAGATAGCCGAGGGGACTCCTGGAGGCAAATGTGTCACCAGAATACTTTAAAAGCTATGGGTCATAAAGATAGCTCTTATCACAGATTCTACTGTTGTTTTTTGTTCAGAGACTTAAAATACTTCATTCACATTAGACCTTCCTAGCATGTGTCTACCTTGGTATCTGCTCTTTTCATTTTCTTATTATGACTTTTATAACTACTGCAGGGTTGGCTCTCATAAGCAGAAGATTTCAAAAAACAGTCCAATGGGAGGTATCAAAAGTTCCATGAAGATATTCTAGCAAATATCTTTCTGAAAGCTAAAAGACAGAGTCCCTAATTTCACAATTCATGAATCCAAAGTGTAAAAATCAAAAAGAAAGCCCATCATGGGGAAGGTATGAACTCTCTCAGAAATAAACCACAGGTTTATTTGCTCAACACTGGCTACCCAGTAGAAACACTGGGGAGCTTCTAAAATAATTCGAATGCCAAGACCTCAGATCAGTAGGATTAGAATCTCTGGGAGGTGGGGCCCAGAGAATGGCACTTTTTAAACTTGTTCATACTCTAAGGTCTAGCCAGGGTTTACTGCCAGGTTGTAAACAATTCTGTGCCTAATTTATTACATTTTTACAGTATTTTACAATTTCCAGAATATTTTCTCACTCATTATTTCATTTGATCTCATTAGCAACACAATAATTAGAATTTACAGATTAGAATCCTTATTTTACAGATCAAAAACTTTGAAGTCCTAAGAAATTAATAAACTTCTCCCAAATAACACAGGGTGCAGATTTTAACATCAGAAAGAAGGAGCAGAATACAAGGTGTAAAAATTTACAGGTGTTTGATAAGAGGCCCCAGAATCTAGGAGAAATGTGTAGAAAAATGAAACCCAGGCCACCAAAGACAAAAATTGCCTGTATTTTTTTTGTTCCTATCATAAACATTATAAACCCAGAACCAACATGGCCCATCACAGAATACTGATAAGATGGACAAACTGTAAACCAGAAGAGATCACAATGCACAAAGTACCTGCAAGCTGAATTCCTTGAGAGTCAGTTCTCAGTTGACATTTTGCTCTCCTACGATCCCCAGCTACTTCCCTGGATTGTATTTTCGAATGACTGAATCAAAGTAAAATGTTAAATTACCTAAAAACATAAAATTTTATTTTTCCATAACTGTAAATGAGGTTATGTAAGCTTCACAAACACTAATTGAAAATCTGTTTTTATTCTATCCATCTTTCCACTTTCAGCTCTTCCACTACAACTTTCTCCACAATTCTCCCAAAGTGCCTTTTACCTCCAGTCCTCTCTCAGCAAATCCTTCTATTATCAACTGCACTATTTAGGAGAGAAAAAAAGAAGGAGGAAAATTGATTTAAAAATAAGAGGATTAGTATTAAGAGAGGAGAAATCTGTGACCATGTCCATGTTAATAATTTATGTTCAACCACACTTTTGCCCAGATGGAAAATGGGTGACTTCCCAGGAAACAAACATGAGGCTCCAGCATTCAATCTTTTCCTCTCCAAGGCTTTGCTTTCACTGTCAGGAGAGGAGATTGTATAGAAGTATTTATCCACTAGATATTCCACTTACGTCACAAGTCACAGAATGTTGTTCATGTCTTCCTGGCAGCTTATTAGTAGGTCTAATTTCCATAAGCCTGGTTGAGGAGCATCCTACAATTAAGATTAGTGGGCCTCCTTATTAAACCTACCCAATGGGATTTCAGTGCAAGTGTCAATTTTCTAGGAACAAGGGAAGACTTCGGTGACTCTGGCTTCTCACATTTGCTCTAGTACCTCACATGTGAAGTTCATTCTGTTCTTGAGAGTCAATAAATTTAACTCTTTTTGCACCTTAGCTCAACTGAGTTCACCTATAGATGGAATTTGCAGGCTGAGAAGTAGGTCAAATCTTACTAATTTCTGCAAATTGCTCCCATATGAAGTTGATTGAGATGCTTTAGAATAAATTTTTTTCATACTGTCTTTTGGTAGACAGCATGCCATATTAATTCTTCTAATCTGGACACAAAGAACAATATCTCCTTGTTCATGAATATTTACTAATAGTTGTGATATCTGATTATAAGTAATTATAATCATTTTAGACAGTGAGTCAGTCTTCCCAGAGACTTCAGGCTTTGTAACTGAGTCCATACAATACTTTAGTGCTAGAACCAGCAGCTTCTTCAAAGAATAGTGTTTATTCTCTAACTCTGAACTGGATAATTCCTGAATCATATCTTCCTTAATTTAGTGAATTCTCATATGTTTGATTGTTTCAAATTTTTGTAATTAATATCAGTGTGGTCTTTATGATTCTCTTTAATTATTCTCATTACCATCAATTCAAGTGCAATACCCTCCTTCTACAATTGTTGCAACAATTTGGCAATCAAGGAAAATAATCTCTGTGAACTCTACTATAGGGAGATGGCCTGAATTTGAAGTACAGCTATGTGCCTACTAAGATCTAGAATTCTGACTGACAATTTCCAAATGACTGATTTTTATACATTTATTCTCTACATACTCCTAATTCAAACTAGTGGCAAGGTTTGAGGGAATACAATTAGCAACCAGAAGCAATTTTAATGAAAACACGAACTATTTGCTTGCATGAAGCAAATAATGATAAGGCTCTAAATACATAGTCCTTGGGAATCCTCTTTGCTCCCGTACCTAGTTCTTTTATCCTCCTTATATTTCAAACAATGTCATCATAATTATACCAGTTTTCTCTCTATATCCAGCCCCCATACAAATATGTTCTTCTTTTCTACTCTGTTGCAATTTCATCATTATATGATATAAGTTGACCTAACATTTATCTTACCAATTAAATATGCTCTCTCTCAAGGAGGAAAGAGGGAGGAAAATTGGGCTATCATAGGATTCTAGAAAGAGGAAAGCTATGAACCTATTATTGTTCATTCTTGTTGTATAATGAAAGGAGTAAAAAATATAGTTTGAAGTAATGTTTCTTCTACTTACCTGTTCCTTAATAACTAACCAAATCTACCTTCTTGGTATATCTCAATAAATGTAATTTGAGAAAGCATTACATGTTTCATGGAATACAGCCCTCCCAATTTCTAATAGAATAGCTGTTTGATCTCTGAATAACAACCCTGATTGCACTCAACACCATAGGATGATATTAGTCAGAGGAAAGACAATAAAAATTTTGTGAAATGGTAAGGACAAAATAAGAACAAAAGAAATAGTCTAAAATGCTATTGCCTGAAATGCTACAATGAGACTAGTCTTGAAGATGGGAAAATGAACAATTTGGGTATAAAAATTGAAGAGACTGAATTAAGTTTGATAATATGACAACAGGCAATTGTGTTGGATATCTTTCACTTGGCTCTCTGGGTCCACTCCTACCCTTTCCAACCAAATTCTGTCTTCTAAAGGGCTGATCTGTACAGGTTTTGTCCACAAGTTCCCTTGCATTTTGGTTTCCCTTTGGTTTTTTGCCAAAGAAAAGTAGGGACAGGAAATAGTTGGATGGGAAGAGAGTAAGACCGGCTAAGGTTTTTGTTTTCGCAGCTCTCTTCTACCAGCCAATGTGCTTTAGCTGCTTCTAATCCAGAAGGCCACAGGCCTATCCAGCCAGCCCTGCTGATACAGTTCCTCTTCCTGGGTGCTCCCTTGCCCATTCTTGCTGCCTCTTTGGTATTGTATATGCCTTGTTAGATTCTGTTTACCCTACCCAGCCTTCTATATGTGGCTCCTTTATCAAATTCCCCTCAATTACTAAGTTCAAGTTTGCTGTTTCCTGACAACACCCTAATTTACATTCCTTAGGTTAAAAAAGAAAACTTACTATACTCTGAAATGACACTGAAAATCAGTTCCCAACAAATTTTCCTTGTTCTTATTCTACATCAACGTCCCATAATTTCCTCCCATCACTATTTTTTAGAGTATGCTATATCCTTATAATAGCCAAGCTAAAGGAAAATTTTTGATCATATAACATACAAAAATTATTAAAATTTATGTTATTTGGCTTTGTACTGTTTTATTTTTAACATAAGATGGTCTTTACAGATATTTATCTTTAAAGATCTCTTGTGTTTGTGCTCCAAAATCTATTCCTTTTGAGGGTGAGAATGAAACGGGCCACCTAGAAGACTACTGCTTTGCTAAAAGAAAAAGTATCCTGAGATGAAAATATGACTGTAATTTAATAAAGTATTGACCTTAACTCCTTGTAACATACACATGAACTTCTTACATATGAGATGTTTTATCTTCACACAGAAACAGAATTATTTAAAGAGTGTTAGGGGAGCCTCTGATAATCCCAAACTGTCTCTCTCTTTTAACTGTTAAAATGCTTGAAAGGTTTCCATTAGTTATTCCTCAGGTTTGGTTAAGCATTGCCCTCTTCTTCCTGTTCGCTCTCTTTCCTGTTTTTGCAGATACATATATCTATTATCTATTATAGCAGGACCCACACAGTAAGTCATTAACAGCTTAGAGTAAATTTTCCATAGATCTCCTTTTGTTAGTAAGAGTGAGGCACTTGAGCTGCCTAAGAGAACAGAAGCTTTGTAAATGTGAGAAGCTGGACCAGCAAACAGAAGGAAAAAGCAGCATGGAGACACTTTATGTGCTTCGCAACTGATGTGCTTCACAATTGACATTTCTGTAGGGGAGCAGCACAGGTTTCTCAGTAAAGCCCTTAAAAAGAAGACAGAGAATGGAGAAAAGAATAAAAAGGAAAAGAAAAGGATATATCTCTTTTGAAGCCTTCCATTAAAGCCACGTAGTAATCCATGAGTCTGTTATCCTAAGCTAAATTATGAAATACTTTCTGGCTCCCCTACTTCCTACCAGTGATATAAAAAAAAAATTGTTCATTAACTTTTTGTTTAAAATTGAACTCACAAGACGCAGGAGATCACCATTCTCATAAGCTTTTACTTGCACATGAGTAATGGCAAGACCAAAAGAAGTCTTCAGGGACTGGCTCTCGAATTATAGAATATCAGTCCCAACGACAGATGGCTTGCACTTCAGGAAACCTCAGTGCCGCCACAGAGGTGATGAGAAAGCCTGCAAATATGCACGTCTGCCTTAACGTGGGTATCAGTGATTATGTGCATGGTTCCTCTGCAAATTTCCTCCTCTATTGTACACTTTCAACTCTTCTATTCCTGTAGTTTAAGGTCAGAGATCATCAGAGCTTCAAGAAAGTAAAAAAGTAATCAGATCAAGGAAGCATAGTAGAGGTATGCCAAAAATAACCACAATAACAACAGCAGCAGCTATAGCAAAACCTTGGTGTCAGGGAGAAAGGCAGCAAATCCTTTAATGCTCTGACAGAACCTGCTCATTCGTTTGAATACGTTCCAACTTTCTCCTAAATTACATGCTCAGAACCAGCCTGGAGTAGCTGTATGCAGGCCTCTCTCAGAACTCAGGTGTGTTCTATTCTTGCATCAAAACTTTTTCTCTCTCTCCCTTGAAAGTGTTGAATCACTCAGTTTGAAGGGTTTTTTTTTTTTCCTAACTCAAGCTTCTTTTCTGTTGGCACATTGTGACACTGTCATTCTGAGAAATCTGCTCTTGCTGTCATCAAGAAGAATATTTTACTCTGTCCTAAACTCTTCAGCCCATTTACTATTGTTAGCTTCAGCTATTGCACGACAGTGAGGTAAGCTCTTTAGTGGCACCCTGAAGGGTCCTTCAACAGTCATCTTCTTTTCCAATGTGGTGCTACGGACAGGACAGAAAACTTGCTTTCCAAACCATCGATCAGCTCACCCTTATAGATTTTGACAAGTTAGTGCCTAAATGTTCACATTTCTCACTTCAAAACAAATATAAGGGGCTTCATTGCCAAATGTTTACTTCAAGTTTCTAATTCCACGTTATCAGTTCTTCAAAGAAGTATTGTTTCCCCTCAGCACTGTATGCTAAATATACAGGTAAAATCATCTCTTGTTCACATACCCTGCAATTTCATGCCTCTTCCAGTTTTTCCTTTATAAATTTTCATGTACTTTCCCTGTTTTTCATATCTTAAATTATCTTTCCTGCCTCACAGCTGCAAGTTGAAAAATAAAGACCTCCTTTGGGTTGACATTTAGAGGTTTATTATCCTCCCTTTGATATATGAGCTTAATGCTCATTAACACTAAAATGAACCAGCTAAGAGAAAAAAAGCTGCCTTCAAAGATCCTAGAATAAATAATATAATACAGTCTCTTCCTTTCCTCCTCACTAAAATGATATTAACCAATTCTATATTCCTTCAAGCTAAGCTTTCGAAAGTTTAATACTGTCTGCTTTCACTTTTCAAGGGTATGCTAATGCTGTCCTGAAATCTGATTGTTTTGTTAGAAATTCTTTTTCTTCAATTGACTGTGGGAGGAGGACGGGGGGGAGGAGGGCAAAGGGGGAAAAATTGGGACAACTGTAATAGAATAACAAAAAATGATTTAAAAAATTCTTTTTCCAAAATCTTCCATCCAGTTTTCTGTTTGCCCCTTAAGATTAAATTTAAAGCAACGTCTAAACACTCAGTTATTTGAAATTAAATATAAAGCATGTGATACTTTGGTAGACACGATCACATGGTCCTCTTGGGATTTGGGGAGCTCCAATAGTTGAGGGAAATTTTTTAATGAGAAACTTAACAAAGGCATTTAAATTAATGCTTTTGAATAATCATTTCTTCCAGAATCTCTTTCTGCTCTGTGTTTTTACCAGTTTCTTTCTGTGTAGATTTATTTCTCTTTTCTATCAGAATATTTTAAGTGATGACAAATTTACCCAGTCTCTGCTAGGAACTACTAGGAACACAGTTTATTTCTCTGGCCCTTTAACTCATACCCTTTCACTCTGCATCACACCAAAACACATCCTGCCGAATAAGTCTAATGGTGATCTAACTTTTCACAGGTGACCTGTCATATGTGAATCATCTACTGGAAATTGGTCAGGAAAGCTGCCATGTTTTCTCTCTCCATAATGAACTTTTAATTACTAAAACAACACTAAATCGATTTCCTGAGATGGAAAACACTTGGATTTCCTGAATCAAATATTAAATTCCCCAAAGGGATAAGAAGTTGTCCATTTTGCAAGGTGCGTGTTAGTTATCATAAGTATTTCCTCAGAGATTTTTAACCTCAGTGAACAGGCTTCTACCTACTATGATAGTTTTAAAAACGGAAGCTCTGCAGGAATAGGAAATACAGGCACTACCTCCTATTGGTGCTAATTTCAATTGCTACCTGGGGCCCCCTTTCCAGAATTTTCCATTTGCTCAAATTCTCCATCCTCAAGTTTCAGTGATTAATGGTGATCAGGATTATCTCAGGGCTCTATTCTGTGTAGCAGACTGCATGTGGAGATAAAAGATAGCTGGAGTTTTCCTATCTGATGGGCCTCCCTGCTTCAGCAGTCTGGATAGTGGAGCAACATTTTCCATAAGCTTGTCTGATAAGTCAAGTCAGACAGAGTAGGTCCTCTAACACAGGTCTTGCCCCTTCCTGCGGCAGACAGAGCAATGAGAACAGCTGACTCGTGCTTCATTCAGGGAAAACCAGAAGTCAGATAGATCCCAACTGTATCTCCCTCAATTTGATAAGACATTCCTCAGCTTTTAATGCTGAGATTATTTCAGTACTTCCTAGATTTTAATGTGTCTGTGACTCTCTGAGAATCTTATGATGTAGATTCTGATCCAGTAAGTCTGGGATTTGGAATGAGATTCTCCATTTCTAACAACCTCCCAGGTGATTCGGGTCCAATGCGGTAAACAGATCACACTTTGAAAAAAAAAACAAGAAATTCCAGAAGCTTGGAAGTCCTCAGACTTTTCAGGTGCCGAAGAATTCCCTGAGGGACTTGTTTAAAATGCAAAATACGGAGTCCCCAATTTCATGCCCAGAGGATCTCAGGTGGCGCCCAGCAACCAGTTTTTTAAAAAGTGCTCCTGATACTCAGGCTTCAAGGCCTTAGCAGATCCTTCTTTAAGAAAAACAAGTGGAGGGTGTGCTGGGTTCAACTTTGGAGGAGGCATTAGACCAAGATGGCAGCCACTCCTGGCTATGTCTCACTAACTCACTAAATCTGTGATCTGAAATAAGTAATTTAACATCTTTTAGGCAAAGTCCCCCAAAACTGTAAAATGGGGTTTGTACTGTCTGCCTTGTCGGTGTCTGCATATTGCTGGGACGGTCCGACAAGATTGTGTATGCTGACGAGCTGTTCCAACGTAAGCTGTCTGGCAGCCGTCTGTAATCATTTCCAGATCATTTGATACCAAGATGTGACTGCCTTCTGCCTGATGTAGTACTGGCCCCATTTTTCTATCCTTTGAAATATTAAAAGAGAATCACAGTAATATGTTCTGAGAGAGTTCTGGAACCTCACCAGGAAGCCTCAGATGCTGAGAAACACAGCAGAGCATCTGCTTCGGAGTCTCAGAGTGATGGACTTCACCTGTCTCAGAGTTGGCTATCAGGGATCTATAACACCCCAGTCTCCTAAGAGACCACCTTTCTCTTCATTTTCTAATGATATCTTTGATATACTTTTGTTCTTTGAGCCTAAATCTTTGAGCTAGAAACCTGTATGATACACTGAGGATACTTTTGTTCCCTCCCTGCCTAGTAAATAAAGAGGATCAGTAACCCTCGGTGTTTACATCAGCCATGTTTCTTATGCTAAAGTGATGATGCTGGTTTTGATAAATTGGAAACAATGCAGGTGTCAAGTAACCCTCTAGTTCTTCTATTTCTTACATTTCATTGTATTCAATCTCATAGTTCCATCAGCCAACAGAAAACATCCTCTCATCTTTCTGGGTGCATCCCCTTCCACCCTCAGCACCCTCCACTCAACATCTGTTGTTTATTCAAGATGCAGGAAATTCCCTTTTGGGAGAGACCACAAATTGAAGACATGTGAGTGCACAATACATTGAATATGATCGTCTAAGCCAATACAAAGTCTAATATATTAATTTTGAAAATAAAAATAAGTGAAATTGAATATGTAAAAATGTACTACACAGTATCTGAATCCATACTCTTGTCAAAATATAGATATTTACACACACATATATACATGCTAATGCATGCACACTACGTGCACACACACATGTGCACAATAAGTTTTAAAATCCTCTATAACTCAAAAGAATTTCACATGCAAAGCTTGCACTGAGCTCAGTTGTCAGTGAGTCTATGAGACTTGGAGGAGCAGAGGTGATTCCGGGGAACCTGAGCCTGGTGAAGGTCTCCAGGAAAGTTCTTCCTACCCCAGATGCTCACGCTTATCTGCCTGCACCCAACACCAAACATCTTCCCCAAAGACTTATTCCTGAAGTTGCAACGTTAAAAAGTCTTTCGTTAGGGGTGTAAAAAAATAAAAGAGCACATGTTAAACTTTGAACTGTCTGCACCTCCGTTTAAGTCTATGTGCTTCTTTCAGATAGATTTCTGTATTAGTTTCCTATTGCTACTATAACAAATTACCACAGGTTTAGTGGCTCCGTAGAACACAAGTTACTTATTTTACAGTTCTGGAAGTTAGAAGTCCAAACTGGGTTTCACTGGGTGAAAATTAAGGTGTTGGCAGGGCTGCATTCCTTCTGGAAGGTCTAGGGGAGAGTCTGTCTCCTTTCCTTGTCTAGCCTGTAGAGGTCACCCACAGTCCTTGGCTCGTGACCGCTTCCTGAATCTTCTTAGCCAATATCAATAGTTTCCCTTTGTTTCTCTGAGCTCTGTTTTCTGCTTCATAACCTCTCTGACTCGTCTGCCTCTTTCTTTCACCTTTGAAGGACCCTTGTGATGATATCAAGCCAATCCAGAAAATCCAGCATCATCTCCTTCATCTTAAGGTCCTTCATCACATCTGCAAAATCCATTTTGACATAGAAGGTAATAACACATTCACAGGTTTCAGGGATTAGGAAGTGAACCTACATTATCCTGCCTACCATCATATCTGGGAAACTACAGCATGAAGAGGTTGGTTTTGATAATAGGGCACAGGAAGGAAAGGAGTTAAGAGGCAGAACCTGTATGGAAATGGGTAGGGCACCCAAATAAAGATACTGAGCACCAGGGAAAGAGAAACTATTCCCAAACTAGGGAGAAAGGCCTATAAAAAGGTAAAAACTGATGAAGTCAAATTTCTACTTCATAGTTTTCATGAGGGTTGGCTACAAAATAAAAAAAAAATATGTAGGCAATAAACACAAATATGCTTATAGCTATATATAAATACATGTACATACATAACTATATATTTACATATACACATATCTGATGAGAATTATACTGGTTGTTTTTTTATGGTGTTACATAAGTAATCTTTTCTTTCTTTTGTTTTCTTTAATTTCTCTGGATTCTACCTTCTAAATATTCTCTCCTCCTGCTACGAACTGCCCTAGTCCAGGTTACATCTCTTCTCCCTGAGATTAATAAAGTAGCCTCAAAAATTGTCTCATATTTTCATATTTGCTCTTTTAATTGCTTCTCCAAACATCATTTCAAAAAATCATTCTAAACTGCCTCTCTGCTGTCTGAGCCCCACTGCTTCTCCAGCCTCGGCTTTTTGCTGGCTTTTCTCACTGAGCTTTTGGATGATCCCTGCAGCCAGACCTGCTGCCTTATCCCCACACTTCCCAGAATACGTCCACTACTATTTCATGCTGTCTTGATGTTTCACTAGACTACATCTCCATAAAGGAAGGGATTGTTATACCCAGCATTTGAATTATTATATGCTGCCTAGTAAATGTGCTTAATAAGTAAATGTACCACTTTTAAAATAAAACTATAGATAAGATAGTGTTTCCTCTATTCTCAGACAAGAATATCGAGGGTGCTTTTGCTTCGCCAACTCCCCTTTGCTAATTATTCTTTCCAGGAGAGAACCTTAGCAGCGAGAGCCCACTAGTCATTGGTCCATATCCTTTGGCTCACAGTGATATGTTTAATGATAAAACTAATCATTAAAACAGCATAGAAATGACTAATTATATATGAACTATGATCACAGCAATGTGAAACATGGATCACAATATAAACAAGCTCCAGAAACATCTATAGAAAATCTAAAATAGCTTTGTTACTATAGTGGTATTATGGGTAATGAGCTTTTTATTTTCAAAATACTTTTTAATTTGGTTTATATATCTTTCAGGGAAAGTGCTTGCTATTATTTACAGTGAACTAGATAAACAACATTACGTATGCATGTGAAGACATACCTACGTATGGTTCAACTCAGTCATATGGTAGGTGTTTTCCCTACATATGTCTAGATAATTAGTGTTATTATACAAATTTTACAGATTTAATATTTTATTTGCTGTCCACAAAAATGATTCTTTTTTTCCTTTTTGAAGATAAGCAGCCTTGCAACAAATATCCAATAACTATGCCATGTGCATGGTTTTTATTCCATGCACTAGACCATCTGCCACAAACTCCAAACCAGGGTTGGGGGTAATGCTTTGGGTTTTCAATATGCAGAAGTCACCTTACATTTTTGGGTAACTCTCAAGCCAGCATGGTGTCAGACATGGTGGTTTAGGGAGGCAGAGCTCAGGCACTGACCAGAGTAAGGAAAGGGATATGCTCACATACAAAATCTTTTGAACTATGTTTCTATTGTTTCACATGCCATTATGTAACATTGGGTTATGAGTAAAACAATAAATAAATCACAGTCCCCGACTCCAAGGAAGACAGATGATATTTTGAGCACTCTCCTCACAGTACAAATGTTATTATTAGTGTTATTTTTTTAACCTAAAACTTAAGGTCCAGCTTATTATATAAATATTGTAAAATGAAAAAATAACATCAGGGCTGTTTTCTGAAATGATGCAGACACAGTATCGCTCTGTAATTACAACCTAACTGGTGTATCTTTTATCTTGATCTTAGTATTCCTATCAATACTGCCTGGTTAGCAATCATGACTGGGACCAGCAGCAGCAGTCAGCATTAATGAATCTTTGAACTTCTGTCAAATGAACCCCCAGACATCAATTCTGATTATTTTTTTTAAAGAACAGGAAGGTTTTTGACTAAGACATTTAAAGAATCTCTAATAAACAAGTGAGAGGGCAAGGAAAATGCAGAACAGTATTTAGATTGTGTTCTTATAAATTTCAGAGCTAACAATTTAGAAAATGACATTTATTCTGTTATGTTTCTATAGCTATATGATAATTAACTACAACATCAGGTTATATATTTACAAATGGATAATGCTAATAGACCTAAAATTGCATTCTCTCACATATAGAGTTGTAGCACTAAAGTATATCATCAGTTTTACTAAAGAAACTATCAAACTCCTCCATGCAAGGTACATGTAAGCCTTTTAAGGGACAGAGGGACAAAATATGTAGAAATTTTAAAAATCATGCCTTGGTCTTACCCTCAGTTATACTATAGAGAGTACTGGACATGGAAAAAAATTCTACCCCATAAAGTCACAGAAGTGTAATAGACACAATGAGGAGATTGGTATGGTGCATTGGACCCTATTAACACAGCAGGTATTTAATAATAACTGTTTGATGATGACAAATTATATACTAAATAGTACTCAGAGGTAACTGCTTTCACCATGACAGAATTTTGGTAATCAATGCCAACAAAATTCTTTAATAACTTTTAGAGAATAAATCACTTTAAAAAAATAATAGCCATGAAGAAGCATATTGGAAATGGTTCTCAAACATAAAATAGTACTTTCCCTGTGAAATAGTCATGCTATAAGAACACTTTGGTATTTGAAACACTCCTGCTTTGATGAAAACCACATCTAACCTACACTGTACTAAAATTATTAGCTAAAAATAAAAATCATAATACTTTCAAATATCACTAACAATTTTTAGGCAAAACAACCAATTGTAAATTAGAAAGACCAGGTCTCTGTTTATGTCTGACAGTATTTATTCATTTAATAATTATCCTAACTGGAGTTTTAATAGAGAATAACAAGATGATTTTGAAGTTAAGAAGAAAATAATAAAAATATAAGAACAGACATTTCTTTCAAAATAAATCAATTTCTTAAAATTGGTCAGATGAAAACTGAACCTCACAGAAGTACCTGCCTTTAATCACAGTTAGGAAATGAAGCAGCCACAATTTGTTCTATGTCTGGCTCCATTTTCATGCTCCTAACCATCTTCCTGTAGTCCCTCCAAGTATAAAAAAAATGTTAAAATAATACCCTTCTATAACTGCATTTGTTTACTAGAGAGGTTCCGCATGGCATCTCATGGAGCCAAGTTGGGCCCCAGGTATGTTCTATTTGGCAGGCAGTTTACGTCCTTCCAACCTCATTCATCTGCTGGGGCCTGAATGTATTTGATTTGCAACCTCTGAGATAAGGTAGTTGGTAGTTTAAATTATTTTCAAAGTACTTTCTCATGTTGTGTTTTCTCTTCAGAATAAATTAAAAGGTTAACAGGGGATGCAGTGCTATTCCCATGTGATGGGAGTGGACTAAAGAACAGAAAACTTAAATAACTCATGAAGGAACACATTGTAAAAAAGTAAAGAGAGCAAAGGTCTGATAAAGACTCCCCTTTGATTACTTTAGAGCACATTTCTAAAACCATCTAAGCTTCAGTTTTATCATCTATAAAGTGGAGTTTGTATTACCATTCCCACTGGATATGGGGAGGCTTAATCTAGATATACAGATAAATCCTCCAATGGATTGTCTATCATCTAACAGATTCTCAATAAAAATTATGTTACTTCTGTCATTAATGATTGAGGACTAAGCTAATGTATGAATAAATAAAGGTCAGTGGAGAAGATAATAAAGACCCCTTCTGCTCTCTCTCCCAGATACGATTCTACCCATCATTGTGAATGGAGATTAGAAGCTTAATTAAAGTTGAAGAGTAAGATCAATATATTCTTGAGCTAAATGAAAAAGGAATCATTATTTAACTAGATTTTTAATTA
This sequence comes from Pteronotus mesoamericanus, assembly GCF_021234165.1. Classification (NCBI taxonomy): domain Eukaryota; kingdom Metazoa; phylum Chordata; class Mammalia; order Chiroptera; family Mormoopidae; genus Pteronotus; species Pteronotus mesoamericanus. The sequence continues at coordinate 16,917,701 of NW_026555325.1, read as the reverse complement.
TAAAAATGAATATATGCTTATGATAAAAAGAAATTCAAAGAGTAATAGGAATAAAATTATGTCATTAAAGCTTTAATAACACTCCAGAAATAATTATTGCTGGTTATGTCTGTACTCCTATACTTTTCATGCTCAATCAAAAAATTTTTATAACATGTAAATATACAGATACTAGTATTTATATGTAGCTATTTAACTAAAAAAAAACCCTATGAATTATATAAATGTAAATATAAACATACACACAAAGGAATACTGCACATACAAGGGAGATTATACACACACACACACACACACACATACACACAAAATACACACACGCATATGTTTATATTGACTATAGCACATTCTTTATAATATCTCTGCATGACTCCATAATTCAGAATTTTCCTGTCATCTTTAAACCATTTTGAGCTATTATAAACAATACTGCAACAAACATAAATCTTTACACATATCTAAAGTTCTTGTCTAGAATACATTCTAGAAACAGGTCTCAGGCATGTCACTCTCAGCTGCAATAGAGTTTACCAACTATACTCCAAACAGGGCTCATCTTCCCAACAACAGTGTGAGTGTCTATTTACTCATAACCTCTCCAATACTGTTTACTATATGACAATTAGGAAAGAGAAAAATGTAAACTCACTACATGACTTTAATCATTTGTGAAGTTAAAAATTATTTGGCCTTTGTAAATCTTTTGCTGTGAACTATACTGTCTCATTTTCATATATTTCTTTAATTTCTGAGAGATTTTGTATATAAAGAAATTACCTTTTGAAAGTGTTACTGATAAATTAAAATTTACCTTTAAAAGCATTTAAATATTTTCTTACATTGTCCTGTGTCTTTTGAATGTCTTTATGAGTTAATTTTTTTCCTTAACAATTTAAAAACATTTAAAAACATTTTATTAATCATTCTACTTATGAATTTTGGATACTGGCTCATTTGTAGAAAGACCTTTCCTATTCAAGATTATTTATAAATTCACATACAAATTTCTTTTCATGCCTTTGTTTCACTGTTTATGTGTACATACTACCTCCCACTGTGATTCCATCTTGGTGTATCTAATGATGTAGAAAAGTAGTTTAATTTTTTCACACTTGATATACAGTTATAACAATACAAATTACTGAAGATTTTTCTCATTGATTGGAAATTGTTCATATTCCAAAGTTTCATACACATTAGGGTATATATTTTTAACTCTTTTTTTCCTTTTTTTTAATTTATAAATCATGTTTGTTCTATTACAATTGCCTCAATTTTTACCCTCTTCCACCCATTCTACCCCCACCCCCAACTCCCACAGTCAATTCCCACTCTGTTGTCCATGTCCATGGGTCACTCATACCGAGGAGGTTCAGGTAAATGTTGGTGATAACACAATTGTCTCTAACTTTTAACTCTTTCACACTTAGGTTTGCAGGGATGGGTTTGGGTTTGTTTTTTCTGTTTTTAACCTTTTCCCCACTTTTCCATTAGAATAGTTCTTATGAATGAATTTCATTTTTCACTGAGTACCTACCTTCCCAGGGCAGGTAGCCACTGGCTTTTATTCCCTTCCAACTTAATACTTTTATTAAGGTATTAAGACCTTTCTTTGTACAAAACATTGCATCTGTTTTTTCAACTTTTCAAATAAATATTTCAACCTGGCAAAAAAAAAAATACATATTCTTTGTCTAGTCCCTTCTCCTATTTTTAACTCTTTATAATGTTTCATTAATTTGCCTTTGTAGTTTTAGATCCTAGTAAAATATTTTAGTTTTTAAATATGTTTTAAAAATGTAATTGTTCATATTACTCTTCCTTCATGAAATTTTGTTTGGTAATCTCATATTCTAAATGAACTTACTGATACAAATAAAGTCTGATAATTTTGTGAGACAATGCAACATATTTAGGTTCACTGAATTATAATTAGCTGTATGAACATAAGAACATTACAGAAATGCTCTGGGCCTATTTTTTCACCCATACAATGGTTATATATGTATATATTTTTTTTTCGTAACTTTGTTTTAAGGATTATGGAAAAGGAAAAGCAAGTTAAACACTTAGTGTTATGCCTAGAATGTGCTAAACATTAGGTGTTAGTGATTCCATCATTATTTATAATTTATAGAATGATTTATATAAAATTAGCACATTTACAGTATTGTGCCTTTTACAGATGAATGTGTTATATCCTTCCATTAATTCAAGGCAGAACTTCATTTGCATAATTATATAGGGCTCTAAATTTTTACTTACATAGATTTTGATCAGTTTTATTAAGCTCATTTAAAAGTTTAGACCAACTTTTTGATCCACTCATTTACTAATGGGCACTTAGGCTGTTTCTAGCACTTGGCTATTATAAATAATGCTACTATGAACATTGGGGTTCATAGGTTCTTTTGAATTGGTGTTTCAGGATCCTCAGGGTATAATCCCAGCAGAGAAATTGCTGGATCAAAAGACAGTTCCATTTTTAGTCCTTTGAGGAAATTCCATACTGTTTTCCACAGTGGCTGCACCAGTCTGTGTTCCCACCTAGAGTATACTAGGGTTCCCGTCTCTCCACAACGTCACCAGTACTTATTGTTTGTTGAGTTGTTAATGCTGGCCATTCTGACTGGTGTGAAGTGGTATCTCACTGTGATTTTAATTTGCATCTCTCTGATGGCTAGTGATGTTGACTATTCTTTCAAATGTCGATGGGCCCTCTGTATGTCCTCCTTGAAGGAGTGTCTGTTCAGATTCTTTGCCCATTTTTTAATTGAATTGTTTGTCTTTCTGGTAATGAGTTGTATGAGTTCTTTTACATATTTTGGAGATCAAAAACTTGTCCTAAAATATTTTGTGGGCTATATCATATGTTAGGCTGCAAACAAGTATTAATAAATTTAAGAGGATTGGTATTGTCAAGCTTTTTTTTTCTGATCACAGTGCTAAGAAACTAGAAATCAATTACAAGAAGAAAACTGATAAGATTACAAATATGTGGAGATCAAACATGCTACCGAATGACCAATAGGTCAAAGAATAAATCAAGAAATATCAAAAAATACTTGAGAAAAATAAATGGAAATGTTACATATCAGAATTTGTGGGATTTAGTAAAAAACAGTTCTAAGAGGGACGTTCATAATATAAATGTCTACATAGAGAAACAAGAACAATCTCAAATAGTGTAATTTTACACCTCATGGAACCAGGAAAAAAAAAGAACAAAACACAAAGTTAATAAAGAAAGGAAATAACAAAGACTAGAGCAGAAATAAATGTAATAGAGAGTAAAAATTACAGTTAAAAAAACAATTAAAGTACGTCCTGGTCCTCTGAAAAGACAATATTGGCAAACCTTTAGTTAGACTCACTGAAGAAAAAAGGATTCAAATAAATAAAATCAGAAATAAAAAAGAAAATATTATAACTGGTACCACAGAAATACAAATGATTATGAAAGACTACTATGAACAAATATACACCAACAAATTGGACAGCCTAGAATGAAACACATAAATTTATAAAATCATACAACCTACTAAGACAGAATCATGAAGAAATAGAAAATCTGAACAGTTCAATTACTAGTAAGCAATTTGAATCAGTAATTAAAAACCTCTCAGCAAACAAAAATCCAGGACCAGAGAGCTTCACTGGTGAATTCTACCAAACATTCGAAGAAGAATTAATAATAATCCTTTTCAACCTCTTCCAAAGAACAGGAGAGAACTTTTAGAAACTCATTTTATGAGACCAGTACTATCCTGTTAACAAAAATTGCACAAGAACACCAAAAGAAAATAAAATTACAAGCCAATATCCAGATGAACATAGATGAAAAAAATTCTCAAAATATTAGCAAACTGAATCTATTAGCACATTAAAAGGATCATACCCTATGATCACGTGGGATTTATCCCAGTGATGAAATGTTGGTTCAACATCCTCAAATCAGTCAGTGGAATATACTATACTAACAAAATGAAAGATAAAAATCATATGATCATCTCAATAGATGCATAAAAATTATTTGACAAAATTCATCATTCATTATGATAAAAACTCTCAACAAAGCAGATACAGAGGGAATGTATCTCAACATAATAAAAGCGTATGTGACAAGCCCACAGGTAACATCATAATCAACACTGAAAAGCTCAAAACTTTCCTTCTGAAATCAGGGGCAAGTTAAGGATGTCCACATTCACCATTTTGACTCAAAATAGTATTAGATGTCCTAGCCAGAGCAATTAGAAAAGAAAAAGAAATAAAGGCAACTGAATTAGCAAAGAAGAAGTAAAACTATTGGCAGATGACATAATAATATATATAGAAAACTCTAAAGAATCCATCAAAAATGGTTAGACATAAACATGAGTTCTGTAATATTATAAGATACAGAATCAAAACACAAAAATCAATTGCATTTCTATACACTAATAATGACCTATTAGAGAAATTAAGAAAACAGCCCCATTTACAATTGCATTGGAAAGAATAAAACAACATAGGCATAAATTTAATCAAGGAAGTGAAAGACCTGTATACTAAAATCTACAAGACATTAGGAAATAAACTGAAGACACAAATTAATGGAAAAATATTTTGTGCTCATGGACTGGAAGAATTAATATTGTTTGAATGTCCATAACCCCAAAGCAAGTTATAGGTTCCATACAGTCCCTGTTGAAATTCCAATGGCATTTTTCACAGAACTAGATCAGAGAATCTTAAAACTTCTATGAAACCACAAAGATCTTAAATAAGCGAAGAGGATAATATGCCCATATCTTGGGAAAATATGCTCTCTGACTTCAAACTATTACAAAGCTGTAGTAATTAAAACAGTATGCTATTTAAATAAAAAGGCACATACATTATTGAAACAGAATAGAGAGCCCAGAAGTAAACCCACACATATATGGTCATTTAATTTACAGTAAAGGATCTAAGAATATACAATGAGGGGAGGACAGTCTTTTCAGTAAATGGTGTTTGGAAAACTGGACAGCCATATGAAAAAAACAAAAAACAAAACAAAAAACCCTGGACCACTATCTTATGCCATACACAAAAATGAACTCAAAATGAGTTAAAGACTTGAATGTAAGAATTTTAATGCAAGACCTGAAACTATAAAACTTTTAGAAGAAAACAGGTGGCAAGCTCCTTGACATAGGTGTTGGCAATAATTATTTTTTTTAATCTGACACCAAATGTAAAAATCAATAAAAGCAAAAAATAAACACATGTCTACATCAAATTAAAAAGCCTCTGCATAGCCAAAACAGCAACAAAAAAAATGGAAAGGCAACGTACAGAATGGGAGATATTTGCAAATCACACATCTGAATAGAGGTTAATAATCAAAATATATAAGGAACTTATACAACTCCATAACCAAACCAAAACAAAACAAAACAAAAACTCTGATCTACAAATGAGAAGATCTGAATAAATATTCTTCCAAAGAAGACATACTGATGGCCAACAAGTACATGAAAAGATATTCTTCATCATTGATCATCAGAGAAGTGCAAATGAAAACCGCCGTGATAAAACATCTCATACCTGTTAGAATGGCTATTATCAAAAAGACAAGATGAAAATGTGAATAAAAGGGAAACCTTGTGCACTTTTGGTGGGAACATAAATTGGTGTAACCACTATAGAAAACAGTATGGAGGTTCCTCAAAAAATTAAAAATAGAGCTACCATATGATACAGCAGTTCCACTTCTGGGTGATGAAAATGAAAATATTAACTTAAAAATATATATGTATCACATGTACATGGCAGCATTATTTACAATTCCCAAAGTATATAAACTCCCAAAGTGTCCTTTGATGGATGAATAGATAAAAGAAATTTATATATATTTGGGGCCTGTCTGGAAAAAGTCCAGCCATTGTTAATATAATGGGAATGGTTTGTGCAACATCAATGTAACCTGGCAGCCAAGGAGAGTGCACTGGAAGGCACACGCATGGACAGTTATGACTTCACTGTATTAGTCAGGGGGGGCGGAAGACACTGTTGAGTGAGCATGTGTTCTGTGTGGCCATCATATTCAAAATGACCGAGTGAGTAGAACAATGAGTCTGCATCAAATTTTGGATTAAGCCTGACTATTCCTCTGCAGAAACTATTCGGTTGATTCAGAAGGCTTTCAGGGACAACGCAATGAGTACAGCACTAATGAAAGTATGGCACAAATGCTTCAAAGGTGGTTGAGAATCTGTTGAATGTGATCTGTGTTCTGGAAGGCCTGCAACAAACAGAATGCCTGAGAATGTCGAACATATTTGGGCTGCAATCAACAAAGATCGGCAACTGACAGTGCAAGAATTGGAAGCTGATCTGGGGATTCCAAATACTACTGTGTCCCAGATTTTGATGCAGGATCTTTGTATGAAATGTGTTATGATAGAGTTCATTTCATGGCTTCTGCAACCAGAGCAGAAGGAAAGTTGTTTTGCAGTTGCTAATGACTTGATTCAATCTACTACCAACAAACCAGATGTGATACCCTAAAACTTTTGGCTTTTCCTAAAAAACTAAAGTGACCTTTGAAAGGGAAGGGATTTCAGATCGTCGATGAGATTCAGGAAAATATAATGGGATAGCTGATGGTGATTCTTGTTCAACAAAGAATCTTGTACAGTGTTTTGAACAGTGGAAGAAACACTGAGAGAATTATGTGAGATCCCATGGTGCCCACTTTGAAGGGGACTGAGGCATCATTGTCCTATGTAAAAATGCTTATTGTATCGTGTATCTTCTTCAATAAACTATTTTTCATAGTTTATCGCTGGATATTTTCTAGGCAGATCTCATATACACACAGTAAAATATTTTCAGCCATAAAAATAATAAAATCTTGCCATTTGCGCCATGAAAGGGTCTCAAGGACATTATGCTTGATGAAATTAGACAGAGAAAGACAAATACCATATGATCTCTCTTATATGTAGAATCTTAAAAAAATTAATTCAAAAAATAAACAACCTCATGATACAGAGAACACTTCGGTGGTTTCCAGGGGCAGAGAGAGGGGGAATGAGAGAAATGGGTGAAAAAGACCCCCAAATAATCACTTTTTAAAATTAAATAATAAAATAATGTATTCAATGCTTAAAAAAATAGAAAGCTAGGAATTTATCTTTAGCAAGGAGTGTTTGCAATATTTACTTAGATAAATGAAATTACAAACATGGTACAATTCATCAACACTAAGGCATAGGAGTGACTTAGATGGAGAATATACAAAAGACAGGTATATGAGTTTAACAACAACAAAAAGTTTTTTAATAAAAATTAAAAGATAATTTTTTAATTATCTCTTAAGTGTTGGTTCTGCCTTAGAGTTATGACTTACAATGTGGATAATTTTTTATTTAAATTCACACTCTATTCTACTGAGATTGTAAAGACAAATATGATTCTCTACTATTCCACTTGTTACAACATGTTGTTTTGAAGCTAGTCAAGTCTGTTTTAGTGATTTGTTGGGCATCTAGTGAAGGACTGCATTATCCTTATAAATTAAAATAAAAAATTCTTTTCATTAAAAAAATTGCATTAGAAGCCAAGCTACAGGGTGGGAAGATACATTTCAATGCATACAGCTGACAAATGATCTGAATTTAGAATATACAAATAATTCCTTCAAATCAATAATGAAAGGACAACCTATTTTAAAAATGGGCAAAGAGCACATAAAGGAAGGAATATCCAAATGGTAAGTAAACATAAGAAAAGTAGTCATCAGAAACAACAAGTTAAATGCACAAAACAATAAACCAAAGTTTAAAATTTCATATATATGTAATCATTTTATTTATGACAAGGTGGTATTTTGAGTTCATTGGAAAAGGAGAGACTATCCAACATATGGTGTGGAAAATATTTTAAAAACAAAATTATGCCACTACTTCATATCATACAGAAAAATAAATTCTAGACTGAAAAAACTCATAGATGGAAAACAGGTGACAGCTAGTGGTAGGAGGAGGTGAGGAGGCGGAGGGGTTGAGCAGAAAAGGGAAAGGACTCACGGACTCGGACAGCAGTGTAGTGATTGCTGGGGCGGAGGGTATAAGGGGACCAATGGTAATGGAAAAAATATAATAAAGATTATATATTTGAAAAAGAGAAAATACAAAAGAATATACTTTATGTTTTTATCATGGGGAAATTTTTTCTATATAAAACAAAAAAGATGATGAAAGGACAAAGTTTGATAAATTTAGCTAAATATAAAAGTATAAAGTTTTCTATATAATATAAAACAAAGTATAAACACAAGTGACAGAGTGGAAAGAAATATATTACAATATATAATAGACAAAGGAAGATTTTATTCATAATATATAGTCTATTATTTATAATCAATAAAAAATGCAATCTGATACAGAAACAGGCAAATGCTAGGAAAGATAAATAAATAAAATACAAATAACATTTAAAAATATGAAAAGCTCAACCTCATTAATAGTTCAGAAATGCAAATTCAAACAACAATGAAGTATAATTTGTTACCAATCATTTGGATAAAATTTGAAAGATAAATGATAGCTTATATTGGTGATGATGCAGGAAAATAGGTACTCTCACAGACTCTTGGTAGGAATATAATCGATACATTGTTAATTTCAGTGTATCAATTTCAAGTTCCAGGATCAATGAAAATTTTTTAATTTGTCTCTACCTTGACCTCAAATTTTATTTCCTGGAATCTATCCCACAGAAACACTGGCACAGGTACGTAAAAACATATTATTTGTAATGGCAGCAAACGAGAACAAACTTAAACACTTATTAATAAATCATGATATTGCCTTAACATGGAATACTTTACCTCCATTAAAAAGAATGATGTAGCTATATAATTGAAACATGAGAGGGAGACATGAAGTCATCTTCAAGACATATTGTTAAAATCAGAGAGCAATTTGTAGAGGAATAGTTTGCTATGATGTCATTTATGACAATTAAAAAAATAAAAATAAACCCTAAGCTAATAGTGTGTGTCTCTATTAAAAAATGTTGAAATAAATGTATACCAACCTATTACCAGTGGTTAGTTTTAAGGAATTGAGGTAGGGGTACCTGAGGAAGTTAGAAAGAAGTTAATTTTAAGTTCCTTGTTATATGACTTGTTGATGTCTTTCAGGTATTTCATATACTACATTTGTAACTTTAAAAAGGACATGTTTACAGTTAAAATTTGTAATTCATCAAATATGAAATCATAAAAAGAAGAGAATGCCAATACGCTAAGCCTGGTTGAGCACAATGTTTATAACACAGTCTTTGGAAGATGAGCTGTAGGCAACATTTGTGAGACAGTTTTCATCATGTACACTTTAAAAATCTATTGCTCTGAAGGCAACAAGAAGTGGAAATGGGTAACAGGTTGGGGGTATGGAAGTAGGTGCCATAAGGTCTTCAAAAGTATTCAACTCCCAGCAACACAGGAAGAAAGGAGATCAGAGAAAAGAGAATTCATCCACACGTTAAAAAAAAAGAAAAAAGAAAAAAAAAAAGGAGGCTTTTGACAGAAGGAAGAAGGACTCCAAATGCAGAATCTGCCAAGTACAGGAATTGGGGCCCTGGCTATAGAGAGGCCAGTATGTGGAGCAGTTAAAATTGATGTCAGGTACTAAGATACCAGACTTTTTTATCAGCAGGCCTCTTCTCTTCTGCAGTTCTGTACAGAACTCTCCCACTGTAAGCATCTCTTCCTTTAGTTACTCATCTGACCCCTTCTGCCTTTTAGAGGACCTTGTGGTGCAAAACAGCAAGAACAGGAAGGGAAGTGGTAGCCATTTCTAGATGATCACTGCCTCTATTTCAGTCCCTGTCCTCAGTGTGGCATTCTTGCAGACTGACATAAAGACCCACTGGGCAAAAGCTCAAGTTAAAACAGGCAAACCATGATTGAAAGCTGTAAATTATCTCAACGTTTATGAGAATTGCCAGAGAGATGCCTGCTGAACATCCCCAAGGAGTTTTCCTAGATGCTTATTATGGTAAACAAAAATAAACTGAGCTACAAAAGGAAAAGAGTTGGTCTAACCTTCATGCATTTTCTGACATTTATTTCAAGAACTAATTAGGAATATAAAAAGAATGAAATTTAATTTTAAATATATAAAATTAAGAATATGAAATATATATATAGCCACACGTACACGCTGTTATTTGACCAACAGCTATGATGTTTCATTGTTCTCCATTTGAGACAACTAAATGAAAAATTCACCCTCCTGTGACAGTCATTGAAAAGCAGCAGTAGCTTAATATAATCCTCCATGTGGTGCCTTCAGAAGCAGGGCCACTTCAACTCCAGGATTTGATCTTAGGCGACATATCAATATTTTTGTACCACCCATGAATCTTCAGACACTTTTTAATTATCATAATTAATTATAATAACTGTGACCACTATCAGTATTTCCTTCAGTGCATGGCACTGTATGGTAATGACAAATGACAAATCCAGCCATCACGGAGGGTTGTTCTTTGAACTCCAGTTAAGTTGGAAGTACAGGCTAAGTGGCATATTAGAGACAAGTTAATTAAAACCATAAAGGTAATTATGGACAAAGAACAAAGAAATAGCATTTAGTACCAAACTTTCTATCTAGTACTATTTAGATTATTTATCTTTACCCCATATAATCTAACCTCTTGTCCTTTACATTTGGCAGTTGTTCACTTTTTTAATTAAATTTTATTTATTTACTTTTAGAGAGGGGAAGAGAGGAGAAAAAGGAGAGAAACATTAATGTGTGGTTGCCTCTCATGCACCCCTACTGGGGACCTTGCCTGCAATCCAGACATGTGTCCTGACTGGGCTTGGAACCAACAATGCTTTGGTTCACAGGTCAGCACTCAATCCACTGAGCCACACCAGCCAAGGTGCAGTTGTTCACCTTTTAACAATCATGAATGTATGTTTCTGCAATTTCAATTGCATTTAGGGCCAAAGCAAAGGAAATTGTCAAAAATAGACTCTGCATGTAGTAGGTGAGAGTTTGGGCACTGACGTCAAACTATTTTTTCATCTTAGCTCTGCCATTGCTAGTGCTGAATCTTAGACAAGTTACTAAACTCTAACTAACATCTAGGACTTGGGGTTGATAGTGGCATTAAGTGAGCTAATGTGTGGAAAGAACTGAGTTGAATGCCTGATATCAGACTGCTAGCCCATGGGAACAGAAGTTCTGTCTTGCTCAGCATTATCTTTCCTGGACCTAATGTATCTGACAAAGGGTAGGTACTCAGAACGTTTCTATAGAAAAGCTGAAACATTTCCATAGAAACCTAGTATAAGAAGGTCTACAGATTACTACATGTGGACAACAGGTTACTTGTATCAGAAGTTGACGATCAACTATCAAAACCAAGTTTTAGATTTCAACAACTGGGCCTTTTGGAACCATCATGTGAATAAGTAAGATTTTTCCATCCCTGAAGACCCCTAATCCAGTTTAACTAGCCTAAGTCTCATTCAAAAGTATTCTGTCTTTCCAATTCTTAAGACTGAGCAAGCGGAAGAACTTAGTGGCATCGGCAAGCACCTTTTCCTAATTTAGTCAAATATCACAAATCAACATTCCGGTTGAGAATACCCCATTCATTTCACCAAGGTGCCCACTGTCCTTTGTTCTCAAATATACATCAGGTAATAATACAGTCCTGAATTTCAGTATTTCCTATAATTGAAATTTAGCTTTAAATGCCTGGCTTGGGCAATTATGAGATAGTCAGAATTATTCTGTGTCTCAGTGACCTTTCATAATTAGATGGAAAGAGGAATCTCTGAACTCAGGACAGTGTGTGCTTTCCACTGAAAACCCAAGACAGGCCTCCTTCAGAAGCATGAGAGCACATTCAGGAAAGGAGGCTTAGTAGATATGAGCTCTGGATGGGGACAAGTGAAAAATCCTTTGTGAGAATGACATTATGGTGTTACAGTGAGATGGTTACTAATATAACTTTTGGAGCTTTAAATTAGTTCCTTTGAAGAATTATTCCCGATGAACCTGTTAGCACCATTGGTGCGATTCATCTATTTCAGGGTGTTTTATTTTTTTTTCCAGAAGACTGTGTAGCACTCTTCTGACAAGTCATAAAGGTGGAACTTCAAATACCAGCTAAAGTCGGAACATGACCAAGGATGCTGCAGCCCCTCCCTCACTGACTGTCACCTGACCTGGTGACACAGACTCAACTCTGTAGCCCCAACTTTGATCATCCCTTCTGCCACCTTCCACCCAGTTTTCAGCTGGCTTTCACTCATGGTCTATTTATGCCCTGCTTTATTAACTCAGGCAATTCTGTAGCTAGCTACTCCCCTTCCCCTGGGCTGTGCTCAAACCCATGGAATAAAACTCCCTCTCAATCAAGCAAACCAAATCTTAACGTAGAAAGTAGAAAATTTAGCCCATAGCATCAAAGCAGAATTTTTCAAATTTTAGCATTAAGTGGACCTTTTTAAAGGAAAATATTTATTTTCTTAAATTATGACAAATTATTTTAAAATAGAATGTGACTTTAAAAAGTACAGACATGAAATTAGGTATGTGCTTCTTTTGTACCTCTTTGTAACTATTTTGTAAACATCTATGAAGCTAAATTAAATAGAAACTACACAAAATACAAATTGGATTAACGAAATTAATATAATGTGACAGTTAATGCTGTTTGGCTGAAAATAAAATTTTGCTTTTTATGTGACTATAACACTGACTGTTTCAAGGCAGTTACTCGTGAGACCTTCCACAACCCAAGGTGATTCAATTCTGCTCTCCCTTCTTTTAGATTAAGTTACTATGAAACATTGTGCATAGAGCATCATATGACATTTGGCTTTCATTTTATATAAATATATCATTTACCTATAATTCTGCTTATGTTCTTTTTATATTGACTCATAACAATTAAAGTTGTTTTGGAATAATAGCCTGTCCAAAGTTGCTTTGGAATTGATGCCTTTAATAGTATTAAAGACATCATCCAGATAATATGATCATTGAACTAAAAGCAAAAAACAAATAATAAGCTCCTGCTACAGGTTGAATGTTTGCATCTTCCCAAAATTCATGTGTTGAAACCTAACCTCTGATGTGATGGTATCAGGAGGTGAAGTCTTTGGGAGGCAGGTAATTAGTGCTCTTACAAAAGAGAGCTCACAGAGAGCTCCCTTGCTCCTCAAGAGGATTCAGAAGGAAGTCAACTGTCAGTGAGGAAACAGGCCCTCATCAGACAGTCTGCTGGTGCCTTGATCTTAGAATTCCTTACCTCCAGAACTGTGAGAAATAGGTTTCTGTTGTTTATAAGACACATTCTGCCATAAGACACATTCTGCCATAACAGCCAAATCAACTAAGACAATTCCCATCATCAGTTTGTATGACACTAGGAATAAGTCCAAGGACTTGAATGGACCTTATTCCACAAGGTCCCATATAAGGTCCTATAAACTGCCTCTAGAGATTGAGTGTTGGGTAGAAGTTATACATACTCATGGATTTGAATACTTAAAGGAATCAAAAATATTAACACAAGTGGAATTAGCTCAGAAATAACCCTAGAGGGTGTGCGATCCATGACAAACTAAAGAGACTATCACCTACCTTAAGGAAGTAATTTTACTGACCACCAGAATATGGTGGCATTGCAAGAACCATGCCAGATTTCAATTTTGCAAGGATTTTTAATTTTTCAAGGAAGGAAAAATGGAAATCAAGATTTTTATATGAAAATTCCTAACTTTTAAATCCTGTAAAGTAATTCAAAAACTCCAAACACTCTGGGACCAACAGAATTGTATTTATAGGCCACATAGGCCCTGAGAGCCACAGTGCCTAGTGTCTGATTAGTGCAGATTGGGAGCTATCCAGAACTGCTCTGCATTTCCAGGGATAAAGGTGACCCCATGACAGTCATAAAGGAAAGGCTTAGAAGCAGCTACTTTGGAGAGACATAATTGATGTTAGCCAGTAGGAGAGACTGTCATGACCTATATATGATATCAAGTAAGAACTTGAGTTGGGAAGAGTCTCCACGAGCCATTCGTTCAGAGTGAGCCTCTTGGTGCACAGCTGGCCAGTGCTGCCAAAATAGACAATCTACTATTGGGAGTAGGAGGTGAGAGAGTTAAGTGAGGGACCCACATTTCAAGTATTGAGGATCTGCTAACCAACCATCTCTGACCTATCTCCAATATCTCAGAATGAGTCACCACCGATAGCTGAAGACCATGAGTTTGCTGTTTTTCCAATTTACAGCTCACTGTGGAGATAAATGGATTTCCTTCAAAGAAAGCAAGTAGAATAAATAAGATTCTCTGGAATTAAGGAGAAGTCTTAAATCATATAGACTTTCATTGTGGTGCATGTGGCCCAAGAAAACATGGATATATGTAAAATAAACATATTCGCTTCATTAGAACTTCTACCCAGGTCATAACAGAAATGAAACAGTCTCACCTCGGTGATACAATGTGACCAATGGCAACTAAATACTCTCTAAGTAACCTCCAAGGTTTTTGAGACAATCAGAGAATCTGGGGTTTTCTGAATTTAAGGTTTAGGTTTTGTGCTTTTGCAATACATATTCTGTTCTATGAATGAGGTATCACTTCCTATGTCTTTACCACAGATTATTTTACTAAAATCTATTAACTCCTAAACACATCAAAGTATGCATTTGTATTGCATTGAAATTGATTTTTTTTAAAGTGCTGAAGTTGGAATGAAAGGTTAATGTTATTCTGACATCTTTCCTGAGCATTGACAAGGGTCAGTGCATGTCTTAGCATTTCTGTTTTTCCAGCAGTTGGAAACTGCTCAGCACCACTCAGCACCACAGAAAATAACAGGGCATGTGGGAACAGGGGAAGGGATTCTCACCACGAGTCAGGTCCTCAAAGATCAGAAGTATAGCTGTTGAAACCAATCTAATTTAACCCTTAATCAAACATTCCCTTGCTGTGGGACCTCTGGAAAAACCTTATGTAAATTGTCCTTTCTTCCTCATCTACAAAAAGTATTTATTTTGAAGACCAGGACAATAATAGCCAGACATCTTCATGATTTCGTCAATAAGAGAAAAATTCAGGTAAGGAAGAATAATAGAGGTAACAGCTGACAATTTATGTGTTTGTTGACATTTATTTTCCTAGGATAGCTTAAGGAAACCTTATTTGGGTAACACAAGGGCTATCTATCCTATTGCTAATGTATATGCTTAGGCTGGAATCCTAACATTCCATTCTGATGTTTATTAAATAAACTTTATACAAATTCTCTAATTAAGGTATTATATTTTCCTTTAAAGCATAAGATGCAAATGCAGTGCTGAATCTTAAAAGAACCGAACTCTGATCGGGCCATATTCCATGCAAAGAGCACTATCACATCACTTGGCCACTTGCAAACTCTTCCCTGAAAAGGACAGATATGGGAAACTGAGGAAGGTGTGAACTCTCCATACCCTAGAGTAATTTGCCTCTATTTTTTTAACTGAGTTCAAATTCCCAAATTCTCATTTAAAAACTTCAGACAATTGGTTGGGGGTGGGAGAAGAAACCTAATGCGTCTGCTGGCACAGTTCCAGCTTCTGTGTCATGGCCCCACATTCCTGGCAGGATCTCCATTACCTGGAGGTGACAAAGCTAAAAAGCAGTTTAAACCAAAGTGACTGAAGAAGGAAAATGCCCAACATGCAAAATAGTGAAGAAACTTCTATCAATATCTCCAGTCAACCAATGGTTAGGACAATCAAGAAAAGCATTATAAGTTTCCATGTCCATGTCTAAAAGAAATTTGGATTAGTCTAAAGGAAGTCAGGCAAGAAGATTTAAAAAGCTGGGACTTTTCTCAGAAAATTTAATAAGATCTATCATTTATCTTGTGAATTTTATAGTAATGTAATATGCATAGTAATGTATATTACATATGTATACATTACTATGTACATATATACATAGTAATATGTATGTGGGAAAACCTTCCAAATGCAGGTCCTGTAGATTGAAAGCCTATGTTCTTTCTTTCTAAGTCAAGTATTAAAAGGGGGAATTAAGGGGAAAATAAGAGCATATGGGAGTGCCAGTAAACTTGCTAGGAAGAAGGATACTAATTGTTAATTTTCAAAATTATCTCTAGATGTATATGTATGTATTTAAATCATGAGGTACAATTATTTTAGGAGAAGATGATTGCTTTACTCCAGTCTGGAGTATCTGACTGCCCTCTAACAGCCATTGTAAGCAACATAAAAGAAATTAGTCATAGCATCACAATGAATTATTTAGGGCTTCTCCATATCACAGCTAATAAGATTGTGGCTTTATGCCATTATTAAGTCAGCATCACTCAGAGGCTGATTTAACACAGCAAGATACAACTTTGTCACAAGAGGAGCTGCTTAAGGATGCAGGCACAATGCAGGAAAACATTCACCACTATATCCTATTTTTCTGAGTGTGTCCAGTTGATCTAATCCAAAAAGAATCATACACAAGGATTATTATCTGCTTATAAGGAAATTTTTAAAAAATTAAATAAGAGCAACTCTTCCCCAAATTCTATCAGAGTTCTTGATTCTCCCATTCCTATCCCCAAAATATACTAACCTTCAGGACATTAAAAAAAAAATTAATGGCCCAAAAATTTATTGCTGAAGTTAATCCTCCCCATCCCTACTTCCTCTTAGCCACCCAGCATGCATTCAGAGGTTTCTAGAGAGGAACCACATATGAAGTCATTTGATCAACTATTTAATGTCTCTATCAAAGTTCTTAGAGATCCCAAAGATTTCTGATATTGCCAGACAACTGGAGCACAGTGACTTTACTGGACATCTCAATACCAAAAGTGTTGAGTGAATATATAGTAGTGAAACTCCATTAAAAGGCAGAGTTGAGCCATTGTTCTCTGCTCTCTTTGTAAGACTGGCTTTACCCTCTGCCACACTATTAAACTGCTACAGTGCATTCCTCTGTCCAAAGTCCCAGCAATGTGTGAGAGATTTAAAGATTTTTCATAGAGTATAATTACCATGTGCTTTCTGGGCAGAGAGAAGTTGCAAGGCACTATTTCCTGACTGACCCCTACCAAATGCATGCTTTTCAGACTACTATCAAGTCATCGGAAGAAAGAAAAGTGTATACACCTGTATAGAAACACTATTCATACTTGTTATAAAAGGAACAACTAAAAAATAAGTGATAAAATTAAGTGTATTCTATATGGACCCATTTGACCAATGATCATTTTGAGGAACTATAATTGGTTTTGCCTGAAAAATGGGAGATGATTGCCCCAGATAAGTGGCCTGTAATTTACTTGTACTTTACAAAAGACTGCTGATTAAATAATATATAAAGAATTTACCCAGAAGGTTAGTAAATATGGACTCAAGAATAAGATCCCTTGGCGTGATTAAAAAAAAAAAAAACCAACAAAAACCCAGCCTGGCTAAGGTACAGAGGGTAAGGAAGCAATTTAGCCTAGAAATGAGTGACCAGCCAAATGTCACAAGTCTCAATATTAGAACCAGTTTGCTTATTTACTTGAAAGATTAAAGTCTTGAAGGAAAAAGGTGAGAGAGTGATGACATTTGTGATATAAAGCTGGAGGACTCTCAATTTCAAGCTCTCATTCACGGAAAGTTAAATGAAGAGGGATGAAAGCTATGCTTTATAGTATATGCACCACCCATAATTGAAACTGGATCTGGTGCAAAAAGCATGAGCAGAAATGTAGCTTTGTAGAATAAATGTACCCAGAGAAAGCAGTGCAGAGAATGAAAAAAAAATCAAAATATCAGTTCTTATTCTGTCTCAGAGAGCCTTTGGAACTCCGTTTCCTGTTGTTTAGTGAAAACAAAGTTAGTTAAAGTAGTTTTTTGCCTCAAACACCTGAGTTTATTACAAGGTAATCAATTACAAGACAGTGCCATATCTTTAACCATCTCTTATTCAGAATATCCTAGCATTGTTCAAAAAATTTGGTTTTTCTATCTAAATGAAAAGAACTTAGAGATTTAAAAAAAAACAAATAAGAGCAAGTCTATATTGAAACTGAAAGCTAATATAGATTTGTGCAATTGTAATGCTGTATTGTCTATATCCTGATATTTCCTCTGCTGATGGATGTAGCCAAACTAATTAAATGCAGGCATTTTTTTTCAATATTTAAAAACAAACAAAGTAATCTGTCCCTTTGACATAGAAGAGTAATAGAATTTCAAATTTATAAAGGATCTAAGATATTTCTTTGCTTGACCCACTCACTTTACAAATCGTAGAACTATATAGCCCTAGAGTGTCACTTACTCAGGACCAGGCAGGATTTTAATAACAAGAGCAAAGAATTCTTATTTTATTACTCATATCCTAGACATCCATCTACCACACACATGCTTAACTTGTGTTTTCTTTTTGCTTTACATCCTTCAACAGCTCAAGATATTGCATCTGAAAGCTCAGTAGTCTATGTTACATTACTGTTTGAGAGCAGGAGGATACAGATTTATTTACCATACTTAAGTGGGATTTGAGAACTTCGGACAAATTTTAGTAAAATGCCTATGGAATTAAACCATGCTAGCCCTCACCCACATAAATAGAATCCTTTGCCAACTTCTGGCATTATCCTAGGCCAGCAATTTTCAACCAGTATGCTGTAAGAATTTTTAAATCATGCAGTACCACACTAGTCAAGGGCACTGACCTCTTCCTTCAGACTGTCAAATTAAAGATTGACCGCAGCTAACACAATGATAGCTGTCCGGTATAAACGAATCAAAATTATACCTATTTTTGTCATGTTGGCAAAAAATATATATATATATATATTTGTGTGCTTAAGAATTTTAGTAATAAGTTTATGTGTGCCATGAGATAAAACTGTTGGAAATCACTGGCATAGACAGTTGTAGCAACCATTTGATCTGTTCATCCAAGCCCTTATACTTTCTTTACTTCATCGGCTATAATGGTTTTCATCTCCACTGCAAGCACCATAGGTAGTCTCTGAAAAATTCCCTCACAAGCAATCTCAACGCCCTTATCTCCTCTCCCACTGCATTGGCCCTGCAAATTCACTGCCAGAGGTCAATCCTATGATTCACCTGCTGTGTACCCATAGTCATCTACCCGCTGCCCTAGAAAATATGGTAGCATCACTTGAGTCAATGCTATGAAAGTTTCGAGAAATATAATTTTAGTGGCCCATTCAAATCTCTTCTGTCCTGTTTGGCAAATTTCATTTTTATTTCCTTGGTATCTTTTTCAAAACTATGTGACATTATTCAGGTATCTTAACCCAACATTTTTGTATTCTTCTTCATTGAATGATACCCTCTTACTTCACAAAGAAAGCATCAATGAATCAGGATATCAGGCTTGAATTGTCCCAGTGCACTCTAGCTACAAAAAAGCTGACCTGTCTTTGTACTTACTGCCCTCCAGTATCAGAGAACGAGGAGGTCATATCCCTGAACAAAATCAGCTTCTATTCCAGGATTCTTTACTGCGTCCCCTTGCTCTCTGTTTCCTGACACTCCTTGCATCAGTTAATTATCCCTCCCCTTTCTGTATCTTCAGCCTCTTTCTGTCAGCTATTATCCTTTTCCTTAATTTTTAAAACTGTCCATGTTCTCTTATACTTTTTATGAAGCAAAGCCAACCTTTGACCCTGTGTGTCACCTAAGCTACTTCTTTCTCTTTTTCCAATAATGGAATGCTTCTTAACCTTGTCTTCACTTATTGCCTTCATTTCTTTAATATCTATTCTCTTTACTAGACTCAGGTTCTGCCTCCTCACCAACTGAAGGCTCTCTGGCAAAGGTCATAAATCACTTCCCCATTGTCCTCATCATTTCTGTGTATCCACCCTTCTTGAGGTTTGGCTATTATGTCCAAAGACATAAATGTCCAGCTGCCATTTTTCAATTATTTGCCTTCCCCCAATCCTGACCTGAATGTTCATTATTGGCAGCTATGGTGTTCTCAAAATACTCTCATTTCTTGACTCCCATTACCTCCACCCACTCCTTCCATTCCTTCAATCTCTCTGATCATTTATTCATAGTCTTCTTCATAGACCCTTTTTAATCTGCCCTTCCTTAAATGTTGTTTCTCCCCAGGGCCCTGTTATCTCTCTGCTTATTTTCTCGTTGTACTTTCCCTCTCCAAAGGCATCATTTCCATTCTTGTGATTTTACTGTGCCTCCACATACTTACAAATCCTACTCCTGACTTATATTTGACATCTGTGTCTTTTTCTTTTTCCTTGAGGTAAAACCTTAGGTTATTGATTTCAGATATTTTTTAACACTTATATTTAATGTCATAAATTTCTCTCTCAACTCCGCTTTCATGATATCTCACAAAAATTGATAAGTTGTACATCCACTTACATTTAGTGGAAAATATTTTTAAATTTCCTTTGAGACATCTTTTTTGACCCATGTATTTTTAGAAGTATGTCATTTAATTTCCAGAGATTTGGGTTTTTGTTCAGCTTTTTTATGTTTTTGATTTCTAGTTTAATTCTATATGATCTGAAAACATTCTTTGTATTATATTTATTCTTTTAAATTATTTTGGCATATATGGTATATTTTATGGCTCAAAATGTGTTATATCTTGGTGAGTGTTGCATGTACACTGGAGAAGAATTTGTGTTCTTTTATTGTTAGATGGAATATTAATGCTAATTAGATCAGGTTGATTGATATTGAAATTTAGGTAATTTATATACTTACTTGTTTTGTTATCTGTCTACTTGATCTATCAATTAGTGACTGAGAGGTATTGAAATTTCTAATTATAACAGTGGATTTGTCTTTTTCTCCTTTCAATGCTATCAGTGTTTGCCTCCTATATTTTGAAGTTCTTTTGTTAGATGCATAGACATTAAGGATTGCTTTATCTTCTTGTGGAATTTACCTCTTTATGCCATGACCTTCTTTACTCAGATACTCTTTTTCTAAAATCTTGTTTGTCTAAAATTAATATAGCTACAAAACTTTGATTTTTGTTGTCGTGTTACATTTTTATTCATCGCTTTGCTTTTAACCTATCTGAGTTTGTATATTTATTTTTTCTTTTTTATTGTATTTTGCCCATTATCATTTAGTCCCCTTATACCCCCCACCCCCTAGCAATCACCAAACTGTTGTCCATGCCCGTGAGTCCTTTTTCCTCTTTATATTTAAAGTAGAATTGTTGTATACAACATAGAGTTGCATCTTATTTTTTAAAATATATTTTAAAGTGTATTTTTTAAAATATATTTTATTTATTTCTAGAGAGAAAGGAAGTGAGGAAGAAAGGGAGAGAAACATCTATATGCAAGAGAAACATCAATCAGTTGCTTCTAGCATGCCCCCAGCTGGGACCTGGTGTACAACTGAGGCACATGGCCTGACTAGGAATTGAACCTGCAACCCTTTGGACTGCAGAAATGCCCAACCCACTGAGCCACACCAGTCAGGGCTGATAATGTCTTTTAATTGGTATATTTGTGCCATTCACATTTAAAGTGATTATTGATATAGCTGGGTTAATATTTACCATGTTCGTTACTGTTTTACATTTGTTCTTTGTTTCTTCCCCTCTTTTTCTGTCTTCTCTGTTTCAAACTGAACAATTTATATATTTCTTTTTCACTTCCTCTCTTAGCCTATCAAGCATACTTTAAAAAAAATACTCTAGTCACTGACCTAGAGTTTACAATATATATTTTAAGCTAGCCTGTGTCCACTTTCAAATAAAATCATTCTGCCTTGCATGTAGTGTAAGTAGTTATAATAAAATATTCCCAGTTCTTCCCTTTGATCTCTTGTGACATTTCTAACATTGATTTCACTTATCCATATTCCATAATCACCAATACACTATTATTGTAATTGTTTTAAACAGTTATCTTTTAGTTCAAGAATTAATAAGATAAAAGGTTTTATTTTACCTTCAACATTACTTCTTTGATGCTCTACCTTTCTTTTTTAGATCTATGTTTCTGACCTATATTTTATTTCTTATGCCTGGAGAATTTCTTTTAACCTTTATTGCAGAAAATGTCTATTCACAATAAATCCCCTCAATTTTTTTTTGCCTGAGAATGTCTTTATTTCTCCTTTACTTCTAAAGAAAATTTTCACTGAATGTTGAATTCCAGGTGGGTAGTTGTTCTTTTTCAACACTTTAAATATATCACTCCTTTCTTTTTTTACTTGCGTGGTATTGATTAAAAGTTGGCTTTGATTCTTATTCTTGTTCCTTTATAGGTAAGATATATTTTCCCCTCTGGCTTCTTTCAAGATTTTCCCTTTGTCTTTGCTTTTTTGCAGTTTGAATATGATATGCCTATGTAGATTTGACTTGGTTTGGTATTTATCCTGCTTGGTGCTCTCTGAGCTTCTTGGATCTGTTGTTTAATTTTGGGAATTTCTTGGCTATTATTTCTTCAAATATTTCTTCTCCTTTCTATTCTCCCTTTCTTCTATTTCCAATTATATATATGTTACCTAATGATATTGTCCTAAATTCTTAAATTTTCCATTTTGTTTTGTTTTTATTCCATTTTCCCTTTGTAATTAAAATTGGGACATTTCCATTGCTCTATCTTCAAGCTCATTGGTTGTTTCCCCAGCCATGTCTAGTCTACCAGTGTGTACATAGAAAGCATTCTTTATTTTTTTGTTACAGTATTTTTTATTTCTACCATTCATTTTTATTCTTTCTGCTTGCATTACTCATGTGTTCTTAAATGTTGTCTACTTTTTTAAAAATTACAACCCTTAGCACATCTATTATAATGTAAATATCCTGTCTGATAATTTTAATATCTGAATCTGATTGTGATGATTTGCTTTGTCTTTTATACCATGTTTTGTTCTTGCCTTTGGCATGACTTCTCATTTTCTGTTGAAAGCTACACATATTGTACTGGGATATAGGAACTGAAATGAATAGGCCTTTATTACAAGAATTTAAATGAATCTGGTTAGGAATTATATTGGATTTAATGTTTGCCAGAAGCTTCAAATTTCCCTTGTGTCTTGTTTTGGGTCTGCTCTTGACTTTGGGCTTCCCTAAGTACTCCTCAGAGAAAGTCTGCATCTTGCAGCTCTTTCAGCTATAATCCATTGTTTATACTATAGCCTCTTAGGATGCTGGTGAAGTGTTGGGGAGGTAGGCTTTCTATGATCTTCTAATTAAATCGAAGTCTTTTAGTGACTCTGTGTCTTTGGGCTATGACTTACACGTGTTCCTCCAGTGCCAGCCCCTTACTCCCCTCCCTGGCTGCAGTGTTCACAATCTACTCTCTGAAGCCCTAAACTATGCTGATTATTTTCTTCCATTAGGTGAGAAAGAAAAGCTGGAGGGGACTGGAAATGAAGAAACTCCCTTTCTCCAGCTGTTATAACATTCTGGCAGTCTTGCCTAGAGAGCATATTGTTGTTATGAAGAATACTCTGGAGGTATTTCACAATGACTACTCATTAGCAACACTTGTCAGAGCCATGAGGGGATATTTCTCAAACCTTCACCCCTAAAACTTTGTGCCCCAAGAGTTTAAACTATCTCCCAAAACAATCGAAAGTATTATATAAGAAAATGTACTTAAATCACTGAGGTTATTACTAGTATATAATACTCAAGAAGTACTTGATCTTATTCTTAGGCAGTAACAACTCTAGGTTCTACATTATATTTGAGGACTACAAAAATAAATTGCTCTCAAAGGACCTGCTGCCTAGAAGGAAAAACAGAAATAGGTAATCAATATGTATTATGATAATTTTATAATATGTAGTAGCTGAATCTAACTGGGGAGAGTAAGAAAACGTATATTGGGAGTATATTATGTGCTATTTTTCTAATAAAGTTATAAATTAGCCACACAATATTTATTTAGCAACTATTACTTGCCTATCACTTGGTAAAGGCTTTATTAATACTTAACATGGCCCTAACTTGATATTTTGATCGCAGGAAGAGCAAGTAGCATTGTTGTCATTTTAGGAAAACTGTGGTTCAAGGAAGACAAGTGACTTTCCCAAGTTTTCCCAAGATAGTTTGAAAATAGAGGCCAGAATTCAGGACATGTGAATTTTAGAGCAGCTTCTATCAATTATACCAAACAAAATATTTTTATTCCTATGTAAATGAATTGAGATATTCTGTAGTTTTTTCTCTCAGGTCTAGCAGTCACTCAGCTTAAAGCACTTTCAAACAGAAAAGTGTGAAAATTTCCCATATCAATAATATGTTTTCAAACAGGTTTGTTATCTAAGGCTTTCCAAATCAGCTAAAAAGTCTCACTTGAAAAATGATCATGTGGCAGGAACTAGTTGTTCCAGTATATTTTTGCCAATTCTAAATTGAATCACAACTAGAGTAAACACAAGGTTGTAAACTGTGAAATGAGTGGGTAACTGGATCTTACAAGTGTTAAAATACCTACACAATCTAAAGTGAGTATAAAATTGGAAAATTAGTAGTCACTTCACTTAGCTCAGCACTTAAATCATCTACGGTGCAGAAAAGGCCATTCTAAATTATTAGAGACAACTGCTCTGCTGGGAAATAATAGATTAAACCATCAGTTGGTTTCTCTGTATTAAGGATCATAATACCTGAAACATATTGAAGAAATAGCTTATAGAAATGCCCTGGAGTGAGTGGGAAAAATGGTCTGGATTTCAAATGGAATCTGTCCATTTTTTTGCCAATAAACCAGGGCACATTCAATACACAAGGAGATCGTATCATTTTACCAAAAACACCTCTGAAAAACTCAATTTTATGGTTTCATTTGTGATTAATATAATAATACTCAATTTTCTTGAAGAAAATTTAGAGGTAATCACTGAATAGGTAAAGGATAAATGCCTTATTGGTTTCGATGCTTTGGAATACATAGCCTATTAATTATCTTACTAAGTAGCCATCCCAAAGAGGGACTCTGAAATTAAATTTGATTGAAATGCAAGTATTCAGTTGTACATACATATAAACTGTAATTAATATACACTTCCACTTTCTGCCAGGATTGTAGAGCTGGAAAGAGTGTCACTCCCATCCTCTCACAACTGCAACAAAATAAAAGCTGAAAAAAACTGCAACTTTTTAACTTTTTTGTACCCTCTAGAGAATTGAGATCACAGGGCAACCAACTAGCCCAAACTCTAAGGAGATTTAAGACGAAACAACACAAAACAAAAACAGAACATGAGCACTTTTTTTTTTTTTCCACCAGGGGCAATGATTGCCAGAGTACAGTTAGAAGAAATCAGTCAGAATTGTTAGCAAATTTGTAGAGGTCAAGAGTGTACTAGAGAAAGTGTGGAGCCCCTGGGAATTGAAGATACAGAATGAGTTCACAAATACTTATATGCTCTTCTTCATGAAGCTCACCAAATACTTACAGGAAAGAAAGAAGGAAAGGAAAGAAAGGAAAAGGAAAAGGCAAAAGCAGGGAGGGGAGGGGAGGGGAGGAGAGGGGAGGGGAGGAGAGGGGAAAGGAAAAGAAGGGCAGGAGGAAGGAAGAAAGAAAGACTTATGATTCCAAAGAGGGCATCCCTCACAGTGGAGGCCTGGCAGAGGGGACATCGCCACGGCGGGAAACACAGAAAGCCCCACTCAGGTCCTTGCCTATCTTCCCCATCACTGCTAAGGAACAAAAGTCTTGTGGTAGGGAGGGAAAACAAACACTGTTGCTGCTAGGGTAGTGGTAAAAACCAATCCAATCTGGGGAAGAAAATAAGGAAAGAATAGTGTCTCCATGGGAGGATAGAAATACATACTGGATTCAGAAAGACAGCTGGAAGAGGATTAGGAGCACAAGCCTAAGAAAGCTACATTCCAGAGACCCAGGGACACAAGGCCTGCCTAAAATTAAAGCTTCATTTAGAACAACAGAGAAATTTCTCCCTTATCTACCACCACCAGAAAAACAAGTATTTAATTATAAGCAACACTGGAATATTGCTGGAAGAGAGATAAGATAAAGACAAGAAAGTGGAAAACAAGCTATGTGAGGCAAAGCTTGTAGGGAAGACCCAAAGCTCAGAGTTGAGCGTTCATTGGGAAAATCCCTCTGGTAAATGAGCCCTAACCCTAAACACAAAATATCTCAAAAAGAATTTGAAACTGTCATTATCTTAATGTATCCATAGCAAAAACAAACTCTAACCCAGTTCAACTCCTGGATAGATTGGTTGATATCCCCATACTACAGACATAACAGAAGGAAAGGCCTCTCCATTTCCAAGGATAAAAACTTTTTCTACCTCCATCTCTACTGTCATGCATAGTACCTAAAGCTTTAACAACAACTGTAATAAAGCATATAAAGAAGCAAGTAAAACCTACACATCACCACATAAAGAGGCATTAAACAAAATTAGACTTATGTATGCCACAGATATTGAAATTACATCTGATTGTACATAATTTTAAAATGGCTATAATTTATATTTAAAAGCTTTGATGGAAAAGGTGGAAAGCATGCATGATAAAAAGGATAATTCTACAGGAAGATAAAAATCATAAGAAATAATCAAGTGGAAATGCTAGAAACAAACAAACAAAAAAACAGGAAGAGGAATGAAGAATGTCTATGGTGGGCTCGTTTAGATTCAAATCAATTGAGAACGGTATCGGTGATCCTGAAGATACAGCAATATAAATCACCTGAACTGAAACACAAAGAGAAAAAAAAGAGTAAAAAAATAAATATAAAACAGAACACCTAAAAGCACTGAGATAATATCAAAACTTTCTAACATTCACATTACTGGAATCACAGAAAAGTGAAAAAAGAAGGTAGAATTATTTTAAAATAAGTAAACTAGAATTTTCCATAATCAATGACATAAAACAAACCACAGATTCAAAAAGCCCAAAGAACACACAAAAAAGATAAAAACCAACACCATACACACACCACACACACACACACACAGAGGAATATCATATTCAAACTGGTGAAAACAAAAGTCAGAGGAAATCTCGAAAGTAGACAGAAAAAAGACACTATTACATAATACATTATATACAGAGAAATAAAGAACTAGAGTGTACTTCTCATTGAAAGGAGCAAACACTGAGAAAAATGGAGTGACAATCTTAAGGAGCTAGGAGAAAAAATTTACCATGCCAGAATTACATACCTAAAAGAAATATATCTTTCAAAAATTGGAGAAGAAATAAAAACTTTGTCAAAGAGACAAAAAAATTGGAATAACATTTCAAAAATATGATACCACACAGAAATGTTGGTTTGTACAAATAAATGAGAGACTTGGAAAGGAATAGAGATAAAAACAAAATTTTTCATTTTCTTGCTTTTGCTATGTTTAAAGATAAACATCTAAACTAAAATAGTAGTAATGTATTCTGTGTTTATAACATATATAGAAAGAAAATATCTGCCAACAAAACTGCAAAGAATGAGAAGTAGAAATTGAAAATGTGCTATTGTAAGATCTCTATACTACATGTATAATTGTATAATGTTATTTGAAAGTGGTCTCTGATTATTTAAATACATTGTAAAGCCTAGAATAACAACTAAGGTGTTTTTTTAAAAAAAGAGCTAAAAATAATAAGGCAAATGAAAATGGCCCAATTACACCAAGCAAATGCAAAGTAAATGTAAAAAAAGGATGATATAAACAGAACAGACAACAAGATGGTTGGTTTTAATCCAAGTATATCAATAATTACATTAACTGTAAATGATATAAACATAACAATTAAGAGAGAGACTTTCAGGTTAAATTAAAAAAGCAAGATCCAACTATATGCTGGTGAAAAGAATACCACTTTAAATATAGAACATAGATTAACAGAAAAATGAAAAAGAACCCATTAATTAAATAAGAAATCAAAATTGGATTTAAAAATATTTTGTACTCCTGGTTCTGCTTTTCTTGGTGAACAGTAGACTAATAACAATGAAATAAAATTTTAAAACTCCAAAAAAAAAAATAAATAAATATTTTGAACTAAGTGAAAATGAAAATAACATATAAAAATTTGAGTGATAGCACTGAACAGTGCTTCAAGGAAAACTTATGGCACTAAATATCGGTTAGAAAACAGTAAAATTCTTAAATTTTTTATTTTATAGTACACCTTAAAAGAAACTAAAGATGATGAGTATATTAATCCAATAAGCAGAGGGAAAGAAATAACAAAGATCTGAGTACAAAAAAATGAAAAAAAGAAATCACAAAAAATAGTGAAAATCAATAATAACAAAAGATTTTTCTGTGACATCAATAAAATTGATAAACTTCTATCCAAACTAATTAAGGAAAAAGGAGAGAAAAAACAAGTTATCAGTATCAGGAATGAGAGAGGTGATATTAATAAAGATTTTACATCTATTAAAAGGATAAAAGGTAATTTTATGAATAGTATAGCAATAAATTTGATGACTTTAGATGAAATGAATAAATTCCTTGAAAGGCAATATCTGTGAAAGTTTACTCAAGAAAAAACTTAATCAGGATAGCTCTTTATCTATTTAAGGAATTGAATTTATAGTTAAAAAACCTTTAGACAACAACCACGAAGTAACACTCCAGACCGAAGTGGCATCACTGGGGAACCCCACCAAACATTAAGGAATGAATGACACCACTCTACAAAAGTCTCTTAGAAAATTGGACAGGATATATTTTCTCATTTCGCTTTATGAGGCCAGCATTATTCCCATACCAAAACAAGTAAAGGCATTACAAAAAAATCATAAACCAATATACCTCACAAACACAGATTAAAAAATTCTGAATAGAATTTTAGCAGATTGGATCTAATAATATATAAAAAAGGATAACACAACATGGTTAAGTAAAGGTTATTTTATATTTGAAAATAAATCAATGTAACCAGTCTTATTAACAAATTAAAGAGGAAAACTATATGACAATTCCAATAGAAACTGGGGAAAATAAAAAGAAAAATCCAATATCTATTTCCGTTACAAACTCTCAACAAACCAGAACGTCAGTCATACATAGTCTTTTACACCCAGTGGGTCATGTTAGAAAGGGCCTTTGGCCTGGGATACTTCATGACCAACAGATAAAGAACTGGGTTTATCATCTTGTGTAGGAATACCTTTCCCTGTTTCATGCTTAGTGAATTTTATTTTGTTCTGTTGAAAGTGTGTGCATTATTTGGCAGGGGACCAACACCACTGTTATACCTGTCCCCCACATACAGCAGGAGACATAGGGGGAGAGATGAGGTTCTTTCATTACATCCTGGGAGGGGTGCACATAGGTCAATTTCATGCATCATGGAATAGATCCACTGCCCATGGGGGACCAATGCCCACTATTTGAGCTGACCTTCCTCTGTCTCTTCTCTGTGTAAGTTAAACCCTGTTCTATCCATTACTTAACTGCATTGTGCTTTGTTTGGTGGCTCCAATACCAAGAAGCAATACTTGAAAATTATTAAGAGGATAGATCCTAAATCTTATCACCACATAAACACACAAAAGGTAATTTTATGAGGAGATGAATGTGTTAACTAACCTTCTTGGCGGTAATCATTTT
Source organism: Pteronotus mesoamericanus (assembly GCF_021234165.1). Taxonomy (NCBI): domain Eukaryota; kingdom Metazoa; phylum Chordata; class Mammalia; order Chiroptera; family Mormoopidae; genus Pteronotus; species Pteronotus mesoamericanus. The sequence continues at coordinate 16,888,091 of NW_026555325.1, read as the reverse complement.
ATAATATATGCATATATCTAACCATCACATGTACACCTTCAGTTTACATATGCTACATGTCAATAATATCTTGATAAATAGACCTGTTGAATCAAAATCTGGAAGAAACAAAGATATATCAATGACACAAAATAGAGATTCCAGGGTATATCCACACATATATGTACAATAGACTTTTGACAAAGGTACAGAGGCAACCGAATGTGGCAAGGTAGTCTTTTCCAGCATTGTTGCTAGAACAATTGGATATTCATATGCCAAAAAAAAAACAAAAAACAAAAAAAACAAATAAAGGAAGAAAGGAAATTTTATCCTTACCTTACTCCACATATAAAAATTAACTCAAATCATAGGCCTAAATGTAAGATCTAAAACTATGAGACTTTTACTAGAGAACATTGCAGGAAAATTATTGTGACCATGGATCAGGCAAATTTCGTAGATATTTCACTAAAACATGAAACACAAAAGAAGAAAAAAATTGAACTTTATCAAAATAAAAAGTGTTGCTCTGTGAAAGACTACTAAAAAAATAAGCCATAATTTTATATTCATAAACATTAATAAGTCACAAACCTGTCAAGATACTTGTTTCCAGAATACAAAAAGAGCTTCCAAAACACAATAAGAAAACAAACAATCCAATATAAAAATGGTCAAACAATTTGGTCATTTCACTAAAGACCACATGATAAATAAGCACTTGAGAAAGTACTCTTCATTAGTAATTAAGGAAATATAAATTAAAAACACAATGAGATACTACACACCTATTAGAATGGGTAAATTTTACATTAAAAGACTTACAATACCACATGCTGGTAAGGATGCAGAGCTATTCATCAAGTAGAAAAGATTGAGCCCTGGCCAGGTGGCTCAGCTGGCTAGTGCCACCCCAAACACCAAAAGGTTGTAAGTTTAATCCTTGGTCTGGGCATATACCAAGGTTGCAGCTTCGATCTCTAGTCAGGGCACATACAGGAGGCAACCTATCAATGTTTCTCTCTCACATTGGCGTTTCTCTCTCTCTTTCTCTCTCAATGTGAATGCAATTTGTTAACTGAAAGAAGACCAACCAAAATACACAGTATATAATTCAATTTATAAGACACTCTGGAAAAGATAGAACAATATGGATAGAAACTGTCAGTGGTTACCAGGGGCTGGGCTGGAGAGGAGTGCAGACTTCCAGGGTGTATGCTGAAGCATTTCAGGGCGGACAGAACTGTACCATGTATCAAATATAATGGTTATGTTCTGTACTATGATTATGGTATAAATATAGTACTCCAAATATTTGTCAAAATCAATAGAAATACATACCACAAAATGTGAATTTCATTGTTATATAATTTAAAAATAAATTTTTAAATAAACTGAAACCAAATCAAGTGAAGAACTTTTTAAAGGCCCATGGGGTGAGGAAAAAAGTGCTAGGAAGTTTCATTTTCAATTCTCATTCTAATGGAAAGACAGGATATAAAGGAATTAATACATACCAACAGAAAATTAAATATCCAAAAAGGCTGCACAATGCAATGAAAAGAACATAGAGAAAGCATCAGAAGATTCAGTCTTAATCCTGAACATGTACCACCTTCCTATGTGTCGTTAGAAAGGCTACTAAACCTCAGTTTCACCCAAGGTAAAATAAGTTGTTACTATTTCAAAGAGGAATGACATGGAGTTTTCAGTTCATGAAACTGGCCTCATTTCAAATCCACCTTCAATTTTACTTTTATGATGTTGAAAAGGTTATGAAACTTTATGGAGTGCCAGAGTCATCTATAAAATGGCAATAAAATATTAATGAGTAAATTGCTTTAAGTTTAACAATGTGCTGTATTGGTGAGGCTGTGTAGAAATAGACACCTTCTGCAAGTGATTGCAAATAAAAAAAGTCTCTGAAGGATAATAAGAAACTAATTATGATAACTCCTTCTGGGGGAGTCTGACCAATGGAAACATGGTGGGAAGGAGCAGGAGAGAATCTTTTCACATCCTGTTTGGTAATGAATCATGTGAATGAATTAATAGTCTAAAATACAAATTAAAAAACTAAACAGATAAGCTATAGAGAGCCCATCCCAGGACCTGGCCCTCAGAAGGCATTTATAAGACATCCCAAGGGTGGTAGTAATAGTGGTGGGCATGGTCTATAATAAAACTGGTTTAGAGAGAATTCAAGATAATGGTGTTCATTCCAACATGCAGATACAGCTAGCTACAAAAGGTCCTCTGAGCATAGTCTCATTGGTGGATGCTGTTTGTGTGTTCGCAGCCTTCAGGTAATTTTCAAAGATATTTACAAATCAAGACTTCCCAATTGAATATCCCTATTAAGCAGACATTTTAATCTCATTTTTCTAGTATTTTATTTTTTCTAATCTAACACATAAATTATATATTTTAATTGAATTTGTTTTACAAATCAACTTCTAAGCTTTCTTCTTAAATAATCTGTTATTCAAAGTATTAAAACATTGGCTTTGATACATAAAGTTTTGAACAAATGTTTCAAGTCTCATTTACTTAAAAAAAAGTTCCTTATAGCAGCTATTATTGCAATAAAAGAAAACATTTCAGCATAGTGGCCTGTCACAAAGCACCCTCTACACGGCAGGTTAATGTAGCCTGCTGTAATTCCTTGTGACAGCATGCTTCCATGTGTCAAAAGTGTGCAGTCTGGTTTTCATAACAATCGATTTTATAAAAAGTGGGTAAATTTATGTACTAGGAATTATGATGATGGAATTCATAGCTTCTTATCACCTCCTGGCAAACTCCCTTTTCCATTTCAAGTTGTCGTTGAGTCATCATAAAAGTGCTCCCATACAGAAGGACTGCGTGGAATGCGGCCATTCATCAGCTATGGTCAACAGGCCTAACAAGGCAAAGGTTCTCTGGGTTTAGCTGTGCCAATATAAAATTCATCATTGGAGCCTAGCAGTGCCCAGAAAATTGATGGGTGTAATTAATATGCTGTGGGGTTTTCCGTTATCCAGGGCCCAGTCCAACATTTTATAGGATTCTTAACCACTGTCAGGATAAACTATTTTAAAACACTTCATTCCATTCAACATGCGGTGAACAAGAGAAAAAAATAAATTAAATCAATCGTAAATATTTCCAGTGCACATATTTATGATAGAGATCTCTCACTAGGCAGAGCACATACATTTACTCTTGTTTGACATCAGAGTTGTATCATAATGATGCTAAGGTTTCCTTCCTTCCAAGATAAACTGAGTTATGTTCAGCAGAGGGTCTTCTCTATTTTTACTAATTTGAAAGCACTGAGACTCTTAATGAATACTAGTTCTCATTAGCATCTCAATGCTTTCATTGCACCAGCAAACTAATACAACTTAGTTAACTGTGTATTTATTTCATTTCATCTTCAAAGAAAACCTGGAAGATAAATAATTGTGTCCACTTTCCAGATGATGGAACTGAGGCTCAGAGAACTAAAGAAACTGGACCAAAATCACAGAGCTGTTAAGTAGCAGGAAAAGGATTAGAACTTACATCTGTATGATTCTCCAGATAAGCTCTTTCTAATATATCCTTTTTCTTTCCTCATGATCAAAACATAGCATTTTATCTTTTCTCTTCTCTTGTCCTTTATAGGAACACACTGTTCTTTAGATAATAATATGGTGTAATAAGTACGTGAACATTGATATATAATTCTTCGTGGCATTTCTGCACATCCTCGGACTGTCTTTCTCATAATGCTTGTATAGCAAACAGCCTTGGAAGATATAGTGTCTCCTTCTAGAGCAGAGGAAGAGTTATTTCCAGTCCAGCATAAAAAAGATCATGTCTCCCTGTGGAGTAAAGCTTGAGCAGATTTTGCTTATGGTTTCTTCAGAATATTGGTGTGTGGGTGGGGATTTCTTGGGGTGGGGGAGGGATGGAATAAAACTGAATCAGTGGAAATATAACCTATATAACAAACCATGATAAAACTTCATGTTTCTTGCTGTGCTGAGTAATAAAGTCCCAGTGGTCTGTGTGGCTAGCTAACTTGTTAGCTCTCAAGAAGGGCAGAATCACAGAACCTTCAAAGTTCTTGACAACTACAGGTACCCAGTATACACCTACTAACTTTTTAAAGTATATTAGGCAGTATTCAGATTTTTTTCAATTTCATGAATCATTGATGTATAAAACCTCTACTATGAATAATATTTTACTAAAGAGTATTTTGCTTAGACATATAATTCTTTTTCTTATACACACTAACAGGGCTTGGAACAACTGACTGAGCAGTCATACAAATGCCATATCTCTTCTATAATACTAGAGTAATTTCTGTAAGAATACAGAAAGAAAAAAAGAGAGAAAGAAAGAAAGAAAGAAAGAAAGGAAGGAAGGAAGGAAGGAGGGGGGGGGGGGGAAGGAGGGAGGGAGGGAGGGAGGGAGGGAGGAAAAAGAAATGAAAAAAGGAAAAGAGAAAGCTAGTAAGTCCATTTTCTAATTTGAGCAACTAGACTATAGTGGGGTTATCAGAGTAATAATTATAATAAATAAAAAGAATCCTTGATTCCTTCTGTCCAAAACCAATGAAATTGAATTTTAGATTTTATTTTAATTATGAAAAGACAATAGATAATATTTCACTCTGAAAAAAATAGTCTTTTTCTAACATCATTTTAAATGTATTCATCCTAGTAAAGATCTTCACATCAGGTGAGTCACAAGTAAATTGTCATTGTTTTTATGCAATTTATACTGCAAATATCAGCAAGAATTAATCATCATATATTTCTTTGCTCTTGGATTATCTTCATTAATTAGAGGCTTCTAATCTTTAAACTCTTTTGCCTTAATTTATGAGCATAATGGTGCAATGTGCACAATGGAAAGAACACGCTCTTCTTTAGAAAACAATATGAAGTAATTGAAATATAGAAAAGGTTAAGACAGCCTTTGAAGGGGGGTGAAATAAAAACGCTGGCATTAAAGGATTTTAGCATAGTTCATCTTTTCCTTTCTATGTTAGGTTTTGAACTATTAACATGTCTGTAAATTCTAATAGACTGGTAATTTGAAGAGAAGTGGACAAGGATATGTTCTTAGAAAGAAATGAATAAGCCTATTAAATATTGTCAAGTTTCTAATATTCAGTGGGAATTTGACAGCTAAATGTGCTGTTAGAAAAAGTGCAGGATAGACACAGCATCCAGATTCCTGAATATCTGGTTTTGAAACAAGTCTCTATTCTCCCTATAAAGTTTACTTTTTCTCAGGGTCACTTTATGTAGATGGTATGAATCAGGGGAAAACAAGAGGGGAAGTGTTCTTGAGCATGCTACCTGCTACAGGTAACTTGTGCCTTTTTCTGTGGCTCAGGCTGCATCTGATAACAACTGTACTTAAAATCCCAAAACACCAGTTCAAAAGAACCTGTGCACCCCAATGTTCATAGCAGCACAATTTACAATAGCCAAGTGCTGGAAGCAACCTAAGTGCCCGTCAATAAATGAGTGGATTAAAAAACTATGGTACATTTACACAATGGACTACTACACAGCAGAAAGAAAGAAAGAGCTGCTACGTTTCACAACAGCACGGATGGAACTGGAGAACATTTTGCCAAGTGAAATTAGCCAGTGAGTGGAAAATCAATACCATATAATCTCACCTATAAGTGGAACCTAATCAACAAAACAAGCAAGCAAGAAAAATATAACCAGCAACACTGAAAGAAAAAACAAACCAACAGTAATGAGAGGGAAGTAGGAGGGGGTAATGGGGAGAAGGGGAAGCGTCAAATCAAGGAATATGTATAAAGGACCCATGGACAAAGCCAAAGGAGGAAGAATTGAGGGTGGGAGGTGGGGGTGGGTGTGGCAGGGGAAAATGGTGACAGGAAAATGGAGACAAATGTATGTGAATAATAAAAAAGGAAATAAAATCAATAGAGAGGAACCAGCTCTCTTCTTAATGGACCGTGTTTAGCTCGCTGATTCTAGCCACCTTGTACCCTGTCAACTGGCTGCCCAGCCAGTGCTTCCCAAGCTTTAGTGCTTCCCAAGCAGAACCACCTGGGGAGCTTGTCAAAACAGACTCTAATCCCTGCCCTGCGCAGTGATTTAGCCTACGGGTTGGGGGTTTGGATTTGCATTTCTAAGAGCTCCTAGGCAATGTTGATGCTGCTCATTCTTTAAGTATCACTGTGGCACACCATTCCATCAACAGTGTAGAATAGAAAGGGTATCAGACTTGGGAGCTTTTAGCTTCTATTCTTTTCTCCTTGTGAAGATTAATGTTAAGGTGGTTGGCAGTGTCGGAAAGGGAAGCTAGTGATGTTATCACTATGATAGCCACAGGAAAAAAAAATGTTGCATTTTGGAAGAAGTTTCAATAAAAATTGTCAATGTTAGCATTACAAGGGTTATACTGAAGTTATTTTTTTTACCTCTAAAACTCCATTAAAGCCAAAATAATGATGTAATAAACTGCCACATAATTGGATATAAATGTGCTGTGTCTGGTCTTCCCTGAGATGTTCTATATAAAACCACTTTCTGCTTAGTACGAGTTTCAAAATATGGTAGATAGGTCACTATAATTATCATTATTATTGCCAGTAGCTAATATTTATTAAGCATCTACTAAAGATTAAGGGCTAGCACGAGTGTTTTCTCAACTACTATATAATATTATCTCACTTAATATCATCATGGTAAAAACAGAGTCCCCCAGTACTACCCCCAATACTAATTTGTTTATTTTGGCCACATCATATGATCTGGTTCTCTACACCTATAAAATTACCTACTAAAATTACAGAACTTTGCCATATTTAACTATGTGTAGACATAGCCTTTGAAAAATTTTTGCACTCCCAGCTAATTTTTTTTTCAGATCAGCATTATCCTGATACCAAAACCAGAAAGAGACTTCACCACAAAAAGGAAAAATATCACAAGTCATGTTCACGGCTCCAGAACATAGGCCCAAAATCCTTAATTATAAAACTTCTAGAAGAAATCCTAGTAAAAATTTCTTACAACTCAAATGACACAACAAAAAGATGCCTTTACAGACCTAATAAAATCACTAAAGTTAAATAGACTAATGCAAGTGCTGGTGAGGAGGCAAAGCAACTAAAACCCTCATTTGTTACTGATGGAAATGTAAAAAGGTACAAATACTTCAGAAAACAGTTTCATAGTTATCTATAAAGTTAAACATGCACTTCTATAATCCAGTAATCCCACTCCTAGATCTGTACCCAAAAGAAATGAAAATTAATGACCACACAAAACTCATATTCAAATGTTTATAACAGCTTTATCTATAATTACCAAAAACTGAAATCAGGTTAAATGTTCATCAACTAGATAAACAAAATATGCTGTACAATCTACTGATACATGAAACATCCAGAATTAATCTAAACAATATCATGCTAGGAAAATAGTTCAGACACAAATGGCAATAAAAATACTCTGAGTTTCCATTTACATATTTAATCTATATGACTTACTGGAAAGGGCAAAACTTTAGGCACAGAAATTGGATCAATGGCTGCCAGGGACTAGGAACATGGACAAGTAATCCACATCCCCAGTTGATTGAAAAGGAACACGGAAACTGATTGATTGAAAAGAAACATGGAAAAACTTATTGGAGCAATGGAAAAGTTTTATATTTTGTTTTTGGTGTTGTCATTACACAACTCTGTACAACTGCTAAAATTCATTGGCATGTACATTAAAATGTGCAAGGGGTGGGGAATGTTGTATTGAGACGTGTTTTTAAAAAGCCCAGATAATAGAGGTTTTTTCATTTCTTTTGGTTCTTTCAGAAATCAACATTCCAGTTGTTAAGAGTCCAATCACGACTCATTGGTACACTAACTAGTCACAAAATCTAGTGTAGCGAAGAATTTGGAATGGCCTAAAATTTGACAATAATTAGTTTATGTTCTTGAATTTTAAAACATAACAGAAAAAGGATGAATTTTCCTTGACTTGGCTTTAAGTAATTTGAGACTACCTGGAGAACTGAACTATTATATAACCATAACTGAACTATTTCTGGACCCTGCCACCGGGTTCTGCCCCCCACCCCCAGCCGCCCCACCTTTGATCAGAGAAACCTGGAACAAAACGTTGATCTCTTGTGGTATTTCACTTTTCCTAAGGCTCTAAGAATAATCAACACACTGTCCTATCCTCCCATTTTGTTAATAGGACCCCCAGAGCATTCTCCTCTCTCCTGGTTTGGCTTCATCACTGCTCACTTCTTATGTGGAATGAGTCAGTCCCTCACCCACATGTGGTGAGTAAAAATTTGGGAAGGATATCTTTGGAGCAAGGAGTCCTAGCCCCATGCCAGGGTTCCCAGCCCAGGATTCCAGTGCCAGAAATATAAGTCCCCACAACTTCTGGCTACAAAACCAGCAGGGGTTGAGTCAGTGGAAGAAACTGCTAAAGCAGCAAGCAGTTCCTCTTAAAAAACCCACATATGGTCTCACTTACTCAGACTCACTCCCTCAGAGCTCCAGCATGGGGTAGCAGCTAGAAAGGTGTCAGTGGTATATAGGAACAAATTGAAGTATCTGACACCAAGGCAAACAGAGGCCATTGTCCCTTTTGTAAACCCTCCCCCCACAGAGCTGGTGAGCTGGCGCCATATCTGAGACTCCATCAACCTGGCTAACACTGTTTGTCTCACCTTGGAGATCCTCACAGGCTCCGCCCCACTTAAGCTGCTTTTCTATAAGAATGGCTGGTCTTGACTCATGCTTCACAACTTCTTAAATCCTATCAAATAAGAAACAGCTGGCCTCAGTGAGCTCCAGGCCAGTCACTAGCAGCAGCCAGCCTAGAGTCACAGCTTGGCTTTGCCTGGGAATCTCAGCCCAGCACTAGTAGCTGCCATCTCAGATTGCTTCATAGTTCAGGTAGCGTGGCCTTGGGCAAGTCACAGGTGGAGGCTGAACTGGACCTGCATTACTTGGGAAACCCCAGGGCCAGAGCACATAGTGGACAGCTACAGACCACTTTGGCACACCACCACCCTACACTTGCACAGCTGATCCTCCACAGAGGGCGAAGATTAGTGGTCAGTGATCACAGCCAATCCTTGCAGCTGACTGGCCAGGGTAAATCCCTGCCATTGATCTGTCAACAGCAACCAAGGGTCAACAATAAGAGGAGTCCACACAAAGTGTCCATCTCAACTACCCAGTTTTGGTGATAGGCGAGCCTGTGCCACTGGATCCTACAGGACATCTACTACATTAGACCACACTTCCAAGTCACCATGTCATAGCAGCTCTACCTAATACATAGAAACAAACACAGGGAGGCTGCCAAAATGAGGAGACAAAGAAACATGGTCCAGATGAAAGAACATATCAAAACTCCAGACATAGAGCTAAAAAAATGGGGGTAAGCAATCTATCAGATGTAAAGTTCAAAACACTGGCTATAAGGATGCTCAAGGAACTTAGTGAGGACCTCAACAGAATAAAAAAGATCCAGTCAGAAATGAAGGATACACTAATGAAATAGAGAGCAATTTACAGGGAAACAACAATAGAGTGGATGAGTCCAAGATTCAAATCAATGATATGGAACATTATGAAGCAAAAAACAACCAATCAGGACAACAAGAAGAAAAAATTAATCCAAAATAATGAGGATAGTGTAAGCACCCTCTGGGACAACTCCAAGAGGTCCAACATTCACATCATAGCGGGTGCCAGAGGGAGGAGAGAATGAACAAGAAATTGGAAATCTCTTTGAAAAAAAAATGAAAGAAAACTTCCTTAATTTGGTGAAGGAAATACACATGCAAGTTCAAGAGGCACAGAGAGTCCCAAACAAGATGGAATGCAAAGAGGCCCACTCCAAGACACATCATAATTAAAATGCCAAAGGTTAAAGATAAAGAGAGAATCTTAAAAGCAACATGAGGAAAGAAGTTAGTTACCCACAAGGGAGTTCCCATAAGACTGTCAGCTGATTTCTGAAAAGAAACTTTGCATACTAGAAGGGATTGGCAAGAATTATTCAAAGGCATGAAAAGCAGGGACCTATAGCCAAGATTGCTCTACCCAGCAAAGATATCATTTAGAATCGAAGAGCAGATAAAGAACTTCCCAGACAAGAATAAATGAAAGGAGTTCATCATCACCAAATGATTACTACATGAAATATTAAAGGGACTTACTGAAGAAAAAGAAGATCAAAACTATGAACAATAAAATGGCAAAAAATATAAATCTATCAACAATTGAACCTAAAAACAAACTAAGCAAACAAAAAGAACAGAGACAGAATCATGGACACAGAGAGCATTTTGATGGTTGCCAGATGGGAGGGGGGTGTGGGAGAATGGGTGAAGAGGTGAAGGATTTAAGAAGGACAGATAGGTATTTACAGAATAGCCATGGGGATGTAAAGTGTAGTATAGGAAATGGAGTTGCCAAAGGACTTATATGCATGAGTCATGGACATGAGCATTGGTAGGGGAATGGCCAGAGGGAGTGTGAGGTGCTGGTGGAGGGGGAGCAAAGGGGGTAAAATCAGGACAACTGTAATAGCATAATAATAAAATATAATTTTTTTTAAAAAAAGGAAGTTTCTCTTAACAGAGTATTACACCTGGCAAATGAAGAAGAAATGATAGATTTAAGTAACACCATTTAGCAATAGTTTAGGGATCTAGGGATGCATCATCAATGGCTGTTAACATCACAGAAAAGAGAGACAACTAAACATTATGTGTGTTTGGATAGAAGAAAGCAAATATATATTAAAAATAAATATATCACACACAATCTGAGCATAATTCAGATGATTCAGTCACTATAGGGGCTGAGGAATATTAAAACACATAGAGAAAGATGATCAGCATAGTCCAGTTTGTGGGAAACAATTTTCTAGAGAAAAATGTTCCATTTTTTTCAACAAATTAATTGACAGGTAAAAACGGGAGTAGGAATAATCTATACACTGAAAGTGATCAGTCATTTGCAATGTGTAGACCTTATCTAGATCACAATTCAAACAAACAATAAATGAAATGTGACATTTGTAGATAATAACATAAACAATGGATAACACTAAGTATTCTTAATTATGTCTGAAAATTATATTGAATTTGTGATTATAAAAAGAGTCCTTATCCTTGGAGATGCATACTGAAATATATAAGAAAGGAATGAGATAGTTTAGAGTTAAAATAGAGATAAAAATAGAATTGGTTATGAGCTTGTGATTGTTGAACCTGAGCAATGGGTACAAAGATGTTCATTAAATTATTCTGACAGCTATTTAAATGCTTATAACTTTCAATAATAAAAAAATTTAAGGAGATACAAAAATGCACAAAAAATAAAATGTTTCAGAGCTTATTTTAGCTGGCTCTAACAAACACATCACAATTTCAAACCCTAATGTAGCCAGCACTTGAAGGTATAAAGAGGCTTGCCCTTTATTATTTTTTCCTTTCAGATATAAATTTTCTTTGCCCTTTCTAGTCTTGTAACTAATGAGCTCTTCAATTATGCTTATCATTCACTATTCTAAAACCAAGGTTCAGTGAGACCCTTCAAAATGATCTTTACCACCACCAATTTGCTCTCAGCCCTATTCCAACACTGGTAGTATCTAGAATTAAACAATCTTACACTGTCGGTTGTAACAATATCTACTTTAAAAGTGAACTCTAGTGTCTAAATATCACAATAAACCTTCAAATCTCTTTGTAAATTATTCCACACATTATCTTATTATGGCATCGTGCTCTGTACTTTTGTCTCTACTAACTGAAAATGATACTAATGTTTATGAATGGGGAGTTTATTATTCTTTCCTTCTTCCTTTTATTACTTAGTCAATGGCATTCCTATGAGGATACACATTTTTTTCCAACTTTTTGATTCTACAAGTATTCAGGATCTACTGAGAGCTCTGAGAGGGTATGAAAGAAAGGCAATTATTGCTGTATTTTTTTTAAGATTTTATTTATTTATTTGTAGAGAGAGAAGGCTGAGAGAAAGAGAAAAGAGAAATATCAATGTGTGGTTGCCTCTCACATGCCCCCCCCCCCCCGCACTGGGGACCTGACCTGCAACCCAGGCATGTGCCCTAACCGGAAATCAAACTGGTGACCCTTTGGTTTGCAGGTTGGCATTCAATCCACAGAGCCATACCAGCTAGGGCTATTGCTTTACATTTGATTAGATAATAGAAAAGAAAAAGTGCTTTTAAAACTAAGGGATATTAGTAAGTTAATAATAACTTAGTCTGAAGTATATGTAAACTTAATCCTAAAGGTTCTGGGTGACCTTTGAAAAAAGCCAGTCTTGCACAATCTTTTAAAATTAAATGATTTCAGTTGATGGAGATGAATCAGAACAACTTTCAGGGCAAATTGAAACAGTACTAGATTAAAAAATGGAGATCAATAAAATGTATGAAGTAGCTCCAGGTGTGCCAAAGTGCTGGATAGGCTTATTGGAATGAAATAGAATAAAAAAGAGTTCACTGGATTATATCAATTGGATTGCATCAATTGCATTGACTGGGTTGCTAAAGTTCAATTGATTGGATTTAATTAAACAAGAGAAGAGCCTTCCTAGGAAATAACGAGAATAAGAGGATGGGGAGATATGAGACAGCCAGAGTAAAGAGCTTGTGTTTGTCTGGTTAGAATATCAGAAAGAGCTATTTGATCTTTGTGAAACTATGATTCAGAAAATTAAAACTTTGATTCAAATTTAAATTAAGCAAATATTCATTAAGTACATTCTAGCAAGCATAATTAACTTTATAATTCTGGTTTAAAAAAAATTATCTCAGTAGCTCTTTTACGACAGACTTGAAGAGGAAGAGATTGAAGTGACCGACATCAGCAAAAATGTCGCTGAGTTCCTCCAGTCATTAATTAAGGGAGGCCTGAACAAAGCAGTCAAATGCAGAATGTCAGGGTTTCAGTAACATCACTCTTTTGGAAATCCAAGTCTAACCAGATTTACACTCAATTTAGTCTCAAACCAAGAAATATTATAGTAAAGTTCTAATGTAATAATATTAAAGTAGCCTTGCAGTTTTCTTGGCAAATATTTTAGACTTAAGTCAGCTTTTACCATAAGTATCAATTAGTAAAATAAAATAAATCCCCTTTTTTCTTCTTTATTGCCAATAAGCAGAGTCATTCAATAGAGAATATTTTTTTTAACAGTGTAGTGAGTTCCAAAATGGGCCATAGCCCAGAATGTCTACATAGTTGACGCTCCTTCTTCTGACTCTGTTACTATTTCATCCATTAATTTGCAAAGGGGATAGAAGCCTCCAGAGGGAAAGAACACCAAATGGCTTATATTTATAGTTAAGATATAAAAAGGAAGGAAGGTAGGTCTAAGAAATCCTAACAATGAATACTCTAGGCTTCCCAAGAGGCAATTCATTTTGAAGGAAAAGGACTTAGACATGGTGAGTTGGACTAAAGTGTGTCTGAAGACATTTATAGTTTATAGTGTAGTGTGGTAGCTGTTACTGAACTTGACTCAAATCTGTCATCCTGGGCAGTGTCTTAGAAAAGCTAGTAACTAGAAGTAAAAGAGGTGTTTGGGTAAATTCTGCCATAATAGGCACCAAGTCTCTTTCCTTAGAATCAGTGAGCAGACCAATTTCCTAGACCTTAAAATACTGGAAAAAACAGGTATACCTGTGGAGGTGAGACAGAGAATACAGTAACCAAATGAGGTGTTAAACCATAGTCTGAGATAAAGACTATGAGATAAAGCCATCAGCAGCTTGAAGGGGTTCTAAGCATTTGCTAGATAGTATTAGAGGATCTCCCAAAGTTATATAAAAGGAAAGAAACCTCCAACAGAAATCTGAGAATCTACAGTTACATGTACTGGTATTACTGTCAAAGCAGCAAGATTATGATCAGTTAACAAAGAGTTTCCAGTAAAATATATGTGATGAATAAATTGCAGGTATACCACAAAAATACTTATTTTTTTCATCTCTCTGTTTAGATAGAGTCCTGGGTAGCCAAAGCTCCAAATTTCACCCCAGCAGGAGACAAACAAATTTACCACTGGCTGCTCTGTAACAACCTACTGCTTGCTGCCAATAAATATATTAGATTATCACCTGGCCAGATCAGAGCCACAGACAATGGACCTATAGAGCTGCTGGAGATTCAAGAGGAAATCCTGAACCAAGGTATGGGAGAGTGAAGGGTAGGGTGGTGATTAGGGGTGCAAGGAAGGGCATAGATCTGGTAAGTACAACTCCAGGCAAACAGTAAGGAATCTCTCTTCATGTACATGGGACAATGAATAGTGCTCTTTATAGATGATGTGGCCTTTGCTAGCGGCATCCAAGCCAGTGGGAGAGTGACTGCCCCAACAATACGTGTGCATTCCATAAGTGAGAGCATCATCAGCACTTAGAAATGCTTAATATGAAAAATGCTATTGCATTCATAATCTGCTCACATTATTCCCAAAATTTCCTTATTTACTTGCTAGTAAAACAAAGAGCTGTTACCTTCCTTAAAAATAACTTCCAATTTGTGCAAATTTGAAGAGTTGTGAAAAAATTTTATCCCTGTCTTTTGGAACAGTCTGGATGATGCGGGAGAATCTAATGCCTTTATTTAATACATTTATTGAGCATCTGTCATACACCAAATACTGCTCTGGGTGCTAGAGATACAAGAGTGAAAAAAAGAGACAAAAATTTTTGCCATATTGTAATATGTCAATGATGAACAAGTACAATTTGTATGTTTTAAGTAGTAATAAAAGTGAGAAGGACCTAAACAAAGAACATATGTGAATGACCCATGAACATGGACAACAGAGTAAGAATTGACTATGGGAGAGGGGGACAGGGTGGGATGTGTGGAGGAGGGCAAAGGGGGAAGAATTGAGACAAGTGTAATAGAATAAATATGATTTAAAAATAAAAAATAGTAATAATTGCTAATTAGAAAAATAAATCAAGAAAGATTACCCGGTTACCATTTTATAGCAGGACTACCTGGGAAGGACTACCATCAGGTGGTATTTGAGACCAGACCTGAGTCCAGATTTAATCAGGAATGACAGGCCACTTCAAACATAATACTTGATTTTATTTTTATTTTGTTATGTAAACAAGCTCAAGTTCTTTATAAAATTTTAAAATACTTTATTAGGAAGTACTATATCAATGTTGTGTTAGATATCTTTCCTAAATTCTGATTATTTTTATAGTAATATTATATAAAGAAACTCAAAGGACATACTGAAGAACGTCCTCTAAGGTTGCATTTTCCCAATAATGTGGAGGATAGAGCTAACATCTGGATATTTCTAATAGCTGTCATTCTTTGATTACAAAGTTGATCGTGTTCAAAAAGAGGTTTTAGTTTGTCTCCTGGCCTGAATTTCTCAAGTAACTGCTATTTTCTGCTATATACTCTTTGGAGGTAGAAGCAGTTGATGTCATAGACTCATGTAAGTTGTTCTTTTCTCTCTGAACTGCCTAGTCCTAAGAGCAGAAATTCTGTATTATTTGTTTTTATAGTCCTATACCTGGCCAGGCCTGACACACGGGAGCCATTAACCAGCAGTTATTAATGAATCAACTTCGTTTTAAATACTTTCCCTCTTTCTAAGAGAAATACATTTTCATTGCAGGCCTTTGTAGAAAAGTTTAAAGACAGAAAATTGCTCATTAGAAATATTCAGTGGGGACAGGACCAGGACACCAGGTGCAAACCAATGTCAGGTCGAATCTCTCTGCAGCAGAAGGAGCACTAATCTACTTTCCCATTCCTGCCTCCAGAAAAGTGAACTCAGTCAAGGAGAAAAGGAAAGGAAAGTTGGCCCATGCCATTGCCTGTCCCTGCAATCTATGCCTCAGGACTCCCTTTAGACTGTTGTCTGTTGCCACAGCTCTCTGCACCCATTGGCTCATCCTTGCAGACCAGCATCAACTTTGCCGTCCTCCCTTCCAAGCTGATGCTGAATTCAGGAGACCCTAGTGCCCCCTCTGACCAAGAAACTCTCAGCTCTACAAGCCCTTCACTTCATTCCTTTTGCCCTCAGCATATCATTAAATATAAAAACATTCCTGCCTTCTATCTACTCCCAATGCTCTCATCACACCCAGGCCACCCTGGTCTTCCTCCCCTCTTGCTCAACTTCCTGCTCCTCTTTTTCCATTCACACATTGCTTAGATGAGGACTGGAACAGTGACTGACACACTCCACTGTGTCTTCTGTCTTCACTGAGTGTTGTATGGACTTAGTTGAAACTTGAATCTCTACTGAGGACAAGCCACTCAATGGGACTGTCTAATCATAACACAGCTCATATTCCACAGAGACCAGAGAAAAGGAGCCACACCTGTCTCATTCTTCAGCATGACTTCCAGTTACACCCCCCACATCCATAAAGTCCCACTCCTCTCTTGCCATCCAACTCTATCTCTTGCTGTTTCCTACTATCCTCTGGTCTCTCCTCCATTCATGAAAAATCTGGTACCAGAGTCATAGTCTTCTTCTCCAACCCAAGTCCTGCCATTATTCTCATTGAAACCAATGCCTGTACCAACAACCCCACCAATATTCTAGCCTCTCACTCTCTCTACCACCTCATCTCTAATGACCATGAATTCCACTCCACTGGCTTCATTATTTCCATATTCCCATGAACATACTGTTGAAATGGGTCATCACCAGAAAATAAAATTTCTAATTCAGATGTCCCAGTCATATAACCCAATCTCCTATCTTTTCAGTGAGCTTGACCTCTTACTTTCACAACTGGTTTATATCTTCATTGGTAGAACCAGTCCAGAATTCCAGCCATTCCCTTTCAGTATCCTCAACACTCTTCCTCATATTTCTTTCATCTTTTCCATCTAGCAGAACCTCAATCCAGAATTAATCTGCCTGTTGGCCTTCCTCAATCCTGCACCTAAATCAAAGAACACATATCAGACAGAGCAAGAAATATTCACAGGACAGTGAACAGGCAAGGTTATAGAATACAGGGTGATTCATAAGACAGTGAATTACAGGACAGTATCTAGGCACAAATAAGCTTCAAAGTCTTTCTTAATGAATTTATTGGCTAAACTAAAAACAAACAAACAAACAAACTCATCAATTATCTTCACACTCACTAAGAAATATAGATAATTGTAACTAGTAACAGATAAAATTTTACCTTACTCTAGATCTAAAACACAGCTAGCTGATGAGAGAAACTACAAGTGATTAAGCCTGATTAAGGTTGAAAACAAAGGAATTTTTTTTTGAGATAATTATAAAAACACTTTATAGGTAAAAACTGCTAAATATGAAAAAGATAATTACCAAAAATTACATTTATATGATTCTTAAAACATGGCCTACTTCCCTCTTTCCTGTCCTTGTCAGCAATGTGACTATAGGCATTTAAAACCGATAAAACTACATTTTTAAAAATGGATATTCAAGTCAATTTGTCACTAAAACAGGCTTTTCTCCCAATTAGGATAATTTATGCTTGTCTTGTTGTATTTACATAGGGTTTCAGAGATTCCACACTGTTTTTTTCCCTTTTATGCAGGCATGGTCAACCATAATTAATTTAGATTTTCAAAGTATTTTTTCACTTTTTCAGACATTTTATTTGAATTCATGACCATGATGGTCACCAATACTGGTTGAGATGGCTTATGTAGAAGTACCCCACCCTCTGGGGAATGCCCCAACATTTCAAGATCAAGGAAAATCTGAGGGCGGGCCCTGTCCTCAATGCCAGGCCTCAAGGTTGGCAGGTATTGGGAAAAGCTGCCAACCACTTGGCAGACAACTAGGTTCTCTGTTTTCCTTTTCCTTTCCTTTTCATATACCACAACTTCCTGTTTGGGAGAAGCTGTACTTAGCCTAATTCAGGCACCATATCCAGGCAAAAGCACAGTTTCTTCCCAGAAGAAAGCCTGGAAACCAATATTTTTCCAATTAGACTGACTGTGGCATAAACATTTTTCTGTGAATAATATGGAAACCAGATTTCTCAAGTCAGCTGCCAAGGGAAGGAGGAAGAGCTGGACTCCCTGCTGCTGCCCTGCCCGTGATACTACCTGGGAGTTTAGCGCCTTACTGCAGCCAGGTAAGTACTGGATGGTACTGGATTCTGGGAAGGCTGAGCTACCTCTGACAGAGTTCTGCATCTAATAGAATCCCAAACACCCTGCTCAGTGACCTGGAGATGGGTAAATGGGTGCAGGAAGGAGCAAACTGAGGAGACAGCAGATGACTCAGGATGACAGAAGAAGGATGGAAGATGCTGGGGTAGATAGCTAATGTTCCCCCATTTCAGTGATTCATGGGGCATGTACCCCAGTATGATGTTGAGGATAATTTGCTTCCACAGTGCGATACACTCCTCAGAAGCTTTAAAATCAGCTTGCAACTTTTCAAAGACTTTCTTCCTGGACTTGAGCTCTTCATCTCGTCGGTCCTTCTCATAGCTCCTCACAAAACTCACTCACCAGGAGCAGAGCCGCAGGAAGACACAGAGGCTCAGCCTGGCAGGTTATGCCTTCTCTAGAGGCACGTAGAAGCAAGCCTTGAGACTCAGCTCCTTACATCTTCCAGGGTCTCAGACTGCGCTGCACCACCACCAGCCTACCCTGCAGGTCCTCCTCGGGCATAAGCTACACCAGACCACTCATCACAATGGACCATTATTCATTTGAATAAAGATTTTCATTAAGTGACATGTTAAAATTCATTCAGTTTAATTATTTTCAGGTAAAGTTGTAATTCTAAAGTAAGGAAGCTGACACTTGTTAATTTTTTAATTTTTAAATCATGTTTATTCTATTACAGTTGTCTCAATTTTTCCCCCTTGGCCCTTTCCACCCATCCCATCCCCAATGCCCACTCCCATAGTGAATTCCCACTTTGTTGTCCATGTCTATGGGTCAAGAATAATGTTCAAATGTGCATTGTCCTTAACCTAGAGACACTATGAACCATTTCCAATGATATCACTCTTGTGTTGAAATATCTAAAACCTCCTGATTAAAAAGTCTCCAGAACCAGTTCCTGAGCCTTTCAAAAAAAAAAAAAATTCAGCCACGGAATGTTTTTACATTATTTTTGTATTTATTCATTTTTTTCAATCACAATTGACATTCAATATTATTTTATTTATGTATTTATTTATGTTATGTTAGTTTCAGGTACACATTATAATGGTTAGACATTTCTGTAATTTACAGTGTCCTTCTCTCATAATCTAGTACCCATCTTGCCCCCTGCCTAGTTATTACAATATTATTGACTATTTTCCCTATGTAGAACTTTTCATCCCCATGATTATTTTGTGACTACCAATTTGTGCTTCTTAATCCCCTCACCTTTTTTAACCATCACTTCAACACCCCTCCCACCTGGCAATCATCAGTTTGCTCTCTCTCTCTATGAGTCTCTTTCTGTTTTGTTAGTTTGCTTGTTCTTTAGATTCCATATACATGGTATGGAATCATATGGTATTTGTCTTTCTCTGGATGATTTAGTATAATACTTATTTTTTTCAGCATAATATCCTCTAGGTCCATCCATGCTATTGCAATGGTAAAATTTCATTCTTTTTAATAGTCAAATAATATTCTATCTCATATGTGTGTGTGTGTGTGTGTGTGTGTGTGTGTGTGTGTGTGTGTGTGTATCCCATCCTCTTTATCCAACTATCTTTTGATGGGCCGTTGGTTGCTTTCATATCTTGCTATTGTAAATAACACTGCAATAAAAATGGGGGTGCACATATCCTTTTAACTTAGTATTTTGGATTTCTTCAGAAATAGAACCAGAAATGGAATTGCTATGTCATAAGGTAGTTATTTCTTTTTACACTTTTTTAATTTTTAAATCATGTTTATTTCATTACAGTTGTCTCAATTTTTTCCCCCTTTGCCTTCCTCCACCCATCCCATGCTGCCCCCCACTCCCACAGTCAATTCCTATTCTATTGTCCATGTCCATGGACCATTCATACATATTTTTTTGTCTCATCCCTTCCCCTTCTTTCCACCATTGTCTTCCTCCCCCATCCCCTCTGGTCACTTTCAGTCTGCTCCATGTTTCCGTGCCTGTGGTTTATTTTGTTCATTAGTTTATTTTGTTGAATAGATTCCACTTATAGGGGAGATCATATGGTATTTGTCTTTCGCTGACTGGCTTATTTCACTTAGCATAATATTCCCCAGTTCCATCCATGTTGTCGCAAAAGGTAGCAGTTCCTTCTTTCTTTCTTTTTTTTAAAATGCACATTTATTTATTTTTTTAAATGTCAAATTCCATTATAAAATATTAAAAAACTTAAATCCATTATAAAGTCTCAGAAATTAAAACATGACACCAGCACAGAAATAATCAACTAGACTGATGAAAGAAAATGAGCATTCTAGAAACAAATGTATATATCTGTCTAACAATGTGATAAATGATTAAACACAGTATACAAAAAATATTCAGATGAGTTAAAAATCGGTATGTAAAATCTAAGGAGTTTTAGGAGAAAATACAAAATAATATTTTTCTTATCCAGAAGTAAAATATTCAAACCAGAAGCTATAAAGTAAAATATTGACAATATGACTATATTAAACATTTAAGACTATACAGTAATATACATATAAAAAAGTTAAAGGACAAGTAATAGAATAGGGAAATATCTGTAACACAAGTAAAAAAAGTTAATAGTTGTTTTTTTAAGGGAAAAAACCCTACAAACATTTAATCAAAAAATGGATAAAGAATGCCAAAAAGTCATTTAAAGCTTTTTTTAAAATAATTTTATTTTTTTAATTGTTCAAATATATTTGTCTCCACCTTCCTGCCACACTTTCCCCTGCCCCCGCCCCCACCTCCCTCCCTCAATCTTTCCGCACTTTGGCTTTGTCCATGGATCCTTTATGCATGTTCCTTGACTTGACCCTTCTCTTCCCTTTCCCTGCCCCACCCCTCCCTCCTTCTCTTTTGATTCTGTTGGTTTCTTTTTTCTTTCAATGTTGCTGGTTATATTTTCCTTGCTTGTTTGTTTTACTGATTAGGTTCCACTTATAGGTGAGATCATATGCTATTTGTCTTTTGCCCCCTGGCTTATTTCACTTAGCATAATGCTCTCTAGTTCCATCCATGTTGTTGTGAAGGGTAGTAGCTCTTTTCTTCCCCTTTCTTTCTTTCTTTCTTTCTTTCTTTCTTTCTTTCTTTCTTTCTTCCTTTCTTTCTTTCTTCCTTTCTTTCTTCCTTTATTTCTTTCTGCTGTGTAGAATTCCATTGTGTAAATGTACCAGTAGTTCTATTTTTAATGTTTTGAGGAACCTCCATACTGTTTTCCATAATGGCTGCACCAATTTGCAATCCTACCAGCTGTGCATGAGGGTTCCTTTTTCTCCACATTCTTGCCAACACTTGTCAATATATGAAAAAAGAGGCAAGAATATCCAATGGGATAAAGATATTCTACTCAAATGGTACTGGGAAAATTGGACAAAAAAATGAAACTAGGCCACAGTCTTATACCATATACAAGAATAAACTCAAAATGGATTAAGACTTGAAACCATAAAATTCCTAGAAGAAAACATAGGTGGTAAACTCTCTGACATTGCTCTTGGCAATTTTTTTCTCATCTATCTCATCAGGCAAGTGAAACACAAGAAAAAGTAAACAAATTAGACTATATTAAACAAAAAGGTTTTGCACAGCACAAGAAACCATCAACAAAACAAAAAGACAACCTACTGAATGGGAGAAGATATTCACCAATGACATATCATATAAGAGATGAATATACAAAATTTATTTTTAAAAATATTCATGCAATTTAACACCAAAAAGACCCCAAACAATTCTATTAAAAAATGGACAAAGTACCTTAATAGACAATTTCTCCAAAGACATACAGATGACCAATATACATGAAAATATGCTCAATGTCACTATTCATCAGAGAAGTACAAATTAAAACCACAATGAAATAGTACTTCATGCCTGTCGAAATGACTCTCATCAAAAAATCAATAGCCATACTACTTCTATCAATTTTATTCTCCAGTGTTGATCACTAAGGAAAATGGGCTCTTTCTACAAAAAAAAAAATCACTTCCAAAGGATATAATTTATCATTATTATAAGGATATTCAGGAGAATATACTCTGAAGAATACTTTCAACAGAGGAGCTTCAAAAATACTTTAAATAATAAGAGTGTCATTTAAAAAATCCGTAACATCACAGTGGGATTACTTAAGGAAAAAATACCCAGTCAAAAGTCAATGTGTACATAAAAACATAAAGTTCAATGCATTTATAAAAAGGTCATATCACTAAATAGCAACATTTTTATTTATGGAACAAATATTCCTGAGCACCTATTTTGTGTTAGCACTGTGCTAGGGACTATATATACCGTAAACAGAGATGACCCTACACTCCAGAAATTAAAATGTAGTGGGGATGCACACAATAGGTAAGTAAACAAAAGAATATCCAAGTATAAATTGTGTGTACCACAAAGTAAAAGAACAGAGGGGAGGGGCAGAAAATTTCAATGGGATCATCTTAAGGCAGAGTGGTTAGGGAAATCTTCTTGAATTTTACATGTGAGCTGAGATCTAAGGGCTGAGATGGAGCCGGTCATTTGAAGAAGGCAGAAGCTCAGAGCAGCCTAAGTAAAAATCAGTTGAGGAAAAGTCTAGTTGATGTCAAAGACTGAAAGAGTGTGACTGTGGCCAAAGTGCCGGAAAACAGGAGGGCAGAGGAAAGGCACAGGACCAGCAGGGCAGGTCTTGAAACCATAAAATTCCTAGAAGAAAACATAGGTGGTAAACTCTCTGACATTGCTCTTGGCAATTTTTTTCTCTTGGCACTATGAAGTATGCTAATAGCAAAAAAAAAAAAAAAAAAGGCTATAAATGGTCTGTGCACTTTGATTAATGATATGTAAAAGACTTCCCAATGACAGAGATCACAGGAACATTGAAACTATTGGCATATGAAGATGAAATTTTGTAGCACAGTTGTCTCCCCTTATTTGCAGCTTCACTATCTGCAGCTTCACTTTCTGTGGTGTCGGGTACGCCCTGGTCTGAAACATTCCATGAAAATTTTCAGAAATAAACGATTTATAAGTTTTAAATTGTGCACTATTCTGAGTAGCATGATGAAATCTGGTACCATCTCAATCTGTTCTATCCACTAGGGTAGTGAATCACCCCTTTCGTCCAAACATCTACATGATACATACTTCCCGCTTATTAGTCACTTTATAGCCATCTGGATTATCAAATTGTAACAGCACTGTGTTCAAGTAATCCTTACTTTCCTTAATAACAGTTCCAAAACACAAGAGTAGTGATTCTGGCAATTCCAATATGCCACGGCATCAAGTACTTCTTGTAAGTTCTTCTTTCCTTTTAAAGTGACTGTTTCAGGTTCTTTGAGGTACCATCTACAGTAACTTATATCAGGAATTATGAATGTTCTAACAATAAATACATGAACCCAACTTCCTAAAAGCAGATATATGACATGCTTCCTGACTTTTGAATCAGACTCAAAGATGGCCTCAGGGCTGCACACGAAGGAGGGACCAAAAGGCACTTCAGGGCATGCTGGAGCACTTTGAAGAACCTGAGAGGTAAGAGGAGAGGGAAATCAATATTGGCTCACACGATGAAAGCAACAAAAACAAAATTATTGATTGTGAGAGGAAAACAAATGGAGAAAGTATAGTATGCCTTCAAATTGTGTTATAGTAAATTATTCAAGATAAGTCTCTTAATAATATGTATTTTTAAACTTTGAATGAACTGTGGCAAAATAAAAAATAATAAAGTGTATGATTTTAAAATGAAATCAAAATCTTTTCATGTCTATCTATTCTGGTTAGAATAACCTAGAATACTCTTTGGAAATAATAATTTACATTCTAGATGAGGATAAAAACAGCTTTTTTGTTATTAGGTGAATTATAATGGCATTTCTGAGACACTATAGCTGCATATGTGTTTGCATTATTTGTGAGTAATAAATTGTCCTCATTCTCAATACACACTTGCAAAAGGCCAGGGCTGGGGACCACTTCCAATTCTAACTAGAGGCTGTAGCTGGAACCTGCCAGTTACACCATGGATTTATGTGTGTCAATCATTATTTAGTGATTATACCAACCAACTAACCCACATGAGCTCTGTGCTCTTCTCTACTGCTTCTCAGCATTCTTTTTTTTAAAAAAAAATAAACCATTTTGAAGTATGATTGACATCCAAAAAGCTAAGCATATTTAATGTATAAACTTGATGAGTTTGGATGATTTCATGCACATGTGCATGAAACCATCACCACAATATATCCCATAGGCATATTCATCACCTTCCAATATTTCTTCCTGCATTTTTTTTGGTAATAAGAACACAACATAAAACTACCCTTTTAGCACATTTTTAAGTACACAGTACAGTATTATTAGGTACAGGCACCATGCTTTACACTAGATTTCTAGAATTTATTCATCTTGCACAACTAAAACTTTGTATTCTCCAATATCCCCTAATTTCTCCCTTCCCCCAGTCCCTGGAAACCACCATTCTATTCTCTGCTTTTATGTTTTTGACCACGAATTCTTCATATAAGTGTTATCATGTAGTATGGTCCTTCCATATCTCACTTATTTCACTTAACACAATGTCTTCTACAGTCATGCATGTTGTTGCAAATGGCAAAATTTTCTTCTTTTTTTTAAGGCTGAGTAACATTGTACTACAAGTATTTACCATGTTTTTTTCATTCATTCATCTCTTGATGAATATTTAGGTTGTTTCCATATTTTGCCTATTGTGAATAAAAATGCAATGAATATCGGGGGTTTAGATAATGCTATGAGATCCTGGTTTCAATTCCTTTGGATATATACACTGAAGTGGGATTGTTGGATCATATGATAGTTGTAGTTTTAATTTTTTGAGAAACCTCCATACTTTTTTCTATAGTGGCTGCACCAATATGTATTCCCACCAACAGTGCATGAGAGTTCTCTTTTCTCCACATACTCACAATATTTATCCTTTTTTTAATAATAGTCATTCCAAGAAGTTCTTAGATTAAATCATTGTAGTTTTGATTTTCATTTTCCTGATGGTTAATGATGTTGAGCATTTCATGCTCTGTAATGTGTATAAATTTCTGGGAACTCTAGGGCATACCCGTATATTTATGAATAAAGCCTGGAGAGCCGTGGGGTAAGAGGGTGCTGAATGGAGAAAGCAGGGGAAGTAGTACATGTGGATTAGAAGCCTAGTGCATATCCTCATAAAAGGAAAAGTGGGTAGAGAGAAAGGTCACCCGTGGGATCCCAATATTAATAATGACTTGTCTGTTTTGAATGATGTGAAGAGAATGGAGACTTAGATCTAAGGCTTCCACTACATCTTCCTTGGGTGAGCCATGAATTGCATCCCAAAGAGAAGTGTTGTTCAGCAAATAACTGACATCATAGCAGCCTAACCAGGGCAAAAACAAGACAGTACGTTGTTCCCTCCTTGTAAGGAATACACTGTCATGTGAAATTACATTTATGTAAATGTGATTATATAACTTACATCATAAGTTAAAAAATAGACTTCTTTCTTGTGTTTTGAACTAAGTTGAATGGTTTTAGTTGACTAAAGAATCAGTTAAAGACAAAGGGCCATAGAAGTTGCCACGTTCCCTACATGCTGGGTAAAGTAGCTTTGGGAAAAGCATGTGCCCTCAAAGCAGTCTTTGCATAGAAGCCTTTACTAAGTAGCTGATGACATAAATAAGTTTGAGTGCATGACCAGTATAATCCCAACCCATAATTACTACCAGTAAAGGAATATGTATGTGTTGGTTGGCAGGAGGTGGGGGGGATTAACAATGCAGATCAATTTACTTTTAAACCTTCCTTTCCCTATAGGTTCTTTCTTTCACACACATTGTCAGAATAGATAAGCAGCCACTCTTTCACCTCCACCATAGGACATAAGTACTTAATACAACTCAAAATGACAACAGATGCACCAAGCGGCACAATCTAAGGTGCGGTGTCCTGTGCCACATCTGTAGGGCCTGCCATAGAAAGTGCTGCAGACCGCAAGATCATTTGGGGGCACACAGATGAGACAAACAGATGTAGGACCAGATGGAGTTGTGTGATTCTGTCTTATCAACAGAATCAGGAAAACAGAGGAATTTCAGGAGAAACTACTGATGGAAATAGCTCTATTCACTCTCTGGGTGGAACATAAGGAAGACTATAATAGAAAGTTGTAATTAACTCTTGTGTCTTGAGCCACAAGAAAATTACGGTCCCACTAACAGTAGGAGAGTAAATCACCTCCAGTAACTCTCTAGATTTAATGCTACTTTTTGTGGAAATGGGTGCTCTCAGGAGAAACAAAAACCTATGCTAACTTCCCTGCAGGACACTTCCCCTTGTCCTGATCTGCTTCTTTTGTCACTCCAAACTTCAATTTGGCTACACTGATTCACATTTTTATTCCAGTTTAAGTGGAAGCAAACATTCTCATAGAAATGTAAAGCAATTAAGGTAGATCTGGATTCTGTCTTTTTCTAATCCACACAAATCACAAAACCTTCTTCTTTCTATTGAATATTTTTGTTCATTCATCCAACCAGCATTTCCTGAGATTTTGCTACATTTTAGGCAAGGAGATGGATTCTGTGACTCCCAGTGATAAATAAGACTTAGTATCTGTCTTCAAAGAGCACACATTCTTAATTTCCAGGTCCAGCAGACAATGCTTCCTCTAAGATGCTGCTTCTGCTCCATTGTACTGGTCACACCCTACATAAGTAGTTTCCACAGAGCACCTTAGCCATTAATAATGGTCTAATCTGAAGTGTGCAAATGACCTTTCTTCACATTGCCCCACCCTGATTCCAACTCTCATCCCTAGTTCTTATGTTTCCAGCCCTCCCTGCCTCAAGTCTTCAAAGGAAACTGCTATCTACCTGTTAGGATCTTGCTTTTCTCAATGACAATTCTTGTCTTCTACCCTGGCAATGCTACCGTCTTAGCTTGTCTCAGTATGCCTATCATGATTCAATTTATTCACATAACTCTCATACACATGACTTTAGCTTCAGTGATACAGCCCAGAGACCAGAAAATTAATATCAACTCCAAAGTCCTCTTCATTTATCTCAGCCAGGCTATCCTTAGGGTATGTGGGGCCTCCTGTTTATATAGGCAATTTTATTTAATGTGTTATAAAATTCATGGGTCCCTGTGAGATATGATTATTTATAAACAAATACTTAAAAAAATGAGGAAGGAGTGCTTAAATATTTTTTTATTGACCAATCATTGCACAAGAAAATTCTTCACGTTGTTTGGGCAACATCTATTCCAATTCAGGTCCAGGAACAATCTCATCATGTTCTTTATTGTCAAATGTCCCCTTCCTGTCTAATTCCATATTCACCATTGTGAGAAAAATGTAATAATGTTGTTATTACTCGCAATATTATGGTTCTCAGAACATGTTTGTATGGAAACAACATAGATCTTGTTGCCTCTCCAGTTCACTAATACTACTTATTAAATACTGGTTACATCATTATTCATGGGACTGCATCATCCCTCTTGTCCTCTGTTAGGCAAAATGGTTCCTGCTGCCTGACATGAGTTACACCATTTTAGGAAGCAAGTTACTCTCAGTGACTCTTGTTCATCCCAGGAAGAGTGGACCTGGATCACCTGAAATTCAGAATGTTTTTAACACAGATCAGTTGTTTACTGCTTTGGAATATATAGCTCTTAACCAGTACATGCCTCTTGGCTACAAGCCACCTGTGTTCCTAGAGGCTACATATATATCAAGCCCCATCTCCTTTTAAGAACAGAGATCCACCATCTTGTTGCTGCCCAACAATCTGCTTCTATCCACAGTTCTCTTAATAAACTCTTCATTTAATTCTGGAGTTGTCAGCCTCTTTCTTCAATCTCTCAGCCCTGTCCTCCTGTAGAGATGAGTTCCAGTATACCTAGTGAAATTTTCCCAACACCTTCTGTGTACACTGGCTTTCAGTTACTCTCTCAAAGGCAATTTCTGTACTTCCATAATAACATTAAATGCAAGTCTACCCTAAGTATGCAGAAAAATGTGAATGATAATTGATTTTCTGGGAATTATAAATTTATTGTTCTTAATTTTATAGCACAAACATAGGGTGACATATCTTCTAACCATCTCTTCCTTCAAATTCAGTAGACTGTAATCATGTCATTTTTAGAAAATTATCACTTTCTATTTTGACCACATAGTACCACAAACAGTAAGATAGACAAGTGGCCTGGCCTCGGGCTAAAACTATAAGAGTAACCCCATTTTCTCAAAGTATATCTGTCCAAATAAAGAGTAAGGGATGGACCACTGCTAGTTCATAGCCATTAACTCTTATTCTTGCCTGTGACAAGCATGAGAGTCACCCCAAATCATCATGTAATCCTCATTCTAGTGGCCCAATATTATTCATACCCATGAAAGAAATACCACACCAGCCAGCAGGAGTAATCTGCTTGCTAGACTGCTCTTCAGGAACCAATTCCAGGACAGAGGACCCTGGGATGACCCCACTGTAGCAAATCACAGAATATTTGGGGGCATCTGGTCAACCCTATTCTTAAAGAGTAGGGGGTCTAACAGTATCCCAAAAAGAAAAAACAAGAACCATGACTTACATAAATTCCTAGGGTGCTTAATTTGACATGCATTAGTAGTTCTGTTTAGTTCTAGGTTTTGAAAGGGGACTTACAAAATTTTCATAAAGTCTCTACAAAATCCAGAGTACCCGGCCTGTGCCTCAGGGACAGAGGCCATGCTTATTCAGATCAAATGGCAATATTGCTCAATGAGAGAGAAACATACAAATAAAATTCTTAATGATTGACTTTATCATCCCAAACTTCCTGAGAAAGAGAAAATCTACAATCACCATGGCTTTCTTTCATTAACTTTGATCTGGCAAGAAAAGAAGGACTAGGGAAATCAACAGGATCCTAAAAAGTAATGAAGGTAAAAAAGAAATTAAGGTAATGGGAGCTCGACAAGAGTTATACAACCACAAAATAATAATAATAGGAAAAGAAGAGATAAGTAACATAAATTATAATTATGGTAGAGAGAACAAATATTGCATTGGAAAAGATATTCCTCCCTTAATCCAATATTTTCTCATCATTCCCTCCCATTTCCACCTCCTAAGCAAATTAATTATTTTAAAATTTTTACTTTGCAAGTTAATTTTAGGCATATAGTCTTCCCTGCCACCAACATACGTTTTTCTTCAGTCATATCAGAAGTAAAAGCTCCTAGAGTTGAAAGAAGCTGGACATGCCAGCTCCAAGCAGTTTTTACTGTACTAGCATCGTGATCTATGCTCCTAATATGGAGAGTGACATTTTGAGCATTACTTTTTTCTTCTTGTTCTTGTTTTCTTGTTTTCTTCTTCTTGGTGTTAAAATTCACCAAAGCTGAATTTTAACTCATTTTAGAGTTATACCTGATTTTCCCTCAAAATTACTTTAATGTCATTTTATTTAATGTGTTTACAATTTTTAATATTTTATACCGTATCTGCTGAAAGAATATCAGTCCTCATCCAGCATGGCTTGAAGCCAGCGCAGGAGTGCTTGATGACACCGCATTAATCAGAGGCAAGAGAAGTCTCGAGGTCCTCAGGGCAGCCCCCATCCTTGCGCTATGATTGATTTTTTCATCCGAGCTTTCTCAGGAAGGTAAAATATGCGGAGGCAGTGCAGTGGTCAGAACAAGGATGACTCCGAGCCTGTGCACAACAGGCCCACACAAATGGCCCACAAAATGGTGTCACACGAATACTATTTTACCATTGAAAACAGTCTCTTCGATTACCATCCCCATTATTTTAATAACAGGTTATTTAAATTCCCTCAAAATGAGGTAAAATTATATTTTCTCAAAATTAAAAATAAAAATATTTTACCTTACATTTACATTTTTAACTCTGTGAAGAAGTTAGTATTGTATAGCTCAGAACACAGAAAAGCCATAAAATTAATATGCAAAGAAACAGCAATTTTATGGTCATTTTTCTCTTTTTCAAGAATCAGTATTTCAACAAAGTTTCTAGATATATTTTAGATATTATGTTGAGTCATTGGTATGGATATAAAATTGGCTATTTGTATTTGATGGACTTATAAAATTTATAACTGCACAAGATTTGAAAGAGAGGACACTGCACTCATTCAAGGCGGAAACTGAAGGTCTGAAAGATGTCCTGACTTGCAAAGTCTCCCCAGGAGGTCTGCAACAGAAATTGGATAGATGCCTTGACTCCAAGACTAAGGCGCTTTAATCTATCAAATAAGAGACACAGAAAGAATGTGGACGTAGAAAATTCAAAAAGAATCTACAAACTAGAAAAGCTAGCAAGCAAATTTAATGTGAATGCTGATTCAATGACCATGAAATAATGCTCCTTTTATTTAGGTCTTTAACTTCTGTGAGCAATGTTTTGTAGGTGTTAGTGTAGATCTCACATATCTCTTATACATTTATTTCTTAGAATTTGATGTTTTCTGATCCTGTGATAAGTGGTATTTTTAAAGTTTTGTTTTTCATTGCATATTATTATATAGAAATAATTGACTTAGTATGTTGATTTGTATTAAGCATACTTGCTAAATACTCTTGTTAATTATTTTAGTTTCTGGCAGATCCTTTTGGGTTTTCTATATTCAAAACATTTTATCACCTACCTTTCATGGTAGTTTTTCTTCCTTCTTTCCAATTTTTCTGTTATTGCAATGACTGGGGCCTTTAAGAAAATGTGATTACAAATGGTCATGGTGGACATCATTTTCTTCAATTCAGGGAAAAAATGTTTACTATTTCACTACTAAGTGTGATTTTAGCTGTAGAATTTTTTATATACTCTTTATTAGGTTTAGAAAGTTTTATTTTATTACTATTTTGCTGAGTTTTTTAAAAATTATGATGTGTATCAAATTTTAGCAAATGCTTTTTAATACATCTATCAGTTGTGTTAATTTGTTTAATTACATTGATCACTTTTCAAATAGTAAACCAGCCTGGCATTTCTGGAATAAATCCCACTTGCTCACAATATATATTCTTTCTTTTCTGAATTTGATTTGTTAATATTTTGTTTAAGATTTTTGTATCTACATTTATAAGGATATTGGCTTATAAAAATATTGGCTTATAATTTTCTTTTACTTTCATGTATATATAGAGTCTGGGATCCAGATATTTTACCTTGAAAAGGAATAGGACAGTGGCTGCTTCTTATCTATTTTCAAATATATGCGTAAGATTGCTATTATTTTTTTCTTCTTAAGTGTATGAAAGAATTAATCAGTTAAGCCACATAGGCTAAGAATTTTTCTTTGCAAGATGGTGTTTGAATTTGTATTCAATTTATTTGAACAGATATACTATCTTTCACATTTTCCCATTTATTCTTTTATTTTTTTATTTTTAAAATTTATATAATCATAAAAATTTTTGTCATATCAACATATCTCTTTAGGGTCCATAGTAATAATCCCTTTTTATTCTTGCTATGGAATGGTTGTGTTTTCTATTATTTGTTTTCTTTGTCTACAAATAGAGAGGCTTATCAATTTTATTAACATTTTCAAAGAACTCAATTCCTGTGTTCAATTGACTTGTCATTTCCTCTTTTCTCCTTTCTTTGTATTTTATTGTTTTTCTAGTTCCTTGAGATAGAACCTTAGATAATTCATTCTTAATCTTTCTTCTTTTCTACATATACTTTTCAAGCTGTAAATTTCCCCCAAGTCCTGCTTCAGCAGCATCCCACAAGCTTCGACATGTCATTTACTCATTATTATTTAGTTCAAATTCTTTTCTAACTTTAAGCATTTCTCTCCCATAGATTATTTAGAAATGTTATACTTTAATTTTTAAGCATTTGTAAGTGTCCTAGTTATTGTTCCATTATTGATTTCTTGATTAATTCCACTTTAATCAGAAGCTACATTCAATACAATTGTAATCCTTTGAAATTTGTTAACACTTGGACTGGTCAGCATACGGTCTATTTTGGCCTATGTTCCATGTGTACTTGAAAAGGATATGGACTCTAGTGTGGCTGGATGCAGCATACTGAATAAGTCATTTAGATCAAGTTAGTTATTTTGCTTAAGTCTTCAATACCTTTGCTGACTTTTGTTTACATATATTGTCATTTCTTAGAGAGGTGACGATTTATTAACTGTGGTGTGAATGTGTCTATTTTTTCTCTTAACTGTGTCAGTTTTTCTGTTTATGTTTTGGACAATTTTAACAGGTTCACAAAATTAGGATTATTATATCTTTCTAGACAATCGACCATTTTAGCTTTATAAAACTTTCTTCTTTGTTTCTATAAATGTTTTCACTTTAAAATCTACCCACCAAATTTACTTTCAATTAGTGATTATGTGGTATATATTTTCCCATACTTTCAATTTATATGTTTCCTTATAATTAATGGATATATCTTATAAACAGTATAGAGTTGGTTTATTTTTTAACATGATAAGAAATATTTCACTTTAATTGGAGTATAATGTCCATTTGCCTTTAGCATAATTTTTAAATAATAGCTGCATGCAAATATACCATCACACCATTTGTTTTTTAATTATTCTAATTATTGTATTACTTCTTTAATATTATATTTCTTCCTTCCTTCCTTCTTTGAGAAGTTAGTATTTTTTATTATTCTATTTTATTTCCTCTACTGGCTTTATAATTATATATTTTTGTACTAATTTTAGTGATTATCATAGATTACAATCAACATGCTTAATCTAGCACAGAGTTAAATTAGTGCTTCTACCATGTTTCCCAAAATGAAGGAATCTTCTAATAGTTAACCTTTTACCCCCATCCTGTCCTTTTCACTATTATTGTCACACCTTTTACTTTTACATGTTTTATAAGTCTCAGAGGACATTTTTTAGTAGTTTTTATAAACAATCAATCTTATTTGTATTTACCTACATGGTTACACTTCCCAATGTTCTTCATTCCTCCTTGAACTTCTGCACTTCACTCTGTGGTCACTTCCTTTCTGACTGAAGAACTTCTTTTAGAATTTCTCATAGACTGGGTCTATTAGTTATGAATTTTCTCAGCTTTTGTTGCCTGAAAAATCTCTATTTTGCCTTCTTTTCTAAAGTATATTTTCACAGATTACAGAAATCTAGACTGGCAATTGCTTTCTTTTACTATTTAAAAATGTCATTTCATTTATTTTTAAATTCCACAGTTACTGTCGAAAATTCAGCCTCATTTAACCTTATTGTGTTAATGGTAATATGTCTATCCTTCCCCCCAAACTACTTTTAAGACATTTTTCTTTCTCTCTGGTCTTCAGAAGTTTACTTATGATATAATTTCCTATACGAGTTGTAGTTTTTTTTGTATTATTCTCCATGGAATTTTCTGTGCTCCTTGAATTTGTAGATTGAGATTTTTCATTCTTTTTGGAACATTCTGTCACTTTCAATTGTTACTTCTCTTGCTCTCCTTCCAAGAAAATAATATATATTTTATGCTATTTATAATAATTATATAGCTACATATGATTATACGAATATATATGATAGATATTATATAAATATGTAGTAATATTTAAATTGACTTATCTTTGAGTTCACTAGTTTTTTCCTATTTCTATTCTACTGTTAGGCCAATCCAATTAGTTCTTAATTTCAGATTTTATATTTCTCAGTTGTAGAAAGTGCATTAGATTTTTTTATAGATAGCAATTTCCTATTGATATCTTTCATTTTGTTCATCTTTTTTTCATT
The DNA here is from genome assembly GCF_021234165.1 of Pteronotus mesoamericanus. Classification (NCBI taxonomy): domain Eukaryota; kingdom Metazoa; phylum Chordata; class Mammalia; order Chiroptera; family Mormoopidae; genus Pteronotus; species Pteronotus mesoamericanus. Next base: position 16,854,175 of record NW_026555325.1, on the reverse strand, counting down.
CTCTTTAACATTAGTCATACTAATTTACAGTTCTTTTCTAGTAACTACTTAAGAGCTGAATCATTGCAGCTCCACCTTTATTATTTATTCACATGTCCTTTACATTTTTATTTTATGTTGGACACTGTATATAAAAGATCTTTAGGGACCTCAGTGATAGTACTTTCTTCTAGAGAAGGTTCAGCTTTTCCTCTATTAGTCTGATAATGATCTAACCACTGGAATTAAATAAATAGTTTGTATTAGAACTGGGTTGCATATTTAATTAGACTTAATCCATCTTTCATTTATCCCAGTTCCTCAGGTTAATTATCCTCTGGGTTTATGATTCAGGGTTTGTCAGGTCTGTTTTCTCTTCTTGGTAGTATTTCAGGAACATTCCTTGCCTTCTCCATAGTCTTTCCAAGGTGTTCATCTGGACATGGCTTATTGAATCCATTTTTGGTACAGGAAGAGTCTCTTATTTGTACTAGGTGCTCCAAGCAGGTCTCTTTGCTATTAATCAATTCATATTACCTTATCTGCCTAATAACCAGTGATCCTGTTGGGACATATTGCAAATATCTACACTAGAGAACAAACTCATGACCCGTTCTTCTTTGGCTTGGTCAGGGCCCAGTATTCCTCTCTACCGGCCCCAAACCTTCCCCTCTCAATGGCACTGCCCACCCCCTTCAAGCAAGCTGTGAATCCCAGGTAGTCTGTGAAAAAGCCCCTGGATACTGCCTTCATTACCTTTTGGTCCTTGCAGTCATTACCTTTTCTGGCAAGCTCCCCACCCACACTCTTGGCCAACTCGCTGTCTCCCTGCTTCACAGGAATCCTTGAATTTGGGATTCCTACCTCTACTGCATGAAACACAAAGGTGGCTCAGAGGAGGTGGCCAGAAGCCCTGCCTGTGCTGGCACCACATCTAACACTGATGCCGTCTCTCACAGGTAGATCCAGGGCTCTTTTAAAATACAGTCTTGGCCTAGAATATCATATGTAAATTGCTACACCAAATGCCCTGCTTTACATTCCCCATCTATTATGCCTCCATCTGTCCAGGACTTCCTTCTAGTGAACACATCAGTGTGGGGTTTTTTTTAATTTTCTTAATACGTAGTTATTAATGCGAATTAGATTAATGGACTATGCTTCCTTTTAACTATTTTATATACCACATGCCTTTTTAAACTCACCCTCACTAACAACCAAATGATATTTAGCCAGTTCATGCATTCAGTTCATTGCCAAAAGCACATTGTTGTGACTTTTTAAAGCAAGGAAAACCTTGTTCAGAAATAGTCTCAGCATCTCACTTCTTAGAAGTGCATATCCCTAAACTAATCTTTGGCAAAGGAAGGAGAACACCATGATTGGCTCAGACCATTCATGATTCAGCCTTGGGCTATTGCAGGCATATGTCTTCCTTAAGGTTGATGTAGGGTGAGCCTTTTCTCACAGTGGGGTGACTGACCTAAATCAGGTTTCCATTTGAAAGGGGAAAGAAAATTACTGGTTACTGAATTGGTAGGATAAGTGCACCTGGAAAAATGCTACAAGAATTTTGAAAATTATTTTATCTCTTGATAAATTTTAGCTTTCATAATTACTTTTCTCTACTCAAAACCTTATTTTATTAATTTAAAACTATATGAGGCAGAAATAGGGGAGGAAGATGGCGGAGGAGTGAATGGGAGTCATGCTGACCTCCTCCCAAGACCAAACTGGACTAAATAGTGGAGAAATCACCTGGAAAACAATGAAACGATAGTGGGAGAGGAGCCTTGGAGCCACGGACAGACAGTGGATTCAACTCTCACACATCCCAATGGATGAGAAGTGTGGTGGAGGCTCGAGAGGGTGGGCTGGGTGCCCACGGGCACCAGCACCAGAGGGACATTGAAACGGCCAGTTAGCTCCCCCTGAGAAGAACGGGGTCTGAAGCCTAAACAGGGACCTCTAGACTACAGCAGCTAAAACCAGGAAAATACAGACAAAACGCAACCCCGAAAAGCTTAGGGGAGCTCTCTGCCAGAGAGAGGTGGCTGGGGATGCAAAGAGACATTTAAAGGGCCAATGCAAAAATTGCAGTGGCAGCCACCCTCCTTGAACTCTGGGCAGAGGCGACAGCAGAGTGGGCTGGTGCCTGGGAAAAGATTGGTGAGGAAAACTTTGTGAAGAGAACTGAGACGGTGGCCGGCGGAGTCCCAGTGATAACGCACCTCCCACTCGGCAGTTACCATCTTGCTCAGGCATAAGGGAATCAATTAACCTGCCTTTTGTGTACTCCGCACACAGCTTGTGTGCATGTGAGCTGGGGGACTAAGTGCAGACAAGCTGGAAGAAATAGAGGATCCCTGGCCAAAGGGGTAACACAGCTGCATTGAGAGCCTTGAGGAGAGACTGGAGACAGGATTAACCCAAGAGTCCTGGAGCTGACTTCCTCCCATTTCTGTAGTCTCCATTTTGCACAGGCAGGGGACACCGCCAAAGAGCCAAAAGCAGGAAAGCACAAAATAGAAGACCCTAAACTGACCAGTGCTCCGGTGCCCACTGGGTGGGGGGGCCAGACAAGTGCGCGAGGTCGCAAATAAGTGCCCCTGGGCTAGGACAAGCCCATGGGGGCCCAGGCAGGAGGGGGATCCTGCCAGGCTGGGGAGCGTGATCAAGGAGCCGGCGTGAGAGTGCAGAGCAATCCATAGAAATAGTGGACCCCTGGCCAAAGGGGTCACAGAGCTGCCCCAAGCAGGAGTCAGACACAAACAGTAGACTCCTGGAAGGCTCAAACAAACAACCCAAGGTCATAAAGGGTCAACAACTGACATCATCAGAGGCAGGTCCAGAAAGAAAAGAAAAAAAATAAAATAAATAAAAAGTTAAAAAAATAAATGAATAAATAAAAATAAATAAATAAATAAATAGAAAGACCTGCCTACTACTATAGAAATTTAATCCACACAGTCAGGAAATCTAGACTGATCAATTGAAGCAGAAGCAAAAATTAATAAATAAATAAATAAATTACATAATAGACTCTCACAAAAATGGGAAGAAAAAGAAGTTCCCCCAAAATGAGTGAAAAAGGGGACTGTCCACAGAGAGAGCTAAATGAAATAGAGGCAAGGGAACTATGTGATACTAAATTCAAAACAATGGCTTTAAGGAAGCTCAATGAGCTCAGCCAGCTCAAAGAGAACTATGAGAAACTGCAGAGAAACTATCAGGATCTTACAGCAAACTATATCAACCTGGAAAAGGACATAGAAACTATCAAGAAGACACAAGAGGATATGAAGAATACCATTTCTGAATTGAAGAACACAGTAGAAGGAATCCAAAGCAGGCTGGATGAAGCTGAGGATCGAATCCGTGAGATGGAGGATAAGGTAGAAAAAAGCTCCCAGAAAGAATAAGAAATGGAAAAAAGACTAAAAAAGAATGAAGAGGCATTTAGGGAAATGCAGGACAACCTGAAACGCAATAATATCTGCATAATAGGGATACCAGAAGAAGAGGAGCGAGGGATAGAGAACCTCTTTGAAAAAGTAATGATGGAAAGTTTCCCTAATTTGAGGAGAGAAAGGCTCTCATGGATCCAGGAGGCACAGAGGACCCCACTCAAGAGGGACTCAAAGAGGTCCACTTCAAGACACATCATCATTACAATGGCAACTATCAAAGACAAAGAGAGAATCCTCAAGGCAGCAAGGGAGAAGGAGAAAGTAAAATAGAAGGGGGCCCCAATACAGCTAGGAGCTGACTTCTCAACAGAAACACTACAAGCCAGAAGGGAATGGCAACAAATATTCCAAGTTATGAAAAGCAAGGGCCTACAGCCAAGGCTGCTCTACCCAGCAAGGCTCTCAATTAAAATAGAAGGGGAAATAAGGAGTTTCCCAGACAAGAGAAGGCTAAAATAATACATCTCTACCAAACCAGCACTCCAAGATATGCTAAAGGGACTGGTTTAAGAAGATGAAGGAAAAGAATGAGAGAGAGAGGAACACAGGTACAAAGAGAAAAAATGAGTAAGTTTTTATCAGTAATAACTCTCAATGTGAATGGACTAAATGCCCCAATCAAAAGACACAGCGTAGCTGAATGGATAAGAAAACATGACCCACACCTACATGAGACCCACCTCAAAGCAAAAGACCTACACAGATCGAAAGTAAAGGGATGGAAAAAAGTATTCCAAGCAAATGGGAAAGAGAAAAAGACAGGGTTGCCATACTTATATCAGACAAAGTAGATTTCAAAACAAAGGCCATAAAAAGAGGCCCAGAGGGGCACTTTATAATACTTAAAGGAAGAATCAATCCAGAAGACATAAGCATTGTAAACTTATATGCTCCCAATATAGGAGCCCCCAAGTATATAAGGAAATTGTTGGATGACTTCAAAAAAGATATAGACAGCAACACACTGATAGTAGGGGATTTCAACACCCCACTGTCAAAAATGGACAGATCTTCCAAACAAAACATCAATAAGGATATTGTGGAGCTGAATGACACACTGAATCAAGGAGACTTAACTAACATATATAGAACCTTACATCCCAAAGAAGAAAAATACACATTCTTTTCAATGCTCGTGGCAGTTTTTCAAAGATAGACCACATGATAGGACACAAAGCAAACCTCAGCAAATTCAGGAAAATTGAAATAATACCAAACTTTTTCTTGGACCACAAGAGCTTGAGACTGGAAATCAACCTCAAAGAGAAACTTCAAAGACTTGCGAACTCATGGAGACTCAACGGTAGACTATTGAACAATGAATGGGTCAATAATGAACTAAGAGAAGAAATCAAAATATTTCTGGAAACAAATGAAAATGAACAGACAACAGTCCAAAACCTATGGGACACAGCAAAGGTGGTCCTGAAGGGAAGTTCATAGCAATACAGGCTTACCTAAAAAAGATAGAAACATTTCAAATAAAAGACCTCACACTACAACTTCAAGAACTGGAGAAACAACAACAAATAAATCCCAGAGCAAGGAGAAGGAAGGAAATAGTCAAGATAAGAGCAGAACTGAATGACATAGAGACGAAAAGAACAATTGAAAGGATCCACCAATCCAGGAGCTGGTTCTTTGAAAAGAGAAATATAATTGACAAACCATTAAGCAGACTCATCAAGACAAAAAGGGAGAGGACCCAAATTAATAATATCAGAAATGAAAGAGGAGAAATAACAACTGATACCAGAGAAATACAGAGGATTGTCAGAAACTACTATGAACAATTATATGCCAAGAAATTTGAAAACCTTGATGAAATGGACAAATTTTTAGAAAAGTATAATCTCCTCACACTGAAGGAGGAAGAAACAGAAAGCTTGAACAGACTGATAACAGCTGGGGAAATTGAAGCAGTAATCAAGAAACTCCCGGCACACAAAAGCCCAGGGCCGGATGGTTTCCCAGGAGAATTTTACAAAACATTTAAGGAAGAGCTAACCCCTGTCCTTCTCAGACTATTCCAAAAAAATCCAAGAGGAGGGAAGACTCCCAGACTCTTTTTATGAGGCCAGCATCACCCTAATCCCAAAACCAGATAAAGACCCTACAAAGAAAGAAAACTACAGGCCAATTTCGCTGAAGAACATAGACACTAAAATCCTCAACAAAATATTGGCAAACCACATCCGGCAAAATATTAAAAAGATTATACACCACGATTAAGTGGGATTCATCCCAGGGATGCAGGAATGGTTCAATATAGGCAAGTCAATAAACGTAATATATCCCATAAATAAAAGACAAGACAAAAACCACATGATCATCTCGATTGATGCAGAAAAAGCATTCGATAAGGTACAGCACCCATTTATGATCAAAACACTCAGCAAAATGGGAATAAATGGGGCATTCCTCAACGTAATAAAGGCCATATATGAAAAACCTACAGCCAACATCATACTTAACAGGCAAAAACTGAAAGCTTTCCCACTAAGATCGGGAACATGACAAGGATGTCCACTTTCACGACTTCTTTTCAACATCATATTGGACTCCCTAGCCACAGAAGTCAGACAAGAAAAAGAAATAAAAGGCATCCAAATAGGAAAGGAGGAAGTAAAGCTATCATTGTTTGCAGATGACATGATAGTGTACATAGAAAACCCTGTAGACTCTACCAAAAACTCCTCAACCTCATAAGTGAATTTGGCAAAACAGCAGGATACACGGTCAACATTCAGATATCAAAGGCATTTTTGTACACCAGCAATGAAATAAAAGAAGAAGAAATCAGAAAAAAAATACCATTCGATATAGCAAGAAGAAAAATAAAGTACCTAGGAATATATCTAACCAAAGAGGTAAAAGACCTGTATGCAGAAAACTATACAACATTCAAGAAAGAAGTGAAGGAAGACACAAATAAATGGAAGCATATACTGTGCTCATGGTTGGAAGAATTAATATCATGAAAATGTCCATACTACCCAAAGCAATTTATAGATTCAACGCAATCCCTATTAAGATACTAATGACGTATTTCACAGAAATAGAACAGACATTTCAAAACTTTTATGGAACCATAAACGACCCCAAATAGCTGCAGCAATTTTGAGAAAGAAAAACAAAGTAGGAGGGATCACAATACCGGACATCAAACTATACTACAAAGTCACTATACTCAAAAAAATCTCATACTGGCACAAGAACAGATCCATAGACCAGTGGAACAGAATAGAAAGCCCAGAAATAAGCCCAGATCTATATGGGCATCTAATATTTGACAAAGGGGGCAGAGCATAAAATGGAGCAATAGCCTCTTCAACAAATGGTGTTGGGAGAGCTGGATTGCTACATGCAAAAAATTGAAATTGGATCATCAGCTGAAACCATACACAAAAATGAACTCACGATGGATAAAAGACTTAAATATAAGTCACAACACCATAAAAGTCCTAGAGGAGAACATTGGCAGGAAACTCTCAGATATCCCACACAACAATTTTTTCACTGATATGTCTCTAAAGCAAGGGACATATTGGAGAGAATAAACAAGTGGGACCTCATAAAAATAAGAAGCTTCTGTACGGCTAAAGAAAACATCAGCAAAATGAAAAGGGAACCAACCATATGGGAAAATATATTCGCTAATGATACATCAGATAGAGGTTTGATCTCCAAGATATATAAAGAACTCACTCGACTCCACTCCAAGAAGACAAACGATCCAATCAAAAAATGGGCGAAGGACCTGGGCAGACGCTTTTCCAAGGAAGAGATACAGAGGGCCCTGAGACATTTGAAAGGATACTCTGCATCACTAGCCATCAGAGAAATGCAGCTCAAAACCACCATGAGGTACCACCTCACACCAGCCAGAATGGCCATCATAAACAGATCAACAAACAGCAGGTGCTGGTGAGGCTGTGGAGAAAAGGGAACCCTAGTCCACTGTTAGTGGGAATGCAGACTGGTGCAGTCACTGTGGAAAGCAGTGTGGAATTTCCTCAAAAAGCTGAAAATGGAGCCTTTTGATCCAGTGATTCCCCTGCTGGAACTATACCCTAAGAATTCCAAAACGCCAATTCAAAAGCACCTATGCACCCCAATGTTCATAGCAGCACAATTTACAATAGCCAAGTGTTGGAAGCAACCTAAATGCCCATCAGTAGAGGACTGGATCAAAAAACTATGGTACATTTACACAATAGAATACTACGCAGCAGAAAGAAAACAAGAACTACTAAACTTTGCAACAGCATGGATGGAACTGGAGAGCATTATGCGAAACGAAATAAGCCAGGGGGCGGAAGACAAATACCATATGATCTCACCTATAAGTGGAACCTAACCAACCATACAAAGATGCAAGGAAAATAAGACCAGCAACACTGAAAGGAAAAGAAACCAACAGAGACAATAGGGAAGGAGGGAGCGGGGGTGGGGGGAAAAGAAGGGAAGGGGAAAGTCAAGGAACATATAGCAGGGACTCATGGACAAAACCAAAGGGGAAGAGTGAGGGAGGGAGGGAGAGAGAGAGGGGGCAAGGGAAAGTGGTGGGGGAAGGCAGAGACAAATGTATTTGAAAAAATAAATATATTAATTAAAAAAAATTTTTTAAAAACTATATGAGGCAAATGGGTGAATTAGATTAACTTGTCAGAAGATCATGTACATGGAAATGCAAAACAGAAAAACACATTAAAGTATTTCAAAAACAATTTCCCCACTGACTTAAAGTCAGCCTGTCACCAAAATGTTATGAGTTATAGTCTGAGTTTCAAATGAGGTAACATTTGTTAGATAATGTCGACTTCAGTTGTTTCAGTTCACTAATGACCAACATGTACGTGGATGTCAGCAAGTCTATGTTTAGTCATCTAATGCAGCATTTGGCTACTAGCAGTGTTATCTGGCCTATAATGAGATGGGTTTTTTTCATACTTTGTTTCTAAGCCAGCTGTTTAGGTTAATTATAAATTTTGCTATAAATATTGTCAAAGATCATCTGTTTCAGACTTTGGTTATAACACATATATTTTCATAGCCATATATACATTTGTTTTTATGACTAGTGAAGGGTCAAAGAATGATAAAATCTCTCGTCATAGGTTGAATCTTCCTATTCCCCCGATCAACAATAACATGCCTTAGATCCCAATACTGTATGATTTTATTTTGACAAAAAATGTATATTTAAAAAATAATTTGCCTAAAAGAATCTTTTTTGCTACATCATTTTACCAAAGCAAATGTTTTCATTTGTAAAAAAAATGAAGTATGAAAATTTAAAGAACATATTTCTACCAATTCTATTTTTTACTTAAAAAGTCCTAATTTAGCCTTGCAGAATCATGTAGTCTTCTAATAAAACATACTCCTAAGATTTAAGGATTTAACCACTATTTACCTTAAGTCTCCAAAGTAATTTTGATAGAATTTTACAAATTAGATAACAGTTATAATTACCCCTATTAATTAATTAAGTTTCCTTTACCCAAATAAACATTAAAATTGGTTGGTTAGACACAAACATGTTATTCAAGTCTAATTTTGGATAAGGGCTTTTACAAAAATTCTTTTCCAGATACAAAAAGGTGAAACTACACCTGCTGATGAGGTCAAGGACTAGTTCCTTCCAAATTTCTATTTCGATACATATCAGCAAACAGCTGGATGCTAACAATAGCAGAGGGCATGCTTTTTGGCTCCAAAAATAAAACAAGCTATGCTTTGAGGAGACAAAGAAAATAATGCATTACAAATTTAAACCCTGTGTTTCCATCTCAGGTTAAACCAATCTGCCAGTAACAGAGTTGTCTTCTTGGAAGCTGAGCCACATCGAGGCCCTGGTCCAATGCTGTCAGGCTTGGCAGTCCTCTCTGAGCCTTTCTTTAGCACATGATAGCATCTCTGCATGAACAGTGTCATTGGTCCTAAAGAGATCGGTGAGCTACAGCCTTCCTAATCTTCCCTCATGGCAAAGACAGGACTTAGACTTCTACCTTGAACAATTGTGGCCCTGACCCACAACTCCTATGGAGACTTTTACTCCAGGGCTGGGCCATGCTTCCAGGTTCTTTACCTTATTTCAGTTAAGCCTTTCATCCTCACACTCGAGACCCCAAAAACCAATAAGAATCTGATCATCCTATAACCTCTCATGGGCCCAAACCCTGCCCACTGTGATTAAAAAAAAAAAAAAAAAAAAAAATCTCTCAAATTTGAATCACTGAGAACCTACCTGATTCTAACATTTCACTTCAGCCTTTATTTTAGACTCTTTGTCTTCTCCCAATGGCCAGTGTTCCTGAGCCTCCACCCATTCATTACCCTTCTGCCCTGTCCCCAGGTCAAGCCTGTTGCCCTAGAAGGAAATTGTACTATGCCATACATTCACACAGGACTGTTCATAACAAATGGGTATGGTGCATATCAGAACATTCACATTTAGTTGATAGCCACCTAAGGAAAGTTAGCTCAACTCATGAGCTGGTGCAAAGTAAGCAAGTGATTCTATCTAAAGCAAAACCATTTTTCTTCCATTAGCATAATTGGATTTTTTTAAACTTTGTTGCTAGAGAGCAAACAGCTGGTATGGGGGTTATAACAAGAAAGAAGGCTTAAAGAAAGCTGTGATTTTTACAGTTCTCCTGTTAAATGTGTGATGTAGCCAACCTGGAAGCACAGGAAAAGAACTGAAAATGAATGAAACACTACTTTGCATATATGAAGATACATGAGGTGTTCTCCTTCAGAGGTTTTTTTATTGTGAAGTACAGGTGGCAATAATGAATGGATTATTTTTATTACGCCAGCACTTTAAATGTGCTAGTTAGTTCTCACAACAATCACAGGAGATAAGAAACTTTTGTAAATGAAGAAACTGAGTCACAGAGAGTTTAAAAATCTAATCCAAATTCACACAACCAATTAAATGGCCAAGTGAGAATTCAAACGCAGGTAGTCTGATTCCAGGGTGAGCTAAAGTCAATATATGTCAAAGTTAATTATTTAGGAATAAATGCACAAATTTCTATGTACCCTGTTTCACAGTGAAATTTAGGAATAGTCTCCATTCTGTGGCAAGACAAGAACAAAAATTTCTTGTCCTCCATTAAATTATCAATTTAAGGTAGCATTTGCGTAAAACATATCCTTTTGTCTTCCTCTACTATCCTATCATCAAGTATTTTAACTACCATCCACAGCTTATATTTGGTCTCTAATTATAGAAATGTGAGGAAACTAAAAAATCCCTAACTCCTTGATTAGCCACTTAATTTGGCTAAGTCTTGAGGGGTCAGACTATGGTGAACATACTGGAAAAAGAAACACTCTTTATTACCAGTTTGGATTTGGCTTCCTACTCTAGTGAATTTGGCTTTACCACTTAGGACCCTGGGAATCCCTTTTCTAAACAAAAGGCAGACCAAATAAATGTACTCTTTGGTTCTCTGCTCCTGAAGCCATCCTGACCTTGCTCTTTGAAATTTTTCTTCTACAGAAAGAGCCTTTTCCTGAGGGCTTAAGTAGTACACTTCATCATTCATTCCTCCTTGAATTCTGTCCTAACTCTAAGAAGACTTTCCAGATCAGAGTCTCAAGAATATGCCTCTCCAGACTGTCCTATTGTACTGGACTCCTTTTCTGGAAGACATGCAAGCAGAATAATAAGTAAAGCAATCATGAAAGGAAGACAATACAATGTACAGAAGACATCTAGAGAGAGTCTGCTAGGTTGCTGTTTATTTGGATTAAAAAAAAAATTTTAGTTATGTACTTTTAAAGGGTTAGGGAGGGAGAAAGAAAGGGAGAAAAGGATCAATGTGTGGTTGCCTCTCACATACCCTCTACTGGGGATCTTGCCCGCAACACAGACATGTGCCCTGACTGGGAATTGAATCAGCGATTCTTTGCTCCACAGGCCAGCACTCAAGCCACTGAGGTACACCAGCCAGGACAACAGTCTGCCACTTGAGAGGAAAAAATTTTAAAACTCTTCACAGCAAGTTTACCCAACAGTGTCCAACAGAATCATTTCTCCTCAGGTGGAAAGGCTAGGTTATGCAGTAGCCAAGTAAAATCTCAGTAGCTTATGGGAATAAGTATTTATTTTTTGTTGCCATTACATGTCCAGTATAGGTTAGACATAGTTAGGTAGAGAATGAAGAGGTACATGGCCTACCTCTTCATGGCCAGCTCTTTAAGCTGGCTCTTAAAAGTTTCTGCTTCCATCCACATTCCACGGGCCAAAGAAAATCAGGGGGTGGCTCCTGAGTTCAATGGGCAAGAAAATAAAATCCTCCTGCTGGGATGGCACCACATATTGCATACGGCCAGTGAAGTAGGGAAGTATAATTTGCCCCGAAAGAAGGACAGTGAATTTTTTAAAATATATTTTATTGACTATGCTATTACAGTTGTCTCAATTTTTCCCCCTTTGTCCCTCTCTGCCCAGTACCCCCCCATTCCCTCCAGCAATCCCTCCCACCTTAGTTCATGTGCATGGGTTGTGCAAGTAAGTTCTTTGGCTTCTTCATTTATTTTTTTATTTTTAATTTTTTTAAATATATATATTTTATTGATTATGCTAATAGAGTTGTCCCATTTTTCCCCCTTTTTATTCCCCTGCCCCCTACACTGCCCCTCCCCCCAGCATTCCCTGTCATCCCCTCTTAGTTCATGTCCACGGGTTGTACGTGTAAGTTCTTTGGCTTCTCCATTTCCTATACTATTCTTAACCTTCCCCTGACTATTTTGTACCTACTATTTATGCTGTTTATTCCCTGTGCCTTTTCCCCCATTCTTCCCCTTCCCCATCTCCTCTGATCTCCATTTCTATAATTCTGTTCCTATTCTAGTTGCTCCTTTTAGTTTTGTTTTTATTTTTAGGTTCAGTTGTTGATAGTTGTGTTTGTTGTCATTTTACTGTTCATAGTTTTTGATCTTCTTTTTCTTAGATAAGTCCCTTTAACATTTCATATAATAAGGGCTTAGTGATGATGAACTCCTTTCACTTGACCTTATCTGGGAAGCACTTTATCTGCTCTTCCATTCTAAATGATAGCTTTGCTGGACAGAGTAATCTTGGATGGAGGTCCTTGCCTTTCATGACTTTGAATACTTCTTGCCAGCCCCTTCTTGTCTGCAAGGTTTCTTTTGAGAAATCAGCTGGTAGTCTTATGGGAACTCCTTTGTAGGGAACTGTCTCCTTTTCTCTCACAGCTTTTAAGATTCTCTTCTTATCTTTAATCATGGGTAATGTAATTATGATGAGCCTTGGTGTGCGCTTCCTTGGGTCCAACTTGTTTGGTACTTTCTGAGCTTCCTGGATCTCCTGGAAGTCTATTTCCTTGGCCAGATTGGGGAAGTTCTCCATTATTTTTTCAAATAAGTTTTCAATTTCTTGCTCTTCCTCCTGTCCTTCTGGCACCCCTATGATTCAGATGTTGGAACGTTTAAAATTGTCCCAGAGGTTCCTAAGCCTCTCCTCATTTTTTAAAATTCTTGTTTCTTCATTCCATTCTGGTTAAATGTTTATCTCTTCCTTCTGCTCCCAATCATTGATTTGAGTCCTGGTTTCCTTCCTTTACTGTTGGTTTCCTATATATTTCTTTATTTCACTTTGCATAGCCTTTGCTTTTTCCTCCATTTTGGGACCATACTCAACCACTTCAGTGAGCATCCAGATCACCAGTGTTTTGAACTGTGTATGTGATAGATTGGCTATCTGTTCATCCCTTAGTTCTGTTTTTGGAGCTTTGCCCTGTCTTTCATTTGGGCCATATTTCTTTGTCTCAATGTGCCTGTTACATTGGGAGGGATGGAGTCTTAGGAATTCACCAGGGCAGGGCAATCCAGGCTGCATTGTGATGCTATGTGTGGGGGAGGGGGTCCAAGAGGGAACAGTGAGGTTTGCTCGGCTCTCTGCCAGATTTCAGTCACTTCCCCTGCTATCCACAAGCAAATTGGGCCCTTGTAGTGCTGATTCTTGAGTGGGTGGGTTTGTGTTTGTTCTAGGACCCTGTGGGTCCCTCCAATGGACTCTCCTGTGAGGCTGGGAGTTTCTCCACTGCTACAACAACCACAGGTTTTTACCTCCAGAGGTTTTGAGGCTTCCTTTTCCCTCACGGGAACCCTGGATTGTGCAGTCTGTCTCACTCCCCAGCTGTCCCTCACCATTCATCTGCATGCAAATGTGGGACCGCCTTGCCACACAGCCTTGCCACACAGACTCGCTGCACAGCCTCTCCACCCAGCTGCCCATCTCTGCACCTCCTACCAGTCTGGATGAATGTTTCTTCTTCAACTCCTTGGTTGTCGAACTTCCACACAGTTTGCTTTTCTGGCAGTTCTGGTTATTTTTTGTTTTTTAAATTTGTTGTTGTGCTTCCTTTGGTTATGCAAGGAGGAAAAATGTCTCAACCTATGCCTCATCTTGGCCAGAAGAACAGCTTCTTCCAGACAGTGAATATTTTCTATAAAAATATAATATACCACAGGTTGTGTCTTTTGTCTACTGGTGTATTAGTTTATGTGCTGAATAACTAATTACTGCAAATTTAGCAGCTTAAAATAATACATATTTTTCTTTTCTAGTTTCTGTGGCCCAGAAGTCTGGGCACATCTTATCCAGATTCTCTTTTTCAGGGGCTCCAAAGGTTGAAATGAAGATGCCAACCAGTGCTTCAGTCTCTTCTGAGCCTTGGGGCCCTATTGAAACTCACATGGTTGTTGGTAGAACCCAGTTCCTTGTAGCTGTAGGTCCAAGGCCTTCAGCTTCCCCAGACCACCCTCAGTTCCTTGCTTTATGGGCCTCCCCACATAGCCAGTGCACAATATGGTAACTTGCTTTTTCAGGGCCAGTGAGGGAGTCTCTAGAGCAAAGAAGAGATACTGTTATAATGGTATAATCATGGGAATGGCATACCATCATCCCTGTCATCTTCTATTGTTTAGGAGTAAGTCACTAGTTTCACACACATTCAGTGGTGGGATTATACAAAAGTGTGAATACCAGGAGAAGGAGATCATGGGGCCACCTACAGACTACCCACCACTGGTGTGGGTGGGAAATGAGCAGGGAATCATTAGGCCCCCTCTAGAGAATATACTGTTAACGGATACTTCAAAAACATGGCCAAGAATATTCCAATTATTACCAAAAAGTATAGCTCCCTGTACATGTAAGATTATTTAATTTAGACTGAGATTATGATACCAGTTTTATTTTAATCCCTTCATATTTTCCCTGCCCTAAGGCTGTTATTCCTCACTTACTAGGAAAATCATTTAAGAAAATACTTGGGCATGATAACAATAAAAACCATCTTTTGTTCTTTACTTTTGTTTCTTTTGGTTTCCGGAAGAGGATTGTATTTCTTTTAATATGTATTGACCCTACATATATTCACATTCTAAGGTCTCTTTCATCTGTTCTTTGTGAACTATCAATTAGCATTTCCACAATGGTCACAGAGAATGTGTGTCACAAGATCAGCTAATAAATATAACCTATGCAAAGCCACTTCTGTGAAAATAAGAGTATGCCAGACTCCCAGTTTCCACAATTAGTGTATATTGTGTGTTTACAAGCCAAGCAGCTCAAATAAAAGGCATTGCCAGAGAACATACTGAATGAAAATGTTTGCTTACCAAGAAAGAAATGTCTAAATGTTAATTATGACCAATTTGCTTTTTCCTAAGACTAAAATAATGCTGCAAAAGACTTTAAAATATAAGTTGGCAACAATAAAACTGGCTGTTTTTTAACAGTTTATGGTATATATATTATGAGAAATGTTTTGACTTCTACAGTAAAATTCATTTCAAAGGGAAATGCAAACATTTTACAGAGCACAGATTGTGTTTTATTGCTGTAATAATCAAGTGCCTGTTAGAGGAAATGTGTATTGTTTCTCCCACACTATACAAAGGAAAGCATCCGTGTCTTGCAACAGAGTTTCATATTGAAATAATACTATATTTATAAAGAGCTATTATTTGTCATTGGCAACACCAATGACAATATAATTCCTGACCCCAAAGGTTACCTGTTGGTCTTTTTCTCAAAAACACTGGAAGGCAGCATGACAATCCAAACAAAAACTGGACTTATATGTGAGTCAGAAGGTACTCAATTTATAACTAAGGATATGCTAATTCAAACAGTGAAATATAACCTTTCTTCTAATATAGTGTCAAAGATCAAAGTGCTTCAAAATGCTGTGTTGGCCATGCTATGAAGAAGCACGCACTCTCATAATTTGTTAATGAGACTAGAAATTGGGCATCTTCCTTGGCAGGTAATTTGGTAATAGCCACCAAAAAATTAAAATACATATAAACATTAGCCTAGGAATTCTGCCTAGATTTATACTCACACACCAGAGTAAAGATACATCATTTAGGATAACTTCCAAAAAGTATTGCATACTTTGAAAAAACTAAAAAGGTAAAGTACAGATGTGTGTACATGAGAGGCTACCATTTATCTAATAAAAGGGGGATTTATGTTTTTATATACATTTTTTTCCTCTGGAAGGAAAAACAAGAACCTTTGAGCAGCGATAGTTATCTCTGGCAAAGGGAAATTAGTTGTAAAGTAGAAATACATATTACTTTTTATTGTGTAGTTCCAGCACTATTTGAAAATTTTACTATTCATTTTTTTAGTGAAAAATAGAATAAAGAAATAAGTAAGAAAATGAAACTGACTTCGTCTGAATGAATATGACACACTTAAATTCATATTCTAATTAGAATTATGGAGTTATATTTGGCTTCTTAGCCTGTGCACATTTTAAATATCCTTACAAGCCAAAATGAATGGCAGGATAGTTGCCATTCAGAATGGTAATTCTTTTCTCTTGCATTCAAGTGGTATTTATACCTTGGAGATTTTTTTCAAGCTAACATGACTTCAGGAAATTCATCCAGCTAGGTTCAAGGTCATCCTTTGAAGGTGAAAGTTGAGGTTCTGGTTGAGGGCATAGTCTGGGATAGACCCAAATCTTAGATCATATCAGTGTAGTAGAGGGTAAGGAACAAGTCAAGAACCCTCTCAAAATGTGATTAGGCAAAACAACTTTGAGAAGTTTGTTTATGCACAAAGTAGAAGGCGGTCCAATAATTGGATTTCCAGAGTTTGAAGACCAAGAATGGACCAAAACCTAGTCCAAATTGTCAAACCCACTTGTTTAGTCTCTTCATTTACTCTTAAATCAGATTTACACTACCCCCTGGTGGTTAAGGTTAGAAGAGACATTCCTTTTTTTCTGTCTCACTATGGCCTTTTATTCAACTCGATCTAATATGAAGACAAACTTCCCAGGAATGAAAAACATAATAGACTTTGCTATCAGGCAGAGAACAAAACCTCCAGTATGGCAATAGGAGTAGAGGCTGAGATGAAGAAGACAATAATTGGTACAAAAAGTTTATGCTTTAGATAAAATATGTTTCAATGTTTCCCTGCTTTGCAAATGCCTTTTCTCCTGGCTTCATTCTCATTTTAAATGCCACATTAAAAAAAAAAAAAAAAATTCTACTTAATGCCATATGCCCCAGCCTCTCTGAGCTGCAATTGATTCATTGGCTCTAATATGGTACTCACATGGGTTGAAAACATGTCACCTCAGTGACGAAATCACCAAAGACACATAAGCATTACCTCATCTTCCAAATTACCTAACACCTTTAGGAAAAATTTGAATTTCTTGATCAGAACCAATGCACTTATGTTTGCCTCACTAGATTTGGTGACTTCTAAATTTTGTGTTAGTATAAGCTATGGTGTCTTAACATTATTCCTGGAATACATGGCATCTTTATATAAATATCAAAATATCTATAGGCTTCTGAGTAGCAGGCATTAGTATAAAGTTAAAGAAATAGATACATTTGAAGATTCTTCCAAGTGCTCAGCTATTTGTTCTGCTTTATTTAATTTTACTGAAACTTCAACACTTCCTAAAAGATCGACTTCTTAAAATTGCCTTTTCTCATCTGAGTCGAAATGAAAACTATGTTGTGATTTCATTGAAAAATCTCTGCAGAGTTAGGAGGTGGCAAAGGAAAGGGCCTTTCACATTTCCAGTGTTAAAGATAAGCTTCTCCAAACTTCAACTTTGATTATGCTGGTGCTTCCCGGTCCTTATTTTAAAAGCAAAAGATTAAAAAATGATTTTTTAAATAATAAAAGAGACAAAAAGATAATATTCTTAAAAAGATAAACATTTTGAAATGTAACTGCTAAAATTAAAACTGCACATGGTCAAACAATTAAAAAATAGCCCTTTATCAATAAATGGCTCTCTGATGCATTGAAATGGCTAAAAAGTGACAGACATCTGCCTGCATTATAGATATAAGATATCCTGATTGACAGAGTCTCTCTGGCAGCTCCCGGGTTGGGAGCCTCTGCATCGTCACCCTTCATCTCATGCCCACGTTCATGTCTGCCACAAGAGAGGTGCATTCATCACCAGAAGGCATGATCAACCACAAATCAATAATCAGATACCAGCAGACAACATCAGCACATTTCAAATCTGTCATCAGCTTATGGAGACTACAAACCCTCTGTCTCTCCCCTCAAATTTGTTTCCATTTTCTGAGAAAGTAAAAAACTATGAACTAACCCTTAATTAGCTGCTGAAACAAGTTCAAATGGTTGATAGTTACAAACTATCAGGGTCACTGTCCATAGCCCAGCAAAGGGGGAAGCTGGAAGGCGTTACTGTGGCTTCCAAAACTCTACAACGTCTGAGTCCCAGTCCCTCTTTGACTTCATTTCTTGTGAGTTTCTTCCCTCTTGCTCTGCTCCAGCCAAGCTTCCCTCCTTGATTATCTTCTCACATACCAGGCACATTCCTGTCTCAGGCATTTTCTCTGCTCCTCCTCCAAATCTGGCTTAAATGTCACTTTAATGTCACCATCCTCTCCCCTAGCACTTCTGATCCCCTTACTTTGATCTATTTTTTTTTTTTTTACACAGCACTTACCAACTTCTTCAAATATTATATATCATTTAACTACTATGTTTCTGTATTCCTATCCCACCCGCCCCAGTCCACACACACTGTATTGGGATCTCCACAAGGGCAAGGATTTTTGTCTGTTTTCTTCACTGGTATATCCTCAGTGTCTAGGAGAGTGTCTGACACATGGTAAACACTCAGTAAATTCAATATTGTAAAATGAATGCATAAAAGAATAAATGAAGACATTGACATTGTTTGGCAGACAGGTTTTTTACTGTGCACCATAAGAGACACAGGCGTGGGCCCAGAGCTGCTAAGTGGGGCATAAGGGGTACTCAGAACAGCAAAAGCAAATAGGGTCAAAAAGTTAATGTAGCAGAACTTGATGAAATCTTTGGTAGTAACTGCTACAATAAGCTAGGACAGCGGTTGCTTATTTACTGCTGCCTATAGGATTTTACTACTTTTTAATCTAGAATATCCCTAGTCGACTTATTAGTCTAGTCACCTTGTTCCGCATAAATATTGCCTCTCGTTTAAAGAGCTTTCAGTCATTTCCTGATCATCATCCCTCATTTTCCATTTTCCCTGGAAGTAATGCCGTCTGAAAAGACAGAGCACCCCGAGGGTGAATCTAAATAACCCAGTAACGTGAAAGTTGGCCTCATTCATTCTCATCAGAACTATCAGCCTCCAAGGATACTACTCTAATATTAGCAAAGGGATATACATACATCATTTATAAGCATTTGATTGGGTTGGGAGAGATTCTTAACAATTCTCTCCCATTCCCTCAGACCTATTCTGTGACATGTCTGGAATGTCCTCCTTAGCAACGACCGCTTTTCTGCTGTAGATACATGTCTCCACTCTCACTTGCTCACAAACTACAGAATACATTAGTATTGTCCCCTTCTCCCTGTATCACTCATAAGTTTATAAACACATTCAACTGGTATTCAATTGGTAATCAAAAAAATATTGCTTGAATGCTAAATCTTCCTGGTAACTGAACGCAGTAAGTTGCCTTGTACATGAAGGGAAGACTAGCGCTTATTGAGCAACTACAATGTGTTACACACTTTTCAGATGTTACTTTATTTTAGCTTAACAAGGAATTTTCAGAAGTAATGGAGTATGTTTTACTCCATCAATTAAATGATAAGCTCCTAGAATAAATGACCATGTTTATCCTGCTTATCACCATATCCTTAAATCTAGCAAGATGGCTGGCTCATAGCAAGTGTTTAATTAAAAGTTTTAAAGAAAAAGAGTAAATAAAATTATGTAATGGCAGTTCCTATTACCTACAAATCTGGCCCAAATCACAATTCTATGTCCTGCCTTGTTAGCTGTATTTTACTCACAAGGCTGAGCCTTGCAATATAATGGTTATGTTTCTTCATATCCCAAGACTGCTTTTTTTTTTTAATCTTAATTCACTTTATTTTTCCTGTATAGTCATGTGTTGGCTGCAGCTGGAGCCTGGGTCTGCTGCATGGAAATTCTGGGATGGTTCTGTACAAGACGGTCAGTGAATTCCTGTAGGGAGACTTGGTGAACACAGTCTCATACCAGGAGCGGGGTTAAGATAGCTGCAGTAGGTCTTGGGGATGGCATCAAATGTGGCCTTGACAAAGTTGCCCAAGGTAGCAGTTCAGCCCCTGGCCAAGTGGCTGAGGTGTAGCAGTTGTCGATATCGGCTGTCATCAACAACTTCTTGGGCACAGGGGCTAAGACAATGCCCCTGCCCCTGGGGGCGGGTGGAGTGCACCAGCACAGAGCCCCAGCAGCCAGTTGCCTTGCAAGGGACAGTGTGGGACTCATTGATCTTGTCCCCCCAGTAGCCTTTCCACACACAGACAAGACAGATGGCAGTGGCTACTTCCTTGGAGCACTTCCAGGCTGATTTGTCCATTATAGCCCCCAGTGGTGACAAATGCCTTGAATGGGGTACTCTGGCAAGGCCAAGTCTGCTTTCGCACCAGCATGATCTTCCAAACTTCTCCTCGAGGGATGCTCCCAGGAAAAAGTCAATGATCTCAGGTTCTTTGATGGGCATGGAGAAGAAACAGACCTCCTCCAGGGACTTGACCTTCATGTCCTTCACTCCTGTCTTCCCCCTTACCTCCTGAACTTATGCAGCCTCCAAAGTACTTCTTAGAAACACAGTGATCATTAGAAACTCTTATAGCATATTTTGCTGTATATAATGCATGCCGTTTTGCCCAAATTTTTGAGGGAAAAATAAGGATACACATTATACATAGGTAGTATCTAAAACACCTTGCATTTATTCTGGTGTTTTGTGATTATTTGTTACATAAAATTTCTTGTACCACAATATGTTCAAAAATAAATAATTCCTTTATAATATAGAAAACAAGTATCTAAATATAAATAAATAAATAAATAAATAATTGAATTGAAATGTTAAAATGAAAGATTTTTTTCCTGAAAGTTTGGGCCAAAGACATGGGTGCATATTATACACAACAAAATACAGTATTTGTATGGAAAATAATATAATAATTAATAAATAATAATACAAGAATAAACTGGGTTTTGCATACTCACAACTGGAAACATACTTTTTTGAACTGAATTTATTGGGATGACTTTGGTTAATAAAATTATATAGGTTTCAGGTACACAATTCTATAAAACATCATCTGTATACTGTATTGTGCATTCACCACCCCATCAAGTCTCCTTCCATTACCATTTACCCCTCCTTTACATTCTTCTACCTCCCCCATCCCTCTTTTTGCTTTTGTAATCACCATACTGTTGTTGGTGTCTATGAGTTTTTTTTCTTTGCTTAATCTTTTCACCTTTCTCACCCAACCCCCAAATAGCTTCCCCTCTGACAGCTGTCAGTCTGTTCTCTGTATCTTTGAGTCTGTTTCCATTTTGTTAGTTTATTTTGCTCATTAGATTCCACATATAAGTAAAATCATATGGTACATGTCTTTCTTTGACTGCCTTATTTCATTTAGCATAATATGTTCCAGGTCCATCATGCTGTAACACAAGGTGAGGTTTCCTTCTTTTCATGACTGAGTAGTATTCCATTCTGTTTTACTACTGGTTTTTATCCATTCATTTACTGATGGGCACTTTAATTTTTCTTTTTTTCTCCTTGTCGTAGGAGATATAGCAGAAAAAAATACTGCTATCAGAAATGTCTGAGATTTTGCTGCCTATGTTTTCTCTAGGATTTGTATGGTTTCCGGTCTAACATTTAACTCTTTGATCCATTTTGAATTTATATGTGTGTTGGGGGTAAGAAGGTGGTTTAGTTTCATTTTTCTGCATGTACCCATCCAATTTCCCCCACCATTTATTGAATAAACTATCTTTAGCCCATTATATGTGTTTGCTTCCTCTGTCAAATATTAATTGACTATAAAGTTGTAGGTTTATTTCTGAGTTCTCTATTCTGTTCCATTGATCTATGGGTCTGTTTTTATGCCAGTACAAGACTGTTTTGCTTACTATGGACTTGTAGTATAGTATGATATTAGGAAGCATGATTTCTCCAACTTTGTACTTCTTTCTCAGGATCACTGGTGCTATGTGAGGCCTTTTTAGTTCCACATATATTTTTGAAATATTTGTATTAGTTCTGTTAAGTCATTGGAATCTTGATAGGAATTGCATTGAATCTATAGATTGTTTTGAGTCATATGGACTTTTTAATGATGTTAATTCTTCCTGTCCATGAACACAGTATGTACTTCCACTTATTTGTACCTACAATTTCTTTCTTCCGTGTCTTATAATTTTCCAAGTACAGGTTTTTTACATCCTTGGTTAGGTTTATTCCTAGACATTTTATCCTTTTTGAAGCAGTTGTGAATAGGAATGTTTTCTTAATTTCTTTTTCTGTTAGTTCATTATTAGCATAAAAAATGCAACTGATTTTTTAATATTAATTTTGTATCCTGCTATTTTGCTGAATCCATTTATCAGTTCTAGTAGTTTCTTTGTGGAATCTTTGGGGTTCTCTATATACAGTATCATATAATCTGCAAATAAATACAGCTTTACTTCATCCTTTCCCATATGGATGCCTTTTATTTCTTCTTGTCTGATTGCTATGGCTAGGACTTCCAGTACTATGTTGAATAAGAGAGGTAATCTTGTTCCTGATCTTAAGGGGAACACTTGTAGTTTTTGCCCATTGAGGATGATGCTAGCAGTGAGTTTGTCATATATGGTCTTTATTATGTTTCGGTGTGTTCCCTTTATTCCTAATTTGCTGAGAGCTTTGTCATAAATGGGTGATAGATTTTATCAAAAACTTTTTCTTCATCTATTAATATGGTCATTTGGTTCTTATCCTTCGTTTGGTTTATGTGGTGAATCACATTAATTGATTTGCAAATGTCATACCAACCTTGCAATTCTGGAATAAATCCCATTTGATCATGGTGTATGATCTTTGAGGCATTGCTGTGTTTGGTTTGCTAATATTTTGTTGAGAATTTTAGCATCTATGTTCATCAGGGATATTGGCCTATAATTTTCTCTGTTTGTCGTGTCTTTATCTAGTTTTGGAATTATGATAATACTGACTTTGTAAAATGAGTTTGGGAGCCTTCCTTCCTCCAGAATTTTATGAAATAGTTTGAGGAGAGGTGTTATTTCTTCTAGGAATGTTTGATAAAATTCACCTGTGAAGCCATCTGGTCCAGGGCTTTTGTATGCTGGGAGTTTTTTGATTACTGCTTCAATTTCATTAGGCATAATCTGTCTATTCAGGTTCTCTGATTCTTCCTGATTTAGTTTTGGAAGATTGTATGTTTCTAGGGATTTATCCATTTAATTCAGGTTGTCCAGTTTGTTGGCATATAATTGTTCATAACATTTTCTTACAATCTTTTGTCTTTATTTGGTGTCAGTTGTTATTTCTCCTCTTTCATTTCTGATTTTATTTATTTGGGTCCTTTCTCTTTTTTTCTTGATGTGTCCGGTTAAAGGTTTGTCAATCTTGTTTATCTTTTAAAGACTCCACTCTTGGATTCATTCATCTTTTGTATCAGTTACCTAGATTCTATTTTGTTTATTTCTGCTCTAATCTTTATTATTTTCTTCCTTATACTCACTTTGGGCTTTGTTTGTTATTCTTTTTCAAATTCCTTAAGCATAAAGTTAGATCATTTATTTGAACTTTTTCTTTTCTTTTTTGTAATAGGCCTGTAATGCTATGAATTTCCCTCTTAGGATTGCTGTCCCAGTGTTCCACAGATTTGAAATTGTGTCCTCATTTTCATTTTTTTCAAGATATCTTTTGATTTATTGCTTGATCTCATTGTTAACCCATTCATTGTTTCATAACATGTTATTTAGCTTCCACATCTTTGCATATTTTTCAGTACTCCTCTTTGATTGATTTCTCATTTCACAGCACTGCAGTCAGAGAAGATGCTTGATATGATTTTAATCTTCTTAAATTTACTGAGACTTATTTTGTGTCTTAACATGTGTTCTGTCGTAAGAAATATTCAGTGTGCACTTGAAAAGTCTATATTCTACTGCTTTGGATGAAATGCTCTGAAGATATCAATTAAATCCTTATGATCTAGTGTATCACTTAAGGCCATTGCCTCCTTTTTGATTTTCTGTCTGGAAGATCTATCCATTGAAGTCAATGGGGTATTAAATCCCCAAGTATGACTGTATTTCTGTCTTTCTCTCCCTTTATGTCCATCAAGATTTGCTTTACATATTTAGGTGCTCCTATATTGGGTGTATAAAAGTTTACTGGGGTTATATTCTCTTGTTGGGTTTTTCCCTTTATCATTATGTAGTATCCTTCTTTGTCTCTTAGTATACTCTTGGTTTTAAAGTCTACTTTGTTGGATATAAGTATTGCTACCCCAGCTTTTTTTTCCTTTCCATTTGCATGACATATCTTTTCCCAACCCTTTATTTTTAATCTGTATCTTTTGATCTGAGATGGGTCTCTTGGAGGCACCATATATGTCAGTCTTGTTTTCTTATCCATTCAGCTACCCTTTGTCTTTTGTTTGGAGCATTTAAGCCATTTACATTTAAGGTGATTATTGATAGATACACATGTAGTGCCATTTTATTGTTAGACTGTTTCCCTCTGTTTTTTCTCTTTTTCTTTTTCCTCTTAAAGCAAGCCCTTTAAGGGGAAGGGCTTCCTCAGGTTTGTTGTTGTTCTGGTTTGTTTTTAATGAACTCCTTTAGCTTTTTCTTGTCTGAGGAGCTCCTTATTTCTCCTACAATTTTAAATGATAGCCTTGCTGAGTAAAGTAGCCTTGGTTGTAGGTCCTTGCTTTTCATCACCTCAAATATTTCATGCCTAGGATGAAATCCTAAATTTCATACAACAGACATTTTCACAAATATCTTCTCAAACACTTTCTGTTAATTGTAGGTCATGGAGGCAGCAAAGCATTTTATGAATTCATTTTAATTTCGATCATCTCATTAGGTGTAAGTTAGACAACAATTTTTCATCTGTTTCTTGGCTTGAATCTTTTAGTAAGCTGTTACCAACACAGTTAAGTAACCAAGAATTGGCTAATATTTTCTAGGTAAGCATGGCTATTATAAATGATCATTTTTTCAGTGATTCGCTATTTTTAGTTATAACAAAATATTTATTCTGATCATAGATTCAATTGAAACCCAGAAAGTAATTTTAACTTTAATTTAATTATTTTGATTATTTTTTTAGTTTTTAAAAGCCAGCTTTATTGAATGATATATCACTTTAAATTTTTTTAATTGTATTTTATTAATTATGTTATTATAATCATCTTGATTTCTCCTCATTTGCCCCTCCAACCAGCACCCCTTCTTTCCCTCAGGCAATCCTCCACCATTGTTCATGCCCATGAGTCATGGTTAGAAGTTTTTTGACTACTCCATTTCCTATACTGTACTTACATCCAACATGGGTATTCTGTAACTACTTATTTGTACTTTTTTCTAAGATTGTATTTATTTATTTTTAGAGAGAGGGTAAGGGAGGGGGAAAGAAAGGGAGGAAAACATCAATGTGTGGT
This sequence comes from Pteronotus mesoamericanus, assembly GCF_021234165.1. Taxonomy (NCBI): domain Eukaryota; kingdom Metazoa; phylum Chordata; class Mammalia; order Chiroptera; family Mormoopidae; genus Pteronotus; species Pteronotus mesoamericanus. The sequence continues at coordinate 16,828,684 of NW_026555325.1, read as the reverse complement.
TGCCTCTCAGGCACCCCCTATTGGGAACCTGGCCCACAACCCACACATGTGCTCTGACTGGGAATCAAAATGCCCAACCGTTGGTTTACAGGCGGGCATGCAATCCACTGAGCCACATCATCCAGGGCCCTATCCCTATCTGTACTTCTGAATCTCCTTACCGCTTCACCCAGTCACCCACACACCCTCCCAACTGGCAACCATCAAAACACTCTCAGTATCCATGATTCTTTACTCTGCTCTTCTTGTTTGCTTAGGTTTTTTTTTTTATATTCAACTGTTGAAAGATATGTATTTTTTGCCATTTTTTTGTTCATAGTTTTGATCTTCTTTTTCTCAAGTCCCTGTAATATTTCATATAATAATGGTTTGGTGATGATGAATTCCTTTAGTTTTTTCTTATCTGGGAAGCTTTTTATCTGCCCTTTGATTCTAAATGATATCTTTCCTAGGTAGACCAATCTTGGCTATAGGTTCCTGCTTTTTATGACTTTGAATATTTCTTGCCAATCCCTCCTAGTATGCAAAGTTTCTTTGGAGAAATAAGCTGAGAGTCCTAAGGGAACTCCCCTGTAGGTAACTAACTGCTTTTCTCTTGCTTCTTTTAAGACTCCCTCTTTATCTTTAACCTATGGCATTTTAATTATGATACGCCCTGGAGTGGGCCTCTTTGTATCCATCTTGTTTGGGTCTCTCTGTGCCTCCTGGACTTGCATGTCTATTTCCTTCACCAAATTAGGGAAGCTTTCTTTCATTATTTTTTTCAAACAGATTTCCAAATTCTTGCTCTTTCTCTTCTCCTTCTGGCATGCCTATGGTGCAAATGTTGAACCACTTGGAGTTGTGCCTGAGGCTGCTTATACTATTCTCATTTTTTTGGATTCTTTCTCCTTCTTGTTGTTCTCATTGGTCGTTTTTTGCTTCCTATTGTTCCATATCATTGATTTAAATCTTGGCTTCATCCACTCTACTGTTGTTTCCCTGTAAATTGTTCTTTATTTCAATTAGTGTATCCTTCATTTCTGACTGGATCTTTTTTTATGCTGCTGAGGTCCTCATTAAGTTCCTTGAGCATCCTTATAATGTGTTTTGAACTCTGCATCTGATAGATTGCTTATCTCCATTTAATTTGGTTCTTTTTTCTGGAGTTTTGTTTCATTCTTTTATAATGGCCATGTTTCTTTGTCTCCAGATTTTGGCAGCCTCCCTGTGTTTATTTCTATGTAATTAGGTAGGGCTTCTTTGACTCTATGTGTTGGTAGTGTGGCCTAATGTAGCAAGTGTTCTGTAGGGTCCAGTGGCACAGTCTCCCATATCACCCAAGCTAAGTACTCAAGGTGCATCCTTCATGTGGGCTGAGTACACCCTCCTCTTGTAGTTGAGCATTGGTTGCTGTGGACAGATCAATGGGAGGGATTTATCCAGGTGAGTCAGCTGCAAGGATTGACTTACCATCAATCTCCACTTTCCATGGAGCGTCTTCTATGCAGGGGCAGGATGCTCTGCTCTGTTGTGGTCTGGAGTTATCCACTGGGTGCACTGGCCCCAGGGTTTACTGGGTGATGCAGTTCCAATTCTGCCCCCACCTGTGTTTTTCCAAGGGCCACCCTGCCTGAACTATGAAGCAATCTGAGGTGGCTGCTACTTGTTCTAGGCTTGAAGATTTCCAGGCAAAGGCAAGCTATGAATCTATGTTGGCTGCTGCTAGTGCCATGCCTGGGGCTCAGTGAGGTCATCTGTTGCTTGTTTGATAGGATTTAGGACATTGTGAAGCATGAACCAAGACCAGCCATTCATATGGAAAGGCAACTTGGTGGCCCATAAGTTGGGTGGGACAGAGTCTCTGGAAATCTCCAAGGTGGGTCAATGTTAGCCAGGTTGATGGAGTCTCAGATATGGCACCAGCTGGCCACCTTTGTCAGGGGAAGATTTAGAAAAGGGACAATGGCCTATGCTCACCTTAATGTCAGACACTTCAGTTTCTCCCTCTATGCCACTGATGCCTTTCAAGCAGCTACCCCAGTGCTGGAGCTCAGAGGGAGTGAGTCTGAGTAGGTGAGTCCATGTGTGGGTTCTTTAAGAGGAACTGCTTTGTGCTCCAACAGTTTCTTCCCATGATTCAATCCCTGCTGGTTTTTGCAGCCAGGGTTTTGGGGACTTACCTTCCTGGCACTGGAACCCTGTGCTGGAGTGCCTGTTGTGGGGCTGGGTCTCCTCATTTCTGAGATATCCCTCCTGAATTTTTATCCACTACACATGGGTGAGAGACCAACCCATTTCATTTCTGCGCCTCTCCTACCAGTCTGGTTGGATGTGATTTCCTTAATTCTGTAGTTGTCAGACTTGCATTCAACTTGATTTCTGATGTTTCTGAGTGATTGTTCTATATTTTAGTTGTAATTTTGATGTGGTTGTGCAAAGAGGCGAGCTATGTCTGCCTACACCACCATCTTGTCCAGAAGTCTCTCTATTCAGAATATTATTGAAACTGATACCACACCATAACCTTAGAGGTTTTTGTAATAAAATAATGAAAAAAAACTTTTAAAGCATTTTTTTTTTGTAGCAAGCATATCAGACTCTTGTTCTCACAAAATCTATTAATAAAACTTTAAGACAGTTTGACTTGCTTAGGATTAATTCAACCAGGAAGGCAATGATGAAATGAGACATTAACCTCTTGAGCTAGGAAAAGTTAATTTGTGCACCAACTTAAAAGTAAAAGAGTCATGGGTTGCTATTAAAACAAATGGAACTGTCTAGAAAATTATTGCCAATATCAACAATCACAAATAGAAATTCGCATTTTCTTCTTGATTTTTCTCCCTCAGCTATTTCTTAACTATTTTTATGAACTTTCTCTTCCAAGTGACTTTAGAATCGAGGTATATAAAAAGACTATTGGGATTTTTATCGAAGTTATTACCTTGAATTTATAGGTTCTCTCAGAAGTAATTCATATATTTACTATATTGAATCATCTACACCAGATACTTGTAATATCTCACTGTATTTTCTATATCCTTCAATAAAGGTTGATATTCTTTGAAAAATACATACGTGCTTTGGACATTTTTTTAATTACATTCCTAGGTATTTAAAGTTTTTGGTGCTATAGTGAATACACTCCTTCTATAAATATATAGAGATATAAGAAAGCAAGCACATTTGAACTCTAATATTCTTGGCCTGATTATCAACATGGCTCAGTAGGTCAAGTCACAATCTAGGAATTTATATTTAGTGTTTACATTAAAACATAAATATATGTTTTAATATATTAAATATATTTAACATATGTTTATATTTAATATATGTTAATATATATATTTAATGTATATTATATATTAAATATATATTTATATATACTATATATTAAATATACATACATATACATATATATACATATAAAACATATATTATTAAATATATATAATATATAATATGTATATTATTATATATTTAATATATGTTAATATATGTTAATTCAAAATAAGCTGTTGTTAGACAGAAGATGTTGTAAGACAGATAAATGAGAAATAACCTGAGATAACTTCACAGAACATCCAATTATATGGAGCCCCTTGTGATGCACTAGCTCTTTCAGAGCCAAGACAAGAGGATGAAAGGGAAGCTTTATTTCAGCAATAGCTGCCAAAAATTTTACAAAGCACATGCAGAGATCATGACATTGAAATTTCAATGTTATTCACCTCCTCAAATCTTGTGCTAAACACTTGTGGACTGGTGAGTTTATCATTGCAAATGATAAATTGCAATTGTAATCTCAAAAGGATTACTAAAGAGACAGATGATTTTCTATTAAAATAAGGTTTATGGATTGGGAACAGAATTGTGTTTATCATGAAAACTCCAATTTGCTGAGCTTTCATAGAAATAGAATCATTTGCTAGACATTTTTTTCTCCGTGTGCCGTATGTCTCCATTTCTTTCCCCTTTAGCTCTACAAGTCACATTTTCCACCTATTTTCACTGAAAATTCCAGTCTTTTCCAACTCTTGTGAGATGAAGCAGGCACTTCACAGAGCTCCAAGAATAGTTTCTCCTATTTAAGAAACACCAGATGGAACAGCTAATGCTGTGCGGTGCCTCATCTGTGCTGTCAATGTGGCACAACTTTTACTTTCTATCAAAATGAAAAAGGTCTATACCTCCATACAATGAGAAAGGAGAAATCACCTTTAGATCCTCATCCTCTAACACAGCTGTATCGTGCCCTGAACCCCTTATTGAGGATCAGTTTCTAAAACAGCGATATAATCAGGATTGGTAGCTAATAAATACATTTTTGACCAGGGGTTTGGACAATGGTGTTAAGCAGGTATTGAGATTTCAGTGCTAAGTTACCTACATAACTCTAAAAGAAGGGAAAAGTGACTCATGTCTATTCTGTTTAGAAGAATCAGAAACATGAGGTTTCTAATGTCAATAATCATGCAGGGAGGGGAAAAAAATCAAACCTTTTAATTGTCTTCCAAAAAGACCAGTTCCCCCTTCTCCTGAATGTATGGATCATATACCTTCATTAAATTTCTACTGGTGTTGAAGGAAGATATAGACAAAGTTTACCCTTGTTGAAGATACATGTGCTGGGGAAGAATGTATTTAAAATATATAAATGACTACATTGGAGAGAAACCTAGAATAGAAAGTATTCAAGTCAAAACTCCAGCTGCATGTATTCCTGATCTAGAAGTCATTAAACAACAGATGGGATTAATAGAAGCAAGGGTTGAAGAATAAGTCTTCCTTAATTAAGATTTTCTAACAAAACCCTAATATTAGTGGTTGAGTCTCATGTTTTATCAGGCCATCTTCAAATCAGTCACCAGGGCCACATCCCATTTACAGCCTTGTCCTGGGGAGGAGTTCCCCAGGGCATCAGCCACTCAAACAATCAGCATTTCATAATTGAAAGGACAGTCATGATATTTTAAAGAAATTAAATATTATTCTTTATCAAGAAGATTTTAGAGAGCTTCTTGCTACAAGCTTTGGAGTACCTGACAAAGGGCAAGGGGTCAGATATGAAAGTTTAGTAATGGTGTGCCTCTGAAAAAGAGAGGTGACTTCACACTCCCCATCTGTGAAACGCAGATAAGTTAGACCCACTCCACTCAGGATACAATAGTTTGTCAGCCTCTTATATGTGCTCATTAATGGAACCAATGTGTCAAAAATTTCATTATTTATGAAGTCAATCTGCTGCAATCAAAAGTGGTGAGTAATCAAATAGGTCAAGGAGTATATAGAACTTCAGATTTTCCTTTCAAATTATTTGAAAATAAAGAGAATTCGTTTAGTTCACAGTTCGGCCTTCTTCATAGGCACGCTTACTGGAGTGACGTTGACAAGAGACCTTGAGCCATATGGAGACAAAAGAGATGTCAAACCATGGATTCTTCAAGAGCTAGATGAGCAGGCCCCTGAAACATTATATTTGACTACAGTGCCAAAGGCATTATTTTCAGGCAAAAAGTACCATTCTAAATTGTTTGTGTCTTATTCTAGATGATATTCCTAAAGATATTGTGTTTAATTTGATTATATTATTATCTACTAACTTTTCATGTAGAAAAATAAAACATGGAAGTATACTGTGTTAACAACTATAATTTAAAGGAGGTAAGGTAAAGTCTAAACGGTAAAGTGTATTGGCCAAGACTAGATAGGCTATGCTGTAGGAACAAATACATACACCATTAAATGTGAGGGGCCTAATCAAGCAATGGTTTATATTTGTCCACGTCACAGACAAATTTATATTGGGAGGATTTTCTTGGCAACTTCCATAAATCATGACTTAGATAGAGTTCTTCCATCCTGAGGCACTGACACCTTCAAAATGTACAGACCTTGCAGTCTCAATAGAAGGGGAAGAGAACCAGGATAAGGAACATAAACTCTTAATTGTTTCAGTCTGGAAGTCGCATAAGTGACCTCTGCTTCCAGTGCATTGGCCAGACCTCAGCCTCATAGAAGGCTGGGAAACACAGTATTCCTGATGCACAGAAAAAAAGAAAGCAAATGCAAATCACTGCCTTTGGCACAAGTCATGGGCTCTGGAGTCAAAGGCGATTGATTCGTATGGCACCTTGTGAAAGTTGCCTAACCTCTATACATGTTGCCTCGCATCTATAAAATGGGAATAGCGAACCTCTTGCAGGGCTGCTGTGATGATTTGCTTGATATGTGGACCCATTGTTACTACTATTTAAGTAGCTCAACATTTTTATAAGTGACACCAGGACCAAAGCAGATTTCAAGTTCAGCACCACCAGTTTATAACACCATTCTGGCCTTTGAAATCATCCTGTGTGGGGCTGTTCATGTGCATTTTCAATCTTATTTCACCAGATCAAGCACTTCACACACAAACATCAACCTTTAGTTTACCACAGGGCTGCCATCTCTGCTTTCTAATGAATGTCTCAATGGCAAAATTTCTGAAGCTTTTAGCTGAATTTACCTCTGGAACTCTGATCTTTGCTTTTCTATTCCCTTGTATATCTTTCCTTTTCTCTTACTTCTTTTCTTTTCTTTTAGTAATGACTTGAAAACATTAGAGATAATATTCTGTTGATCAAATGCCTCTTTCTGAAGGTTTACTATGTTTTCAGAAACTAGTTCGAAAAAAAATCCAGAATCCTGAATGTCTTAATAAGCAATGGAATCTAAGTGACAGCATTTTTATTCTTTTCCTTCCTAAATTAGCCTTCTCTCATTAAAGAGCTCAATTTAATGCAAGTAAATGAATGTAAGTTCCACATTAAGCATGGTTGAATCCAGATGCAAAAAAGATGGATCCATCTTCCAATTCTTTATTTTTAAACATCTAAATAAGGGTCTTAAAAAAAAGAAAAGGTGATCTCTAGTGTTGCTTTTTCCCATCATGCCTTTAATATTTGATTCACACTACAAAGATCTGTCAACACAATCATTAAGGGGCAAGAGGGGCAGCAGCTGCTGCCTAACTAGGAAACCAATATTATTCCTAGAGTGTATGCCCCCCTGCAGGGCATGGATGAACTCAAGATGGATACTCTCTCTCTCGTGCTTTGTTACAAATCACTTCTGGTAGTACCAGAGGTACTGCAAAGAAGCATTCAACACCCACAAAGGAGTTACTTAAAATGAAATATGGAGCATTCTGACTGCTTTTGGATTATCTTTTCTGTTTCTTAATGAAATTTTTAAAAGAAAGTAGCATCTTTTCTTCTATTAGAGTTTCTGAAAATGTGCTTGTGCATATATCAACCCTGATCAAGACAAAACTTGAAATATTATCTTACAAAATAGGAATCATCCACTGGACATAGTTCTTCTCACACATTTAGTTAGTATTATTTTGTCATAACTCAAAAGACAATTCTTAACCAAGTATGTTTGACTTCCACAATGCATCCTGGGAGTCCTCTGAGCTCCTAGCTACTGCTATTGCAATCCCATCTGACCTTTTTTCCCAGCCCCCAACCACGAATAAAAGTTCAAAACACTCTGCCAGCCCTCTGATGAATGCTTAATGTTCAAGGCAGTCCCACCACTAAAGAGGACTCAAGGACCTGGCTTTGAATGGAGCAGGACAATACAATTATACTCAATTGTTTTTCTATAAATCTATTGTCTTCAGCTTCTTCAATTCCTGAAATCATTTTGCACCTTAAATTTTGCTTTATATAAGCTGACTCTGCAGGATCTTTGTAGACATCTCTAGGAGCTGCTCCTAGTTATTTAATCAATTTTAAAACTTCTAAGCAAAGTAGTTAAAAAAGAAAAGGCTCTCATGATTCCTGAAGTCTCTGTGAAGGGTGTGTGAGGTGACAAATCTCTAGAAATTATTTAATCTTCTCTCTATTGTTAGCCTCCTTCACAGCCTCTTTCTCCTCTTCTGAACAGGAAGAAAGAAACAAGATAAAATAGGAATCCTTTAACTTGCTATGTGTTACTTGCTAAAAAGTCATTTCAAAAATGAATTTGAGTCCTGAATGGATTTTACAACGCTGGCCGTTGCTGGTTCCTCTGAGCATGGAGAGTTTGGAGTCAATTCTGACCACATTCTAAATGGCCTTGTTAGTCACCAGTACAGAGGACTCTATCAGGAGCAGACCCTGAAGCCCCCCAAAATAAGCATAGCAAGAAGCAGCTGCCATCTTCATGTCCTAACTCTTTTTTTATGGTCCAGAAGGGCAATGGTCTATTTAGCTGCATGTCTTGAAAAACTCATTTCTCCTCTGAATCTTAGTTCCTGACCTATGCTTCAGAGTAGGTCAGGCATAAATTAATTGTTCTGTCAATTATATTCTGCCATCTTATTTCCTGGATAAGGTGAACATAATAGGGAATAAAATAAGGGAGTATTAATTTCTTTGCAGACATAAGATGGAGGCGATTACTGGACTAAAGTATATAAAAAAATTCTGTGAGTTATGCTGAATAACAGGTTCCATGCATTAGCCAAGGTTGGCCCAACACATGGTACATTATTTAAGAAAAATTATGAAAATTGACATGTTAAAATGCACTTCCTCTATTAAGCTGTATCTGGTATCTTGGTTGAGGTCTTGAGCCCTTTAAAAGTCCCAGCATATCTGAGCAGATTAAGGTAGTAATGCCTTAGCTATATTGGCCTTATCATAAGAGATCAGACCATTTCTGAGCTCATGAACAGGTCCTAAAAGGCTTTATAAGGGACAAAGCAGGACCTCTGGTTTATAGAAAATATTTAAAGCCTAAATGAGTTAAAGATAGACATGCTAGTTTGGTGGGGCGAGGAGACAGGTTCACAGTTTCTGGAAAGTTGGGTATAAAGGAAGGACTGGATCACAAAGATATTTAACAAAATTCCATATGCTACTGACAGAGGAGGGGAAAAGGAGGACCTCTGGGAAGATGGCTTTCCACGCACCAATCTAAGCTTCCTAAATGCAAGATCTTCCAAGGACATAGTTGGTTAAAAAATCTGAGTGAGACCTAAATAGATAGTTGGTTCAGAGGCCCCAGCTATGACAGAGTGTCTGAAGTGCAGGGAGTTAAATAGATAATGCTGTCACCTTTTCACCTAAGGCTTCCTCTGTTAGAGAAGACCAGAGCTGGACTCCCTAAAGCATTTTCACACACTCCTGTCATTGAACATCCTCATTACCTTCTGTGATTCTATATGGACCTCTGCATTAGGTTTCTAAAAATCATACTGAATGATCAAAACTCTTTCAATGTTTTAGAGCAGTTCTTTTGTCTCTAATTGAGAGAGCCTCGCAAAACTCATGGCTGAGTTCTGGATGTACAACATTGGTCTTAAGGTTTAATAATAAGCACCAAAGCTAGCATTTGTTGAGGACTTATTACATGCTAAGTCGTGTCCTAAATGTTTTACATCTGTATGCTCATTTAATTTTCATTAAAGGTCACTGGAGTAGCACCATTCATATCTGTGTTTTCCAGATGAAGCTAAGGTGCAGGATAGCTTCAGTAACTTGCCCAAGGACACAGAAGGAGGAAGTAGTAAAAAGGTGATTTGTAAAAAGCCAGACTGACTACAAAGCTCAACCACCTTGCTGCTCTGCCTCCCATTGCTTATACCTGCTGCTAAGTTTCCTTCAAATGACTGTAGGAGAGACATCTTAGGCCAACAAGCCCCAGTGAAAACTGGAGCTAATGTTGAATATCCTTGACTACCATTTCCCACACTGTATTCTTCGGAATTCTATTCTCAAGGACATCAACAAATATGCTGTGGAAAAAGAGTTCCCTACTGAAATAAGTTTGGGAATGCTGAGTACTATGTCTTCTTGTAGAGAGTTACAGTTCACATGCTCATTTCAAAGGTGGAAACAAGTCTTACAGTAAAGATATTTAATTTTGTTTAACACAGGATATGTCCAGCATACTTGAAAATAAGACTCTTTGTTTTTAACAATGCATGTTAACAGTCTTGAATACAACATCAGTTTAAAGAAAGCTGCTCTAGAACTATGGCAACATATCCAAATTGTTTGAAACATGCTTTTGGGGATATGTGGACCCTGATCCCTTAATGGAAACTGAGAAACTAGACCCTTCCCAGGTGACTTTACAGGAGAAGGAAGAGTAGAATGTATGGTTTTATAGCAGTGGTTCTCAACTGGGGATAATTGTGACCCCTAGGGACATTTGACAATGCCTGAAGACTATCACAACTAGGGGCCAGTATTGGCATCTAGTAAGTAGTGACCAGAGATGCTGGTGTGCATCAGACTATGCATAGAACAGCTCCCCACAACAAAGAAATAGAGGGTTCAACATGTTAGTAGTGCCACTATTGAGGAAGTCTGCCTCAAGGGAAATAACACCATCCATCCCCAACTTATACTTAGGGAGAGCACCTGTCTACTGGACTATAAATCCCATGGGCAAATAGCTAATGTCACCACTACATAGCACTATTCCTGTTACATAATCAACATGCTAAGTAGTTTACCGTCTAAAGGATTATCCTCTAGTCTCCATAGCATATCTTCTACCAGAATCTTAGCATTTTGGGAGCTCATCGAGTGTAATGGCTGGCTAAAATAGTCAATTAGAGTTTCTTTATACTGGGAGATGATGTTTTTTCCCCTAACTTTTTGAGCTCTTAGGACAAGAGTTTCTCCACCCCAGAATAAATAAGAGAAACTGACCAGCCAGGTTTAGAAGGGACAATTAGATAAAAGCTGGGTGTTATGGAAATTGGCAAATAAATAAGAAATGTTGCAAATAAATAAATGGAATGAGAATAAACTAAATTGTGTACTCATAGCACCCAAGAATAATGTTCCATTGTCTTGGGAAAATCACCCAGAGGCCTAGGAGAGGTAGATTTTGATACTTTGAGGCTGTGCTAGCCGACAGATGCTCTTTCAGTGCTAAGCACACAACACTGGCCACAATCTTGGTGGCCAGATTCTCCCAAACTCAGTACACATATGTTCATAATAGATTAGCTTTCAGCCTCTGAGGGTTTAACTTCTTAAACATTCCAAGTTTGGAGAAACTGCACAGACAGCCATCTGCCAGTAAGTGTCTGGTTGGATTTAGACCTATGTATCTCTGACAGGTATCTGATATTCACATACCTTGAAACCCCAACAACAAACTTACATGTGAATCAAGGACCTGGAGTTTCAAAATGATGTAATTAGGAAATAATTTTGGAATTCAGCTTAGTTTTTTTAAGGCTTAAACTCCAAGGATTGTAATCATTACATAATCAGCAATCTTTGAAATAAAATCCTATTGGATATAACTTTTAAACTAAAGAATCTGTCAATATGATTTACTAACTTGGTAAATATAATTAAAATGTATCTATATATACTTTTTTTATAATCAATAAAATTTTTAAACACCTTTTTCTCAGCATGGTGGTATTCATAAGCCTTTGGTTAAAAACTTCAGGTAACTGGGATATATTGCTTTGTTGTGTTTTGTTCTGATAACCAAATGCATTAATTACTGCATTCTATATACTGCCTTTCAAGAAAGGCTTAAAATAGCCATTCAAGAAACACAAAATCTACAGTATATACATTCAGTGCTATAATAGGTGACCATGTTGTATTAAAAATAGGTAGGATTCTAAGTTTTTTGAGGAATAAAACCATGTTTTCACGTATTTATAGTGTGCTAAACATATAATAGCTACTTATAAATAATTTATAAAGTAAATCTAAATTTTATCACCCTGTGACCTTACTAATAAAATTGGGAATAATAGCTAATGCATATTATTACTTCCTGTTTGCCAGATACCATGCTAAGCACACATTACATACATAATTTTTTTTCAGTAATCATGTGCAATAATTTCTGGCATATCCACATTTTACAAGTGGAGAAACTGAAGCTAAAGGAGATTAATAAATTTTCCAAAAGACACAAAGCTAGTAAATGACAATTTGCTGTCACAACCCCAGATCTGTCTGACTTCATATAAGTACCACATGCTAACTGATTATGCCACAGGAGTTCCCAAATCTGTCTGACTTCAGAGCCCTCTGCCTTAATTACTGTTTTTCCTCAGCCATGAACACATCTCTCTTCTGAATCTTCTACTAGCAGTAGGTCTTGTGGTCAAGGATTGTTATGTATTCAGAACACCAGATAGCGAGCTAACATCTTAAATTATACATGCTGACTGAGCCAGATGCTCCCTGGGATGCCAATTTTGCTACCTCTTTTCTGCCATGGTACACCATGTCAACTTCTCTCCCTTAATGGAAAATTTGGAACCTCAGTGTTCAAGTGCTCAGACCAGGTTTTCTGAGTTCTCTACAAAGTCTGAGAAACTACTTTCTTAGCGACAATCTAAGAACAACTATTTAGATAAGCTGAGGAAACTTAAAAAGGAGCACAGAGGTAAAACAACTGTTCACAAAATATCCAGAAATCATCCTAAAGATCCTCTAGTTCAATCCTCATCCTACATATAGCAGCTCATGAGGAGATAGGACTTCCTTGAACATGCAGAGCCAAATAGTGAGACACCCAAGACTAGACTCCCACTATCCTCCCCATTGGGACCTATTTCCATTGTACCTTGTTCCCTCTCCTTGAATTACCACAAGACAAACAAATTCCAGTCTTTCATGCATGGTGATCCAGGGATTTTTCCAATGACCCTTCTTTCCTTGGAGCTTTCTAAAATTAGAGAAAGGAATTATTTATAGTCCTTATTTCAAGGTGCTTTTCAAATATCTAATTATCCAATGACCCATACAGGAGCTAAAGGTGCTAAAGGACAGTGAACTTTGCTCTGTATTTTATAATCACTCATGTGATGACCAAAACCCAGTGCTTAGACAACAAATGCCCAAGGTGAGGATGCTAGGAAGTGAAGGCAAACATCTGTGCATGTCATTTAAAGATATGCTGAGGCCAGGAGAAAAGTTTAAGAAATACTTTTAACCCATTCGAGGTAGATAACAAAGTGTTGGATCTCTAAATGATCAGCCAACTTTGCATGGGTTGTCTGGAGAAGACTGTCTATTCCATTCCATTTTTTAAAGGTGTCTTTTGGGGCTTTCTAAATGACACAGTATAAGAGAATATAATTCTTAGGTGTGCAAGAGACTTCAACTTGCAGCATTTATAATACAGCCTATGAGTCTTAAAAATGTTTCCATCTACCAAATTAGACTATTTCCATCTGGCAGACACTGCTACCTGCTTTGGGAGTTGAATAGAGCTGAAACAATCATGGCTGCTTTTCAAGGCTTCAGTTCAATATAGGAAACATTTTCTTACCCAGGTTTAACTTGATTTCATTGCTCAGAGACTACAGCACTGCAGTTATTACAGCCCAAAGAAAAAGATTACCTGCTCTCGGAAGAATCAGACGAGATAAAATTATAATCATAGATCCTGGAATCTGGCTTCAGGTGTTAACGGGCATGAGTCAGAGAGTTATTGCAAAAGAATGGATAAAAGACAGCATTAAAAAAAAAAGCACAGAAATAATCAGAGTGCAAAATATTTCCATTTTTTTCTTTTCCCCATTTTAGCTATTTTGCAAAAGAGAATACCACCATAGAAATATCCTATGCTTGAAGCACCATGAAGCGATGGAGTGATGATAGTAAAAATCTTGGGCTAGGAGCTTCCATCAAAAACAACTAGAAAAAAATGCCAGATTCCTAGATCTTCCTCGTTGGCGTGGTTCTAGGATTACCCACTTGGGTTCTTCTTTAGCTACTCAAGTTTCCTTTTATCATTGCTCGGGTTACCTCTCTACTCACACCCTTGAAATTCTTATTCACTGCCTTCTATCCTTTCTCATGCTCACCAACTGGCACCATGTTCTCCTTTGGAAATTACACCCCTTTCTGGGCTACTGCTCCAAGTGCTGCAAAACTGGACAGCTGCAATGAGTAGCCATATTAACATCATTCTTTCCATTCTGTATAGATCTCTAGAATACACCACTACCCTTTTATACTTTTGATTTCATATCTAATAGCATGAACTCAGCAAGACAAAGCTTTGGGACTTGAATTTGTCACAGTGCTTTCACTGATTTCTCATAGGACTTGTCAATATTGTCGTTTTCATACATAAGACTACATAAAGCCAAGACAGCTTACAATATTTCTAATTGCATTTCTTCTTTTTATTTCTCCTTCCTTCTTCTCTCCTCTAGCCTCCCTTCCTTTCTCTCTAATTCTTTCACCTTCCTCTAAAAACCATCTTTTGGAGGTCTTGGGACATGTTCTTCTCAAGTTTTGGTATAGAAGACAACAAACATAACACCACAATATAGCAATCCAATGACCACTTAAAAATTTTATCATTCCAGAGTAACCTCTCTGCCTATCAGGACATTATTCAGTATGTTCAGAAAAGGCTCTTTCTCTCTACCTACATCCATGTACTTATCATCCTCAATTCCACTAATCCCACTAAGCACTCATGCAAATAGAACCCCCAGTGACCTTCTAAAAATGCCCTAAGACACCAGTATACAGACAGAATAACATTAAGTAGCCACTTCTCCTCTAAGAGTTTTGTTCTGTATGCGAAGTCACCAAGTGAAACATCTTCACAATGAACTAATTTAAGGACCACCAAAATAGTATGTGTCTGTGGAATTGATAAACTGTCTGCATGGTATATCTTGATCACAAAGAAGAATAGTTTAGGTAAAAAGTTTAAGAATTATGCAATTTATTAAAAATGTATATTTTTCCATAATAGAAAAAAAATGCTTCATGATACCTTCTCATGAAGCAATAGCTTTTATTTTAATACCCTTCATGTGAAAACTTGTTTTTTGCTACAGCTTATTTCTTGATCTTTTTGGTTTATTAATTTACTGAACAAATTATTATTAAGCATTTGCCACAAGCAAAATATTATGTCAAATGCCTGGATTCAAATTATGGCTCTGATATTAACTACCTTACTGTTAGGTTTTTCTAAGGATTAATGGAATAAAAGGCATAGGAATTAAATATACAGGAAGATGATTTCAGGAATAATGGTATGAAGAGCTCCAAGACCCTCTCTCTGGTGAAACAGTCATAACATGAAAAAAGAAATAACAAAAGCAAACCAATAAACAAAACTCTGGAAACAGGTTTAAGGAAATAGAAAAATGAAAACAAAATTTACTCAAGAAAATCTACCAAATCTTGGTAAAAACAGGAAAAGCGTGTAGCATTTGAATCACAGGCCTTTTCCATCCAAATTTAACATAAATGGAGCTCCAATCAGGGTGTGTGCAGCCAGGAACACGGGGCTCCCTTTCCTCCCAGCTCCCAACTCAGGACTACAGCATTTCTTCAGGAGGGTTAGGCTGTCAAGGTTTCCCATCTCTCACCTACCCACCCTCCCTGATCTGCATTGTAAGAGTTCTGTTCCAGCAAGAAGAGTTTTGAAGTCTGGGGGTCTCTTCCTCTAACTAGTCCCCATTCATAAGGCCTAAGCTCTATCCTAGGCTTACATACCTTTAATAAAGAGACCCAGATCACTTTTGCTTCAGGTCATTCATAGAGCAGAGGTTCCATATCATGAGAGACAAGCTGAGAAAACCAGTTGATGCTGTCCCAGCTCAGTACCCTGCTTGTAAAGCCAGGGTCTCACTCCAAGAGATGTGGGTCGCTCTCTCCATACTCAGATCTGGAGCAGTGGTACAGAGGTCTTCCTCAGAAGGAAAGGCAGATATAAAGAAGATTTTTCCAGAGAACTCTATTTTATTTGGAAGAGAGTAAGGGAAAATAGCTATATTACTTAAAAGGCCCAATATTCAACAAAAACATAATAAATGCAAATATACATGAAACTGTGGCCTACATATAGGGAAAAAAGCAGGCAATAGCCACTACCTTTGAAAGGTCCCACGTGTCAGACATATCAACGAAGACTTCAAAGTACCTATTATAAATATGTTCAAAGATCAAAAAGAATCCTTGCTTAAAAAAGAAATGAAAATGTTATGACAACATCTTATTAAATAAAATCATCAATAAAAACATAAAAGTTATTTTTTTAAAAAACCCAAATAGAAATTCTGGAGTTGAAAAGTACAATAACTGAGATAAAACATTCACTCTAGTGTCTCAGCTACAGATTTAAGATGGCAGAAGAAAGAATCAGTCAACTTTAATACAGATCAATAGATATTATGCAACTTAAAGAACAGAGTGGTAAAAAGAATGAAGAAAAATAATTAGCCTCAGAGAAATTTGGACACAATTAGGTGCACCAACATATGCATAACAGGAAAGGAAATAAGAGAGTAGGAGAAGAAAAGAGGAGAGGGACAAGAGAGAAATAAGCAAAAAAATTACCAAAGAAATAATGATTATAACATTTCAAGTTTGATAAAAAGAAAATAATAATAATAATCAACACTTCTAATGTATCCAAAAAGCTTAATAAACTCCAAGTTAGATAAATACAAAGAGATTCATACCCACACATAGCAAAATGCTGAATATCAAATACAAATATATAATTTTTAAAGTAGCAAGAACATGGCCATGCATTTAAAGAAGAATTAATACAAATTTGACAATCTCTTCCCCCCCCAAATTACTTTCTAACTCATGAGGCCACCCTGATATGAAAACCAGACAAGGATATCACAGCTATGAACAGAATATTCCTCTCCCAAATTTTCCTAGCTCCCAGTGTGATAATTTGCAGACAAGGCCTTTAGGAAGTAATTAAGGTTAAATGAATTCATAAGAGTGGTACCCCAATCAAACAAGATTCATGGCCTTATAAGAGGAGGACTGCTCACTCTCTTCCTCTCCTCTTTTTCTTCCTTCCCGCTGCTTATCATTCCCTCTCTCTCTCTCTCTCTCTCTCTCTCTCTCTCTCTCCTCCATCTCTTACCTCTGTACACTCAGAGGAAAGGTCATGTAAAGACAAAGTGACATCTGCAAGCAAGGAAGAGAGCTATTAGCAGAAACCAAATCAGTCAGCACCTTGATGTTGGAGCTCCCAGCTTACAGAACTCTGAGAAATAAATTTCTATTGTTTAAGCCATAGAATCTACAGTATTTTGTTATGGTAGCCCAAGAAGACTTACATAATCATAGGAAAGTAGAAAACTACAGATCATTATGAAGATGAATGCAAAAATACTCAAGACCTTACTTACCATCAAACCAAATCTAACACATATAACTATTGTTATACACTATTCAGTATAGTATACACTACACGATACAGACAACCTTTTGGTGTCTCTATTCCACACTAGAAGAAGAGTTGTCTTGTGTCACACATTAAATACACAAATGCTAACAAAAACTGATGAGCAAAAAAAAGACTTCAAATAAATTTATGATTTTGTGTTGGGCTGCATTCAAAGCCACCGTGGGCCATGGGTTGGACCCCCCTGTGACTTTACCAAATGGGATTATCCCAGGAATGCAAGATTAATTCAATATTTAAAAAATTAATTAGTATAATATATCATATCAATATAAAAAAGTATGAAGCCACACAATTATAATAGATGTAGAAAAAAATACTTGACATAAACCTGGTACCTTGTCATTATTAATTTTACAAAGCCACACAACTAACTAACTAACTAGGAATAGACAAAAACTTTGGCAACCTCATAAAGGGCATGTACAAAAAATCCACAGCTAATGTTATATATTGATGAAAGATTAAATGCTTTCTCCTTAAGATCAGGAGTGAGATCAAGATGTCTGTTCTATCTATTTCTGTGCAACATTTTGCTGAAGGCTCCCATCAGGGCAAAGAAGAAGGAAAAGAAAAAAGAAAGGAAAGGAAAGGAAAGGAAAGGAAAGGAAAGGAAAGGAAAGGAAAGGAGAGGAGAGGAGAGGACCCAAAGAGCCAAAAGCGGGGAAAACACACAATAGAAGACCCTAAACTGACCACTGCCAGGGAGCTCACCGGGCAGGAGGGCGAGACGAGTATGCGAGGTCGCGAATAAGCCTTCTGGTCTGGGGCAAGCACTCCCGAGCCCAGGCAGGCGAGGGACCCTGCGGCTCCAGGAGCACAATCAAGGAGCCGGTGTGAGAGTGCAGAGTGATCCCAAAAAATAGTCCAGCCCTGACGGAAGAGGTCACAGAGCAGGCCCAAGCAGGAGTCAGACACAGACAGTAGACTCCTGGAAGGCTCAAACTAACAACCCAAGGTCATACAGGGTCAACAACTGACATCATCAGAGGCAGGCCCAGAAAGAAAAGTAAAGGGAAAAATAATAAATAAATAAGTAAAAAGACCCACCTACTACCATAGAAGTTTAATCCACAAAGTCAGGAAATCTAGATAGCCCAATTAAAGCAGAAGCAAAAATTAATAAATAAATAAATAAATTGCTTAACAGACTCTCACTAAAATGGGAAGAAAAAGTTCTCCCCAAATGAGTGGAAAAAGGGACTCCCCACAGAGACAGCTAAATGAAATAGAGGCAAGGGAACTATCAGATGTTGAATTCAAAACAATGGCTCTAAGGAAGCTCAATGAGCTCAGCCAGCTCAAAGATAACTATGAGAAACTGCAGAGAAACTATCAGGATCTTACAGCAAACTATATCGACCTGGAAAAGGACATAGAAACTATCAAGAAGACACAAGAGGATATGAAGAATACCATTTCTGAATTGAAGAACACAGTAGAAGGAATCCAAAGCAGGCTGGATGAAGCTGAGGATCGAATCCGTGAGATGGAGGATAAGGTAGAAAAAAGCTCCCAGAAAGAATAAGAAATGGAAAAAAGACTCCAAAAGAATGAAGAGGCATTTAGGGAAATGCAGGACAACCTGAAACGCAATAATATCTGCATAATAGGGATACCAGAAGAAGAGGAGCGAGGGATAGAGAACCTCTTCAAAAAAATAATGATGGAAAGTTTCCCTAATTTGAGGAGAGAAAGGCTCTCATGGATCCAGGAGGCACAGAGGACCCCACTCAAGAGGGACCCAAAGAGGTCCACTCCAAGACACATCATCATTACAATGGCAACTGTCAAAGACAAAGAGAGAATCCTCAAGGCAGCAAGGGAGAAGGAGAAAGTAACATACAAGGGGGCCCCGATACGCCTAGGAGCTGACTTCTCAACAGAAACACTACAAGCCAGAAGGGAATGGCAACAAATATTCCAAGTTATGAAAAGCAAGGGCCTGCAGCCAAGGCTGCTCTACCCAGCAAGGCTCTCCATTAAAATAGAAGGGGAAATAAGGAGTTTCCCAGACAAGAGAAGGCTAAAATAATACATCTCTACCAAACCAGCACACCAAGATATGCTAAGGGGACTGGTTTAAGAAGATGAAGGAAAAGAAATGAGAGAGGAACGCAGGTACAAAGAGAAAAGATGAGTAAGTTTCTATCAGTAATATCTCTCAGTGTGAATGGACTAAATGCCCCAATCAAAAGACACAGCGTAGCTGAATGGGTAAGAAAACATGACCCACACATATGCTGCCTACAAGAGACCCACCTCAGAGCAAGAGACCTACACTGATTGAAAGTCAACGGATGGAAAAAAATATTCCAAGCAAATAGGCAAGAGAAAAAGGCCGGGGTTGCCATACTTGTATCAGACAAAGTAGATTTCAAAACAAAGGCCATAAAAAGAGACCCAGAGGGGCACTTTATAACACTTAAAGGAAGAATCTATCCAGAAGATATAAACATTGCAAATTTATATGCTCCCAATATAGGAGCCCCCAAGTATATAAGGAAATTGTTGGATGACTTCAAAAAAGATATAGACAGCAACACACTGATAGTAGGGGATTTCAACACCCCACTGTCAAAAATGTCAAAGATCTTCCAAACAAAATATTAATAAACATATTGTGGCGCTGAATGACACACTGAATCAAAGAGACTTAACTAACATATATAGAACCTTACATCCCAAAGAAGAAAAATACACATTCTTTTTAATGCTTATGGCAGTTTTTCAAAGATAGACCACATGATAGGACACAAAGCAAACCTCAGCAAATTCAGGAAAATTGAAATAATACCAAACTTTTTCTCGGACGACAAGGGCTTGAAACTGGAAGTCAACCTCAAAGAGAAACTTCAAAAACTTGCAAACTCATGGAGACCGAACAGTAGACTATTAAACAATGAATGGGTCAATAATGAGATAATAGAAAATCAAAAAATTTCTGGAAACAAATGAAAATGAACAGACAACAGTCCAAAACTTATGGGACACAGCAAAGGCACTCCTGAGAGGGAAGTTCATAGCAATACAGGCTTACCTAAAAAAGATAGAAACATTTCAAATAAAAGACCTCACACTACAACTTCAAGAATTGGAGAAACAACAACAAATAAATCCCAGAGCAAGGAGAAGGAAGGAAATAGTCAAGATTAGAGCAGAACTGAATGACATAGAGATGAAAAGAACATTTCAAAGGATCAATCAATCCAGGAGCTGGTTCTTTGAAAAAAGAAATATAATTGACAAGCCTTTAAGCAGACTCATCAAGACAAAAAGGGAGAGGACCCAAATTAATAATATCAGAAACGAAAGAGGAGAAATAACAACTGATACCACAGAAATACAAAGGATTGTCAGAAACTACTATGAACAATTATATGCCAGGATTTGAAATCCTGGATGAAATTGACAAATTTCTGGAAAAGATTAATCTTCCAGCACTGAAGGAGGAAGAAACAGAAAGCTTGAACAGACCAATAACAGCTGGGGAAATTGAAGCAGTCATCAAGAAACTCCTGGCACACAAAAGCCCAGGGCCAGATGGTTTCACAGGAGAATTTTACAAAACATTTAAGGAAGAGCTAACCCCTGTCCTTCTCAGACTATTCCAAAAAATCCAAGAGGAGGGAAGACTCCCAGAATCTTTCTATGAGGCCAGCATCACCCTGAACCCAAAACCAGACAAAGACCCTACAAAGAAAGAAAACTACAGGCCAATTTCGCTGATGAACATAGATGCTAAAATCCTCAACAAAATATTGGCAAACCGCATCCAGCAATACATTCAAAAGATTATCCACCACGATCAAGTGGGATTCATCCCGGGGATGCAGGGATGGTTCAATATACGCAAATCAGTAAACGTGATACACCACATAAATAAAAGAAAAGACAAAAACCACATGATCATCTCGATAGATGCAGAAAAAGCATTCGATAAGGTACAGCACCCATTTATGATCAAAACACTCAGCAAAATGGGAATCAATGGGGCATTCCCCAAAGTAATAAAGGCCATATATGAAAAACCTACAGCCAATATCATACTCAATGGGCAAAAACTGAAAGCTTTCCTGCTAAGATCGGGAACACGACAAGGATGTCCGCCTTCCCCACTTCTTTTCAACATCGTATTGGACGTCCTAGCCACAGCGATCAGACAAGAGAAAGAGATAAAAGGCATCCAAACAGGAAAGGAAAAGTAAAGCTATCATTGTTTGCAGATGACATGATAGTGTACATAGACTCTACCAAAAAACTCCTCAACCTCATAAGTGAATTTGGCAAAACAGCAGGATACAAAGTCAACATTCAGATATCAAAGGCATTTTTATACACCAGCTATGAAATAGAAGAAGAAGAAATCAGAAAAAAAAAAATACCATTTGATATAGCAAGAAGAAAAATAAAGTACCTAGGAATAAATTTAACCAAAGAGGTAAAAGACCTGTACGCAGAAAACTATACAACCTTGAAGAAAGAGATTAAGGAAGACACAAATAAATGGAAGCATATACCATGCTCATGGATTGGAAGAATTAATATCATCAAAATGTCCATACTACCCAAAGCAATTTATAGATTCAACGCAATCCCTATTCAGAAACCAATGATGTATTTCACAGAAATAGAACAGACATTTCAAAAATTTATATGGAACCATAAATGACCCTGAATAGCTGCAGCAATTTTGAGAAAGAAAAACAAAGTAGGAGGGATCACAATACCGGACATCAAACTATACTACAAAGCCACTATACTCAAAACAATCTGGTACTGGCACAAGAACAGATCCATAGACCAGTGGAACAGAATAGAAAGCCCAGAAATAAGCCCAGGTCTATATGGGCATCTAATATTTGACAAAGGGGGCAGAAGCAAAAAATGGAGCAATAATAGCCTCTTCAACAAATGCTGTTGGAAGAGCTGGACGGATCTCAATTGAAATTGGATCATCAGCTGACATCATACACAAAAATAAACTCAAGATGGATAAAAGACGTAAATATAAGTCGCAACACCATCAAAGTCCTAGAGGAGAACATTGGCAGGAAACTCAGATATCCCATGCAGCAATTTTTTCACCGATACATCTCTTAAAGCAAGGGACATAAAGGAAAGAATAAACAAGTGGGACCTCATAAAAATAAGAAGCTTCTGCACCGCTAAAGAAAACATCAGCAAAATGAAAAGGGAACCAACCGTATGGAAAAATATATTCACTAATGATACATCAGATAGAGGTTTGATCTCCAAGATATATAAAGAACTCACTCGACTCCACTCCAAGAAGACAAACGATTCAATCAAAAAATGGGCAAAAGACCTGGGCAGATGCTTTTCCAAGGAGGAGATACAGAGGGCCCAGAGACATTTGAAAGGATACTCTGCATCACTAGCCTTCAGAGAAATGCAGATCAAAACCACCATGAGGTCAGAATGGCCATCATAAACAGATCCACAAACAACAGGTGCTGGCGAGGCTGTGGAGAAAAGGGAACACTAGTACACTGTTGGTGGGAAACAGACTGGTCCAGCCTTTGTGGAAAGCAGTGTGGAATTTCCTCAAAAAGCTGAAAATGGAACTGCCTTTTGATCCAGTGATTCCCCTGCTGGGACTATACCCTAAGAATCCCAAAACGCCAATACAAAAGAACCTATGCACCCCAATGTTCATAGCAGCACAATTTACAATAGCCAAGTGTTGGAAGCAACCTAAATGCCCATCAGTAGATGATTGGATCAAAAAATTATGGTACATATACACAGTGAAATACTGCGCAGCAGGAAGAAAAAAACATCTACTAAACTTCGCGACAGCATGGACGGAACTGGAGAGCATCGTGCCAAGTGAAATAATCCAGGGGGTAAAAGACAAATACCATATGAAATCACCTATAAGTGGAACCTAACCAACCATACAAAGATGCAAGGAAAATAAGACCAGCAACACTGAAAGGAAAAGAAATCAACAGAGACAAGAGGGAAGGAGGAAAAGGAAGGGAAGGGGAAAGTCAAGGAACATATAGCAAGGAGTCATGGACAAAACCAAAAGGGAAGAGCTGAGGGAGGGAAGGAGGGAGGGGGCAAGGGAAAGTGGTGGTGGGTAGGCAGAGAAAAATGTATTTGAAGAAATAAATTTAAAAATAAAACAAATAAATTAAATAAATAATAATTTTCGCTTGGGGAAAAAAAAGGAAGAAATAAAACTATTTCTATTTCCAAATACTTGATTGTATATAGAACATTGTTTAAAATCAACTAAAAATTATTAGAACTAATAAATGAGTTCAGTAAGACCACAGTGGACAAGATCAATAAAAATCAGTTATTTCTTTATGCTAGTAATGAACAATCTGAAGATAAAATTGGGAGAACAGTTCCATTTATAATATCAACAAAAAGAAGAAAATACCAAGGAATAAATTAGCAAAGAATATTTAACAAAAGAGGTGCAAAACTTATACTATAAGACATTATTGAAAGAACACTTAAGTAAATTGAAAGACAATCCACACTCATGGATTTGACCACTTAATGTTGTTATGATGGCAAGACTCCCCAAATTAACCTAAAGATTCAATGCAACCAGTATTGCTATCAATCTCAGCTAGCTCTCCTAAAGAAATTGACAAGCTGACCTTTAATTTCATATAGAAAATCAAGAGACTCAGGAAATACAAAATAATATTGAAAAAGAGAATAAATGGAGAAGATTCACACATTTAATTTCAAAACTTACAACACAGCTACACTAATCAAGACAGTATGATACTAGCATAAGGATGGACGCATAGATCAATGAAACAGAATTGAGAGTTCAAAAATAAATTCTCACATAAATGGTAAATTAATTTCTGATGAGTGAGAAGACAATTCAATGGGGAAGAAAGTCTTTCCAACTAATGGTGCTGGAAGAACTGGACATCCACATGAAAAAGAATGAATTTGGATCACTTCCTTACACCATACGCAACAATTAACTAGAATAAATCATAGACCTAAATGAAAAGCTAAAACTACAGAATTCTTTGCAGAAAATAGAGCAGTCAACTTTTATCACCTTGAGTTAGACAAAGTCTTCTCACATATGATACCAGAAGCACAAAAAACAAGAAAACTTTGGTAATTTCACCTTTATCAAAATTTAAGAACTTTGTGCTTCAAAGGACATTATCAAGTAAGTAAAAAAAAAAACAACAGAATGGAAGAAAATATTTGCAAATGATCCCTCTGATAAATGACTAGAATATATAAGGAGCTCTTACAACTCTAATAAAAATAACCTAATTTTTAAAATAGATAAAGATCTGAATACAGAGTTTTGCAAAGAAGATATATAAGTACCCCATAATCATATGAATCATAGTCAATAATGATATGCATTAGCCTTCAGGGAAATGCAAATCAAAATTACCATGAAATATCACTTCACACCAGCAAGGATGGTTATGATCCAAAAGAAAATGTTGGCAAGGATACGGAGAAGTTCAAATCTTTAAGTTATTGGTGGAAATGTAAAATGGTGCAGTTTCTTTGAAAACAGTATGGGCATTCAATCAAGAGGGCAGAGGACTGAGTGGAAGTCACACTAACTTCCTCCCAGGACCAACCTGGAATTGCAACTAAATTGTGGAGAAATCACCTGGAACAAACAACTGAACAATAGCGAGAGAGAAGCCTTATAACCTCGGAGACAGAAGAATCCACTTTAGCGCAATCTAATTGGTAAGGAGTGTGGTAGAAACTCGAGAAGGCGGCCAGGGAGTCCACAGGCAGCAGCACCAGAAGGATATTGGAACAGCCAGTTGGATCCTGCTGAGAAGAGTGAGTCTAAACCAAAAGTGAGGATCTCTAGCCTATAGCACCACAGCCCAAAAAGTACACAGAAAATAGCCAGCTGGGAAAAGCAGCAGGGTTGCTCTATGCCATAGACAGGTGGCTGGAGACGCAAAAAACCATTTAAAGGGCCAACACATAAATTTTTATTTGCAGCCACTTACCCTGGTCTCCAGGAAAGGCGGGGGCAGAGTGGACTAGAGACACATGAGGAGAGACTGGGGAAGGAGGCTTTGAGGAGAGAACTGAGAGAGTAGCAGGTGGGATCTTGGTGCTGACTCATCCCCCACACGGCAGCAGCCATCTTGGTCTGGCAGAGACCATTCCCCAAATGGCGGCGGCAGCATCAGAGGACCCAATAGCCCCACCCCCAGGTGGGATTCCACCTCACCCTGTGCTGTCTAAGCTGCTTGCTGTGTGCAGAGTGGCAGCCACAGAGAGTAAAACCCTGGCTATAGGGGGCACAGAGAGGTCTGGAGACACTTGAGTAGAGACCGGAGATGGTGGCTTTGGGGAGAGAATGGAGAAAGTAGCCGGCGAGATCCTGGTGCTGACTCCTCCCCTATATGGCTGCAGTGTGAGAGGACCCAATAACCCCACCCCCAGGAGGGACTCCGCCCCACCCTGAGCTTTCTAAGGTGGCCTGCTGAGTGCAGAGTGACTAGATTAACAGTTGAAGGAGACAGCCAAAACAGTAGATGCCTAGAAGTCTCAAACAGACTGCCTAAGGTCAGACTGGGATGACTTCTGACATCATCAGAGGCAGATCCCAAAAGTAAAAACAGAGGTCTCCTACCATAGAAGTTCACACCACAAAATCAGGAAATCAAGACATATCAACTTAAGAAGCAAAAGCAAAAAAGAAGAGTCTCACAAATAATGGAAAGACAAAGAAATATGCTCCACTCGAAGGGAAAGGAGGAATCCCCAGAAAGAGAACTAAATGAAATAGAGGCAAGTAAACTTTCAGATATTGAGTTCCAAACAACAGTTCTAAGGAAGCTCAATGAGCTCAGTGAGCTCAGAGAGAAATACAAAAACCTACAAAGAAACTACAAAGAACTTACTGCAAACTATATCAGCATGAAAAAGGACATAGAAACTATCAACAAGAGACGAGAGGAAATGAAGAATACAATTTCTGAGTTGAAGAACACAGTAGAAGAAATCAAAAGCAGGCTAGATGAAGCACAGGATCGAATCAGTGAGCTGGAGAATAAGGTAGAAAAAAGCTCCCAGAAAGAGGACGAAAATGAAAAAAGACTCAAAAAGGATGAAGAGGCATTAGGAAAATGCAGGACAACCTGAAACATAATAATATCCGTATAATAGGGATATCAGAAGGAGAAGAGGACGAGGAAGTGACAGAGAACCTTTTTGAAAAGTAATGATGGAAAACTTCCCTAATTGGAGAAGAGAAAATGTCACACAAGTCCAGGAAGCACAGAGGGTCCCATTCAAGAGGAACCCAGTGAGGCCCACTCCATGACACATCCTCATTAAAATGGCAACTATCAAAGACGAAGAAAGAATCCTCAAAGCAGCAAGAGAGAAAGAGGTAGTAATATATGAGAACCCTGATATGGCTAGCAGCTGACTTCTCAACAGAAACAGTGCAAGTCAGAAGGGAATGGCAAAGAATATTACAAGTCATGAAAAGCAAAGGCCTGCAACCAAGATGGCTCTAACCAGCAAGGCTCTCAGTTAAAATGTAGGTGAAATAAGGAGTTTCCCAGACACAAAATGGCTAAAAGAATACACCTCCACCAAACCAGCACTGCAAAACATGCTAAAGGGACTGCTTTAAGATGAAGAAATAGAGTCTATGAATACCCAGTTCCTTTCACAGTTGCCAATACTTTATATTACCAATACTTTTTAATGTGTATTCATCTGATTGTGACAAAGATGTTATTTTAATTGTTCCTTTATTATTTGTTGAAACTAAATCTCTTTTGTATATTTCTTGCCTAGTTCTATTATTTTTAAAAAGCTAAATGACTTTTTGGTATTCTTTATCCATTTTTTGATTAAATGTTTGTAGAATTTTTCCCCTAAAAAGAAAAGAAAACAAAACAAACCATTAACCCTTTTTTAGATGTGTTGCAAGTACTTTCCTATTCTATTACTTGTCTTTAACTTTTTTTATATGTATATTACTATATAGTCTGAAATGTTTAACATAGTCATATTTCACTTTATAGCTTCAGAGTTTGAATATGTTACTTCAGGGTAAGAAAAATATTAGTTTGTATTTTCTCCTAAAACTCTTAGATTTTACATATTGATTTTTAACTTACCTGAATATTTCTTGTATAATGTGTAAAATAGGGCTCTATGTTTTATTTCAAGTAATAGTTGTTCATGCACCTTATTTGTTGAATAAGCCTTATTTTACCCTTTGATTTGAAATATCAACTTAATAATATATTACATTGTTAGACAGATACATGTTTGTCTCTAGAATGCTCATTATATTTCATTGATCTACTTGATTATTTCTGTGCTGATGTCATGTTGGTTTAATTGCTGAGATTTTACAATGGTCTTAAATTTTTTAATATTTTATAAATGACTGACATTTAAAAAAATCAATCTGCATTTATAAAGAAAGAAAGAAAGAAAGAGATAAAGAGAGAAAGAAAGAAGGAAAGAAAAGAAAGAACAAAAGAAAGAAAGAAAGAAAGAAAGAAAGAAAGAAAGAAAGAAAGAAAGAAAGAAAGAAAGAAAAAGAAAAGAAGAAAGAAACTCCTACCTTTTGTGACAACATGGAGGGAATTGGAGAATATTAAGCTAAGTGAAATAAGCCAGTTGATGAAAGAGAAATACCATATGATCTTACCTATAAGTGGGCTCTATTCAACAAAATTAACTAAGGAACAAAATAAACCACAGGCATGGAAACATGGAGCAGACTGAAAGTGACCAGAGGGGATGGGGAAGGGGACAATGGTGGAAAGAAGGGGAAGGGGCTAGACAAAGAACATGTATGAATGACCCATGGACATGGGCAGCAGAGTGGGAATTGACTGTAGGAGCAGGGGGGAGTGGGTAAAGAGGAAAAAATTGAGACAATTGTAATAAAATAAATATAATTTATAAATTTAAAAAAAGAAGAAAAGGAAAGGAAACAGTATGGCTGTTCCTTAAAAGGTCAAACGCAAAGTTACCATATGACTCAGCAGCTCCACTCCAAAATAGATACCCAAGAGAAATGGAAATATATGTTCACACAAAAACTTGTACATAGATGTTCATGGCAACATTATTCATATCAGCCCCAAAATGGAAACAACATAAATGTATATGATGAGTAGATAAATAAATTGTGGTATATCTGCATTATGGAATGTTATTCAGCAATTTAAAAAAAATGTACTAATACCTGCTCCAACCTGGATGAACACTGAAAATAGACTAGGTTAAAGAATCCAGTCACAAAAGCCCACATATTTCATGATTTTATCTATATGAAATGTCTAGAATAAGGAAATCTATAGATACAGAAAGTACATTAGTGGTTGCCTATGGTGGGAGAGGGGGAAAGATGGGGAATGACTGCGAATGGGTGTGGGGTATGGCGGGGGGGGCTGATGAAAATGTTCTAAGGTTGTGATGGTTGTGATTGTACAACTCTGTGAATATACCAAAAACTAATGATTTGTACACTTTAAATGTGGGGGCTGTATCTCAATCAAGGTATTTTTTTTTAATTCAGTACAAAAAGCATTATACCGTATCTGCATTGGATATTCTGTAAATGCCGTATCCTTTTTCTTCCCTTTCAGCAGATTTGATGAGACTGCAAAAACAACACAGTGACTCTCACTTGAATATTCGGCTTCACTAGATAGACCAAAAATCACTTGAGGACAGGGTTCCTCATGATCGTTAACATTTATTTCATACAAAAGGCACTCATTATACTAATGTTTCTAAAACCATGAATTTTATTATTAGGAATGCGTCATACAGGGATTAACAGCATGGATTCTGGAACCCTACAAGCTGGATTTGAACCCTAGAATCAAGGTACAAACCTCAAAATTAGACCTGTTGGATCTGAATTTTGGCTATAACACTTATCAGCTCTGTGAACTCAAGTAAGTATTAGCCTCTCCCAGCTTCAGTTTCTCTACCTTTTATAAAATTACATCCATATGCCTACATTTGCTCACAGTCTTTCTGTCAGTCTCCCTGTTTTTTCCTGTATTCAAACTTTGGAATCCTTCACTTCTCTAAGATCATCTGAGGACCTGTTTCCTTCATGAAGAAGTCTCCACCATCTTGATCTTTCCCCCAACCCCACCCCAGGCCAGTTACTTTATAGGGTTCTCAAGGAGATTAAAAATTAAATAACATGTGAAGCTCTAGAATCGCACTTGGCTCATACTATGTGCTTGAAAAATGTTAGCTATAATGCTACTGATTATTTTTTATTGCCTTCAATGGCAGTTTTTGATTGGTTGAGTGTTCACTTCCAAGCTGACATAAGCCTTTTTGATAGTAGGATTGCCACATCACCAGATGCCAAATCGGATGTTCTCTCTGCTGACTTGTACTACTGCTACTACTGCTAAGAGCTGGTGGTCAAATATATAGTGATTGTAGGTAGGGGAAAATAAACACTTAAAAATTTCTAAACATGATCTCATTACCTCTATTTACTAGAACTTCAAAAGTAAGGATAATAATTACAACCACTTGTTAAACAACTGTTCTGTGCCCTGTCACTTGGTTAAGCAATTGCCTCTCTGCCCACAAAACAAAGTCCACACTAAAAGCAAGCAGACCTTTCATAATTATACCAGAATCGCTTTCTGTTCTGTCTGTACAGGACTCATATCCTTCTGTGTCAGATGCATGGGGTAATTGGCCATTCTCTCAGAAGACCTGTCCCTTCCTACTCTGTCACTTGCCTAGTGTCTCTTTCTTTGCTTTTGTTGTCCTCTGAACTTGAACTGTCCATCCTACCATCTCTATCTGTTCATATTACATTTGTCCCTAAAACATGTGCTCGAATGCCTCTTCTAAGATGCCTTCCCTAATCATTTTCCTCTCCTCTCACACCATCATAAACAATCTTTTTATTTTCCTGCTTCATTAGCCCTTTGCACTTCCATTATTAATCTCATAATGTTCTGTTTGTAGCCCTTTACAAAACTTCTTGAAGTCAGGAATTCAATTATCTGAAACTTAGCATTCAACAAAAAACAACTGACCACCATGATTTGCGTGTATTAGGTGCTCAAAAACTACTGAAATAAATTTAAAAGATGATCATGAAAATATTCTTGGTAGCATGTCTGTGAAAGGAAAATTCTGGTTTATAGTCTAGGGGGTAACAGAATGGGTTGTGTGAAATGGCTTTAAAAAAATCTTAAACCACCATTATTTCATTTCAGAAAGTATCCAAAATAGTACCTTACCCTTCGGAAATCTCATGTTAACTGCCATAAAAATATATGAAATAACATGAAATGAAGATAGTGTGCCTTCTGTTGAATTTAAATTTGTGACTTAAGTTAAAGGCAAGAAGTGCTTTGAATAAAGCATTTGTGAATTCTAAATAAACCAGTAAAAAGGGGGCAGACAGAAGATTTTCATATTCTCAAATACTTTCAGGAAAAGTGGTAAATTGGATATGCAAAGAGAAAATTGAAGAAGATTTACACATACACCTCCACCCATCTGCACCACTGATCATACTGAAGAGCTTCAGGCTATGGTGGCAAAAGCAGGCAACTATTCATAAAAGTTTGTCACAGAGCCACTAACAATAGTCAGACTAATGAAGCTACCTGAGTGTGCTTTGGGTGGGGAGTTTCATGGTGGACATTTTGATTTTAAAAGAATTACTTAATTCAAAATACAGTATAATGTTTAGGATCTAGGGTTATCTGACAATTATGTGACTGCCCAAATCCACAGATAGCCAAAATAGTTGATTTGATTCATTTTCAGTATTTTCTTTTATCAAATCTCTTCCATTTTCCTTCTTTCAAAAGAACCGGCTCATTCTAAAGAGAAATATCTCTTTCATATTTGATTTGACAAATCAGTAAAAGAAAAAAGAAAAAATAGGAATCCTAAAGACACACACACTGAAAAATTTGGCATTGGATATCATTTGACAATATTACTATCCTGCCTTTTATAGCATCCTTTCCCCCATGATGCTCAAAGCACTTAACGACCTCATTAAAATATTTGTCTCAGGTTGCACCTCATCAATCTCAGATGTACAGAATAAAGCCAAGTTTTAAATCGGTGACAGAAATTAAAATGGAATTCTCATCTTCATCCCAGACACTACCAATTAGAATATACACACCACACACAGGCAACAAAATGGTAGGGGTTAACAGCATGGACTCCAGAATCAGAATTTGAATGTGTGAATCTAGGTTTCTCCACTTAACGGCTGTGTGACCTTCTGCAACTTAACCTCTCTCTGTGCCAGTTTTCTCATCTGTAAACAGGAATAATCACAGTACCTACCTCAGATAATGATGATTAAATAGGTAAACATTTGAAAAACTTTAAAATGATGTCTGGTACATACTAAGAACTATGTAAGGGCCTGTTAAGTAAATATACATACAAATGAAACACCAAAGAACATAAAGAACACAAGAAATGCATACTGAAATCAAAACGCTTTGGCCAAAGAGTCAGTTGACCAAAAAGGTGAATGACCAGGGAGACCACTGTCTGGGTTTGCCTGTGATTGAGCCATCCCAGGGAATTATTGGTCTCCTTGCACCAGCTCAGAGTATATGGTTTCAAAACAGAGTCTTTATCAACTACTTCATATAGCTTAATCTGCTGTCAATCTCTAATTTGTTACTGAAAAAATTCCTGCAAATCTTCTTAAGGGAGATCAGTATTCTAGTTGCTCTTCTCTTCTTTCCATTTTGCTGCAGATAGACATGCTTCTTTGTATCTAGTCCTTAATCACATTAATGTGTTCACATCATAGGCCTTTGTCCTAGATATGCCCTTTGGTAGCAATGTGCTCTTCCTTTTCTTTGCATAACTGACTACTTGTCATTCACAGTTTGCTTTCAATCTGAAACCTTATCCTTAATCACTCAATCTAAATCAGCAATTCAAGTACCCTGTTATGTCAGCCCAACTTAATGGCAGCTCGTATTGTTGGTGCTGTATTTGTTCATTGTCTTTGTCCCTCTGTAGTCCATGTGAGCTCCATCAGAACAAGGACTTGTTGGTCTTGTAGTCAAGTGGTCCCTAGAACCTAGAATAATGCTGACATTTAGGCAGCACTAAAATATTTCCTAAATGAATAAATGCTCAATAAATTGTTCTCTTGCAACTACCTCCCACCAAGGAATTATTTCTCTCTAAATTCAGCTTTTACTTAGAAAAGAGCACGTTTCTATGGAAGTACATCTGAAAACATCTATCTTATCACATAGAACTTATTGACCATTCCTGAGGCACACGAATAAATATGCTCCTGAATGAACAAATCGCCAGAGTTTGTACTTTACTTATGTTATTTCTATGGGAGAGTTATAAAAGCATTTTACATACCACAAAGTAATATGTAAAAGTTAGTTTTGTTATTATTATCCACGGTCAGAGAAGGACTACCTGTGCATGTTTGCAAAGTATCCCTAGCTTTCCTTACCTAAGTGCATCTTAAGAAATACCTAAAATCTCCAAGCTGCTCATGACCCTAGGTTATACTATTCAAACCTGTTAAAACCCAGACATATAATGAAGTCCTGTTTAGTTCTAAAGACAATTTCTAATGTAGAAAATCACAGACAAAATTAACCCTTAAAAGTCCCTTAAATCACCTGCAAAGTACAGCATGCACATATGTATGCCATTTCTCAACACATCAGTCAGTTTTACTTCCTTCCCCAAAACTACTGAAGCAGAGAACTATTTTTTTTCAAATGATTATCAGATGAAATAGTTGGTCATACCATAGGAAATGTATATATATTTAAATTTTAGAATTAAACTCAGCCCAATAACACACTCACACAAGAAACAGAAATGGAGCCTGACCAAGGAGAAACAGGTAAATACCACACACACACACACACACACACACACACACACACACACACACACCCACCCATCTTGTTCATTCCCAATCATCTGCTAATAGAGTGGAAGGGATAATATGGACTAAACAGTGTGTCACCAAAATTCATATGTTGAAGTTCTAAGCTTCAGTGTGACTGTAGTGTAGGACCTTTAGGAGGAAATTAAGGTTAAATAATAGCATAAGGGAGGAGTCCTAATTCAGTATGATCAGTGGCCTCCTAAGAGAAAGAGAGAGAAATCTTCCTTCTTTATGTGAAGACAGTGAGACAGTGGCAATCAGTAAGTTAGAAAGAGAGTTCTCACCAGCACCCAACCATGCTGTACCCAGATCTAGGGTTTCCAGCTGCAAGAACTGTGAGAAATAATGGTCTGTTGTTTAAGCCACACCATCTATGGCACTTTAATTCAGCAGCCCAGGCTAACTTGTACAGTGGGAAACACATTATAACTCATTCTCTCTCTCTTTCCCCCCTCGCCACTTTCCCAATCCTCAAACCCTGTCCTCATGCTTAGTTTACTTAAAAGAAAATGTGCATATGATATAACTCTACTGTAACACATTGAATCATAATTGGTTATTGCTACTTTGAATGGAGGAGTTGATGATTTTTATTAGGCAGATATTAAGCAAAGCGTAGAAAGACAGGATACATGGGAAATTAGAACAAACAAAAAGTAGTCAAGAAAATTTGGGCACAAAGCTTCTCCAGAAGTCATACTGAAGTGTGTGCACAAGGTCAGTTTGGGCTTGGGCATCTAAGGGGCAGTGAAAAGGTTTGGGCACTAAGTTCTAAAAGTTTGAGAATGAGATTAACAAGGACAATAAAATAAACATACATTGGTAGCAAAGACAACTTTCTCCATTTTTGCCTAAGGCCCTTCCTATGCATAAATATAATACCTGTGAAAATTGCTTAGTGTATTATTACTCTACAGTAGACAAATAAACAGTCCCACTTATCAGCTCTTCATATTCCCTTCTCTATTCATCCTTGCAGAGGACATAAGGAGAAAATTCACTTCCAAAATAACAAAGGGAACGATTACCTATTCTTATTCACACCTATATAAAATTTTAAGTACACTACACACAGAGGTAGGAGAATCATTTCCAAAGAGAAATGGTTCCTGTGATCTTTCAGGATGGAAAAAAGAAGCCACTTCATTCATGCTTTAAGAAGACAGAAAATTTTAAGTTATAGGTACTAGATGCTGAGGATTCAAGATAACTTTTAACTGACTTTAATGGATTCTTTTTTTTTTTTTTTTTTGAGACTGTTCTTCATGGTCTTTTCAAATTTCCAATTTCTTCCATCTTAACTGTCAAAATAGATGGGGCACTCTGTCCATTACAGTAATTAGTCTAAATGAGGAAAAAGCTGTGAAATAAACATAGAAACCACAGCACATTAATGTTAATGCTGTTTGTGTTTAAGCACGAACAATAGCATTATTTGACTCCTATCGTTTGCAGAACACCAGACCTGGCTGTTTTCTGAAGAAAGAAAAGAAACACAGGACTGTCCTTATCTTGCAGCTTACAAGGCTGCAGGTCTCAATGGACTGAAACACTTTGGGAAGTCATCCCCACAGGAAGAGGACATTTTGTCAAAAATGATGACAATTGTTAAGGACTTAAATTGTATCTCTGTAAGACAAATGTAAAGTTGTGTTGCCCTAAATTTAAAGAAAATGATTTCAGGACACTGTGACTCTTACTTAGGAAAGTCTCAATTGTCTATTACCTGATATAGCTCATGAAAAAAATAAAGCCCATTAAATTCTTTTATAACTGCTCATCTCCACAAGTCAAATCAGCACAAGGTATTCTTGGTGTGAATGTGAGAGATTTTTTAAAATGAAATACCTAAAATGACTGTACTTTGTCCTGCTGTCAGGAATTAGATTTACTTTAATCCTTTGGTCATCCCAGAGCAAAGACTTTCTTGAAAGGCTCTCTTTTTAAAGACTGAAAAAAATTAATCCACTTTAACAATTTCATACTGATATAAAAATAATGTTTGTGTGAAATTTCAGTACCAACTAAAACTGTACTTGACTTGCTACAGAAATATTTTCAGACTGACATAAGAACCAATATCATACTAATCAGGGCAGAGCTATGAAGTAGACATACATAACAAGCATGACTCATGGGATAAAATTATAAACAACTTCATTTTTATCTCCCACTGTGTCTTCAGATTTATTCTGATGGATTAGTATTTCCACTGCTTCCAGATGAAAATTTGGGCAGTCCCCACTACCTCTTCTGGGTACTCAGATAAAAATGAAATCCTAGAGTCACTTTAAAATACAAAAAATCATTTTATTTCCTTAATAAATCAAAATTTCAAACATCAATTAAAGCCTAAGTTTCTCCTTTCCCACAGCTAAAGCCTGTAGTTACAGAAGAACAAAGAGTCTTCTCTCTTTTCTACTTCAAGCTCTGTTCTTCCACTCTGAGGTTAAATGGGAAAATCTGGAAGACAGGAGATTCAAAAAAGGCCTTAACTTTGATGCAGATATTCCAGGGGTCCAGCAACCCGAGAGTCTGTAACGCATTATGACTTCCTGGCTTCACACAGGAAAGAATTCAATCATAAGCCAGCATAGAGTTTAAAGTGAAAGTGAGTTTATTAGTGAAGCAGTGAAAAAGACTAGGGTATTCCACTGACAGAGAAGCCCCCCCTTACCAGAATATGCTTCCTTTTTTGAGGTTCATTTAATCAGGGGTAGGGTATTCAATGGTGGGGAGGATTATTCAGTATTCCCAGGAAACAAGCGGAGATTTCTCAGAGGAGCTCTATGGACCAGTTTGTGTCCTCATATGGGCTTTCCATTTCCAATCATGGTGTGTTGCTTAGCATGCTAATACATTACAATGAATGTATAATGAGGCAGGGGTTATCATTTGGTAAAATCAGCCACCACAGTGAATTGAGGTGGTCTCTGCTCATTT
Source organism: Pteronotus mesoamericanus (assembly GCF_021234165.1). Lineage (NCBI taxonomy): Eukaryota > Metazoa > Chordata > Mammalia > Chiroptera > Mormoopidae > Pteronotus > Pteronotus mesoamericanus. Next base: position 16,792,599 of record NW_026555325.1, on the reverse strand, counting down.
TAAGCCATAAATCCAGTGAGGGGTTGTCTTCTTGACATTTCCTATAGCTTTTGTTCATTGCAGCTATTTTACCACACACCCTGTCTCAACTTGATTCATACTCTTATGGGCTGGTATCGGTCCTCTCCAGGTTTTTCAAATATTTATAGCTAAGCTTAAAGGTAAGTTGTGGGTTCTTCTGCTATCAGCCACACAGAAACTCTCCCAAGTACACAAAGCTGGACAGCTCTTAGCTGCAGCGCAATAACAGAGGAGGTAAATTCTCCATATCATCAGCTAATGCTCCTTCCTCATCTTTGGACATGCCAAGAATCCCTCCAAGTTCCTCTTTTGTGACTGGGTCACTTTTGTAGGTGTATTTTTGGACATAAGGTCACCAGAGACTAGGTCTCTTTCAGAGCATGAAGTCCACATCTGTCCTATAGAAAATACTCAAGAATTAACCCATTGATTTACTTATTTTCCAAATGCTTTTTGAGCTCCCATTAGGTACCAAGCACCCTTCAAAACATCACACACTGAGATATAAATGAGTAATCAGGTTTAAACTGTACTTATCCCAAGGAGTATTTGCATTTTTAAAAGACAGTGTTTTAAAACCAAATAAATAAATTATAGAACCCTAATCATGCAGACGGATTTAATCAACTGAGTCCCAAAAGCTTATCCAGAAGACACAGCATGAGACTTCTATATGGAGGGTGTTCCAGAGACATAAATGTGTTCTTAAGGGATAAGCCAGGAGGTTTTCAGCTTTCAATGAGCAACAGGACACCACTGCTTTAACTCACTGCTTTTCAATCCTTTCCACCTCATGGCACACACAAACAAATTACTAAAATTCTGTGGCATACCAAAAATAGATTGTACTTTTTTGCCAATCTGACCAAAAAGTGGTATAATATTCATTCATTCACACCAGACAGCTATCGTTGCATTGGCTGCTGTCATTTTTTAATTTGACAATCTAAAAGAAAAGAGGTCATTGCCCCTGACCAAATAGTCAGGTATTGCATGTTTTAAAATATTTTGTGGCACACCAGCTAAAAATCATTTAACTTAAAATTTTTAAAAATTACTCTTTTTAATTGTGTGGTTATTTGGGGTCATTTGAGGGTGGCTGATTGATTACAGGGAATAGAGGGACTAAATTCCTTCACGTTACTCCTTGATGCTATTTTCACATCATTAATATTTATAATTCTGTGTTAGTATTAATTTTTAACAATATCTGTGCTGGAAGAGACCTTAGAAACTCTGGTCAAAATCTCTCTGTACATACCTTTCCTGTGTATGTATGTAAGTTTACATGAATGTATCTATGGGAACTTTTTAATGAGCACACATGCAAAAAAAATACACAAATACTACCTCTGATTCCTTTTGTTAGTAGTTTGGATTACAGAACCATTTATATTGCATCCTAAGCTCATCAGGGCAAAAGCTAAATTATCAAATGACAAATCTATTTATACAGGAGTGAAATGCAATCTGGTCTAGCTTAAAGAGTTTGATTCAAGGGGAAAAAGTTACAAGAGGCTGATCAAAGTTCTTCCACTTATAATGTTCTAGGGATCCCTGTGTGGAACACATTTTGAAAACCTGAAGGAGACTCATTAGGGAGTGTGTCAGAGAGCACAAAGACAGGTGTGAATGTGCCTGGTGTGTCTGGGAAAAAGCCAGGAGGTTTGTGTGTCTGGGGTTTATTAAAGAGAGGGAGACTAGAAGAAAGAGGAGTAATGAGGAAAAGTGAAAAGTAGATTATGGAGGACAATAGTTTTCTACCCCGGATGCTCATTAGAATCACTTGGTGACCTTTCAGCAAATATCAATGCCCCAACCATAAAACCAATGAAATCAACATTTCAGGGATCAGACCCCTAATGAGAGAATTTATTTAAAGCTCACCTGGTTGTATCCAATGGGAAAAACATGGAAAATCTCTTGTAAGACCTCGTAGATGAGTTGACTCTGATTTTGGGTGAAATGGGAAACCACTAGAATAAGAGTTTTGAGCAGAGGAGTATCTGATATCATGTAGATTTTCAAAGAGTCCCTCTGGTTACTGTGTTGAGAATAGATCACAAAAAAACAGAATCCAGAACTAATTTGACAATGCCTTTGCAATAATCTAAATCATGGTGGTTTGGTTCGAGGTGGGAGTAGTCATGATATGAAAAGTGGTTAGGCTCCGGATATATTTGAAGAGAGGACTGACAGGATTTATAGATGTCTCTGATGTGAGGTAGGAGAGAAAGATGAAAGTCAAGGACGACTCAATGGCTATTTGTTTGCCTAAGTATATTCTTTCCTCTGACAAGCTCTGGAAGTTACCTATCATTCTTGCACTCACTTTTCTTGAAGCTTCTCCTTTCTGTGGTTACTCCATTCCCATTTCCTCCACACCCCTTTCCTTCTCTCCACCTTTCTGTCTTAAAATCTTGGTCTTATGAAATACCTTTAAAACTTTATAAAACCTGTATGATTTTGTTAACCAGTGTCACTCCAATAAAAATCAAGAAAAAGGAAAAAGAAAACTTCATCTGCTGCAATGCAAATGAATAGTAAGGTTTAATGCATGTATTTTCCAAAGGATATTTGCAAAGAAACAGTGTCTTTTAAACATCATGAGTAAAAAATAAAGACCTGCTCTGATCCTAATCACACATAGTGTTTTATTCTATGGGGCAAGTTCTAATGGAAAAGACCTAGAATTTCTACTTTGGAGAGGTTCTAGAGAACAGTGACAGGAAAATAGGAAATGGTTGGGCTGACTATCTTGAAGTTTAGTTTGTATAACAAGCCTATTCTTTTTCTCTAGATCACAAGCCTGCTTGAAGCAGTTTGTAGGTGGATTGGGAAGAGGAGGCAGGTTGTGGTATTAGATGAAGAAGAGGGAGGGGGCTAGGGTCCCAAGCCATCCCTTGGCATATCGCTATTTTCATACATATTCAATATCTTTATTATTATTTTTTTAAAGCAGTAAGATAGAATATTTGTGATAAAAGAGATCTCAGAAGCATAAGATTCCCCAAAAGGACACTGAGCCTTGGAGAGGCTGAGTTTCTCACTCCAGGACCCACTGCTCTATCAAATGGCAGGGTATTTTAATATTGCAACAAAACTGAAGCCCTTCAGACTTAACATACAATGGAAATCCATTCAAACTTCAAGCATTAGTGGTCCCTTAACTGAAAGTGTAGACTTCCTTTAAAATCTATTTTATTTCCTTTCCTTTATTAGATATGATGTGCGTTATAGGAATGCAAGTGAAACAATGCAAGGTTGGTTGTATGCAGAGCAAGTTAGTAATTTCCTTATCTCCTCCGTTCTCACTCTCCTGAGAAAACTTCATGTGTGCGCATGCAAATTTTATATACATACACGCATACATATATTTGTATATCATTTTTTTAAAAATGGGTACTATATATGTATACATATAAACTCTATATGTATATGTGTGGGTGTGCATATACAAGAAAGTATCCAGCCATATACGATGTAAAATAGAAACACTTATTGAAAAAGATACAAGATACAAGAAACATTATACATAGGACAATGACACTTCAGTACCCTTCAAAGTAGGCACTTTGGGACCTCACATAGTTCTCCCAGTCACCATCAGCTGCCCCATCTTTTTTCCTGAATTTCATTGATGGTTTGAAATCTCTTCCCTTTCAAAAGTGACTTTAGTTTTGGGAAAAGTCCAAAGACACAGGGCACCAAATCTGAGCTGTAGGGCAGCTGAGTCACCTGGGTGATTGATGTTTCACCAAAAATCTCTGCAGGTGACGTGACGCATGAGCGGGTTTGTTGTTGTGATGAAGGTGCCAATCACCAGTTGCCCATAGCAGCAGCCTCCTGAATTATCCAAAGAGTTTCTGCAAAAGAATGTTCAAGCTTAACACAAAATTTGATGCAGATTCATTACTCTACTTGCTCAGTCACTTTGAATGTGACAGCCATACAGTACACATCTTCACTTCACAGCATTTACTGCCCCCGCTGACTAGTACAGTGAAGTCATTATTGTTCACACATGTGCGTTCCAGTCCACTCTCCTTGGCTGCCAGATTACATCCATATCATGCAAACCATTCTCATTATATTAACAATGGCTAGATTTTTCCAGGCAGATATACATATAAAAAATTATACTATAACTTATTCTCTCAGTTAATATTTGATGCATATGTCTCCCAGGAATACAAAGCTATATTTTATAAAATGAAAATATGACAATTTATTCCACCAGTTTTACTCTCAATAAATACTTTTTGGGTTTTTGCTTGTAGAAACACACAAAAATATTTATTTATCCTTATATCCTGGTGCTTTTACTTTTGCCTGATATATTCTCTGAAGGCTTGAATAAAGTACATGACTATTAGAAAAGCTCCTTTTAATTTCCTTTTTGTAAATTTTTTCACTAGACTTTATTCTTAAAGTAAGCCTTTGACTTTTTCCTTTTATTAATTTATTCACTGTACAAGTACATATTTAGTACTGGTAATAGCCTTGGGTCCTGAGATATTCTCCTGGGTCCTATATCTTTAGTTGCTGTTCAAGCAACAACATGGTTCTTAATAAATGGCTTTTCTCCACACATAACTTCAATTCACCTCCCATTGTCTACTATAGTGGCTAAAGCACCATATAAGCATTCCAGGCCTGAATCTGTGAAAAGTAATAAATCATTTTTAGAAATAACCTTGTTTGCTTTAGGTTGGGACTTTCATTTTTCCAGAGAAAACACCTTGTGCAAGGGGCACTGGAAAATTATGACTAGTAGGACCCTGATTAGCCTCTTGCAGTCTTTTTTCCCTAAATCAAAGCCTCAGGCAAGACCAGATTGCATTTCCCTCATATATAAGGAGGCCTGCCATTTGAAAAGTTAGCCTTCACCCTGGTGAGCTGAAAGTACAAGATAAATGGTTGTGCAGGCTAAACAATGTCCAGAGGGAATCAGAGGCCGTATTGGTGGATTTCTTACATACATGCTCAGAGCCCACTTTTATCTAAGAAATCCCCACAGAAACACTCTCTCTCTGCATAAACTCTCACCTACACAGGAGAGACGGTGATAGAGGTAGCTGCCTTTCACATACAAATAAAATGCCATTTTCTGATTATAACAAGGACATAGATTTTGCAATGGTTTTAAGACAGGGCCCAACTGGAACAGGAGATCAATTCTCAATAAGAGACAGTATGACAGAGAAGAGATGCTGCAACATAAAAATCATGATCTTTGGAGTCAGAGACACATAGATCCAAAACCAAGCTTTTTTTATGCTTTTATGTTAATGTCTATATAAGCCTCCCTCCCCTCATCCAGAAGCGATAAATACTTTTATGGTTGTTGTAATCATTAAGTGAGTATTAAACACAGAGTATGGCATTTACTACATAGTAAGCACTTGGCGAATAGCTGTTATTATTTTAATGGTCCAAGGAACTTCAACTTCCCCATTAGTCCTTTGATCAGGTAGAATTGTCTTGCATTATATTCAAAGAGTGTTATACAAAATTAACAAGAGTGTTATACCACAGGCCTAGGGGAAAAGTTAGCCATTAGATAAAATAAAAAGCATATATCAATAAGATAACAAAGCTCAATAGAATATTACAAGCTAAGAATAGAATGAAGACCCAAAGATAGCCCTGGCTGGTGTGGCTCAGATGGTTGGAGCATTGAGCTACAAACTGAAAGGTCATAGGTTTGATTCCCAGTCAGGACATCTTCCTAGGTTGCAGGTTCATCCTCAGTTGGGGGTATGTGAGAGGCAGCCGAATGATGTTTACCTCCCTCTCTCTCTCTCTCGTCCCTTCTCTTTAAAATCAATAAGCATATATTCAGGTGGAGATGAAAGGAAAAAAAAGATTTAAAAAAAGACCCAAATATAGTCCACAAAATATACTTTAGAATGTGTCGAGAGTCCAGAAATCAAAAATACTAGAAAATAAAATGTGAGTAGAAGAAAATAAAAGAAAGTAGGAGAAAATAGAAGTGCAAGTAAAAAGACAAATAAAAAACACTGGTAAGAATGGAGATGGGATATCACTAAGATTACAGTCTCTAAATTCCTCTGGAGATAGAAACACGTAACAAAAACGGCATTGAGATGTCTGAGTGTTCAAGCGTGGTAGGGCCCAGGTAAAATTAGGGAAGGATGTTAATAAAGAGATGAATTAAGGCCGAAACACTGGAGTGATGCTCTTCTTGTAATTTCAACTTTATATGAGCATTTCACTCAACAGGAGTATATGGACACAGAAGGCTATGCAACTACATTAAAGCAGTTAATTAAAATAAACCTGATCTTCAAATGTATATAACTCCTCAGCTCAGTATGCTGAAGGAAAAAAATCAATTACTGGGGATCAAGGCCTGTATTATAAAGTCTAATGGTTATTTTAGAATGGAGGATAAAATCATAGGATTATTGATTTATAATGTACTGGGCTACAACTAAAGACAAAAATAAAAATGACTCAGTTTTCCATTATCCACACCAACAAAATGAGAACATTGATCATTCAAAGACTGTTGTGTAGCATTTGTTTTCCTTAGAGATTAGATTTCAGATCCTTTTAATTTTTGGTTCACTTTCTGACTGCTCAAGCATTCTGCACTCTCTCTCAGCCGCCTTAGCATGCCTCAAATCTATCCTGAAAGACTTGGGTCAGTCAGCCAGTCAGCAAAAAATTATGAGACATATTCCATGCACTGGCTCAGGGCAGTGGGGCACACTTTAACTCGGCTGCAACAGAACTCTAGTAAAATATTCAGAAAGCCACACTACTCTAAATGGAGATGAGATCAGCATGAGAATTTTAAATGGAAAAAAAGTGAATTTCCATTCCACCTTCTTTAGAATTTCTAAATAAGTCATTTTCAGGTTTTAAAAGATCCAGATGATAAATTCCAGGAAACAAGGCTCTAGAGCATCTAATAAATAAGTCCCAGTTTTATTACAGCACTGGCTCTATTTTTGCAAAGTGACTACAGTCTGTATCAGAAACCCAGAGGCAGTGTGGCATGGTGAAAAGATTGTTGGGCTTCCACTTAGAAACTATGTGTTGAAACATGTATGCTACATTCTTTCAGTGTGACCTTAGGCAAGTTATCTTTTCTCTAAACCTGTTTACTGGGTTATTTTGGAGATCTGAGGAGATAATGTAAGTGAAAATATTTTGTTAAAAGAATATTATTCATTTATACATTGTTAAATATAAAGAAATTATTTTAATATCAATAAATTTTTCGTAGAATCATCACAAATATTTTTTATTTATGACATTAAATCTGGGTGACATTTATTCAAATTCCTTAATTATTGTGCTTTCCTATTTTTACTCCTTTAGACTCTGTTTTTTGTTATTCTTAAAAGACCATACTCTACACAAACCCATTAATAGGAAGAATAGCTTATGTAAGTTACTCATGTAAATGATTTAAACAATTAAACAGTTATTCAAAGTTAAAGAACAAAAAGTCCCCACTAATTCTAATTAGACAGCAATCACACACAGGCTTAGGTCACTTAGTACCAGTTAGCAAAGGGCTTCTTAATGCCTACTGTGTATATTTATGTACTTCACATAATTACTTTAATGCTTATAGATCTACATATGTTAAATATATGAATATAAAAGCTCCTTAAAATTGATTCAGGTTTTTTCACAAAGTGTCCCTCTTTAAAATAGGTCTGCATATTTAAATCATTATAGTAATGCAATCAAGTCAGAAAGAAACATTAGTTATTCCATCTTGCTATTATAGGAATATCAGGATCTGCAGCTGCCTTCCATTAAAACTATCAGACTGGACTTTCATTTTCAGAATGAGGCCCATTGATTGTGTCAAAGAATATCGTTTTGTCCGTTAATGACCCATGAGCTCCTTTCAAAAGCAGTTCAGTAATGGTTACTACATTAAAACTTCAAACATGCACAACCACAAGATGAGTTTCTAAAGCACAACTTTTATCAGCCTCTCAGGCTCCTGTGGGAGGAAGAATATTGGCCTGAGAGCAGGACTCTTGGCTGCTAGTGCAGACTCTGTTACTGTTTGCTACAACGTTGCCATCAAAAATACAAGACACCCTATTAAATTTTAATTTCAATTCAACAACAAATTGTGTCTTAATATAAGTATTTCCCAAATATAATTATTTATGTTACAAATGATTCCCTGGATATCTGAAGTTCATATTTAACTCCATATCTTATATTTATATTTGCTAAATCTGGCAGCCCGACATGGGCAAGCTTTTGATGGTTTCATCATTTGAGAAGCTGAGAAGCAGGGGTTGGACAGAATGACCTCCAAGGGAGACACCATAAAAAATATTGGTTTCGTGGGTAAGCAGAGGCAAAATTCACCATATCTGCATTTCTTAATTCTTAAGCAGAGAGTCATAAAATTACTCACATTTAAAACCAAAACAAACAAGCCCAGTAGTGGATATGAATACAATATCTCTGTAAATTTTCAAACATGGAGGGGAGGGGGAAGCTCAGGCATTTTAATAGCTTTTGTATTTGCTATCTATTGCTGTATAAAAAGTCATCCCAAAATGTAGTGTCTTGGACAACATTTATTATCTCACAGTTTTTGCGAGTTTTGGAGTTTTAGAACTCCATAAAAAGCTTAAATGTGCCCTCTGGTTCAGGATCTCACAAGACGACAATGAAGCTTTCAACTGGGCTACAGCCATCTCAAGGGTCAAATGGAGATGAAGACACCTCTAAACTTCTGTGTGTGGTTGGTGAAGGATTCAGTGCCTTGTGGGTTGTTGGACTGATGGCCTCCATCCCTTGTTGCGTGATGGGTGAAGGCTGCCCTCAGGGCCTTGCCACAACTACCTTGCGTAGCGTTGCTCACAGCAAAGCAGCTTGCTTCATCAGAGCAAGCAAACCAGAAGAACCAGAGAGAAGGCAAGAAAGACAGCCATTCGTAACCTAATTTCAAAAGTTATATGGCATCACGTTTACCATATACTGTTCCTTAAAAGCAAGTCAGCAAGTCCAGCCCACAGTCGAGGAGACGAGACCATACAAAATGTCCATACCAGGAGCTGGGAATCATTGGGAACCATTTTTGATATACCACCTGCAGTACTTTAAAATATTTTTTTCTTCAAATAATTGCTGAAGAGCTATTCTTAGTTAAGAATAATTTATTGTTAGTTAAAATGGGGGAGCCCTTAAAAAAATTGGTGGCCTATATTAAAGACATTGGGCTTCGAATAAAAATTACATTGAATCATTATGCTAAGTACTGGTATATCCCTAAAGATAGATGGATTTCTTCTTTCTAAAGATCTCTAATATAAATGTTTCTTTCCAGGGTAAAACATATCAATAGAGATTTTGTTTATCTCTTTTTCAAAAGGTAGCAACAATTCAGATGTGTCAAAATATAACTTCATTTATCCCAACTTATCATGTTTATTAGTCTCTTTATTTCCATTGATGATACAACAAGCTTAATCTTGCCCTTTACTTGATCGTTTTCTGGTTTTAAAATATTATGTGGGGTTAATAACCAGTCAACTTAGGATTTAAATTCAGTAAAATTTAACAAGTGGCTCTCAAATTTAAGCATGCAGAAAATTTATCTTTGGATGTGTGTTTGTTTTCTGAGACTGCCACCAAAAATAAAAGTACCATAAACCAAGTGGCTGAAAATAGAAATGTATTCTGTCACAGTTCTGGAGGTGAGAGTTCGAAATTAAGGGCCATGCTCTCTCTATAGGTCCTAGAGGAGGCTCTTTCCTTGCCTCTCCTCAGCTCCTGCTGGTTGTCAGTAATGCTTGGTGTTCTCTGGCTTGCACATGCATCGCTCCAACCTCTGCCTCTGTGTTCTGTATCTTCCTTCACATGGCAGCCTCCACTCTGTCTCCTCTGGATCCAAAGTTGCCTCTCTAATAAGATACTGGCCACTGGATTAAGGCCCACCTGAATGTGGTAGGACGGCATCTTAATTATATCTGTGAAGACCTTATTTCCAAATAAAATCCCATTCACAGGTACTGGGAGTTAGGATTTCAGCACATCATTCTGAAGGACACAACAGGTTGCTTGATTAAGATGCAGAGTCTATCCCCACAAGAACTTCCCATCTCCTGGGATTTTGATTCTGTAGGTCTGGGCAGGGTGCTCTGCCAGATGCACAAGCTCTGCAGGTATGTTCTATGAGAGTGGTGTACAAACCACAATGACAAACTCTACTCATGCCAACCAACTATACTTTCCCACTTACTATTGTTACACAAACAACAGTTAAAAAGCCACCAGTCTTTGTCTTATTCATCCTCTTGAGAAAATTTAGAAGAGTGGCAATATGGCAAAATGAATAGAACAATAAGGTTAGCATCACAGGTCAAAAGTATAGATACTGGCACCACACTAGCCATATGACTGTAGCCAATCCCTGAACCTCTGTTTCTTCAACTACATCACCGTGTTTTTTTGTAGAAATAAATGAAATAACATTTGTAAAAGTATCTAGCCAGTTTAAAATATTACATTACTAAAAATTTTAAATGGCAATAAAATTTATTCATGCTGCTTAGTCCAATAATTTCTCTTCATTCATCGTTCATTTGTTTAACAAAAATTTATGAAGTATATACTATACACCAGATACTGAGCACGTCCTGAGAGATACAACAGTGAACAACAACTATAGTCCAAACTTTATATTCTGGAGGAACTATAACTTAAGGAAATAATCTAAACTACTAAAAGAAATCATAAACATAAAACCATTAGTGACAATATTCACAATGGAAACAATAAATATCTAACAATAGGAAAATGTTTTATCTACTGAGTGAAACTCTGCGGGCATGAAGGGAAGGGTATGTACTAATTTGGAAAAATGCTTTTAATGTAAAATAAAAATTAGGGCACAAAATAGCTTGTATATCATAACTGCAAATACATAAAAATAGGAATATAGAGAAAATAGTGGACTAAAACTGACCAAAATGAAATAGTGGTTAAGAAAGCAGCATGATGAGAGACTTTTTTTTTTCTTTCACTGGTTGGAAACATTAGTTTCTTTACCTGGGTTTAGGTTGGGTTTTGTTTATTTTATTTTTTTTGTAGTTTTCCACAAGAAATTGCTTTTGAAATCAGAAAAAAATCATATTTTTAAGTTAGTTTCCTACTGTCTGGTTACAGTGCCTGACAGACAATCTATCAACATCAGATAGATCCAGTTTTCTCCAGGTCTGACAGGTCCTCCTTGGGGTATGCAGCCCAGACAAGTCTCTTCCAGGACCAGATGCGCTGGGCTTGTTCCAACATGCCATCATGCAGTCCTCCTTTGCCCCAGCGTCCTGTGTGGCTTTGTATTTTGTTCGTCTTTCTAACAGGACCAGCATCTAAAAAATAGGCACTTAGCTTATGTCTGCAGGATTGAACTGAAATGCTCTAAAAATGACTCCAAGGTTTCTTTTTCCTAATAGTAACTGACATTTTGGAGCACATCACACAATAACTAGAGTTTTTATTGTTTTCTAGGAATATCCACACATTAACAGGCTCTGGGCTGTGAGCTTGATGAGACAGAGGGAGATGTTTTGCTCCGTTTTCTGACCACCAAGGTCCCTCTCACCTCCATTCCTCCCCCAGAGCTAACTCTGAAATTGCTTTGATTAAACAAAAAAACTAATTTCTATTTTTATTAAAGACAAACCCTAACTTCCAGTTAGGGCTTTAGACAACTACAGGATAGTAAAATTCCAACTAAGAGCAAGTATATTTGACCCTTTGGTTATCTTGAACAATTATTTCTTTTCTTTCAATTTTATTTTGCATTGGCTTCAGATGTACAGCTTCGTGGTTAGACAATTACATACTTGATATAGTGCTCCCCTCAATATTTCCAGTACCCCAGCTGGCACCACATATAGTTATCACGGTATTACTGTTGACTATACTCCTTATGCTTTACTTCTGTTCCTGTGACTATTTTGTAACTACTACTCTGTGCCTTTTAATCCCTTCACCTCTTTCACCCAGTTCCCCAACTTCTCCCCCTTATGGCAACCACCAATTCACTCTCTGTGCCTATGAGTCTGTTATAATTTTGCTTGTTCATTTATTTTGTACTCTAGATTCCACATAGAAGGGTGTCACAGGGAGCGTGGGGTGCGGGCGCTCCTGGATCTGAGGGTCACTGGAGCCAGCTGAGGAGGGAGTGGGGCTCTGAATCCTGCAGTCAGTCCCGGGGTTGTCACTGATGGGGGGGAATAAACACGAGTCGTCACAAACACTTCTCTCTCTGCCAGGAGAGGGGACATGGCTCTTCCCTCTAGGGGAGAAGGTCTCAAACCCCATGTCCAAAGGTTTTTATTAAGAACTATATGCACAGGGATATGGTTGCAAAGCTCATCAATCAATGTCAAAAGGCTATGTTTACAGAAATCAAAGAGAGGTCATAGATAACAATTGGAGGAACACAAGAGATCTGCCTCAGTCAGGGTCTACGAATAATGTAAATCTCCTTCCCAGTATGAGCCAGTTATCACAGCTTATGAGGGAAGAACAAAGCATGCTTAGAGGAACTTACTTCTAGGCCTGATTGTCCCTGGGAACTGCCTGATCCAAGGGCTGTACCTGCCTTTCCTATTGTTTCAAGCCTGAACCAAGCAGGTGGGGCAGAGCCAACAAGAGATGAGGAGACTTCTTTCAGATAGAATGTCGACTCTGGCCACGTCCAAGCCGAGCCGAGGAGGCCGGGACTTTTGGCCCTTTCTCCATGTTCCCCAAGTCCTTGTCTGCTGCCCATACTGGCCGATGTCTGTCTTAGGTCATCTCTCCTCATGAGAAAACTTACCCATCATCAACAGACTATCACAGGGCCAAGCAGGGTGACGTGAGGGACGCAGGGGCTGCGCCCTTGCCAGGGGAACAGGTTTTATCTCCTCTGTGGCCTGTTTTCCCAAGGCCTCCCTGATTATTTCCAGCCTTGGGGCACTCTCTCCTGTCAGAGAGGCTACAGTCCCTGAAACCAGGCAGGATGGTTCCCAACATAAGGGTATATAAGGAAAATCATATGGTACTTATCTTTCTCTGACTTATTTCATTGAGTGACATACCCTCTATGTCCACCCATGCTGTGACAATGGTTAAGATTTCATTCTTTTTTATGGCAAAGTAACATATAGGTTCCACTGTATATACGTGGAACCACAGCTTATTTATCCACTTGTTTACAGATGGGCACTTGGGTGCTTCCATAGCTTGGCTATTGTAAAACTTCATAGAACATAGGTATGTATATATTCTTTCAAATTAGGTTTCTTTGAAGAAATCCCCACAAGTGGAATCATTGAGTCATATGGTAGATCCATTTTAAATATTTTTAGGGAATTCCATATTGCTTTTCACAACGGCTGTACCAATCTGTGTTTCCATGAATAGATCATGAGAGATCTCTTATCTTCACATTTTCCCCAAAACTTGTCATTTGTGGATTTATTGATGACAGCCATTCTGACAGGTATGATAGGATATCTCATTGTGGTTTTAATTTGTATTTCTGTCAATTAGGGATGCTGAGCATCTTTTCATATGTCTACTGGCCCTCTGGGCAGAGTCCAGGGGCCCAGAGCAGGGCTTTGAGGCAAGTTGGTAACCAATGACTATAAATTTTCTCCAATGTGCTTTAACTCTTTCTTGTTAATATATTAACACATTTGAAGTTTTTTATTTAATATTTAGCAACCAAGGTAATAATCATAAACATCATTGTCTTTGCTGAGTTCTTCCAGAAGTTGACTCTGAGAATAATACCCCAAGGAAAATAGTTTTTTTGTGGTATGTAGAAATATATAGGGAATAGAAGGATAATAATTTCAAATAGAGGGAAAAATGATAGAGGAAGGGAAGCCATAAAGTAAATCCAATATTTAGACATCTACCACAGTGGACAACTGAAGCTATACTCCCTCAGAAAAACTCTGAAAATACAAAGGTCATTTTTATCATTTTTAATGTACACTGTACTTAATATATGGTATATTGTGGTTATATAGTAAACAAATAATTTTGTTTGCTACTGTCAGATACATGCTAGAAACTGCTTTTTGATAAATATATCTCTATTTAATTTCCTTGTAATAGACACTTTCCCTAAAAGCAAAGACTTCGCAAAAGCAAAATAATTTTGTGTTCTGGTTTTCAAATACCACTGAGAAGTGGTAAGGTATAGTTGTTAAGAACCCCATGTCTCAAGCCTGGTTTCAGACTCTGTGCTCAGATACTTACTAGCTGTGCACTTTCAGCAAGTTATATAACCTCTCTGTGCTTCAATATCCTTATCTTGTTACGGAAAGCCAGACTCAAGACACGATTCAGGGAACGGAGTAAGCCTTTATTCACACGCGCGGGCTCAGAGGAGGCAGTCTCCAAATTCTGAGCCCCGAATCGGGGTTAGATAGGGGTTTATAAGCCCTAGCATTCCGGGCGGGAAACGGATGGGCTTCCCAGGTGGGGGAAGGGATTAGCATTCAGGTGGGAGATTGATGAGATTGATGTGCTACCCAGGCGGGGGAAGGGATGTGAAAACGGGCTACAGGAACAGATAAGCAATGATTAACAGTTAACCTGGGAGGGGTCTCTGGCTAGGCTGCTCCTCCCAAGTCATCTTGCCCTTATCAATCTATAACATTAAAATAATAATTTTACCTTCTCAGTAGTGCTTTGGTGAAATTTTAAGGAGTTAATATAAATAAACTAGAATAATACCTGGCTTTTAATGAGCCCCTTTATAAATGTTTGTTGATATTTCCAGGGGGGAGAGGTGTTTTGCTTTGTTTTTGTTTTTTTACTCAGCAATCATTTGTTGAACCTGTACTTTGTGCCGGGGGCTACAAGGCTACAAGTCAACAGTTTGGTAAAAAAGACTAACAACAGTTGATGGACAAATTAAATACACAATTGTATTACCATGTTTTTAAGACCCTAAAGCACAGAACAGGAGCAAACAACCACTTGGGTGATGCCAGGACATGTCTGAGTTGGTGTTAGAGGGAAAGCAGGCACTATGAGATGGAAAGAGAGGACAATGGATGCTCTGGGAAAGGAGAACAGCCTGTGTAAAGCAGACGACTTGTGTACTGGCAAAGGGCATCAGAGCAATGGTGAGAAATCTAAGTGTGACTGAAATTGACAGTGCTGTGTAGGAAGAAGTGCTAGGTTTGAATTAGTCAGTAAAGGTCTTTGCTTACTGGCTAAAGGATATTGACTTTCTTCTATAAAGAAAGAAAAGCCAGAAGAGATTGGTTTTTTGTTTGTTTGCTTGTTTTTGTTTTTCATTTTTGCAAGAAGTGACATCACAAATTTCTTAGAATGAAAATTTGGTCATCAGTGTGAAGTGTTGGCTGGAATCAAGAAAGCAAAGAGTCTGCTGTGGCTGTTGTTCAAGTCAGAGACAATGCAATTGGAGTAGTGGGGTTTTCTCTGTGGCAAGGCCGTGGGGACAAGAACAAATGGCAGGTTGAAAAAAAACTTTGGAGTTTTTCAAACTCCCAACTATTTTGGACTGTTGGATAGGTCTGCACAGAGAAGAGCAAGGGGTTATGAAAGATACTGTGATGTTCAGCTCTTGAAACTTGGCTGGCCATGTAAAGAGGCATAAAGAAAACAGAGACAATCAGATTTTGGTCTAGGGGTAAGGGAACTCTGAGGAGGTTAGATAATGACAGGGTAAGTTTGAGGAACCTACAGGAAATTCAGGCCGAAGTGTCAATTTGGGCGTCTTGGATTGTGAGACATCAACATGCAAGTATGTAAGGAGATGATCTCACCCCGAAGTTGTAATCTGGACAAAAATTAGATGATGCCCCAGTGCCTCCATCACACCAAAATGAGCATATGAGATGCGTGTAGCTGCTAAGCTGAACAACATCTCTCACTCCCAGTTCTTTAATGGGTAAATCTTATACAGAAATCACTGTATAACACATGTTTCTCTTTCATGTTTCAAAAAAACCATGTGGACATTTTGTTTTATGATCAATTTTAGACTATATCCATTCTAAAATTGACAGGGAAAATCAAGTCTTGATTCAAAATATATGAGCCATAATTATAATGCAGTTGTTCTAAGATTAACCTATCGGCAATCACTTGATTTCCACCATTTATTTTACATAGTGGTTGGCTCTTTCTCCCTTGTTACTGTATATATGTATTTATCTTAGGGTTGTAGCATTGACATAGACTTTCCTATATAGAGGGGGCCTATGTTTCAAACAAGGATCTTAACTATGTTTCTCTGCTAAAACTCTAAAACAATAAAGCTGAGTTTTCTTTAAAAAGAAAACCACACATATCCCCAAGTGTTTTCACTTTCAATGCAGTGGTCATTTAAGAGGCTAGGCATCTTTTTCCAATGGTGCTGCCATCTCTGTAAACAACATCAGAATTCTTTAAGGATAATCATCGAAGCCTTGCCACTCTTAGTTTAATGTACTCAATAACAGCACATTCTCATTCTTGAAAGTTGGATTTGATTTTTATTGCCAATCAAGTATTATTTGCAGCCAAGTTATTAAAGTAAACAAGTAAAATCAAGAGTGAAGTATATTTTTAAAATGATAAGTTTTCTTCTGTTTTCCTATTGTGATAGGCAAATCCCAAACACAAAGTCTAAACATGATTGTATCCTTGCAATAAATACCACTTTGAAGGAAATACACATAATATTACATGTTCTGGTATGTTCATTAAAAGGAAAAAATCAGTATCATAACTTTGTTATAAAATATTATGTTACTACTCTTTTATATTTTTTATTAATAACATCAAGACAGTCCATCAAAGAAATTAATTTTAGATAAATTTTAATAGATACTGAAGTTTTATAAAAATATATTCACCAATAGTCCTTTGCACAATTATCATTAAGGATTTCAAGATAACCCAATTTTAATTGGTTTATTACTAACTTAAATATCCTTGTCCTTGATATGTAATGAAACATTCTGGTATTTTTTAGTTTATCCCTTAAGACCACAACCTTAATTTAACCATACATCAACATTTTTGATAACAACTAAAATGTTAATGGACAAGTCTAAAAAAATACCAATGGCCTATTTTTCATTAAAAATAAAATACCCTTTGGAAAAGAGTTACACAGATTGATCGTAACTGAATATTGTTCCCTTAAGGCACAGCAATGGCCTAAGTCTAATTGGTTCACACAAAAGAACCTGAAGGAAACCTTTGGCTGAATGTCATCTTATCTTTAAATTTTTCAACAAATATTTGACAAATGCCTAATTATAGACAAATGCTTCATTATATTCACAGTTGTATACAAAGTAGGCAACTAGTTTGTTTGGTTTTTAGTTCCTGCTATTAGGCATGATGCTATGTAGTAAAAACACAGTGGAAAACAAGACGGACACAGGCACGACCCTTACCTCTGCAGGGTTTGTGGTCTTGGAATACATCATGAACAACTTCGGATTCTACATAGATCTTTAATCCTTTCTGTGCATTAAAGGGAAAACTGACAATGATCAAATATCACTGCATTTCATTTTGATGAAAGTTTTGAGTATGGTTAACCAAATCAAGTGAAAGTGTGAGGGAATCCTAAATAGTCTTCATTTAATAAAAGCCTGTGCTAGCTCGATGACACTACATGCTAGTGTGTCTTACCACCACATTTCTTCTGAGTGGCATTGTTTTATTGGCATTCAGGATCATAAACAGATGTTCTCAATCTTGTATTTCACTGTTATCTTCAGTGATTTACTCCTCCTTTTCTGGGCTAATTGTCTGTGAAAAATTTTCAAATTCATATGGAATATGGAGCACATGGAAGTAAAGGATAGAGAGGCATGACAAAAGCATATTCCAAGGTATGATGACAACCACTTCATTTTGTATATAAGTTTAATAAAGCATTTGGAAATATCAAACCCTTAGCTCTACAATAATGGTTATTTTTTGAGCACTTACCAGGAAGAAAGTATTCTTCTTAGCGCTTTACATATGTTACTTCATTTAACTGCCACAAGCACCCCTTAAGGTAGGTATTACTGTCCTTAGTTTACAGATGAAGGAACTAAAGCTCTAAGAAGTGAATTCACCCAAAGTCGTACACTTTATATTTGTTTAAAATTACATTTAAACTCAGGTCTATACAACTCTAAAAAAACATTCTTAGCACTATGCTATACTGCTTTATTACAATAAGAAGGAGGGGAAAGAGGAAGAGGAGGAGGAATGTTTCTAGTGATCATTATTGAAGTTCATTGGTAAAACCAGTTTTTACCATTTTATTTAAACTCATTTCCAAACTAATTACAGCAGAAAGATAGTGGAAAAATAGTTGTCCATGCTTGCTCTACATCCTAGAAAAAACTGATAAGAAATACAACTTTACATCCCCAGGTGGATTGTGGGTTCCCATTAGCCTATCATTTCAATTGTTATCTCTTTCCCATATCGTGTTGTAAAAAGCTATCTTAATATCAAATCCTCAGTGGTGACAGTTCTCAGGGCCACTCATATTTTTCTACACAGTGGGATTCAAAGCTATTGCTATATCTGACATAGACTTAAAATTAATTGAAGATGAGCACAATAATTATTTTAGCCAATATTTTCTGCTCCAAACTCTTTAATATTTTTATAAGATTTTTGACAAGAAATAGAGTTGACCGACTTCTTCTCTAGCCAAGGCATAAGGCCACAGTGCAAGAGCTAGCACCAGGAAGAATAAAACTATGTGGCTAGTTGCTTTGCAGGATAGAGAAAACCTCCACAGGGAGAGAAAAAGCTATGAAATCGTAGCCCCAAGCAGGAGTTGACCAATAAAACACAAGGTCAAACAAGAATGTGGAACTATAATTCACTTTGAGCAAATCTTGTCATTTTTTGGTGAGGCAGGACAAGCATTATCTTTACAAGTTCAGACTGGGGCTATGTAACCATCGGGTTCTGTCCATAGATAACATTAACCCATGTGGTAGTTTGATACTAGGGAAGGGAGATGGAGCAGCAGTGTAGCCCTAGGGAAAGCCCAGCATGAAAGCTTCAAATTAGATGTCTGAAATGGCTAAGCTGTCTCACATGACAGAGATGAGATTAAAAGGAATTGAGGCAAGTATTGGTCCTGACTTTCCCAGGAAGATCTCTCCAGTAGCCATAGAATCTTTATATTATTCCATTCTGGCCAAGGGCTGGACCTAGAGTCAGGAAACTAGATCATCAGATCTAATCACTAAGCCAAACTGTTTGGACATCAAGTCTAATCAGGCTCATGAATGTGATCTAGGTCAATCCTAGCACTTTGAAACAGTTCAAAGCACAAGAGAAGCTCACACAAGTCTATAGCACAAATCCCAACCTGGAGAATATCGAGGTCCTGGAAAGATCACGAATATTTTCTTCTGACAATTTCTGAGATGATGAAGATGATAAATGATGATGATATCTAAGAGTGACTATTTAATATGTATCAAGCACCATGCTAAGAATTATATCCACAACTTGATGGTTCTCAAACAGGTCTACTTGAAGCTTGAAGCCCAAGGCTGTCACAATGAGAGATATGTACAAAAAGTAGTAAGTGCAAACTTTGGGAAGAACCTCTTATCATGGGCCAAAACTATGTCTAAATAGCTGTGCATTTTCTTTCTGTTTGATGTAATATAATGAAAAGCACACAAAATTCAATCAGAATTCTAGGTTTCTAATCCTGGATTGGCCGCTGACAAATTTGGGCAAATCATAGTCACTGCCTCTTTCTCAGTTTTTTCCAAATATAAAGTGAGTTGTCTAATTTAGCAATCTCCTAGATCTTTTCAAGTCCTGTGGGGTTTTTTTTACTTTGTTTTGTATGGGATAGAAGGCTGAACATACGTACAATATATTGGGCTTCAATAAATATAAATATCTTTTAGGAGAATGGTGATTACCAAGGAACAGTGCTAAATATTAGCTGACCTATAGACAGTATAAGAATCTATATTCAAAACTCCATCAGTGTCCATGGAGTGTTGTGGGTGGCTGAGTTTATGGGGCACAATTTTGCCTATAGGAATATTGACATTTCACTTGTGCTTTCCTAAAACTTGTGGAAATCCTACAGTACAAGATTAAGAAATACTGTTCAGGCATTTGAGCTGTAAAATTTTAACAGCTCACTGCTTACAGGAAAAACATTTAAAATCAGGTGTTTTGCTAATATTTTGCAACACTATTGACTCTTGTAATGGAGAATCCAGCATGATGAGAGAGAAACATCAAAGTAAACACTTTCAGAATTCCGAGTTAGAAACTATCCTCCTACCTAGATGGACAGAAGATATTTGAATCTCTGTCTTCTATCTGCCCTCTTAATAAATGGAGAGTATTAAATCAAAACTGTATAAACCAAGCACCCAAAATTCTTGCCAGAACAGAAGAGCACACTAACCTCCTCAACAAACAGTCTCTTGAAATACAATGATTTGTGTAAGTATCATTTTTAAAAGTCTCTATTATTGGGTTGAATCAAAGTGAGGACATACATACCAGCATGATTCTCAAACATCTCTCTTCCTTTTTATTCTGGCATTCTTTAAAATGGATTTTGATTTGAATTAACCTATATTTTAGGGAAGTATCTCATTCCTATCTCCTCTTTCTCATTGTGGATTATTTTATTGGAACCTATGAGAAAACAAGCTCTTAGAGTTTGGCTAGTTGCTCTCTGCATATATTTTTTCCTTACATTTTCCACTATATACAGTACATTAAAGCTAAACCATGGCCCCAAACATCTAACAGAAACCAGCACATTTAAAAACTTGGTGGTGATAACTATACTGCTCACAACTGTATTGAACATATAAATGGCTGCTTGTCTTTAAGAGGGGAAGGTAACACATCAAACGAGGGTGTCGAGCGTTTTTTTATAATTAAAAACATAACTGTAAACCTAATTCACTCTTTAATTTTTTAAATCCTAATGCTTATTTATTCTCTAACAAAACAACAGCCTGGAAAGAGGAAAAGAAAACCAACAATGACATGGTCAGAATATATGCACATATTTTGGAGTTTTGGCACTAATTAAAATATTCTTTTCCAATTGAATATGGAATTAATAAATAAAAAGAAAGAGATGGGGAGGGGAAAATGTGTCATTTATTACTCAGATAGCTGGGTGGTTGATGTGACTTGTATCAGTGGAGGAGAGTGTTTCCTAACATTTAATCCAGAATTAGACAGGCTAATCTGCCCAGCTTTAGGCACTGCTGGGCAGGATCCTTCCACATGCAGCCAAGGAAGGGTAGAAGCTTCCTTGGGGAGGAGTAGGGCACATATTTCCTGTAGGCAGGTGGTTCTCAAAAAGAATAAAGGAAGGAGTGGGTCCAAACATGGCCAGTTTACTCCAACCAAACTCATCCATCAGACAGCCATCAGTCCACCTGGAAATGGGTGAGCAAAGAGGCAGACGAGGTTAGGAATGTTACATTCTGCCTCTCCATATGGGAGAAAACAAAAGACTGGGGAAGAAATACAATTCTTTAATAATCCTATAAGATAGTCATTCCCTTGGCTTGGGATAGGCATCAGGGAGCAAACTCATATCCCCATTGCCTAGTATAATCCCTTAAACAGCAGAAAAATATTCTATGTAAATTGCCACTTAAAATCATAGGATTAGATTTCTTACAATGCAATAGTCAATTCCTAGAAATAGATAACAGAGGTATTTATGTTTGCACAGAACTTTACAACTGTTCATTTTAGCAACTGACCTGATAGTCAGGAGGGGAAGATGAAGGGGCAGGGCAAATTCCAGGCAAAGGATAATATTCGTATGCCCTGTTATGATAAAGAAGTTCTTAGGAAACCAACTAGAATTACTTTCTCTTTCCCAAAATACGCACACTAGGGAGAAAGTGTACCTACTATACCCAAATGTATCTGAGAATTATGCATGTTGGCAATCTGGGTAGCAAACTCTTTCCATGTCTAGTGATGTTGTTTCAAAATCACAGTTTTCCACCCTATTAGCTCTCCAAATTGCTCCTCCCTAACTTTCTAGGTAAATTTTTCTAATTTTAAATCATTTAGACTTAAATTGGTCAAACCCTTTTTCTCACGATAAATATAGAGACAAAACTGAACTACAAGGCTCTATCCAGAACAATATCATATGGAATCTGTAGTCAAGAGGTTCTCGGCTTTATGAAAGGTACTGTTTTTTTAACAGACCAACACGTTTTGTTTTTGACTATTATTCCAGTATTCAGATTTGTTTTTGGTTGTCAAAGATGTTTAAAGGAATTACTAAATTTTAATTGTTTAGCATTTCTTAATATATTCGATAAGAAATACTAGACCATGATCTTCTAAAGGACAGATTGCTTTAAATTTACCATATAATATGCATGGTTTTAACAATGATAAGTACCATTTTGGAAACCTCTATTGAATTATGGCAACTGGAAGATTTATGCCATGTACAAAGCAGGTTCATATTAATCTAGAAAATTCTCTTTACTATCAGTGACTAACTGTGAAGGGAGGTAGAATAGATGAGGTAAAGATGACAAGGACTGGCATGTTATAATACTTATTTTACTACCTTAAATACTAAATTTTTTAAATTGAGGTCCTTTCAATTTTAAGTCACTTGCATTCATGATTGATTTCATCTGCTTCATCTTTCCTTAGACTCCATGAAAGAATCTTGTTTGGGAAATAGAAAAAAAACACATATGATTTTTTTCTAAGACTCCAAATGAGCCTACCCAAGAATAAGTGTGTGTGATAATTTCACCCCCTCCCCTGAAAAACAGCTCAAAGGCAGAAAATGCAATACATGTGAAGACAGCAAGGCATTTTGTCCCACCTCCTTGACTCCCTGTATGTGATACTAGAACATCGAGACTCCAACAGCAGTGACCAGTCTGGACCCTCATGTGGAATTTGTGAAAATTGAGTTTCCCAGGCATTAGTATGTGAGGGTTCTCCCACCCAGAGTCACATGTACTGCAAGAGACAGAACCAGAACTAGGAACAAGGTTTCCTGACCCAAGTCCAAAGGTCTTTCTTTTATCAAGCCTGGAGCAAGAGCTGAGGCTTACATAGTGCAAATTAAGGGGAAGAGGTAAGGTTTGACTCTTAAAACCTAGTAAGAGAAGAACTTTTCCAAAAAGAGTCTTTTACTTAGAATTTAGAACTTACA
Source organism: Pteronotus mesoamericanus (assembly GCF_021234165.1). Lineage (NCBI taxonomy): Eukaryota > Metazoa > Chordata > Mammalia > Chiroptera > Mormoopidae > Pteronotus > Pteronotus mesoamericanus. The sequence goes on along the minus strand of NW_026555325.1, from coordinate 16,769,366 downwards.
TTTCGATGAAAGTTGTTAGATACCTGAAAATGTCAATATTATGATTTAGTTTTTCTAGCCTCAGCAAAACAGATCTATATTTAAATCTTTTAGAACAAGATTCTGTCTCTGCTAGAAAGCCATCAATAATCAAATTTTGGAAAATGGGGGGCTAAGAGACAAAAATGGGAGGTGGAAGGCTATATTCCAACTACTGGTTTGGGTACATTTTAAAGAAATTCCAGATTAGTTTATTGATAGGATTTATGGGATGAGTTTCATCAGAAAGTAACACGCTCTTCATGAATGTGTATTAATCCAAATAAGGTAATTCTGTCTTCTTACAACCATCTGTTGAAAATGAATTTTTATGAGTTGCCTTTTCAACACAGAGAGAAAACAGATGTACATTTAACCTGTTAGCTCAGCCTATTCTAAAGTTTGATAAGATGTCTAGGATGTCACATACAGAAATTAAAAATAAATCTGTTTACCTTGGGCTTTTATAGCTTAATATTTCAGGCAGAACAAAAGTCTATAAATAAAACTGTTTGACTTTCAAAGCTGATAGAGCCCATCACCCTGCTTTCTGCACACTTGCATCATCACTGAGCCTTTATTTTTAACACTTTAAAAGAATTAAAATTGATTTGGACTAATGGAAAATGTCATCTTATTGCCCTGCAAAGACACTGAACAGAAGGGTCCACAGAAGAGGAATCCAACTGGCAGAGTGGAGACGCACTATACTTTCTAAACGATGGTTTAAAGGATTAGTAGAGCAAGCAAGGCACTTTCAGCCTGAAGGGCTCCAGCTGTACACTACTCAGCTACAGTAGGAGATATTAGTTTGTTTCCTGTTAGCTGGGAAACATTGGGAGGCCTTTTCTCAAGAGTGGATATTAAAGTTTCTCCCCAAATGCTAATAGAGCTATCTTTCTAAAATGGTCTGTCCTGTTTTCCAAAACTGTGTACATTCCTTCAGAGCAGGGCCAGATTTTATGGTGCTTTGCTCCCACTGTGTCCAGCAAATGCTTGGAGCCCACAGAGTGCTTGTCAATGGTGATAAGGAATGTGACTGTCATTTTAAAGTTCCTTCCAAAACACTTGGTGGAAAGTGAGAGGACTTGCTTTCAATCTTTGGTTTTACTGTTTTGTAAGCCATGTAGACATCCCCTTTCTGGGTGTCATAGTTTGCTCATCTGTAGAGTTGATTCTCCCAGTATATGATATATTTGAATTATCAAAATTCCATGATATGTAGGGGAATAAGACAGACAAGAGATCTATTAAGAAGCAGTCCTACAACAAGTCAATCTAGAAATCCTGAGTATCTTTTGGACATGAAAAGCCCAAGGTTATAACCATGCTATTATTATATCCTCATCTGAGCCTCCTAAATGGCATTTGTCTCAATTGAGTCTCCAGATATATTTTCAGTATCTCTGTATATATATAATATATAATTGAGCCCATACAGCAGTTTATTCATGAAATGTCCTTATATGGGTTTACGGGTAGAAAACATTCTAGTCCAGAGCAACTGGAGAAGAAACAGAATGGAAGCATATGACATACCCATGGTTAGTTAGCAAGTTAAGAGAAAGAACACCCTGCTTCTTTAAAAAAAAGTACTATAGAGCACACTAGTTTTAGAGTTGGAAGATGTTAGATTGTAGGACTGCTTTTTACCTTTGGGAGTTACTTAATCTCTTGGTGGCTCAGGCTCCTCATCCGTCAAGATTATCTTCAAACAATGGGATCTAACCCTGCCCACCAAGAGTTAGGCTAAGGTCACTCACATGAGGTAGTATGCTTAAGCATATATTGTAAAGCTCTGTGTAAAATTAAAAATAATTGTTAACAGAAAGAAAACAGAATGGTTATATAGCAGCCAGGAATGAGCAGCCAGAGGGGAAATAAAGGCAGGACCCTCACCATTAAAGTCTAACGAAGAACTTAATATAGGAGGCTGGAAGCAAAGGAAAACATGTCTCACCTGTTGATCCAGCAATTCTGAGCCTGGTCTGATAAGATTGCCAGGCATTCCAAATATCACAAGCAAAACTATGATAGCACAGGAGATGGGGAGCCCATGAAAATCTGCGTGTATCATCTCCACTAGCTGGAAAAAGGAAAACTGTGACACTGTATTCATCCCAAAACCTGGAATGGAAAAAGCGTGGTCTACAGTGCCCAGAGAAAAAGCCCATAAAACAACTTTGGTTAATTGTCTGCCTTCTGTCACATATAACAAATGGAATCTGGAGAAAGATAATGATTCAGGCTAACAGACCTCCACACATACCTACGTCTGGGTGGTCACGAATCTCAGGTCCCTTTCCCAGACAGGCTTAGCACTGGGAACACACATTTTAAGGAACACTACATTTGTTCCTGTGACACATTTGAAAAACTGCTAGTCTTGTGCAGATCAGGATGGACCCACACTTGAGTCTCTCCATTGGTATGTTCAATTGGTCATTGTCTTAGCCCTCTCACTCTGGGAGCTTCTAGTGTATGAATCTAGATAGTGAGGACCTTGCAGGTCAAGGCATCTCAAGCAATTCAACTGTACTTAATTTTGGATTCTATTTTAGTCCTGGATATAAATATTGCAAGGCCACCAAGTTGCCCAAACTAAGATAGAGACACACAAAGAGCACTTCTAAATGTGACCTACTTAAAGTAAGCAGGGTCTTTATTTTTGAAAACCTATGTATCTACGTCGGCTTCTGAACTCAGCTGGGGCAATTTACCCTTCAAAGTATTCAATCAGATTTTCATACCAATTAGGATAATTATCAGCACAGTTTAAACAGGTTTCTTAATTATAGCTACAAGTATCTTTCTCAGAAAACAAGCCCCAGAGCTTTTAACAAAAAGAGCTTTTTGTAAATAGTAGGTAAGCACTAATTTCCATGCCTCACATCAGTGAAAAAATAATATGTCTTCTAACATCCATTTTCAGGTCATAAAGTTTCTAACCCTTTATCCTAGCTGTTAAAACTGTAGGATCAGACTACATTTTTTGGGTGTCTAATATTTGGGTATACATCACTTCACACTGACACTAGCTAGAAAATAACATCTCTGACCATCTCATTAATTAAAAAGTAAATATGAAGCTGTCTTGGATTTCCTTTCATGCTCAGCCTGGAGTGCCTCATTTTACTTCTTGTTAAGGACAGACTTGCCTAAGAAGCAAGGAGGACTTGTGCTGGCCACGCTGTGACTTAACCTCTCTCTGCTTCTGATGTAAAGCACACTCCTCCCTCACTCACTCATGTGTGACATGGATTCACATGTGGGAGGGTGGGCTGGAACAAATGCTTCAAGGAAGAGTTTCAGGTGGCTTAAGTTCAGTAAAAGGCCAGAACACCATTGGGTATAGGCCAAGTGATCTATGTTCTAAGATACACCAACTACACAGGGAAGGAACAATACATAATTCATCACAACCTTTTTTGTTTTAGGTCAAAATACATTTTTTCCATGACTCTCCCCTTTTATTTAGAAATCTAAATGTATGTCAAAGAAAATGTAACCACGCAGCTCAACTATCTCAAATTAATCTTCAGGGGAGTTATATGAATAATAGCATTCAATTTAATTAGCACTTCTCCGTCCATGCAGTGCCTAGAAAGCATCAGAGATGCACAACATAGAAAAGATATCACTTTGTGAACAAATGGCAACAGAGACTTGTCAACTCTATGTCTGTCAAAGTTAATCACTAAAATCAACATATAAATAAAACATTAAAATTTTTTTTCAAAAAAAAATATAGGATGGTAAGAGCTAGAAGGAACCTTAGGAATCAGCAACACATCATTCCTACTTTATAGAGAGGGAACTACAGCCCAAAGAGTTAAAACGATCACAAAGAAATCTGTGATAGTAGAATGCAAGCATTCTAACTTCTAATATGAATTCTACTCTACCTCTTCTCGTTGCTCCTAACAAATGGAAGCTTTTGTGTGTGGGGAGGGAGAGGGGGCAGTAAAATAATCCTCCTTTTCTTCCAAAGCCTTACATGTTTCTATATGTAGTCAAATATAGTAGACAATGGAAACACTTCAGACTTTGGAGTCAAACAGGGCTGGGTGGGATTGCAAGTGTCCTTAGATACCTACCTATTGCATAATCACTAATTAAAATTAATAGGCACTGTAGAAATAGGATAAAGATGGAATCTGAAACTCTAGTATATAAAGAGGACAAATGAATAAGGTAAGACCAGAGGAGGTGATAGTGAACCAGACACAGTACATGTGCATTTTCAGCATGTGTTGTCATGAGGTTATGTCAACCCAGGGCTGCCAGATTGTCTTATTTTACAGGGAACCCAAAAGTCCAAAACATTTTATGAAATCTACGTGTTAAATGGTAGCAACTCATTCAAAATTTTAAAACATCCTGAGAGCCAAAGAAAACATAGGCTATGTTTAGAATGTGAGCTGCCAGTTTGCAATTCCTAAGTGGAGTGTGTCTGGGCAAAGAAAACATAAGGACTGAGGCCAGATCAGAAACAATTCTAGTTTTAAAAGGAGAAGCTGTTGCTTCCATTTAACACAGGACTATCTATGTAACTCAAAATTTCAAAGTTTAAAAGCCCAGATTAATAGAAAATTAGTACTACTACCATTTGATAAATTAATGCCCTAACATACAGTTGTCTAAGGAAATGTGCTTAATGTAGGAGGGGCTAGAAAGATAAGTACGCCATTATCCTTGCCATTTATAAATTTACTCTCTAGTGCAGAGGATAAGAAATTAACAGAAACAGTGAGAATACAGGAAAAATATAAGGTCATTAGAGGGTAGGTATAAGGTTTCAAAAAAAGAAAAATTTCTATTTGGATTGAAAACTCAAAAAAACTTTTGGAAGAGTAAGTGAACTGGGAGGCTGCAGTGACCAAGTTGTTCAGTCAATCAGTAGATGACAAACACCTGTCGAACGTCGCTCAGACACAATTTGGGTGTATGAGTTTCAGTAATGAATAAGGCACTCTGACCTCAAAAAGCTTATACGTTAGTGTGGAGTGACAATATATAGAAAAGAAAACCAAGAAAATGTTATTTCAAGGAATGGTAAATACTAAAGAAAAAGTCATCAAGGGTCAGGGTAGACCACCGTCATTATTTAGAGAGGTGGCATTATTTACTTGTACATCTGAATGGAAACTCAGGGGTCCCGAAAAGCCCAACACACAAGTGGCAATAAGTTGTGCCTGTCTTCTTAAAATTCTCTGTCACCGCTAAAGACAATTTACCTCCTCCACCTCTCTGTTGCTGCCTTTCCATCACACATGCAGTAATGAGATAAAGAGAAACTGGGGCCTATGTGAGGAAAAGGGAAAATATCTCTGGAGAGGTCACATTTAAGTAAGGAAGCCAGGCATGAGTCATTCTGAAGAGTAATCCTCTGCCAAAGGAACAGAGAGAACTAGGCCTGAGACGGGAATGGGCTTGCCATCCTTCAAGAACAGTAAGAAGGCTTCTGTTCCAGGAATAGTGAACAAAATGTAGTCCAGAAAGGCTGAGGTCAGTGAGGTCGGCAGTGGCAAGTAGTGTGGTCTTTTTAGGCTATGGGAGGGAGTTTGATTTTCTTCTGGATGCCAAGTGAAGTCATTGGAAAGTTTCAAACAGGAGAGAAACATGATCTGACCTAGGCCTTAGAAAGGCCAGTTGACTTGGTCTTTGAAAAATGTACAGTGGGAGCAAGGAGTAAGAATGGAGATGGAGTACCATTTGGGAGGCTGTTTCAGCATTTAATACCCTGGCCTGTGCTTCAGTATGTACACCATCCCTCTTGCCAATATACAATGCTTCTTACCTGTTATGCGAAAGAGGTTGTAGCCAGCACCATATCATATCCCATGACTAAGTCAATTCAATGGTCCTTCTGATGGACAGTGCCATGACAATATTAGCCAAAACATATTTTCATATTGATTAGCATCTGATGGCATACCTGTGAATGGTTTTTGATATGCCATGTGACACCCTAACCCATGCTATGAACTTTGGATTTCTTCTTTGTTAATAATATTGCCTAAAATGCATAGCAATTCACAATATACTCCAGTAAGATTTTCACTATGTTTTTTGGTAATGCTGATTACATTTTCCTCCAAGGAACTACCGATATTTAACTTATAAACTGAAAATTGAAGAACCATATTATAGCAAATCTCCCTTCCCCAATAGATGATTATTCAACAGAATAATTTGACTTCAAACATAGCCACTTAAATAATTACAAATATATTCCTGAGACTTAAATTAGCATTAAAACACAAAATAAAACCAATAAATCTGAAAAATCAAGAAACAATAAAAGATTTTTCAGAGTTATATTCTACATCTATCTATCTTCCTATACAGACAAAGAACCGGAGAACCTGAGGGTCAGAGAAAACTTATCCAATATGAAATTTATACCTAAATAGATCAATAATTAAGGACATTGATGCAGTACTCAAAAATCTCCCTCTACTTAAGAAAACACCTTCATAGTTTAATTTTACCAAATTATCAAGGATTGATAATCTCTCCCATATATAAAATGTTCCTGAAGAAAAATTATACAACTTATAAATCAACCTAATCTTGATAATATAACTAGAAGTGAAAGAAAAATGAAATGAATACGTGTGTATAATGTCAAGTAAAATGTTAGAAAATTAGAATCTAAAGTAATTTTTTTAATAAAAATTCATCATTACCATAGGGAATTTATCTAAGAGTGACAGGATAATTTCACATTTGGATATTTATCAACATACTTTATTGCATTAAGGGATTAAAGGGAAAAAAATACATATGGGTTATTTCAGAAAATGCTAAGAGAAAAAAGCATTTGAAAAATTTAACTCCTGTTAAATTTAAGGTACATGATACCTTAAAACTCCTAGAAAACTAGGAACAGAGCAGTATTTCCTAAACTTAATGAAGATTAACTGCTAAAGCCATGTAACAAACATCGTGTATGTGGTGATACTTTAGATATGTTCTCATTACATTCAGGAACATATTAAGGCTGATCTAACTATGAAACATTGTGCTGAAAGACAGAGCCAAAACCAGAAGCAAGACAATGGAAAAGAAATACAAGTATTGGAAAGAATAGGTTTTGTTGCAAGTAACAGAAAATCCAAAGAATCAAGATAGTTGGTTTGTTTTGTTTTTAATTACTCCCTTTTGTAAACATTAGTGCTTGATTCTGAATCATCGGGGATTCCGAATCCTTTCCTTATTGGTTGGCCACCCTCAGCGTGGAGTTTTCACTGCCTGGTCCCAGGTGAATGCTCCAGCACTGTGGCTATCACTTCTGCACTCCACACAAGGAACAGGTGGTAAGATACTTTATTTTCCCTTTAAATACACTCCCCCAAAGTTGCATACATTTTTTTTTGTTTGTTTTGGTTATACCCCATGCCATGGTTAAGATTTAATCTAATGACCACATTAAAATATAAGAGCCAGGGAAATGTAGGCTTTATCCTGTATAACCATATGCTCAGATAAAATTCAGGGCTGTCTCCAAAGGAAAAAAAAGAAAAGTATATTAGATGACAAATACTGATCTCTATGACAGACAGACTTTAAATAATGTCATTATTTAGATTCTTTTCCAAAGAACTTTCCAAAAGAAAGAATTATGAAAATCAGTGAAAGAGTTAGCAAGGTTTCTAGACACAAGATCAATACTCAAAACTCAATAGTGTCAGGAAAAATAAATAGAATGTACCAATGTTAGTTGAAAGTACTCCATTTTTCTTCACAAAGAATTGAGGAAGTTTTGAGGAAATGAGATCTACTGTCTGTATCTGGCAAAGAAAAGAGCCACATCTGGCTCCCATCCTCCTTGCCACATCTGGGCTCCCGGGGCCTGAAGGGACTACTCACAATTAGTGCAGTCATCAAGAGGGCTACCCCCTCAGGGACACGAGGCTTCCCCATCACTAGACGAGAAATAGAAATAGTCTTGGCTGTCAACCAGAAAGGGGAAGAAACTAACCATTGGATCTTTGACTACAATGTTGCTTATGGAAATAAGTACAATAGAGACATGACCAGTAGCCAAGTTCCAGTTTGATTGTGCTAAGGGTAGCCCCCTAACGATCACCTTGGAGAAGCTGCCTATCCCCCAGTTATGTCCTCATTATTGAATCTACCAACAATGGCTTGTTGGTAATTACATCTTTTGTCACCACAATTTCCAGTTAATCCAAGATATTGAGATACAGAGTGTAGGTTTACTTGCTTTATTTATTACCTATCTATCCCTTTTTATCTTATACCCACTCCTCCTTCTCTACCTTCCCATGTGCAACCATTTATATGAAATATATACATACATATATCTTTTATATGAATATATTTATACAATATATATTGCTATTTTACATGCATGTGTTTTAATGTATGTAAATTGTATTATTAAGAAAATCAGTAGTGTTTATGCGAGAAATATCTGGTTAGGAAAAAGCAAAAATAAAGACATCCCATTTACAAAAGCAACATTTATTTAGTCTATTAAAAATGCTAACAAAAGGGGATAGGATTGAGGGTGGGAGGTGGGGGTGGCTGGGGCGGGGGGAAGTGGCAGTGGGAAAATAGGGACAACTGTACTTGAACAACTACAAAATAAATAAATAAAATGGGGGGAAATTTATGAGACCAATTTGGATAAAAGGGAACTTCTTGAAAGTCACAGAGACCTGGATGACTGAAAAGAACTTAGCATATAAAAGCATCGTCTTTCAAAAATGACCTAAAATTTAGTGCAACTACCAATAAAATTGCAATGACATTTTCATAGAATATACTGATTATAAACTTCATACATAAAGAAAAAATATAGCTAAAACAATTTAAAAAATGAAGAGTACTTGCCTACTAAATGTGAAGCTTTACTAATTAAGATGGTGTAATGTTGATGCCAAAATTGTCAAGTAAATCAGTGGACTAGAAGAGAGAGCCCAGAAACTGACCCATAAATCTAGAACATGATACATTATATGGGGTATGTGAACTGGTGAGGAATATATAGAGTTTGTAATAAATTATGTTAGCAAAAGTAACCCTCCTCCTTTCCATCTATGAGCCTGTCTCTATTTTCCTTGTTAGTTCAGTTTGTTCATTAGATTCCTCATATGAGTGAAATCATACTGTAATTGTCTTTCTCTGACTGGCTTGTTTCACTTAGTGTAATGTTCTCCAGGTCCATACATACTGCCAGAAAGAGTAAAATTTTCTTCTTTTTTACAGCCAAGTATTCCATTGTATTCCATTCCCTAGTATTCCATGGGAGGGAGGTTAGAGTGTGGAGGGACTGAGCAAAAAGGAAAAAGAATTCATGGACATGGACAACAGTGCGGTGAGTGCTGGGGGGAGGGAGACATAAGGGGACTAAATGGTAATGGAAAAAAATACAATAAAAATTAAATTTAAAAAAAAGTAACCCTCCTCAGGAAAAGAAATTTTATTATTTCATAACATAAACAAAAATCAGTCTCAGGTACATTAAATGTCTAAATGTGAAAAGATTCTGAAAATTTGGAAAACATATATGACAGAATTAAGCAGAACACACTAAGAACATTTAACTTTAAATTGTAAATAAACATCTTTAGTTTTAATTGTAAAGTTAAAATATTTTCCAGAGAATGAAAGATTTTTGCAATGTGTTATTCATCAAAGAAGTAATATCCTGACAATACAAGGAACTTCAGCTAATTAACGAGAAAACCAAAAATCAAAAAAATAAACTGGGCAAAATATAAGAACAAGCAGCTTGCAAACCAAAATACTGAAAATACAAATGTGAAAATATGCTAATTCTCTCTTTGTGTCAGAGAAACACAAAATAAAATAACAATGATCTCTTTCTTCCTTCACACTAGCAAAGTTTTTCAATCTAATAAAGTATTGGCAAGGATTTAGGGAAAATGTCACTCTCAGATTTGACCAGAGGGAATAAAAAAAATTGTTAAAGCCATCTTGGGATGCAGTCAGCAGTATCTAGGGAAATGCAAACATACCCCATAACCCACGCCTTAGTGACACCAACCTTGGAAGTATAGCCTCAAGAAACTCTCACAAAAGTCCACACACATGAAAAAAGACTGCTTATTAAAGCAATGCTTTTAATTGGGAGAAAAAAGACTATGAACAACCTTCACGTCTAAAAGTAATACATAAGTATACAAGATAAAATGTTATACAACTATTAAAACAAACTAATCTAGTGTGTACTTATGTAAATTATTTAAAAACAAATATGCATAGTTATATACTATTTATGTATATATAGGATTTAGGTGTATATATGCATTATGTATATGTACAGATGTTATGGATACACATGCGAATGAAAAAATATAAAAGGAAAGGGTACTCCCTAAGTTTCAGACAATAGTTCCTCTGAGATTTGAAAGGGAGAATGAGACTGAGGGGTTGAGGGTAGGATTGAGGTAAACTTTATCTCTATTTATATATATATATGACAAGATCTGCCTGGAAAAAGTCCAGCCATTGGTAATATAACAAGAACAGTTTATCCAACACCAATCTAACCTGACAAACAAGGAGAAAGGACTGGAATGTGTGTGTATGAACAATGACGACTTCATTGTCATTGTGGGCAGTAGATGCCATTGAGGGAGCATGTGTACTGTGTGGCCATCTCATTCAAAATGACTGAGCAAGTAGAGCAATGAATCTGCATCAAATTTTGAGTTAAGCTTGAACATTCCTCCACAGAAACTGTTCAGATGATTCAGAAGTCTGCAGCTATGGGCAGCTGGTGATTGGCAGCTTCATTACAACAATGTACCTGCCCATGCATCACATCTCCTGTGAGGTTTTTGGCAAAACATCAAATCACCCAGGTGATTCAGCCCCCCTACAGCCCCAATTTGGCACCCTGTGACTTCTGGCTTTTCTCAAAACTAAAATCACCATTGAAAGGGAAGAAACTTCAGACCATCAATGAGATTCAGGAAAATACAACGGACAAATGATGGCACTTAGGGGACCTGTGTGAGGTTCCAAGATGCCTACTTTGAAGGGCACGGAGACATCATCATCAGATGTACCATGTTTCTTGTATCTTGTATCTTCTTCAGTAAATGTCTCTATATTTTATATTACATGGCTGGATACCTTCTGGACAGATCTTGTATATGAAAATATGAGGTGATATTAACAGGAATTATTCTAAATGAAAATGTATTTTCACTAGAATCTTCTTTGTATTTACTTTTTTATATCGCAAAAGATAAAGAGACAAGTAACCAGTTAGGTCAATTTTAACAAATTTATTATTTGAGAAGAAACTACTTGTTATATTTCACAAATCATCTTTACCGTTGAGTTCCTAATGCATTGAGACAAAAAAAAATGCAGTACATTATATTTGAAATAATAGAGGGTGAAGGGAATAATATCTTAAAAGTGCAAAAACAAAACAAAACAAAACAGATCCCTTCTCCAGCAATAAAGTCACAACAGATGATAAATAACCAGTGAATGCTCTGATGTTCCCTGGATAGGGTCACACTTGAAGGTCCCTTTCTACTTCTGCTGAACCCATAAAAAGAGGAATCTCAGATCCAATGTGTGCAAACACACTGTGTTTTCCAATGGCATGAACACTGATGCTCTTTTCATGAGACAATGGCCTTGAAGAAACTAGGTAAACATGTGTGAGCATGCAATTAAATAACGCTACTCTCTGTTCCCTAAAGTCAGTCACCAATGTAAGATTCACACAAGCAACAAAGTGATTGATTGTATTCATGGAGTGATTTTACAATGAACCCATACTTGCATATCATCATGAGCAGAAAGAACTTTTTTTTTTTTAGTTCACAAAAATGTATTAAACTGTTTACTTCTGTGTATGCTTCTAAATGCATAGATTATACTTCAATAAGAAGCATTTTAAAATTATCAGTGCTGTAACTCCATTCAAAATCGATAAAATCAGAATTTCTGGAGATGGAGATTTAGGCATTGGTATTTTTTATTATTTTTTTAATTTTAATTTTCTTGTGGCAAAACTAAAAACTTTATTTCTGATTAGAGTAATTTATTCTTCAGACATCTTCCTTAATAGTAGAAAGCACCAGACTGGGTTTGGAAATGAGAAAGTCTTCAGTAGGTGATTTTTCAGCTTCAGCAGATGAGCAACAGAATGGCACAGAACGAATTATATTGCATAATTTTTATTTTGTTTCTTAACAGAAAATCCTAGAGAGGGGTGAGAAACATCCAAAAGTTGTTGCGAACTCCCTCTTCAGTGTGTATTTTTATCCTATTCTCAAGGGTTGTCCTGTCCTCACAGGGCAGCCCTGGAAAAGCTGCCACCATCTTGTGTTCCCATTTTAAAGCCTTGAGGTAATTGACTGCTAGTAATACATGCGGCCCCCTCACTCGCTTTTTCTCCTGAGCTGTTGATCCACACCAAAGATCTGGAGAGAACTGGACGGAAGAAATTAGTCAGAGATGCTTGGACCCCAGTGAGGCAATTTTTATTTTTCAGAGGTGCCAGAGTAGATGAAATTGAAAGTTTGAAAAGTATTCCATCTGAATTTGGCATTGTGGATTGGCTGACAATCTCTTGGACTATTATAATTTATATTGTTATTTTCCCCCTTTCATTGAATTTTTGGGGGTAACATCGGTTAAACAAATTATATAGGTTTCAGGTTTACAGTCTAATTCTATATCATCTGTATATTGTACTGTGTGTTCACTACCACCCAGATCAAGTGTCCTTCCATCACCGCGTATCCTCCCCACACATTTTACAACCCCCACCCCCTTTCCCTCTAGTAATCAACGTGCTGTTGTCCGTGTTTACAGGTTTGTTTGCTTTTCAGGGAGAGCATTCATTTTATTTTTAAATGTCCCAAATTATTCTAACATTCAGCCACTGACCTTGAGAAGTATCTTCAAAAGTTTTCTTTCTTTCCAAAGAGGTAATTACCATGCAGATAACTCAATGTAAACATGCAAGCAAAACTATAGACCCCTAACTGTATACATTCCTCCAAGGAGTTTTATATTTGACCCTTTTTTGGTCATGTGCTTGTGATTTACAATCACCTCATGGTTCAGAAATGACCAGCTGTTTTTGAGAATACTTATATACAAAATGTGATCATGTCTGTGGAGCTGATGTTATTGTAGTATTTATCATTTATATTTCTTTTTTTACTCTTGTCTGTTACAGTTGCCCCAATTTTTCCCCGTTGGCCTCTGCCCAGCCCAACCCCCACTCTCACAGTCAATCCCAACACCCTTGTCCATGTCCACGAGTCATTCATACATGTTCAGGAAGAACATTTTTCTAAAAGAGTGTCCCTCAGAATGCTGGTCTTAAAAAGATGCACCATGGGGGCAGGGAATTGCAGTGGTCAATGAAGTCTGGGAAATGATCATTCTAAAACTGCCTCTTGGATACTTACAATGAGTATTTTAGCATTTTAAGGTTCTAAGACATTGTAAAGATGAGAAACTGTTTATTTTATTTAACTCATGAATCCTCACATTTAAAGAGTGATTTCTTTTTTAGAAGTTAATACGTAGTTCTATGACTGGCATGTGAAACAAGTATACTGTGGACCTCAGTGTGACCAAGGCTGATGTATTTTTGGAGGCATTAATTTGGAATATACACAATAAGCAACACAGGCTAAGCCAGCCATGCTGCCCACGGTGACCAGGACGCGGCAGCCTACCGGGATGGGGCAGGATGGATAGCGAACAGGTTTAAAGTGGCACAAATCAAATTTTTTCCTCTGCCTCTCACAGTCCCCTCTCTGCAAGAGCACAGCTTATCTCAAATTCTTCCCAATATGATTCCCAGACCTCACTGTACCTCGTAAACCTGTCCCCTTAGCTGTTGCCCTGGTGACTGAGTTTTCCAATTTCTTCACGTTCATGTCCAGCAAACTGCAGTGATGCTTCTTGTCAGGGGTGTCCAGACATTTGTCGTCTCTGGGCCACACTAGAAGAAGAAGAAGAGTGGTCTTGGGCCACACATTCAATACACAAACACTAATGAAAACAAAAAAAAGTCTCATCATGTTTTAAGTAAACTGATGATTTTGTGTTGAGCTGCACTCAGCCATGCTGGGCCACGTGTGGGCCCGTGAGCCGCACTTTGGACACCACTGCATCTGCCCAAACCAGCCATTATACTGCCTGGAAATGCTGCTGCTGCTGCCACCAACCTAGTAAACTGACTCTGCTGATGACACCCAGGACTGCCATAGCAAGCCTGCAGAGAGTATCATATGCACAAATGGCCCAGCTGCCAGGCACTGCCAAAGCTACGGCCGTGCCTCTCCCATCGCTAGCACCCAACAGTGCACTCAGCACTCGCAAAACCTCAGTCATGTTTTCTTTTATCCCTGCTACTTACCAGGCCTCAGAGTACCTGGAATACGGCCAGAATATAGTCTGAGGGACAAGCACAGGCTGGCCTCAGAATCAGTATGCGTGTGTCGTATTTCTCTTCCTTGGAAGGTCTCACCAATTTTTGAAGTAAAGCCAAAACCTAGGACAAAATATTCATCCATCTTGTTTATTAGTCACTTTTGGAAGGAACACTATGAAATGGTCCTATAATCGTAAGTAAAAATGTTCGTACAATTTTTCATGTCCTCTTTATATCCTAAAAACCTCCATTTTTTCCCTACTTTCTCTGGAAACAAGAGCAAAGATTATGGAAGTAATAGAAAAATTAGGTGTTTTCTGGATGTGAAAGTGTGTGCTTTATTTAATACAGGCTCTACTTGAACTGTGTAAACTGGTTATTTGAGATGCTGATCAATCCCCCTCAAGCCTGGTCCTCAGCTCCACCTCCTCACAACCTATACTTCCCAGCTCTAAGGCCTCCACAATTTGGTCTCACACTATAACCCGAGCCTTATTTTTCTCTGATACAGAGCCATTGTGTATTTACACATTGAACAACATTTATCAATTGCCCACTCCATGATAATTAGGCACCAGGCTGGTCCAGGAGTGAGTAAGACACAGTTCCTCTTCTCAGTGAGCTTTTATAGAGATTTCTCTTCGGCCACGTAAGTTTCCTTAGGGTTTTAGGAGCACACGGCATTCAATTCTCCCCCTATGCTTTCGTTCATTTTCCTCCCTCCACACGTGATGGCCTTTGTCCTTCTAATTTAAACACTGCTTAAATAAGGTACAGCTACAGTTGCCAGATAAAATGCAGGACACCCTGTCAAATCTGAATCTCGGGTAAGTGACAAAGAAGTTTAGTATAAGTGTATCCCAATTACTGCATTCTGTTTATAATATTGCATGGGATATACTTATTCTAAAAGAATAAGTATGTATGAGGATGGGGCAAGATGCCAAGACAATAAAGATGCTATCCTCATACTCTAAGAATTTATTGTTTCAAGAAATCACACAAGTTAATGGAGAGAAAGATATTTGGAGAAATAAAATAACCTGGATTTAAGTAAGGCTCTTTAAAATGTGAGTTCTGCTCTGGCTGGTGTAGCTCAGTGGATTGTGTGCTGGCCTATGAAGCAGAGTTGCTGGTTTGATTCCCAGTGTGGGCACATGCCTGGGTGTGGACCAAGTCCCCAGTTGGGGTGCACAAGAGGCAGCCACACATTGCTGTTTTTCTCCCTCTCTTTCTCTCTTCCTTCCCCTCTGTCTAAAAATAAATAAATTTTTGAACATTTAAAACTTTTTTAAATAAATAAATAAAATACAATGTGAGTTCTATTGTTTTTAACAAGTCACATCACTGCAGAGTATTTCAGTTTTACCATCTGAAAAACAAGGATGCAAGGCACCCTGGAGCCAGCATCTTTTCTTTTCTCCTCCATGTTCAGTAGCAAAGAAAATTGGTCGCTTCAATTGGGTCATGGTTAAAGCATTTACACCATGGAAGTAGGCACGTGCTAAAAATCAGTTTTATTTTTCTCCAAAAAACCTGGTGCTCCATATTTATTAACATACCACAGGTGGGTAATCAAAATGCTTTTTTATATGCCCTCAGAGGTTGTTGATAAAAATATGTATTGTGTGTATTTTCATTAAATACTTCATATAAACATACATTAATTATAAATTCAGTTACAAATATACATCAACATATAAATATACATAGATATTAGATATTATTACAAGCCAGCAGAGATGTGTGCCACTCCTTCAGCATTTTTAGTGAGAAAAACATCAAAACATTTATATACTTAAATATTTGAGGTTAAATAGAATGAAGGTGAGCAAAGATAACACCCATTTCCATTGGAGCATGAAATAATGAGAATGATAATCCTACAAGAGCCATAAACCTCCGCGGGTCACATTTAAGGAGAGCAATCCCTTCTTTCTTCCAAAAAATTTTCCCCAAGTATGACTATTTAAAAGCTGCCAAATTGACACAATAGGCTTCTTTCCAAGCACTAAGTAAAAATTCATTTCCATGGACAGCTGACAGAATGTTGTAATTACATCTCCTATTGTCTCTGGTCTGGTAAGAAGGAAATGCTTTCCTAATTGTCACTCACTGCAGCTCTGTGGACAAGAGCCACAGCAATTCATGGCATATGCTTATTAACTGGGAAATCCAAATGCCAGGTTCTGCCATCTTTGTAGAGTCTGGAGGGTTTTTGTTGTTACTGTTTTGTTTTGTTTTTTTGCTTTTTGTTTTTAAAATTAGACTGATCTACCCTTTACAGTTCATTGGACTTTTACTTGAAGAATTACTGAGCTATAAGGACATATTTTGAGAACCCACCTGATCCTTTCAAATAATTTCTTCTACATTTTCCATTTGTTGCTTACATTATTAATTATGTTGATACTAATGGAAGGTCATAGAAGCATTATAACATAACTTTTTCTCACTCCCTGAATTATATAAAATAGCCATCAGGTTAAAATAAAACATCTTTTTAACTTACAGTCATAGTTACTGACATAATTTTTGTATTACTTTCTATACTACTTTCAACTCTCTTCAGAAATATTTATGAAACTCAACACTATCCCTGATCATTCCTACAATTTCGACTGCATACTTGCTTCATACTGTGGGGAAAAATATTAATAAAATAAAATACTCAATATATATATTTATGTACCCACTTAATATATGTATTATGTAAAATGATAAAAGGAAAATAAGAAATAGCAGATATTATATATGCTCTATAAAAACTGGTAACTTAAATAATTTATGAAATAAGCAGAGAACACCAAACATCAAATATTAGAGTTATGCCTTATTTTCTCATATCTTTGGATGGTACAGTATTTTACATGAGGTAAAATATTCAGCCATTTAAATCTTTCTCCCTTATGTAAAATTATGTCAATTATATTTTAATGAAATCTTTCTAAAATGCATTCTTTATTTCTCTACCTTTTGTAAATAGAATATGCAATAACAAATCAGCCTTTTTCTTAATGATTCAGGTTTGTCACAATATCAATATTGCATATTTCTATAACAGTGAGATCCTAGAGCCACTTTGAGTTTTGTGTAGCTCAAATTCCTGTATGGTGTAACGTATAAGACTTCTTGAGCTTTTGCACCTGTTTTGATCATCTTTCAATTTATTCCTTTATTTTCAAAATGTCACAAGAAAAAAACACTAAAGTGATTGGAGTGCAAGGAAATTACAGGCCAGTATCCCCAATAAACATAGATGCAAAAATCCTCAACAAAATATAAACAAATCAAATTCAATAATACATGAGAGGTATCATGTACTATGATTAAGTGGGATTTATTCTATGAATGCAAGGATGGTTTAACATTTACAGACCAGTCAATGTTATATACTACATTAACAAAATAAAGTATAAAAATCACATTATCTCATTAAATATAGAAGAAGCATATGACAAAGTTCAGCATTCCTTTATGATAAAAACTCTCAACAAAGCAAGGATAGAGGGAATGTTCCTCATCATACTAAAGGCCATGTATAACAAATATATAGCTGACATCATAATCACTGGGGAAAAACTGAAAGCTTTCCCTCTAAAATCAGGAATGAGACAAGGATGCCCTCTGTCACTGTTTTTATTCAACACAGTACTGAAAGTTTTAGTCTTGGCAAGATAGCAATAAAAACAAGTAAAGATAGAAATAAAGAAGTATGTCACTATTTGCAGATGACAATATTATATATAGAAAATCCTAAAGGTTCCAATGAAACACTGTTAAAACTAATAAATTCAGTGAAGTTGCAGGGTACAAAATCAATATCCAAAAATCTGTTGTGTTTCTATACACTAATAATGACCTATCAGAAAGAGAAATCAAGAAAACAATCAGTATACCATTGAATCAAAAAGAATAAATACCTAGGAATAAATTTAACCAAGGAGGTGAGAGACCTGTATATTCAAACCTATAAGACATTAATAATGAAAGAAATTGAAGAAATTGGACAAGTCAGTGGAAAGATATTCTGTGGTCATGAATTGGATGAATTAATATTGTTAAAATATCCATACTACCCAAAGTAATCTAGAAATTCAATGCAAACCCTACCAAAACTGCAACAGCACTTATCACAGAAATATAACAAAAGATTCTAACATTTTCATGGAAACATTAAAGACCCTGGAATAGCCAAGGCAATTTTCAGAAAGAAGAACAAAGTTAGAGGCAGTACACGCCCTGATTTCAAACTATATTACAAAGCTATATTAGTTAAAACAGTAGGGTATTGGGATAAAAGAAGATACATAGATCAACAGAACAAAATAGAAAGCCCAGAAATAAACCCAAACACATATGGTAATTTAATTTATGACTAAGGAGCCAAAAATACGAGGTCTGTCCAGAAAGTATCCCACCATGCAATATAAAATAGAGACATTTATTGAAGAAGATACCGGATACAAGAAACATTGTACGTAAGACAATGACATCTCAGTCCCCTTCAAAGGTATGATCTTCTTGAGGAAATCTGGTTCATTGGTAGCAGTTTGAGTAAAATCATTAGCAACTGCAGCATGATGTTCCTTCTGCATTGGTAGCGGAAGCCATGGAAAGCATTTTGCCATGATGAGTTTCATGCTAAGACCCTAAATCAAAATGTAGTACTGGAGTTTCTGGAATCCCGAGATCAGCTTCTCGTCCTCACACTGTCATTTGCTGATCTTTGTTGATTGCAGCCCATATACCCTCAACATTCTCAGGCGTTCTGTTTGTTGCAGGCCCTCCAGAATGTGGATCACATTCAACAGATTCTCAACCATCTTTCAAGTGTTTGTGCCACACTTTTATTTGTGCTGCACTCATGATCCCCGAAAGCCTTCTGAATCATTTGAATAGTTTCTGCAGAGGAACGTTCAAGCTTAACACAAAATTTGATGCAGATTCATTGCTCTACTCGCTCAGTCATTTTGAATGTGATGGCCACACAGAACACATGCTCACTCAACAGCATCTATTGCCCCCACTAACTAGTAGAGTGAAGTCATCATTGTTCACACATTCACATTGCAGTCAGCTCTTTTTAGCTGCCAGATTATATCAAAGTCACACAAACTGTTCTCATGACATTAACAATGGCTGGACTTTTTCCGAACAGATCTTGTTTATACGTATATATTTATGGATTAAATTCCATATATAAAAGAGATCATACAGTATTTGTTTTTGCCTGTCATATGTCACTTAGCATAATGTCCTAAAGGGCCATCCATGTTGTCTCAAATGACAAGATTTCATTTTTTTTATGGCTCTGAATAATCTTCCTTTGTATCTCTGTGTGTGGGTGTGTGTGTGTGTGTGTGTGTGTGTGTGTGTGTGTGTGTGTCACAATTTCTTTATCCATTCATTCACTGATGGATACATAGGTTGTTTTCATATCTTGGCTATGGTAATTAATTCTGCAGTGAACATGTGCAGTGCATAGATCACTTCAAATTAGTGGTTTCTTTTTTTATTCAGGTAGATAACCCTGGTAGATACTTCAGGTAGAAGTGGAATTGGTGCATCATATGGTAGTTCTATTTTTAATTTTTTGAGGAACTTCTATAATGTTTTCCATACTGGATGTATCAATTTACATTTTCACCAACAGTGCACAAGGTAACCTTTTTCTCTACATCCTCACCAACATTTTTTATTTCTAGTCTTTTTGATAACAGCAATTCCAATAGGTGTAAGGTGATACGTCATTGTGGTTTTGATTTGCAGTTCCCTAATGATTAATCATGCAGATCATCTATTCATTTCATGTAGTGTTGGTTATCTGTATGTTTTCTTTGGAAAAATGCTTATTCAGATATTTTGCCCTTTTTTTCCCCAAACATTCAGACTTTATCGTGGGGGTTCCCACTTAAGATCTCACCCTCTTAAACAAAAATCTGCCTAGAAAAAAAAGGAATTTATAAACCTTTGTATAATAGCTATATCATGGACCCCCAGGGCAGGAAGAGAGAAATTGCTGGATGGGCCAGAAGGGTGGAGTCTGGGCCCATGCTATCTACATCCACCCTGAATATGAGGGTACGGTGAGATGTTCTAGAATGGACCAGGGAGCCCCATGCTAGGGGGCAAGATGACAGCAGGGTGCTTTCTGGGTAACCATGGCTTCAGTAAGGAACTGATGGCCACACTTGATACCACAGTTGCAGGGCAGCTTGTTTCTAGCATCCTCAGTAGGGAACTTGTAGTCACAGGTGAGCTCCTTACCATGCAGAATCGCACAGGGCAAAGATGACAATGTGCTTCTGGCCCTCCATATGGATGATCTGAGAGGAGCAATTGGGCTCACATGAGGTGTGGATGAAGCAGTCAGGATTGCCATGTACTGCAGTGTCCACCACATCCAAGTCATCCATCTTCTGCTTATTTTGTGGATTGTCTCTTAGTTAGCTATTGAGTTGTGTGAGTTCTTTATATATTGGTTATCATTAGATATATGATTTGCAAATATTCTCTCCCATTCAGTAGATTGCCTTTTCTTTTCGTTGATGGTTTTCTTTACTATGCAAAAGCTTTTTAATTTGATGTAATTCCATTCATTTATTTTTGCTTTTGCTCATTTTGCTTTTGTTGCTAGATTCAAAAAATCATCACCATGACCTATGTTAAAGAGTTTACAGCCTACGTTTTCTTCTAAGGGTTTTATGTTTTTAGGTCTTGTGTTCAAGTTTTTAAGTCACTTTGAGTTCCTTTTTGTATGTGATGTAAGTAAGGATCCAGTTTCATTCTATTGCATGTGGCTGTCCAATTTTCCTATCACCATTTATTGTAGTGACTCCTTTTTGTATTATATACTCGTATACATATACATGAACATATATACCTAAATATAATGAACCTCATAGATACAGAAAACAGATCGGTGGTTGACAGAGGTGGGGTACAAGAAATGGGTGAACTGTTTGTTTTTTGTTTAAATAAGTTGAATAACATGAGAGTATCGAGGAAGGATAAAAAGTAAAATAAAGAACATAGAAGTGAAAAACAATCAGAAGGTCAGAAATTCATATACAACTTGGTAACTTCCCAGAAATAAAATTTCAAATTCATCACTTTCAAGTTACCAAGAATATACAATGGGGAAAGGATAGCCTCTTAAATAAATAATGCTGGGAAAATTGGACACCCAAATAAAAAGAATGCTTTTTTTCATATTTAAAATGAAAGAGTTGAAAGAGATGCTCTCCAAATCTTCTTCCAATTCTAAGAAAAAAATCTTTCAATTCTAAGAGCCTATATCACAGATAGTAAATTTAACATTGACCCAAAAACATGAAGATTGTACCAAAAAAGATGTTACAGATCAGACTCACTATGATTATCAGTGCAAAAATATTAAAAATATGTTAGTCAAGATTACAACAGCACATAAAAATAATACATTGTGCCTAGGTGAACTTACTGTAAGATTCTAGAGAGTCTTTTAATACACTCATATACTATTAGAGTTAAGGAGAAAAATCAAATGATCAACTCAATAGATTCAGAAAAATCATGCAACCAATTTCAAGATGTATTTATTATACTAATACTCAAAAAATATGAGTTGATAGATGTTTCTTTAATGTGATAAAGCAATATCATATTTAAAGGAAAAACATTAGGGGCTTTTCTACTGAAAATAGCAAGAAGTAAAAAAATCCTCTCTTTATCCATAATTGTTTAATACTTTGTTGAAGGTATAAATAATAATAGAAAATAGGAGAAAACAATTGGAAGTATAGGAACTGAAAACAAAGAAGTAATATCTCTTTATTTGCATATTAAAATTATAGATCTGGCAAATCTCCCAAAGCTGATGGAAAATTACCACAAACATAAGAAAATATAGACCATAGATAGAGATAAAAATCAAACACACAAAAATCAATAGCATTCATTTATATACTTGCAACCTAGAAAATATAATAGGAAAAAAAGGTTTTATTTACAAAATCAGGAGAGGAGAGAAAGAGACCAGACCTATGCATAAAATTTAGCAAGAAATGTCTAAAAGCTATAAAGTAAACTATAAAACATTTCTGAAAAATGCAAAACTAGACTTGAACAAGTGGAAATACATACAACATTCTTGTACAGGAAGACCCAACATGATAAAGTGAAAGTTTTCCCTAAGTTGATCTCTGAATAGAATACAATTCCAATAAAAATACCATTTTTCCTGGAGCTCGATAGTTGTTTTTGAAGTGCATGAGGAGGAATAAGAACAAGCAAGATTAGTCAGAATAAGCCTGAAAAAAAACCATGAAGGAGGCCTAGCAAAATCAGATATTAAAATAGAACACAAAGCTTCAATATTTAAATTGGTGTGTTACTGATGTTTGACTAGAAATAGAACAAAATCTAGACACAGATTTAATTGCATATGGTAATTTAGAGTATAAAGAAAAGTGGCCCAAAAAATCAGTAAAAATTATAGACTTTTAAATAAAGTCTGTTGTTATAATTAGAGCTGTAACTATAAAATTTGATCCATTCTTCAACTGTACAACATTCTAAATCTCATCAGAAACTTCAAATATAAAAGATTATAAGAGCACTCAAGAAAGCCTGAGTGAATAGTTTTATTATATGAAGTAATAAAGAGAACATTTCCCCAACTATGACACAATGTCCAGTCATGGGATTAAAAGAGTGATAGATTTCATAGAAATATTCTTATGGCACAAAGTATTCAACAAAGTAAGCCTGTTAAAAAGAAAAATTATATACTGGAAAAATACACTTGCAAATTATATCTTAAAAGTTTAGTCTCCTAATTGGAGAGAAAGCCTCTATATAATAAAAAAAAAGAAAAAAAATCAACCTTAAAGGAAAAAAATAAAGGGCTAGAGATAGGAAAAGACAGTTCACCCAAAGAGAAATTTTCATGGTTTTTACTCATTTGAAAAGATAATCTCTCATAATAAGAATAAAATTTTAAAATTCAATGAGATACAATTTCAGAAAAAATTCAAAACTTGACAATGGTGCTCACTTCGGCAACACATATACTAAAGCTGGAACGATACAGAGATTAGTATGGCCCCTGCGCAAGGATGACATGCAAATTCATGAAGCATTCCATATTTTTTAAGAAGCTTCTGCATGGCTAAAGAAAACATCAGCAAAATGAAAAGGGAGCCAACCCTATGGGAAAATATATTTGCTAATGATACATCAGATAGAGGTGTGATCTCCAAGATATGTAAAGAACCCAGTCTACTCTACTCCAAGAAGACAAATGATCCAATCAAAAAATGGGCAAAGGACCTGGGCAGACGCTTTTCCAAGGAGATACAGAGGGCCCAGAGATATTTGAAAGGATGCTTGGCATCACTAGCCTTCAGAGGAATGCAGATCAAAACCACCATGAGGTACCACCTCACACCGGTCTGAATGGCCATCATAAACAGATCAACAAACAACAGGTGCTGGCGAGGCTGTGGAGAAAAGGGAACACTAGTACACTGCTGGTGGGAATGCAGACTGTTGCAGCCATTGTGGAAAGCAGTACGGAATTTCCTCAAAGAGCTGAAAATGGAACTGCCTTTTGATCCAGCGATTCCCCTGCTGGGACTATACCCTGAGAACACCAAAACGCCAATACAAAAGAACCTATGCACCCCAATGTTCATAGCAGCACAATTTACAATAGCCAAGTGTTGGAAGCAACCTAAATGCTCATCAGTAGAGGACTGGATCAAAAAACTATGGTACATTTACACAATGGAATACTACGCAGCAGAAAGAAAACAAGAACTACTAAACTTTGCAACAGCATGGATGGAACTGGAGAGCATTATGTGAAGCGAAATAAGCCAGGGGGCAAAAGACAAATACCATGTGATCTCACCTATAAGTGGAACCTAACCAACCATACAAAGATGCAAGGAAAATAAGACCAGCAACACCGAAAGGAAAAGAAACCAACAGAGACAAGAGGGAAGGAGGGAGGGGTGGGCAAGGGAAAAGGAAGGGAAGGGGAAAGTCAAGGAACATACAGCAAGGCCTCATGGACAAAGCCAAAGTGGAGAAGAGCTGAGGGAGGGAGAAGGGGGAGAGGGGCAGGGGAAAGTGGTGGGGGAAAGGCAGAGACAAACGTATTTGAAAAAAATAATTAATTAATTAAATTTTTAAAAAAATGTTGACAACATATACTGTTAGAAAGGGTATGGGGAAGCAGGCAATATCACACATTGCTGATAGGAATGCAAAATATATCATCAATCCATCTAGAGAGGAATTTGACACTATTAATCAAAGCTCAAATGGTCTTTAGCCTTTGATCCAGGATTCCCTTTCCAGGACTCTATCCCAAAGATGCCCAGGCAAAAATACAAAAGGAGTTTTTACAAGACTATCTATGACAGTATTGTTTATAATAGCAAAATAAAGTGGAAATGTCCATTACTAACAGATTGATCAAATAAACTATGGAATAGTCACACAGTGGAATATTATGCAGCTGTGAAACAGAATGAGGAATCACTAGATCTTCCTATGCAGTGTTCCCAGTGTCTATTATAGAGAAAATATAGCAAGGTAGATAAAAGTATATAAATTATTCTATTTAAGTAAAGAACCAATATAAACACACACACACACACACACACACACACACCCCGTACAAATGGAAGGATAAAAAAATGGAAGGATAAACCACAAAAATATTTGTTTATTACTACTTATAAGGGAGAGATAAAACACGTGAATGACACAGGGATAGGAACTAGATATTCCTGAATATATATATATTTTTTGTATAGTTGACTTTGGAACCATGTAAAATTCAGGGGTGTCCAAACTGTGGCCCATGCGGCTCAGGATGGCTATGAATGCAACCCAACATAGAATCATAAATTTACTTAAAATATTATGAGATCTTTTTGTGATTGCATGTCACAATATATTTAATGTGTGGTCCAAGACAACTCTTCTTCCAGTGTGGCCCAGTAACAAAAGTAACAAAAACTCTGTAGTCCTATGTTTGACTTTGAAGTACATACTCAATTTTTTTTTATCTTTCCAAAAACAGATTTCCCAATCCAAATAAACCTAGACACAATAACCAATGATAGTAGTTAATCATGTAGTAATTAATACCTCATCACCCAAATTCTGGCCTCGATATTATTTTTCACCAAAAGAAACCAGGACTCTTTGGAGAGGAAGACTAATTCTAAATCTTAAAAGAAAATGTTCAATTAGTCTGGAAAATTGTATCATATTAAAAACAAGAAAATTGTCAAAATTACTAAAAGGACTCAGGAACCAACTTGAAGAAGCTTTCTTTGGCTAAGGATAGAAAAATTTGAGCATCAAGAATAATATAGTAACAAACTGAAACACAAATATATTTAAATTTACAAGGTGATAAAGAGTCTCAAAAAAATATATTGTTGGTCATCTTTGAAGGATGTCGGGGAAGTGACTCACTATTTTGAAAAATAGTAAGTCAAAGAATGCATTAAGTATTTACCTAAAATTAGAGAAATATATTTCAGAGTAGCCTGGTGTACTTCTGTAAAGAGAAATAGTTAATGTAGCACTATTTCTCTTTACAGAAGTACACCAGCAAATAAATAAAGAATTGATAAACTAGAATACCACCATTTTACAGTTCTTAATGAGTTAATAGATTTAGACAATGATTACCAATGGCTGTTAACATCACAAAAGAGACAAATAAAAATTCTTAATGAAAGTACTTAATAACCCTTAAACATTCTTGGTAAAATATTTGAACCTGAATCCTATCAAGCCTTTAGAAATAACCATCAATTCACAGGAATACAGGGAACAAACATGGTAAATGAAACTAGGAATGAAATCAACAAAGGCCACACCATGAGAATTCACCTAAGTCATATGACCCAGCTTTTAAAAAAAAAAAAAGTAAATTGCAAGGAGAAAAAAAAAGAGAAATGGAGAAGCAAGCTATGGATTAAAGGATTTAAGCAGCACATCAGCCAATTACATTGTACTGACCTTCAGATTCTGATTCAAACTAGACTTAAAAGAAATTACATGCAACTTGAAAAATTTTGTCAGTAACTGGATATTTGATAATACTAGAGAATTATTAATTTTTTGGAAAATAATACAATTGTCATTTTGTTTATAAAATGAACCCTCATCTTTCACAAAAATATACTGAAATATTCCTAGATAAACTGATATGGTATCTGGAATTATCTTCAAATCAATCTGTTGTGGGTGGGGTATAGATGAAACAAAACTGACCATGATTTAATAGTAATTGAACCTTAATGGAAGATTATGAGGGATCATTTTATCATTCTTTCTATATTTACATGTGTTCATCAGTTTTCATGTTAACGAGCTAAAGAACAAAAATCTGCACAGCTTTCACTGTTATTTTTAATGGTTACTCTTTTCTTCTGCTACATCATTAATTCCCAAGTGGTTTGTACAACATATTAAAAATACATTTTTTATTTCTTTTATTTTATCTTCAGTATCAAGGTAAAATTAATAATATGCTGAATATATATTTTTCTTAATAAGAATGTGCCAAATGAAATTGCAACAGGAGCAGCTGCTAGCCCTCTCCTTGAGAACCTTAAAATTTACTGAGAAAAATAAAGAAATAAACCTCCTATGAAACTGATCCATGACCTTATTGAATAACAGTCCTCATTTTTGCACAGCATATTGCATTTCAAAATCTGTGACTTCCTTGTGATCTATTTCATTAGGACTACTGTGAAGGTTAAATGAGAAAATGTATAAAATTCACTCAGTATTGTGCCTAACATATAAGTACTCAGTAAATGGTAGCAATAAAACTACCAATCTTTAAGCCACAGATTTCATTACTAAAACATGCTACCACATTAAGATGAAAATTTAGGAAATGGAAGTATGCACAACAGATGATAGAAGACAAAGCAAACTATTGTGCAGATTAAATAGCAAACAGTCCCTGAAAGAAGTCAATTCTGAACTGGGATTTTATGCGAAGGATGGATACAGATTACAAGAAGACATCACTAACTGGGGATATTACAGGAGTCAAGGTGAAGCCACCAGCCCTAGCAAATCATATTTAATGTAGATATAGCCTGAAGTAAAGGAGAGTAATGACAAGTGAAATTGGAGAGGTAGACTGGGGTGGAAGAAGATCACATAGCTTGCAGGCCACATTCAGGATCTGAAGATTATTATTTTAGGGAGAAGTACTTGGTCTTCACTCCTGAGTGTTTCTTCAATGTGAATGAAACAAGCATTCCTAGCATTTGACCCTCAGGTTTCTGATTACCCATTTTCTCATTTTTGGAGGAAGACTAACCTGGATGGTCAGTAAATTTAAGAATTAAAAGAGAACGCTCGGTGAAGCACTGCCCTCCCCTCCGCAACCCACCCTTCAGGGGCAGGCAATCCCATGCTCTTCACGCGGAGAGTCCTGCCCCAGTTCCACAGCATAGAGGCAGAGAGGATCCAGTTGGCCCTCATGCAAAGCCATACACCTGAAGTTATAGCCATTACCAGTGGGGAAGGTGATACCTGGCTTTCATCTACCACCCATTTGCCTTATTTAACATTTTGTTTAGGGCTTGGGTTGTGAAGAGGATGCTAATTATAGGACCAACTCAAAGGATTTTATTAATAATATAAGCCATAGGAACACACTAAAGGTCCTTCAACAGAGAATATAAAAAAGCTTCAAGTAAATTATCTCAGCTGTTTTTATGGAAGAAGCAGACATAAGAGCTAACTAATCTAGTTATAGGAAACAAGGATTGGACCTCCAAGTCCCTATCTACTGAGGCAGAGGCTGGGAAATGTTTCCTGTTAAAGGTCCAGATAAAATATCTTAGTTTTTTCTGGGCCATGTAATGGTCTCTGTTGCATTTTTTAACACTTTATAATGCAAAAACTACCCTTAGTTTATGAGCAGCACAAGAAAATGTTATGGACTATAGAGAAAACAGACTGCGGGCCAGATTTGGCCCATGAGTCATAGTCTGCCCAACCTCTGTCAAGGGATAATTCCTCTGAACAGAAATTATATCCTTGCAAAAAATTATTTTAAAAACCCCAATGAACAAAAATTAGCCAATATCTGCCAAAAAAATAAAATTGCTTAGTTAAAACAACTCTGGGCCTTTGGTCCTTGCTTATAAACAGTTGCAGTTTCTCACATGTTGCTTTTAGGCCACTCCTCGCCTTGTTGACTAATGCCAAACATCACCTTATGTGGTATTATGCTGCCAAAGAATTGTACCTCCTGGTTCAAATTAAAAGTAATAAAGACTAAAGACCACAGCAGAAATGAGGAGACAGATAGGCATAACGCTTAGAGTAGTAACCATTTTCTACTGCCAACAATGTCCTTAGCACGGCTAAACACTTTTATATCAAGCTGGATAGAAAACCTGCAGTTCCTTAAATTTTCATTTATATGCATTTTAAAATTAGTCTCTTTTTACATAACTATAGTTACTGCATCTGTAAGATGTTCGATACCAAAGAATCCAACCAAAGATATCCAGAGGTAGAAATTTTATTTTTAAACTGTAGTCTTTCTATGGGATTTGAACCCTGCAAAGCTGATTTTAACTGCAGTTATTCGTGATTTATGAGTGTTAAAATGTCGATAGGCTAAATACAAGATAATAATTTCAGACTTTTTATTCTTCTCTCAGTCTAATAACTCATATTTGAAGTAACTGAATTTCATATTCCCCTTAAAATTCACCTCTAAGCTAAGACAAAGATAAGAGATACTTCAGAGTGAAGAAAAGAAAACTTCAGAAAATTGAGAAGAATGAACAAAGTGTATTTCTAAAACAAAGCTTTTGTAACCTTCACAAATATATAGAGATGTGTATGTGTAGTTTCTCCCTCTAAGGGATGCAAAGCCTTTTAGGAGAAGAACCCCTTAGAACTTCTCGTGTCCTCATATGTATTGCAGGGCACAAGGAGCATCACCTTTTTAAAAATTAATAGACTATTTTTAGAGTAGGTTTAAGGTTTATAGAAAAGTTGAGGAGGAAGAACAAAGAATTCCTATATACCTCCTGTTTTCCCACCAAAATACACACAGCTCCCCCTCTTATTAACATCTTACATTCACATGGGGCATTTATTACAAATGATAATATTGTTAGAGTATTACATGAAATCCATAATTTACATCAGGGCTCACCCTTTGTGCTGTAAATTCTATGGGGTTTGAGAAATATACAACATCATGTATCCATTACTGTATCATGTAGAATAGTTTCACTGCCCTACAAATGCCCTGTGTTCCACCTGTTCATCCCTCCACCTTCTCCCCATGAGTCCCTGGCAATCGCTACCATGTTACTGCCACTACAGTTTTGCCTTTTCCAGAACACTGTATATAGTTGGACTCATATGGTACGTAGCCTTTCAGATCGACTTCTTTCACTTAGCAATACGCATTCAAGGTTCCTCCAAGTCTTTTTGTGGCTTAATAGCTCATTTCTTTCTATCAACAGCTTTTTTTGAAGCACAGAAAAAGTAGTTCTTAAAAGTTAAGATCTCACCAAAAGACATTTGTTGAGGTATGTTAAATAATTCTGGATGAACAGGTGAGTTTATCAGAAAAGCATATATTTACCTGCCAAAAGTTGTTTTCACAGGTTCCTTGTGTAAGAACTTGTTACACAATTTTGCCAGATAAAATTTCCAAATATAACAGCACCCAAAAAATAATGAAAAGCAGCAGAACTATAGTTAATGCGCATTGTACCTCACTCAAGACTATGATCAAAGCCAGGCGCTCACCCCCAGGGCAGAGAGACAGAAAGGAGCTAATGATACCTGCCTGTTTTCACAGATGTGCTCATTTGCAAATAAATACAAATAGGCTCAGGAAACAGAATATGACCCATTTTCCATTATGTCTCTGCTAGTGTAGGCCCCATCTTCTCATAAAGGAGCTTCACTTGGTGTGGCTTACCTCTCCGCAGACATTGCTGGAAAAAGCAAAGGGCACGAGTTCCCTCTCTGTTGTTTCAACAAATCACTTTTCCTCTGTGAGCTTCATATGCAGCGTGGAGAAAGCAGCGCTGCCTCTCCTCACTCACCTACCCGACAGATAAAAGGAGAACAAGATGAGTACAGGAGGTCAAGGAGATGTGAGGGGAAACACTGCCAAACCTCTAGAAGGTTTACTCTGTGGCTTTTGTAATAATAATGTTAATGATGTTGTTATTTGATTGACCCCCCTTCCCATCCACATTAGCACCCCTGGCACTCATCCCAGACAGGGGGGAGCCTCATAAAGGAACCCGCTTGCCTAGAGAAACGAGAGAACCTATAAACCAAAAGTAAATAAGCATCATAGGAAAGGACTGTAAGTCATACCTCAAAAAACAAAATGTCAAAACCTTTCTAAAACGGAAAAGTGCCATAGCTGCAATGTATAAGCCAGGTTAACCACTAGGCTTCTAAAGTAGCAAGCCAGTCTGAGGCAGTTCACACCTCCTGGGGCTGAAGTGCAAGGAGGTGGCACACCGAAATGCCTTCTACAAGACCCGCTTTCGAGCAGCAAGAAGAAGAGGGCATCCTGGTGGATAGTGAAATGTATACCTGCTTTCTTTCCATGACTCTAGCTACAGAATTGCACTGCTGAATGGAGAGACAGCTGTTGAAAACACAACTGTCCCTAGTGAAATTGACTCAGATCACCCAAGAGAGTCACAACTAAACTGAAGTAATTCCTTTCCTTTGACTTATTTGGAAGGGTAGGAGAAGGGAGCATCCCTGACAAATGACAACAGAGGAATAGCAAACTGTTCAGAAACCCTCCCTCTGTTTTTACCGGCCCCCTCCCCAAAGCACCGTTAGGCCAGAAGGAAGATTTATACTCGGAGTCTAGATCTATGATACTTAAGAATAACAAACAAATCAAAGCCCTAACAAATCAAGGAGAGAGCCCAGCAAGCACCAAGCATACCAGGGTGATATGTTACTTAGGGTATGTCTACACCAAAAAGATATAACTTCACTCTCAAACCCATATATCTATAACCAAACCAAATAGTGAAGGTAAACACTGGTAGTCTAAAAATGGTGCCTAAAACAAAGGTAAGGGTTCTAGTCGAATTGGTACAAGATCACACCTGAATAAACCATCTGCATGTCAAACACAGAGAAATGATAAAAGCATTAAATTAGAAGGCAAAAAGACATAGACATAAAACCCAGATAAACATCTTTTTCTGGCGGAAATAGAACAAAAACACAGAACAAAAAAAAGAACTAAGGCCTTAGACCTACTGAATTCTGGCGCGGGGGGGGGGGGGCGGCGGCGCGTGGGGGCGGACTGAGAGAAGTTCAGCCATTATCGTTTGAAAGGATTAAAAAGTGCTCCCTGTGAAGAGGGGACCCTCAGCCAGGCTCATTGTTTGAAGACAAGAGTTAGAGGTACCACATAAACAGAATTATCAGAAAGGTAACTAAATGAAAATTGCTACCACCTGTGGCTATAGTTTTGCGCAAGCTGTGAAACTGGGAAAGTAAAGTGGTCATAGACAGACTATAAAGATCAGGAAATGAATCAAGCCCCCTGCTGAGTCTGGGACTGACTATGAAAGCTCTTACCAAGTGGGACAGGAGCCCTAAACTGACATAAAGGTGGGGGAGGGGCGGGGGGCAAGGAAAAGTGAGAAGGGATAGAGCAAGACTTCCCATGCAAAGTGAAACCATGCACAATATCAAAACAAAGGAAAACGAACTCAGTACACAATTTCATGAAATAGTCTGACAAAGGCTTTAAATTTATCCTCAGGATGCCCAAAAAAATAAGCAAGAAATGACTTCCATTCAGAAAAATATTTATTATAAAATAGGGGGAAACAAAGAAAGTACAGAAGGAAATGAGAACACAAAGATATTTTTGAAAAGAAAAATATGGTCAGTGAAATAAAACTGTTAAGAGATGATAAAGGAGGCTCAATAAGACATAAAATAGACATTAGAGAATTAAAAAACAAAGGTGAGTAGTATAAAATGTAACAGCTAAATATAATTGACTTTATAGAAAATAAAAAATTAGAGATGTGGAAGTCGAATTTGAGAACCTCTCTTAGAATGTGCAAGAAAAGATAAAATGGATAATGGAAAGATAAACACCCAGACAACAGAGGTGCAATGTGACAGCTATGTAGAGGGTCACTAATGATGCAAAAAGGAATATGCAAAGAAAACATTCTTTTTTTAAG
Source organism: Pteronotus mesoamericanus (assembly GCF_021234165.1). Lineage (NCBI taxonomy): Eukaryota > Metazoa > Chordata > Mammalia > Chiroptera > Mormoopidae > Pteronotus > Pteronotus mesoamericanus. Next base: position 16,736,666 of record NW_026555325.1, on the reverse strand, counting down.
TATATTTTATTGATTATGCTGTTACAGTTGTCCCAATTTTTTTCCTTGTACCTCCTCTGCCCAGTACCCCCCTTCCCTTCCGCAATCCCCCCCTTAGTTCATGTCCATGGGTCATGCATGTAAGTTCTTTGGCTTCTCCCCTTTCTGTATTATTATTGACAACTCCCTGCCTATTGTAGTCCTGCCACTTATTCTTCTTGATCCCTGCACCATTTCCCTCTTTCTCCCCCTTCCCAGTTGCTAACCCTCCAAATGATCCCCCAACCTATGATTCTGTTCCTGCTCTTTCGCTTAGCTTTTTTTTTTGTTTTTGTTTTTATTTTTTAGATTCACTTGGTGATAGTTGTGAGTTTGTTGTCCTTTTAATGTTCATAGTTTTGACCTCCTTCTTTTTCTTAAATAAGTCCTATAACATTTCATGTAATAAGGGCTGGAAAAAAAAAGTCAAGTATGCAAATTACAAGGACTCACCAGTTTCCAAACAAAATTTATCTGGGCTCTCACTGGGCTGAAATCAAGGTGTCCACGGCCTTTTTTTCTGGAAGCTCTGGTGGAGAATTTGTTTCCTTGCCTCTTTCAGCTTCTAGCTGCCACCCACATTCCTTGGTTTGTGTCCCCTCTCACCCTTCCTCAGCCTTTACAACCAGCCATGGCAGACTAAGTCCTCTCATTTCAGCGTAGCTGACTAATTTTCTGCCTCTGGCTTCCATTTATAAGAATGTTTGTGATGATATTGGGCCTAGCTGGATAATCCAGAGGAATCTCCCTAGTTTAAAGTCAGCTAATTAGCAACCTTACTTCTCCCTGCAACCTAAATTGCCCTTTTCCATGTAAACTAACATATTCACAGGTTCCAGGGATTAGGCATTAGAAATCTTGAGGGTATAGGGGAGAATGAGTAGGGTGATTATTCTGCCTATCACAGCTTCCTAATAGAGTTTGCTTAATTGTGTTTCAGAATCTGTACTCATGCACACCTGATTAATTTAGCTGATACTCTCCTAAACATCTCAGCTATTTTCTACTTAGTCTTTTAACATTCAGCCTGAAATTCTCCAGTACAAAGCCTTTTCTGCTATATCCACGATCCTATCTCCCCCTTAAGTTAGTGACCTAAATCAAATATTCTCACAATATTTGAACAATAATTCTTTAATTGACTATGTTGCTTTTATGATTCCATTTCATGTGCATTTGATCCCCAAATAAGTTTTAATCTCTATGAAAAAATATGTTCACCAATCACATAATAATGTGAGTAAATTTATAAAATGGTATCAGGGTTTTAAAATAAAAAGGAAGTAAAATTAATTACATAGTATCATCTAATAATTGAAGAAAATGCTGAGAAATATGATTGTGTTATTAACAAAATTAGTTTGTAATATGGAATTAAGGTGTTCGTCTTTTTACAATGCTTGCTTTTTTCTTGATGTTCTGCGTTGTGGCCGATGTGGCCTATATCCTTTCTGCCCACTTCTGAGGTCACCTGCGGCCACTGTAAATATACCCAAACTATGGACAAATCCTGGCCTTAAGGCCTCAAGAATTCTCTGCCCAAGGGTTTTCTCTGGCTTACTTGTAGGATGTTTAACCCACACTCAAACTCTCCTAGAAAGGCCAGGAATCAGTAAGAGGCAACGCACAACCAATGAGATGAGAGTTAGGGAATAAATACCCCACTTTCCCTGTTCCATAGCACATCTGAGGCATAACCTACACAGTTCCCCAGAGGGCCCTCACTGGGACTGAGCCACTGTTGCCCACAGCAGCAATCTATTAATCCACAAACATTTTATTGCAGTAACCCATTAATTCATGCACACTTCATTGGCTTTCCTTTTCCCCATTGCATTTTTATCCTGGAATCCTTTTCTATGTAAACCACCTGGGGTAGGAAAACAGTTCAGCTATGGCACCTGGCAATTTTGCAGGTATCAGTACAGGCAAAGGCTTAAACCACAGTTTATCAGAGTCTTGGTAGAATACTTCATATTCCATCTAGAACTCAAGAGGATGGGAGGCCTTTAAGGAGATCACATGAGGCCGTCTCCCACTAGCCTCGTTGTTAGCGATCACAGGATGATTTCTCACCTCTTACATTCTGACGAGATGTGGGAGCCTCTACCCTGGCCCCACCAGAACAGAACTGCAGAATGTAAAACCAGGAGCAGCAGTCTGGACTTGGTCTACAAGTTGTGTTGTAGTCTTCTGTCCTTTTGCTTCAGTGCGTGGGACAAGGATCAAGGGGAGGAGGCCCCTTTGGCTTATTCTTCGTTTTGTTATCTATGTAAGTATCCAACTGTATAATCCAAATGTTGCTTATTGTATCTCTACCATGCAAATCATCAGGCCGTAGCTCTGACCTCTTTGTGTGTGTCAGCTGAACACTCAACACCCAAGTCCTTGCCTCAGGAATCTACACTCGAAGGAACTGAAAAGAAGATAAGCAAATATCGCTTCTATACTTGGTCACAGTATGATCTTAAATTAAAAATATGGATATAAACACAACATACGGTATACAAATTTTGAATTTTTAAATAGAGAGTCTATGTAAATATGTGAAAACAAAGAAAGGCCAAAAAGAACCCCCCCCCAAAATGGAATAATTATATCTAAGAAAAGGGATTTTTATTATTTTTATTTTTCCTCCCTACTTCTCATAGTTCATAAACTTTCCACTTTGAGCATTATTCCTTTTACAATTTAAAAAACCTATTTAAAAAAATTGAACTGGGAAGAATATTTTAAATACACGTGGCAAGAGTTTTTATCCTTTACATACAGATGTCTTTATATATCACAGTGTAAAATGGATACATTCTAAAATAAAGGTAGACAAGAGACATGAACAAGCTCCTCATAAAAGAAATATAGATGGCTAATGAACATATGCAGGGCATTCAACCTTAATCAAAGCATTTTAATCAAATACTCACAAATAAGTAAAACAATGAAGTGCCTTTGTTGGCTATTACATGGGCAATTAGGTGATACTATTTGATGTTAGCATGGATGCAGTGAAATAAATACTCATATACTATTGTTAAAAGTATAAACCAGTCCAAATTCCTGGAAGTAGTTTATAAATCCTTACAAATAGTGATTCAAGTTAAAAGAATTTTCTTCTGGAAAAATCAGAGATATTCATAAAAAGTTCCTCAAAAAAGTGTTGTTTCTGAGTGATTGAATTACTGTGCATGATTTTATTTTTATTATCATACTTTTTTGTAGTTCGTTGATTTTCATTTGGTGTGCCTAAAGAATTTTTAAAACATGCAATCCCTGATTATTTAGTCAGGCGCACTGACTTCCCTTAGATTATAAAATTTAAAAAATGACAACGACCAACACAAACATAGCCTTCCAGTGTGAATGAATCAAAATTATACCTATTTTTTTGTCAGATCAGCAAAAAATATACTTTTTGATATGCTGCAAAATTTTAGTAATTAGTTTATAAGTGCCATGTGATGAAAAACGTTGAAAATCACTGCTGTAGTTTTCAAATATTTTCACTAAATATGTATGTAGAGCCATTATAAATAGAAAAACAAAGAAAAGTTTTTTCTATTTTAAGAGATAAAACATGAACCAACAATTCAAATTCAAAAAAGAAGCATGATCCTTCCATTTTTCCTACTTTCCATTAATGTGCACGAGGATAATACAGGAGAACTAATTCGCCACAGCAAGCCATATGCAGAGAGAAATATAACTATTTGTTTCTCTTCCTTGACATAAAACCAACTTAGTTTTTCTCTAAAATCAGAAGATGTAAAAACTAAGCATCAGAAGTGAACTGAAAGCCATTTTCTATCTTTTGGGATCTTAATGCTCAGTTATGTTTCAGATGTCGCCTAGAGGCTTTTCCTGCGTCAACAACCCCTTATCATTAAAACCCAATTGATACAGCCAATTACTACTGTCGTGGGGAGCGACAGATTGTGGGGAGTGTCACGGTGGAGCGCAGGGCTCCTGGATCTGAGGGTCACTGTCCAGAGCCAGCTGAGGAGGGAGCAGGGCTCTGAATCCCACAGAGCCGTCCCCGGGGTGTCACGGATGGGGGGAATGAACACGAGTCATTGCAAACACTTCTCTGTCTGCCAGGAGAGGGGACATGGCTGTCCCCTCTATGGGAGAGAAGGCCCCAAGCCCCCGTGTCCCAAGGCTTTTATTGAGAACTGTATGCACAGGGTTATGGATACAAAGCTCATCAATCAATGTCAAAAGGCTATGTTTACAGAAAACAAAGAGAGATCATGGATAACAATTAGAGGAACACAAGAGATCTGCCTCAGTCAGGGTCTTTGAATAATGTAAACCTCCTTCCCAGTATGACTCGATTATCACCGTTTTTAAGGGAAGAACCAAACATGCTTAGAGGAGCTTACTTCTAGGCCTGATTGTCCCTGGGAACCACCTGATCCAGTTTAGGGTTGTACCTGCCTTTAGTATTGTTTCAAGCGTGAGCCAGGCAGGCAGGGCAGAGCCACCAAGAGATAAGGAGACTTCTTTCAAGTAGAATGGGGACTCCAGCCACATCCAAGCCGAGCTGAGGGGGGCGGGCCTTTTTGCCTTTTCTCCATGTCCCCCAAGTCCTTGTCTGCTGCCCATACCAGCCAGTATCTGGCTTAGGTTGTCCCTCCTCTTGAGAGAACTTACCCATCATCAACAACTGACCATCAAAGGGCCAAGCAGGGTGATGTGAGGGAGGCAGGGGCTGTGCCCCTTTTAGGGGGACAGGTTTCATCTCTTCAGTGGCCTGTTTTCCCAAGGCTTCTTTGATTATTTCCAGCCTTGGGGCCCTCTCGCCTGTCAGCAAGGCTACAGTCCCTGGAACCAGATGGGGCGTTTCCCAACATACTGCAAGAAATAGATTAGCTCATGCTTCATTCTTTACACAGTGGATGTTAACATTGAAGCTATAATGAGAAGAAAAATAATGACGTTTCCTCCTCAGAACATGGTAGTTTTGAATTTAATTTAAGAGCTAGAACACTTTAATGTCAACTCCCCTTATTTGACAGATTGGGCATTTTTTGCTTCTACTAACATGGAATTTAGATATTTTGAATAAACGTTGAGATACTCAACTCCTGGAACATGAAGAGACTTTCTTGCATTTTCCAATAAGAAAAAAATAATTAACGATGTCTTAGCTGAATTAGCACTTTCTCATAATTTAAATTGCCATATTTCATCAACTCAAAGATGCCTTAATTTATTAAAATGCATATTATTTTAGGTACCATAGAAAAGCACTGCAAAGCAAATAATGATAAAGTACATATCTCAATTATAAGATGCATACCAAATGCACATGTGCTCAAATGGGGAGGGAGAAAGTGCATCTGAGAATCAAACTATGCAGTGGTTAGGTTTCAGCCAGAGACTGGGGCAGTTCTCAGTCATTCAGTTAAATTTTTGCATTCTGATAGCTAGAAGAAAGTGACAAGTTTAAAAGCATATTCAAAGCTTAACCACTCAAAGACTTAACTACTCAATGTGATATTCAAACTCTATATATATCACCTATAATCAGTGATGTTCTTGAGCCGACTTCTGACCAGGTTGTATAAGTAGGTTATGTGATTATCAAGGCTCTTGTGATCTGGTTATTAGAGTCCACTATTAAAAATTAAATAGTATTGAAGTGAAGTAGAATCTATTAAAAAATAAAGGTAATAAATACTCAAAAAGTCTCACTTTCTAATTATTTTAATTCATTTTACTATTATCTATTTCAATACTATTTATGTCTAATGCATCTGTACAGCAGAAATACAAAAGTGTGGTGAATCACTGCACACCTTTTTCCAATTCTGCACTCAGTGATATCACTGACAGCCCGAAATTAGCCACAGTGGAAGAATTCTCACCATGGAAATCAGCAAATGCTACAAATCAGGCATCCCCCCACTACAAAAGTTTATTATTAAACATTTACCAGCACACAACTGTTTATAATAACCAAAAGAACTATAGAAAGTCTGGTCCTAAAGTGGATACACTAGCTACATATTACATATCAATTTATATGTACAGATGAAAGCAGTGGATAGTGGAAAAAATAAGAGGCAGGGAAGCTAAAAAGAAAAATAAAAAATCTAAACATGACCTTAAAACAAATTGAAAGCTTTTATATGTATATCCTGTATAAATTATATTGTCTGAATTATTCAATGAGGGGAAAAGGCCACTTCAGGTTTCAGTGTTAAAATTTCGGTAATCAAATGTCCGAACGACCTTGTTGCCTTGACTGCCTTTCACAAGGCAGACTGCTGCACATGCAATTTTTACCATATGGACCTTCTGAATTTGAGGAGGATTACAATTTATCCATAGTTTTCCATTAAATGAGGAACCATATTACTATCATTTTTCAATGACAACAACCTGGCATGAATTTGACTATACAATGTTGCCCTCAGAATGACCCTCCTTATCTACAAACCAGTGAAATCCAACCAGGTCAGATGACATTTGTATGCTGAATACTGATGGTTAAAGCAACAATCTTTTAAAATTTTCTATCATTTCATGAAGAGTGATAGTAAGTGATTTCTGTATAAAATAGTAAAAATAAAAAAAAACATGGCCTCATAAAATGTCAAAGATGGCAAGTTCACTGTTCTTTGCCTTTGATCTGAAGACTTGGTTAACCTGAGGAGGTTTATTTATGAGAATTCATGTAAATCTCATTAGGCTCTTTTCAATACCCTATGGCACTTTAGAGAGAATGTATTTTATTTTACTTTGCATTTACATAATACAATTTGATAGTTTCATATTGTATAATCTCATTTTACTCAGTTTATTTTTTAAGGAAAACGAATTGCTTGCAGCGTCTACAAAAGAGGACTCTATGTGAACTATACCCAAATAACTTGCAGAAAGCTAGTTGCCATGGCTATACAGAAAAAGTAAGACACTAAGGCTAATAGGAATGTAGGAAGTCTGATTCCCACCCTGGATTATATTATATTATTGATTACATGAATAAATGAAGCCAATGCAGCATCCAACTCTTATCCAAAGAACTAATGGCAAACACGACTTTTTATAGTATTTTCAAAATAAGGAATACGTGAACATTTATAACTAAACTGTTAAAAAAACCAGAGATATCACTGTCGCCTGTGTTTGACTCTGTCTTTGTTTCCTAATGCAATATTGCTTTCCCTCTTCAATGTAACTCAGGTTTTCATTACAGATAATTCCTGACCCTAGAGTCATGAAACACTGGGTTTGTCAGTGTGAACAAAGAGAAACAAAAGTGTGACCAAGCATGGCCCCTTCAGAAACTGTCAGCAAGCTCTTCATTGCAGCAACGAAGGGTGCAAGAGGGAATTGTGGGAGGGAAGGCTAGAAAGCTACATCAGAACACCATGAAGAATCATGTACACGTTATGATAAGAAGTGTGGCAGTCTTTTGTAATGCAATCAAGTCACCAACTGTTTTTTAAATAGGGAACACTTTTTCAAATGTTTTAGAAGCATCAGCTTGGTCACTGAGTAAAACTGTTTTAGAGAGTAAAGTTGCCTGAATAAAGGGTACAGATTTCTTAAGACATAAACATAGTGAGAGATCAAAAAAAAATTGCACTGTGAGGTGCTTGCACTTCAAGATTCTTGCACTTCAAGAATCACAACATGGAATTGTTTTCCACTTAAAATGTCCAGCCATACTTGTGATAATATAAGAGCTTTGTAACTGTATTAAGGTTTAAAGAGTTAGAGGTGTCTATCTCACTGCCTACCCACCTTATGCTCCTCTAGAAACTTCTCCCTGACCTATACACACACACCTCTGCAAGATGTAGACGCTCAGGCTTCCTCCCACATCTCAAGTATTTATTTCTAGTTAAGCAGCCCAGTCAAGCCAGTTTGCCCTTTCCAGTCCCTGAAATTCTAGAGAATAACATTTTCTCCATCTTATTCATATACAGGATACCTCAGAGATATTGGGCTTCAGATCACCCTATAAAGTGAGTATTGCAATAAAATGAGTGATAATCTTTTTGCTGGTTGAGGTTCCTGCCTTAAATTTATTTTAAAAAATGCAACATCTGTGAAGCACAATAAAGTGAAGCGCAATCAAATGAGTTATGCCTACATCTGTATTTCTACTTTCTGGGTATAATTAGCAAAAACCTATTTTGAACCTTTTCTTTAGTTTCTGGCAAGTTCTGTTGCCTTAAAATAGTATCCATTTGAAAAAAATTACATACCTCACTTGGATATATATAATACACATCTGTAGCATCCTGAGGGAAAAAATAATGTTTCTCTTCACCTGGTGGGGGCCAGAGGCATGCAGGGGGATCACATTATAGAGAAATGTTTCAGATTTATGTTTGGAAGAATTTCCTTAAGAACTGTATTTGAAATAATGAGGAAACACCAACTCAAGAGAAAGGAAATAGTGTTTTTACAAGAAAAGATCAGATTTTCTCCTGATTCGTCATTGGGACTAGATATTGGAGTTAGAAAAAAGAATTTATATAAAATAGTAAAGATCTTATTGAAATAGATGACCTTGAAAGGCAATGATTTTTCATCTTGTGTATTGCTCTCACATCAAAGGAATAACAAATACTATCATCAGCAGTAACAACAGCTCATTTTAGCAATCACTGTGATTTCAAGAGGGCGTCTAGCTTTGGTTAGGGAGGTTCACATCACAATCGAGGGGTGAGAGAGGAAGTGAATGGATATACACAGTTTGCAAAAGTCTCCAGGTGAAGCTGATGTAATTCCACACCACCACCCCCATCCCACCCACTCCCCCCATACTATAAATACTTTCCCCCTCCCTTGCCCTGCATTAATGTCTGCTTTAAGTCCCATCCGCCAGAACGTGATTTGACGCCTGGGGCACTGCGCTGGCGTAAGCTCAGTTTTGGCTGCAGTGGTTAGGTGTGTATTTGTATTCTCATTGCACAGCTCTGAGATGAACTGAATTCTTTATTCCTTGGTTAAAGGTAAACTGGTAGACCAAATCTGAATTCAACTATGGACAGTTCCTTCTGGCCTACACGGTGATTTTTTAAAATACATGTTTGGTTGTCTTTAGATAGAGGATAGACTTTTTCAGTTTTTCAAAATCACCTCTACTCTCTCCATCTGGCCCCTAGAGGGATTTAATTTGTGGCTTCCTGGTTACAAAAAGGTACTTTATAAAGATGTAATTAATATATTTTACTTAAAAAGCAAAGGATTCCCAACCAAAAATGAGACAAGTAATGAGAAACAGTGGAAGTTTTCTCAGGACAAATGTAATTGTTTTATTTCATTGTGTTTTCATCGAAGATCTTGCTTCTTCCAGATCAATAGTGAGACTCAAGAGCTGTAGAGCAATCCGGGGTCACCTGGATAATTGATGTAAAGAAAACAAAAAGCCTTTACCCTGTACCTCATGGGCTGCCTGAGGCTGGGACTTGAATGAAACCTTGTCATCTGTCTGTGTCTCTGTCACTTTCTTACCATTACAGGTTATGTCACACTGTTCCCAACAGTGTGTCAGCATGACAGCCCCTCTTGACAGCAAATTGCTATAGACTGAATGTTTGTGTCTCCCTCAGATTTATACATTAAATCCCAACACCCAATATAATGGCATCTGGAGATGGGGCCTTTGGGTGGTGATTAGGTCATGTCAGTGGGGCCCTCACACATGAGATTAGTGCCCTTTTACACAAGAAACTTCAGAAGGCTCCCATCCTCCTTCTGCCATGTGAGAATAAAGCAAAAGAGATGGCCTTCTGAGAGCTAGGAAGCAGGTTCATACTTGACACCAAATCTGCTCAGACCTTGATCTTGGACTTCCTGGGCTCCAGAACGATGAGAAATAAATTTTTGTTTATATGCCACACAGTCTGGGATATTTCTGTTATTATCGACTGAATGGACTAAGACATAAATCAAGAATTCTCTTCCCACTTGCCTCATTGTCTTAGGTCAGTATTTCTCAGTCCTTAGGAAACTTACTTCTGAACCTACTATGATTTTTTTTTTAAGTAATATGCTCACAAGATTAAGTGATTTAATGTTATAGAATGCCAACAATCTAATTTTCTTGGCAGAAATTGAGTCTGTTTCTGCCAAAAGATTATTGCCATTGAGAATGAGAGACAAGAATGTCATAAATATAAGGAAAGAATGAAAGTATGTTAGGGAAGAGAATGATTAGCAGGATGCAGAACTTTAATGTCTACAGTACAGGTGAATCTATCCTAGGCCCCTGCTTGAGTATTGGCAAAATGTTCCCTCTCTAATCTTACCTTCAATGTGCATAAGAAAAAAAATATAGTCCTCTGATTAGAAAGAACTTTAAAACATTACCCACACTGCCCTGGAAAAAAAAATACTTTTTACTCTGACAGCTTTGAGTTGGCAAAGTTGATGTTCAATATGTTATCTACAACCATGTATTCCCCAAGGATTCAATAAGCTACCATTGGGTGGGTAGCATTATGTCAATTATGCCCATAGACCAAAAAGCTCATAAGCAGTTTATGAAAAACAAGATATTAGCATTTTTCTACTTAATTTCAATGTACAATACTTCTTTATTAAGTATAAGCACTGAATATTGTAATGGACACAAATACCCCTTCCATACACCCAGGTGTGCATAAAATATAACTATATATTTTATAACTTTACATAATTCATTTGCCCCAATCTCCATTAATTTGGAGGTCTCCACCCCCTTTGTATATGTCCCTTGGGTGGGGAGGGGTTGAGAGTGCCAAGACATAGCATTCACTGGCATCCAGTAGAGAATGCTTTTTCAAAATGTAGGTTCCAATCTATGACATCAATTGGTAGATCACAATACAGGCTTTTAATGAAAGAATAAAATATTAAAGAAAAGAAAATATAAGGCAGCATTACAAATCTAGTTTTATCAACATTTCATATGTTCTCGGTCACAATATATAATTTTCTTTTATTGTAAGTCATGTGCCAAAACTGTTGAAAAACACGACATAAGATATTGATGTGTATTGGGTCTCCAGAAGTCTAAATAGTGCCTACCTTTTCCTTAAAATATCCAAAAAGGTCTTTGAAGTGCCAGGTTTTCCCAGTTACTTAGAGACCTCATACTGGGATGCACGGAAAGTTGTGGCCACTTTCCCATGCCACTTGGGAACAGCAGGGAGCTTTCTGAAGCTGTCTGAAGTCTCCTCTGCCTAAACATGCCACTTAGATAATTCTACCCCTCCTCCCCTGAGTTCTTAGGAATTCGGGTGTGTTTTGCTTCATCACTTGCTGCCTCTCTTGGTTCCACCCTTGAAATGAAGCTTCAGTTGCCACTGTTCTTGAACATCCCAACCCCTCTGGGAGTTTCAATTTCCATCCCCTCATCTTCCAAGTCCAGGGAGCAGGGCACAGGCCCACTTATCAGGCAGGTTTTCTTAGAACGCGTTTTCTTCCTTCCCTCACACTCTCACATCCTCCCAATTCTTAAGATTTTTATTTAGTCTGGTAGACAAAAAATGGCAATATTTTTTTATACCTATTGTTCATGGCATAACTTCATTCCCCAAGCACTTCAATGCTTTGACTTTTTAAGCCAATACAAATGCTCAGAGGCTCTGGTTCTTAGAACTCAAAGCATTTTATTCTCAAAATTATTATTTCTCCATCCTGCATTTCTAAGCCTATTTTTTAAACTAAACTCCAAGAATTGAGTAATTTTTTGGTTCTTATGCTATAACAACCTTTCTGTAGAGAGTGGATACCTCAGTCTTATGTTTTAGCTTTAATGTGAAAGAGGCTGCAGGGTAGAGAGGAATTTCCAAACATAAATAACATGTCAATGCCATTTCTAATTATTAAATTTAAAATGACAATAAGTTAATGCAAAATTCAAAGATGTGTGTGTGAGATACTCTCACACTGTTATCAAATACTGTTTAATCAAATTCTATTTTTATTCAAAGCTTGAAGGGAAGAATTCTCTTAAAATTTCCTTGAAAAATTACATAGTAATTTTTAAAAACGTCTTCAAACATAAATGCCCCTTGACTTCAGATTAGTAAGCATTAAAACTTTTTGCAGTGAGTTAAATTCTATTTTATGTTAAACAAACCATGTAAATTTGGCATGATGCAAAAATAACCCAATACTAAATTCTCACTTCAGGTATAAAACTTGATAAAGAAATGTTTAAACCTCTCTAATGTGTAAAAGCTCACTAAGATTTTTAGATTTCAGAGCTGGCAAGCCTAGTTTATTGTGAACTATGTGTATGCTATTGCCAAATAGATGAGCCTCTCTTGTAAAATATAAATACGCACTCACAGGCTTTCTTCCATAGCACATAAGTCCTGTTTTGTTTACTTGCATCAGGATTGTATAAAAAACTTTGTGTTATATTTTCACTTACTATTATCATGCTTCAATTCTTTTTCTTTATGTAACATATGCTGTATGTTATTGATCACATGGTGGGGCTAGTAGTGGTGCAGGAATACACCGAAATCAATAATTATTGGAGGAAAATGTGATATAAGACCATGAAAGGAGCCAATCAATTGCTATGACACCCTGTACTAGTTATATGAGTTGTAGACTTATTCAAGCTTATGGAAAATTTAGTCTTTAATTATCTGAGTTTTGAATTATAGGTGGCCTCCAGAAAAGCATCCCTTGCATAAAATGCAAATGTCTAGTACTTGAGCTACTTACTATTGTGGCAACAAGAACATCAGATTTGGGAATTATTCTGATGACTGTTATTTTCTTCAAACTACTATCAAAATTACTCAAATCACCCCATCTTTGTCTCCATTCTTTTCAAAATTCCTTCCTACCATCATGACTTATCAGGAGTTTAGAAAGTGATTACAGCTATTTAATGTGTCTCCACATTGTTTTGAGGTGCCTGTTACTATTTATGTGTGTTTATGTATATGTGTGTATGCCATTTAGAAGGATGATGCATACCAGCTTTGTAAAATTTCTTTCTGCGTTCAAAAATTTGTTAGACACCTATTAGTCACTGGCCTACTTTCTTGATATATACTTGTTTGAGTCTTACCACAACTTGACAAGTTGGACATTTGTCAGCTGAGATCCAGTGAGGAAGAGAGAAACCTTTCTAAGTTCTCAAAACACAGGTAATTTAATACAGGGATGAGAATGGAGATATGTATTGGAGAGGTGATCAGCAGTTAGAAACAGCAAAAACTGTGGCTACCTGAGAACCAGAGGTAACAGGGAGAGGAACAGATTACTGAAACCTAGAATATGAACTATCCTAGCAGAAGCTGGACTCATGGTAGGGCTGCCCAAGAGATGTGAAGTCAGGAGAGGAACAAGCAGTGCCAGAAAAGCCACCAAGTAGAGAAAGAAAGGGAAAAATAAACAGAGATACTGAGAAATGCTCATCTGTCTTCTTCCAGCGCTCCAGTCTCCTGCCACTGCTTCTCCTAGGCCTACCCCAGGACAGAAGCCCAGGGAAAGCACCCTGAAGGGATGAGCTTTCCTACCTGATGCAGAGAGAGCCAGGCTGGGAATAAAGAACGCTTCAGATGTGGAAACCACTTCGCTTCTTGTCAATAGCTGAGCTGTATGCATGTGAAATAAAATTTGCATTCAGTCCCTTCATATAATCTCAAGGGACAGTTTTCTGGATGGATTTGAGGGTGCAGAACTTATCTACACCAGAATATAATCTTTTTCCAGGAATATACAGTTATTTTATCCTACGAGACTCAGACCTAAAATGTTCTAAAATGTACTTTAAGATACCCAATCTAGGAACATAATAAATTCAGCATAATTTCTTCTTTTTGAATAAAAATCTACCACTTGGTATTAGATAGAAGCAGGGATAATGAGCTTAATAAATCTTAATCACATTAACCTTTTTAGTCAGTCATACATAGGTGACTTGGTCTCCAGATTTCTGGGATGATTTTTATATGGTTTATAAATGTAATTTATAAAGTGCATAAGATAATACAAACTCAGCTCCTGTTTTTAAATGATCAATATTCTAATTATATTTTTTTCTGACTTTTTCTCTGTGCCATTAACATGGACAAATGTGTTAGAATTCAAGGAGCATGTGAATGACTTCCCTTAGCTAATTGACTATCCCAGCAAATGTACACATCAATTTCACTAATCTTCAGCAAACTATAAATTAAGCAGTGAGGCTATGACAAGCTTATTGATTCCTTGCCAACAATTTTCTCTAATATACTGCTTCTATTCCATAAATTAAAATGTTTCCATGTGTCCTCTAAAACATTTAATTATTAACAAACATCTCTACAATATCAACTTTTCAGTGTTGCCTTGTCTCCTTAAGGAAAAACTAGTTCTCCCCAGAGAACTCCACTGTCCTTCTAAGCCTTTCAAGGGAATGCACTACATTCTCCAGCAGCCCATCCACTCTGGGGTCCGAATCAGTGCACTTTCATGCTCCTCACTCCTGCTTACACGCAACTTCTCTATTCTCTTTTGCAAGCGTCTCCTCCTTTGAGCTCACTCGTGCCATAAGCTGTGTTATCTTACACTCTTCTTTACTAAGCTCCTGGTTGGTCTCCCTCATTCATTGAAGACTTTGGCAGGCAGCTCACTGTCATCACCTTAACTTCTTCCACCATCATAGCTATCTTCAACATCTTGGGAACAATGACCTGAAATCTCAGTATCCTGGCTCATTGTCTCCAATGACCTTCTTCTCCACTTCAACCACCTCCTCTAATGGCCACTCTGGAATTCATCGTCACCTGGAACTGTTCTATCCTTGAAATCATCAACACAGACCTTTTATTTTCTAACTAAAATATCTTACCCTTCTAGCTTGATGCTTCATTTAGCCTCTAATACACCAGTTTTCCCAATTCAGTAGCATATCTAGTTCTCAACTTTTTCTTTGTCAGGATTTTCACTCCAGCTTATGTACCCAACACTTCAAGACTCCCTCATCTTCCTTACCTCACTATTCCATTGGAATTCTAGCCCAGGAAAATACCAGCCCTGAGTGAACCCCAATGTTTGCCTTCTCTGCAGATGCACTTGGACAACTGAGTTTTGTTGTATAAAATTACCAAAATTGGTGGATTTGTGTCACTATAAATTTAAGATCACCAACCTCATCTGGGAGCTCACCATTATCCCCAAATACCATTATACATCCTTAATCAAGTCTCTGCCCTGTTGAATGTTATTGCTGTTTTAAATATCCGGTGACCTTAGATGGGTTGCTTTGTTGACTCCCCACCTGCTCTCAACAGATGACTTCTCCCTCAACTTCATGGAAATGAGAAAAGCCAAATAGTGTGAAGTTCCTTCATCGCCCATTCTGTGCCTCCCTATTTATCTTTCCTCCTTCCCTTCTTCCCTCCTCTTCCACTTGTTACTATATGTTTTAGATGAGTGGTTCTCAAAGGTTAGTTCCCAAATAGAGAGCATCAGGGAATTGATAGAAATGCAAATTCTCTGACCCCCTTTAGCTGGTCTAGTGAATCAGAAACTCTGGAGGTGGGACTCAATGATCCATGTTTTAACAAGCCCTTCAGGTGATTTCTTTGCATGCTCAAATTTTTAAACAGCTGTCATGTTAATCCTTCTGCCTGTGTTCTGTACCACCAAACACTACATTCTCAGTTCCCAGAGAAGTATCACAAGTCTTTGCCCCTCCCCTTCCACCACCTCATCTAATACCTAACTATTTCAATGTACTCCTAACTCATCTCCTTACCTCAGTCTTGTTGCCCTGCAATCAATTCTCCACCCTGTAGCCAGGGTGATTCTTCAGGAGCATATGTTTGTCAAAGTCATTCTGTTTCTTAAAACCTGTCAAAGTCTTCCCTTCACATTAACGTTATCCAGTCTTAAACTGTCTCACAGGTTTTTCAATTCTGGTGTCTGCGTCCCTAGCTTCATCCTGTACAATGGATCTCTTGAATTTTAATATTCTAAGCATCCTGAAATTTTTTCTGTTCCTTTCATGCTATGTCCTTCCTGCTCTTTGGTCCTTCACAGATGCTGATTCCTCATCTTGGAACATTATTCCCACCTACTGTTTCATCTGGCCAACATTACCTATCCTCCATATCTCAAGTCAGAATATACTTCAGTGAGGTGTCCTGGTCTGACTGTGAGACTAGATTGAAGTTCATTCCTATATGTTTTCTTAACTCCATGTTCATGTGCTATCATAACTTTCACCTTTTTCTAGTGCCTGTTGTCATGCTAGACTAAAAGCTATTTAAGGGCAGAGACTGTGTTCCCATCATTCACACTATATCCTCTGAACCTAGCATAATGTCTGCATCTGACATGATAGGTGCTCAATAAGTATCTGTGGAATGAATAAATGATGAATGAATTTCATAATTTATGTTGTGGCTTTGGTCTTCATTTTCACTTCTTTTTAAATACCCTTCCTGTTCCCCTGGCTGGGTAGGTCTGTTGGTTAGAGTGTTGTCCCAATACACTAAGGCAGGGTTCGTTCTCTAGTCAGGGCACATACAAGAAGCAACCAATGAATGCATAAGTAAGTAGAACAACAGATCAATGTTTCTCTCTCTCTCCCTCCCCCCTCTAAAATAAACTTAAAAAATATCTTTCCTGTTAAAAGCCCTTCTTTTTTCCCCATAACTCCTTTCATTAGTCTTTTAAATTAAAGTTCCTAACCCTGTGGTTTCCCAATCTGTATGCAAAGGTGCCCCAAAATGCCTGAGCAAACTCACGGGGGCACTATGAGATATTTTCAATTGTCAGGGGACATAAGACACTTGTCAGATACCTTGCCAACTACTATCTTGAGGTAGTTCAGAGTTCAACATTAGATAACTGCATTTCTTTAAGAAATGTCATATCTTTGTGTTTTCAACAGTGACTATGACAAAAAGGAAGCATCAAGTGGAAATCAATATGGTGCAGAAATTAGGGTAAAGGTGCCCAATTTGATTCTAAGTTTGAGAATATGTGCAGTACCAAATGGGTAGTAAGTTGCTAGAACATAAATACTCATTAAGTTGATTGGACCTCATTACTTAATAAGTAAAATTGTTAAGTATTTCCTTGGGCATAGAAGCACTATGAAAAAATTACTGAGACAGTAAAAGAACAGAGAAAGAGGGAATCTCTGTTCCTGCCAATTCTTAATTTTCTTTTATGTGGACCCTCCACCTTCCTGTTTTATTTTTGTTTATGTTCTCACTCCAGTTAGTTGTCGCTTATTATGATTTCTTTTAATTTGTTCTTTTTGGTAATTATGACATATTTATTTACTGTCATTGGTTCTGATTCTTTTTGCCTGATTTCTAGCATAATTTCTCTCTTCTCTAATGATTTCTAAATCCCCTTATTATTGTTTGTTTGCACTTAAATATTACATTGTAAAGAAAAGAAAATTGACTTTGTGAATCTCTATGTGCAGAAATATCAATATCTGATGTTTGTGTGTGTGTGTGTGTGTGTGTGTGTGTGTGTGTGTGTGTGAAGCCAATCATGTGTCTCAGCCTTTTCCTAAAAGGGAGATGTTACAGAGATGTGACCTCACACAATTGTGGAGACTGGTAGAGTAGTCCCTGCAAAGCTGTCATCTTTACATCTGATACTTAAGTTTAAAGTTCAAGACAGGCAGTCAGAAACGGAAAGTGGCTGTCTGTGTGGTGGGGAGAGCAAGTTAAAGCTGGAACTCACAGCACAAAGTAGACTTAAACCTGTCAGTTTTCTTGCTTCTCGCCTTAGTGTTATGGTGTCCTACAGAAATTGGGTTCTTTCATTATGGAGTAAAACACACAACAAACACCTGAAGGAAGATTGGAGTGGAGCAGTTGTGAGCCCACTTAGCACCCCACAGCAACAGGGTGAGGCAGCAGATTGCCAATAGCCTGTGTAAGCTACCAAAGAGCTGCTGCTTCACTTCTGCCCTCCAAATCTCACATGCATCTCTCTGGGACCCACTCTCCCTGCAAACATACCAGACAGGGAATTCTGGGAAATGTACTTCAGCCTAGCCAAGTGGCTACATTACATGGCCACCCCAAACACAGCTCCTTTACTTACCAGCTCTTTTACTTATCCAGTTCCTTTACTTATATTATAGTCACAGGCAAAATATGTGTTCATTAAAATTCAATATATAATCAATGTTAAATGGGTGGTTTTAGAGGAAGTGGAAAGAAGTGCAGGCAATGGTCAATAGGATTGGTACAATGGATAAATTTCAAGTACATGATCAAAATCAGTGTTCCAATGAGGGAAAATGGAAATGCCCCAGAAAGAAGAATAACCAGGCATCCCAATACAATGGCAGATTAGCCTGACCAGAGCAAAACACCTGTGAAGCAAGAAGTGGATGGATGAGTCTGGGAAAGAGGCTGGAACCAGGCCGCAGCCTCCAATGCCAAACCTATATCAGGTTTTAATTGGCAGGTAGACAAGAAGTCCTCAGGATTTATTAGTTCACTGCTCTTCATCCTGATTCTTTTTGCCTGGCTTCCATCTTTACTTCTCTTCATTCTACTCTGTGATATGATTCATCATCCTTGATCCTTGCATTAACACCATCTCCTGGTTGTAATAAGACACTATGTCATGTAGAAAAAGGAGTTGGTTTTGCATTTGTTTTATGGCAAATGGGGTATGAGATGCTAACAAAAAGGGCTTTAAGATGATGACTCTGCTGAGGTATGCAGAAGGGACTGAAATGGGCAAAGGAAACTGAAGACATAACTTCTCTCCCAGCAGCACCCCTTAGAAACTAAAACCAGAGGACAGATTAGAGTTGGGAATCTTTGACAACTCAAGTTTCTTCCGAAACTCTGTAGGACTCAAGCCTCTCTCATGTCCTGATAAGCCATTGTTAGTCCTTCTATCCAGAAAATGGGTAAACACCTTCCATCCCCATCTTAAAGCCCATTGACAAGAAGCGATGACCCCAGTAAGATTCATCCTAAGGTTGGAGGAAAGCTCAGTGGCATCTAAGGGAGTTTTCCTTGTCCCAATATGCTCTCCTGAGGAGCTTCTGGGACTAGAACAGCCAGGCATCCCTCACCAGCCTCCTCCCTGGTCAGAAGCATCTCCAGGAAACTGGATCCACCCATTGCTCCTATAGCTGCAATCAGGAACCAATAGCCTTCCCCTGGACAAAACCCCACTCCCTCCCCCAACATCTTATGTTCCATTGCCTCCAGAAAGAGAACTGCAGCAGGAACCCTGCTGAGCTTGTTTTAGTGGGAAGGGCCCTGGGCTGCGATCCAGAACTGGACCTTATCCCCGTTCTGCAGCTCACTAGCTGTGACATCATGGGTACCATCCAAGATATAGCCTCTGGTCACTTTGTCAAATGAGTGGGTTAAAGTAGATACTCTCTAGGGTTTCTTCCAAATATTTTTTTTTTAAATTTCAAGACATGGTAATTAAAATGAGATACAAATTTTACTTAATCAAATTGGCAAAATTGAAAAGAATACAACTATTCACTCTTGGATAATCCTCTTAACACCGCACATAAGAAATGAAATTAGGCCCCAGCTGGTGTGGCTCTGTGGATTGAGCACTGGCCTCTGGTTCAATTCCCAGCCAGGGCACATGCCTGGGTTGCAGGTCAGGTCCCCAGTTGGAGGTGCATGAGAGGCAACTACACATTGATGTTTCTCTCTCTCTCTTTCTTCCTCCCTTCCCCTCTCTCTAAAAATAAAATAAACAAAATCTTTTTAAAAAAAGAAATAAAATTAATCAGGGGAAAAATGAACATTGCTATTAGATAGAAAAGTTGTTAAAGCACATATAGTCCCAGGAATCCCACTTCTCTTCCTTCAAAATAATTAATTTCAAGGACATGTCCAGCATATAGGCAGTGATACATCACAACATTGCTTATAATAATAAAAATTAGAAATAATAAAACTACCCACTAACAAGCCATTGATTAAAGAAATTATAGTATGTTCATGCAATAGTGCAGCATAAAGCAATTTAAAATGATGCCGTAGAGAAACATTTAATAAAATCTAAAAGTTCTCTATATTAATATATAAAAGGAAGTGATTTACTTAATAGTCTATTGTCATCTAGTATTATCTCAATTTAGTTGTATATGTAACCATATTTTCCCAAATCTGACTTACCTGTAACTGGCAAATAAGGCTCCACTCTGTTTAACAGCCAGTTGACAACATTAATGAGCCCCCATTGTGCAGAAATCCATGCTTTTATCAGGTTCCCCATTCAGGGATGTCCAGGACTCTCAAAGGAACCCTAACTTCCTCCACAAATCCACTCCTAGTCCAAAGTGCTAAAGGTGTGTCTATGCCCAAAAAAAACTGACTTGTGGGCTCCCTCCCTTTTCCAAAAAACAATTAGTGCAAAGTACAAAATCTATGGAAATATGAACAGTGTAATGTTTTCAAAACCAAAACCTGATCATGCCCATCTCTCTTCTTCTTACAACTATGGCTTGCAATTACTCTATGAATAAAGATACACTTCCCTAAGAAGGCTACAAACTCCTATAGTCTTGCCCAGTATATTCTTCCTATGTGCTTCCCTAGCCTCAACATGTACCAGACTCCCTCTCCATTCTAGATGCACAAGTCCTTCCTCAGTCCTTCATATTCTTCATACTCCCTTCCTGCCACAGGGCCTTTGTACTTACTATTTAACTCTCCTCCTGGTATGAATGGCCTTACCCAGCTCTTTCATTCAGTTAATTCTTACTCAGTTTGTCATGTTGTCAGAGAAGTGTCCTCAAGGCTAACAGACTTAGTATATTATCCATATTATACATTTACACAGCATTGTGTAATTTTCTTCCTTGATCACAGCTACAAATTTACATTTTAATCATATGACTTGGTAAATAAAGATGAGCTGCGTCTGTTTTTTCCTTCTCTTTTTTCTTCCTCAGCATTTCATTTATATCTCACACAGTGACTATTACATAATTTTTTTTGAATAACCACAGTTGTTTTAGACTTCCTCTTGGTGAAAGCGGGGATTCAGAATGGCCCCCACAATTAAGAATCCCCACCCATCCCCACATCTTGAGCCCAGGACCCCAACTCACCTTTCACCCCTGAGAAAAGAAGCAGTATCCTCCTACCCTAGGTCAGACCTGCTTGGTAGAGACATACAATTATTTGGAGAAAACTTTTACCTCTATTCACAAGGAGCAGCCTGCACACCAAGGTCCAGAGAAGCCATAACAATAGTTTATAGTATTTCTCAAAGCCTAGATTTTTCACATCTACATATTATTTTAGATGAAATACCACTAGCCTAGACTCAACCCATTGCACAATCTTCCCTTCAGGATTGGTAAAGCCTCAGGATCTCCTCCAGAAAGTTCTCCTAAGAAGAAGCAATATTTTCAGCTGTGGGGTAGCCTAAATCCAGGTATAGGAAAAACAAATTATCTAATTCTATAACACCCCAATTATGTGAATTCATATTATTAAATAGATTATTTAACATCTCAAATTTAATCATCAACATTTGGACCACTTTTCTAACCTTATATAAAAAATTTATCAAATATCTACATGTATAAAATAGACTCAATTCATAAAAAAGGAGTTTTCCATAGATACAAAGCATAATTTCTACCACAGATGAGAGAAATTGCATACAACCCTCCAAAATGGCACTTTTTTAACTTCCGTAATTTAAGATTCACTCTCCTGAAGCATCTGTCTACATGCACGAAGACATGTGCGGACATATACAGGAATTGTTCCAGGGCTGGCTTCCCCTTATAATGAATAGATCCTGGGCTCTAGCTTGAACTTAGCCCAACATACTAAACAGGAAGGAATGCCGGTGGATAGGTCTGGGAGTATTTCTCCTTAACTGGTACCCCATATGTCCTAAAGGTCGTTATAATATGACTCCTTTTCAGCTCAACTTGAGTGAGTTTCCCAGACTCTAGAAGAGAAAAAAGGGACAAAGCAATGGTTTGTTTGGAGTATTTTAACATAATGACTGAATAGCAGAATGTTTCAGCTTCCTGAGGTTATCTTTGGTCCATAGTAAAAAAATTAGTGAAAGTTTCTGAGTTAGTAGTAGAGATTACACATTCATATATATATATATTTAAGTTTTTTAAGCAAGAGAGAAAAGTTCCTTAAGGAAAGGAGAGGAATCAGGTAGCCCAAGGGCCTAACTATGGATGAGAAATTTTAAGTACTCTTTTTTTAACTTTGATAATTCGGTGATGGTTAGCAAAATGTTGAAAGATTGAGGTTGCTTTTTTTTTTAAAGAAGGACCTTGAGAAAAAATCAAACCTTATATCTGTGCAAGACATTTGTATTTTAAAAATAACATCATATTTAAAATGATGATATATTATAAAGAGGTGGGCAAAAGTAGGTTTATAGTTGTTCATATGGAAAATAATATAATAATTAATAAATAGTTATACAAGAATAAACTGTGTTTCATGTACTCACAGTTGTAAACTTGCTTTGGCCCAATGTAGTATTTGTAAGAATTTAGTGGAAAACTAGATATAATTATAGTGGATCACCTAGACAGTCCAGTTTTGAAGGGTAGGCCTCATCTCCCAAGTCCAAAACCTATTCTCTTTCCACTATAAAATACTTTGTTTAAATGGTTAACAAATTTCTAGAAAAACATCCATTCATAAGACATGCTATGGACACATGGTCCTTATATGGCAATCCATCCAGAAATGCAGCAGATATTCCCCTGCACATACATACCTACTGCAATTATCACTCTTAACTCTAGAGGGATTTGAGGGTTTTTATAAAAACTTTAAACCTCTATCCTCAGAATGTAACTACTTTTCTGTATGCAGAAGTACTTCTATTTTTAATGAAAGTCATCTTAATATCCCTCAAGAACATGTACAGTATATCCTTCCATATAGTGAGAGTAACAAAATCCAAACAGGTAATTGCCTAATGCAAATATAATTAAGAGAGACATTGCATAGGAAATGAAATTTCTGCTAGCAAAAACTAACAGAGATTCACTAAGAAAGCAAACCTGAAGAAAATAAATTCTTATGTGAACTTCAGTACATAAAGAACTGAATGCCTTTCACTACAAATTCCCATTAACACCAAAGAATACACTGCCAGTTTAACATTAAACTGTGAAATTTACCCCATAGAACCACAGAACACAATTTGTCTTTTATAAACTGTATACGCACATACCCTCCTCCATTAACAAGGAGGCAAAAAAACTCTATTGCTTTAAAAAACTATCTTCTCTCAACATTTTTACAGAAATAAAATTCTATGGTAACTATAGTTGTAAGACCATCTTAGAAATTTCACACAGTAACAGTCCTTTAGTACTGAGACATGTGGGTGTCAAATTTATATATAACTTCTTCTATTCCCATGCCCACTGAATATTTTGCTTTGCCATGTGATATACACAGTCAAAAATATTCCTGGGTGTCATCTTATGGTTGTCAAGCCAAGTTACTAGTTAGTAGCTTATAATAGTGATTTCATCTCCATCTACTCTGAAATAATTTTGAGCACTATTATATTCCAGATACCATGCTAAGAGCATTGGGGAAAAGGATATAAACAAAAACCAGCCAAGCTCATCCTTTCAATAATTTAAAAAACCTCTGCAAGGAAAGATGTAGAACTATAGTCCTATGATACCAGAGAACAAAGGAGGTCTATGGGAAGGACGAATTAGTAAGTAGGTCAGGGAAAATGCCCTAAAGAAGTGCCCTTTGAGATTTAGAAGGCTAGAAAGACTTTACACAGAGAGGAAAGAAAGGATGTTCCAGCTGAGGGGACAGCTTAAAGAATGGCAGACAGGAAAGGAGATACAGGACATATTAGAGAATAGTGATTTCTTCCGCTGATGGGATGAAGGTGTACAAGGAAGGGAAAGGGGGTAGTAGAAAGTAAACCTGGAGAGCTATCAGGACCAGACCATGAAGGAATCTTAAATATTATATTGTTATGTATAATTTTAGTTGACTGAAAAGGGTGCCATGGATAAGTTTTTCAAACAGAGTAATGTAAGATTTTTACCTTAGGAACAGTTGGGAGGATTGGGAGAAAAAAGCAATACTATAGTAAATGCCTTTACAGTCATAAACGAGGATAGAACAGTTGTGGTGGAAATTGAAAAGGGACCACCCTCAAAAAGCTAAAATGAGAAAGAGAGATTCAAATGGCCAATGAACGTAAGAAAAGATGATAAACTTCACTCATCGTTAGAAGATTCAAACTACAACAAGGAGATACCATTTCTCATCTTACCAAATATGCAAAAATGAAAATTTTTGATAATATGCAACTATTAGCAAGAACATAAAAAATGAGGAACTCTCCATGATGTCAGAGAAGAGTTCAAGTTGATAAAAAAAACCTTTTAGGCAATAACTATCTAAACTTAACATGCACATTTCCTTTGATGTAGTTCAAACACACACACACAAGAAATTATAATACATCATTGGAAAACTTGGAAATGCATAACGAGAAACTGATTAATAAATTAAGGTATATACCTTCAGTATAATTCTGTATAACCTTCTAAAAGAATGAGATAAAATTATATGCAGGGAAATTAAAATTTTTTCATAATGTATTATTAGTTACTAATATATTAAAAGGAGATAGAGTGGCAAAAGGATGTGACTGTGTTCCTAAAATTTGTGTGTGTGTGTACATAAAAAGAGGCTGATAGATAAGGCTAAGTGTTATAAAGTGGACTCTCCCTCAAAATTTGGAAAGTAGAATTGGGAGAAAGAAAGAATCTGGAAAGAAAAAACTTGTACTTTTTACTTCATACAATTTTGGGCTCTTTGAATTTTTTACAAAGAATTAACTTTATAATTTAAATACTTTTTAAAGAAGCAAAAAAATGGATACATAAAGGAGCCTCTCAGCATTAGTAATCTTTCAGAAGGCCTTCAAACATGACTAAATCACATTGGTGAGTGAAAATTGTGAGAGTATTCGGTCAAAGAGAAGAAGTTAACAAATTATACAATAATTTCACTGATAATACCTATGATGGTTCAATAGTGTTTGTTTATTTGTTTGTTGTTTGGTGGCAATCCTATCCCCTGAAGATTCTTGGTACATAGAAATGTCAAACTGAGACAAGTCCATAGCCCTTCCTAGTCAGCGTTCGATAGTGTCAAGAGACATTTCATGTGGAAGAATGGAAAAAATAGAATTGCCTCCCTTCTGCACTCGGTCTTTACTAGGCCAGCTTTTTAGATTCCATATATAAGTGATATCAAACAATATTTGTCTTTTTCTGTCTGACTTATTTCACTTATCATAATAATGCTCTCATGGTCCATTCATGTTGCTGCAAATGGCAGGATTTCCTTCTTTCCCGGGGCTGGATAATATTCTGTGTGTGTGTGTGTGTGTGTGTGTGTGTGTGTGTGTGTGTGTGTGTGTGAATAAAACTGATATACATATATACCACATACCAGGGATGGAGAGTTGGGGAATAGGGGAGATGTTATTTAAGGGTACAAACTTACAACTGCTCCATAACAAGTCCTAGAGATCTAAAGCACAGCATGGTGATTATAGATAACACTGTGTTATAAACGTCAAAGTTGCTTAGAGTCTAGATCTTAATTGTTCCCACCACAAAAAGAAAAAAGATATTTGTGTCACATGATAGAGGTGTTAGCTAATGCTATGGTGGTTATCACATTACAATATATAAATGTATCAACTCAATGTATTGTACACCTTAAAGTTATACACTGTCATATGTCAATTGCAAGGTATATCCAGAAAAAGTCCAGCCATTGTTGCACAACATCAGTGTAATCTGGAAGCCAAGGAAAGTGGATTGAAATGCATATGTGTGAACAATAATGACTTCACTGTACTAGTCAATGGGGCGGTAAACACCACTGAGTGAGCATATGTACTGTGTGGACATCACATTCAAAATGACTGAGCAGTAGAGCAATGAACCTGCATCAAATTTTGCATTAAGCTTGAACATTCTTCCAAAAATACTATTCAAAAGATTCAGAAGTCTTTCAGGGATGATGCAGTAAGTGCAGCACAAATAAAAATGTGGCATAAACCATCAAAGACGGTCGAGAATCTGTTGAAAGTGATCCACGTTCTGGAATGCCTGCAACAAGCAGAACACCTGAGAATGTGTATGGGTTGCAATCACCAAAGACTGGTGGCTGACAATGTGAGAACTAGAAGCTGATCTGGGGATTCCAAACACTACTGTGCTTGAGATTTTGATGTAGGATGTTGGCATGAAATATGTTGTGGCAAAATTAGCTCTGCGGTTTCTGCTACCAGAGCAGAAGGAACATCATGCTGCAGTTGCTAATGACTTGATTCAAACCACTATGAATGAACCAGACTTGGCACCCTGCAACTTCTGGTATTTTCCAGAACTAAAATCACCTTTGAAAGGGAAGAGATTCCAGAGCAGGCCATCAATGAGATTCAGGAAAATACAACAGGGCGGCTGATGGTGGTTCCAACAATGGATTTTGCAATGTTTTAAACAGTGAGAGAGATTCTGGGGGAATTGTGTGAGGTTCAGTGTGCTTACTTTGAAGAGGATTGAGGCTTCATGGTCCTTTGTATAATGTTTCTTGTATCTTGTGTCTTCTTCAATAAATGTCTCTATTTTTCAGATTACGAGGCGGTATACTTTCTGGACAGACCTTAGTATCTCAATAAATATAAATATAAAATAATAACAACAAATAATAAAATAAATTTCTCCAGTAAAACAAAATTGTCCTTCATACATCACATCAGAACCTCAATCATGGCTTTATTTGAAGTTGGATTTTTAGTTTCGAATCAAGAATTGATTGTCATCTAAAGCATACTTCTACCTACATTCTGAGCTCACTGTTGGTAACACCATTGTTCACAATGTGCCATAAAAGATAAACAGGATATTTATCTCCTGTGTATCTGTAATGAAGAAAGTACAATTAGAGCATGTGGAAGAGAAGAAGAAAATCAATGATGAAAACCATGTCAGAAGCAGTTACTGGTAAATGTCAGATTTCCTATGTCTTTGATACAACAGCTTAGGTTTTCAAACAGAAGATAATTACTTTTCACAAAGCTACCTGAAAAAAATTTAAGCTGTATCATAAACCTTCACAAATGCAGACTAATTGTGCCAAAGAGTGGTCCAAACCAGCTAAAAATCACAAAAGTCAATGTATAATATATTCAAATATGAAAGAAATTCAAAATACAAAATGCTAAGCTTGTTAGATTATAAATTTAGTTTTCCACAAAGCACAACTGGAAAAGAAATTCCAGATGACAGAAATTATATGGTGTGAAGATTGCCTAAGGAAATTTTAAGTTAGACCTCTGTAAGACCATCTTCTTGAAAACAGAAATTTAGTTCCTTGTAGCCTAATTAGCATTGTCCCTTAGTATTATGATTTTTTATAAAAATCATTAAAAAATACAGATGTATAACTTTCTTAAAATTCAATGTAAAAATACTATTCAGGCCATTGTTCATTATATTACTCAAAGCAACAGTATTTTTCCTGTTTGTATTTTAGTATTAGTGTCACAAAGCATTTCCCAATTTATTGCACACAGAAGGCACTTAATAAATGTATTTATAAGAACATTAAGTTTGTATTTATAATTATTGTTGTTAATTATAAACTAATTTCCATGAAATACAAATGTTCTGAAATATTTGAAAACTATATTCTCTTGTGCAAAATAGGTATATATGTTGCAATCTTGTTTATACTGCGAATTTGTTTAATTGGGTGTAATTAATGTCAACAAAATCTCAAATGGATTACAAACATTTCTCAATTTGTCTGTTGTTTGTTGGTGTTGTATTGTATATGCACCAACAAATTCATAGGCAGATTCTCCCCTTTGAGTTATAAAATTTCTAAGTTAAAACAAGAGCTGGTGTTTTCTTTTCATGATAAGTTGCTATAAAATATAAATTAACTTGCAAATAAAAAAAGGAAAACAAATTAAAACTATTGAGAAAAGATGAAACTAGAATTGATTCTGTAGTAACACATAAAAATTTTACAGTTTTATTTTAAAACATACATTTACCCAAGTGAAATATATACTTCAAAGTATGGAATGATTCTAAGTTATATCCACCAATGGCTTTTGGAGTATCTAATTGAGATAATTCATTCATTCCTCACTTTTCATTCCTACATAATAATTGAGTGTCAAATATTCACCTTCACTCTGGAATCAGACGTCCTGAAGGACAGCTCCAAACCTCAGGAGTTACTCCTGCAAGCAGGGAGTTAACACTAATTACTACTGAAATCAGAGATTTTCTGCATTTCATAGTTAATAAAAACTAACATTGACTAAACCATCATTGAGTGCCAAGACAGATGACAGATGGTTTGCATGCATTATATCCCTGAATCCTTCCAACAGTTTTATGTGCTCAATACTCATTATTTTCACTTTATGTAAAGTTGAAGATCACACAGATTTAAAGCATATCCAAGGACACAAAATTAGAAATTGGCAAAATAGAACCTAAAACCTGAATTTTGGCTCCAAAATCCATGGTCTTAGTGCTACAATGAATCACTATTATAAGACGTTATTCTACCAATTTTTCAGAAAAACTGCAAAAACAGAATAGGTAAAGAAAAAACGAAGTTTGTCTCAGTATTGCTAAGTAACAGCTGAGTAAAATAAAAAATAATTAAAATGTATTTCACCATTTTTATCTTGAAGTTGAATTCAGGTTTGAGGATTTATATAAAAATAATTTGGATAAGCTAGAAAATGTTAATTATGAGAAAGAAAAGTTTTTAAAGATTTAATAAAGATTGAGTCTTCACAGTTCATTCTTGTAGCAATTTCTGTTGCCTGGTTACCATGAGACAGAGAAAACTAACCACATAAGAATTATCACAACTATACTAAAAATAGTGAACAGTTCTTATTTCCCTGTTCTGTTCTTAAATAATTATAAAATAGAGCAGAAAAGTTATACATTTATACATTTAATCATAGCCATTTAATGTATAAACTAATGCTTCTTTCATCCTTTGTTGACTTGTCTAACCTCCTAGGTATATAACTAATGAATATATCTTTAGTTTCAGCAAGAAAAATACCTTATAGCATCTGACCAGTGAGCCACCCAAAGCATTCTGTTGTTGAAAGCAGAGGCTTGTTTTTGATAAGCACTATGGAGATAAATGAATATCATGCAGTCAAGATAAGGAATGTATGAAATGAACATCTCTTGTTTCTGCCGTCTAAAGCTCTTCACACCTTTATGTCTAGTAATAAAGCCCCTCTTACCTGGGAGAGTCTATCCCTTGTGGTTTAGGTAGGGTTGAATGTAACACATCCCAGACAACAGAAGCTGGTACAGGACCCCTAATTGAAAAGTTCTGTGTTTCCTTGGTCACAGCAAGTGGACACATTATCCAAGAAGCCTAATCATACTTTTCAGTGAAGTTTACTATATATACAGTAAGAAAGAGCTTTTGGGTCTCCTCTCTGGACTATGATCTGTAAGGATACAAGCTTGCAGTTACCCACTGCTCTTTTTCCAACATTTTGGGGAGATCCTGTCTGAGAATAAAATCAATGAACAGAAGATGCAGAGCTGAGTGATAGAACCATGCCATTTGGAACCAGCTTTTGGAGCCAACATACTCCCTTCTTGTCTAAGCTGATTTGATTTGAGTCTCAATCGCAAGCAAAAACTTTGACGCAGATACAATTCTCTCAAACATGAAGTTACTTAGTTCCCTCTTTAATATAGTTATATATAGAAACCTGGGGTTTGAAGATGAGTTCTTTAAGATAACTACCAGCTGTAAAAAGTCATATTTGCTTTCATTTGTCTTTAAAGTATCTCAAATGTTGAGTAGTGGCAGCAAATTGGAATTCTGTGAGCATAGACACATGGCTGTTTCTATGCATTTCAGTCACCATTAGTTGAAGAGAATGATTTTAAAAAACCTCTTCCAGAAAACATCTCAGTTCCATAATATGAAGTCTTAAATTCTATCATTGGGGGTTTATTTCCTTATATTAAACCTTGCCACTTCCGTGGGGTCCTCTTTTAAGAAACATTTAACTTTGAGGCACATATCTTAGTGTGAATTACTCAGTTTTTGTCCATGTCAAAAAAAAAAAAAAAAATAGGTGCCAAAAGTCTCAAAAAGAAGGCAAAAAGAAAATAAGAAAAACCACAGGCAAGAAAATGTTTTGGGGAATTCCAGTCAAGATGGCAGCATAGGCAGATATACCTTACCTGTTTGCACACCCAAATCAAAATTACACCTAAAATATAGAACAACCATCACTCAAGAATATAAGAACTCAAGCTGAATGGAAATCTGACAACTATATCCATTAAGACTGGTAGGAGGCATGCAGATGTAGAACACGCTAGTCCAGTACCCACATACATAAAAACTTGGGAGTGATATCTTGGGAGCGAGGAATCTCAGACCCACACCAGGCCCTTCAGCCCGGGAGTCCAGTGCTAGGAAGATAAATCCCCACAATTTCTAGCTGCAAAGACCAGTGGGGGTTGAGTCAGTGGAAGAAACTTCTGGAGCCCCAAGTAGTCCCTTTTAAAGAACCCACACACAGACTTACCTACTCACATTCACTCCTTCTGAATTTCAGCACAGGGGTAGCAGCTTGAAAGACACCAGTGATACACAGGGGGAAACTGAGATGTCTGGCATCAAGGTGAGCAGAGGCCATTGTCCCTTTGCTAGACCCTCACCCCACCCCCCATACACACACAGAGCTGGTAAACTGGTGTCATATCTGAGACTCTGTCATTCTGGCTAACACTGTTTGACCCACCTTAGAGATCCCCAGAGCTCTGCCCCACCCAATTTACAGGCCCAGTCAAGCTGCTTTTCCATCAGAATGGCTAGTCTTGACTCACAAATCCTATCAAACAAGCAAGAGCTGGCTTCAGTGAGCCCTAGTGGCAGCCAGATTAGATTCAGTTTGGCTTCCCTTGAAAATCTCCAAGCCCAGAAAAAGTAGTAGCCATTTTGGATTGCTTTACAGCTCAGGCACGGTACCCCAGGCAAAACAAAGGTGGGGGCTGACCTTGGCCTGCACCAGCTAGGGAAACCCCAGGGCGAGCTATAGACCATGTCAGAGTACCACAGCCTTGCCCCTGAACAGCTGATCTTCCACGGAGAGCAGAGGTGGGTGGTCAGTGGTCATAGTCAGTCCTTGCAGCTGAGTGGCTTGGGTAAATCCCTGCATTGATCTGCCCACAGCAACAAGGCTCAACCACAAGAGGAGGCAGTACTCAGCCCACACAAAGAGTGTACCTCCTGTACCCAGCTTGGGTGATAAGGGAGGCTGTGCCACTGGACCCTATAGGACATCTACTACATTAAGACACACTACCAAGACACAGCAGTTCTACCTAATACATAAAACAAACACAGGGAGGCTCCAAAATGAGAAAACAAAGAAACATGGCCCAAATGAAAGAACAGATCAAAACTCCAGAAAAAGAGCTAAATGAAATGGAGATAAGCAATCTATCAGATGCAGAGTTCAAAACACTAGTTTTAAGGATGCTGGGAATCAAGATGGTGGAAGAGTTAGTGGAAGTCACACTGACCTCCTCCCAGAGCCAACCTGGAATTACAACTAAATTGTGGAAAAATCACCTGGAACAAACAACTGAACAATAGTGAGAAAGGAGCCTTATAACCTCAGACATACAGAAGAATCAGCTATAGCACAACCTACCTGGTAAGGAGTGTGGTAGAGACTTGAGGAGGTGGGCAGGGCTCCCAGAAGTAGCAACTCCAGAGGGATATCGAAATGGCCAGTTGGATCCCCCTGAGGAGAGCAGGGTCTAAACCATAAGCGGGGATCTCCAGCCTATATCACCAGAGCCCAAAAAGTACACAGATAACAGCCAGCTGTGAAAAGCAGCAGGGTTGCTCTCTGCCAGGGACAGGATGCTGGAGATGCAAAGAGCAGTTTAAAGGGCCAACACATAATTTTTTATTTGCAAACACCTACCCTGAGCTTGGGCAAAGGTGGGGACAGAGTGGGCTAGAGATGCCAGAGGAGAGACGGGGAAAGGAGGCTTTGGGGAGGGAATTAAGAGAGTAGCCAGTGGGATCCCAGTGCTGACTCATCCCCCATATGGCAACAGCCATCTGGCTCAGGCAGACCACTCTCCTGAGTGGCAGCACGGGAAGAAGATCCAATAAACCCACCCCTAGGAGGGACTCTGTCCCACCCTGTGGTGTCTCTAAGCTGGCCTGCTGCATGCAAAGTGATTAGATTAATAGCTGAAGGAGAGAGCAGTAGATTCCTGGAAGTCTTGAACAGACTGTCTCAACTCAGACAGGGGCAACATTTGACATCATCTGAGGCAGATCCAGAAAGAAAAAAATAGTGCTCTCCTACCATAGAAGTTCATACTACAAAGTCAGGAAATCAAGACAGATCAATATAAGAAGCAGAAGCCAAAAAGAAGAGTCTCACAAATAATAGGAAGACAAAGAAATAATCCCACTCAAAGGGAAAGGAGGAATACCCAGAAAGAGAACTAAATGAAACAGAGGCAAGTAAACTAGCAGATATTGAGTTCCAAACAATGGTTCTAAGGAAGCTCAATGAGCTCAGTGAGCTCAGAGAGAATTACAAAAAAATAGAGGGAAACTACAAGGAACTTACTGCAAACTACGTCAGCATGAAAAAGGACATATAAACTATCAATAAGAGACAAGAGGAGATGAAAAATACAACTTCTGAATTGAAGAACACAGTAGATAGAATCAAAAGCAGTCTAGATGAAGCAGAGGATGGAATCAGCGAGCTGGAGGTTAAGGTAGAAAAAAGCTCCCAGAAAGAGCAAGAAAATGAAAAAAAGACTCAAAAAGAGTGAAGAGGCATTTAGAGAAATGCAGGACAACCTGAAATGTAATCATATCTATATAATAGGAATATCAGAAGGAGAAGAAGAGGAGGAAGGGATAGAGAACTTGTTTGAAAAAGTAATGATGTGAAAGTTCCTTAAATGGAGGAGAGAAAACATCGCACAAGTCCAGGAAGCACAGAGGGTCCCATTCAAGAGGAACCTAATGAGGCCCACTCCAAGACATATCATCATTCAAATGGCAAATATCAAAGACAAACAGAATCCTAAAGTCAGCAAGGGAGAAAAAGGTAGTAACATATAAGGGAGCCCCAGTACAGCTAGCAACTGACTTCTCAACAGAAACACTGCTAGCCAGAAGGGAAAGCAAGAAGTATTCCAAGTTATGAAAAGCAAAGACCTGCAACCAAAACTGCTCTACCCAGCAAGGCTCTCAATAAAATGGAATGTGAAATCAGAGTTTCCCAGACAAAAGGTTAAAAAAAATACACCACCACCAAACCAGCACTGCAAAATATGATAAAGAGACTACTTTAAGATGAAGAAAAAGAGTCTATGAATACCCAGGTCCTCTCACAGTCACCAATACTTGATATTACCAATATTCTTAATACTTATTAATATGATTGTGACAATGATGTGTTATTTTAATTGTTCCTTTATTATTTGTTGAAATTAAACCTGTTTTTGTACATTTCTTGCCTATTTGTATTATTTTTAAAAAGCTTTAAATGACTTTTTCATATTCTTTATCCATTTTTTGATTAAATCTTTGTAGAATTTTTTCCCTAAAAGAAACCAAAAAAACTACTAACACTTTTTTAGATGTGTTGCAAATACTTTCTTATTCAATTACTTATCCTTTAACTTTTTTTATATGTATATTATTATATAGTCTTAAATTTTTAACATAATCATATTTCACTTTATAGCTTCAGGGTTTGAAAATGTTACTTCAGGGTAAGAATAATATTAGTTTGTATTTTCACCTAAAACTCCTTAGATTCTACATATTGATTTTTAACTCAGCTGAATATTTCTTGTATAATGTGTGAAATAGGGCTCTATATTTGTTTTATTTCAAGTAATAGTGGTCCATGCACCTTGTTTGTTGAATGAGCCTCATTTTCCCCATTGATTTGAAATATCAATTTAATCATATATTACATTGTTAGACAGATATATGTTTGTTTCTAGAATGTTCATTTATTTCGTTGATCTACTTGATTATTTCTGCACAGGTGTCATGTTGTTTTAATAACTGAGACTTTATAATGGATTTAAATATTTTAATACTTTATAATGGATCTTGACATTTAAAAAAATAAATAAATAAAATCAATCTGAATTTAAAAAAAAGAAAAGAAAGAGAGAAGGAACTCCTACCTTTTGTGACAACACAGGTGGAACTGGAGAATATTATGCTAAGTGAAATAAGCCAGTCGGTGAAAGGCAAATACCATATGATCTCACCTATAAGTGAACTCTATTCAACAAAATAAACTAACGAACCAAAAAAACCACAGGCAAGTAAACATGAAGCAGACTGAAAGTGACCAGAGGGGATAGGGAATGAGGACAATGGTGGAAAGAAGGAGAAGGAACTAAACAAAGAACATGTATGAATGACCCATGGACATGGCCAACAGAGTAGGAATTGCCTGCAGGAGAAGTGGGTTAGGTCAGGTGAGTGGAGGAGGACAAAGGGGGAAAAATTGAGACAACTGTAATAGAATAAACATGATTTAAAAATGAAATTTAAAAAAATAACCCAGAATATAAAGGAACTTAGTGAAGACCTCAGCAGCATAAAAATGATCCAGTCAGAGATGAAGTATACACTAATTGAAATAAGGAACAATTTACAGGGAAACAATAGTAGAGTGGATGAAGCTGAGAATCAAATCAATGATTTGAAACATAAGGAAGCAAAAAACAACCAAGCAGAACAACAAGAAGAAAAAAAGAATCCAAAAAAAGGAGATAGTATTAACAGCCTCTGAGACTACTTCAAGAGGTCCAACATTCGCATCATAGAGATGCCAGAAAAAGAAGAGAAAGAGCAAGAAATTGGAAATCCATCTGAAAAAATAGTGAAAGAAAACTTTCCTAATTTGGTGAAGGAAATAGACATGCAAGTCAAAGGAGCACAGAGAATTCCAAACAAGATGGGTGCAGGGGCCCACTCCAAGACACACCATAATTAAAATGCCAAAGGTTAAAGATAAAGACAGACTCTTAAAAGCAGCAAGAGAAAAGTAGTTTTCAGATGGTTGCCAGATGGAAGGCGGGAAGAGGAGAATGGGTAAAAAGGTGAGGGGATTAAGTACAAACAGGTAGTTACAGAATAGCCATGGAGATGTAAAGTACAGTGTAGGAAATGGAATAACCAAAGAACTTATACACATTACACATGGACATGAACAATGGCGGAGGGATTGCCTGAGGGAGTACGGGGTGTGCTGGGTGGAGGGGGGCAAAGGGGAAAAAATCAGGACAACTATAATAGTATAATCAATAAACTATAATTTAAAAAAATACCTGGCTGGTATGGCTCATTGGATTGAGCACCAGCCTGTGGGCGAAAAAGTAACATGTTCAATTCTCAGTCTAAGGCACATGCCTGGGTTGTGGGCCAGGTCACCAGGAAAGTGTGCATGAGAGGCAAGCACACATTGATGTTTCTCCCTCTCTTTCTCCCTCCCTTCCCCCCTCTCTAAAAAATAAATAAATAAAAATAAAAAGGATGGGTGGTTGGCCAAAAAGTCTGTTTATTTTTTCCCCAGGATGTCTTCAGGAGTGATCAATTATCTTTAACTTCATTTGAAACAATTTTGCTACAATGTATTATGACAGTTGTCATAATAGCATGCATTTAAAAAAAGATTATCAAAATTGGTGAATTTTTATGAATTTTAATCTTGAAAGTGGAAGAAAATACACATTTTAGTCAAATTATGCTTTATTATTTCAAGAAAGGTAAATATGCACCTGAAAAGCAAAAAAAAAAAAAAGATTTGTGCAGTGTATGGAGAAGTTGCTGTGACTGACCAAATGTGTCAAAGGTGGTTCACAAAGTTCCTTGGTACTATTGACATTTTGGTCAAATAATTCTTTGCTGTGGGACTGTCTTATGCACTGGAAGGTGTTTAGCAGCAGCACCCCTGGCCTCTATCCACTAGAAGACAATAGCGGGAGATAGCCAACATACTCAAAATATCCAAATCATAAAGTTATTGGTGAAAATGAAAAATATGTGTTTTATTTTATGGAGAAAACCATACAGACTTTTGGCCAACCCAGTATCTATGTACATATATTTCCAGTCATTAAAAAAAGAAGGAAATCCAGCCATTTGCAACAGCATGGATCAATCTGGAGGGCATTATGCTAAATGAAATAAGTCAGTAAGAGAAAGACAAGTACTATATGATCTCACGTACATACAGAATCTAAAATAAAAACAAAACAAAACAAAAAAAGCCCTAATCAAAAAAGAGATCAGACTGGTTGCCAGGGGTGGAGTGGCGGTGGGGGGAGGGGGTGAGAGAATTAGAGGAAGGTGGTCAAAAGGTACAAACTTCAAGATAAATAAGTACTGAGGATGTAATGTACAACATGATGACTGTAGTTCATGCTGTTATATGGTATATTTGAAAGTTGCTGAAAGAATAAATCTTAAAAGATCACAAGTAAAAAAACTTTTTTGTATCTATATAAGATGATGAATGTTAACTTACTGCGGTAATTATTTCACAATGTATGTAAATGAAGTCATTATGTGGTATAACTTAAACTTATACATTGCTGTATGTCACTTGTAGCTCAGTAAGACTTGAAAGAAAAAAATTTTTTAAACTTTAACATTAAGAATATACTAGGAAAAAGGACTCATGGACATGGACAATAGTGTGGTGATTGCTGGGCAGAGGGGATATAAGGGGATTAAATGGTAATGGAAAAAATATTAAAAAGATTATATCCTTTAAAAAATACACTTCCTAAATCCTTTCAGGCACTTTGAACAATAACCATTGTTCAGGCAATATATAATTCCTGAGTCAGATTATGTTTTCATTCAAGTCAGTCTTAGAACCTCTAAAAATATAAAGTATCTAACCAATTTTATTGAGATTTATTTCTACCTACAAGACATTCTTCCAGAATTTTTTTAGAAAGGCTTTTACAATATCACTATCTACACGTTGTCTTTATGTTTTTAATATAGCATTGGCAAACTAATTATGACAATGCAATTTGATGAAACTTCTTTTATTCAAAACAGAAAAAAAAATTGGTTTGTAAATTTCCAGTGGGGTTTTGTCTTTATTTTTTTTCTGGGTTATTTGTAATTCCCCTGCTGCACCAGATTCTCATACTTTAACATAATTAGAATCACACCTCAGATGCATGTTAATAATTTAAGTTCTGAGGCTTTAACCTCAGATCATCTAATTCTTTAGGTCTGAGGGAAACTAAGGAATATGCATTTTACACCAACATCCCAGGTAATATTCATGCAGGTAGTCCTTAATCTTCATTTTGAGGAACACTAGGAGCCTAGACAAAATGTACGTTCCCTCTGGAAAAATTGTTTTTATCATGTGGAAAATCTAAGGAAACTCATATTTATTTTCATAAACCACACTCAATTCACTTCTGAAAAAAAAAAACCTTTAATTTTTTTGTTCACTTTGAGCATTAAACCTTATTAATGCATGTATTTAACACAGGGTTTGAATTGCAAACTCTACAATATTTTTATGATAAAAATCCATGAGATTCATATATTTGTTTCATTAGAGGTTTTGGCAGCTGTTT
Source organism: Pteronotus mesoamericanus (assembly GCF_021234165.1). Lineage (NCBI taxonomy): Eukaryota > Metazoa > Chordata > Mammalia > Chiroptera > Mormoopidae > Pteronotus > Pteronotus mesoamericanus. The sequence continues at coordinate 16,698,964 of NW_026555325.1, read as the reverse complement.
AAATGATCACTTCATAGTACAATGGCAATACTTACACATTTTCCTTTGTCTATGAAAATATTTACTTGGAAGCCCATAGAATTACCAAACTTTCCCTCTCTTAAGGATCTGTATGTCAAAGAGGAAGCCTTTCTGAAACTTTCTTGGGAATCTCCACCAAAGATATTTACTAACTACGTCTTGTCTAATCCTTTCCATTGATCATGTAAGATTTCATATTTCTTTACACATAATAGCAGAGAGCATTACAAACACAAACTTGAAAGCTGATGTAGAATTCAAGCCAGATAAAACCTAAAAAACAACTATGTGTCTTTCAGAGAACTGCCTTTCAGCAGCATTGACAATGCAGAGTTCAGGTACCAAAAAGCAGATAAATGTAATGTTTTCCAAGTTGGAACATAAGGTCTCAGTCTATTTTAAGAGGAAGAAAAATTGGAAAATATCCCAGAAATGTCATTGTGGGAGCAGGTTGAACAACCCACTGGTATAAAAAGAATTTTTGTAAAAAAACAATCACATCACACATTTATTAAATTTAGGGAAGACAGTAGAATAAAAGTGTTAGATTTCCTTAGGGAAAATATTCAAGTGAAATAAATTAAGTTAGTTCTGAACTACAGTTGAATATTACAATTTAATAGAAGCTGTTCTTAATCATGGGACCAGAAAGGACCGCAGACATTTAAGTGGTCATTTTCCCACCTTCAGCTGAGTTCTGCAATGAAGACACCAAACATTCACTAATAATAAAACCTACTCTAAATGCTTGCAGAGGAAGAAATTTTATAAATCCCTCACTTATCTATTAAATAACCAATGCACAGGCTTAATCTATTTCACTCCTTCTTCTTTTCAATCCAAAGCTATTAAGACCCTACTATGTGTTCGTTCACAGACTTGCCACAGAGGGTGAGGAGAAACTAAAGAAAGAGGTGTTCCACTCCTGATTGGTCGGTGGCAGTTTTAATAAGCAAGGGAACGTAAGAGGCTTGTCTTGAGTGGCTACAAGATGAGTAAATTTCTACACCTGTCCCCTAGAATTATAAAAATTTATATAGAGGCCTTAACTGGATTCAGTTACACAAACTGTCTAGAGAGTCTCGACAACACATTGCTCTCTCAAGACTGGGCTCTTGAAAATGGCTTCTGCTGTGGAAATGAATGGTGAGGAGAGTATACATTCCAAGCAAAGGAATGGGGTGAGGAACCTCTCATTGCTCAGGTCATGGGTCAACTAGTGGCCACTTCCTCTCAATTACTTCACCCAACAAGGTGTACAAGATACATCATTGCCAAAAGCTTCAGACAAAAAACTGGGACCTTCAGTCAATCTCTGAGGCATCTGAGAGACATAAAATCAAAAGTCAGATTTATTCCATAATGAGGTAGAAACTTGTGAATTTTAACAGTTTTCCCACACCATCTCTTCCCATTTCAATATCCACCCATCTCTACCTCCAAATCAGTATAAAAATTGATAGGAACTTAAAACATTCAGCTCAAATCTCTTAAATGCTTGTTTCATCAGTAGCCTCTGAATATTTAATTTGTTGATATTTAGTAGGCCAATGATATTCACAAATCTGTAAAACCTGTAAGAGCAATAGCATATATTTACATTCCATCAGAAATGACATACCTATTGTGAGAGGAGGGGCAAACATTCCAATTATTAGGGGCCCTCCCCACCCCATTATTCAAGCAGGAGAGACTACAAGGCAAGAGATGTATTACAAAATGAATAATCGCTGTCTATACTTGCTACAAGATCTGAATTTTTACAGAGGAAAAGCTTTGATGAAAAGAAGAAAGAATGTATTGGCCACTTTACCAGTTGTTGAGCTACTCTCTTGTAAGAGAAATATTTGTTTCTTCTATATTGATATATTCTGATATTACAATTTCATGCATGATTGATGGGTATTTGGAGCTCCCCCGCCTGCTTATTAGTAGAATCCAGACTCTCGTACTTTCGTCCAATTCTTCCTTCTCTAATGTGATTCTGGCACAAAAAGATGGAGCTCTCCAAACACATGTTTACCTGCCCTCCTCCTTTCATTCCATCACATATTTTCAAGATATTTGTCTTTATCATGTTTCCTGATGCCAAAAATAACCCACTCTGTATATTAAGAATAGTGTCTGAAGTGTTCAAAGTAAAAAGTTGTTACTTGATCATCAATTGATAATAATGTGTTATTAAGAAAATTTACTAACTTCCCCCAAAAACAGGGTTTTGGGTTTTGAATTTCGGTTTTTACTTGATCCTATGCATTCCTACAAACCCACTTAGCTTCCCCTAGCTCTTATTGTAGTCACCATTGTAGCAAGTCCATCATAGGGTCTGACAAGCTTCCCATAGTACCCCCGTCCCATCCCTTTAATCCCAAACTGCTCTGTGGATATATTGATACTTATACTTCACACATATGCAGCCTTGAAGGTAATTCTCCAAAGGGAAAGTTTGGCCAATGTGAAACAAAATCTAATAAATCAATGCTTCTCCTCTTTTTCCTCCCTTCTACAAGCTGATGGTCCTGGGATACATTGTACACAGTTTCTCAACAGAGCACCCAGTTTCCCATTGCAGGAAGCAACTTATATCCTTACATTGATTATCTTTCCTTCTCTCCGGACCCCTGGTATTATTTCCCAATAAAGTACTTACACATTGATTTCCATCTTCATGCTGTTTCCCTAGAAATAATCAACCCAACCTGTATTTATTATAGGTCAGTTGGGAGAAGAGGATGATATTAATAGCAAATATATATGGGATGATTCTCCTAAACTAAAAACTGGAAACATACAGAGTACCTGAAACATATAAGACAAGTTTCAGATACTATTCAATGTGATTGCACCACTTCTTAGAGTCATATTTTGTTCCTCATAGAAATACATCTCATTTATAAAACAAATTCCTTATAAAATAGTAATTTATGTCAAAATATTCAATTAACTCACCCTTTTAAAAGCCCATTTAATGCTTAATTTAAGTAGTGTGCATTTTTAAAGTACTCCCCCTACTCCAATTTCTAGTAGCCCTTTCTATGTCTTCTTTATTTAACCAAGATCAGCTACAGTGTTCTATGTTTAAAACAACCTTAAATTTCAATAAACTAGAAATGTGGTTGCTATTTCTTTTTAAAGCGCAGATAAAGAGAATACCCACCCTTATACCTAATTAATACTGCGTAAGTAAAAGTGTGCCTTTTCCACTTTAATATCTAGGATATTCAGAGCAAAATAATACCCTTTCTACAACATAGAAGACTGAACAAATATAAACCCTCATCTCACTATGAAAACAGAGAAAGGACTGATAAAGTAAAACTCCCATTTTTATACATATAAAGATGAACTAAAAAAAAAGTAATATAACCAGCAACATTGAAAGAAAAAACAAAACGAGTAACAAGAGGGAAGTGAGGCGGGGGGTAACAGAGCAAAGAAGGGGAACGGTTATGTCAAGGAACAGGTAAAAAGGACCCAGGGACAAAGTCAAAGTGGGGAAAGATTGAGGGAGGGAGGTGGGGGTGGGTGGGAAAGGGGAAAGCAGTGGTGAGAAAATGGAGACACATGTATTTGAACAATAAAAAAAATTTTTAATAAAAATAAAAAATAGAGTGATAGTAGATATTTGACTTCAGAATCTTCAGAACATTTTATGATTGAAGTCTAAAATTAGGAGGTGTAAATTCTTAAACATCTGAGCACTTTGACCTATCTTTCAAACTGTTACATCCTCTCTACCTACCCCATATTTTGTGTGTATATATGTATATACACATGCATTGTATGTAATATATTATATATAATTATAATTCAAACACCTTATGTCTCTGTTAACTACTATTATACATATTCAAAACTTTAAAATAAATTCTACCATTCCCCCTCACCAAAAAAGGTAAAATTCCCAGGTGTCAGGAAAAAAATAGTGAGAAAACTAATAGCTATAGTGGTAAGTGCAGGAACCAATGTATCAGGTGTTCAGGGATATAATTCCTGGATATAAGTCCTAAGAACTCAGGGCTTGCTGCAAATACCAAACAATGCCAGGAGATATGCCCTGGATAAGGCAAAGAGATGGAACTGAGTTTCTTGCAAAGCAGGAAGCTTTGAATTGACACGGCTTCACGAAAATGAGAATAGAATAGTGTCACCAACCAACTCAGGAAGTGACAAGCAAGCATCCCATGAAAAATGAAACACCAAGCTACCAAGCTTATACCTGCACGTGGGTAAGACATCCAAGTGTATATACCACTCACACAGTGTTGAAACCTAAAGCCCAGAATTTAACAGAAATATTTGTGAAATTCTAGGACTTGGGCAGAAAAAAACCCAAAATTATTTTGCAGAGTCACTGTCTCTATTCAGGGTATAAGGATTCCCACAGAATAAACACACTCATTGAAAATGAGCTAATAATAAAAATTTCTAGAGCATACAAAGGAATAATGCATCATGATAAATAGTAATGAGGCAGAATGAGCAGAAGAATTAGAAACCCCAGAAACTTGAGACACTGCATCAGCCCAAAGATAATTTATAAGTATTTAAAAGGAGAATGAAAAATGTAATGGGAATATAGGACACCAGAATAAAACTCATAGATTTTAAAATATAATATTTGGGACTAAAATTTTAGACTAAACAATTGGTTAAACACAGGAAGAAGGTGAACATCTGGTTAAGCTGAAGGAAGAAATGGTAAACCAGAAGATAAGTCTAAGGAAATTATACAGAATGTACTGCTAATTTAAAAAGGTTAAAAACACAAAAAGACTGGCTAAAAGGGACTTTAGAATGAAAAATTTTATCATACATTCAACATGTGTTCCAGTAACATGGAATAAAGAAAACCGGGGAGAGACAAGAGTCAATGTATAAAAATACTTCCTTAATTGAAGGAAGCAGAGGGTTCACAGAGGCAAATAACAGTAAACCATTACCTAAATACATTCAATTAATATTAAAAATTATCTGAGATGAACAGAGAAGTATTAAAAGCAACTGAGAAAAAAATCCTCAAAGGAATAACAAGTAGACAAACAAAAGACTCTCCATAAAGAGCAATAGATGACAAATAGAAATCCCCCCTTCAAAGTGTTGAAGGAAAAGAGTCAAACAACATTAGAAACTTAGCTAAAATAATATTCCAGAGTAAAGCAAAAATAAATACATTTTCATAAAACCAGAGAATGAGATAGTTTACCATCCAGAGATTCTCATTTTAAAGACACTGTTAAATGATATATTTCTGAAAGAAGAAATCCATGGGAGAAAGAATAAGGCATAGAAAGCAATAACTAGCAAAACTTATTGGAAAATATATTGACAAACCTAAATATTCATTGAAATATAAAGACAATAACAAAATAATAATATCTCCATGCTTGACTATAAGAGAATTCTCCACTTAATCTTGGCTTTAGAGACTGTAGCCTAGATTGTTCTCTTTTTTATAAAAAAAAGAAAAGGATTTTTATTTATTTATTTTTTAAGAGAGGAGAAAGGAAGGAGGAAAAGAGGGAGAGAACCATCAATGTGTTCTCTTGTGCGCCCCCTACTGGGGATCTGGCCTGCAACCCAGACTATGCCCTGACAGAATCAAACCAGCGACTCTTTGGCTTGTAGGCCAACACTCAGTCCAACTCAATCCACTGAGCCACAACAGCCAGGTCTAGACTGTTTTCTTAAATACTACTATTATTCACAGGTTGTTCGACCTGCTTCAAAGAATCAGGTAAAACTGGAAATAGGTAATGATGGCTTGTCCATCTTCTACTCGGAGTAATTTCAATCTCAGTAAAATAGGAGAGAAACATTAGATACAAGACATTGGCACAAATGTTAAAATTTCAATTTAGTTCATAAATGCCACAAAGAGAATAAACCCTGGCTTTTCCTTGTTCAGGGGCTAAAGATGAAACAATGCTAAGAATAAAGAAGGTAAGGCTATTTGAATCGGCTCGCATAGGTAGTTCCCATACAAGTGAGAGAAATGGCATAGTCTCTGCAAAATCATTTTGGGTTTGTTTCTGCCAAGGTTAAGGGAAGAATTCTCTTATAGTTAATATTGCACCAGAAACTTAACCAGAATGATAAGAAAAAAGATGAAAAAGAGTATAAGGAAAAGAAAGAAACAGAATTATTTTTTAATTACTCATTTAGAAAATCTACAAACTATTAAGAGGATTTAGTAAACTTATTAAAAATAAAACCAATATATAAAAATCAATGTTTCCATATCAGCAACATACCATTAGAAAATGTGATTTTTCAAAAGTTCTTATTTTTACTACCTACAAAAAATTATAGGACACATAGTAAAAACTTGACAAAAGATGTTCAAGACCCATGAGGGACAATTTTAAAACTTTGTGAAAGAAATAAAACAGACCCAAATAAATATACAAATGTATCATATCTGACATCAACACAGGCTTTTATGGACCTAGGCACAAGGACACTAAAAGTCAAATGTAAAAACAAAGAGCCAAGAAGAGCCAAAATATGTTTAAAGATCAAAATGGGTACGTAGTCCTTTAAGATATCAAGACATTATAAAATTATAATAATTAACGCTGTGTGATATTCATGTAGAGAAAGACACATAGACCAATAGAAAGGAGAACTCAGACACAGGTCCATCTATACTTTGGGGCATTCGGTATGTGATAGGCAACGTTGCAAATCTATAGGCAAACAACAGAATATTCAATAAATGATACTGAGAAGACATGATCTCCATATAAATAACAATAAAATGAGATCCTTACTTATATCATATTTTTTTAAAAAATTGCAAATGGACTAAAGACCTAAATGTAAAAAGTAAACTTTCAATTTTTTGAAATATAGGTCTTTTTAATGAATTCAGTGTGAAGATAATACTAAGCAAGATGGATAAGCACAAACTATTAAAAATGAATACATCTAACTAATTTAAAATTAAATACTTCTGCCAAATAAAAGATTTATCTTTTAAATGATACAAGACAACCTGGGAGCACATATTTCACATTTATAGAAAATTTACATGTTATATAATTATACATGATAATTTACTATATTATAATCATGTATAATTTACATTATATAATAATTATACCATACTAATTACATTATATATTACATTAAATTATTATGTTATATGTTACAAATTTAATGTTATATTATATTAAATATGTAATTATAGTACATATAACTTATAGTCTATATAATTTAAATGATATATGATTACACATATTAATTTACATATATTAAATAATTATGTATAATTTGTTATGTAATAATTATATTGCATTAAATTATGTTACATATTGATTATATTAAATACATAATTATATCACATATAAATTATAGTGTCTATATATAAAAGATTACTCTTCAGAATCCAGAAAAAATTCTTATATATCAATTAAAAATAAAAAGACAATAAAGTATTAAAACTGCATAGGATATGAATAATTAACAGACTAAGCTATCTGAACGGTTAACAAATATGTGAAATGCTCCCTATTCCAACTAGAAATTAGGGAAATAAATATTAAAATAAATTGACCTTTTATATCAAATCAAATTTGCAAAACTGAAATTGAGATTAAGTTTTTTTACAAACACTGGAATATAGAAATTCTCATTATAATATCTGTGGGAGTTCAAACTGATACAATCCCTTTGCAGTGAAATTTAACAATGTCTAGGAGACTTTAAAATGTACTTAGCTTAGTATCTGTAACTCCCTTCCTAAGAATATACAAGAAACTAGAGAATTCTAGAGGGATCCTTAAAGAAACTCTGTTGCATATGCCCAAGAAAAACATTTATAATAGCAAAAGCCTGAAAGCAATCTAAAATCATATAAATTGTGAGATTTTATATAATACTATATAACAGTAAAAATAAATGAATTACAGCTACCTATATCATCTAGATACATCTCAAAATATTAATATTGAGTGGAAGAAGTTAGAGAATATGAAATATATTACAACATTGTCCAGGTATAAAGTTAAAACTTTAAATATTAAATGGTATAATTTATATGCAAATTTGTGATAATGTCAATAAACTAGCTAGAAAGTTAGCTTCCCATTTTATTACTGATTTATTTTTTGGTAAATATAATTTCTATTTCATGAGTAGAGAAGGTTTTGGTTTTATTACTGATTTGTTGCTGATTTTTACTTTATTTCTATTTCATAGAGAGTAAAAATAAAACACTTTAGAAGATTTCATATCAAATTATTACAACAAAAGAAGTTTAAATAAATCATTAAAAAGTACATTCTTAAGAGATGATGAAATTTTAGTGAACCAAATATTTGGTATTGATTATTACCTACCTTCATACTAAATAATCTTGAAAAATCTTCCAAATATTTATAATATCCTAATTGGTAAGATTGCCAATTCACCTAATGATTTCTATATTTTGTATAACTCTAAGGAAAATGATTTATTCACCATGTTAACAATGTAATAACATAACTTAGATAGAAGTAAATAGCCTTTAGCCATTTTTATTATTCATTCCATGCAAAAGCATGCCAATATTTCTACTGGACAGAGAAAATTTTTCTCTACTTCCAAAACCATAAGTATATTCAAAGCTGAGAGCTAACTGATGAGAAAAATGGCTGTCCATAAAAATAGCTTCTTCAATAAATGGTGTTGGGAGAACTGGACTGGTATATGCAAAAAAATGAAACTAGACCACCAACTTACACCATACACCAAAATAAACTCAAAGTGGATAAAAGACTCAAATATAAGTTGTGACAACATAAAAGTCCTAGAGGAAAACATAGGCAGGGAAATTTCAGATATCCCACGTAGCAATATTTTTGCTGATATATCTCCTAAGCAAGAGAAATAAAGAAAAAAAATTAAAAATAGGACTACATCAAATTAAAAAGCTTCTTCACAGCTAAACAAACCATCATAAAATGAAAAGGGAACCTACCGAATGGGTGAACATATTTGCCAATGACACATTGGACAAGGGTTTGATCTCCAAAATACATAAAGAACACATACAACTCTACACCAGGAAGACAAACAATCCAATTAAAAAATGGGTGAAGGACCTGAATAGACCCTTCTACAAGGAGGACCTACAGAGGGCCCACAGACATAAGAAAAGATGGTCAACATCACTAGCCATCAGAGAGATGAAAATTAAAAACACAATGAGTTACCACTTCGCACCAGTCAGAATGGCTGTCATTAAAAATCAACAAACAATAGGGTCAGTGGGGCGGGAGAGACTGGTGGGAGGAAAATGGAGACAACTGTACTGGAACAACAATTGAAAGAAAGAAAGAAAAATATCAACAAGTGCTGGCGAAGATGAGGAGAAAATGAAACCTAGCACACTATTGATGGGAATACCGACTGATGGAGCCACTATGGAAAACAGTATGGAAATTTCTCAAAAAACTAAAAATGGAACTGCCTTTTGACCCTGTGATTTCTGATTGGAATATACCCTAAGAATACTGAGTCACCAATTCAAAAGAACTTACATACCCATCTGTTCATAGCAGTGCTATTTACAATAGCCAAGTGCTGAAAACAGCCTAACTGCTCATCAGTAGATGAGCAGATCAAAAAATTATGGTACATTTACACAATGGAACACAGTGCAACAGAAGGAAAGAAGGAATGCCTACCTTTTGTGAAAGCAGGGATAGAACTAGAGAATATTACGCTAAGTGAGATAAGGCAGTCGGCGAAAGACAAATACCATGTAATCTCACCTATAAGAGGAATCTAGCGAACAAAATTAACAAACAAAATAGAACCATGGAAACATGGAATAGACTGACAGTGACCAAAAGGTAGGGGAGGAGAAATGGTAGAAAGAAAGGAAAGGGACTAGTTTAAAGAGCATGTATGAATGACCATGGACATGGACAACAGTGTGGGAATTGACTGTGGGAGTGGGGAGTTGGGGTAGGCTAAGGGAGGGCAAAGGGGAAAAACTGGAATAACTGTCATAGAATAACAATTTTAAAAAATCTCTTTAAAAATGGCAGTCCATATCCTTTTCCAAAGAGTCTGAAATATAAGTTTCACTAACTGTAGTTTCCTTAGAAGTATAGAGACATACATTAAATCTTATCACATCTTAATCTACATTTAATTATCATAGATCAGTCTTCAAATGCCTACTGATGAAAAAGAAATCACACAGCATATGGTAACCAAGAAGCACAGAAGAAGTTGCAAGTTATCTCTTCCTGTGCATACAACTAATCAATATTCTCATGCAGTCTCCCAAAATAGATGCTCAAGATACAATAAAACTATCCCTTCAGTATGGATCACTGTAGAAGAGCCTCCACTAATGACTAATAGCTATAGGTAGCATGAAAGCTTTTGTTGTCTTTGGGTATCACATTCCAACAGCAAAGCTCTCCTCTGGGATGTTTATATTGCTGTGTGAGTCTCCAGAAACTACTGCCTCCCATAACACACGGAGTGATGGCTCAGCTCCCCCTGACAAACCATGAAAGTCTGTCATGTGCTGCCACACCAAACACATTAATTGCAGTGCCTACCACCCTTCAAAGGAAACTGCCGTTGCAGAGTTCCTGCTGAAGAAAGTAGCCACAGCTTTTTCTTCTTCAGGGAAAGCATGTTGTGTCTCACACAACCCACTTCCTCTCCCTCCCTTGAGCCACAGTGATTGGAATACAGATGGCATCTGGCCCAAGGCAAGACCATCTCTCAGCTTTCCAATGGTCCGTAAATTGGCTTGTTATGCAAAGCTTACTGAGTTCATTAAAAATCTTGCTCTGGTAAATGAGAAATACAGTGAGAATCAGTGTCAGTAGTGGAACCCAAAAGTATAAAATGCTCAAATAGTAGTTTTGAGGTTAAGGAGAGGACATAAGAGGTCACATTACATTATGAAGAAGGAAGCAGGAGTGTTGGAGGATGTTAAGGAGAAGAGAAGGTGATTTGGCGATGGGCGGTGGGCGCACAATGCAATATACAGATCATGTATCATAGAAAGGTACACTTAAAACCTATGTGACCTTATTAACCAATGTCGCCGTGATAAATTCAGTTTTAAAAAAGAGCCATAGGGAAGACTGTAGGTTTCAGTTGGAAGAGCAATAGCAACACAGAAAAGCCGCATGTATTGGTTGGGGACCATTGGAGCAAAGCTCTCACTCTCAGAGAAAGCCTGACCTTAACCAAAATCGTGTACCTTACATTTTGAGCTTCCATTACTGTTACAGATATCCTGAAAATAACACCCTCTGACTTGAGCTAAATTGAGTGATTTAGAAAGGGAAATAATTGTCATTTTTACTATACTTTAAAGTGTGACAGCATTACAAAGTTGACCAAACTCTATTGTAGTCTCACAATTCCCTTTAAACTCTGATTTTGCTTACAGAGTTTAAATACCTTTTATACTTTTACCTTTGTAATAAATTTTGATATTTACCACTACTTTTCTACCTAAATTGCCAATTTGAACCAAGTGGAAAATACAAAGGTAAGCAAGAAATTTGAGAAGTTAGTGTAATATTTATGCTATTCTTACCCCTACCTCATCATTCATACATGACTTGGCTCTTTACTCTGTCAGACTCTCTTAAGGAGAAAGATATAATGGAGAGTGAGAGCACAACAGCCCTTTGTTTTATTAAGTACCAGACAATTGAGCCGTGCCAGTTATAAAAAAAAGAAAGAGAGGGCCACTCAGGTCCAATTCTTTGAACTCCCTAAATATTTTCCATTTCTCACATCAGAACCACTCCTGCATTTAACATAACAATGCCAGGTAGAAAAGAAAAACAAAAACTCAGATTTTTAAAAATGTAGCTGCAGTAACAGGAAAAATAAAGAGAAAGCAATTAAACAACAACAAAACAATCCCCATGAGTGGAACTGAATTCCCCAAGGAAGTTATTTATAGTTGGCTCCAGAAAAATGTCATCAGAGTTTTCACAAAGAATTTGTATTTTTATGCTTCAGATATCAGAGAGTCAATGACCTGAGTGAAAAGAATAAAAGGTATATTCCCTTTTTCTGAGGTACACATGTTTACTTTTATCTTTTACCACTAAGTCTGTAGTACCTAGCATGTTTTAAACCTTTAGACTTTCTCCTTATGATTGTACAGTCTTTATAATCATCCACAAAATTATTAATTGGTCCTAGATTACAGATGAAATTTTATACGGAATTCTGTTTCCCTCCTTCTTCTTCAAATAAAAAGCTTAAACAATTCTCCATAATTCTATTAACTCTCAACATTATCCTAAACAATGGTTATAACTGATAAAGCATTTGTAATTATAAAACTATAGTAAATCAAACTAAAGTAGTAACAGAATATGGTTATCTAAAATTGTTTGTTTTCCTGTCACTCAAATTTGCATACACTTCATATTCTTGACATATAGATTTTTCTTTATTAAGTAAATCTAGCATAATCAAACTATACTTAGAAGTATCACTTTTTGCTATAATAGTATAAAATACTTTTATCAGACTCAGTTGTGAATAGTTTTATCCTAAGAAGAATTATTGTTTATAATTAAATTTTCATGTTAATCACATATAATTCATATTGGTCCAGATATTCAATCATATCAAAAATTAGAGTCTTTAAACATCATGCTTGAAAACAAAAGTGGGTAGCAAATTGGATCAAAAATCTTTATTAATCCTAAGTGGCCAAGATCATAAAAACTTTGTCTTTTTTTGTCTGGCTGCAGAACTCATCATGATTTATACCAAGAAGTCCTGAAGAGTTGCTCCAGAAATGTTCTCACTAGTGCCAAAAATTACTTGATAAATGTCAATATAAATGTATTATTATAAAACAAACCACCAACTATTAGGAATAAGTTAAAACTTCCTAAGCATAACAAAACAATCACATATTACACTTACCAGAGAACATTTCAGACGTATGCCTTTCAAATTCACAAAAAGGCAAAAATATCCACTATTACAAGTATTATTCAAAAATAGTACAAGATGTCCTACAAAATAAATAAACTACTTATTTTATTAAAATAAATAACAGATAAGAATCTGAAAGAAGAACTAAATTTGCCTTAGCAGGTAACTACAATAAAATCAACAAACTATTAAAATTAATAAGATTTTGAAACTCTTAAAAAGAGAATCCAGCTAGACCTGCTCAGACTTTTGACCTACAGAAACTGTGAGACAATAAATAGGTGCTATAAGTCACTGAATTTGTAGTAATTTGTTATGTAGCAATAACAAATTAATGCAACAACCAAGTTATCAGTAAATAAAGAATGTTTTAATGTTTCTTTTCAAAAAATAAAAATTAAATTAAATTAATAAGAAAGTAAAGAGCATTTCATTTCAATTCAACAAACATTACAGGATGTCTAGGGATTAATTTAGCAATGAATTAATGATATATTTATGGAGAAAATTTCAAGACTATATTAAAAGATACTGTAAAAAGACCTAAAGAGATGGAGTAAGATAGCATGCTTATGGATAAGATGACAAGCCAACTTAAAGACACGAATTTTCCCCAAATTAATATATAGATTAATAACATTTATTTTAAAATCCCCAAAAGAATAATTTTGGAATATGACATCATTATTCTTAAATTGACATAAAATAAGAAATATCTGGGAATAGTTAGAAATTTTAAAAAAAAAACCAATCTGGAGAGTTTACCTTTCCAGATCTTAAGATAACTTTAGCCATGTATGATATTGGCACAGGAGCAGATAAGGAGAGTAATGGAACACAATAAGAAACCCAGAAACACCCAGTATAAATGTAAAGTTAACATATGAAAGTAATGGGATCATAAGTCAGGGGAAAATGGACTAATAAGTTAGGAGATAGTATTGAGAAAGTTGGCTTATTACATGGAAAAAAATAAACCTGGATACCTTTGTATTTCATATATGTAAATGAACTCCAGATTAATAAAAGACCTAAAATATAAAAGTAAATATAAAGAGTTAAGTAGGAGGATAGAGAAGGATTTTTTAAAAAGTCCTCTTCTGCACAAATCACAAGGGAAAAAATAATGGATATATGTTCTGCATAAAAATTAAAGACTCTTTTCAACAAAACACCACAGTCAAAGCAGAGTGGTTCCAGACTAGAAGAAAATATTTGAAATACCTAAATCTGACAAATGATTAATTGCTATAATATACAATGAAGTACTGTAACTCTCTTAAAACAAACAAGAAACACAACCGAAAAAAAAACGACCTAAATGTAAATAGAAAATTAACTAATGTGGAAATCCAAATGACTAATAAGAATATGAAGAGATGTTTAACCTCTCTAAGGTCAGAGAAAGAGAGAATAAAAACTACTTTGAAATGCTATTATACAATCATCACAATGGTAAAAGTTGGAATGTGAAAAGATCAAGAGCTAACAAGGTTATAAGAAAATGTTAACACCCATTGCTAGTGGGGAAAGTAAAGTGAGACAGATATTCTGAGAATCATGAATTTGTATACTGTGGCCAATCCTAAATACAAACCTTAGAGAAACTCATAATATTCATGATAGCATTGCTTTTGATAGCAAGTATTTGGAAGTATCCTAAACATTCATTTTTAGGAGAAAAGATGACTCGATGTGGTATATATAGACAAATGATGGGGTGGAACAGTCATAAATAAAGAGCCACATGTATATGTAACAACATAGACAGATACAAAAGAATACACTTGTACACAGAAAGGTAAAATACAGAATAACATTTATAACCATATGATTTATGTAAATAAAAAACACACAAAGAAATAGCATTATATATGTTTTAAGATAGAAACATATCTAAATAAATACATGGATAGTGTGTCAAGAGGTTACATATAAAATACAGAAGAAAGAATGAATGTGTGTTGGGGAGAAAAAAGAATGAGTATGGTTAATGAGAAGAAAATAATAAACAAATTAAGGGTCTAATGAAAGTATTCTCTGAATAGAGAATATGATTAACTCAATGTTCTGCATCTGGGAGATCCACATAAAACAGACAGTGGAGCCACAGGAAATAGAAAAGAAGAGGTTTTCAAGAAAGAAGGAGTGGGCAACAGTATCAAAGGCTGTGAAGAGTTCATATAAGAAAAGTAGTCACCAAAAAAAAATGAATAACTATGTTTTTTTAAAAAAAATTATCCACATCTGAGGACTTTTTTTATTGCTTTGAGAGAGAGAAGAAGGGGGGGGGGAGAGAGAGAGAGAGAAATCAATCGATTGCCTTCTTGTATGGATCCCAACTGGAGATCAAATACACAATCCGGGTATGAACTTTGACAGGAAATCCAATCCACAGCCTTTCAGTCTACAAGATGACGCTCCAATCAACTGAGCCATACTGGCTAAGGCAGAAAACCTATGAGGTTTTCTGTTTGTTTTGTTTTTTTACTGCAAGTGGAAAAAATAATTTCTCTGACCCATCTGTGATTTCTTCATATTCCTTAACTTGTGGAACTATGTTCAGTTTTTTTCTATAAAAAATTATCTTTTTCTAATTGTATCCCAATTTCTGCTTTTATTTTACCAGCAGCTTCATAACATCTCTTATGTTCCATTTACAACCTACTATGACCAAGACATCCTTTTTTGGTCTCACTGTCATCATTTGAGTGATATAATTGTTCATCATTTTTATTAATTTTTTTATTTATTAGTTTATTTTAATCATAGGCATGCCCTATGAACTCTCTTTAGTGAAAAGATACTTCTGTAATCTATTCCCCTATTCTGACTGATTTAACTCACTTGGTCATGCAGTGTATACATGGTTCTACATCAGAGTGCTCCAGATCTAGAAACATGTTTATACAGTCTAAACTAACTCCCTCCCAGTAAAGATGTTATAAACATAGACTTTGCTCAAGAAGAAAAAACAGTCTTAATGAGGATCTAGCCATTTTATACCAAAACTTGGACTTCTCGTCCTTTCTTGTCATTATCTTTTTCATGCTTTCTCACACATGCAGAACATACTAATTCTCCCTGCAGAGGTGGCAGCCCAAAGCCCCATCTAGTCACTGCTTGCAGCTCACGTCCAGGGTCATGGAGTGAGGTATAGTCCTCTCCTTCAGGTCTAGATGTGGCTTCTCATGGCCCAGCACCCTATTAAACTAAAAAGATGTTTTCCTATATTCCATATAGAGGTGGAATAGGAGCAAGAACAGCAGAAATAGGCCTATGGCAATCCTAAATTCCTGTTACGGAAACATTGTAAGAGCCCTCCCATCCAGGGGTAGGTCTTGATTCTGCCCTTGAAGAAGATCCCCATAGTTTATTACTCTCTAAAATAAATAATTCTATCCTCAGGAAGTTACCTCTTTGTTTTTTATTCAACTTAGCCACATCTGAAGTGATTGATAGGGAGAAAATCCTACTTGAGGTCTATACCAAGCCCTCAAAGCTGCCTCTTGCTTGTGGAAAGTTGAGGGAGAAAGAATTATTTTAAGTCTTAAATAGTCAAAGTGATTTAACCTGGGTGCATGGTTTCTTTGGCCACAGAGGCTCCTCAGAAACATAGTAGGTGATTAGTATTTATAATTCCATAGTTCCATGTGCCATATTAAAGGTGTTTTTCAGACATAGATCTCAAATGTGTGTTTAGTTTTTTGCCTCTTTTTCCTGATGCCTCTCATTCTCAATTTAATCCTGGCTACAGTAAAGCTATCATCTGGACAATAGGTGAGAAGTTTCACTCTTCATGAAATCTTTTCCTGACTCCTTTTATTCAACTGAGAATTTTTAGCATCTTTATCACTCAGAGGTGTTATTTTTTTTATTATCAACTCACAATTTCGGTACAGAAGCTATGGTTTTTTTCTAATCCTGCTAGGCCCCAGATATCTGATTTCTTTCCATTTCCTTTCACTTCTTGAAACTGCCAATTGCTTCCAGATTCCATCTCTTTCTTATAATACCTCATCAAAAATGGATATTAGTAACCAATATAAACTGTTAACATTCAGTTTTCCAACTTCTTCCACTATAGCTGACAGCTTAGTTGGCATGGAGTCTACTTTCCAAGATATTACCTATGACAATCTAATAAAATGTTTTGCCAGCACAGAAAATGGACCTCTAGCTGTCCTGTCTGCTCTATCTTTCTTTAACATTCATAGCCCAATGACTAAACCAAAGGTACATATTTTATACTTTTGTTACAGCACAGTACCTCAGTTCTAGTACAAACTTTGTATTTGTCAGGTTAGACTGTTAGAAACATTGAAATCTCGGCAGCTTAACACACCAAAGGTTTATGTAGTTGGGCAGTTCTCCTGGACTGTTCTTTAGCCAGTGACTCAGGAACGCAGACTCCTTCCACCTTGTGGCATTGCCAGGTAGTTGCCCAGATTACAGAAAGTGAACCAAGAATCTCGCAAGAGATTTTAGGCGCAGACCTACAGGTGTCAGTGTCCAGAGCCTAACAGCAAGGAAGGTTGGGCAATGTATGCCGTGCAGGAGACACCATAAGTCATTAGCATCTGGTCTGTTTCTAGCTTAACAAAGTTTTCATACCTTGCCAGATATGACAATAAAATAAAGTCACATTTACTTTTTCCCCCTTAGGAAATAAAAGTTCTCGGTCTTCTCTTTCCCCACTTGCATTATCCACCATCCCTCTCCATGAAGTAATCAGAGTTTATAGTTGAAATATATCCTTTCAGATTTTATACATATATGAGGTATTTCCTCTATTTACCTCTCCATGAATCCCCTTTCTACCTCTCATAAAAACAATGAATATGATTAACAAGGTCCTCAGATATTGATTGAGCTGTATTTACTAGTGGGCCTGGCTAACTTATTTTTAAGGCTCTTACACACCCATGAATACCCTAGTCTTCCTTCCATATCTTTTCCTTCATTAAACTAAAAACACCCAGACCTAGATCTCTAAGTAGATCCAGCTTCTAAATCATTTTCTTCTTCTGTCAGTTTCTCTCTTTCGCCCTCTCCTTTCTCTTCCCTAATCTCTTCCCTATTCTCACTCTTTAACTTCATTCTTCTATGCTGTAAGCCAAAGGATAGCTTTGGATTTAGATATTTTCAAATAATTAATAAGTAAATTTAAGACAATTAATAGCATTGTGGAAGATATTTTAGGGCTGTTTATTTTAGCAAAGCCTCTCTCTAAATTAACTTCTGATTTTTTTCTTTGTAAATAATGTTTTAGTTCAATTTATTTAAGCTAAAAAAATTCACTCTTTCTTCCTACCTCCTCCCATCTTTAGCAACCAACTACCTGTTCTCTGTATCTTTGAGATGGGAGGTATATGTACATGTAATTCCACATGTAAAAGAGATCATACAGTATTTGTCTTTATTCACTTAGCATAATGCCCTCAAGTTCCATCCATGTTGTCACAAATGGCAAGATTTCCATATTTTTATGGCTGAATACTGTGTGTGTATGTGTGTGTGTGTGTCACAATTTATTTATCCATTCATCCATCAATAGACACTTTGTTTCCATATCTCAACTATTGTAAATAATGCTACACTATTGAGGGTGCATATATCTTTTTAAATTAGTGTTTTTGTTTTCTTTGGATAAATACCCAGAAGTAGAATTGCTGGATCATATGATAGTTTTATTTTTAATTTTTGAGGAAACTTCATACTGTTTTCCATGGGGGCTGCACAATTTATTCAGTACATTCCCACCAACAGTACACAGTTTTGTTTTTCCATGTCCTTGCCAATACTTGTTATTTTTAGTCTTTATGATAGTCGTCATTCTAACAGGTATGAGGTAATATTTCATTGTAGTTTTAACTTTCATTTCCCTGATGATTAATGGTGTAGAACATCTTTTCATGTACTTATTAGCCATCTGTATATCTTTTTTAAAAAAATACAGTCAAATCTGCCCATTTTAATCAGATTGTTTTTTTTACTATTGAGTTGTATAAGTACTTCATGTATTTTTATATCAGTCCCTTGTCAGATTATGATTTGCAAATATTTTATCCCACTCAGTGGGGTTGCCTTTTCATTCTGATGGTGTTTTTATTTGCTGTGCCGAAGTTTTTTAGTATGAAGTAGTTCCACTTGTTTATTTTTGCTTTTATTGTCAGATTTAAAAAATCATCGCCAAGATCTACATGAAGGAGCTTACAGCTTGTTTTCTTCTAGGAGTTTTAGATTTTATATTCAAACATTTAATTCATTTTGAGTTATTTTTTTGTGTGGTGTAAGATACCAGTGCACTCTTACTCTTTTGCATATGGCTGTCCAGTTTTTCCAAAACCATTTATTAAAGAGCCTGTCCTTTTCACATTGCATAGTCTTGGCTCCTTTGTTATAAATTAACTGATCGCCTATGTGTGGGTTTATTTCTGTGCTCTCTTTTCTCTTCCACAAACTTATGTGTCTGTTTTTACGTCAATATCACACTGTTTTGTTACTCTGACTTTGTAATACAGTTTGAAATCAGGGCACATGATGCCTCCAGCTTTGTTCTTCTTTCTCAAGATAAATTTGGCTATGCAGGGTCTTTTATGGTTCCATGCAATTTTCAAACTGTTTCTTCTACTTCTGTGAATAAAGCCATTGGAATTTTGATAGTAATTGCATTGAACCTGTAGATTGTTTTAGGTAGTATGAACAACAATATAAATTCTTCTAATCTATGAGCAATGAATATCTCTTTATTTGTGTCTTCTTCAATTTATTTTATTAACATCTTATAGATTTCAACACACAGGTCTTTCATATCCTTGGTTAAATTTACCCAGAGATATTTTATTCTTTTTGATGCACTTGTAAATGGGATTGTTTTCTTAATTTCTCTTTCTGATAGCTTTTTGTTAATAGTAATGCAACAGATTTTGTATATTGATTCAATGTTTTGCAGCTTTACTGAATATATTAGTTTAAACATTTTATGATGGAATCTTTAGGGTTTTCTATATGTAGTATGTCACCTGCACATCGTGACAGTTTTACTTCTTCCTTTTCAATTTGAATGTCTTTTACTAATTTTTCTTGCATAATTGCTCTGGTGAGGACTTCAAATAAAAGTCATGAGGGTGGGCATCCTTGTCTCTCTTTTGATCATAGAGGAAATGCTTCCAGCTTTAGACTTTGAATTTTTAAAGCAATACAAATATCATCTGGGCTTCTGGCTTATGCAACAGCAAACTCGGATGTATGAGAATTCTACATTAATGACTGCTTGGTCCTTCTGCAATTGTTCCTTTAATATTCAGCAGCCTCCAGAACTTCATGGGAGAAATGGTTATACCATGCACTGACAAATTCAAATGTTTATGCTACCCCCTTGAGGTGTGCAGTGTGGCAGCCCTGGGAAGATAGTTGATTGGCAGAGCAGAGCGTGATTAGTGTATTTCTGAGTTCCTGGACACAATGCCACCAGGTAACATTACAATCCAGTCCAGTCCTACAATAGACACTTTTTCTGTTGTTGTTTAAATAACATGACAAACACATTATTCCAAAATGTGTTGTCATCATTTACTAGGTCAAGTGTATCTTCCCAGGCAAATATATAGATTTCATATATGTATAAGTACATATATATATTTAAAGAAAGTACAATGTTCATTTTTAATGTCTGCACAGTATTCTATTTTATCTTTATACTATAATTTGTTTAATCAGTCCTCATGATGGACACGTGTGTGTGTGTATGTGTGTGTGTGTGTTTATTCATTTGGGTTTTTGTTTCTGGATTCACTTCTTAAAAGGAAAATTTCTCAACGTAGTTTATGTGGATTTCTAATTTTTAGAAATACTGCCAAATTACACTTCCAAAAGCCTGTACATTAACAGTATTTAAAAGTGACTTTTTCCACCTGATTATCAAAATTAGATGTTATCAATTTTTAAATTTTGCCTATCATATTTGTGAAAATTTATCAGTAGGGTTGAAGGCCTTCCTCATTAATATAATACAAATATTCTTCTGATTTTTCTCCTAATATTTTTATAGATTTTTAACATTTCAATGTTTAATCCATCTAAAATGTATTTTACTAATACATAGTATGTGGATGTATCTAAGTTCATTTTCTTCCAAATGAATACTTATATTTAGGTTCAATGACCAAGTTATGATAGCTTCACCCACCATGGCTGATGGAAATTTGACCCTTTCATTATGCCCCATTATTATATTTGGAAGTCCCCAAAATCCTACAAACCAATTAATTTGCTCACAGTGACCACTGGTTTTCCTCTCCTGCTCTTCTGGTTCTCTATTCAGACTGATGGCCCTCAAGGCCACTTGGTAAAATCTTACCAATTCCTACTACATCATAGAAGTATCTTCTTTGCAGATTATCCCACATTTGGGCAAAGATGCGACTAGTACAGAGATAAGAGCAATGCCCTCCTCCCCAACTGCTGTACCAAACTTTGTGATTTCAGCATTGGGTCAAATCTGCTTCTTTCTCAGTCTTTCAAAGTCTTTTTTGAGTCATTCTTGTCAGCAGAGAATCTCACAGTTCACTCATGCATAAGAGTTCAAATTAGATTTTTCCAAAAAGGGACAGATACCATAACACTGCCGTCTGTGGTTCTCATGCCAATTTTTAATATATGAAATAAAATTCATAGATACGATAACCTACCTAATTATACAATTTCAAATTACATATTACAAATCCAAATTATAATATATGCAAAGCTTTAACTGTATTTAAAAAGAAAAATGGAAATCAGTTTATAATAAAGTATTATATATTTCAATGTGAAAATGCTTGAACAAAACTACCCTAAAAAATCTGGTGAAGTAATCTGCCTTACCTGTGTGTATGCAATCACAATAAGTGGGACTACCCGAAAGGAATTCTGATACTGGTATTTTGCATTAGCATTTCCTTCAATATGTGATTTCCCAAAATAATGAATAATTCTTGGTAAGGTGATGAACCAAACAGTGTAATCTTCCCTTGATTTATTCAGTAATTTCATTCTGGGAAAATTCGATACATATAACAAACACCATGCAATAAAAAAATGTGCTAATATGTTAACATTTTTTGCATGTATATTTAAATAGTTAAAAACAGGTTTTTTTTAATATTCATGAATGTCTGGTTAGATAATCAGTATTCACAGGAGCCACATAAGAAGTCTTCATGGTGTGAGAATGCCTCATGCAGTGCAGATAATCTAGCACCCTCGCTAGCCACAAGCACTATTCCTCCTCCATCACTGTGAGAACATGGAAAGTCTCAAAAATTTCCAAAATGCCCTCACAAATTGCTAAACACTCCCTTAGAAGCGGTGCCACACACTTTAGGAATCACCAATCAGCACTACCATTTCACCCATACTCTGGGCTCTCTTCACCAAACCCAACCCAAATCTTCCTCCTCAACTATTTACAAAAGAAAAACTCCCATTCTTAGCAATGACATTAATTTGATGCTTTTTTTAAAAAAAGAAGGAAGAAGGGCAATGTTTGTGCTAATAGCACTGAGTCTGGCTTAACTAAACAAATGAGCTTTGTTACAGTAATATAAAAGCAAAGCAGAATACTCTTCAGTAATCAAAAGAGAAAATGGAGTCTTGAAAAAAAATCTTGTCAGTACACATAGTAGCTATGTCATACTAAGACTAATTGAATAAATGATGTTACTGTCTTCTACCAACATACACTGTAATTGATTTTCTCTCCTGTTTTTTAGTTTTGCTAAGCAGAATAATGGTTCTATAATGTAGCTTCCTTTATTAAGTGGTTGGCATTTCACTTTTTAAAATATATATTTCTGCTTTAGCTGAAGTTCACATACAGACATTCCTCTTGTGTTGCACAAAAGTAATCATCTTTGTCAACTCTTGCAATGAGTAACATTGCATGATAAATTTAATTCACTGTACCATTTCAATCATTAAATTGTATTTTATGTTCATATCTTGTGTCAATAGATTACTGGTTTAATGGTGTATGATAAATGACTTCCTAATTGATTATTGTTCTCATTAATCACTGTATTTCCACAAAGACCTGTGAAATACCCAGACATAATGTGATGCCCCAGAGCACAAAGAATGGATGCTAAGCACAGAAACATAATTTTGAAAACTCAGAAAAAATAAACCCTAGAGCCTCACGTTAGAATTATACTGATAGTTGGAATTTTTTTAACCCAGACTGCACCACAAAGTATAATTTGGTTTTAAGAAATGTCTATAATAAAAACACAGTTCCCCAAGGTGTAATTTCCTGATCAAAACAGGTTTTTGCCTCCAGACAGCAACAATGTTTCAAGACATCCTGGGTATTTTAACTGAGGGCCACTGATGCTTCACACTGTGACTATGTATTGTTCTGCTATTTCTGCAAGAGATACTAATGGTTATTTGGTATAATACAGGCATAAGGTCTCCATAATACAAAGGAATGACTTTTGGAATTGGTCAGCTCTAAGTTCTATCACTACTAAATAACCAATGACACAGAGGTATTCACCTACCCTTTTAAAATGCATTTTATTTGAAATGTTCTTGTAGGGCAGTAAAAAGCAGGTCTTTTTATTCCAAGCAGTTGATAAGAGCCCTGGAAATATCTTTTTAAAATATACTTATCTCTTCTGAATGGTAAATCAATTATTTCATCTTATCTTTTCCTGTCATTGTAACACTCACAATACTATCATGGGTACTCATTTTAATGGAATACTTATTAGTCTTCTATATCACTGAGGAAATCAAAGGTCAGAAAGTTATTATTTGACTAAAGTCAAAAGGCTCTACAGGGCAATAATAGGATATTAGTCCTGATGTTTTTGCCCCTAATTACTTGCTCTCTGATTTGCACCCTAACAGATTCTTTACAAGTGCAAAGTGCCCTGTAATGTAACCCTCCTCTCTCAAAACTACACCTTCCTCTTTGTTCTCAAAGCCTGAAACTCTTGAAGGGCATGCGGTCTAAGCTAACGGCTTGGAACACAATTGCCACAATTCCTTTTTTACCCCTGTCTTCAGGTCCTTTAGAAAATGCTTGATAAAATACTTTGTTCATACATCATGTAAACTGAGTAATGGCATATCACAGAAGACCACATGTCATGCAGCATATGACAGATAAACAACAAACTCATACTGTATTGGTGGCCAAGTCCCAATTTGTCCCCTGTTGAGTGCTTTGTGGTTCTAGGATTGAGAGCGTCAGTTCCAAAAAAACTGTCAGGAGATTTTCGTTTACATAGAGCCCCTCAATGTTAAGAAATGAAGTCACTTAGGACTAAGAAGTTGGATCTGTCAAATAGAAGCCTCGATGAAGTGACATTACCAATAGAGCAATGGCAGAATAGAACGAGGCGTGACTCTTCTCTCTGTTCCTCATTCCCCACCTCTCTGGACCTCCTTCTCTAGCTATAGTAATAGGAAACAGGCAAAGATAAAATGAATATCCCTCAAAATGGTGTTATGAATGCAAAATGAAATCTGGTTAAAAATAAACTTTTTAAAAATGAATTCAGTTAATTTTGACTAATTGACTTTTAATTAAATGATCTTGAAGCTCAGATTAGAGTAATGCACTCCACCGTGGGCGTGCGCATTCATGCAGCCTTGGCCAATCAGTATCTTATTACCTAAGCGTATTTAAGATGCATGACCCATGCCAGAGTCCACCCTGGGAAGACTGTTACAGCTGTGGGGAAGGATGCTCCTTTTTCCTTTTGTATATTAAGCTGTAAGGACTGTGTAAGTCTAGAGTTGTCAGGTGCAACCTGGCCACCTTGCAAAGATTCTCTGAGAATGAAATCAACACAGAGGAAAACAAAGCCAAGGTATGGACAAGAACACAACCCTAATCATAACTGAAAATACACAAGCTATTCCTGATGACCAATGCTTCTAGACTTTTCAGCAGTATGAGACAATACACTATCTTCTTGAGATTAGCTCTTTTGAGTTAAATTTCTGCCATTTACAACCATGGGTAGACTAAAAGAATGGCAGAGCACTGGGAATATTATAAAGTACTGTACAAATGTAAGGAATGTTTACTGTTGCCAAATAAATGCAAGCACTTTCCCCAAAATATTCTATTTGGTCTGTTCCAAGCCCAGTAACTCTATGATTCTTTAAAAGAACTTTCAACTCAGCTCTCACTACTCTGATGTTGGATAAGCCAGTATGACACTTATAAAAAATTGAAATAAAGTTTAAATGAAAACAACATAAAGTTATCCAAGCTTAACTGCAAAGGCTATGGAAGAAATGAAAAGGTCTTATGAAGTCAGGGTACCTGTGACATAGAAAACACACTGCTCTGACTGCCAAATGGAAATGCATTAAATTCATCATAAAAAAAGTATTTAGTTATTGTGACTAATAAGTACTGTTAGGTATGTCTGTGAATAGAATGAATAGAGCTTGATTTCAGGGACTTTGTGTTAATCAGCATACAAATTCAAGGATGACTGGTCTATAATAACAAAAAAAAAATGCTTTTACCTCAAAGAATAGGTAATATTATCTAATAGCTCTTTTTCTGAAAATGATTCTCCCCAAAACTACTTTTTTACCTTTAACTCAACAATCAGAAACCATGGCATCATTCCAAATCATATTAAAATATTATTTTCATAGGAAAACTTAATATTATGAATTTCAGTCTTTTGAATAGTCTTTTTATACTCCAAGTCCACTTTAAAACTTTGGTCCATAAGAAAATTACTTTCAGGTTATGTTCATTTCATTTAGGATGAATGACAATATTTATTTCATTTCCTTATTGTATATTCAGGTCTCTATTAAACAGAGATGTAAAGGTTCTCTTTTTGCTCAGATCAATTTCTTTGTTTCTACCATTAAAAGGCTTATTCACATGAGAGAAAGCAATTTATAAACATTACAAATACTGAATCTGATTTTTCTCCCTCCCCTACCAGTAGCAGAGATCCCAGCCTGGCATAGCTACAAAGAGAGAGATGCTGCTGGCCATAGAATTCCATGAGGAGAAAGAGTGCAGTTTGGAAGGAAATCATGGCAGAGTTTTCCCTCCCTGCTGAACACAGATATACACAGAGAGTGATATATGAAGTTATTTGGCCAAAAATCTTCTAATCAGGGAAGAGGGTACAGAATACTGGCTCTTTCCTAAACATACTGGAATACCAAATCTGAGAAGTCAGCTAGGGAAACAGCGTCCCAAAACCTGTTACTTAATCCTTTCTAACTTCAACAGGAAAACTCAGACTAAAAATTGACTAGAGGAGAGAAAGGAGGTGCCTCCGTACATTCACCCAAATTGTACCCATCTTTCCCAGCCCAGCTCCAATCCCATCTCCTCCAGTGAGATTCCCCTAATTTCCCCAGCCCTGTGTCAGCTATTCCTTTCTGAAATAGGACAGTCCCTAAGCTGCTACCTCTCCCCCATGCTTCTCTTTTACTCAACTCTGTGTTAATGCTGGTAAATTTATGAACGCCTGTAAAAAAGGTTCCTGCTTAATTCAAGTTTTTACCTAAGTCAAGTACCTTGCACAATGTAAGGCACTGAATAAATATTTGTTAAGTGGATGGTATAAAGGAATGTATGGAGAAAATGTTGAAGAACAGAATAGGTAAAAATTTTCTTAAGGAGCCAGAAAGTAAGTATTTTAGACTTTATAAGTCAAGAGACAAATTTGACAATGTTATTTAGGTACTTATATAAACAGTTAGTATGTAACTATTGTAAAAAGTAAAATCCATGTTTAACTTTCCATCTGTATAAAAGAGACATCTGGAGAGATTTGACCCATAGGCCATAATTTGCCAACCCCTGATTATGCCATTAAAAAAAATTAAGTACATTCATTAAGAAGGCTTGTTTTTAATAGATTACTTTTGATTACATTGAAATGGTGTGGCATAGAGGTCTGTCCAGAAAGTATTCAGCCATGTACTATGGAAAATAGAGACATTTATTGAGGAAGATATGAGAAACATTGTACATAGGACAATGAGGCCTCAGTCCTCTTCAAAGTACTCACACGGTTCTCCCAATCACCATCAGCTGGCTTGTCTTATTTTCCTGAATCTCATTGGTGGTTTGATATCTCTTCCCTTTCAAAGGTGATTTTAGTTTTGGGAAAATCCAGAAGTTACTGGGCACCAAATCTGGGCTGTAGTGGGGCTGAGTCACCTGGATGATTTGATATTTCACAAAAAAACTCTGCATGAGACGTGATGCATGGGCAGGCGCGTTGTGGTGATGAAGCTGTCAGTCACCAGTTGCCCATAGCTGCGGCCTTCTGAGTCATCCAAATGGCTTCCACGGAGGAATGTTCAAGCTTAACACAAAATTTGGTGCAGATTTGTTGCTCTACTTGCTCAATCATTTTGAATGTGAGGACCACACAGTACACACGCTGACTCAACAGCATCTACTGCCCCCACGGACTAGTACAGTGACGTTGTCATTGTCTCCTTGGCTGCGAGGTATATCGATGTTGTGCAAACCATTCTCGTTATATTAACATGGCTGAACTTTTTCCAAACAGATCTCTGGACACATAATTGAGACACATAATAAGTAAGTGGTTTTGGCAACCAAGGATCAAACCATATTATTCTACTCTTGTTTTTCAGACCCATTTAAAACACCTTTAGCTCCATACTGCTCTCCATTTATTTTCTATTTGACTTTGTACTGAAAGGTTCAGTTCATCAGGTGAACTGAAAAGTTTAAAGTTTAAAAATAAAAATTGTGTCATCTTCAGAGTATCCCCAGTAATAGAGTAAAAAATCATGTTCAAAGATAGAGAAGTGGCAAAGAAAATTACATGCAGAAAACAGCAAGTATTCAAGTTTTTATAATCAAATGTAGAGTGTAACTTTCAGTAGTTCCCAGTAGGGAGGTTCCACTGGAATGTGTTATCTATGTGTCAGAGGAATTTATAATTAAAAGTATAACTTAAAAAGGACAATCATAGACTTCCACTTCTGGCCTCAATGGAGTAACTGGTAGCAGACTTCTCCTCCAGCAATAACTAGAAAACTGACAAAATACATGAAGTAACTGTTTTCAGTCTTTGGATAGCAGCCAAAGGAGAATGATGGTTTCTAGGGAAAGGGATGCAAACAAGGTAGGCCCTATGATCACCCCACTTTCCAACTGGATATACATTAAGAACTATAGTACAAAGAGGAAAAACCCAAGGGGAGCACAAGAACATTGCTGAATTAAGGAAACAGAGATCAGAGTTCAGGGCAGCTAAGTAACTGAAATGTGTGAGACAGAAATCAGAGAGCAGAGATAAAAGAACTCCAAAAATCTAAAAGAGAGACCACTTGATTCTAAACACTAAGGGGAATGCCAATTGTAAAAATTCCATTAAGACTAAGCAAAGAACCACTAAGGAACTATAAGCTGAACAATTCCCAAAACTTAGATAGGGCTGGGAGATGTTTAAAATTTAACTAACTGGAGTAGAGAAACCTTGATGAAGAAAGAGTAGAGACCTCAGAGACTTGTTAATACCAGAGCTAAACTAACGTAGAGCAAAAGCTATTCCAGATATGCACTGTTGAAACTCAAAAATAGGCATCAAAATAATCAAGCTGATCTTCAAGTTACTTAAGGGCCTGCTAAAATAGAAATCATAACATTTTTTAAAAAAAGAAAACAAAATCAACCAGGGATGTCCAACCCACATGCAGCCCAGGATGACTATGAATGTGGCCCAACACAAAATCATCAATTTACTTAAAAATTTAATGTGTTGCCCAAGACAACTCTCCTCCTTCCAGTGTGGCCCAGAGATGCCAAGAGTTTGAACACCCCTGATTCTAGACCCTCAACCACAAAATGGTTATTTTGTCATCATCTAATGAAAAATTACTAGATCTATATGTAAAGCAGCTGAAAAGTATGACCCATAACCAAAAGGAAAATACAATGGATAGTAAAAGACTTACAATATGGAGCAAAGCAAAATAAGAGCAAGGATCTGACATGCCTGAGATTGGCACAAACCCTCAGATAAATTTGGGGATTCAGAAGCAAAATCAGTTGTATTTCCCTCTTCAAGTTCTGCTGGAAAAAGCAGCCAGTCTCAAAGATCCTCCTGGCATGGCACCTGACGCAGGCACAGGAAGGTGGAAATGGCTGTCTGGAGTATCTAGGCCACCTGCCTGAGATAGGCGCATTGAGCTTTCCCCACAACTCCCAGAGCCAAGAGAGCAGTGAGGTGATTTTCTGTGGCCAAAGTCTGGAGAAGGAATTTGAATGTAGATATGAAAGCAGGCACTGAAGAAGCCTTCGTGCCAAAGAATGAATAAGAACAAGTATACTTAACAGGATACCCAAGTGCCCGGATGATGATATGCCCAGACGTGAACCAGCTGCACCTCCTCCATTTAAATATGCGTATATTTTGGCATCTAACCATCCTCTGAAACAGGTATCTGAGGAAGGTAAGGAACTGATTTGAGAGAAACAATAAATTAATCAAATTTAGTTTTTAAGTTGTAATTAAGGGATATTCCCTGGGGGAAAAATATTTCTTACCCACTAATGTTTCACTTACAGTATTGAGTATTGCTGTTTTGTGGTGATGGTGGTTGTTGTTTATAATAGAGATACTGGTATCTTCTACTTCAAGTAGAATTTGGACTCCCTGATCTCAATTTTCATGTCTGACTCCACCAATTCTCATTGATGCATTTCAGCTTTTAGGTCCTATTCTAGCCCCGACATCTGGCTCTCCCTCCATACGAGTGCCTGTGCTTGACACCTTCCTCCCCTGTCAAAATATGCTTCTCCTCTGCCCCTGGGATTCTGCTCTCTGCTTCTCAATATTTTAATTCAACCAAATGAATCTATTGAAAGGTGTGTGTGACTGCCAATACATTAATGTTGTATCTCTCAAAGAGAAGCTGTTTTCATTAGCACACATGTAATTGGCAAAATATTTTAAAAAGAGTAGAAACTTCATTTCTGTTGACAACCATTGAACCACATGAGCCAGTTTACCAGAGTAAAGCACAGGAAAGATAGACCTTTGGAACAGGTTCAGATACTTGATAGCATAGAGTAACTATTTTCTAAAAACCATTAATGTCAGCTAAGTTTTGCAAAATTTAGGAAAATATAAATATAACATCATACAATACAAGACACTTTTAAGAGGGAAAGAAGTGCTATTAATAATTTCTCCGGGACAAAATCATACATCAAGACTTTTCTATCCAAAACTGGGTGTATGATCACCTACATATAAAATAATTAATCCACTGCTACAGTAAAAAAGGGAACCCAATTTTTTTCGAAGTAAGTTGAATATGCTTTTATTGTATAATATGCCTAGCAAATGGAAGATAATCCCAGAGTGAAAGGAGGAGTTGCCACGACTGGTGTGGCTCAGTGGGTTAAGCATAGTCCCACAAACCAAAGGGTTGCTGGTTTGATTCCTGGTCAGGACACATACCTGGGTTACTGGCCGTGTCCCCAGCTGGGGGCGTGCAAGAGGCAACCAATTGATGTTTCTCTCCCTGTCTTTCTCCTTCCCTTCCCCTCTCTCTAAAAATAAATAATTAAAACATAATAATAAAAAGAAGGGAGTTAAGGAAAAGTGATTTAAAAAGAAAAGGAGAAAGCAAGGGCAAGGAAGGGTAAGGAAGAGAGAGTAGAATCTGAAGGTAGAGCTGTGAAAAGATATGGAAGGTAAAAGAGGGAGACTGTAAGATGGAGAAGAAAATTTTAAAAGGCCACTTTCTGCCTTATAGCCCTCATCATCATTCTTTCCCTTTTCAGTTCTCTGAAAATGATCCCCTGGTGCAACATAATTTTTCTACAGTTGTATGCATTGCCGGTATCCAGCGTGGGTCTCCTATCTTACAGATCAACCCAGCTTCAGTTCCTTGGAATTTAGTCACAACCCAATTTTTCTCTTTGCTTATGTTTTTTTAAACATCATAGATTTTTCATATATCACTCTCATACCTGCAATTTTATTATTTTGAAACAAATCCCACATATCATGTAATTTCTTCTGTAATTACTTCCATTTGAATCTCTAAAGTATAAGGTGTCTAACAATATAACAAGAATAACATTATCCCCTATAAAAATGGCCAATATTTTAAAATACTTTAATGTTAGCAAATATCCAAATATCCCCCATACAATATTTTGGGTTTCTTTTGTTCTTGTTGGTGTTTGTTTATCTATTTATTTTTATGGTTACTTTGTTCAAGTAGGTTCCACATAATGTATTATGTGGATACAAAATAGATATTTTGCTAAACATTGTTATAATCATTATTTTTTTAACTTAATGTTTCCCGTCAAGTTCATTCTATGCAAATATAGACATATATAATTCACTTTTTCTTTTTAAAGCTTCACATTACTCCACTATGTGGAGTATTCTGTGGATAGATATGAAACATGCTTTCTCTTGTCATTTTTCAATTTATGTACTGAATAAATTAGATAAAATTTAAATTATAATTAAAAGAATATGCAATGAAAGTGATACAAATGAGTGATTAAAACTATAGAAATTACTTGGAAATTAAAAAGAGAATTTTAACTATTCTCTGCATTGCAAAGACATTTTAGAGAAAAAAACTGGGAGCAAGTAAGACTTAAAAATTTTTTCAGTTTCTATGGAAAGCTATGATTCATTAAAAAGATGAGATAAACTCTAAATTGAATTTAAAATGGATTCATTGGGGTAATTGATAAATAAATTAATGAAGAAGGGTAAATCACATAAATAGATTAGAAAAATTAACTTCTTGCTGATTCCACATAAAATACTGATGATGACCAAGATAACATGAAACAATATACCAGTATTACAAGGACATTGATGAAAACCCAGCTTGATGGGTGCCATTAATTTAAGAAGTATTTAAAATTAGTCACTTCCAAAACCTTTAAATGCCTTAAAAAGTTACAACTCAAAGAAAGAAACTTCATAACAGTTCCCAGCTTGACAGTTAACTAATATGATATGATCTTATCAATAATGAATTGGGAACTGAAAGAAAATTTGCTTACTCTGACAAAAGCAACCACTCTTGATCAATCATGGGAGTCCTGTTCGCAGCAGTTCACATGATTAATGTCTTTCCAAATTGAGCTAAAGGGAAGAACTAACAATCATTCAGAGTGGCTCTTGACGTTCTTATAACAATAATAAAAGTAAATAGAAGTATACCTTTTTAAATGCTATGGAATAAACAAAAATGAATAAGACAAGTTTCTGCTGCTCATTTAAGAGAATAGGATTATGAAAACAAATAATGTTTGTTGAAATAATGTTGAAAACAAATGTACTAAAACAATAGCAATTCACATCCATTCAGTAGGTCGCTGATGATTTTTAAAATAGTTATGTAGGTGCTGGTTCTGGAAAGATAAAAATGATTTCAGTAAATAGTGAAGATAGGGCATTCCAAACAGAACAACAGAAATGAGAGCAAAAAAAAAAATTAGACAGTGTTAAAGAACAGCAAGAAATTCTGTATGACTAATTAAATCAGAAAGCTATTGAATAGAACATAATCTTATTTATTGTTAGAAATTTTGTGCTCCATTTTATCCTAAATCTCTTGAGCTAAAATTCCACTGTCTTTTCTCAATCCTTATGTCCTTGTTTTAAAATGCATTTAGTAAGTTACAAGAAGTCTCATCTGATTACAATGGTACATACCTATGTACAACATACAAAAATTTCCAGAGCTCCAGGTAATAACTCTACACTATATTTTCTTTAAGTAGGACTGTAAATACTGTTTTATAACAGCCAGGAAAACTCCTCAGACAAAGTCACAGGAACAGTGGGATGGCAATATTCAGATAATACAATGATTTAGATGGAGTTCAAATTATAGATGATTCAATCAATCAGTGCACCATTACCTAGATCATATAAAAAATACAAGTTTGAAGAATAATTCCTACCTTTGAGGAACTTTGGGATGAGAAGAAATATAGTCTTACTGTTTCAGGAAAGCATTCACTTAAATACCACAGTAAGTGATTCAAACTTAATCAAATGCAGTTAAGTATTTTAAAAAGGAATTATGTTCACTAACTGGAATAAAATGGGAAAGCTTCATGCAGAAGAAAAGACTTCACTGGCCTTTGAAAGACTGGTCAGCTTAGGACCAGCAAAGAAGAGGGATACAAGAACAGACGTTTGGAAGAATGGAAACTCGAAGCACTGGAGTGAGCCTAGAATGGACATGAAACAGAACAGATGCTGATTTTGGAGAAAGAGATGATAACTGTTTTAAAGCAGGGGGAGAAAGTTGAGAAAACTGTAATAGCATAAACAATAAAAAATAATTAAAAAGAAGAAGGAGGAGGAGAGATTAACTAGGATGGAAGAACCTTATAGTGGAAGGCTTGTTTGACACAATTCTATGGGCAGGTAAAGTCATTGAAATTAATCACTTAGAGAGTAAGATAACTGAAGTAGGATATGTAGGAAGATGAACTAACAGGTATGTGTATGACCACTTAAATACTAGAGAGATACTAGAGTATTTTACCAATTACAAAGATATTCTAATAGGACGTAGGGTCAGCAAGATGACTAAGATTAATGTGGAATGCAAATGAGAAGGCACAATCAGTTCCCCCAAAAGATTCTATAACTCTATGAGTTGTTAGAATAGTTATAACTATTGAAAAGTAGGGAATAAAAAAAACCTTTTTTAAGGCTAAATTTATCAATGCAGCTAAATGCGAAATGAAAATAGATCACTTTCTTTATCTTTAAATTACTGTTTGTATCTATTTGCTTTGACCATAACTTCTTGGCTAATCATACCAAACAAGAGGCAGTAAGGGCCAAGATAAAAATGAAAAGTTTCAGGGGAAAAGAAGGAAAAAAAGTTTCCAGGTTTTTTGGAGGGTGAGAGTAATTGCCTTAAAGTTAGTAAAAGTTTGAAAAATAAAGAAAAATATTAGAATTAACAAAAAAATAATCCACAATCCCTCATATGAAGATAAGCTTCATTAAACACACTGTACATTTAATTCATATTTATATTATATACATTTTTAAAAATTGAGACAACTATACATGTATGTTTGTGTGTGTGACCTGCATTCCATTAATTATTCATTGTAACATTTTATAGTATATTACATAGTCTTTGAAAGCACTCTTTAAAAAATTTAATAAATTAGAATTATAGGAAAAGAAAGCATGAAAAATTAACTTTCTCTAAAAGATAAAAGAAAGAAAATTTATACTAACCGAGCACCTACTTTAGTTACCTCATCTCATTTAATTTCTTTCAACTCAAGAAACTAGTTATCACATTTTATAATTTTCTAAGGACTATGACATGTAAAATTTTATCCAGATGTACAGTTATTAAATATAGGAAAGAGAGCATTGAAATCCAAGCCCTGAGCATGCTATGGAATTTCTGATATGGAATACTGCTTCCTCAGCCTAAATGCTCCATAAAATGCTCCATGAAAGAATTCCATTTCCTTTCCTGCTTGCAATCTTCTGCTGTGTGAACTCTAGCAAATAGGAGCCTTTACAGATGTTTATAGGAATTTGAGAAGTGAGGAGAGGCCTATGTTCAGGTTTTTAAAGTGCTAAACAAACTTTTAGCCATGTTAATATCCAGAGACTATCCAAAGCAGAGACATTGTCCAAAATTTTTTATCCGTAGAACTTTTCTCTCCTGATACATCTAATGGGATTAGTGTTCCTTTTTAGGTGGGGCAAAATGATCTTATACTTTTAAAAAAGCCTTAAAAGATGGAAAGTGGAAACACTACTGGTATAAATTTACTAGTTTAAAAGAACTATAAGTAATAAATATATATCCCACTGAATTTTATTATATAGGAAACCAAACAACATACTTAAGAATGAATCACTATGAGAAAGCCTCTCAAATGTTACACAGCTGCAAATTTGTGGACAGGAAGTCCACTGAACTTTTAATAAGCAAACCTTTCCCATGACACAAGGATGCAGACTAAGCCAAACACAGACTGATTCATCCTACCTGTGCCTGTTTTAGATGACTTCATCTCCGGCAAGAGCGAAAGAAAGTGGTCAGCATTGGTAAATTCACAGTAAAAACACAACAGTGAGTCAAAAGAGGACAATAGCACATAAAACTTTAAGGGTTCTTTCCTCAATTAGATAATCTTCAAACTTTTATGATAAATGTGGAATCATGTGGTTTCCTAAAAGAAAGGTATTTAATTATTTTTCTTATGCTTCTGCATGCTTAAATTATAAATGTTAAGAAACAGTTCAAAAATCTAAAATAAAAATAAAAAATTAAAGTAATACATGATCTTTTAAGAATAAATTCATGTACAGGTATTGTATAATTTTATTCACAGAGATAGAAGAGAAAATGTTAAAGCTTTCTCTGTGGAATGAGAAAAGGAGTTAAGAGTGCTAATGAAAGATTTTTTTTTTTTTTTTTTTTTTTTACTTTTTACCCTCTGTGCTGACAAAGTATTTTATAGCAGGTATGTATTGTACTTTTAATTATTAAAGAAAAAAATTAAGGAAAGTAATTGGGTATCTTTATTCAAAAAATATATGACCTTCATCTCTGTCATGGAGAAAGTCATGAATATTCACTTCTTTTTCTAATGGAAATGTGATCATTCTATTCTGAAACTTGAGTATTTCACTTAAAATATTCTGATTATTTTTCTATACCCATATACATGACAATGCCTCATTTGTCTTAATAGCTGCAAAATATGTCATGATATACTATAAAATAACTTATTTGACTATCAGCTATTACATTTTGAAACATATAGTTTGTTTTCCATTTTCTACCACAACAAATATGCCAGTGAACATCAGTGTATGTGTACTTGGCACATCTGTGTGTATATTTGTAAGAAAAATTCCTAGAAGTAGAGTTGCTGAGTCAAAGGGCATATAATGGATTATGAAATGAGCTGAACTCAATGAAGTATAAGAAAAACAACTTCAATTTCTCACCTCTAGTCCTTCCTTCCTGCCTTTAGAGCAGATTATTTACTTTCAGCTTTAAAAATCCAGGCTAGTAAAAAAGAAAATTTCATACTCACATCCAGTTTAAATCTCCCCTTCTTCCAGCTTGGACCTGACCGTTTCCAGATTCTCCAATGGGGAAAGGAAACAAGGACTGTTGTTCTATTATCATTCCCCTCCAGCCTGAAGCTTCTCTTGAAGCTTTCTTTACTTGGTTTGAGATGAGGAAAAAGGAAGAGACTCTGTCTCAGCCCCTTTTCCTGATAACTCTTGCTTTTTGAGTGATAGATGAAAGATTACAGAAGGGTTGATACTTTTTATGTTCTAGATGACCTACTGCCTATCTCTGGAATAAAAGGAAAATTACCATCTGTTGTTATTAGTTTTAGGACATTAACCCAGACAAGAAAATGCTTTAACATTCTATTATTTACATTTTTATTTTTAACAATACTAATAAATAATCCTTCAAAATAGTTAACCAAATTTTAACTCCCACTAAGGTGTATTTAATATAATTTATTTCTCCTCACCCAAGCTTGGATCTTTGGTATTTTGATAGGCAAAAAATGTAGCATCCAATTTTCATTGATTTGCATTTCCATATCAGTGATCAAACACTTATTTATTGGCTATCTGTATTTATTTTTCTGTCACCTGTCAGGACACATATTTTTTATTTTCTATAACGTTTGTTTTTGGCTGGTTTTTATATCTCATATATAGTAAGTAAATGAGTTCTATACATCTTAAATACATATCTGAAATTGAGACAGATAGATGGAAACACATTTTCCCAGTGTTTAGTTTGACTTTTTACTGTATGGTGGTGTTGGTTTTGAGCAAAGTGAAGTTTTTAGTGCTTCTAATTTTAATATATTAATGATTTCTTTAGGCTTAAAATAATGATCAATTTTTACAAAAGGTATCTTATGGTATAGGGTTAGCATATAACTATTAGAAAATCCATATTAATCATACCATTCTAAATTTATAGAATTATTTTTTCATCTACTTTTCTGTCATAGGCTGAAAGGTGTGTCTTAAAAATCTTTTACTAATAATGCACTGCTAACCATTATGGCTATATAGTATGTTATTTGGTACAGAAAGTTTTATGATAGCCATATATTTATTGTGAATTTTACCCTTCATCATTAAACTGAAAATTGCAGCCCTGGCTGGGATGGCTCGGTGGATTGAGTGCCAACCTGCAAACCAAAGGATCTCTGGTTTGATTCCCAGTCAGAGCACATGCCTGGGTTGCAGCCCAAGTCCCCAGTGTGGGGAGCGCAAGAGGCAAACACACATTGATGTTTCTCTCCCTCTTTCTCCCTTCATTCTCCTCTCTAAAAATAAATAAATAAAAATATTTTTAAAATAAAATAAAATAATAAAATAAACTGCCAAATTGTTTAAAAAAGAAAATCACAGTTGCCTCCCTAACATCAACCAATTCTTCTCCAATTATATAGAAGCTATATAATTTAGGGAAAATTAAGTCACCGTTCATCTCCATGGATAATACCTGATTAATCTAAATCAATTGTTCTCAAAATTTATAGCCTCAGGTCTTCTATGCACTCTTAAAAACAAGTTATCAAGGACTCCAAAAACCTTTTGTTTATGTGGGTTATATCTAACGATGTTTACTGTGTTAGAAAATATTTATTAAATCATTTAAAAATAGTTCAATAAACTTATTATATATTACCACAACTACCATCTTTTCAAGAAAAATAACTGTATTTACCAAACTTAAACAAATGTAGTAAGAAGAGAGGTATTGTTCTTTATTTTTGCAAATCTCTTTAACATCTGGCTTAATGGAAGATACTTAGAATCTAATATCTGCTTTTGCCTTCAATTTGTTATATGTTGTTTGATTGAATTTTGTGAAGCCATACACAGATGTAGTTGGAAAAGAGAAAAACATTTCAATGACTTTTTCAGATAATCGTAGATATTCTTTCTTGATGCTATACTACATCAACAACTGGTAATTATCTTAAATGTTAGTTATTTAAATGTTAGTACTGTTTAAACATGTTTTTGCATTACAATTTACTGCTCTATTTTGTACTTTGAATGGATCTTTTTTACTAAGCATGATTTTGTGACATCATACAATGGTGATTTGGAAAATACTGGTCCTCTAAGTTATGTGAATCTTCTCAATGCTGATATATTTTACTATAAAATATCAAAAAAATCACGTTTGATAATATCATCATCAATATAACAAAAAATAATCTTTTAATATTCAGAAGTTTTTGGGGTAACTCATGGTGGCAGACAAGTTTTCTAAAATTCAAGTTTTTGCTCAAAATCTGAATTTTATTTTCGGGGAAAAAAAATACTATCAGTGATTGCCTTGAAGTGACAGATTCACTTCATTTGTTTAAAAAAAAAAAAAAAACTCTATCAAATACCTAAGTCTAAATAACAATGATTTCTCAGTGGTTCTTTGCAATAAAAAGAAAAGCAGCTAGTATGTGGTGGGGGGAAAAAAAGCAGCTAGTTCAGCTGCAACTCAAATAATCTTAAAAGGCTTTCCCAGACACAACTAGAAATACATACTGCACCTCAAGGTATTCATAAAGTGCTCCATACTTATTTCTTATTTCATCACACAAAACATTTTTAAAATACTTGTATTGAAGGATCAAGATTTAACAAAATTAATAGTTTTTACTATTTATCAATGACATTCATAGTGAAACGGGCATTTTTTTCAGCTATGAGTGATGGCAGTGAGTGGCTGGCAGTGAAGAATGCAATGATAACTAGCGCAGTTTGGTGCCCTCCTCTTGAATCATACTGAGGCAAGAGCAGTTTTTTACCCATCAGCTTTTCTATTATGGTAAATGTCATTACAGTGAAAAGGGCAAATCACCTGTTAATATCTGGTTGGCCAAAAAGTCCGTTATGTTTTTTCTGTATGATGTCTATACTGCTGAGTTGTCTTTAACTTCATTCAAAACAATTTTGTTACATTGTATTATGAGACCTGTCATATCAGCATGCAATTAAAAAAATCTCATCAAAATTGGTAAATTTTTGCGAGGCCTTTTTAATATTAAAGGTGGAAGAAAATATGCAACATTTTCAGTGTATTATGCTTTATTATTTCAGAAAAGGTAAAAATGCAACTGAAATGCAAAAAAAAAAAGATTTGTGCAGTGTAGGGAGAAGGTGCTGTGACTGTTTCAAAAGTGGTTTGCAAAGTTTCTTGGTACAATTGACATTTGGTCAAATAATTCTTTGCTGTGGGACTCTCTTAGGCATTGGAAGATGTTTAGCAGCACCCCTGGCCTCTACCCACTATAAACAAATATCAGGAGATAGCCAACATTCTCAAAATATCCAAATCAATAAAGTTATTGGTGAAAATAAAAAGTGTGTCTTTTATTTTATGGCAAAAAACATAACGGACTTTTTGGCCAAGCCAATAATATTACCAAAATAGTTTTAACCTTGCAGACCTCTTGAAAGAGTCTTGGGGATCTCTGGTTATCCAGGAGTCCCTCTTTGAGAACTCTGATATAAATCAACCGGGAGGTAATCCTATCTGCCTTTCCACAGTGATTGGTTTGGAGATTTGGGAGCGGGGAGCAGTGGCAAGAGTGATGATTGTGAATAAAGAATCACATATCCACAGTTTCTTTTTTTAATAATTGTTTCTTTTTTAAAATATTTTATTTATTTATTTTTAGAGGAGAGGGAGGCATCAATGTGTGGTTGCCTCTTGTGCGCCCCCATACTGGGGACCTTGCCGACAACCCAGGCATATGCCCTCACTGGTAATTGAACCAGCAACCCTTTGGTTCGCAGGCCGGCATTCAATCCACTGAGCCACACCAACCAGGGCACATTTACACAGTTTCTTATGACCAAGAGGAAAGCAAGCCTGAGAACAAGCCACAAAAAGTAGAGTGCACACCAAGAACTTTCACAGAAAATAAAGTCCTAGACCTCATGGCACTCATTATCTCAGTGAATTTTCAGGGGTATGTGTTAAAAACAAGACAACATCCCAAAATGGATTCACTTAGGTTAAGTCCCATATCACGAAACCAAGATTTAAGTTAATTACTGTTTAGGCTCTCCTACAAGTGGAATCCTAAACCAGTTAGGAATCACCTGAGCAGCACTAGTTAGGACCCCTGCCTGAAGGCCCCCTGCCGTGCTTAAGGACAGCGCTCTTGGAATAACCAGTCCACTTTTTATCCAGTATAATTTCTTTGTTCCTAAGCCCTTCTGTCTATAAAAGTCTTTCCTTTTGTACAGCTCCTTGGAGCTCCTTTCTATCTGCTAAACAGTATGCTACCCAACTCATGAATCATTGAAATCAAGCTGATAAGATCCTGAAAATGTAGTCATTTGAATTTTGTCCCTGCATTTTCAAATCAGTTTGACTTTGTGTCTGTTCTAAGCGCTAAAGATGTACCAATGAACAAAACAGGGAAAAATTCTTGTTCTCATGGAAACTAATCAGAGAATCTCTTATTACAGGCAATTTATCTCATTTGCTTTCATTTTTTTTAACATGCTTTGTTCTTATTCTTGGTATTTTATTTCATTTTCTGATTTTAGTACTTTATTTTTTTACAAAGCTGCCTCTGCCCTCTTATACCTGTTTTTTTAAAGTGTAAATGGTACACTTAATTTCTTTAAGTAAACATTTTAGCATATATTTTCTTGCTCACTACTATAAAAGCACACTCACATTTCCTCCTGCCTCACATTTTTTCTCCCTATCTCCTATTATTTTGCTTTTTAGATTATTATTTTTACACTGTGTATATTTATAAAACTTAGATGTTGCCCAATAACCACAATTCTCATAATTGTTGATCCCTATCCTAACATAAGCATATTAATATTCACAGAAAGTCTAATACCAGTTTCCCTATTTCTGAGATCCTTATCATGACTCACTTATTTAATGCCTGATTTATATCAAGTAGTTGTTTTTCAAGGGCTAGTTTGTGCTATATCCTTTTTGCATATGTGATAATATCCATCTTAGACCTTTATCTTAGATAGAATATTTTAAAAATGGAGTCACACTTTTTCCCCTTAGATATCTGATGTTGTTTCATGATACTCTATCACTGAGAGTCTCTGTGTCTGTTATAGCCTAAATGTGCTACGTTTTTTCTTTTGCCATAAGAATTGTTTTTAGGTCCTTGAAATCCAGTAACTTCTCTAGGCTATATAGCCTCATATTGGTCCATCCTTTCCCTAGCACATGCTGTGCCCTTTCACCTGCAGATTTCTTTAAGACATTTCTATTCTGTCTGTGAGTGCCATTTATATGATTCATTAATTTTGTTCTCTTTGGGAGCACCAACACTAAGTTATTGGGTAAGAATAGAAATTTTTCCTCTTACCTAGGAATTAGGACTAAGACACCAAGCTGACAATAATAGGTGCTGTACATCCCACATTCAAAGGTCTAATAACCACCAGCAGTTGGTACAAGACATCTCCCGATGGTGCCCTTAGAGAGGATTTTTTAGCAGGACCAGCTCTGCTACCAGCACCAAGTCTATTTAAGAGCAAGAGTAGGGAGAGAGGACATTACCTTTAAGATAGTCTAGTGTTCAGAAAGAAAAGCTATTTCTACCCCTTTCCTTCTTGTGGGTTAAAAAGAGGGATATTTTGCCTCCCCAAAGTCTTTAAATCACTTTGTGTTGGATGGAACTGCATTTTCAGAAAACTGAGGACAGTACACACGTCTAATGAGATATTAATAGCTATCTGACTTCTACAGTTCTTATACAGGCATAGCCCACTATACACATGGCATACACATAAAACAGCCTGATTTCATTCCTTTCCTTTTTTCCCCATTTTTTTAAAATTACACTCTAAGGTATTTGTTATTATTTTCTACCCAGTATTTAAACTTCCTTCATAACTTAGAGGAGACCTCATTGTGTGAGACTTGGAGGGAACTTGCTTCCCACTCACCCACTAAGGCATCTAAGAGGAAGAAGATAGTTCAGCTCCTCACACTGGCAGCCAGGGTACAAGCATGTGGCCCAGGCTCAGACAGCTGGTTCTTTGCCCAGGAATTTGATTCTGGGTTGAGTGATGCAAGGAAAAGGGAATGGCTAGAATCATCTGTAGCGGCATCAGGCGTCAGCATGGTGTCCAAGGCTGATATCAAGCAGAGCTGACTTTTTCATTATTAAAAAAACTAGAATCAATTTCTGTTACTTGCAGTCAAGATCCTGACTGTTTCACACACAATTAGGATCTTCAACATTTTCTTTGTTTGTAATACATAGTTATCAGATTAACTAAACAGTACCTTTTTAAATTAAGATCAAAAGACAATTAGCAATGAAGCTGTAAAACATCACATATACATGGCTTATTTTTCTCATGTACTCTTTTTCTTAGCATGCCAAAAAGAGAATAAACATATCTGTGTTCTGATAACAAATGGATGAATGGTAGAAAGCCAAAATAGCACAAATTCTTACAACCAATTTAAATTAGATGATGTATAAATAAGGTTATGTGTTCCCAAATTAGATTTTCCTAGACTTGTTTTATTATTATTAACTTTTGGCTTAGCACATGAGTGAATTGGTTCCAGAATTTAGATAGAAATGCTAGTTGAAAGGGTTATATTGATATGCCCTTCACATTGTTAAGGCTTATTCTGTCAAATTTCTTTAACATTCCACTTTTCCACAATCATATCAGTACAATCTTCTGCTGTGTTATATCTTTTTTCAAGGAAAAAAAATATTTACTAGTTTCTTGTATTCTCACTCTTAAAAGTTCTGCCCCATTATTATGGGGATATTAAATGCCAAACTCTTTTCTCAAAATACATTCTACCTCAATAAGGCAACTGAATCTGCAGAGCAATCGATTCTCTGCCTTCGGTGAGATTTAGACACTTTTGCTTCAATAGAAGTTTATTAAGCCATATCCTTCCTAAAGTATTTTCTGGTGTTTTTTTTTAAGCGATTCCCTTTCTCATTTTACAAAACCTTCGTGAATCCTGTTACCCTGACAACAGGTAACGTATTGTATACTTCATGAAGATCGAGAACTAAAAACAGCAAAATTGAAGCTACCCTTCTCATCATTTAAAGAGCTCATAGATGGGAGATTTGTGGCATAATGATAAAATAATGTTTACCAAGAATTTCAAGAAGAGTTAAAATTATTGCTTCATTAGCATTTTTCAGAAATGTCCAATGATTTTGTTTAGGAATACATATAGAGTGCTTATATGTGTCAGGTAGTGTTATAAATCTGTAAAATTAAAATCTAAATTTTGCTCACCATCGAAGTGATAGACTTTTATTATCCTCATTTTACATGTGAGGAAACTAAAGTGCAGAGAGTTTAACTTGCTCAAGGTCACAGGGCTAGTAAATGTCAGAAGCTGGTCTCGCTTCCTGGTGGTTCAGGTCCTCAGCCCATTATTGAGTTACTTGGTGTTTGCATATGACTTAAGATTATTTGACACTCAACTTGAAATTTGAATCATATTTAATGTTTTGTGGCAAAAAGTCAAAAAACTGCACATAATAAATACATCACCAAGTGTATATTATCACACTTTAGGCAAGGCAACCACTCGCGCTTGCATTATTCATTCCTGTTGGTTGGTCTTCTTATTCCACTACATGTTAAAGAAAGCCAGTAGAAGGAAAATTGTTAACATTACTTGAAAGAACTGTGTTCTTAAGAGCCTTCAGGCACCTTG
Organism: Pteronotus mesoamericanus; assembly: GCF_021234165.1. Taxonomy (NCBI): domain Eukaryota; kingdom Metazoa; phylum Chordata; class Mammalia; order Chiroptera; family Mormoopidae; genus Pteronotus; species Pteronotus mesoamericanus. The sequence goes on along the minus strand of NW_026555325.1, from coordinate 16,655,236 downwards.
TCTTGTCTAGTACTTACAACAGGATAGGCATTTTTATCTGTGTTTAATGATTAGAAACTGAGACCCAGAAAGGTTAAGCATTCTAAAATAATCAAGAGACAGAAGTCAAATGTAGCCTGGCTCTTTTTGCCTTACATGGCTAAAAGTTTTTACCAAATTTGGTACCACTGAAAACTCAAAAGCCCAACTGAATTGGGAACTCTCACTTGAATGTAAAGTTAGCTCTCTCTGAGTGAAAATCATTTCCTCTACTCCTTGGTTCAGATGCTATATTAATTCTATCTTCAGTCTGCTGCCACTGTGTGTGCGCGGGTATTTCCCTGGGCCCTCTTCAACTCCCTTGCTGGGTCTGAAAAGTAAACTGACCAAGACAGATTAACAGGAGAAAAACATACAAATTTATTTCATTGTTCTACATGACATGGGAACCTTCATGATGTAACAAAGACCGGGAAAAGCAGTTAAATCTGAGTATTTTGTGCTAGATTGAATGAAGAATAAGCAGTTGTGGGGGAATATGGTGTGTTAAGGAGCATAAGGTAGGTGTAGTCACCTGGGGAAACCTAACGAGGCCTGTTTGATAGGATTCTCCTTTGTGTCCCCTTGTCTCTGAGATAAGGATGCTTCTTCCCTCCAGGAGGTTTCAGGACTGTTTCAAGGAAGAAGGATTGAGGGTTGGGCAGGCCAGAGTGACCTTCCTGTTTCTGCTGTTTTCTCCAACTCCTTCAGCTTGAAGCACTTCAGTTCTGGGTACCGCACCTTAAGGCAGGATGTCCTGAATCCCGTCACGAGCTCACTGCGCGCCACCAGGCAGTAGATTCATACTCTGGAATCTGTTTGGTCCTAAAGGTTGTATGGTTTTTTGTTTGTTTCCAAATTATCTTTATTATTAATATTATTAATATTACTTCCTCACAATAGATTCCCCAAAGTTGAATTTTGGATTTAAGGAAATAAACTTTATCATGGTCCCTAAAATATATTTTAAGATTAATTTTTCAAAACAGTTCTACCAAATTACATTGCCACCACAAATTTATAAATGTAATATATAATCTCAATAATTTTATTGCATTTTTACAGAACTGGACATTTGAAATATTAAAAATATTTTACTGATATAGCAGGAAAAAAGCCATCTTATCATCGTTCATTTTTTCATTAATATTCATTCTCAGGGATCTTAAATGAAAAAGGAGATACAATTTTAGCAAAATACATAAAAAAATGCTTTCTTAATAAAATAGTAGTTGCAGCAAAAACATTCTCCCAAATTCCTATTAAAATATCTATAATACAGAGAAAAAGATGAAAACCCACAATTGATCTCAAGTTTTGTAGAAACACAATTAGGTGCCAAGTCTGCATTACTGGTCCTCAACCACAGCCTCATTGTCACATCTGCATGAAGGGAAGGACATGAGAACCTATTTCAGGGCTTGTTCTAGGAACTAAGTTTATATATGAAGAGCTCTTAGAAGAGTGCCTGGCAAAAAGTGAGTTCTAAGTACACCTTAGCTAGTGTTAGTTTCCATTTTGCCGTTGTTGTTTACCCAGGTTTCTGAAAGCACACGATGTGCACCACTGCAAAAATACAAGATTCGGGGGGACAGTCAAAGCCATTGTAGAAGGTACTCAGAAGTGTCATTAAGTGACATGGATCAGTTGAAGGAGAAAATTATGCCTTTTGTAATTTTCACTGAATCCTTCTGATTAAAACAAGATTAAGGTTTTGATTTTGGTGTGTATAGTGCTTAAATCTTTCCAACAATTGAAAACCTTTGTTACCTAAGAGAGTAGGTTTCAGACTGGCAGGAAACAGTATTCAACTAGAATTTCATAACAAATAAATTTCTAAGCATATTTTCTTTCATAAGTATCTTCTATTTCTATTGGTTTACTAATGTTCTTTTTAAATAATATAAAGCTTTTTATAAAATAACTTTAGAAAATGATAGACCTATTTAAAGAAAATATTAAATAAATAATATGTGATAAGCAGATGTGCAAAAATCAAGAAGTGTACATAAAAGGTTTAGTTTGGAAAGGACTGTAATCCTTATACTCCAAAAAGCCAGGCAGTTAATATTTTAGGCCTTGCAGAATGTTCAGTCTCTGTCACAATGGTTTCTCTCTGCTACAGACTATATGCAAATCAATGAACATGGCTGTGTTCCAACAGAACTTTTTTCTATTAAAAAAATGATGACAGGTGGGTTAAGCTCATATGCCATCATTTATAACCCCAGCGCAAAACTATGGAAGATATTAGAATCCTGAAATAAATGTTTGACTATAGTCGAAGTCAAAGATTTCACTGTTAAAAAGATTTCACTATTAAAAAAATAAAATAATTCATTTGAGGTTTGAGATTTTTTTAAAAATAGTCATTCCCTGTTAATTTCTTAAATGGATGTCATAAGGATTTCAGATTTAAAACACAGCTTCAGAACTTTATGAGGAAACAGGATGGATAAATAACACTTAAACACCCTTTCATAATTCATATAAAAATTACATGTATAATGAAAATATAAGGTGATGGATGTGATAATTAACTAGATGGGGGAATCCTTTCATCAAATCATCTCATATATCACACTCTACACTTTAAATATCTTACCATTTTATTTTTCAACTATAAGTCAATAAAGCAGAGGAAAACCTCACAATATAATTTCTGGTTTCCTAACAGAGCATACTAAAGTCACCTAGCTAAATCATTTCTTTTGTAATATGGATGTGGATATATATGTGTATTTTTTAAAGAAAACAATGACAGCTTTGCCTTTAATGACAAAAGATAACATAAATATGGTCTCGTAGACTTTATTTTTATGGCAAGATCACCTTTACTATAAATGTTGTAATTAAGTTTATTCATAAGATTTTAAAATGAAATGTTTTAAATAAAAAGATAAAACAAGACATATACGTTTAACACTTACCAACCACCAGGCACTATTGTAGCAGTTTACATGTCTTAACCCATGTATCCCTCCTAAAAAATTCTTTGAGGTTGACAGTATTATATTCCCACTTACATACGGGAGAAGTGAGGCACATAAAATACTTTATAAGAAGCAAAGTAGTATTTAAACACAAACAGCCACTCAGAGCCCATGTTCTTAGCCTGCTGCTGCTGCTGCTGCTGCTGCTGCTGCTGCTGCTGCCACTCAGCTAAGGACACAATGGTTGGTTGTGTTTTTCTGAAAACTTAGCTCAGCTTAAAGTCAACAGAATATGGCAGGAGTTTTCTTCTTGGTGCAACTGAGAGAAGCTCACGAACTTGAACAAGGAGGAACACTCCCTGAGTAGAAGTGACAATAAATGAGATGAATCTCAGTTAATAGTTTATGAAAACTTTGTGGGCCTGAGGTAACTAGTTTCATGGTAAGTTCGGAAATTCATAGCCATAGACAGCTAGGGCCAAGGAAAATCTGGCCCACTATTCACAGTGGTTAGGAGCACTGTGGAGGCTTTGTTTTAAGTGCTTGTTAGGCCAGGCATCATATTACAGTTAAATTAAATGTTGATTTTAAAATTTTAAATAATACTTCCCTTCCAAGTTCAGAGGTTTAGCATTTGCATTGGCTAAAAATTGATCTTAATGTTATAGATCAATATGAGTGGTAGTTTATCTTCATAAATTTTCTTTTACATAGTTACAGTTTTGTAGAATCAATTTAAGAATATGTGAAAGTTATTTCTGATGTCTCTCTTACATGTCCCATTATGGTATAAGTATGAAAGACAGTAATACATAGTAGTGATTATGGAAATAAGAAAATGAAAGAATTATAGCCTAAAACAAGAATTTATAGCCTAAATCAGCATGAAGAAAGACATGCTTACAGTACACCTTCCTGCTACAAATATGGCAAATATTACTTGGGATGATGACAATGGGGTACAAAAGCAGCTTCCAAGGTTGTTATTACAACTTATCGCAAATATGTAAAATGTATTTTCATTTGGAAATTAAAACTTTGGCATTTTTTGAAATTTTAGATATCATTAAGCAACAAAATTGTGTTTTAACAGTTTTCTTGCTGATTTGTTTCCGTTTCATTTCAGCAATCATGTGAATAGTAAAGAAAACAGGAAATTTGGGGTTATTAATCCATCACCCATTGATTACTCACCAATTGTGCCTAAAGCTGCTGTCAGGGTGGCATCCGGACATATTCTGCTAGCACCAAAAATAACACCAACAGTCTTGGTCCTCTACACCCTTCACACTCTGCTCTCTGACTCCCCTTTTTAATTATTACTCTCCATTCTGTCTCCAGTGTTGTCTGTCTCTCCCCTTCTTTCCATTCTTGGAACCTCTATCTTCCCATTGCGATGAATGCAGTTGTCATACCTGGGACATTTACAAGAGAACAAAAAGAAGAGAAATTGGGCATTTCTACCCCATCACTAGATTTTTCTCCTTTTCACCTAACACAAAATTGATTCTCCTACTGGAGCTGCTCTGTATTAAACTCTTAACAAATAGAATTTTAAAAAACAGAGAGAAATTACTAATGAGTAGTAACAATAAAAGTAGCATTTAAGTAGCATTTAAGTAACATTTAAAATTGATATTTTTTTATAAACACCTTTTCCTAAAAATGGTTTAAGGAGGCTTTCAGAAACATATTAAATTAATGTTATTGAATTAAAATAAATGGTGGCATTTTAGGACAAAAGATAAATACAGGGGTGGGAAAAAGTATTTTTATAGTTGTTTGGATGGAAAATACAATAATTAATAACTAATATAAGAATAAACTGTTCTATGTATTCACAACTGTAAACCTACTTTTGCCCACCACTGAGTGTGTGTGTGTGTCTGTGTGTGTGTGTGTGTGTGTGTGTGTGTGTGTGTGTAAAAACTGGAGTGAGTCAACATATAAACATCTGTCATGAGGTCCCACCTTTTTATAGATGGGCTACAAATTCAGAATCATGGGGTCAACTCAAAGAAAAAACGCACTATTTGTTACATTATTTATTTTGGGGATAAAATAAATTATATCATCTTCTCAGAAATCCAAGTATAATGTCCTCAACATTGTTACAGAAAGCACAATAGAAAGTTTCACCATATACATCTCATGCTATCCCCCAAATTAAAATTCATAAGTAGTTATTTTACAAAGAAGCCCAAGAGATGTTGAATAAGATGCTGTGTTTTTGAGTGGAGAAACATACCCCAAAAATGTAATTACATAGGAGGTACTGATTTAAAACATTCTAATTATGTGTATAGACTTTTCTTATAAGAAGAGGTTAGCTTTGCCTGGAGGACTTACGTGTTAGCCATACCGCTGAAAAATAAATAAATAAAGATAGATCTACACCCATGATCCTTGACCAATCACCCATTGTCCCTGCAGGTCTCCACTGTAGATCTTCTACATAGAGGACATTTTTGGAAAAATGATGTTTTCACTATTCACTGGGGCTTATACCCCACATTCTTATGTGCTGTACCATTCAGTGAGGCAGGCTGGCCACCTACAAGCGCCCCCCCCACACACAGACACCCAAAAAATGTAAATACCAAAGTGTACTTGCTTTCTAAATTATTTTATCCTAATATATCAATATTTTTTTCTTAACAGATAAGAGAGCAGAGTGTCACCAATATTTAATCTGTATTATTCATTATACCTTTAAATCAGCCTTTATAAATATTAGACACTACACTACAGCACTAAAAATGAATTACTGCTAAGAACAAGAACTGAAGCAATTAAACACAGCATCAGAGCTTGCTCTGCTGAAAAAGCAAAATCCCAACTAAGAGAATCCTAGGGATGGAGCCAGAATGAGATAACTCTATTGAGGAGGCAGCCTCATTATAACCTCCTGGAATTCTGCTGTTTGTAACAATAGTGACAAGAATGCCCTTTCAGTATGACGTATTTAACCAAGCGCTTACCCCAAAGAGACTGTACATTAATACTACTTGAGGATAAATAATTCTCTCTCTCTCTCTCTCTCTCCCCCCCCCACCCTGAGACACACACACACACACACACACACACACACACACACACACACACACAGAGCAAAGTATCCTTTAAGGATGGTGATGAAATGTGTGTGAGTATTCTCCACCTCTAGATTGCTCTGTCAAGCCCTGACTGGTGTAGCTCAGTGGATTGAGTGTTGTCCCACAAAACAAAAAGTCACCAGTTCCACTCACAGACAGAACACATGCCTGGGTTGCAGGTTCAGTCTTAGGTCTGGGGTCCACAGGAGAAGCAACCGATTGATGTCTCTCTCTCACATCAATGTTTCTCTCCCTCTCTTTCTCCCTCCCTTCCCTCTCTCTAAAAATAAATAAATAAGATCTTAAAAAAGATTGTTCTGTCAAAACTTAAAACAAAGCCAGTTCTTACACAAGTGATTTTAACAAGTACTAAAGAGATGGGTTCAAAACTAGTGAAAGAATTTCATAATACATGTAAATCAAATCATTATGCTATTAACCTTAAACTCATACAGAGCTATATATCAATTATATCTCAGTAAAACTGAGGGGAAATTAGTGAAAGAAAAATATGAAAAAACAAGCCAAAATCAATATGTGATAACATGATAAAAAGCTGAATCTGTAGAGTATGCCAGTTCAGGCACTAAAGGGAGATGGGGGAGGGGGGAAGTGGTGTTAAGAAGGTGGAGACAAATGTATTTGAACAAAAAATAAAAATTAAAAGAAAAAATAAAATAAAATAAAAAATGCATTTCATCAACTTCGTATCAAATTCATTTTACCCTTCAATCTATAGCATACTGAGACAGGCCAGAATGCTAGAAAGAAACATAATATTTTTGCAATTCTGCATATAACTCCAGTCGCTGGGATTTTCTTTCTGGAAACTGCCTCTAGAAAAGCAAGGTTTTTCTCAGCTGTTTTCAGGGTCATGCTAGCTTGATTGATCTTAGGTGATTCTTTTTTTTTAACTTTCTTTAGAGTTTTGTTAATTAGTGCTGAGTGTTAGCAGACCATACAGATGAGCTGACAAATGACTGAAAATATGTAACAGAGAATTGCTCCAAACTCCCTTGCCACCAGTCAGGAATAATTGGTACCTTTCTTTAAGCTTTCCTAGGAGAATGACAAATCAAGAGAAAATGCCTTCATTTCAAAGGATTTTTATCAGCTCTGGAAATGGAATCATTTCACCATTTTAACTTCCAAAGAGCTAAAAAATACAGTATATTTTAATTTTAAAAATCACAGAACTAGTATATAAAATGGGAATGAAGCCTCAATTTCCAAATATCTATATCTAATTCAAGAGGTAGTCGTGGTTAGTTGAGAATTTTCATGTATAGTGAATTATTTAAACTATCTCAGTTTAGTAGTTGAAAATTACCTTCTATCATTTATCATGCCTCTATTGAACTATCATGTTTTTGTTTGAAAAAATCCAAAATCTTCTTTATAGTAATGAGTATATCAGTTTCCTAGTGTGCCAAAGGGAATACATCTGATTCTTATTTTAAATTTCACCCAATTATTTCTGGGGTTTTTTGGGGGAAAAAAATTATGCCTTGCAGACTTGCTTCCTAAAACTACATTGTTTACATCAAAGAGTGAAACAATTATTTTCTTCTTTTGGTTTCAACAAATAGGGAGTGGGGGGAACTCAAGTAAAGCACCTCACACATGCAATTTTTTATTACAATGTCTGACCTTATCTACTTTTACTGAAATTTCATAAGTGTTAGGTTTTCTTAACCTACTTTTATATACAAACAGATAATTTCTGAACATTTGTTAGAATCCATCCAATTTGCACATAGACAACACATACGGGTGCTCTACCAGAGCTTTGGCTGTGGGAGGTGGATCAGGAGGGATGTGTATAAACTTTATTTTAAAGGAATCTAGTAAATAAGTATCCAAGTTTCTAAAACAGATAGTGTGTGGAATAATTATTAAAGATTCACTGAAAGATTTCCCCAGAATTTCCTTTAGCAGCCAATTCTCTAAAGGTTTTGATGTTATTGATTTAACTGGAATTTTTTGATTCCTTATGTCCCAATTTTTCTAATGAGCAAGAAGGAAGAAACAATAAGAAAATCCAAATATCTGTCTTCCAGAAGTTCAAGTTTAACAATTGAGACAAATCCATAAGCAAATAATAATATTACAACATTTTATATTTTTAGATTCTTAATTTGTCCCCAAAATAATTTTGGTCACTAAGTTATAATAACTGTGGGGTAAGTGCAACATTAGAAGTAAAAACAAAGCACAGAAGAGGAAATAAACAAATATCATTCAATTTGTAGTCAAATATAAGAACTTTGATGATAAAAAGAGTGAGGTTCTTATGCAGAGTCCATAGATGGAATCTTGGCACAATGGCAGATCACAACTTTGAATACATTTATATAACTAAGTTCTATAAATGGCTTAATGTCCAGCAATAATAAGCAGATACACAGGTTACACAATTTTGCCATTTCTACACTCAATTTAAAGAGTTGTTGATTTTGTATATAGCCGTGCAAATATCTGTTTGAATCAGTGCATTCTATTTAGAAACTATTATTTTGAGGGAGAGCCCAGGAAAAAATGATACAATTATTTGTGTCTTCTTTGTTTCCTCATCTAATTGTTTAGGATTAAAATCCTTTGAGAATTATTACACATCTAAATAAATTTTTATAAAGCATTAGCCCCTTAAAGACTTGCTAGAATCATTATAGTTCAAAAACATCCGCTCCAAGATTCAATCTATATGTAAGACTGAGAAAAATAGTTACGTTTTGTGTTCCATTTATAGCTTCTAGAAAGTAGTTACAGGCTACCTTAACAGGGACTTGTACATAGTGGGGACTTCCAGCAGACGTGTGCTTTTTGTCTGCCTGGAACCAGAAGCACTCTGTGGAAGCACCACTGCTGTCCTTGGTCCTGATAGTTCTGAAGTGAGCAAGAAACTCAGTAACTCAGGCCTGGCCACAGTGATTAGGTCAGGAAGGCCGCAAGACCTGAGTTGGGCCAAAGTCATTGGCAAGACTTTGGTTGGAGCTACAGTAAAAGAGGTGCTAGCAGTAAAATAACAGTTATATAGAGATGCTGAATTTCCTGTCAGTGTGTGTGTGTGTGTGTGTGATGTATTTGAGATAAGTCCTGGCAGCTGCAGCTAAAAGAGTCCTGATTAATGCAGTGTTCAACAAATGTGAGTGCCCATCCCCTCTCTTCCTTTTCCCCTCATTATGTATGACCTAGAACACTGCCCAAATGGGTACAGTACACCAAAGCCTATTAGACTGTAAATAAACTATTTTGTATGAGAAAGGCAGAAAAACTTAGATTAAACATCGCATCTAAAAACCTTAAAAATTACTTACTTTACACCTGATTTGTCAATTACAGATAGAAGAATTATCATGCATTCCTGCTTTCTCTCTGAATAAAAGGTGAAATAAGTATCATGAATTAAAAGAAAAACTCATTGTGATACAAAAAAACAAATATATATTTTATGCTTCATAAGCCTAACTCTGGAAACTCACACAGAATTTCTGAGAGGATAGAATATATTGTGCTGTATTTAATGAAAGCTCTACTGTTTGCTGAAAGACCTTATTCTGAGGTCTTATTACTTGAAAAGTAAATATGCCATATCTTACCCTATTGCTCAGGAAGGCAGAAAAAAATATTAGTGATGCTTTTCTTTGCTAAATTTAATAGTGCATTAGCTAGACCACATACTAACTAAAAGAACCAGAGGGAGAAAACAGAACATGCTCCTGGCTGTCACATAATATTCTAAGGAGATTAATACAAAATTATGTTTTTCTACTGAATTTTCTTTGGTTGAAAAGCAGGAGGTGAAAATCAACAAACAGACTAAGTTGCTGGGAAACTGTACCTTTATGTTGTTAGCACTTTATAGGAAGAGAAAACAAAGGGAACTTGCCTCTTTTCTAGCCTAAGTAGGATTTGCAGAGTATCATTTAGAGATATCAAGTTACTTTTTTTCAAACCCCTCCACTTTCAGTGATGCCCCCCTCTAGTCAGAATTGGGTGTTTTTCCAAGAACATGCAATACGCACTGTTTGTATATACCTGAGTCATTTCTCTTCACTTGGCTATCCCTCCTCCAGGTGCAGTCACCATTTCTGGCATACCCACCTACATGAAGGAAAAGAATGCTTTTGCAGACCTACTATTTGGCATAGGCGATGTAAGCTCTAAATGACGCTATCAGTATTCCCATGAGAAGCAAGATGTGCTTTCAAACACTGTTATACAAGTAAACAACCTAAGCAGACAACATGAGCAATGCCACAAGTAAATAAAGTAAACAATATGAGCAATGCCACCTCCTTTTTCAGCTAATGCTTGTCCTCTTTTCAAGGCACTTGCTCAATATGTTTTATTTCTTTTTAATTGCTACATTAACCACCAGCATCAGAAAATACCATGTGCAGCCAATCTGCTGCCCAAGTTAAGGCTCTGTTCAATATTTCAGTGTTTCCAAAAATGATACACCGCTTGTTTGGCTCTGCCTATAATCTTGTTTTCAATTTCTGTCTGCCTTGGGCATCTTCCCCCTGCCACATATTTATATGAGCCTAACTGCACCACATGCAGTGCCAGATGCTAGAAATGCCATGATACCAAAGCATGTGACACAGGGATGATCTGCTGATTCCCTTATAATTAAGTGAGAACACTGTGGGTATATTGTCTCCCATTTGGCCCCATCACAAATGCAGCCAACAGATGCTGCCACATGTGATTTATGTAAGTACAAAGAAAAGATGTAAATATGCCCCTTAAAAAAATTCTATCAGTAGCTGGAGCCCCATAAGGCTGGCTACCTTGTGAATAAAAGCAGTTGTTAAAATAAAAGAAAGAACCTAGGATAAACAGAAGTCTGTGGCCTCTGTCCAAAACCATGTCACACATGTGCCCTATGCTTTAACACATCTGTCATTTTCTATTGGGAGATGCCCAGGCACTGGGTTTAATCCAGGCAACAAGCCAGGATTAAACACACTGGCAAATGTTCACCCCATGTCCATCAGCATGTGCTCTGAAAACTCCTCGGCCTCCTCGTGTTCACCAGCAGCAGCCAATGTTTCCTTTGATAAGTGCTATCTCCCAGCAAGTTGCATTCAAAACAGACACCCTACCTAAGAACATCCGCTTTCATCTCTGCGCTCCCTAATCACTAACAAGCTTCTCTCTAGTAGCCATACAAAACCCAACCATTACACCCTGAAAGAAGGCTTTTTAAGACAACAAAACCAAATAGTGCAAGTGAGGTTGGCAGCATAAATTACAGACATGAGGACACTGTGAATGAATTACTTCTGATAGTAGGTACAAAGTATAACAGTTTGGCTAAAGGGTTAAACACTACAAAAAAATCATGAAGTTTTCAACTTGACCCCAAATTCAGTCTGTAGTTAGACCTTTGGCCTGGGTTCTATTGATTTATCTTTAATATTAGCATCTAACCTTCTCCAAAATTTTCTTTTCTCCTAGAATTGAGGTAAACACCAAATGATCATTCAATGCTGCCTTATTCTTCAAACATTTAGTGCTAATGGCTCAGATTAGATACTTGAGAAAATGATCAGAGATAACTGTGCAGCTACTAACCATTTTCTCAGATGTATATATTCCATATAAAAGAAGGCTTCAAATTTTCAGGTGTGAATTCGCATTTTCAGGCAATTTCTGTAGCTTTCAAGTAATAATGTAATGGTATCATAATTAACCAGACCCGCTTCCTCTCATAAATGTGTATCTAACTTCTCTGAAAATTTACATCATCTGCTGTGGATTCCCATAGGGTTCTCAGAATTCCTATCCCCTACTAAATATTCCAAACATAATAAAATTTTAAAAAGACGTAGTAATAACTGTCTTGTGCCTTGGTGATATACAGCATTTTTCTTTCTCTTCAGTCTCACTCCTTGCCTCCTACTCCGCCTTCAGCACTTAACATTGATGACCATCTGGCACATGGACCTCACAGCCTGTATCTCCTTAACTTCAATGGCCTCCTCCCCAAACCAGCCACAAACATTTCGGAACAACCTCATCAAAGAGTTCTATTCCAACCAAATTGCAAGTTCCATGAGAGCAGAAGCTACAGCTTGTTCATTTTTGCAGCTTCCACAGCATTTGGCAAAATTACTAGCACATAATACACCACTGAGTCGCAAACGTCTTTTTGTTTGAATGCAATGTATTTGAGATTCTTTGCTCAACATTCTCTTTTCCTTGATCACAAGGCTGTCATCTGCAATCACATTTGCACTTCATTATAAACATTTGAAAACCAAGTCTCTTGCACTTCTATCCTATTGTAGTCTCTCCACTGACAATATAATCCCTACTCAGTCCTGGACTGCTGTGGAGTCACTTCCCTGCCAGCCCCGTTACCACCATATACTGGCAAGTTTATCTCCAAATTAGTTTCCCACATATACATGCACTTCCCATCTATTTTTAGGCCAACTAGGCTATCTAGAGGAAGATTCAAAGATGGCCCAGTACAGCTTCATGCTGGGGAACTCCAAGTAAAGTTATTGGTTATCTCCCATCAGGCTTACTCCTCGGGATTTCCTAGGACTTTTGTCCCCTTAAGACCCCAAGAAGTCGCACTTCAAGCACGTCAGATTTGATAATAGTCTACTTCAAGAGGCTGATGTCACATGCAAGTAATATATAATGGATGCCATACATCAATGAAGTACATTCTGTGCAGTTAAAATAGAAGACTTGAGTTTCTCAATGTTTATTAATGTGATAGCTCATTGAAATCTTTTTTCCTTTCCATGAGGAAGACATAGTCATGTGGTCAACCCACCCTTTGGTGTGTGACTTTTTTCCCAACAAATAATTCATTTGATAAATTGAACAAGCATGTTATCTTTGAAAAAAAAAAATGCTGACATATGCTGTCATCTGCCAAAGAATGAGTCCGCCATTCAAACTTCGGAACAAAAACCAAAGCTGCAAAGCTTCACTCATTGCTCACCTCGGTAAGGGAGAGCTACACTGGTTAGGCACAGTCTCACTGAATTAAGCAAACTGCCAATATTTCACAGGTTTTCAAGAAAAGGGGGTTGGGGAGAAGGGGATTGTGTTAGGTACAGAGGCAGTAGTGGGTTTACAGCAGACTTACTGTAACTGTAAAAAAGGTAACTTACACTTATTTTACATTTTATATATATATATTTTATTTTTTATTTTTCTCTTTTTTATTCAGCAATTTTATTGTATTTTTTCATTGCCACTTAGTGCCCTTATACTCGCCTCTCCCCCGAAATCACCACGCTGCTGGCCATTGACATGGGGGTTGCCGCATCCCACACTGAGCCCCCCGCGGGTCACCACGGATGGAAGAAAATAAAGTAAATCATTCCAGACCCTTCTCAGTCTGCCAGAAAGAGAATGGTGATTCCCTCTAGTGGAGAGTACCCTAAGCCCCTCTCTTAAAGTGGCTTTTTTTGAGAATATGCACAGGGGTATACTACAGGTATGCAAAGCTCAGCAATCAATACCCAAAGGCTATGATTGAAGGAACACAGGGGTTTGCCTCAGGTCAGGGTCTGGTAGACAGAGTGGCACCCATTCGTCCCTGAAACCTGGGAAACTGATCATATTCTATGCTCAAACCCAAACATCAGTACTCATTAACTTGAGGGCATTCTTAGCAAAGTAAGTTTCATAGGATTTAATGCATTCCTTTTCCAGGAATAATTGCCCCTGGGGAAAGGCCTGAACAAGTTTAGGGCTGTACCTGCCTTTAGTATTGTTTCACTGGCCCAGTCAGGCTGCAGACAGAGCCACCAAGAATTAAGAAGACTTCTTTCAGATAGAATGAGGACTCCAGCCATGACAAAACCAAGGAGTGAGGGTCTTTTGCTCCTTCTCCATGTCCCCCCAGTCCTTCCCTGATGGCCCCTATGTGACTGTGCCTGTCTTAGGTTGCTCCTGCCATCGAGTAGTCTTACCCGTCATTGACTAACCAGCCATCTTCTGGGGCCAAGCAGGGTGATATAAGGAAGACAGGGGCTGCGCCTGTCAGGGGGACAGGTTTGTTATCCTCTGTGGCCTGTTTTCCCAAGGCCTCCTTGCTCAGCACCAGCCTCGGGGCCCTCTCGCCTGTCAGCAAGGCTACAGTCCCTGAAACAAGATGAGACAGTTTCCAACATTCCACGTCCATGAGACTCTTTTCCTTTCTGCTCAATCCTCCTTCCACTATCCCCTCTTTGCTGTCACACTGCTCTCTATTAGTCTACTTTGCTTGTTAGTTTAGTTTGTTCATTAGATTCCATATATGAGTGAAATCATATGGTATTTGTCTTTCTCTGACTGGCTTATTTCATTTAGCATAATGTCCTCCAAGACCATCCTACTGTCACAAAGGGTAAAACTTTCTTATTTTTTATAGCTGAGTAGGAGTTCACTGTGCACATGTCCTATAGTTGTTTTAACCACTCATCTACTGATGGACACTTGAGCTCCTTCCATGTTTTGTCAATTGTAAATAGTACTGCAATGAACATAAAGATGCTTATGTTTTTTTGAAACTGTTTTGGGTTACTTTGAAAATATTACCAGAAGTGGGATTGCTGGGTCAAAAGCAAGATCCATTTTTAATTTTTTGAGGTACCTCCATACTGCTTTCCACAGTGGCTGCACCAATCTGCATTCCCACTAACAGCGCAAAAATGTTCCCCCTTCTCCACATTCTAGCCAGCACTTGCTGTTTGTTGATTTATTCATGATAGCCATTCTGACAGGTGTGAGATGGTATCCCATTATGGCTTTAATTTACATTTCTCTGATGATTAGTGATATTGAGCATCTTTTCATGTCATTTGGCCATCTGTATGTCCTCTTTGGAAAATTGTTTATTGAGGTCCTTTGCCCATTTTTTAATTGAGTTGTTTGGGGGGTTTTTTTGGTGTTGAGTTTTGTATGTTGTTTATAACTTTTGGATGTTAACCACATATCAGATGTATCAATGAATATGGTCTTCCATTGTGCCAGCTGTCTTTTTATTATGTTGATGTTTCCCTTTGCTGTGCAAATACTTTTTAGTTTGATATACTCCCATTTGTTTATTTTTTCTTGTTTCCCTTGCCTGGAGAGATATATCTGATACAACACTGCTACAAGCTATATCCAAGATTTTGCTGCCTGTGTTTTTACCTATGATTTTTATGGCTCCAGGTATGACAATTAGGTTTTTGATCCATTTTGAATTTATTCTTGTGTGTGGTATAGGAAGGTTGTCTAGTTTTTCTCTGCACATATCTGTCCAACTTTCCCAACAGCAATTATTGATTAAACTATCTTTAGCTCGTTGCATGTGCTTACTTCCTCTGTAGAATATTAATGGACAATAAAGCTGTGGGTTTTATTTCTGGGTTCTCTATTCTGTTCTATTGATCTATTTGTCTGTTTTTATGTCAGTACACCATGCTGTTTTGATTACTATGGTCTTATAATATAGACCACTATTAGGTAACATGATTTCTTCAATTTTGTTCTCTTTTCTTAAGATTGCTCTTGCTATGCAGGGCCTTTTGTGGTTCCCTATGAATTTTTGAAATATTTGTTCTAGTTCTGTGAAATATGTCATTGGGATCTTGATAGGAATAGCATTGACTCTATAGATTGCTTTGGGTAGTATGGACATTTTAATGATGTTAATTCTTCCTATCCAGGAACAACGTAGGTGCTTCCACTTATTTGTACCTTCCTCAATTTATTTCTTCAATGTCTTATAATTTTCCTAGTATAGGTCTTTTACATCCTTGATTAGATTTATTCTTAGGTATTTTATTCTTTTTGAAGCAATTGTCAATGGGGTTGTTTCTAAATTTCCCTTCCTGTTAGTTTCTTATTGGTATATAAAAATGTAACCAATTTCTGAATATTAATTTTGTATCCTGCTATTTTGCTGAGTTCATTAATCAGTTCTAGTAGTTTCTTGGTGGAATCGTTGGGGTTTTGTTATGTACAGTATCATGTCATTTGCAAATAGAGACAGTTTTACTTCTTCCTTTCCAATTTAGGTGCTTTTATTTCTTCTTGTCTGATTGCTGTGGCTAGGTCTTTCAGTATTATGTTGAATAAGAGAGATGAACAACCCTGTCTTGTTCCCAATCTTAAGGGGAACACTTGTGGTTTTTGTCCATTGAGGGTAATGCTGGCAGTGGGTTTGTCATATTAATAAATGACATCTATTGATAATACGCTGGCATCTATTAATATAATCATGTGTTTTTTACCCTCCATTTTGCTTATGTGGTAAATCACATTTATTGATTTGTGAATGTCATACCAACCTTGCATTCCCAGAATAAATCCACTTGACCATGTTCTATGATCACTTTGATGCATTGTTGTATTCAGTTTGCTAATATTTTGTTGAGGATTTTAGCATCTATGCTCATCAGGGATATTGGCCTATAATTTTCTTTTTTTGTAGTGCCTTTTTCTAGTTTTGGACTTAGGACAATGCTGGCCTTGTAAAATGAGTTTGGGAGCCTTCCCTCCTCCTGAATTTTATGAAATAGATTGAGAAGGAGAGATATTAATTCTTCCCAGAATGTTTGGTAGAATTCACCTGTGAAACGATCTGGTCCAGGGCTTTTGTTTGTTGGGAGTTTTTGATTACTGCTTTATTTTCATTAGGTATAATCTGTCTATTCAGATTCTCTGATTCTTCCTGATTTAGTTTTGGAAGATGGTATATGTCCAGGAATTTATTCCTTTCATCCAGGTTGTCCAGTTTGTTGGCATATAGTTGTTCATAATATTTTCTTACAACACTTTGCATCGTTTTGGTGTCAGTTTGTATTTCTCCTCTTTCATTTCTGAGTTTATTTATTTCGGCCCTTTCTCGTTGTTTCTTGATGAGTCCGGTTAAAAGTTCGCCAATCTTGTTTATCTTTTCAAAGAAGCAGATTTTGGATTTGTTTATATTTTGCATCATTTTTTAGACTCTATTTTATTTCTGCTCTGACCTTTATTATTTCCTTTCTTCTAGTCATTTTGAGCTTTGTTTGCTTATTTGTTTTCAAGTTCCTTTAAGTGTAAGGTTAGATTTTTTTGTTTGAGCTTTTTCTTGGTTTTTCAGATAGGCTGGTAATACTATGAATTTCCCTCATAGTATTGCTCTCCTAATGACCCACAGACTTTGAATTGTTGTGTCCTCATTTTCGTTTGTTTCAAGATACCTTTGATTCCTTCTCCTTGATCTTACTGTTGACCATTGTTTAAAATATGTTATTTAGCTTCCATGTATTTACATATTTTTCAGTATCCTTCTTTAGATTGATTTCTTATTTCATAGCAATATGGTCAGAGAAGATGCTTGATAGGATTTCAGTCTTCTTAAGTGTATTGAGACTTGTTTTGTGTCCTAGCATGTGGTCTATCCTAGAAAATGTTCCATGTGCATTTTAAAAGTCTGTACATTCTGCTGCTTTAGGGTGGAATGCTCTGAAGATACCAATTAACACCATTTGACATAGTGTGTCGTTTAAGGCCACGGACTCCTTTTTGATTTTCTGACTGGAAGATCTATTCCCTGAGGCCAATAGGGAGTAAAAATCCCCAACTATGACTGTATTTCTGTCTACCTCTCCCTTTATGTCCATCAAGATTTGCTTTACATATTTAGGTGCTCCTATGTTGGATGCATAAATGTTTACTAGGGTTATATCCTCTTGTTAGATTGTTACCTTTATCATTATGTAGTGTCCTTCTTTATCTTTTACACTATAACTTTGGATTTAAAGTGTATTTTGTTAGATATAAGTGCTGCTACATGAGATATTTTTCTGTTCCATTTGCATGAAATATCTTTTTCTATCCCTTTACTTTAATTCTGAGTATGTCTTTCACCCTGAGATGGTTCTCCTGGAGGCAGGATGTCATGGGTCTTGTTTTCTTATCCATTCAGCTTCCCTGTGTCTTTTGGTCAGAGCATTTAAGCCATCTACATTTAAGACAATAATTTTTGTTCATACGAGCATATATTATTTTTTTAATTTGTAAATCATGTTTATTCTATTACAGTTGTCTCAATTTTTCCCCCTTTACCCCCCTCCAATCCATCCCAACCCCACCCTCCGCTCCCACAGTCAATTCCCACTGTTGTCCATGTCCATGGGTCATTCATACATGTTCTTTGTCTAGTCCCTTCCCCTTCTTTCTACCATTGTCCTCTTTCCCCATCCCCTCTGGTCACTTTTAGTCTCTCCATGTTTCTATGCCTGTGATTTATTTTGTTTGTTAACTGATTTTGTTGACTAGAGTCCATTTATAGGTGAAATCTTATAGTACTTGTCTTTCATCAACTAGCTTATTTCACTTAGCTTAATATTCTCCAATTCCATCCATGTTGTCGCAAAAGGTAGGAGTTCTATCTCCCTCTCTTTCTTTTACTTTCTTTCTTCAATGCAGATTGATTTTATCTATCGTTTTAAATATAAAATGATGAAATATTTAAAAATGTAAAACCATTACAAAGTCTCAGCAATTAAGCCAACATAACACCAGCACAGAAATAATCAAATAGATCAAGGAAATATAATGAGCATTCTAGACACAAATGTATATATCTGTCTAACAATGTACTATATGATTAAGTTGATATTTCAAATCAATGGGGAAAATAAGGCTTATTCAACAAATAAGGTGCATGGACAACTATTACTTGAAATAAAACAAATATAGAGCCCTATTTCACCCATTATGCAAGAAATATTCAGGTGAGTTAAAAACCAATATGTAGAATCTAAGGAGTTTTAGCAGATAATACAAACTAGTATTTTTCTTACTCTGAAGTAAAATATTCAAACCCAAAAGCTAAGTAAAATATTAACAATACGACTATATTAAACATTTAAGACTGTACAGTAATATACATATAAAAAAAGTTAAAGGACAGGTAATAGAATAGGAAAGTATTTGCAACACATCTAAAAAAGGGTTAATGGTTTGTTTGTTTTAGGGAAAAAATTCTACAATCAAAAAATGGATAAAGAATATGAAAAAGTCATTTAAAGCTTTTTAAAAATAGAAATAGGCAAGAAATATACAAAAACAGGTTTAGTTTCCACAAATAATAAAGGAACAATTAAAATAACACATCATTGTCACAATCAGATTAATACATATCAAAAAATATTGGTAATGTCAAGTATTGACAACTGTGGAAAGAACTGGGTATTCGTAGACTCTTTTTCTTCATCTTCTTAAAGTAGTCTCTTTAGCATATTTTGCAGTGCTGGTTTGGTGGAGATGTATTTTTTTAGCCTTCTTTTGTCTGGGAAACTCCTTATTTCACCTTCCATTTTAATGGAGAGACTTGCTGAGTAGAGCAGTCTTGGTTGCAGGACTTTGCTTTTCATTACTTGGAATAGTTCTTGCCATTCCCTTCTGGCTTCTAGTGTTTCTGTTGAGAATTCTGCTGCTAGCCATATTGAGCCTCCCTTATATGTTACTCCCTCTTTCTCCCTTGCTTCCTTTAGGTTTCTCTTGTTTGTCTTTGATATTTTCCATTTTAATGATGATGTGTCTTGGAGTGGGCCACTTTGGGCTCCTCTTGAGTGGGACCCTCTGTGCTTCCCGGACTTGTGTAACTTTTTCTCTCCTCCAATTAGGGAAGTTTTCCATCATTACTTTTTCAAACAGGTTCTCTATCCCTTCCTAATCCTCTTCTCCTTCTGGTATCCTTATTATATGGATATTATTATGTTTCAGATTGTCCTGCATTTCCCTAAATGCTTCTTCATTCTTTTTGAGTCTTTTTTCATTTTCTGGCTCTTTCAAGGAGCTTTCTTCTACCTTGTCCTCTAGCTCACTGACTCAGTCCTCAGCTTCATCTAGCCTGCTTTTTATTTCCTCTACTGTATTCTTCAACTCAGAAATTGTATTCTTCATTTCCCCTTGTCTCATTTATACTTTCCATGTCCTTTTCATGCTGATATAGTTCTCAGTAAGTTCCTCGTAGTTTCCCTGTAGTTTTTTGTAATTCTCTCTGAGTTCAATGGGCTTCCTTAGAACCATTGTTTGGAACTCATTATCTGCTAGTTTACTTTCCTCTATTTCATTTAGTTCTCTTTCTGGGAATTCCTCCTTTCCCTTTGAGTGGAGCATATTTCTTTGTCTTCCCATTATTTGTGAGACTCTTCTCTTTTGCTTCTGATTCTTAAGTTGATCTGTCTTGATTCCTGACTTTGTGGTGTGAACTTCTGTGGTAGGAGACTGCTGTTTTTACTTTTGGGATCTGCCTCTGATGTTGTCAGATATTGTCCCGGTCTAACCTTAGGCAGTCTGTTGGAGACTTCCAGGAATTTACTGTTTGTGGCTGTCTCCTTCACCTGTTAATCTAGTCACTCTGCACTCAGCAGGCCACCTTAGACAGCTCAAGGTAGGGCAGAGTCCCTCCTGGGGGCGGAATTATTGGGTCCTCTCATGCTGCAGCCACATGGGGGAGGAGTCAGCACTGGGATCCCACTGGCTAATCTCTCCATTCTCTCCCCAAAGCCTCCATCCCCAGTCTCTCCTCAAGTGTCCCCAGACCTCTCTGTGCTCACGTTAGCCAGGGATCTACTGTCTGTGGCTGCCACTCTGCACTCAGCAGGCAGCTTAGACAGCACAGGGCGGGGTGGAATCACACCTGAGAGTGGGGCTATTGGACCCTTTGACGCTGGTGCTGCTCAGGGGTGTGGCTTCTTCATGAGCAAAATGGCTGTTGCCGCATAGGGGATGAGTCCCCACCGAGAGCCTGCCTGCTACTCTCTCAATTCTCTCCCCAAAGCCTCCTTCCCCAGTCTTTCCTCAGGCATCTCTAGCCCACTCTGCCTTCGCCTTTGCCAGAGACCAGGGTAAATGGCTGCATATAAAAATTTTATGTTGGCCCTCTAAAAGCATCTTTGCATCTCCAGCCACCTGTCTCTGGCAGAGAGCAACCCTGCCTCTTTTCTCAGCTGGCTGTTTTCTGTGTACTTTTGGGCTCTGGTGCTGTAAGATCCATGCTTTTGGCTTAGACCCCACTCTTCTCAGGGGGATCTCACTGGCCATTTCAATATCCTTCTGGTGCTGCCGCCTGTGGGCACCTTGCCCACCTTCTCGAGTCTCTACCACGCTCCTTACCAGTTAGATTGTGCTAAAGCTGACTCTTCTGCCTCCGAGGTTCCAAGGCTCCTCTCTCACTATTGTTCAGCTGTTTGTTCCAGGTGATTTCTCCACAATTTAGTTGTTATTCCAGATTGTTCCTGAGAGGTGAGCATGACTTCCACTCACTCCTCTACCATCTTGATTCCCCCCTGAGGTGATTATTGATAGGTATATATTTAGTGCCCTTTTATTGCTAGACTATTTTCCTCTGCTTTTTTTCTTTCTCTTTCTCTTTTTCTTCTTCTTAAAGCAAGCCCTTTATCATTTGTTGCAGTATTTGGTGTTAAACTCCTTTAACTTTTTCTTGCCTGTGAAACTCCTTATTTCTCCTTTGATTTTAAATGATGGCCTTGCTGGGCAAAGTAGCTTTCATTGTAGAGTCTTGCTTTTCATCACCTTGAATACTTCACTCCACGCTCTCTTGGCTTGAAATGTTTCTGTTGAGAAATCAGATGCCAGTCTAATTGGTACTCCCTTGTATGTAAATACCTGCTCTTCTGTTGTGTCTTTCAGGATTATTTCCTTGTCTTTAAGCCTTGTCATTTTATTACGATGTATTTCGATTTAGATCTCTTTGGGTCCAACTTGTTTGGGACTCTCTGAACTTCCTGGACTTGTGTGTATTTTTTCCTTCACCAGATTGGGGAAGTTTTTTTTGTCATTATTTCTTCAAATAGCTTCTCAATCCCTTGCTCATTCTCTTCTCCTTCTGGTATTCCCATGATGTGGATGTTGTTATGCTTCATGTTGTCCAAAATGCTTCCTGACTCTCCTCATTTTATTAAATTCTTTTTTTCCTTTAGCTGCTCTGCCTGGGCTTTTTCTCTACCTTGTCTCCCAAATCACTTTTCAATCCTCTGCTTCATCTAAACTACTGTTTTTTCCTTCCAGTGTATTATTTATTTCAGATATTGCATTCTTTATTTCTCACTGGCTTTTATTATGGGTTTGTTTTTTTTTTTTTTATGCTGTTGAATATCCTTATAATCATTACTCAGAACTCTCTATCTGATAAATTGCTTGCCTCCATTTCACCTAGTTCATCTTCTGGAAAATTCTGTTGTTCTTTCATTTGGGGTTTATTTCTTTGTCTTCCCATTTTAGCTGCTTCTTTGTATTTGTTCCTATGTCTTAGTTAGGTCTGCAAGACTGGTGCACATCTAATTCAAACCCTGCCTGTGACTGGCCTTGAGCAACCTATTTGGAGTTATCAACAATCCAGAGTGTGTGGGTCCCTATGCTGGGCCTGTATGTTGGAAGAAAGAATCAGGCTGCACACCAAGGCCAGCTTTTACCAGCACCAGTTCCAGGGGTGGGTCAGCTGAAGCTTCAGAGCTCCCAGAGATCCACCTCTGCTTTCAGGCTTTTTTAATGTTAAAGTGTGAAAGTTTTCCAGCTGTATTCTTCAGCAGCTGGGCTTAAGCACCACTTAAGGCAATAGGCAGGGCTATTGCTTTCCCTCAGGCTGATGTCACTTGGAGGGAAGTGCGCTGCCTGAGAAAGATGGTTCTTGGAGTGTGAGGAGTGACTCAATTCATGGATCTGATGGCTGTTTCTTCAGTTCTCTCCCCAGAGCTGCCAACTCCAGACTCTCCTCAAGCATCTCTGGTACAAGTTGTTCTCTGTCTGTTGGAGCCCAGGGTAGCTGTCTGCAAACAGGATTTTGCATGTGGGCTCCTTTAGAGGCTCTCTGAGTGTCCAGCCATCCATCCCTGGCAAACAAACCCCGCTGCATTTCAAAACTGGGTGTTATTTTGGTTCCTTTCCTGGGTCTGGTGCTGTTGGCTGGGGAGCCCAGATTGGGGTTTACACCCCACCCTTCTCAAGGGGAACACCCCCCAGCACCTAAAATATCCCTCCAAGACTTCAGCTGTCCTATGAGAGCCCAGCAAACCCTCTTGCACCTTCTCTGCACTTCCAACCAGCCTCACTGTGGTGGTGTGGCTTCTCCTGTCTGTCTGTGGTTAGAAGGCTTCTCTCCAGCTAGTGTTCAGTTGGTTATTCTGGATGATTTTTCTATAACTTAGTTGTAATTCCACTCTGGTCCTGGGAGGAGATTAATGTATCCTCCACCATCTTGAGTCAGGTGACTTATGTTGAATAAAGAAACACAGGTAAGTTTGGTTACAGAAATGGGAGTTGGTTGATGTTGGTCTTAGATGCAAGGTGTGAACCCCTTCCTGATTGGCCCACTTTCAAACCATGAGGTCACTGATTGGTTGGCTTTCAGAGATAAGTTCACAGAAGAAAACTGTCATTGATCAATTAGATAGAATTAAAACCAGTTCTGGCGTTTACTGGTTATCATATCAGTTTTTTTCCTGGGAGTATGAGGAATAAAACATTCTCATACTTAAAAAAAAATGCCAGCTAGAGTACCTTTTGGTGTTGGTGGTATTTTTTAGTTCCATCTAGCATAATATACCATTCCCTCAACTAAAACAGAAGGCCTAAATTGGCATAGAAGTTTCAACTGATTTGTCAAAGTCTACCAATTGTTAGTGATAGTCTAGAGTAGAATATCAAGGAAACTGTGAAATTCTATACAGGATTAGCAGGTTACGATATTGTCATTCATGAACAATGTTTGCTACAGAAAGAACTGAATGGCAACATCACTCCATGTGTTTTCTGATTCTGCCTGAGATCCAAAAGCTGCCCAGAGTTTACATTTGGCAAGGTTGGACTCCCTGAATGCTTATGGAAGAGATTCATTTTAACGAGAATAAATGAACTGGCTGCATTCTAAGCAATTTGAATTTAAAAATAACAAAGACCTGGGTGGAATAAAGGGTGAGTGCTAAAGCAATGAGGGCAATATCAAAATTCAGTGGAATCCTGGTAAATTAAAACAGTTGAAGAACAAACAATTCCAGGAAGAAAAAATTTTAATTAGAAAACATGTCATTTTTAATAATAACTTTTTCTCTGAAACTCTAAATTATGAAATTTTGTAATAATGAATAAAATATTTCCTAAGTTCAATTCTTTATAGTTATTTGCTTACTAGTTAAATGTGATATTTTATTTAAAAAATTTTAGATAAAAGATATCTTTTTTTTCAAAAACAAAGGGGTCTTATTTCCATAAATGATATACCTCCACAAAAATACTATTGCGGCATACAGGAATACTCAGTTTCTCCCAGGAGGTGACTTATGCATCTCTTCACTATTTGAGAGCAATTCTCAAGATCTAAGGCTATAATAATTTCTGAATGGGGGCGGGGAATCTGAACTGGACACTTCTTTTGAGTACATGCAACTTGTTTGTAAGAGGGTCTGGCAAGCAGCCATATCTTAACTTACTTTTGCCATCCTCAGTTCATCCCCAAAAGGAAAACTATTTCTCTTCATAATAAAAATACAGAGAAAATTGGGGTTCTAATAACTGAGGAATTTATAAATTTAGAAAATTGTATAAGTCTCCAGAAGTATTCAGGGTGGCTCAGCTGATTGGAGCATCATCCCATGCCCCAAAAGTTCAGGTTCAATACCTAGTCAGGGCACATACCTAGGTTGAGGGTTCAATTCCCAGTCATGTGTGTGTAGGAGGCAATGGAACGATGTTTTTCTATCACAGCAGTGTTTTTTTTTCCTCTCTGTCTCTCTCTCTTTCCCTTTCTCTATCTCTAAAATCAATAAGAACATCCTCAGGTAAAAATAAAAGAATAAACCAATAAATGCATAAATAAATGGAACAAATCAATGTCTCCCCCCCACACTTCCTCCCTTTCTCAAATCAATAAATAAAAAAATAAATTAAATAAATTTTAAAAAAGAAAGGGAGGGGCACTGGCCTGGGAAAATTTGGACAACAGAGATTGGATAGAGGGAGTGCACAAGCACAAACCTCAGGAAACCCAGGAAAGAGACTGGATAGTTTGAAAGAAAGCCTGTCCTTTCCTGAACCCCAGGAAATATATGGAAGCTTAGCAAGGACCTCAGGGAAGTCACTACCTTCCAGCCTGCTCACTCTCTGCCTCTCTGAGCGTGAACTATCACTTTGTGCTTAAATAAATCTTGCGACTATCACTTGAAACTCCTCCTATATGAGTGTCCCTGAAATACATTTCCTGCAACACCACTAAAGGACCTATCCCCCAGTGACAATAGTGCTAATGAAACAAAAATTGAAGTTCAAGATCTGGCAAGTAGGACAGCTCAGGTAAATATCTAAAGCTCTAACTTTTACACTTTTGAGTTCTATCATCTGAGATAGGGCAAACCTAAAATCAAGACTTAAAATGTCAAAAATGTAGGCTAGAGTCTCCTCGATCCCTGATTAGATTAAGAAGTCTACCCCTTTACTAGCTGACAGAGGATAAAGTGAATCATCTCTGGAGGAAGATAATATCACGCAGAACTGCTCCAATTTTTCATATATAATATCATCATTCAGTTAAAAATATTAAGCACATATATATAATATATAATATATAATATATATACAGGACCACAGGACCACAGGACCAGGTACAAAGTGGACAATAGCAACAGACTACCAGATAACCCAGTGAAAATACACCAGCTTTGAGTTAGGTATAAATAATGTTTAAAAAAATAGATAAGATAAAGTTTCGCTTGAGAACTGAAATCTATAAAAATAATCTATTACAAATTGTAGAACTGAAAAGTAAAATAAAATATGATTATTATTTCAACAACAAACTGGATATGGAAAATTCATAAATGAAAAGATAAATTATTGTAAAATATCCAGGCTTGATAACAGGAAGGAAAACAGTACAAAAAGAGTATAAGACACAGGGATATGAAGAAAAGTCTAGCGTTCATATAACTGAAGTTCTGGGATGGGAGGGTGAGAGAATCTGGCCAAAGCAACATTTGAAGAAATATGGTTGATACAGTTTTAAAACTTATGAAAAATATCAGTCTACAAATTAGTAAGAGCCTAAGAATTCCAAATAGATTAAACAAACAAAAAAAACCCCACACACACATCTAAGAACATTATAACCAAAACTCCTGAAAAAAGAAATAATAATAAAGGAAAAAAATATTTAAAATTATCTAGAGGAACAAAATATATTAGCTTCAAGTGTGCTACCGAACTAGCAGCTGAATTTGAATAGAAATGACAGAAGCCAGAGACAATAGAGTTACTGCTGAAAAGTTCTTTTCTAAATCCAATCTAGAATTATATATATCCAGAGAAAATAACCCTTTAAGAAAAAATATAATACCTAATTTTTAGCAATGAGGCATGTGGTCAAGAGAATCATATTTTCTATTTACTCTGAAATAATCCCAAAGAATTGTATATATTTATATAAAGAAGATTATATAAAATCTTCTGGAGGGCAGTCTGCGAGTAGCACAGGCTTCCCCTGCTAGGTGAGTGTTCTAGGAACCCATCTACATCAGCATGCTAGCTGGCGTTATTGTGAGAAAATACCTTGGGCTACAGTGAATTTGTTTGAAGACTCTTTCAAAGCATTTGCAAATTTCCTGATGGGTGATTTAGGAGCATGCCAGCCACACGCCTGCCTGCCCACCCGCTTGCCCACCCGTTGAGTGTTCAGCAGTTTTGAACAAAAACAGCATGACCTCTGAGCCCCTCCCTCCCTATTTATCCAATTTCACACTGAGTGACTTTTCTTTTTGTTTTCCTGGATGAAAAAAGTTCTCAAAGGGAAACATTTTGCCAATGAGGAAGAGGTAAGGACAAAAAAGCAGCAAAAGCACTAAAAAGCATCAAAATCTATGAATTCAAAAACTGTTTTGAGCAGTTGAAAAAATGTCTTGATAGATGTATCGCATCAAATGTAGAGTACTTTGAGGGTGACTGACGTTTAAATATGTAAGAATAAATACACAACTTTTTATAAATAAATCCTGGGTTTTTTGGGTTCCCCCATATATTTTATATAGTATATACAGTATATATAATAATATACTATTATTGCCATTTTTGTTAGTATGATATTTCAAAAACAAAAGATTTGAGAAAATAAAAAATAAAAAAATGAAACATCTCCCCATTATATCATATCTCTCATGTTCAAAAGCTGCATAAAATCAAAATAAAAAGTGAATTTAAATAGAGAACATACCAGTTAAGCAAAAACTGAGCAATTTTGTCCTTACAAACTCCATACTAAAAGACACACTAAAGGGAATTCTTTAGGCAGAAGAAAAAACATCCCAAATGAACCCTTGGAAATGTAAGAAGCATGGAGAGAAAAGGAAAGTTAAATAAGTAGGAAATTGAAAGTGAATATTAACTGTATGAAACAATGATAACATTTTGGAGGGCTAAAGTACAGTGTAGATAAAGTACATGACATCAGTAACACAAAAGGTAGAACCTGGTGAGGAGAATTAGCAAAAGTTAAAGTGTTCCAATGTTCTAGCCTCACCTGAGAAGTGACAAAGTCCTAATTTTTATTTGGATCTCGTAAGTCATAGATGCATGTTGCAGTCTCTAGTATAAGCACTTAAAAGAACAGTAAAAGAATGTATATCAAATAAGTTAGAAAGATAACAAATTAAATTCCCATAAAAGTAGAAGGAAAAATTACAAAGAGTACCCATAAATAAAGTGGAAGATGTGTACAGTATGGAAAATCAACAAAGCCAGTTTTTGATTCTTAAAAAATGTAATCAAGTTATAAACTCCCACCAAGAAAGAGCAAGAAAAAAGAGGGAAGGTACAAACAACCAATATCAGGGATATAAAAAAAGATATCACTATACACAATATGGATATTAAAGAGAAAATTAAAAGATATTATAAATAATTTTGCCAATAAATTTGAAAATGCATTAAAATAAATTCTTAAATAATGAAACATAAAAACTAATATAAGAAGAAATTGAAAATTATAATATTACTATACTAGAAAAGAAATGGAATCTGTAATCAAAAACCAAACCACCACAAAACAAATCCAGATTGAGATGAATTCACTAGAGAATTTCTCCACAAAAACAAAAAAGAAAAAAAAAACAAACAACAAAAACAAAACCTGATATGATACCAATATTACATGAAGTCTTTCAGAGATGAATAAAGAGGAAGCACTTCTCATTTTATAAAGCCAGCATAATATCTATACCAAAACCTGACAGATGCAATTCAAGAAATTTATAAGCCAATTTCTCTTGTGAATTAGACATGAAAATCTTAAAGAAAATGTTAGTAAGTCAAACCCAGTAACACCTAAAAACACACACACACACACACACACACACACAACCAATTTGAGTATATTTAAGGAACACAGGGTTGGTTTAACAATCCAAATTTACTCCGTTTATTTACTACCTTAACAAAGAGAAGGGAAAAACTCATAATCAAAACAAATATACCGAAAAGAGTATTTGATAAAATTCAACACAAATTTTGATTTTTTTAAAATCCTGGCACACTAGAAATAAATGGAAATTTCATTAGTCCAATAAAGAATATTTACAGGCAACCAACTGGAAAATTATGTTGAAATTTGAAAGTTTTCTTGATCCCTACTCTGGAGATCAGAAATAAGACAAAGAAACCTTCTATCACCACTTCTGTTTAAATTGCAAATCTTGAAACTAAAAAATTAAACTATATTTGTATATATACATACACATATGTAAACACATTCACATATATTTAAATTTTTTAAATAATATATATAACTTACAAATATTGAAAAAGAAAAATTGTCATTATTCATAGATGGCATGATTCTATATAGAAAAGCCAACAAATGTTCAGACATCTGTTAGAATAAGAAAATTTAGCAAATAATCTGTATAAGATATACAAGAAAATTATACCTCTATATACTAACAAGAAGCTATTTAAAAATAAATTAAAAATAAATTAAGATTTCCTAAAGTATTTAATACCTAGGTATAAATCCATTAATAGATAGTCAAGACTTAAACACTCAAAAAATGAACAGATTATTTTTAAAGATATACATCATAAAGACAAATACCATGTTCTTACATTTGAAGACTTGATATTGTTAAAACGTCAGTTTTCCCAATACTGACACATATTAAAATGCAACCTCAATCTAAATCCCAGGTTTTAAGAAAGAGACAGGAAACAAGGTGAGTCTAAAATGTTTTTTTTTTGAAAATTCAAAGGACCAAGTAAAGTCTTTTCTTCAAAAATAGTGAAGGCCCTGGCCAGATAGTTCAGTTGGTTGGACTTGGCATCCCAATATGCCAAGTTTGAGGGTTCAATCCCAGATGAAGGCAGACACAAGAAGCAACCAATGAATGCATAAATAAGTAGAACAACGAAGTGATGTTTCTCTCTCCCCTCTCTCTCTGGAGTAGTAAAAAATATAGAACTGGAAAACTATCATCAAGACTCAAGATATAAAACTCCAGTAGTTAAGATGCTGCATTTGGCCCTGGCTGGTGTGGCTTCAAGGACTGAGTGCTGGTCTTTGAACCAAAAGTTCACCAGTTTGATTCCCAGTCAGGGCACATGCCTGCGTTGCCCAACTGATATAACACTAACACATTCATGTTTCTCTCCCTCTCTTTCTCCTTCCCATCCCCTCTCTCTAAAAATAAATAAATAAATAGATAAACAAATAAATTTTGATTGAATATTTTTTTAAAAAGATACTGTATTTGGAATGTAAATATACCAACAGAACAGAAGGACATCATGAAAGAAACCCATTCCTTATGATGAAAGATACATTATGGTGTAGGAAGAAGAAATGTTTTTTTCAATAAATGGTGCTCTGTTAAAAATATACCTGCATGAAAATTAAACAAATTTTGACTTCATATATATCCACTGACAAATATCAATTCTAGAAAGACTGTAGATCTAAATGTAGAACATCAAGCAATATAACTTCTAGAAGATGAATAAAGAAAATATCCTTATGACCTTGTATAAGCAAAGTTTTTAAAAATAGGACAAAAAAGCACTGGCTCTTGTGGTTCAGTGGATTGAGCATCATCAGCCTGTGAACCAAAAGGTTGTAGGTTTTATTCCCAGTCAGGGCATATGACTGGATTGCGAGGCAGGTCCCCAGTTGGAGGCATGTGAGAGGCAACCAATCAATTTATCTTTCACACTTTCATGTTCCTCTCCCTGTCTTTTTCCCTCCTTTCCCTTCTCTCTAAAAGTAAATAAATAAAATGTTTGAAAAAATAAGACAAAAAAAGCACTAAATATCAAGCTAAACAATGATAGATTAAATTACATTAAACAGTGAAATTCTGTGCATCCAAACATACCGCTATGAGAATAGAAACTCGCAAAACAAAGAAGAGGAGTTTACAATGAATGTCTTCAAACAATGCACATACTGAATTCCAAACTCCTACAAATTGATAAGAATAAACAACTGACTAGGATAGTGGACACTGCATAAGAAGAGGTTCTGCAAATAGCCAATTAACATGAAAATTTGTTTGACTTCATTAGTTTCCAGGGCCATGTAAATTAAAATCACAATGAGATTTCATTATAGAATACCAAAATGGCTAATATTAAATGACTAACAGTACCACTCATTGGCAAGAATGGGAAGCAATTGAAACTCACATACATTAACGGTGATGAAGAAAAATGTTACCACCATTTTGGAAAACCATTCAGGAATGTCTACAACTAAATATAAGCATTCCTTATGACTTAGCAATTCTATATTTATATATATACACACACAAAGACATGTAAGAATGCCTTATATGAACATACATGAATATTTATAGCAGTACTACTTGTTATGGCCAAAAATTGGAAACTACTCAAATGTTCATAAATATACACAAAACAAGTCTCTCCTGTTCTAGCCTGAAAACAAAAATAAATTAAAGTGTAGTATGAGTTCCCTTGGAAATCTCCATTGCTTTTTCACTCCAAACACTTAACAATAAAAGCTTAAAATTTTTAAGTGTCTTTAAAATACATATAAATATATGAATATACATACATATAAATATATGAATATACATATATATTATTCAACAAAAGACATGTAAGCATGCCTTATATGAATATACATGAATACTTATAGCAGTACTACTTGTTATGGCCAAAAATTGGAAATTACTCAAATGTTCATAATAAATAAACAAATCAGATGAGTTAATATGTTATATCATACAATGGAATATTAAATAGCAATGAAAACAAATTACTGCCACAACGATAACAGAGAAGAGTTTTACAAACATAATGCTGAGTGAAAGAAGCCAGACAAAAGGGAGTCCATGTTATATGATTCCTTTTATATAAAATTCAAAACAAGTAGAACATGTAGATGGTTACAGAAGTCGAAATATTACTCACCTTTTGGTAAAGGTGTTAGTAACTGAGAGCACAAGAGGGAATAACTGAGATGTTGGTAATTTTCTATTTTGTGATCTGGGTAGTAGTTACACATTTGTATTCATTTCAAAAAAAATTATCAAATTTAGGATTTATGCACCTTTCCATATGTGTGTTATACTTCAATAAACAGTTTAAAAAATAAAAGATGAATGTGACTACATGAACTTTGACATTAAAGAAAAATTGTCTCCTATTAGCAGGAGACATTAAGAACAGGAATAATTTGCAATTTAGCCTTCACAAAAAGAACAGTACTGCTTTAAGCTGCACAGAAAAAGCATTCCTTTCAGTATTGCTGGTCTTATTTTCCTTGCATCTTTACGAACAGAGACAAGAGGGATGGAGGGAGCAGGGGTATGGGAGGGCAAAAGGAAGGGAATGGGGAGGGTCGGGACCGTGTAGCAAGGTCTCATGGACAAAACCAAAGGGGAAGGATTGAGGGAGGGAGGAGGGGAGGGGGCAGGGGAAGGTGGTGGGGGGAAAGCAGAGACAAATGTATTTGAAAAAATAAAGAAAATAAATTAAATGAAAAAAAAAAGGCATTCGATTATTGTCAAGGGGATTAGAATGCCTCCCTAAGATTGCATTTAGATTAGGGAAGCACAATACTAAAAAATGGAGTACAGTGAAAGATTTTTTAAGATCTTAAGAAACACATTTTGATACAGGAAATAAGAATATCACAGTAATTATTCTGTTGGGAGAAAATCATGCCAAAAGAAGAAAAAAATCACTACAGATGAGAAAAGCATGAATTAATAACCATGATCAATCGTCTTTCCTCTTTCTTTCTGATCCTACCCTCCCCCCATAACTGTATCAACAACATTATCATTACAGTTGTGTTACCTCAATTTTTCCAAACTAGTCACTTTTTGATAAGAGGGGAAAGTTTTAAATAAGCACAAGTTTTCTTGGACACCATTACTCAGAATAGTTTCTACCAAGGCTGTGTTTATCAACCAACTTTTTAGAAAATTGGGTAAAGATGTTTATATTATATTTATATTATAATGTTTATATTATTTTCTATTAAAACTACCGTCTCTCGACATCTTGGAAATAAACATGTCTATGCTCTTACACACCTGTCTTTCATTGGTCAGGAAGTCGGTGCAGTATCATTATGCTCAAGTCTCTCCTGTTCTACCCTGAAAACAAAAATAAATTAAGGTGTAGGATGAGTTCCCTTGGAAATCTCCATTGCTTTTTCACTGCAAACACTTGACAATAAAAGCTTAAAATTTTTAAGTGTCTTTAAAATACACAGGTAGAACTTAAAAATATCAATATCTCTATGGCTCAGATATAGAAAAGAAATCCATAATAATGAAAATGGGCTGCAGCTCTCAGCATACTTTGCTCCAGGATAAAAAACAAGTGTTGGTGTCTGGAAGTCAACTGCTACAGAACAATAAAGACAAAAGCACTCCATACATGTCAGAGCCTACATTCAGGCTCAGTATTGAAAATACGTGCTGAGACAAGGTTATTCCGATCTGTGAGGCCTTGGATCACAAGAAAGAACAGAGCCTTCCAGGACTGAATGTACAATATCCCCAAGCCAATATTAAAACATTGTTTTAAACTGGGAACTCTGAGAATCCAAAGGGAAGCGACTGCCAAATCACCAAGTACAAGACCTGTGTCAGAAAAGAGGAAAAAATATCTCTCACTTAAGATGAGCTTGAAAGTCAAAATCCAAAACCTGATAAAGGAAGCTAACCCATTAAATGAAATTCCACAAACTTACAAAAAAGAGTATTGACTCCAGCCAAAAAGGAGACAATAAAGTATATGAAAGATTTTTTAAACAAGCTTTTTAATATCCTCAAACTGATAAAAGATGGAAAATCCTTCAACTACAAAACTAGAAGATTATGGAATAAAAATAGGTAGATATGAAACAAAAAGAGATTGATAGGATTTTTTAAATCCAATTATAAATGCTAGAAGTGAAGAAAACACCTAGGAAAGAATTTAGAAGACAAGATAAACTTTTGGCTAGATACACTTAAAGAATTAGTTATTGAACAACTACTGCTAAGGAATTCACCTTTGAATCTTGGTTCTTCTTCGGACTTCTGGACTTTTTACACACATTATAGGAAAAACTTCAGTCTTTCTTCTTGACTCTCACATGACTACAACACTCTGCTTGACTCTCACCTGACTTCATCACTGTCTGGCTCTCACATGACTACAACACCCACAATACTTCTGACACACCAGATGTGTGGGGTTTTCTCCCAATGCCAAGGAACTCTGTCACACCAGCTGGGTGCCCTACAATATAATTCAATTCTGATGCTCTCCACTTGGAGGCACAGTGTCAGATCCCACAGGTTAATGCCTCAGTACCATGAAACATTGCCTCAATTCAGATGTCGATCTCAAGTAGTAGCTTCCCAGGTTACCAGTAACTTCCAACTTGGCTACAAGTCACAGGTTCCCATGACTGTTTCCACCCACCTTGGATTCCATTATTTGCTAGAACAGCTCACAGAACTTAGTGAAACATTTACTAACATTTACCAGTTGATTAAAGAAGACAGCAAAGGATGCAAATGAACATCCAGATGAAGAGACACATAGGGCAAGGTTTGGGAGGGTCCCCATGAAGAAGTTTCTGTCACTGTGGAGTTGGGATGTGCCACCCTCCCTGTGTGCAGACATGTTCACCAACTTGGAAGCTCTCTGAACCCCATACTATTAGAATTTTTATGGAGAATTTATCACATTGGCATAATCAACTATTAACTCCATTTCTGAGTCCCATTCCCTTTCCTGGAAGATGAGGGGTAGGACTGAAAGTTCTAAGATTCTGACTATGGAGTGGTCTTTCTAATGACCAACTCCATCCAGGAGCCATCAGAAGCCCACCCAGAGTCAGCTCATTTGAGGAAAAAAGAGGTGCTCCTAGAGCTCTGATCACTTAGGAATTTACATGGGTTTTAGGAGCTCTGTGCCAGGAACAGGGAGCAGAGACCAATACACATATATTTTTTCTATTATTTCACATGTGCTCTCTTTTGCAATCATATTTTCTTCAAAAGCCTTTAAAGTGCTGCAGATGAGTTCCAAATTTTCATCTCAAGACCTCTACCTAATATAGAGATATATCAGAGACTACAACCCATTTCTGATGGACCCATATTCATCTGGATGGGCTGTAGGCACCTCAAATTCAACACATGCCAAACTCAGCGCATTAACTTCTCTCTTGCCCTATATTCTGCCCGTCTGCTCTATATTCTCTCCCTGAGTAGTTGATGCTGCTGCTTATCCATTTATCCAAGTCAGGAACCAGAGAGCTATTCTTAACTACACTCTCACCAGTACCCCTAAAACATTGATGAATTCTACGCTCTTGGCTCCATCCTAATACAATCCCACATCATCTTTGATTAGACCCCTTTAATTTCAATAACTCTTTAGTGATCTCTTGCCTTCAGTTTTTGACTTTTCTGTACTTTCTGTCCTCCCAACAACTGCTAGATAAGTTTTCTCTAGAGAATTAGAAATATAGCGTGGACTGTTTTACTTCTTTTTACAAAACTCTTCAGTGTCTCCCAGTTACCTAAAAATAAAATGATGTTAAGCATATGGTCAAAAGAGGAAAGGTATTCTAAGAGTAAGAAAAGCTATGACTTCATTATTTGTCCCTTAAGGGTAGACAGCATCTTACTTATCTTTGTAGCTACACAGTTTCTGGCACATGATAAATGTTTAATGGGCAATTTTGTAAATGAATAAATGACTGGATACTGAAATATAATTAAAATTCAGGCAGCTTTGCTGTTTGTGGTCCTGTCTATATAAGTTCTATTCCCTGCTCTCCAGCATTTAAGAGAAGCAATTTGAAGTTGACATGACTGAAAACAGAAAGACCAAATACTATGGGGGACTCCGGCCCGCGAAGTCCCCTATTCGCTATGGACAGAAGAAAGAGTAGTTCCACACACCATTTACCTGTCAAAGAAAGGGGAAGACAATTCTCTCAAGGAGAATGCCCCAAGTCCCTGTGCTCAATGGCTATTATTGAGAGGGTTACAAGCAGGAGATAGGTAGCAGGAACATGTAGGTAATCTAATTACATCAGTAACTTAAGTTTACTTAAGAGAATAGGCGATGTTTAAAAAAAGACAATGGCAGGAACACATCAAATTGTTTAGGTCCAAGATGAACAAACAGTATGGTGCCAGATGGGATTTGTGTCAGGGTTCAGGAATTTTGTAAATTTCTTTCCCAGCCTTGAGCTGGTTATCTGGATTAAGATTAACAGAGCTTGAGGGAGAAACAAAGCATGCTTCAAGAAGTGTAATTTACTTCTAGGCCTGATTTCCCCAGGGCCTTGGAGTTATTTTTGGGTCCTGCCTATCAACCGCATTACCAGTGTTCTGGCCAAATCTTATGGGTCCTCTCTCAGGTCCCAGCTTGTGCAGGCCTACAGTCCCCCGTACCACTCAAAGCAGCCCCCAACAAAATGCAATACAAACAGAGAGGCTGTGTTTGGCTGAAATTAAGATTAGGAACTCAGGTTGCAGAGCTAGACAGACCTAGGTTTAAATTCCAACTTCACTATTGAATAGCTCTGTGACTTTGAACAAGGGGCTTACTCTCTAGATTTTGATTTCCTCATCCATAAAAATAGAGACAATGATAGCACCTGCCTTCTTGTATGGGTAAATGAAATGATGCATATAAGTCATTTAGCAGGTTCAAGTTCCCTGCGGCTGTTGAATATATTAGCTTCTGTTATTTTCATTATCCAATATTTACTAAATGGAATCAACTGGCTTGTTCCTGGCAAGGAACCTCTGCTGCACAAATGCCTTCAGACAAACGGAAGCCCTCACAATTGTTCTGAGAATGGCCACATTTCAATTTTATTTTCTTTATAATGGCTGTTAACTATAATTAACAGTATTTTACAGAACTTCACAGTTTATCAGCTCCTTTTATCTCCACCCATTTCTAGCCCATAGTAAATGTTTGCCATCACACGTCACTGAAAATAGCTTCTCTTTAAGAACAATATTGATTGCTGTGGCTCAGTGAATTGAGTGCTGGCCTGCGAAGCAAGGGGTTGCCAGTTCGATTCCTAGTCAGGGCATATGCCTGGGTTGCAGGCAAGGTCCCCAGTGCGGGGTATGTGAGAGACAACTATATAGTGATGTTTCACTCCCTTTCTGTCTCCCTTCCCCTCTCTCTAAAAATAAAGAAATGGAATCTTTTTAAAAAATTGATGCATAGAGACAACCTTAAAACATAAGGTATTTGATTATCTAGTCCATGTAATCTTGCTCCTATGTTGACTCTCTTTCCACCCTGGGATTAACCAAGAATTAAATTAAAAAGTTAAATTCTATAAAGGCAAAAAAAAAAACCTCATTTCACATTTTACCAAAGGCTCCTCAGACTGAATATCGCATGTTTAGCAAATGTAAATGCTTAGTAAGATATACACTCTTTGGGCTCATAAATCAGATAGTGAGTAAACAGAGTACATGCCCAGAAACATGTCAAGGGGTATACCAGCAGGACCACTTCTGAACACAAAGTCTTCATTCTCAAATCCCACCAAAACTAGATTTTTCTTTTCTTAATTTACTTCAAATTATATAGTTCAGGCTTTTTACCCAATGGCACATTATACGGCCATAAAAAAGAAATAAACAAAGCAATAAACAGCAACATGGGTAAATCCTAGAAAAATAATAAGCTAATCAGTAATTCCCAAAAGATTATATACCACATAATACACTTTTTATAAAGCTAAAACAATTATAATTACAATTTACAATTTTAGGGTTAGGGATATGTGTAAGTATAATAAAAGCACAGAAAAGGTACAGAAAAGGAATGATGAGCTCAGTATCATGGCCACTTACACAATTTGTGGGAAGAGGCTGGAAGATGGGGTAGGGAGGAGAGATATGGTTAGATTAGACATTACCTGGTTAGGTAAAGGTTATTGTCAAGGACCTAGTTTTGGCCTTGGATAGCAAATTCATGAACATCTATTACATCATTAAAAATATTATAACTAGCCCTGGCCAGTGTGGCTCAGTGCATTGAGCACTGGACTGCAAAGCAAGGGGTTGCCAATTTGATTCCCAGACAGGGCACATGTCTGGGTTGTGGGCAGGTCCCCAGTGGGGAGGTGCGTGAGAGGCAACCACACATTGATTTTTCTCTCCCTCTCTTTCTCCCTCCCTTCCCCTCTCTTTAAAAATAAATAAAAATCTTAAAATATATATATATATATATATAAATCAGTCTGTATATCAGAAAGGATCCATTCAGGAAAACAGCAACCACACCAATTATTTTAACAAGGAAAATTTAATATAGGGAATTGGTTAAATAAGTATTCGAGGAATTAAAAAGCAACAAAGAACATAAAGGTAAGATAGATATGCTAACTGCAGGAATCAGCTACTCCCCTTAGGGCTGGAAGAGCAAAAGAAAAAAGCCAGGATTATCAGAACCTAGAAGCTCAGAAGAGGGTCTTCATGGCGTTCGAGGAGGGGGCCTATCCAGTTCGTGCTGGTCCCTCTGAGGCAAAACAATAAAGCAAGTCCTGAAGGGGCTCAAAGAAGCTGGAGAACGGAATCAGCTGATGTTAGGGTGAGGCCACTGTGGAAACCACACTAACAAGGACAACGAGCAAACCAGGGAAGAGAAGTCCCTTTGCCCATCTCCTCTTCCAGTCTCTCTGCAATCTCCTATTGGTGGAACACAACAGAGAGCCAGCTGGGCAAGGAAAAATATGGTTAGCAAAGTCCCAGTCCCAAAAACACAGAATACAGAAGGGCAGGTTTGACACTGATGGACAACAGCTTATTAACTGGCACAGGCTGGGTTAGCTGTCCTGTCAAACAAAAATCTTTAACACAGTTTTAGTATGTTCCCTGTCCATTTTCTATGCCTAGTGCAGGTCAACAGGGGGCTCTGTTCATCATAGCCACTCAAGGACCCAGGCCTGTGAAAATTTTCATAGTCACCAGAGCAGTGAGAAGGATATGTGGATCCTTCTTTTAATGCTTCTACTCGGAAATGATACACCAATTCTGGTCACATTTTGTTGGCCAAAGCAAGTTACAGGACTCTGCCAAATTTCAGAGGTTTTTGGGGCAGTGCAGTCCAACTCCCCCAAAAGCCAAGTAAATGAATAAAAATTGTTCATTCTTGGACTAATGAGAATGTTTCATAAACCAAGAATTACAATTAATCTAGTTCTAGGCAGCTGATATAAATACACACACACACACACTTCATGTATATACACACAATTTAAATTAACACCTTGTCCTGCTACACATAAGTGTTCCATAGGAGCCACAGTAAGACATGTTCAGTCTTCAACATTGTTTAATGGCTGAGTTTGCATACCTGCAACAGTATTATCTGTAAAATTTTGTCCCTTAAACCTAAGCACTAAAAGGGGAATGAAAGACCTTTTATTAGGTTTAAAGAAACAATGAAGCAGTGCAAGGAGGATTTTCCTCTACATGGAAAAACCTGAGTCCCAGTATCAGTCCCCTTGACAGGACTGCAGTGAACGAGGCTAAAGTAGGCCAATAATTCAAATTGGTTTAATTTCAAGGGCCAATTTCCAATGCTTGGCAGTGGTTCCTGGGGGGCAGAACAACCAGCCTTCTTACATAACATTCCAACCTAATTTTCCCCAACCGTGGCTGTGAGTTGCTTCTTGAAACTCTGAAAGATCAAACTTTTCTAATTGGTTAGAGCCAGTAATCATGTTTTGCCTTTATCTACAATGAGTTAAGAGTCACACATTTGAATTTTCAAAACTCTCCATGTGAGACTACTTTTTTGAGGCATGTATTTGTGTTTTTCTCCTCTAAACACTTCCCAGTTTGGCTGTCTCCTTGAAGCAGTCAGGTACACAGAATGGAAGATGGCACATACCTGCCAATTTCACAATTCTAAAAATAAAGTCTCTTGGAAGAGGCAGAAAAATGCGGAAAGCCTTTCATTTTCCAGTCACAAGAGCTACTGTTCCGCCCCCTTCTACTCTTGAGCCAGAATATAGACAATAAGACAATCTGGATGAGCCAAGGTAGAGCTCAGGCAAGTGTGTGTGTTAGCACAGCACCTGTTACTGTCTGCTAGCACAGACAGCCATCGCATGATAAAACATCTCAAAACGACCCTCTCCTAAACTCAAAATGTTAAACCCCCAAATCCTGTCTGGAGCCTATACATAGTCTTGGTGATATGTATGTGGGGGGCGGTTCTAATGATCAGAGGCACACTGGCACTTCCTGACATCCCCCAAAGCCTATCCCTAATAAGGCGAGATCACTTCAGCCCTCGGGTTCCTCTTAGGATACCTACTTTAGAGGCATTAGTCCCATGGCCTCCTCTCTTTCAACTAATCAGGTTCTTAATACAGCACCAGCAGGTATTGCTGAGGTGCTATGTTTGGCTGGACTCTAGAAACTTTAGGTACAGAAGCCCAGTTCAAACTGCTGAGGCAGAAAATGTCCATTTTGTCTCACAAACCTGAAAATGCATCTGGCATGACTAGATCCAAAGTTTCAACAGCATAGTCAGAAATTTGGCTCTAGTCCTCTTAGATCCGCTCTCCTCTTCTAGGCTTCAAATCTCAGCCTAGCAAAATTAGCCACCAGCAGCCCCAGCTTCATGCTACCAGGTTAGGAATCCCAGCAGGAAGGAGCATACCTCTTTTCCAACAGCTGGAACTAAAATCCAGGGCAAACTGGTCCTCATGTCCAAATCCTGACCCATATGAGAAGCTAACATCATGGTCGGCTTCACCCATACCACTTGAGCTGAGAGCGATGAAGGTAAGTGTAAAAAGAACAATAAGGGAATGGAGGCAGGAAATGAACACACATGCAAAAAATATAATCAATATATGCCCACGACCAGTATGGATGATTTAAGAATGCAGCTGACACTAAGGGTTCTCAGGCAATGTCCAGCCAATCCCCAAGGCCCGTTCAATATCACAAAAATGTAACAAAAAATAAACTGAAGATGTAGTAAGGGGAAAATAACTAGAGTCTGCCTTATTTTTAATAGCATGGAAGGATAAAAGGGTAGAGGGAAAAAAAGAAGGGATGGAAGGAGGGAAGGAAGTTGGGAGGGGCACAGAGAGGGAGGGCAGCAGGGACCAAAGTGTCACCATGAAAGCTTAAAAAAAAAAAAAGTGGTTCTAAGTTTCATGTTTCAAATTTTACTAACTAATACCTACCCTAGAATCACTTAATTCTTGGGATGTTCGCATTCTCATGGCGAAATCATTGAATGGCCTGTTCTTCCTTTTCATTCTGTATAATCCTTGTTATTCCTTGACTTCTGTCCCTAGCATCTTTCTAGGCACTAGCAAAGGCAAACAGTTTAAGGCAAGCTTCCCAGATCACACAGGCCTGTGGGTATTGGCTGTAATACTCCAACTGTGAGGGCCAAGGCAATGATTTCTTGCATTTCCCAAATCTACAACAAAGGACAAAGATGTCCCTTAAATCTCAGTGCATAACCCTCTCCCCACTAGTGCCATAATGGGGACATCTCAGGTCCCTCAGGAAAACCGACCTTCAGTTTCCATTATGGCCCCTCTCTCTACAAGGTTCAAACTCAAGTCCTTAAAGCCAACAAGACCACAGCTGAAGGAAATACCACACTGTGCCTGCCCCCACCCTAAGGGCTTAGGAAAACTTTCTGCTTCCATCAAGCAAAACCCTGGAAGCAAGTTAATTCAAACAGATCTACCCTCTCTTCTCTTACCCAGTGACCAAACTTTCCCAGACACTAATGAACATCACCTCATACCCAGTCCAGGATTTCCATGAAGCCCTGACAAATAGCAAACTCGTTCCCCAACAGTGCATGAAAGGTGTCTTTTGGAGTTATGCTTTAATACAGGATCTTCCTAGATTTCTTCCCTTCTTTTACCATGCCACACTAAAGGATTTGATATCTTTCTAAAGCATCTCATCTATTAAGTATATGAGGTATCATTGATTTACCACCAGAGATGCCAGATTGCATTTTGCCATGATAAGAACTTTATTATTATTTTGTCCTCTTTTTAATTACTCTTAGTCTTCAGTGCATTTTTCCTCTGTGTAACCCACAGCTCCAGGCCAGACTGTCATCTTTATTTCTATATCTCTGTATCTACTCTCTTGGCCCAGCTTTTACACATCAAAAAAAGTGCCAACATGGATATTGCCAATTTCCTCAATGCAGCTGCATCAGCATATGCCTTTGAATGTTTTGGTCCAAAAGCTCATCAAGAAAGGAAAATTAAGGCTCAGACTCAAAGGAAAAGGTAGCCTTAGACCATCCTACATAACCTGCATAGTATGAATCAAACATACCACAAAGGCACATGGCTATAGCTCACCCATGAGTCATATGGGACGAGTGGAAAAGCTAGCAGCACAGCACTAAATAAGGAGCGGTGGTAAAAGGATCTTCATCAGAGTCTAGGCAGCCAGACACTGTGCAGAACACAGAGGTACAACTCCTGCTCCAAGCATATAAAAGTCAAAAAAACAAGCTAGAAAAGCTCTTACCTAAAGGGCACATTGTCCTTTTGAGGAAAATAACAGATAAGGAGCAGAAATTGGAGACCTACTTACTTTCTTTTCCCTCCAGCATACTGAAGTGAGCTAGAAAAGGCTTCCTGGAGCTCTCGCTCTCTATTTGACAGTGTTGTAATGAAATGAAGTGCCACTGAGTTACTCATTTACCTTCCTCTACAGTGCCTTGTCAGAATTCACCTGGGGGACCTGAAAATAATCATGCAGCAATCTTTGGTGGCTGATAAATATCATATTTTATTGCAATTAGAAATGGAGAGCCTATGAAAAGAAAAAGTAAAGAAAAGGAAGTCTAACCAGAATTAGATCAGATGTTTGGTAGGGTTAATCTCAGAACACAGATTTTTAACTCAGTCACGATTAACTGAGCCTTCAGAATGAACTATCATTCAAGACTTCCCAGGAAGCACCAGAAATATTTGTATGGGAGTAAAAATTTGTGTTGGAGTCCCAAAGATTTCAGATCCTCCCCTCTGGAGGAAGAGATGGAGAGAAGAAACCAGAGATGGTATCCCTGCCTGGTTTATTGAGTGAATTTTTTAATTGATTTGAGAGAGAAAGAGAGAGAGAGAGAGCTCGATTTGTTTTCCCACTTAGTTATACGTTTGTTGGTTGATTCTTATATGTGTCCTGACCAGGAATAGAACCCACAATCTCAGAGAGGCATACTGGGATGGTATTCTAACCAACTGAGCTACCCAGCCAGACCTTATTGAGTGAATTTATTGCCCACTTTGTTCTTCATTGCCTCTGCATTTTAAGGCTCCCCAATTCCTCCTTGTTATACAACAAAAACCAATTTTAAAAATAAAATGACAAGACCCACACTT
Source organism: Pteronotus mesoamericanus (assembly GCF_021234165.1). Lineage (NCBI taxonomy): Eukaryota > Metazoa > Chordata > Mammalia > Chiroptera > Mormoopidae > Pteronotus > Pteronotus mesoamericanus. Next base: position 16,612,289 of record NW_026555325.1, on the reverse strand, counting down.
TTTAGGTGCCTTACTTACATGTATATTTAATAAATAATTGTTGATGGAAAAAATGAATAGAAGGAAGAAGGGAAGGAGAGAGGGAGGGAGAGGGGTGGAAGACAAAAGAAGGAAAAGAAAGGAAAAATTATGAACTCAATATTCCTCATATTCCAAGTAAAAAAAACATTGCCACTTTCTCTTTCTAAAGAAAAAAATCAGACTGCAATATAGTTTATCCTGACTTATTAATTCACTTACATTTACACTATGCAAAGATAAATATTAAGTCACTTTATTAATACTTCATGCAACATCTTTATTTTAAAAAGAACAAAAATATACAAGAAGAGAGTTATTTTTAGTAAGTTTGGATATGTGGTCACAGAACCTAGGCACACAGAAGTGTCGAAATATTCCAACAGGCTATGGTTATAAAGTGGTTGTGCTGAGTCCTTTTCTAAAGAGCTTTTAGGCAAAGAATTAATTCCATGCTGATCTTCCTGCTCCTGGCTAAGTCAGGAACACAGGTGCCCACAGAAACTTGACAGCCTTATATCCTACTCATGCTTTTCTTTAACAGGTAATCTTGTTTTAAGGAGGAAAGAAAGGTGTTCTGTCAGAGGATTGACTTTATTGAGGGTAATCCAACTACCTTACAGATTTAGAGAGAAATGTGATTCTTGAGTTTCTGAAAAACAATGATATTAGCAAGAAATGTGAGTTTCATACTTTTATAGTAAAATAAGGGAGAAGTGGCAAACATTATTATTGGTGCCTTTTCTAAATGTGGCTTTAAAAGGTCACATATGAATTTTGTCAGACATCTGCTCCCCTTTTTATCATAAGCAGGTAATATTTATTATAAAGGAAGCCCAAGTCATCTAAAATTTTGTTGGTTAGACTTAACATTATGAAAAATACAGAAATAAACTTCAGGAAAAGCTGTGAATGCTAAGAAATATGTATGGATTCACTCAGAGCTCCTCAACAATTATTCTACAGCAACAATGAGGAACTTAAAAGAGGAGCTGAAACCAGGGATTACACATGCTTAAAAAAATAAAGAATTTAGGAAACCAACAAAAAAAGATCCAGCCTGGCACGTGAGGAACTTAAAAGTTGCCGCTCCACCCTAACAAATAAAAAGCTGAACAAACTGAAAAATCAACAACTCTTAGATCTGTCAGAGAAGTGACAATCACAGGGCAAACCACTGCCCTAACGATTAGAGACTGAAGTAGAGAATCCAGAGAATCATAACTTGCTGTAGCAGGAATCCACAAACAGAAACTGCCGTGGAAACCAGGACCAAGGCAGGAAAGCCTGAACCGCAGTTGACAGATCTCTAGAGGCACACTGTGAACCTGTTAGAGAGTTTAAACCTCCGGTGGAACTCACTCAAGTGGTACCCCACACTTTGTTGAGTTTTACCTCCAGGAGTTTTACCAGACCCTCACAGTAAATATCGGAGAAAAATTTCCTCATGGTATTGACAGCGCTAGACTACCTCACACAACAGTAGAACACACATTTTCCTCAAGCTCACTTGGAACATTCACCAACATGGATCACAGTCTGTGCCATAAAACACACCTAACAAATTTAGAAGAATAGAATGTATACAAAAAAAATTGCATACAAAGTCTACTCTAAAACCGCAATAGAGTTAAACTTGAAATTAATAACAGAAAGCTAACTAGGGAATCCCAGAATATGTGGAGATTAAACACCACACTTCTAAATAACACATGGGGTCAAAGAAGAAATCTCTAAACATTTAAAAATATTTTTAACTAAATGAAAACAACTTATCAAAATTTGTGGGATGCAGCAAAAGCAGTAGATCATAAGCCTACAGGTAAAACACACAACTACAAAAGTGCTAGAGAATAACTGAGGAGAAAATCTAGATGACCTTGTGTATGGCAATTATATTTTAAATACAACACTAAAGGCATGATCCAAGAAAGAAATAACTGAGATGTTGGATTACATTAAAATTTAGAACTTCAGCTCTGTGAAAAACGCTGTCAAGAGAATGAGAAGAAAGGCCATACCCTGGGAGAAAATATTTGCAAAAGAAGCATCTGATAAAATACCATTATCCAAAATATGCACAGAACTCTTAAAACTCAGCAATAAGAAAACAGACAACTCAATGAAAAAATGAACAGAAGATCTGGACAGTTCATCAAAGAAGATATGCAGATGTCAAGTAAGGAAATAAACATATGTTCCATATCATATATCATCAGGGAAATGCAAATGAAAACAACGAGATACCACTACACACCTATTACAATGACCAAATCCAAAACACTGGTAGCACTAAATGTTGGTGAAGATGTGCAGCAGCATTGTTGATGATTGTGCAAAATGGTGCATCCGCTTTGAAAGATGGTTTGACAGTTTCTTACAAAATTAAACATATTCTTACCATAGGACCTAGCATTCATGCTCTTTGATATTTACCTAAAATACTCGAAAACTTATGTCCATTCAAAAATGTTCACACAGAAAAGGATTAAGAAGTATAAATTGCCAGTTACAATAATAGTTACAGGAATGTAAAGTACAGCATAGAGAATAAAGTGAACACTATTGTAATAGCTATGTATGGTACTATATGGGTACTAGACTTAGCAGACTGATCACTTTGTAAGGTATGTAAATGCTAATCACTATGTTGTACATCTGAAACTAATATATTATCGTATGTCAACTGTAATTTAAAAATTAGAAAAAAATTGCACACAAATGTTTGTAGCAAATTTATTCATAATTGCCAAAACGTGGAAGCAACCAAGATGTCTGTCATTAAATGAATGGATAAATAAACTGGCACATTCAGACAATGGAATATTATTCAGCACTAAAATGAAATAGCTAACAAGCTAGTAAGAGACAGAGAGGACATATAAATGAATATTATGAAATGGAAGGAGCCAGTGTGAAAAAGCTACATGCTGTACGATCCTTAATATATGACACAAGTGGATACAAGTCATAGAACGTTAATCAAAACCCATAGAATGTACAGCACCAACAGTAAACTCTAATGTAAACTATGAACTTTGGGTAATAGTGATATCTCAATGTAATTTCATTGATTTTAATAAATGTAGGTTTGTTGTGCAGGGAGATTTTGCACGTGTAGGGACAGGGGTATATGGGAACTCTGTAGTTTCCACTCAATTTTTCTGCGAACCAAAAACTTCTGTTAAAAATAAAGGTTATTATTTAAAAATTAACAATAATGAAAAATCAGTTAAAATGCATTGGGCACATACATATCTTTCACAAAGACTGGGATATAAATTTGTTAATTTAACAACAAAAAAAATTGAGCACCTACCACAAAAAAAATTGAGACAAAAAAATTGCCTAAGGTACTAGGAGTATAAAATAAATGAGACCTAGATCTTATTTAGTGGGTTAAAGATATAGTCACATAATTACAACATATTGTGAAAAGTATTATAATAAAAATATGTACAAAGTATTATGGAGCACAGGAGATATAGTACAGTAACAACATTTAACTTATGTACTGAACTATAGATTCTATCAATGAAGATGAGGTAATGCTACAACAAATGAATGTGTTAATTTGTACAAAATTTATAGAAACTTAATAGTAATATGAAAAGAAAAAACCCTAAAGATAAATTAATGTTCTAGAGTTCTCCATCTAACTTCTGTTCCCCTGCTAGAAATGAAAGTTATCTTAACAACAAATAGTTTTAATATCCAGACATCTGCATGTAGATTATCCTGATTTTTTCCTTTAATATAGCTCAATGGTGATCAATATTTAGGACATATAAGAATTAGTCTACAGGGTTATAAACATGAAATTATGTATATTATATTATGTAGACAAGGTATAGGATTTCTGAGGGATCTCTGGACCATATGTCTTTGCTGGCCTCATGTGATGTTTGCTTAGCCCTCAATTCGCTTTGTTTTAGGTGTTTTCTCAGAGAACATGACAATAGAGTAGAACTTAACAAGATAAAATGAGTAGTTTTTAATTGAATTTAAAATAGGCTTATTCTTAGATCTTTTAAAATAGGTGATTTCGTGCTTAGATTGAGATTCAAGTAACACATATAATCTGACTGGAAAAAAGCATAAAAAGTGATATTACCCTAAAATTCTCACCACTGAGAATGTTATTGAACAAAAGGACCCGTGGGGGGAGGTGCTCAGATGCTATTACCGAATCAATGACACCCTCCTTTCCCCGGACCCCTCAGTTGTGGGTCCTTTTGCCCACCGCCCTTGGAATTATGACTCTGAATGGCAAAGTCTGGTGAAAAGGAAAAGGAACTATTTATTCAAAAGTTATACAGATTTGATTAATGGCTGAATGTCACCCTTAAACTTCAAAATCCCTTCAAAACAACCACCAGCACACACACCGTCTTACCTTCCCAGCTTTGCCCAGTTAGGCCAGTCAGGCCAGTCAGGCCAGTCAGGGGTACCGTGCAGCAGAAGAAAAAGAACAGAAGTCCGGGGCTCGGGAAGGCAGGCCTCTCGCGGGTCTCAGCACCATCCACTGCGTCGCCACGATCTCCGGCTCTTAATCCATAACCATGTGGCACCTTCTCCTGGCCCACTAGCAAGAGTCCTTTCTCCCCTCTTTCTTCCCATGTGGTCTTCACACTGTTTCCCAGAGTCTGTGTCACTTTCTCTCTCTTGCAGGCCCCATCTCTCCTCACTCTCCCAGTTACACTCTGTATTAAGTCTTTTAAACCTTCCTGATTAGCTTTGGTGATATGCAAAATAGTCTTTGCAAATGAGGAATGAAGCTATCCTGTTATTCACATGCAAAATGATTCTCAATGGCCCTGCCCAAGGCTCCCATCCCCCATGGCGGCCCGCCCTGGGGTGGGGAGAATATATTTTTCTTGGACACCCCAATCTGTGGACCCTGTTACAAAATACCCTTTGTGGGGAGAGTGGCCTGGCTGTACCCTGTTACAAGAGTACCACTGGTTAAACATTTATACATAAAATTGAAAGTAGCAAATAAGTAAATCAAAAGGAATTTTGGCATGAACACAAATATTAACTTACCATTAACTGAGTGAAAAAGTAGAAAATTACATTCAAGTGACAATATCCCAAACACTATAATATTGAATACAAACTGATAAATCCTCTCTCTTATGGTTTCAGCACCCCCTAAATCCCCTATACGGCATGCTGCACCCTTAGTCATGCCCACACTATTTTATTTAGTGGAAATTGGATGATACCACTTGTTTTGAACATCATGAACTTCCCCACAGACGTGGTTAGTTTTATGAATAATTTAGATAACAACATGTTGAAGTTACAATGTCAGTTTATAGCCTTGTTTATGTTTGTTCTTATAGTCAAGGAAGGAAAGAAGGAAGAAGATACTTTATTTACTTTCAAGTTCCGTAAAACAGATTAGGATTTCCCAAAACATTTTTTTAGAACACCAATCTCACAAGATATTCCATGAAGGGTTTCATGGGCAAATGAATTTGGTAAATGGTACATAGTATATCCCTTTCTGGAGGATTCACAAGGCACATTAAAATGTTGGAAACATTTAAAAGTCTAGTAGAAAAGATACATGTTTTACTCTGTTTATGGAGCATTCCCTGAGGCAGCTCCCAGCTATTTGACCTTCAGACGCTGTTACTGTTTTTGTTAAAGCTCTGGTTACAGAGCTGCATAGAGTTTTTTGGTTTCGGTTTTAATTTTTAAGTCATTTATTTTTATTAGTGATACATTCACACAGTGGAATACTATGAAGCACAAAGCTGCAAAGGTTTTAAGTTGTCTGCACTGCGCCAGTTCTATTTTCCCATAGGCTTTATTATTAGTAGTACACAATTTTTTCAGTATAGACGTTTTCCAGGAACATAAATTTCATATTCTATCAATACCTCCTGCAGTTATAAATTACTTTTAAAAGAGTGAATAACTAGTATGTTTTGATGATATAAATTATTATTAGGTTGTCTTTCTATCCCAAGGATTTGGGGGCATGAGAGGAGCTGGAAGTTAATCAATTAGCTGTTATGGCTTGAATGACTTCACTATACCCCTAACCCTTCCATTTTCTCTCACCAGGCTTCTTTGTTCTATTTCCAGAAAGCATCTTGTCCATCTCAAGGCCTTTGCAGGTGTTCTCTCTCTTGTCATTCAAGTCTCAGCTCAAAGGTCACCCTTTCAGAGAAAACTTTCCTGACCACCTTACCTACCGCTGCATTCCCCCAAACTTCTGTCCTATCACCTTCTTCTTTCATTACCTTCCTAACACTTAACGTTTCCCGATTTTTGTTTGTGGCTTGTCAGACTCCTGAAAGCCTGGACCATATCTGCATTGCTAATAACTGGGGAGGTGAAGCCAGAGATCAGTGTGCTCACAGCCAGAGGGATAGGTATGGCAAAAAGACCCGACCACTTGTAATCCACAGTCTACCTACCCTACCTATGTTTCTAGTCTTACTGCATACTCCTTTCACTAAGAGCTTCTCATCACCACCCCAACGATTATTAAAAATTCAAGAGGAACAACCAGCCTCCTAGCTTGATCTTATGCCACATCCTACCCCTGCTGGTTCACTGAGAAATCCTGAGTGTCTAGAACACATTGGCTTCTGGAAGGTACTACAGTATAACCAGCAACATTGAAAGAAAAAACAAATCGACAGTAACGAGAGGGAAGAAGGGAGGAGGGTAACAGGAAAAGAAGGGGAAGGGTCAAATCAAGGAACATGTATTAAGGACCCATGGACAAAGCCAAAGTGGGGAAGGACTGAGGGTGGGAGGTGGGGGCGGGTGGGGCAGGGAAAAGTGGTGGCAGGAAAATGGAGACAAATGTATTTGAACAATAAAAAAAGAATATTTCTTGGTTGTATGACAGAATAAAATATTAATAGACGAATTAAGAAATTTTTCTCCAGTCACTTAACCCTTAAGTAGTTGAACCTACTACATGCTGAATCTAGCCCATTTGTTCTCTTCTCCCCTGTGCCTTTCTGCTCCCTATCTCATTGGCTCTCAGTGCATATCGCTGAACAGACCTACCACACTTTTTCTGTGTCTTTTTATGAAACATTCTTCAGTTGTTTTCCCTGTTAGCTTTGATATTTTTTTTAAGTTTTATCATCAAAAGACAATGGTATAAAAACAAGTAGAGTTGAGTCAAAGGATGCCTTTGTGACTCCAACACTTTGAGTACAGTGTGTTCTAATGAAGACACTTGCTTCAAAACAGAAAATAAATAACAGATTGAAGGATCTTATATCCATTTTTGGAATGGGTTCATGTCCATGGAGTTTTCTGTCTTTTATTGCCATAAATAAGTAAAAATAAATTTTAGTCTCTAGGATTATTCTTTTAAATATATCATAAGGTTCATATTTTCCCCTTTTCCCTCATCTAATCTCCAATTTCAAAGAATGGTTCTCCAGGAAAGATATCTACTCCAGATCTGTGATATTGAAATTATGCTTTAGTTGGAATTAGCATTTACATTGTTTTTCCATAATAATAAAATTACTAACTCATCCATAAAAATTTGAACCTGACAAATAGGTATATTGATGTACAAGGAATTGTATGATATGAAAATATTTAAATTTCCTATTAAATTTATTGTTTAGGTTGATGTCATATAGCTACAATCCCCGTGATAAAAATTGTCGCCAGTGGAAATAGGATTCTTCCAAGGATTCATGAGAAAAGCATTTTGGGGACTCACACATAGGAAGATGTGAGCAATAATAGCAAGATTTATTGGAGCAAAAACAAAAGACTGCCCCCAGGTGCCCAGTGTCTCATCTATGACCAGGCGGTTCAGCCCCATCGCACTGCAAAACAAGCTCAGCCTCTGGTGCCTCAGACCCACACCTATGCCTATCAGACCCCAGAGGGCCAAGACCCAGATGTAGGACTTCTCTGTGACCCATTTCCTCATCTGTATGTTCGCTGCCAAGGCCCAGTGGCACCCAGGCTATGACCAGAACTGCACTCGGGCCTGCAAGGCTGCTATAGAGAGAAGACATGTGAATAAATGATCCCTGGGCCTTTATTAAGCTTTGATTATATCTCCTTGGGTTTGGAAAGGAGTAAGCTTTCTATCAAACTGACCAATCTTCTTCCTATTTCTTCCCAGGCTTGTGCTGGTGCCTCTCCCTATCCAATCCCTTTCCTGGATCTCCCAGGGTTTCCTGCCTTTATCCTATCCAGCCTTTTCCCCACATTTTCCCAGGCTAGACTCCCCTTCATGGTCACCATCTTGGCTTCCATTGCACAGGCCTCAGCAAAGGAATTTCCTCTACTGTTTTATCCCTCCCCACAGTAATCCTGGCTAATGGGCCTGCTGTCCCCCAGGGAGATTGGAAAGCCTTTTCTTCCTGCCTGCTTGGGGATTAGCATTCCTTTGGTGGAGGACGTGGCTGTCCCCTAGTGAGTCTGTGAATGCTATAGCTTCCTCTTCAATCAGGCTTAAATGTCTGATTCCATTTGCTTTCTTCCTTTATTAGTGACTAACTAGCTACCTATGCTGACAATATGGGCACTAGTTTTGGTTTTTACTCTTTTTCATTTACTTAATATCAGTGAATAATTTGATTCATGATTATAATGTATAAATTTAATACGGATGAATATTTATATCTAATCAGTATACAAAAGTTCAGGTTCAGTGTACCTTTTTCACAGCTGCTTCATGGTCACATTCTAATGGGGCTATATAGTCATTATCCTGTACACTGCTTAGTAAATGGAAGAGACTTTGGTTCTCTGAATAGTATTTTCAAATGTAAATAGTATCTTTGAAATAAAAATATTGAAAAACTCTGGGCCTAATATAGGCACAAATTTAAAAAACAGGAAATTGACTGTGTCCACTATAATAACAAACGAATTCACTATCAATGAAGTTTTTTTTTATTAACTGGTGCCATGGGGGCTTGGTGGCTTAGCCATGAGGAAATTTCTCAGGTGGTTGCAAGACACAAATCAATCGAACACTAATGAATCTCATCCTACTTACCTCACTTCTAAAACCATTAGATAAATTGGTTCAATTTTGACATAGAGGATAAGCACAGTTAGCAGGCTAAGGGATTAAAAAAAGACAGGGAGAACTTGGCATGAAAGCATATTGGCAAATCCACATAAAGAAGTTTTTCACCAAATCCACCACATAACTATTAGCAAATAAATAGTAGTGAGTTATTATTATGTTAGTCTTATTATTTGATGATAATGATGAGTAACTCTTACTGAGCTGACAAGATGTATCAGGCTTCATCTACCAAGTGCTAAGTACAGTTCATGTCAACTCACTACTATAAGCTCCATTCGATAGATAGGAAGTGGAACTCAGACAAGTTGAACAACTTGTCAGGGATCACATAACCAGTAAACAGCAAACCCTGAGCTCCCTGCTTCAACTTCAGAGTCTGTTTTCTTCATCATAATATACAACTATTTCGTACAGATAAACACTAAATTTAATAGAGATCTAAAGTATTAATTTCCTTCTAGTGATGTCAGGGCATGTTCTTTCTTGTTTTCAATGGATAAAATATGAACGGTATGATAAATAAAGAGACCTAAGAATAATATCCATACTCAATTGTATGTTATTCATGCTCTTGGAAATATGAGAATAAGATGATCTGTAAGGTTCTGTCTAGTTCTCCAGTTCTTCCTGACTTTCATCTTCAGTGTGTTTTGCTATAACCAAGTCCAATTTCTTCAACCACAACAGAAACGGGCTATCATCCTTCCTCAGGCAGGTTTCATTATGTACTGAAATAATTGGTAGCTATTGTGAAAATTAGATAACCCCCTGCCAATATTTTCTGAAATTCCGGACATTTTAATTTTATTATGCTTTCTAAAGTGCATCCTTATCTCCTTGTATATTTCAAAAGTTTGTGAGTCAAATATAGGGAAGGTGAATTCTGGCCTTTCACAGATCCTATGCAAGGACCTCTAGGGAGGTGTAGATAAGGACTACATAAGTCCATAGGCCCCAAGAGAGCAAACCAAGGGACATAGTCAAGGTCATAGCCTTATGACTAGTGATTTATGATATAAAAAATTCAAAAAGTTGTTTATGTAATTCTGTCAAAGCATTTGTGGCTCTGTAAATCAAATTTATCATTAGTCCTGACCAATGTGGCTTAGTTGGTTGAGTGTCATCCTGCAAAATGAAGGGTTGCTAGTTTGATTCCTGGTGAGGGCTCATTTCTGGGTTGCAGGTTCGGTCCCCAGACAGGGACAGAAGAGAGGCAACTGATCAATGTTTCTTTCTCACATCAACGTTCCTCCCCTTCTCTTTCTCCCTCCCTTCCACTCTTTCTAAAAATAAATAAATAAAATCTTTAAAAATGTTTACATTTAATAACTGCTTTAAATCAAATAAATATTCAATTGTTACCGTTGTTACCACCTAAGTGAAAATCAGTTACTCAGTTTAGTAAGGTTTTGTCACTTTGATATACCTAGAAACAATGTAGAACCATCAAAGTCATGGTCAAGGAAGCAAGCCCTGAAAATTGCCTCCTTTTACCCTCTCTGTAGATACTTTTAAAAAGCTAAAAAAAATCACTGATGTGGGAAAATGGTCGTTTTTTTTACTTGAAGTATACTATATTATAAAGTCTACAAATGTGAAATATACAGCCTAATGAATCTTTACATGTGTATAACCCCATTTTAATCATCAACCTTATAATCGCACATAAGTCTCAGACATCGCCAGTACTACAGAAGGTTCCCTTGTACCCCCTCCGGGTCAATACCCCGCACCAAGGATAACCACTGTTCTAACCTTTATCTTCATGGATTACTTTACATGCTTTTGAACTTTAAAACAAAATGGAACCACACAGATACAGATACACCATAACAGATAGTGTGTACTCTTTTTTATCTGACCTTTTCTACTCAACATTGTTTTTAAGATTCATCCATGTTGTTGCTTGGATCAATAATTCATTCTTTTTTATTGTTATGCAGCTATTCCATTCTGTAGAATGATGTTTAAGTTGTTTCTAGCTTAAGTACTCTGACTTATGGCAATATGAATATTCTCTGACGATTTCTGTTGAGTAATGCCTGAAACTGACGCTGTTGGACCACAGTATAGACACAGAGTCATCCTTAGTAGGCGTTGCCAAACAGCTTTCTAAAATAATTGTACCAATTTGCCTCCCACCAGCAGATATGAGACTTCCAATTGCTTCACATACTTGACTGGTGTATTGAACTTTAAATTAGCTGGAGGCAAGAATCTTTCTGGAATTCTCCTGTGACCTCCAAATTTCTAGTCATTCCACAAATCTAATTACAATCTTTATTTCCCAGAATTAAAGAAACCAGAAATGTTTGTTCGGATAGTTAACCTGAAGTCAATGAAAGGTAAACAATTCTTCTTTTCTTCAGATCAGATATAAACATTTTCTGATTGCAGCAAATGCCTGATGGAGAAAAAAATTGAGGTTTTTACTGGATGTGTATGAGAGAGTTTTACTCTTGCTTGTTAAACAAAAGTCTACATATTTGGGCTGGCTGGTTGACAATGGCTTTCCACAAGAATTAAGCAATTAGATGATTCTATTTTTTCCCTTTGTAAACAACTATGCCTTTGGCCCACACCGTGGGGGAGGAGAGTGCCTCTCCTGCAAAGTGAAGTTCCCGCTTTACCCCATCCGTCTTCATTAGCTGTCACGAGAACTAATATAAGAAAGTTCACTTTCAGCAATTTATTCTTGAACCAATTTGATGATAAAGTTTGTGCACAAAAGGCCCATTTGTCAAAAATATAGAATGTACATTGCTGGGAGATAGAATGTCTTGATAAAGCAGCAAATAGATAAAACATTCCCTGAAATTAACAGATATGTCCATGTGCCTCACATTAATTTAAGAGTAAACAGACAGTGCATTTCTCTAAAATTCTTACAAAATAATTTGCTTTCTCCTGGCATATGTCACATACAAAAAAACATATGTATATCAATCCTATTCAGTTTCAAGTTCCTATTATGCATCTTGAGAAGTTTCTTTAAGATTTTCTCAAAGTCTGAGTGTTGCTTATATCTAGACATTCTTTCCTATGCAACATTGTCTTTGTCCTAAAAAAGGTATCCAAGACTCTTTTCTTAGATGATCAAAAGAGACAGTTCTTCAGGTGTTTTATGTCTCTTCATTCTCTACTTCTATTTCTGAAGAAGCTCTTTGCCTCCCTAAGTACAAATATAACCTCTTTCCATTTTCTTTCCTTAAAAAAGAGCTTATTCTTTCCATTTTCTCTCATAAATGTGAGCCTCATGCCATCAACTTGGTAAAAACACCTATTATAAAAGTCAGTCACAGAAATTCCTTTTGTTTACACCAAAGCCCTTTTATCTTCCGAAAACTGTGCACCAAAATGCCATGCAGGGCTCATTGAGGTTCGTCATGCTGGAATCCCTAAGTTTTCATCTTTTAACTCCACGGTGTTCCCATGGGCCTGTCTGCTCTAGACTTCACCAAATTTTCTTGAACTACCCAGCCCTCTATACTTCCTCCTTTCTATCAGCTCTTCCTCTTCTTCATTTAAAAATGCTAATGTAAACCCTGTTGTTTTTTTTCCCAGAACAAAACAGATTCTCTACTCCTCCTCCTCTACACCTCACCTGGATTCCTAAACCAGACTTTCAATGTTCCACACCAAAAAGAAACTCTCAAAACATAAACCTGGCCCTGTTTGGTGTGGCTCAGTGGATTGAATGCTGGCCCATGAACCAAAGGGTTGAAGCTTGGATTCCCAGCCTAGAGCACATGCCTGGGTTGCAGGCTAGGTACCTAGTAGGGGGCGCGCGAGGGGCAACCACACATTAACATTTCTCTCCCTCTCTTTCTCCCTCTCTTCCCCTCTCTAAAACTAAATACATAAAATCTTTTTAAAAACATAAATCCTATCAAAACATTTCTTGTTTTAAAATCTTTAAATGGTTTGTTTAGGGAGGAAGTTCAAACTCTTTACCATAATTTAAAAAACCTATGATTGAACTGCTTCGGTATATTTCTTGACATTCTCTTTACCCTATACACCAGCTGAACCACACAAGACCATTGTACATAGTGGTCTATTTTCCCATATGAAACAATCTGCCACACCCTCTCCTACAGGTCCTTCACATTATCTCTACCAAACTAGTCAGACTCCTCAGCTATATGTGCTTACTTATTACTCTTGTACTTCCTTTATTACTCTTGATTTTACTTTATTACAATACTTTTTCTGCTTCATTTTAAACTCCTTGAAGGCAGAGATACTGTTGCCCATTTTTCTGTCACATTTCAGTGCCTGCCACGGTGCCCAACACAGAGTATCTACCCAATAAACATGAACTGAATAAGTAAAAAATTCATTAATTAATGTTTAAGACAATTGCTATTGTTCACTATTTGTTCCCTTCAGAAGCAGTTTACCTTCCCAAAAAGTTATTTGTTTGCCTCCATCACAAATTCCTAATATTTAATTTTATAAATATCTATGCCCTGTGCAAGACACTACAAGAAAGAAGAACAAGAGAGTTCCTGTTGACAAGGAGTTTATGGTCCAGTAGGCAATGAGACAGAGTTCCAGTAAGCTGAAGAAAAAGAAGAAAATATGATTAATTCCACCACAATTGTAAGAAGGTGTCATTTGAAAATAGTTTCAATAAATGGAGATGGAGGCAGAAGTCTAATAAGTAGACAGAGTCTTAGGAAGTTAGCAAAGCTAGAAAATGAGAACTATGAAAATTTGAATAGCAAGGAGTGTAGAGTGTGGGTATTCTAGTTTGTCTAGAGCTTAGGGAATGACATTGGGAGGAGATAAACCAGAAAGATGTTCTGGAGTCATGTCATGGAGGCCTTTGATGCCAAGGGGAAAACAGTATATATACTCAGAAGTCAATGGAGAGCCAACATATAGTTTCAGCAAAAGAGTGGCATGACTGAAGCTAGATTTTAGGTGTGAAGAATAGACGAAGGCAGGAAGCCACTAGATGTGAGAAAACACCCACACTTCATCAAATCAAGTTCAAAAACCAATGGTAAGAAGCACCATTGTTAGATTTAGCATTAAAAGAAAAGAAGAATGAATGTCCAAGATAGACAAACTACTAGGAGACTAGAAGTAGGCAATGTAGTCTCTGCCCTTGAAGAGCACATATTATAGTTACAAAAATAGAAAATGTGATAAAGAATTAAAGTGTAATTGGGGAAAAAACAGAATAAAAGAACAAACAAATGTAAAATTTGGCACTGGTCTAAGAAAGAAAAAAAAAGTCTTCTCTAAAACGCTGAACTACAAAGCAATTCTCATATAAATCGGTGGTCTGAATCATACTATCGGTGTGATCCAAAAAAACTTCACAGAGAATTTAAGAGAGAAGACAAAACAGACACTGTAGAGTTAGAATTTATACAACTTGCCAAACAATTTAATGTGGTAGGGGATGAAGGAGAGGGAGAGGTCAAAGAGACTGAGAGTTTGATCCACCAGGCCTGGGATAATGGCAGTACCTGTAGCAGACAGAGAGCCAGGAGGAGAGGCTCTTTGGGAAGGGCCGCAAATGTAGTTTTGTACAGGTTGTGTTTTAACTTTCCATTTTCCCAGATGGTGGCTTATGACCAGAAAATGGAAATACAAAGAAAGAGTTTAGGATTGCAATGTTTTTAAAATATTGTTGTTGTTTGGATGGAAATGCATAGAAAAATCTGTATTACACATGCCTCACTTCCTGTGCCCAAGAGAACTAGCAGATGTTGAAAAACTAGATGGTGAGGAGCATAGGAACTTTCATATGGTGCTCTCTACACGGAGGTGGGTAAAAGAAGGTCTACAGTTGTTCATGTAGAAAATAATACAATAATTAATAAATAATGATACAAGAAAACTCTGGGTTTCATGAACACACAACTGTAAATCTTTTGCCCTATCCTGTATATTCACATTATTTGACTTTTTATTATTATCATGTTTTCATCAAGTATTAGGTGATTTTCAATGCTTCTAAAATATTTGGCACCACAAACATTGAAGTGTCATTGGCATAAAAATAATTGTAGCAGATTTAGGAGAGGATACAGTTGGACAAAGATACAAATACGACAAAATAAAAATAGGTGGTCTGAGGATCAAGCCTGGAATCCTAAGTAGCCTAAAGGTATATACAAAAGTTTTCTTGGAGATGTAAAAACTGAGGCTCAGAGAAGTTAAGATTTAAAATTTCATGGCTGGTTTAGTTGAAGAGTTGAAGTTCAAAGCCAGTTCTCTATTCAGAGACATTGCTCAGAGTTCTGGCCATTTGCTTGTACATGGAAAGAGGGGCACAGCATCAAGTGCTACACTAATGTAATGAAGGTGATAGCTAACAGAAGGGGATTAGATCGAGTGCTTGTAAAATACCTGCTGCCTTTGGGACCAGTGTTGCATTGAATAAAGGGAGTAAAGCCAAATGCAAGAAATTAAAATGCAAAGAAAGCTTTGGCAGCTATAAAAGTAATTTTTTAGTGTGGCATTAAGAGAGGATTATTTATGACTGAAGGAGTAAAAGAGGAGACACCATTAATGGAGTACTATTCTGGAAAAAATGGAGTCATGTCCATTTATGGAAAGCCTAGTCTCAGAAGATTCTGCATTCTGAGAGAATGAAGCAAAAGAGAGAGAGGGAGAGAGAACCTCAGTGGCGTGAACCAAGAGAGCTTCTACTGAGTGGCCTCAAACAAGAGTGGCTGATATAGGGTTGGGCTTGAGGAATATAGAGAAGATTTTGAACAGTCACTGTAAGAAATATGATAGAAAATCAACAACATGTGATCAAAAAGTTGTTGAGTGGCACAATGTGTCTGATTAAGAAAATAGCATGAATTTTGTGGGTACACTTACCCAGATTTTTAACTTTATTTAGCAACATGCAATAGTCTAAGATTCTAAGGCATTTCCTCCAGGAGTCAAAAAGTCTATCACTACAGAAGGAGGGGTGAAGCCAGATATCAGGTAGGGGCCTAGAGCTTATCAGGCCTCAAATCAGGCCCTGGATCTGTAACCTGCTACCACTATATCCTTGGGAACTGTATTTCATCTCTAAGCTTCAAATTGTTAATCTGTAGACTCAAAATATTAATAGTGCCTATCCCCATGATTTGTTATGAGAAATAACAGCATAGCACAGTATTAATAACCAATATTAAGTAATGGGAAAATTGAAAGAAGTGTTTCAAAGGACTGAACAATGAGGGCAAGTGCCAGTTAAGGATGAATGATGGAGTAGAAGACAGAAAAGACAAGAGGGTGTTGTCAGAGCAGGAAATTTCAAAATCTGAGGTCTTGCAGGCAGAGCAGTTTTGACTGATGAAGTATAAGATTAAACCAGGTGATTAAACAATTTTTAAAAATGGAGGCCATGAAACTGAGGCACCAGAGAACTGAGGAAGGATCTATGGAGATATTCCCAAGGGAGGGTAATGAGGAAGACAGAGAGGCAAGGAGCTGATGCAGAAAATTGTTAAGAATGGTAGGAAAGCGTGTATATGTTGTTTATAGGTAACAAAGAAAAGGAATAAGAGAAAAATGACACAATGTAACTTTAAGAAATGGCTAATAGAGAGCAAAGAATGTGTAAAGCCCTCCAGGAATGTGAGAAAAGTATTGTCAAGAATTTTGAAGAGTTTTAAGATTTTATGCTACTTGTTTGCCACAGGTTCTTGGGTGCTGACAAAAGACATAAAACTCCTTTATACCATCGTATATGTAACATTATATACATATTTGGTTTTATAGCAATAAAGGTCACTGGAGCATTATCATTTTCTGTGTCATTTTGGGAGACTTAATTTGGGGAAAGGGATATGAAAAGGATGACACCTATACATTCTGTGGGTTGGAAATACAGGAGAGGATCCATAAGCTTTAAGAACACAAAGTTTTTATGATAGGCAGTCCGCAAATTTTGCTCTGAAGGGAAACACCATTCCTATGTCCCAAAGCTGTTTGCTCTACAAATATCCTTGAAAAAATAGTCCAGAACGCAGACAGCCAGTGCCTCCGCTCACAAGATACACAGGAATGGAAGAGGCTCCTAGAGAACTGTCATCTCACAAGTATCTCTTCCTATTAGAAAAAGGTGGAAAGAAAATGTCAGAGAAAAAAACAGGTTTCAGTTAATGCTAGGAGATAAAAATAGAGTCACCATACCTACGTACATTTAACCTCATTTCAAGAACAAGTTCTTCTCCTAGGGATTGTTTTTCCTCTATGCTAGTATGTCAGCGCCTGGGGCTTATCCAGCTCCTTAGAGATTTTCCACTCCTTGGCTCACACACTCACCCTCACCTGTAAGATCCAGCATTTCTCAGGCTCCCTGTTTATTTATTCAATGACTATCATGATAAAACATGCTGCTTCTCATTATAGAAAAATTATTTTGCTGCTTAGAGAATTCTGGCATTGATACATGACTCCCTTTTGCTATCTCTTCATTTGTGTATTAAATCACACCAAGCTGCACTCTTAGCCTCCTAAAAGAAACACATTTCTTGGAAACTTCCAAAAGTGACATGGAAATTCTGTTTTCTCTGAGAGTTAAGATAAAGAACTAGAACTGAGTTGTGTATATTTCTTCATGTAGTGACAAGCTAGAGATGGCAGAGATTCAAGAAGAAAAAGCATTATTATAAATTTGTAAAATCACATATTGAAAGCAACCTACCAGCATCTTCTTTGATCATATAAAATATTAAAACCAAATCCACAGCAAGTGAACTTACTTATAAGTAATTTTACCCACATGCTACCATAGCTTTAAAAAACAGCATTTTTTTCTATGCAATTCCAGAAAAATCCCTTTAGAAGTGAAGATTTAGTTATAAACCCTGCTTTGTTTATATTTAATCTGATTTGTGAAAAACGTCTGGATTTTTATGATTATACCTAAGTATTGAATGGGCCCAATGTCTAAAAGAGTGACAATGTTTTACTTTTCATCTGGAATACACCATTAACTCCCGTTATCTTTCTTGCCTGTCAGAAAGAGACAAAGAATTTATTCTCCCTTTTAAGCAAGAACAGGTTCCTTTTTCTAGAAGGCAACAATAATGATTACTATTCCCCATGCTTGTTGTCAATGAAAAACCAGAGCCTAACAGTAATTAAAGCAGTAAAAACAAACTTTTATTTAAGACTATTCAATAGTAGAAAAGAGGTCTCAATATAGAACAGAGCTCAATGCCAAAGATGACAAGGAAAAGAGTGGGGATTTATAGTCAAGGAAAAGAATGAAGGAATTACCAGCCAGATTCCTGCTGAAGGCCAGGGAGATCAGGTATCACCATGGGGGTTGTGGGGAATGAGGAATTTGATGATATACAAGAGTAATCAGATAGCATGGGTGGAGGTTTCTGTCTAAAATGACTTGACAGGATTCTTGCTAAAACTAGACTCTACAAGGATGGAAGCAAAAACCCAAGTCAGGTTTAGTCAAGCAGAGGGCTCAGTGTCCAACTAGAGTTTGGTCAAGAAGAGAATTTTAGTCACAGGCATGTTCTAAACACTGCACATAGATTAATCTATTTAACCCTCACAACAATCCCTTAAGGCAGTGATTTTCAACAGCTGTGCTGTGGTATACTGCTGTGGTACAAGAATTTTTAAAACGTGCTATAGCTGACTATTTAGTCAAGCACACTGACCTCTTTTCCCTTAGATTGTCAAATAACAAAATGACAACAGCCAACACAACAATATGTCTGGTGTGAATGAATCAAAATTATACCTATTTTTCTGTCAGACTGGCAAAAAACATAATTTTAATAAATAGTTTATATGTGTCATGTGATGAAAAAGGTTGAAAATCACTGCCTTAAGGCATATTTTGTTAATTTTCCATCTTAAAGATATAGAAACTAGGGCAGAGAGGTTAAATTATTTGCCCAACTTCTCATGTCTTGTAGAAAGTAGAGTCAAGATTTGACTCCAGGCAATGTGGTTCTAAATTGTGTATGTTTTACATGTACAACAGTGTGGTGATTGTGGGGTATAGGGGAGAGATGGAAGAGGGTATAGGAGGGATAACACACAATAAAAAATAAAGAGACAACTTCTGGTCTAATTGGCAGTATAAGTAAACACGGCTCACTTCCTCACACAACCACATCAAAGTTACAACTAAATTATAGAACAACCATCACTCAGAACTGGCAGTAATTGAGTTGAATAAAAGTCTAAAAACTATGGAATTAAAGAAAACACATCCATTCAGACTGGTAGGAGAGGTGGAGACATGGAATACACAGGTCCCACATACACATAGGGTGGATCAAAATGCAGGAGGGATATCTCAGGTGTGAGGAGTCCCAGCCCCACACCAGACCCGCCAGCCCAGGATTCCAGTGCCAGGAAGATAAGTCCCCATAACTTCTGGCGGCAAAAACCAGCAGGAATTGAGTCAGTGAAAGAAATTTCTGGAGTCTCAAGCAGTTCCTTTCGAAGAACCTACGCACAAACTTACTCAAACTCACTCCCTCTGAGCTCCAGCACCAGAGTAGTAGCTTGAAAGGCACCAGTGGCATACAAGGAGGAACTGAAGTGTCTGGCATCAAGGCAAGAGCTCAGGGACAGCTTTTTCCCAGACAGAAAGGCAAGCAGAGCTGCAGAGCCACAGAGCCAGCAGGTGGATGCCATATCTGAGACTGCCTCAGCCTGGCTAACACTGTTTGCCCCGCCCTGGAGATCCCCTGATGCTCCACCCCAACCAACTTACAGCTCTGAATAGTAGCTTTTCCACAGGAATGGCTGGTCTTGGCTCAAGCTTCACAACTTCCTAATTCCTTTCAAACAAGCAGCAGCTGACCTCAGTGAGCCTACCTCTTGCTAAGTGGCCTCAGGCACAGCACTAACAGTGGCCAGCCTAGATTCACAGCTGGGCTTTGCCTGGGAATTTCCAAGCACAGCCTAAGTAGCAGCCATCTCAGATTGCTTTATAAATCATGCAGGGTGGCCCTGGACAAAATATGGAGGAGGAGGGGCTGACCTTGGCCTGTACCACCTGGGAAACCCCAGGGCCTATGCATCCAGTGGAAAGCTACAGACAATGTCAGAGCACCACCACTCTGCTCCTGCGCAGCTGATAGTCCATGGAGGTGGAAGTTGAAAGTAAGTTGTCATAGCCAATCCTTGCAGCTGACTAGCCTAGGTAAATCCCTCCCATTGTTCTACCAACAGCAACCAAGGCTCAACTACAAAAAGAGAGTATACTCAGCCCACACAAATGGCACACCTCAAGGGCCCATCTTGGGTGACAGGGGAGGCTCTGCCACTGGACCCTACAGGACACCTACTACATTAGGCCATGATACCAAGACGAGGAGTCATGGCAAATCTACCTAATACATGGACAGAAATGCAGAGAAGATGCCAAAATGAAGAAACAAAGAAACATGGCCCAAATGAAATAAAAGATCAAAAGTCCAGAGAAAGAACTAGATAAAATGGAGATAAACAATCTATTAGATACAGAATTCAAAACACTGGTTCATTAAGGATGCTCAAGGAATTTAGTGAGGACCTCAACAGCATAAAAGAGATCCAGTCAGAAACAAAGGATACACTAATTGAAATAAAGAACAACTTACAGGGGAACAACAGTAGAGCGAATAAAGTTGAGAATCATATTGATGATGTGGAAATAAGGAAGCAAAACACAACCAATGAGAACAAGAAGAAAAAAGAATCTAAAAAAATGAGGATAGTATAAGCAGCCTCTGGGACAACTTCAAGCATTCCAATATTAGCATCATAGGAGTGCCAGAAGAAGAGAAAGAGCAAGAAATTGGAAATCTATTTGAAAAATTAATGAAAGGAAACTTCCCTAAATTGGTGAAGGAAATAGATATGCAAGTCCAAGAAGCACAGAGAGTCCTAAACAAGATGGATGCAAATTGGCCCACTCCAACACACATCATAAGTAAAATGCCAAATGTTAAAGAAAAAGAGAGAATCTTAAAAACAGCAAGAGAAAAGAAGTTAGTTAGCTACAGGGGAGTTCCCATAACACTGTCAACTGATTTTTCAAAAGAAACTTTGCAGGATAGAAGGGAGTGGCAAGAAATATTCAAAGTCATGAAAAAAGCAGGGATCTACAGTCAAGATGGCTCTACCCAGCAAAGATATCATTTAGAATCAAAGGAGAGATAAAGAGATTCCTAGACAAGGATAAACTAAAGTGTTCATTATCACCAAACTATTATTATATGAAATGTTTAAGGGACTTATTCAAGAAAAGAAGATCGAAACTATTAACAATAAAATGGCAATAAATATAAAAATAAATACATAGGTGATAGATAGATAGATAGATGATAGATAGATGATAAATAGATAGAAAAAAGACTGTATTATTAATAGTGACATTTATTGAATAATTTCAATGTTCCGGTTACTGGCCTAATTGCTTTTCATGCTTTATCTCAATGAAATTTGAAAAAATTTTTGTAAATTTGGCTTTACTATTATTTCAATATTACAGATGAGAAAACTGAAGCTTCAAAAGGTCAACATAAGTCACAGGACTAGTGATTGGCAATGGTCACATAACTAGCAGTAGTGAAAAACCTTTATACCAAAGGGTTTTTTTACTCCTAAGCCCATATTCATAACTTACTTTTTCTGATCATTTTTTTAATCAATAAATATGTATAAAGCTTCTATTAAGTACTGTGCAACCTACGTCAAATGCAACCTAGCATAATATACGGCCAATAGGTACAGGGTGCTGTGAGAGGAGACTGGAGGCACTTGCTCCTGGTTTGGGGGACTATGAAAGGCTTTCCAGAAGTCACAGAAGGCTTTGTACAGGAAGCAATCTCTAAGCACAGGTCATATCCTCAAAAAACAAAACGAAACAAAAACTCATGGAATGGGCAGGAGTTAGCCAAAAGGCCAATGTGTTCCAAGTTGAGGAAAGAGCAGGTGCAATGACTTCAAGGCCAGAGTGAGCAGGGCAGCATGACTAGAACACAGGGTGGAGAGGAACACAGAGTGATATGCTGCAGAAGTTATAGGAACAGGATTATGAAGAATATTGTTGGCAACTGGAGAATTTCACAATGAATGATAAGAGAAGTAGGGACCCATTAAAGATTTCATGCAAGAACATAACATAGTTCAGTTTATATCCTAGGAAAACCACTCAGCTGCATCACGAAGACTAGTCTCTGGAAGGGGAACTAAATGATGGAAGGAAGGGAATTATGAGATGGTTGCAGGAAGACAGACAAGCAGGCAAGTGGCAGTTACAAGAGGAAAGAGTGGGTGAATTTAAAAGTGATTCCCAAAGTACCTGGAGATTTTCAGATCCTGGTAATTGGTTGGGCTGTCAGAAAAGAAATCAAAGGAAGTACAGATTTCTAGCTTGGAAATCTATTCAAAGCAGTAGGCAATATAAGAAACATCAGGCTTAAGCGAGAAAATAATTCCTATTTGAGAAATGCTGACTGTTGTGCTCTTGAGAAACTTAGGTAGACAAGTTGCTTAAGTGGTTGGTAAGATTGGAGTTCAGGAAGTTCTTGAGATAAATATGTGGGAACCATCTTTACACGAAATTAAAGCACTAGAGCCTATGAGATCACCAAGAGAAAGGGTGTAGAGTAAGGAGAAAAGTCAGTCTGGGAGAAAACCAATTTTTAAACTGATGGTTGTCAGGTGGGAGGGGGTTTGCAGGGCTGGGCGAATTAAGAAGTCTAAATTGGCAATTAGAACGTAGTCCCAAGAACGTAAAGTACAACATAGAGAATATAGTCAATAATATTATAGTAACTATGTACAGTCTCGGGGTACTAGACATTGGGGTGATCACTTCTTAAGTGATATAAGTGTCTAGCTACTATGCTGTACACCAGAAATTAATATAATATTCAATGTCAGCCATAATTAAATTTAAAAAAATTTAATAAAAAAAAATAAAGGTCAAAAAGAGAAAGTTTCAAAAGAGACTGAGAAAGACTGGCCTGAGGGCAGCTGTGGGAGTCACAGGGGTCCGGAAAAGAGCTCTTAAGAAGGAAGGAGTGGCCACCGTGTGCACTGCTGCTGAACGGACAAGTAAAAGAGGGCTAAAATTATGTCCGGTGGGTTTACCAAAAGAAATTTGTGCAGACTAGACAAGCTGCCAGATGTCAACCGCTCTTACTGTATTTTGGAAAGCATGGAAGGGTTTATACTAATTTCCTGGGCTTGGGGGATAAGTGTCAGTGAAGGCCTTTAGGAGCCACAATAGGAGATAGAATGAAGTTTTCAGATTAAAAAAGAGTTTGGGGGTCAAAGGTTGAGAACCAAGGACATAGCCCAGTTCTCCCACTTAGAAGTAGTGTGACCTTGGCAAGTTACTTAACTTCTCTGTACCTCAGTTTACTCATCAGTAAAACATTTTGTTGTGAGGTTTAAATGAGTTAATTGGTGTAACAGTTTTAAACAATGCCTGGCACACAATAAGCATATTGTGCTAGTTTATAGTATTTTCTTATTTTCTGGGGACTGTATAAACCTTCAGAATTATAATGAAATCTTTTTTTTAAGAGCTTGAGTCCTTTATCTCTCTTTTTTTTTTTAAGATTTTATTTATTTACTTTCAGAGAGAGGGGAAGGGAGGGAGAAAGAAAGGGAGAGAAACATCAATGTAGAGTTGTCTCTCGTGCACCCCCAACTGGGGACCTTGCCCACAACCCAGGCATGTGCCCTGACTGGGAATTGAACTGGCAGCTCTTTGGTTTGCAAGCCAGCACTCAATCCACTGAGCCATGCCAGCCAAGGTTACAGTGAAATCTTCTGAGAAGATAAGCTGCTAGAACCAACTGAGATTGGATTCTCTCCAATCTGGAAAAAATATATGGTGTTCAGAAATAGACTTATTTTGAGCTAAAATAAAAAAGGGGAGGAATTGTGGAGAGAGGCCTGGTTACGTCACTACAGGAAGCGGTAAAGTATACGAACATAGACTAGGTGTTGAAAAACTACTGCCCACAACCTGGTTTAATAATAAATAAATAAAACAGACCTCCCCCATGCCCTACTTTCTGTTATATACTGTCTACAGCAGCTTTCACACTATAATAGCAGTATTGAGCAATTACAAGAGAAACTATGGCTCACAAAGCCTAAAATATTTAGAATCTGGTCGTTTCCAGAAAAAGTTGCCAGCCCTTAATATAGTCAATACTTTCAAAATACTTTGAAAACACCTAGAGAAGAACTTGGGAATTCAAATCACTTTAGTATCTGCAAAAATTAGTTGTATGATTTGACTGCCCAAAAAGTGAAATTGAATTATATTTTGATTGCTAGAAATATAGGACCAAGAATGATAGGGGAAATAGTTGACCGAGCTGTTAAGTTTGAAGCAGTACTAATACGTTCTAGAGCAGCACAGTCTACACTTTCTGCGATGATGGAAATGATCTAAATCTGTAGTGTCGGAACTGAATTGTAATTATATTTAATTTTAATTAATTTAAATATAACTAGACACATGGCTAGTGGGTATGGTATTTTTTAGTATATATATATAAAGTATTTAATACCATGGAAGTAATTTTACAATAAAAAGAAAACAATTTAATTCAATAGACCTTTTTAGTGCTGTATTCTGGGGATACAAAAGTAAGATTCAAATATCAAGCAGGTTGATAGATGCTCACAAAACTAAAATACATGGATATAAGTGTCATAATAACAGGTAGATAAAAATTGAGTGTCCGCTATGTGCCAGGCTTCGAGAAAAGTTCTCAACATTTACTATTTTACTTCACCCTTCAAAAACTCCATGAAATAAATAACTATCAACCTAAATTTTGTATTAAAAAAGAAAAACAGCCCTGGCTGGTGTGGCTCAGTGGATTGAATGCTGGCCTGCGAACCAAAAGGTAGCTGGTTTGATTCCCAGTCTAGGACACATGCCTGGGCTTCAAGCCAGGTCCCCAGTACACAGTGTGTGAGAGGCAACCACACATTGATGTTTCTCACCCTCTCTTTTCCCCTCCCTTCCCCTCTCTAAAAATAAATAAAATAAAATAAAATAACACTGAGCTCTAAAAAGACTAAGTAAATTTACCAGACCACAAGTGATAATTGAGCTGGATTCAAATATAAATCTGCCTGACTCCAAAACCAACCGTGCTTTCTAAATAACAGAATATGAATAATATGCCATTATGAATATGAATATGAATAATATGCATTAAAATACAAATAAGGGAGAAATGTATTCTGCCGTCGAAGGGTCAGATTTCTAGGATAGGGAAAGCCAAAGACTGCTAGGGAGGATAAGTGATATTTGAGCTAAATCTTGAAAGAGAGGAAGTTCTCCATAAAGAACTCATGTAGACCCCAAGAAGGAAGGTTCATTTTATGTGAACCCCAAGTAGAATTTATCTGCTGAGATGGACTCCCTATGGCCAGCCGAAGGCCCAAACTTTTAATAGAAGCCCAGAAGGCATTTACTGACAGCAGCTTCTCACACACTCTGCATACCAGGAAGAAAGCAGACTTAACTCTTCACTCCAGCTCTATACCCCACTTACCTATACCCTCTGAGTCAACCAATGCAGGGAAACCCTGGTTTTGTCTTTGTACCAACAGACTGAGACCTGCCCTGTTCAACTGGAACTATACAATTACCTCATTTACACAAAACAAACTGAGCTGGGCAAGAACTTTCACTATAAAACAGGGCCTCCCTTTTGTCTGGGTGGAACTCAAGTCTCCCAAGTTACAGCTCCTTTTTGCTCAAATAAATGATTTTCATTCTTCATTACAGTCAAAAGTTCATTTTGGTTTACAAAGATGAAAAGAAAAGACTGTTCAAAGCAAGGAAGAACAGCATGAGGAAAAGGGCACAAAAGTTGTGAGTAGACCGTGGAATCATGACCTTCAATAAGTTAATTTTTGTGTTCCTTCTATATGCTACATACTACTACTACTACTACTACTACTACTGCTACTACACACACACACACACACACACACACATTATCCCAAGCATTAAAGAAGGTAAGATAAAAGAAATAATCAAGATATGATTCCTGCTCTCCACAAACACACAATCTAATAGAGAAGACTAACAAATACACAAACAGGCTGGTTGAAGTGATAGAGTTACAACTTACCCCAAGAGATCAGGGATTGGCTTCTAATCATTGGGGAATGTGATAAAGCCTCAGAATAATTGAGCTTTAGGTTGTGTCAAGTATAAGACGTTACAGGGTTCGGAGGGAAAGCAATCAGAATCATCAATGAAATGCTAATAGAAGGAGTTTGTGAAGAATCTAGAGATGTTTAGCCTGAAAAAGTGAAGGTCAAGAGCACAAGACTTCTATCGTTTAGCGTATGAAAGAATGTCATGGAGAAAAGGAATTAATCTTATGCTAAAGGACCTCAGATGGCAGAACTCAGACCAGTGGAGGAAAACTCCAGAAGGCAGATTTTGGTTTCACATAAATTTTTTTTTTATTAATATAACAAAATTCTGTCCTTGACTAAACTTTGGTCAGGTCCTCTGAGCTGGATCTTTGACTAGGCTCAAACTTGGGCGCTATGCTTGGCACAGTTTTGGGAAGAATACTGCCTGATCAGTTAGTGAAAATTTCCGACCCCTAAAATCTGATCAAATTCCTGATGCGTCTCCCTCCATACCATATCACCCTGGCCTGCCTTCAGTAAGAATGCTATTAAGTCATTTTAGCTAGAACCCCCTTTATCCTTAATGTTTCCTCTTAGTCGTTTTCTATCCACCCTGATCCCTATCCTTGATGTAGTTGGAATGGAGCCCAGCTCTGTACTGAGGTTTCTCACCCTATTGCAATAGTTCCTGAATAAAATTTGTCTTTACCACTTTAACTGATGCCAAGATCTGATTTTCTTTGACACCTCTAGCGCAGTCTGGGAATGGCATGAGTTGCCTCAGAAAAACATCACCCCTAGAATAGTTAAAGAAGAGGCTGTGAAAGATGGTAATTATACAGGTTGTCCAAAGATGTTGCTCTAGACTAAACCTGACCTTGTGACCCTGATATGCTGGGATGATAGCATAGATCTGGCATCAGCATTCTTATAGTTTTTCTTATAGCTCAATTTTCTTATAGCTCACTTTTCTGATCAGTTGTTAAAATTGAGTTGGAGTTGTGTATATTTATTTGCAATAATTTAGAAGTACAATTGGTTGTTCATAAAGAATTAATTCTATTCTCCAAATTTAGTATCCTAGTGAATCTCATTCTGACACTAAAAAGAATTTCCCTAACTTGAATGATATTACATACTGCAGAAAGCAGCACCCAGGATCTCTGGACTTCAAATTCATGGTCCTGATCTTTTTAGGACAACCTTAGACCCCCTAAACAAAATGTCTAATACGAAACTGTAAATTAGTATTTCTTTTCAAGTATTCTGTAGTTCAGATGAGTCCATACTGCTGGCCTTCTCTCCCATCCCACTTCCCTTGCTGATTTACTCAGTTATCATTAAGATCCATTCAGCACCCTTCCTCTGCTCTGCTTCACTAGAGGTTGATGCCAGGCTCCCTTGACAAGTTCTCATTAGGTTTGGCCAGTGGGAGACACTGGTGAGAGACTGGAAAACAACAGATTGGAAGAAGGAAAGAGAGGAGAAAAGAGGGTCTCTCTCACTCTTTCTCTCTTTCTCTCCATTTCTCCCTCTCCTTCTTTCTGATTCAGATGGTATTTTCAGCAGTGACTTGTCTCTTCTGCAGTTTGCCCTTACCATGGTTACCGTGCCCGCGCCCTGTACCACGACCTTCTCCCTTTGTCCCTCTAGTAGTAGGGTGACCAGGCTGCAGCTCCTAGTTTTACTAATTTCTGGGTTGCCTCTCTATCTCCTTTTTGTGTGTGGTGGGAGCGGGGCGGAGGGTAAAACATACAGAACATAATGTCCCTTTATTCTTTAGCTTATCTTGTACCCTCAAAATGAGTTCTTTATATTGAATTCTGTTAAACTACCTACCTCTGTGTCTCTATTTTCCTGGCTGACCTGGCTAACATCTGCCCATTCTCTAATTTAACAGAGGTTTTATATAATTCTAAAGTGTGGGTTTAAAAAGCAAGTAGAAATCATCCAAAGAAGCTGGATTAATCTAAAGAAAACCTGTTCCTTCAGTTGGTCTAAATCTTAAGTGATGGCTCTTGTAGCCTCCTTTCTTCCTCTCGCCCCCACAATCTGGTTTGAAGTCCCTCTCCACACTGCAGAAGTGGCCATTGCATCATCTTATACTTGAGCACTCATTACACCTTGAAGTGTCAGAAATTTTATTTTGGATTCTCTTATTAGACTTTAAATCCAATTAAGTTAATATGAATCCAGCAATAACAAAACCTGTTTGGAAAATCACTCACAGGAATCCCTTTATCTCTTTTATTTTATGTTCTCATTTTTTTTCTTCCTGTCTATTGCCTTTTTCTTGTTTCCCCCATGGAAATAAAAGACATGATCAGAGCAACATTCAAACAGCCCACCAACATGACCTCTATCTTCCTTCATGTCAAAAGAGGGAGATGTTGCCAAGGCAACTCTGGAGGAGACGTTCTTGACTTCCTGGACTACAAGCTCCAAAAAGAACTGTTTTTCAGATCTTATCCATTCTCATGTGGGAGGCCTGATATTGTTTGATATAGAATTTCTTTCTTTAATGTGAGACCCATATTTGAAGGTCAACGATTATGAACTGTCCCCAGACCAGAGGCATTTGTTAGATGGGCAGTATTCACCAGCAGACCATTTTGTGCTCAGTTGTTTCTCAATTGGCTGATGCCTGGACCATTCTACTGCCTCAGAATCATGAATTTTGACAATCACCAATTACTGAGCCTTTACTATGTAAGGTGCCGAGAAAGGATGGCCAGTCCAAAGCCCTCTCCCTAAATGAATATTATTCTCTTACCATTTCCTTTCCTCTAACCATTGGTCTTTTCTGCTTTCTTTTTTCCACTTTACATTTTTTTTTTTAACACTAGGCTTCATCTCTGTTAACTCACCCTCTGACCTGAATTAAAGTATAGTCCATTAGCTCCTGTATCAAGCACACCTGAACGCAGCAGAGAGGAATGGATACAGCTAAAGTCAAAGGTCACTGACTTTTGAAATGGAAAAATCAAGAACAGGACAATCCGTGTCACAACAGACAAATTACACCAACTTCTGCACTGAGCATGCCTGACCCTTCCTGCTACTATTTCCGGAGCCAGAAAGAAATAAGGAAGAAAGGATAGAATCTTTCTTAATGCAACACTGTTTTGGCGTTGGGCTCCCTAGCAAGCTGTAAATCCTACATATACTAGGTGATGGCCCCATATCCTGTAGCTGCCCAGCTCCTGCTCTGCCTTCACTCTCTTCCTTTAGCTCTGCACGGGGAGCTGAGAGATGTACCAGCACCCTTGTCTCCCTCACATACATTTTCTCATC
This sequence comes from Pteronotus mesoamericanus, assembly GCF_021234165.1. Lineage (NCBI taxonomy): Eukaryota > Metazoa > Chordata > Mammalia > Chiroptera > Mormoopidae > Pteronotus > Pteronotus mesoamericanus. Next base: position 16,582,804 of record NW_026555325.1, on the reverse strand, counting down.
TTCACAAAAGCCTGCTGTATTATTGATGAGGACAAGTAACTTGTACAAGGTCTCTCATGTGGAAAGCTCTAGAGGCAGAAATTGAATCCAGGGCAGGCTAATCCAAAGGTTCTTTCATATACAACACATTATATCCCCAAAGGAGAAAACCTGACACAAAATATGAAAAGAGTCCATTTACATGTCTAATTCCCAAATGGCCTCTAAGCAATGAGGTGAGTGAAGGGTTAATTCATATTCATTTCTGTAGTCCCCATGCCTGGTACCTTGTAAATACTCAATAAGCATTTGTTGAAGGATTAATAAACTTGTTTGTTAATACCTGCCTTTCTTTTTTTATCCTGAATCCAAATTACTGCCAAAACCTCTAAAATGGCTTTTTCACCTCTATTCTTGACTACCTGTAACTGAGCTTTCACAGCAAACATGATTAATTTGACCTTATTACTTTAAAGTTTCTCAACAGCTCCCTCATCTAAAGGATAAAATTCAAGTCTCTCTTCCCTTGTCTATCCTTAGACATTTACCTTGCTCCCTCTATCCCAACCATGCAACCTACACTTCACATCTTTGCTGAATTATTATGGAAATTTGAATTACTGGCAGCTTCCTTAATACAGAGCTTTGAGCTTTTGTTTTAAAGCTCTGAGCTTTTGTGCATGCAATTTCCTCTACCTGGACGGCCTTATTCTCCTCACTGCTTCCCCCCCCCACCCCCCACTGACACATACATACTCCTCCGTCACCTTATTTGCCTTGCAAACTTATATCCCTGTGTTATAAACTGAGTGTTTGTGTCTCTTCAAAATTCTTTTGTTGAAACTCTACCCCTCAACCCCCTCAGTGTGATGGTATTAGGAGATAGCGTCTTTGGGAGGTAATTAGGTTTAGATGAGGTCGTGAGAGTGGAGCCTTCATGAATGACGTTAGTACCCTTTAAGTGTACGAAAGAACCTGCTTCCTCTCTGCTCTCCATCAAGGAGGAGCTGGTAGTCTGCAGCCCAGAAGAGGGCCCTCACCAGAACTCAATCATGCTGGCACCCAGAATACAGTCTTCCAACCTCCAGAACTGTGAGAAATAAATGCCTGTTGCTTATAAGCTACCCAGCCTATGGTACTTTGTTATAGCAACCCCAACTGAGTTAGCTCAAGAATTAGCTCAAACAAACCTCCTCAGGATTCACTGATTTACTGAGAACTAACTCAGTGCTCTCAGCATCTTAAACAGATGGCCACTGTAGAAACTGTTATATTGCGTTTTCACTGCCCACTTCCCCACTGTTTTTGTGAGTTGCTAAAGACAGGAATCATGCCTTTTCATCTCTGTATCCCTAGGAATAAGCACAGTGTCTCATTCTGTGAATCTAAAGAAATCTATATTTGTCAAAAATGAAAGGAAGGAAAGAAGGAGGGAGGGAGGGAGAAATGGAGGGAGGGAGGGAGAAATGGAGGGAGGGAGGAGGGAGGGAGGGAGGAAGGGAGGTCAGGGAAGGATCAAGGGAGGGACAGAGGGATAGCTCAGTTAGGCTGAGAAGAGGCACCTGTGGGAAGAGTCATGCAGTGAATGCATTTTGTTCTTTGAGGCAAGGGGTAGGCAAGAAAATTGTGACGCCTGGAATATTGTCTGGCACAACTAACCTGAGAACTATGTGATAACAACAATGTTTAGGGAGACAGAAAATCAGAGAAGGAAAAGAGCAGCAAGGCAAATTTTTATATACAACTTTATCTCAGGTTGTCCCTGACTGGGAGATTCATCTCCAAACCCAATAGTATGGTAACACTTCTGAAACCATTAAATTATTGTTTCGTATGTTTCTTTTGAAGTCATCACATTTTGAGATACATAATCATGCCTGTTGCAAAGAGTATAATATTGTCTTGTAAGCTAGTTTTTCTTTTCTAATCAAAGAACTCAAGTGCATATTTCTTAGGACCTGAAGCACAAAATATATTAGACTTAAAGAAAATAAGAAATTAAAAATGCTTATGCCCTCTGGTTCTAGGGGAAGAGGAATTATATATTGCCAGTTATGAAAGGCCTGGCTTATTTTACTATCTCCCACTTGTAATCTTTAATGTTAAGATAAAATATAAATAACATTAGCAGAAATCTGGTTATATTGACTAAATAAAAGACAACAAACTTATTACAGGTGGTAGAAGCAGCTTACCATGGCAAAATCCAGGCTGTAAGACATTTAAGACTGATAATTTTAAGACCAATAATAAAGGCTAGAAAAGGTCATAAATTATACATTCCTCAACTGAAAAGAAGGTGAAAAGGATATTAAATATCATGAAGAATTTTATAACTACAAATAATAAATATCCTTTGGTCTTTATCAACATTACAACTTTTGTAATCGAACACAGATCTGGCTGCCTGCTGCTACAAAAGCCAATACTCAAGAGGCAGGTGCTGATGTAAAGAAAGTGGTTTATTCAGGTGCCAGTCACCTGGTAGGTGGGAGACTCATATTACAAAGCCCCTTTCCACCTCTCAGTGGAGGCAGAGGGTTTTATAAAGAGGGAGCGGGGAACAGAACAAAGAGATCAAGGAAGGGGGTTGAAAAGTTCTCTACACGCTGACAGCACAGCCCATTCGGATAAGGCAAGTCACAGTCCGGTGCGCATCATCTTGGCTACACAGGTGAAGGTCAGCAAATCTCCTGGACCTGGAATGCCTGAAGGTCTGAGTCTGCATCTTTTAAAGTTAGTTCCTAGGATTCTTATACAAACATGCTGTTTATCTTCAAGATACATATTAGTCCGAGTCAGCACTTAGAGAAACAATATCAAAAGAACAGTGCTGTGGGTTACAGTTTCTATTGTTACAAGTCCCCCATTACACTTGCACATCTTTAGTGTTGGCAGCATTCACACTAGGTTTTCATTCCTGTTAGTGCTCTGTTGGTTTGGATTTTTTGGAGGGGAAAGTTTTGGAACTTGGAACCCATGGAACTCCATGGAGCCCCATGGGACTCCGTGAGACTCTAAATCCTGTGCCTATCCTGTCGCCATTCACTCTGGGATGCCACCACTGTTCTCAGTAGAATATAGAAGATTTCAGAACCTGCCCATCAAAATGAGAAAAAAGACTATCCATCTGACATTTATGCTGGAGAGGCTCATTCTGAAAGTCCAGGTAGGTTGTCAAGGAGGAAAAAGCACTTAAAGTTAAGCTATTTAACACAATCTCTTTTTCATTACTTGTTATATTCATGAATACGAACAAAAGAATGATGAAAGGGACCAAAGGAATGTCCTTGATACTAAGCACAATGAGTTACTTTTTGTAATTAGATCATACAGGGGGTCTGGACAGGAATGAGTGTCACCAAACCTGCCTCAGCTATTAGCAAAATCAAAAAGGGGTGTGATGACCTTTTCGATGTGTCACTTTGACTGGGATACACAACACAGGCTCTCCTTCCTCTGTGATGACCTAACACCCCTGTAGAGAAAGCCGAGAAAACCATAAGCTGCAGGAACCACCAGTACTACCTCAGGAGGTCCCATTCCCTCCAGATGCCAAGGGACATAGTCCAGCTGGCTGTGCAGCTCCATGGCTTCTCCTGGAAGATGCTGGTGCCCGAGAACAGGCTCAGCCTGGCACAGGTGCCAGCCCAGAACCTGCAGCCGTGCACGCAGAAGTGTATCTGCAACACCGGTTTCATTTACCTGGTAGCCAGCGCCAGCCCTGGCCAACACCTGTACTTCCATTCCTTCTGCTCTGGAGGCTCCATCAAGCAAATCCAAGTGAAGCAGAACATCTCAGTGGCCCTGGGACTTTTGCCCCCAGCTTCCATAAGAGGTCTCCAGGCAGGGCCTGGCCATGTCCTTCATGCCCTACTTCAATGAAGAAGTGGTTTTCACAGTGACCTCAGATATGAAAAGCGAGGTCTACCTGAGGACCCCAATAGGGAATGGGGCCTGCTGTCCCTTGCCTTGGTGACCTAGAACATCAGCATGACCAATGACCAGGTGGCCTGCCTGACCTTTGTAAAGGCGCAGTCCAGCCTGGCCTGCTAGACGGGGCATACATTCATGATCCTCCAGGAGCAGCCCTCCAAGGCTAGGAAGGCCTTCAGCCTGGAGCAGGTACTGCCCAAGCCAAGATCCCACCATCACAGCTTCTGGACCAATATCTCCAACTGCAGCCCTGTGAGTGGCAAGCAGCTGGACCTGCTCTTCCAGGTGTCACTTACCTTAAGAACTATAGACCTGACTGTCGTCCTCATCGCCAAGGTAGCGTCTTGCTGCTATTTGCTCTTGGACTCATAATTTGCTTTGTGAAAAAGAAGAAAAAAGTGAACAAGAGCCTAGCTATAGGTATCTAAGATGGCAACATCAATACCCAGATGCCAATGGAGCCAAAAAAGTTTCAGAAAGTACAAAAGGACACTGGCTGCCATGTGTGCACAGGCATTGAAGACACCATGATATGTGGGCATGTGCTGCAGGATACCAAAGGGTCCTTCATCCAGCCCGAGGTAGACACCTACCAACCCTTCCAGGGCCCCATGGGGGACCGTCCCCCTACCCCCCACATACTCCAGGGCCTTGACTGCAAATTTGACCCCAGAGGAGCCATCCCCTGCCCTCAGTCCTGAGCCTGAGAGTGCACTGTACACCTTCTCTCACCCTAACAAGGGGAACAGAAGCAATGGGAACACACATTCCCTTGCTGGATGCCAATTAACCAGAGGAGACTGGGGGATAATTTGGACCCATCCCAAAGACTGTGAATAAAGCAGAGCACTGAGATGCCCTGTAGTGTGCCCACCAGAAATCCTAAAGAAGAGGTATTATAAGGAAGGAACAGCAGGAGGTTTTCCTAAACACCATCAACTCTTATTTCCAAGTGTACTCATTTCAATGCTGAGACATTGAAAATGCTGAATTCTGGTCTGGATATAATTATCTCATGTCTTTCTAAACTCAGATTGGGTTGTAAACCAGGTCGTAGTGAGAGAGAAGTGCAAGTCACCCAGTACAGGGTTGGAACAGCACTGGATTTGGATTTGGACCTCTTTGGGAGGCCATTACTCTGCCTACTACACCATCCTGCCACTGCAGGAGAGACTACAAAACAATCTAGTCCATAGGTGTGTTTTACTTAGCCAACAGAATCTTTTAAAAGTATTGATAACTAAACTTTAAAATGACAAAATGCTTACATAGCAATCCAGATCAGAAGATCTGGCTATGCTGGGGCTCACATTCTCACCTGGAAACAACTGGCTGCATTGAGAGACAGCTCCACTTTTAGCTGGGACATCTGGTCTACCAGTTCCCCACAATCCCCTCCGCTCCCTGCCATCTCCCACCCTGAGGCTCAGTGTCTGTCGCTATTGATCAGTTCTCCTGCAGGGTTGCTTTTCTCACAATGAAATGAAAAGTTTAGGGCCTATATCTCTTATCAAATGAGAAGACAGGCCTCAAGGCTGGTGTGTGCTTCAGGAAGTTTTCTTACACACAACCCACACCCCTCATTTATTGTAATTACCTGCCCAGCTCCTGTGTGTATTTGCTTGCCTTTGAGGGCCCTTCTCTCACCCTGGAGAGACAGATTGTGTTATGGCTTGTCAGCACAGCCTAAAATATAATATTTCTGTGGCAAAGCCTTCTCTGAAAAATAAGCACACTTCACTGAGCTCAGGGAATTCACCTTGGAAATACACTGACTAGACTTGTAGGTGGGCTACTTTCTCTTCATGAAAAGGAGTTTTATAGTCTCCTTAATCGTGCATATTCTAAGGTCTCTTGAACTCTTTCCAGAAGGAAAAGTTTTGCTTTTCTTTTTTCATTATCCACTTGGTGCACCTATGGCAGCTTTACCTTCTGAAAGGCTACCTCCTGCCCAGAGACTCTGGCCTCCCGACCTCTTCCGAGGGTCACTGGATTGGTGCTTTGCCTTCAGCCCCAGAGTGTGATTGGCCATCTTTGGCATGGCTGCCAGTCATCACACATATCCCCTTTAATGACAAATGTCCCACATGGCCATTTTCTTTTAACAAGTGCAAAACTGCAGGCCAACTTGCTGTCTTCCTGAGACCTCAGGTGTTAAGATATGCCTACCGGACGACATACTCGACATACTTAGGGCTTTTTAAAATCCAGACCCCACTTATGTAAACTATATTGGGGTCACTAGAAACCCATCAAGATGCATTTATTGAAGCCTCCACAGTGGAACTGCTGATGCTTGGGCTGCCCTCATGCCCACCTGCCATAGCTGTGAGAAACCTGGATTACACAGGACCTGCCACTAATGCTGCAGTCACCTTGCATGGGAAGGGCAAGTCTCAAGGAAGAGAAGAAGGAGAAAGCATAGGTTCCTAGGGCATAACCTTGGTTATTGTTAGAGGACTGGTTTGTGTGGATCTGAAAAGCTTCACAGGAAATAATTTATTTGTGGTAGATACTTTCAAGGTATCATTTTATTTCCTACTTTTAAAAATAAACAAATGTACCAAAAAAAAAAAACCAAACCCTTGGCTGGGGTCCTCAGTCTTTCAACCACTAGTCTAGGTGTTGCCGTATTTTGTAGATGCGATTAAAGTCTACAATTAGTTGACTTTAAAACAAAAGACATTATCCCAGATGATCTGAGTAGGCCTGACTCAATCAGAAGGCTGTAAGAGCGGGATTTTTATGAGGCTGCTCATGGAATAGCTTCAGGTACCATGCACAAAGCTAAAATGCTCAGCAGTTTTCCTATAGCTTCTTTATACGAGAGTGGCCATTGTCTCTAAAATATTTTAGTCAAGTAACATAACACTAAATACCATTAATTTCATTAATGATGGACTAGTAGTTAAAATCATTATGCCGATTAAATGATAATTTCACCCATGAAAACTAATTCTAACACATATAATGCTAATTAGCAACATGTCTAGTGCTGACCAGACATAGACGCAGTGTTTAGAGGAGCCACCTATGAAAAGTGGCCATTCTGATGGAATATGAACTCGCCACCCTACCCTGGGAACACAGCCTAAACCAACCTAACCCCAAAACCACATTGTTATGCTGAAGTATTTTGGAGTAAATTTCAGATATCATAACAAGTACTGTAACCAAATATCTAAAAGGGAAAACAGATCTTCCCTAAAATATTGCACTGCTTTGGGGTCTTTCAAGCGGTGAACCCATTCCTAGCCAGCAAGCTGGCATGTTTGTTTAAGCCTGTCTCCATCTAATTATTTCTTAAAAATGAAAAAAATTCCTACTTCTGGACCGTGACAGGCTGAGATAAGCATAGATGACCCGATTGTCCCTTTGAACAAGCTCGGGTTGTCATCTTGGTGATGTTTTTCTTATGTCACTTTAAAATTTTGTGAAAATTTCAAATTTGTACTCTTTAAGAGAATCCCTTAAAATAATCACTTCTACATGGGAATGTATAAACCACTGGAAAAAATTTTTATTAAATTAGATCCATTTCACATTCTTAGAGAAATATATATATATATGTTATTCAAAACATAGTTAATGCAACAACTCTTAACCATCATAAATATGAATACCTAGAGAAAAGAAAAGAATTACTGGAGTGTCCAGTTTGTTCCTGAATGCAAAAATGAAATAGACAAAGAAGTGCAAAACTATCCTATGGTGGGTACGGGCAGTCTTCCCCTAAATCCTCCATCAAATGCCTCATTTCTTATCTTTACGAAAGCTAAGCTCCATGATTGAAGTCTGGGTTATTCATCAGGCAGATAGCACTCAATGTATTTCATTTGGCCAAATGTCTACAAACCATAATGTTACATCATGAGTTTGGGCACCAACGCGTCAGACAGCTGGTCCGTCTCCAAGCTCTTTTTTCACCTGATCAAGCATTTGATAGAAGCCTATTATCTTGCAGAATTCCACAGGGGGAATGATGCAGACCCTGCTGGTCATTACTGTCCGCAGGCTCAAGAAGACAATCACAATACGCAAAGGCCCTTGAAGATTCGTTTGCTAATTTATTTAATTGATATTTATTGAGCACCTGCTATTTGGCAAACTTAGAACTAACAGGTGAGAACTAAAGCATGTGGAAGACTAATTCCAGCTACCCTGATGGATTTCACAGTCAATTGGGGAAGATAAACACAAAATGGCATCAAACTAAATGAAGAAGCACGTTAGATGCACATATACAAAGGATGTGTTTATGAGATCAGGCAAAATAGGGCTGCAAAGATAGGGCTCTGATTCTTTCTTTCCTAGGTTGAAGAGCATGGCCCAAGGAGTTCCTATAACCTATTTTTTTAAAAAATCTGCATTTGTCACTGTCTTCTCTCTCATACCCAACACCAATGTCCTGAGGCAATCTCCCTGGCATTGTCAAAGCATTAACTCATTCCTTTTCTCTATTGCATAGATCAGATCACTATCTCTATTAATAGTCTAGGAAGCCAAATAATAACTCTGTAAACAATAGACCCAAAAGGGCCAGGCAGGACTTGATTAATAACTGACAACTTCCTAATTTTGCCCCCATTTTCAACTTAGAACAAACCCAAAAAAGCTAAATATGCATCCCTAATTGCCACACAGGGTGCCCTTCTTTAGTTAGCTCACATACAGCTTCTCCATGCCAACAGCCTCTAATCAAGACACACCTGAAACCTTCCCTCTTTTAATACTTTCCACTCCTCCGCCTGCCTTTGAGTCTACCAAACACAAGTGATAGTGGCTGACTCCCTTGCTACAGTAAGATCCGAATAAATAGTCTTTGCTTGTTCTCGTTTAGGTGGTCTTCATTTACTCCCATAAACCAAAAGTCTCCTTCTAGAATAAATGCACTTAACTGTGAAAAGGGAATTAATTAAATAAAATCTAATTAAATAATGGTACAGAGGGTACTTGAATTATCCCAGTGGTACAAAAATGAAGAGTTTGAAAACACTGCATTCTGTGCAAACCTTATGCTAGATGCTGTATTATATTCTGCACAAAAACTTGTAGGGGAATGTATGATAAGAATACACTGGGTGTGTTCACCTCAGACCTTTGCACGGGCTATTTCCTCTGCATGGAATGATTTCTCCCACTTTCATAAGATGGATCGCCCCTGCCCCCCTTTGGGTCATTGCTCAAATGTCTTTTCCTTTGTGAGCCCATCTCTGACTATTCCATTACTAGCATTACTAGCTAGTAATTACTAACTAGTATTACTAGCAATACTCTCTATTCTATCCTTCCCTCACACACACACAGTCCTCACCATCTTTCATGTTTTATTTTCACCACAACACTTACAATCATCCAATGTAACAGATATTTTATTTTTTTTTTTCCTCTTTTCTTTTTTCAACCCATTCCCGCAGCCTCCTTTCCCTTTGGCAACAACCAGCTTGGTCTCTGTTTCTATGAATCTTTTTCTGTTTTGTTTATTCATCTGTATTCTCTGTATTGTTTTTTTTAAGATTTCACATATAAGCATTATTATATAGTATTTTCTTTCTCTGACTTATTCCACTTAGCATAATACCCTCTAGGTCCATCCATATTGTCACAAATGGCAAGATTTCATTCTTTTTTATTGTTGAGTAATATTCTTTTGTATATACCAACTTTTATTTTAAGTCAATGAACACCTAGGTTGTTTCCATATCTTGACTATTTGTATTTTTTTCTCTGTAATATTTTATTTCCCTATACTAATAGGTTATCCCACAAGGGCAAGGATTTGCCCCTTCATTTTCTTTTCCCCTCTATGTTGAATCCTCAATACATAAAATAGTGCCTGGCACTAAGAAAGTTTTCAATAGGTATTTGTTAATTGAATGAAAGCAAGAAAGAATATTGTCAACTTCAAAATCAGTAGAATCCAAGCTCAACTTCAACTCTGTCACTAGCTGTAGTAGATATGGAGATGTGCCACCCAGGTCCCCTTCAAGGGGTGGCATATTGTCCCAGCTGTCAGCTCCTTCCGGGTTTGCTTCAGCTGTACCAAGTTGACAAAAAGGCAGCCAACACCCTGTGACTGAGTAGGAAGGTGCAGTAGTTTCAGCCCATGAGGTACCCTGATGGGCAGCATACCCTGGACAACACCCCCAGGTGTTGGCTTAGTCCTTCCTGTATCACATTTCAGCTTTTACCCAATCCTGTTCCCCCACCCCCACTTCCCTCTCACAGGGATTAACCCTTAATAAATACCATGTACTCCAAATTCCGTTTCAGCATCTGCTTCTGGAGAACAAACCTACAACAGTAGCTGAGTACCCGAGAATCCAACCTGTCACATCAACTAAGATTCCTACTCTCCTCAGCTTCCTTCTTCAAATTCTTCAAGGAGGTTCTGAACAGTTGTGACATATTGTTAGCAGCCAGCTCAGAAGCAGCTTGTACCTCTCGTGGTTTCTACATATTCCTGCAGTCCTCTGTGGACATGACCTAAGAATCATTCAATGTATCACAGGCTCTAGAGATGAAGTTTGAGCAGGCCCCAGGGAGCCTGCCCTGTGGGCACTCTAATCACAGCTTTCCTTCTACCACAGTGAAATGAGGGATCTTTGCCCTGCTGCCATTTATCTTCCTTCCCAGCTGCCACACTCAATATGAAAATGTGTGTTTCTATTTGCACCGTCCATCTCCAGGTTACAGTCCCCACAGGCACCCTTATGACTTTATGGCTGACAGAGCTCCGAGGAAGGCTTTAGGGCTCTCTAAATAAAAAATAGAAAAGTGAAATAATTTTTACAGCAATTGATCCTTTTTGTCTAGTGGATCTCACCCATTACTAATTCAGAGGCACCAGGCTGTTACGCAGTGGTTGCATGTTTCCATGACTAGCCAGCCACTGGGAAATGGCTAGGCAGGAAATTACAGAACAACCATTGAATGACTATGATAAGTCAGATTTCTGCCAGGATCAGTCCAATGACCTAGGGGTAAGAGACTTGAATCCCCTAAGATACAAAAAAATCATTAAAAAAAGTTTTCTCCATTCAAAAAGATGATCATATTTTAAAATATGTTTCAGATGGTGTTAGGCTAAATAGAAAAAGATAAGCTCAGAGAGCTTTTTTTTTAATTAAAATCAAATTATATGGGTGATGACTTTACAGATAAATTAGTTACAGTGCATATTATGGCTGTTCTCTTGACATTGAGTTGAGAATGACTCTGAATTAATCACAAGAGTCCAAACAAATGAATATCACAGTAGAAAAAAGGAAAGAAAAAAAGAGGCCAAATTACTTGTGAAAAAAACCATTGTCCCTTCTCAGGCCTCTTTCCTGTTCTGTGCTCTGTGGAATGGGACTAATATCACTTTGCCTGTCCAAGCATCACTGAGCTGACTGATATGTTTTCAGAGAACTTTGTAATCATCATCATTCATAAAATTCTCACAGTGTTAGGTGTTCTGTGAGTAAGAAACAGGAGACAGCTTTTCTCCACAACTTCTGTAGTAAAGACAGCTGTAGTAACCAGCTAGGCAATTAACTCACCAACATAAATAAGCACAATGCCCTTGACGTTGTCATTGCTCTTTCCTCATCTGTGATCCTCTATCGTCATTTCCTTCCCAAGACAGAGTCTCCTTATCAGGCACAACCCAAATGGCAGCAGCTGCCTGCCCAATGTGACACAGTCCTGCAGCACCAGCCGGTGATTGTTTCCATGAGGATGATGCTACTTAGCTGTCTAGGGAAGTGACTGAAAAAGAGTCTTGTTCCAATCCACAAAGGATAAGCCATGACATCCTAAAACAAATGTCTCTTCCATTGTGGGAACTGTGAGGTAGATGGGTTGGCCCACAACAGAAAGGGGACAAAAGGCTTAGGGAGGACACGGTCATGCCAATACAAATACAAACACTTGAAGAGCCACCGACTGCCTGGGGCATGGAAGACCTATTTATTTAATAAAATGCAGTGTTAGAAAAAGCAGACTCTTTGTGGAGGAAGTCATGGTAACCGTTTAAATGCTTAGTTAGAACAGAGACATACTGTAAAGAAGAGAGCCTGAGGTAATGGGAAAGGAGAAACACTAAAGTCTTCCTTCAGCTCCCTTTTCCCAACTAGGACCAATAATTTACATTATGTAAAAAGTATTATGGTATTTTTGCAATGTAATACATTTAATTTCAGATCTTCAGAATCTATGCCTTCCAAACTAAAGATGCCACTCTATTAGCAAATCATAAAATCAATGCAGTATATTTAAATTACATAATAGAATAGAATAAAATAAAAATATCAATGCATCATACTTAGTAAGGTATAATATTGGAACATTGTTTCAGTTAAAGTATCCATATATATATATATATATATATATATGAGTCTATAAGTGTGTGTGTGCGCGCGCGCCCACCTCTTGGGTAATGGTGTAAAATGTATTTGTTACTCTGAATCTTGGTAAAAAAATAAATAAATGTCACTATTCTAAATCAATTAGGAGAAGCTACTAACGCTACTACCTACCACACAAATATCAGGGCCTGGATTGCATCTCGCAGCTCTCCCACAGCCCAGCCATAAGCTGATGGAAAGCCACTTGGGAGCGGCACGCCTTCCTAGGAGGCACAGTGGTGGGAAGGCCTGTGACGAAATCATTAGAAGACGTGATTCCCCATGCTTTAGGCATTTCAATTAGAAGGAGGAGGATGGGATGGGAAGAAGGGAGAGGGAAGAGGATGGGGAGGCGGGGGAGAAGGAAAAAAATTTTATAGGCACCAAACACTCCCCAAGACTCACCTGATACTTCAGATACATTCAGTTAAGTGTTGTGTATCTAACATCCATTTCTGCACCCAGTGCCCTCATACAAATACCTCCTTCTATTTAAAATGCCTAACAGCACACTTTACTAAGTGTGCTGTTAGACATTTTCAGACTAAGACAATATTCAGACTTCCAGAGTTTGTCTGAATTCTTGCCATGTAACCATATGAAAAAGAAAAGAACTTTTAATGTGTACTTTGAGCAGAAAAGAGATCCTTAACCCCATAAGAATTCAGAGGTCCATGAAATTGGATGAGGGAAAATATTATATCTTTAGATACAGAGATATGATTGATTATTTAGCAGGTACTTCCAATGTAAATATAAGCCACAAGAGTACTTGTGACTTTGTCAACAGTGAGAATCATAATTATTTTTATAGTAGATGACAATTATTGCAGATATTCAGATACCTTGTTTATATTTATTACTAATTCCAAGTCTGAGTCATTATTAGACTTCCTTTACATCTTGTTATTTAATGTATTAATAAAAAGGAACAGTCCTTGCAATTTTTTAATTTTGGTAACTGTATTTCAATGTAATTGGTTTCCTTTGTAATCTTAGGTATTTAATTTTATGCATTTTAAAGCATTATTCTGAGACATCTATAGTATCCAGACTACCCTAAAGGGGTCCATGGCATAAAAATGTTTATGTGTTTAGAAAGACTAATTAGAAAGAGCAGTACAGAAAGAAGCATAATTACAACCCAGAACAATCAGTCATGGAGGCTGAAAAAATTGGAGTAAATTATTGGGGCTATTTACAGTAGAAAAACTTGAACTAACTAGAAGATCTTAAAAGCACCTCTAAATTCTCCCCACTGGCAAGGCTAATGGAAGACAATGGAGAAAGTAAACCAATATTTAGGGTCACCTTGGCTACCTGAGACAGAGCTCCTGGCACTCGGGCACCAGGAGTGGGGACAAGTTGGTCCTGGGGAACAAGCTTGCATACTGGTGGGCAGCCATGGCCACTAATAAGCTACCTCTGTGGGGAAAGGCCACAAATGTCATTTTGATCAGCCTGTAGACTGCTCCAGATACCTTGCAAACTATAGTGTGAATGGTGCAGATCCAGGGACTGCCAGGAATTCTGACTTTGTGGACATCCTCAGCCATGCTATGCTTCACAGAGATTACCACTTAATCCTCTAAAGTCATCCTATAAGGAAGATTCTATAATTTTAGGTTCTATTTCACACCTTGAAGAAACTGAGGCTTAGAAGGGCTACTTAGGTTTGCCAGAGTAACAGAGCTATCCACACACAGAGTCAGACATGGATCCCAGGTGCCTCGTCCAGACCCTGCACTTTCCATTACTCTACGATAGTGTCCAGTCCCCAGCTTCAGCAGGGACAGATCTCTGGGGCCCAGAGAAGTAAAACTGCCTCCTATGTAACGTGGCTTCAGACACTGCAAACTGCACTCATGCTAGAAAGTCAGTGTATTAGTCATCTCATGTTGACCTGAAAAAAAACAAACAAACCATATACTGAGTGACTTAAACAATAAACATATATATCTCTCAGTTCTGAAGGCCAAAATTATGTCTAAGATTCAAGAATATTTCTAAGATTATTCAAGATTATTTCTAAGTCCAAGATAATCATGCTGGAAGGTTCAGTTCCTGGTGACAGTCTGCTTCCTGACTTGTAGATGGTGACCTTTTCCCTGTGTCCTCACATGGCAGACAGAGAGCTCAGGTGGCCTCCTCTTCTTTTAAGGACATTAAGTCCATCACAAGAGTTCCACACTCATGATCTCATTACTTCCCAAAGATCCCATCTCTAAATATCATCACACTGGAAATGAGGGTTTTAACATATCATTTTGGGTGGGGACATGAATTAGTCCACAACACTCAGCTAAGTAAGTTTTGTCTGGGAAAATCAGAACACAGGAGTAGGGCAGCAGATATATTCTATCCTGACCCTATAAGTAGTGGATTTAATTTCCAAGTCTGCACCTTCTCCCCAAAGGAAGAAGAGATCCTGAAGAGAGAGGATCAAGAAGGAAGACAAGACTACAGTAGCCCCCCCCTTATTGTTGGGGGATGTGTTCCAAGACCCCAGTGGATGCCTGGAATTCACAGATAGTACCGATCCCATTATGTATTGTTTTACCTTATACATACATACCTATGATAAAGCTTAATATATAAATTAATCACAGTAAGATATTAACAACAGATTAATAATATAGAATAACTATAAAATATACTTTAATAAAAGGTATGTAAATGTAGTCTCTCTCAAAATTTTACACTGTACTCACCCTTCTTCTTCCTGTGATGATATGATGAGATGAAGTGGGGTCAATGACGTAGGCATTGGGACACAGCAGCATTAGGCTACGTTGACCTGCACGTATCAGAAAGAGGACTGAAACTAGACTAAATTTCCTTTTCCTTCTTCACAATTTCACAGACTGAAGATATGTTATTATCTAACCTCAAGAACTTTCACCTCTTCACTTAAAGAAGACACTTTATGGCTTCTCTTTTGCATGTCAGAATGGCCAGAATCATTACTCTTGCACTTTGGGGCCAATATTAAGTAAAGTGAGGGTTATTTGAATACAAGCACCAATCTGATAACCCAGCCGGCCACTACCTGACTAACCAGCAAGGAACATATACAGCGTCGATAGGCTGGACAAAGGTATGATTCAAGTCTGGGCCAGGATGGAGCAGGACATCAAGAGATCTCATCACACGGCCCAGAACAGCAGGACACTGGAGGCATGAGATTTTATCACGCTCCTCTGAATGGTGTCCAATTTAAAAAGTATGAATTGTTTATTTCTAGAATTTCCCATTTAATATTTTTGGACCATGGTTGACTAAAAGCACAGAAAGCAAAAGCATGGATAAGTGAGGATTGCTGTACTCTCTCCCGGTCTGTGTAGGGGGTGGGGATGGGGAGGAGGGTATGTAAATATAGAAACAGGTCCTGTCTAGCACAGAGAGGCCTGGCACTGTTTCCCATATCCTTTCCATGGTTCTTTCCCAGGTCTCAGATAGCTTCCTAATATACAGATGCTGATCAGTACTCTGCTGGTCTGTGTGACTCTCTTCTTCCTTGTACCCTCTCAGGAAATCTCACTGCCTTGGTCTCCCTGGACTTGCAACTCCATTTTCTCAGCCTGGGACATCTGTCAGGCTCCACCTGGGTTCATCCTCTCTGTGCTGAAACCTGGACACTTGCTAGACACAGTTATCCGGGGCAACCATACAACTCACCTTTCTTATTTCTTACCTCTCAAGAATCACTGTTCTTTGTTGCCTGGATGACCAGTATCTTGAAAAGCATTGTGTCATATATTTTGTCTGACTTATTTTGGTGGCAGAGTAAATTTTTTACTTAAATTCTTTAGTCAAAATTTCCTACTGGATATCATTGAAAACTGTTTCCTATGGTTTTACTATAGTCTTTACTGAAGGCAAATTTTCAAAACTGGGGTTAAATAAGAGTTTTTTCCTTACTAGTTATCCTTACATTAAAACTTCCATTACCTAAAATATTCTACGAGAATGTCCAACACCGTAGGAATTAAGAAACTGTGGCAGGCTGGTGGGCAATACACCCAGCCTATAACTTTTGTATCTTTGAATCAACTAATTTATGTAGTGGGGTTAAGGTAGGATGACAAGAAGAAAAAAGAGACTGACTCTAGAAGGAATATTCCAGTGGTCCACAGCCCCTAACCACTAGCGCCTGGTAGGTCACACAGCCCCTCTTTCAAGTCAGTGGGGTCCCATCAGTAGAACTGATACAGCTACTACTTATTTATCAGGGATGCTGAGAAGATTAACCAGAATCAGTTAATCCACTGTTTTCACAAAGTGTTATGTTCTTGTTACATTATGAAAATTACCCAGAAACTACACTAATGATGTGCTGTTGAACTCAGAAAATGAGAATGTCAACAAACAACATAAAAATGAAAGATACTGCACTACGAAATGTATCGCGACCATTTATTCTGTCAGGCAAAATCGGGTTCCTCTTATTTAGGACAGACGGCGCTGTGGCGTACCAGCAGAGTATATATTTTATGGGTAGTAATAAAGTCTTATTAGTATAAAATCTCATTACAACTAATGATGCTTAAATCTCTCTTTTGAAGGAGGTGAGGTTGTCTGGCTCTGGAGGCAGTTGGCAGGTAGATGGGTTGATAAAGTGAGGAGAATTCAAAAAGGTAAACTGCGTCATTAGGCCCGGCCTGGCTCCCCGTCTCTGCCTCGCACTCTCACAAGTGCAGCCCCTTGACCCTCAGCCTCAGAGGCCCCTTCTCTCTCCGGCCTCGCGGTCAGTGGTTCCCAGAGCGTGGCCCCAATCGGGAGCCTCAGCACCATTCAGGGATGTGTTACGTAGGCACATTCTCAGGCCCCACTTGAGACCTGCAGATCAGAAGTGCTAGGGGTGAGCCCAGCAATCTGTATTTTAACAAGTCCTCCAGGTGATTCCGATGCATGTGGAAATGCGAGTACTACGGCCCTATCACATTGTCCTCTTATTCTCGTCCCTTGCTGTGTTCACTGGGATGTATCTGTCTTAGTCTGCTCAGGCTGCTATAACAAAATACCACTGACTGGGTAGTTTATAAATAACAGAAATTTATTTCTCATAGTTCTGGAAGTTGGAAGTCCAAGATCAGGGTGCCGGCGTGGTTGCGTTCTGGTAGGGCCCTCTTCCGGTTGCGGACTGCCAGCTTCTCACTGTGTCCTCACTGGGAAGAAGGGGCAAGGGAACCCTGTCAAACCTCTTTTGTAAGGGCAATAACCTCATTCATGAGGGCAGCCCTCGTGACCTAATCCCCTCCCACGGCCTCACCTTCTAACACCGTCACCTTGCGGTTTCAACATATGAATTTGATGGGAACACAGCCCATAGCATTACCTTTCTTCCATTCTGGCTGCGTGTTAGAAAGATCTGTGGGACAATTTAAAATCCCTATGCTTAGGATAAGAATGAGACCAAATAAATGCAAATGGAGGGGAGAGGCAGACAGCCATATCTTTATACTCTCCCCAAGGGATTCTCAGGTACAGCCAACGTGGAGAACCGCTGTGTGGGTGAGGCCTGACCTCCAGCAAGATGCAGATAAGCCGCAGATCCACTCTGCACTCTGAAATGGTCCCAGGCAGGCTCTAAGTTCAGGCTTATAGGTCTCGGTCTGATCGCTGAATTCCTGCCCCCTTCCTCTACGCAGGCCCTAGTTTGCTCCCATGTCCCGGTAAATGAGCCTCTGCTAAGACCCCCGTCCTAATCTGACTAGAGCTGCGGCCCCACGGGAAGAGGTGTGCTGCGTGGGAGTGTGCTGACTCTGGGGTCATATACATTGAATCCTGGCTCTCAACTGCTCTGTGTGACATTGGCTAAGCTACTAAGAATAAAAATCACATAAAATTCCACTACCATGAAAAAGCCACAAAGTAACATTTTATGGCCAACCTTAATACATTACTTTATGCATGTACATACAAGGTTCTCTGTATACATATCTGAAGTACTAAATAAATGAAATTCTGTAACATGTTATTTTCATTAGCGTAGAGAACGTCCCTATGCCCCTTTCTTTCTCACCCCACCCTCTACATTCCACTTCTTTTCTCTCCCTCAGCCAGGAAACCATTATTCATAATCTAGTGTGATCTTAATTCTTTTCTCATGTTTGCATAATGACATACAAATACATACACATATGTAAAGGGTTTTTCTCCCACTCTTTGTTATTTTTTAACTGAATACAGAGCAAGGTAAAAGTAGGTTTACAGTTGTGAGTATTCAAAACATAAAGTTTATTCTTGTATTATTATTTATTAATTATTGTATTATTTTCCATATGAACAATTGTAAACCTGCTTTGGCCCATCCTGTATATAACTTCCATTTCCTACTTAAAAAATATATTTAACTCCCTCCAAACTAGTACATAGATCTATATACAACTAACACATTCTTTTTGTTGGTTACATACTATTCCATCCTTTGAACTGTGTGTATGTGTTAACTTATTTCTAGAAAAATGTTACAATAATTATTCAGGGTAAAGGAGATATACACACATATATTCCTCTATACTAGAGCTCCATTTCTATGGAACAGGATTTCTGGAGTAAGATCGCTGGGTCAAGTCACATGTATACTTCCATTTATTGCAGGTATTGCCAGATTACATTCCAAAAAAGCTGTAACAACTCACATTTCCAGGATCGATGAATGAGAGCACCCTTCCCCCATCCTTGCCAGCAGTGGATGTTATCCTTTTTAATTTTTGCCAATTCAATCAATGGCTGAAAATGAGAACTTGGTTAATTTGCATGTCTCTGATTACTACTGAGATTTAAAAATTTTCATATGTGCATTAGTCATTTTGGACTTGCTTTTATGTGAATTACCTCTTCACAACTTTGTCAAGTTTTTCTATTGGGGTGTTTGTCATTTGTTATGAGTTCTTTGCTAATTACAGATATTTATCTTTTGTTCATCTAACAGAATGCACATTTTTCACTGTGCCTCTTCTGTCTTTTAATTTTATTTATGAAATTTGTGTCCTATCATTTTGTAATGCAATCATATATGTCTATTTTTTTTATAGTTTTTGACTTCTATGTTTTTGTTCAAAGGATCGCCTTAAAATGAGTTTTATTCATGTTCATCTAAGATTTTTATTTTTAAAAGAATCAATGTTTGATGCAGCTGGTATTTATTTGTATGTATTATGTAAAGTAAGAGGTGTCTAGCAACCCACAACACCTGCACCTGCCTCACTGAGGGAGGAAAGCAACTGCAGAAGGTGCTCCTCTGTTTCACCCCGGACTACACAACAAGCCAGGCACTGACCTCAGGTGGCCCACAGACGTTGGGGCTTCGGGGAGCAGCAGGAGGTGGAGGTATGGCACTGAGACTGCAAGTCCGTGGACATACTCTATTGTCTCATCAGACTTTACTTACAAAACACAAATTCAAAGATAAAAATTAAGAATTTCAAGATACTATATAGTGCATTAAACCTCGATTGCAGCATTCTTGTAAATGCCAGCCCTTGTACCACTGCACTGGGCACACATTCATGAAGCCCACCCTGCCATTGACATTCAGCTGGGATAAGTCCCAATTCCTTGTTTTTTTGTACCTCCCCAGCGTTTCCTAAGTGACCAAGCTCCTGTGGCTCAGTTCCTAGCTGGCTTAATAAATGCGCTTTTTCTGGCTGCCTTTCCTTTGCATCACGTCCCCACTCTCCTCTCAGTGTGCTACTCTTCCCACATCAACCTACTACTTGCACTGGAATCTTGGTTCCGAATCTGCAGGGTACTATTTTGAGTGCTTTTATTTGTTCCCTGAACTAATAGATTCTGTGGAAGTAAACAAAGACCGCCCACATGAGAGTAAAAACTACTTGTGGGTAGCAAGAGAATCAGTCCAAGTCACCAGCACTTGCATTTGGCAGAGATTCAAATCAAAGGCAAATGAAGGAGTGGGAAAGCTTCTCGGTGGCTGAAGGTGAACGTTTGCCCCCATGAGAGATTGTTGGCATGGGGAAGCTGGAGGCAGGCTGACAGAAGAGGAACAGACCAGGTTGTTGTCTTTCTTGTTGTAGCCACTGCTGCTATAATATTTTTATCAGGTTTTATAGTATTAAATTGTGCTGGCTTCATAAAAGAAATTGGGGTGCTTCCCATATATTTTCTGAGCTCAGGAATAATTTTAATTATATCAGAAGTATCTATTCTTTAAGGGTTAGTTGGAACCTAGCTAAGAAACCATCTGGCCCTGAGGTAGGTCCTTAATCAGCTTGCCCCTCTCTTAACAGTACTTGGTCTGTTCAAATTTCCCATCAGTGTGGTGTATTTGGGTCCCTTGTATTTTGCAGTGAATTTATTTAATTTTTCTAGGTTTTCAAATTTTCTCCCACAGAGTGAAACTTAGTATGTGTAATAATTATATTGTCAACATCATTAGTCATCTAGCATGTTTTTCTTTTTTTATTCCCTAATCAGGCTCATAAAGAAATGATCTAATTGGACTAGTCAAATAACAAGATTATGGACATATTTATGTAGCATTTTATTAGAAATCTTATTAACATTATCAATTCCCTCTTCCCATATTCTCTTATTGTTCTCTAATTTCTTAAGACAGATCCTTAATTCCTTGTATTTTAGTCTGTCTGCAATAGTAAACATAATTGGGATTATTTACATGTATCTCTAAGTACAGGTTTGGTGTGTTCCAAAGATCTTTGGGTTTATTGTCATCTTTTTCATAGTTTTTAATGTAGTCGGTAGTGTAGTGTAGAGGCTTTAATTTTCAAGACCGAATTTTCATTTACTTTCTTTTTGTTTATGATAAGAAATATGGCCTACAAAGCCCTGCATTTTTTACCTGGTAGAAAGCAGGTAAGGGATTAAATGAGAAAGTGATTGACCTTGAGCAGAAAGTAAGGGCTAAATACATGACTGTGATACGAGAAGACAGCAGATGATAAAAGATGGAAAATGCCTGCCTTGTATCACTTCTACCTCAAAGCATGTAATACGCGGAACTCACATTGGGGTTGAGCCTTGTAACCTAACCTACTGAGAAATTTCCCTGGGAAAGACAACATAATGCCTCTCTGGATTTTCTAATTCTTCAGCCCTAGGTTCCCTGTTATTGAGTTGCCTTTATTTGCCATGTAGGCACTATTCAGAGGTAGTCTAACTTAGTGAAAAAGAGCTCGTGCTCTGTGGTCAGACAGCCTGGTTTCAAATCCTAGCTCTGTCCTTACTGGGTATACATAATTTCTTGATGATTTATTCAACCTATATCTTGGTTTCCTTTCCTGAAATACAAGGGTAACAACAATTACAATTAGAATATAGTGAAATAATATGTGTGTTAGTCAGAAATCTTTAAATCTACTTCAAGAAATAAAAATGAGGCCCACAAAAATTGCTAATTTCAGGTACAGATGGATCTACATGTTCAAACGATGGCAATAGGTCCTCAGTCCTCTCACTATGGAATAGGCTCCCTCATCCACCTGGGGAACTATAGCCACGGGTGGCTACTGACCATTCCAATTTAGCAACTCAATAAAAATAGAGGTTGTCATTCTCTATCCATTTCTCTATTAATTCTGAGGGAGAAATTTAATTGGCCCTCCTTGAATTACATGTGAAAATTCAAGAATCACAAGATCACATATGCAGTCCTTATAATAATCACTAACTAAATGGGATTCAATCTAATAGGTCCATCCCTGTGGCTGAGACAAGTGAGGGAAACCCTGAGGACTGAGATAGGAGCACTTCCCAAAAGAAAGTTACCAGAAAGGAAAGGAAAAAGGGAAAACAACAGAAAAAAACTTCCTTATAATTTGTGAAACACTTAACACAGTGATTACATATATTAAGGACTTAATTCATATTATCCATCTAATTATTACCACATATTGGAACTCCCTGATTGTATTGGATGCCAGGTAATAGCTATGGCTCCAGACTAAACCTCCTCCAGTGCCAGAACGAGGGGTGTTCCCCTGCCCAAAACCAAACTGCCACTGGGTCTCATTTTAGTTCTAGGTCTCTTCTAATCTATTCTGCCCTATGCAATTAAATCCTGCTAAAAGTATAAGCAATATTTTAAAAACAATGATATAGGTGATTCTCTACACACACAAAAGTTTCTAACATGCATTCTCCCAGTGAATCTACTTCATTCATGTTAGGCTTAATTATTAAAATTTAAATTATTTCTCTTCATATTGAAATAACTTACTGGTATTGTCCGTCCACTAGAAAACTAAGCAGAAATAGAAAAAAACAGATGTTTTCAAATACTGGAAATTGGCAGCACAGGACTGAGTTCTTTTAGAAAAAGTGCAGATGAGATGAGCTCTAGGTTCACCCTGTCCTGCCGAGCAGTACTTTTCTGCTCACGACAGACAGGAAAAACCCAAGCATGTTATAGCAGTCATGCTGAATTGTAAATTGATAAGACATAATTTGGAGTTTGAGGAGAATGACACAGCTGAAATATTTGGGACAGGGTGCAGTATAAGAGGGAGGACTTCGAAGAAAGTGCTCGAGAAATCTACATAGCAATCCCATTGAGTCTGTTGAATTCAAGCTCCATCAGACCAGGGAAAAAAACTACCAAGAAGTTGTGAGCTAAACCATTCCCAGAGCTTAGACAGAACTAAGAGATGGTTGTGTCCCAATCAGCCAGAGCAAAAAATCTTGTTGAAAACTTCACACATGGAGTAGAAATCTCTGGAAAGTCATGACTTGGTACCAACCTAGACATACATGGACAATAGTGTGGTGATTGCTGGGGGTATAAGGGGACTAAATGGTAATGGAAAAAAATACAATAAAGATTAAAATGAAAACTGTAAAACAAAACTAGAAATGATAGTGCTAATCTACCAGTCACTTAACTTACTAGCAAAATGAAGTTTGAAATTATTTAAAGAAAGACAAAATCCAAATACTCAACACTAACATTTACAATGTCCTAGATCAAATAAAAAATTACTAGAGCTGCAAAAATGAGAAAAGTGTTACCCGTAACAAAGAGACTAAACAGTAATTAATATCAGACCCAAAAGTTGCAGAGATGATGAAATTATTAGGCAAAGAAATTAAAACATCTATTATGCACAAGGATTTAAAGAAAAACATGACCACAATAAGAATAAAATTGGAAATTATAAAAAAAGAACTGAATAGGGACTTCCAGCCAAGATGGAGATGTAGGCAGATACAGTTTGCCTCCTCGCACAACCAAAAGAAGGACAACAAATTTAAAAACAAAAAATAACGAGAACTGCCAGAAAATCAAACTGTATGGAAGTCCAACAAACAAGTAGCTAAAGAAGAAACATCTATCAAGACTGGTAGGAGGGGCAGAGATGGGCAACCAGGGCAGAGAGGACTCACAGCAAGGCAGCAGCTGGCAGACCAAGAAGGCGAGGTGGCAGCTGGAGAACCAGGCAGGTGAGGCAGCGGCTGGTGGATTGGATGGTCCCATATTTGCATGCGGATAAACTGTTAGGAACAGCTGGGGAATGAGACAGACTGTGCAACCCAGGGTTCCAGTGCAGGAAAAGAAAGCCTCAAAACCTCTGGAGGTAAAAATCTGTGGAGGTTGCAGTAGCAGGAGAAACTCCCAACCTCATAGGAGAGTTCACTGGAGAGACCCATGGGGTCCTAGAATATACACAAACCCACTCACCCAGGAATCAACACCCACCCAATTTACTTGTGGGTAATGGGGGAAGTGACTGAAAGCCAGCAGAGAGTCCAGCAAGTAGCATTGTTCCCTCTCTGACCCCTCCCCCATGTACAGCATCACAACACCGCGACATGGGTTGCGCCACCCTGGTGAATAACTAAGGTTCCACCCCTTCCAACCTAACAGGCATTCTGAGACAAAGAAATATGGCCTAAATGAAAGAACAGATCAAAGCTCCAAAAATAGAACTAAGCCATGAACAAACAGCCAACCTATCAGATGCAGAGTTCAAAACACTGGTAATCAGGATGCTAACAGGATTGATTGAGTATAGTCACAAAATGGAGGAGAAAATGAAGGCTATGTAAAGTGAAATAAAGAAAAATATACAGGGAGCCAACAGTGAAGGGAAAGAAACCGATCTGGAGCAGAATGAAGAGATAAACATTCAATCAGAACAGAATGAAGAAACAAGAATTTTAAAAAATGAGGAGAGGCTTAGGAACCTCTGGAACAACTTTAAACATTCCAACGTCTGAATCATAGGGGTGCCAGAAGGAGAAGTGGAATATCAAGAAATTGAAAACTTATTTGAAAAAATAATGGAGAACTTCCCCAATCTGGCCAATAAAATAGACTTGACCAAGAAGTCCATGAAGCTCAGAGTCCCAAAAAAGTTGGACCCAAGGAAGCACACACCAAGGTACATCATAATTATTTTACTCAAGATTAAAAATAAGGAGAGAATATTAAAAGCAGCAAGAGAAAAGGAGACAGTTCCCTACAAAGAAGTTCCCATAAGACTATCAGCTGACTTCTCAAAAGAAATCTTATAAGCAAGAAGGAGCTGGAAAGGAGTATTCAATGTCAGGAAAGGCAAGGACCTACATCCAAGATGACTCTATCCAGCAAAGCTATCATTTAGAATGGAAGGGCAGATAAAGTGCTTCCCAGATAAGATCAGGTTACAGGAGTTCATCATCACCAAGCCCTTATTATATGAAATGTTCATGTAATATTTATATGTTTAGTTTTATATAGATAGATATATAGTTATATATATAACTAAATAAATGTTTACAAATGCGTGTATATATATATATATATATTTATATTTATATAACTAAACAGAACTTCTAAAGATGAAAAACGCAGTTTCCAGGTGTACTTAACATATCAAATGCCACAGAAGAAAAATGCTCATGAACCTTAGAACATAAAAATAGAAGCTATCCAAAATAAAGCAGAGAGAGCACAGAGTATAAAGGAAGTTAACAAACCTCCGTGAGCTGTGGGATAATAACAAACAGCCCAACATAGGTGCAATTAGAATCCCAGAAGGGGAAAGGGGAAAAAAGAGAAGCAGAAGAAATATTTAATGAAATACTAGCAAAATTTTTTCTAATCTTGATGAGAAAACTATAAACCTTAGATACACAAAACTCAATAAACTATAAGCAGGATAAAAACAAAAGAAAACTATATCAAAGCTCATTATAAACACATTACTGAAAATCAAGGACAAAAAGAGGTTTCTGAAAGCAGCCAGAGGGAAAATACATCACCATGTACACCTTAAAATACGTATTTCTTCTTAAGATGAGAATATGTCATTGTTTTACTTCAGGTCTTTTTTTCTCCAGATTTATTGAAGTATAATTGGGATACAACATCATGTTTGTTTAAGGTATACACATGCTGATTTGATACACATATATAATAAGAAATTATTACCAAAATAAGGTTAGTTAATACATCCATCTGCTCACATAGTTACACCTTTTTTTGTGTGCAGTGTATATACTTTGTATTTGTCAATTATACTTCAATAAAGCTGGGGGACAAAAAGCTTTGGGGGGGGCACACAAATTAGAGAAGCAGAGATAAGAGTGACAGTGAAATTTTCATCGGAAAATACGCAAGAAGGAAGACAATGCTATGACACGCTTAAATTGATGAAAACAAAACAACAAATAAAGACCCTTCAACTTAGCATTTTATATCTATTGAGAATACCCTTCAAAAATAAAAGGAGAAATAGACACTTCAATTTCATGTTAACAAAACCTAAGTAAAATGTACTGTCAGCATCTGTACTACAAAAAGAGTACAGGTGGGAAAAAAAATCATACCATATGAAAATATATACAAAGAGTAGTAAAAAGTGCTGGAACTGAAAAATACATAGGTAAAAATAAAATTATTTTTCTCTTTTTTATTAAGGTTTAATTTCCATATAACTCTGTTTAAGCTTAAGGTATACAACATATTGATATGATACACTTATATGTCACATTATAATATGTTTTTCTCATTTTTAATTTTTTAAGATTATTGACTTTGGTAGTAATAACAAAAAGTGTATTGTGAGGTTTACATGTAGAAGAGAAGTCACAAGACAATTATACAAAGGATGAGAGAGGGGAAATTAATTATATCTTTGTAAAATTCTTATATCACACATAATATGATATGATACTACTTGTAAAATGTGACAAGTTAAGGGTACATACTATAAATATAAGTTACTACTTAAAAAAATAGAACAAAAAGGTATAGCTAATAAGCCAATAATGGAGACAAATATGTAATGTTAAAAAAAAATACTCAATCCAAAATAAGTTAGGAAAAGGAGATACAAGGAAAAAAAAGCAGAAGAAGCAACTACAAACCAGTAACAAGATTATAAACTAAACCTAACCATACTGAGAAATATAAAAATGTAAATGGTTAAGCACTCCATTAAAAGGCAGAGGTTGTCCAGCAAGATTTTTAAAGCAATCTTCAATTTTACATTATCTACAATAAACTCACTTTAAATATAAAGAGACAAGTAAAAGTATCATAAATGACATACTATCTTACCCAAATCATGAGAAAATAAGAGTGACTCCATTAATATCAGCAAACTATGCTTTAGGACACAAAATATTGCCAGAGGTAAAGAGTGTTGTTTCATAATGATTAAAAGGCTAATGTATTAGAAGACATAAGAATTCTAAATGTGTCTGCACATAATTATTACAATTTCAAAATATATGGAGCAAAACTGACAGAACTTAAAGGAGGCATAGACAAATCTATAATTATAGTTGAACATATTCATACTTCTGTCTTATAATTGATAAAACAAATAGAAAAAATCAGCAAGAATAGAAAAGACTAGAAGGAAACTATCAATCGATTTGTTTTAATTGAGAGTTACAGAACACTACACCCAACAGCTGCAAAAGAGACATTCTCCTAAAGTACACATGAAGATTCACCAAAATGACTATAGATAGGTCATAAAACAAATCTCAATAAACTTAAAAAGTAATACAATTTTGTTTCTGATTATAGTAGGATTAAATTTTAAAATAATAGTACATAAAAGCACCCAACAAACTAGGAATAGGAGGAAACTTCCTCAATGTGAAATGAACATTTATGAAAAAAAAACCACAGCTGATGTTATACTTAATGACGAAAGACCCTGGGCCAGCAGGTAGCTCAGTTGGTTGGAGTGTCATCCTGATACACCAAGGTTGTGGGTTTGATCCCCAGTCAGAGCACATACAAGAAACAACCAATAAATGCATAAATAAGTGGAATAACAAATATTTCTCTGTCTGTCTCTCTCTCTCCCTCGCTCATCAACAAATGAAATAATTTCTTTACAAAATGATGAGAGACTAAACGTTTTCCCCTCTAAGATCAGGAGCAAGACAAGGATTCCTCTTTTTGCCAATTCTATTCAACGTTGTACTGGACATTTTAATGAAATGATTTTCTTCCCCCAACAATAAATAAAAGGCAGTCAATTTTGAAATTAATAAGTAAAATCTTGATTCACAGATTTTATTACTTTACATATAGAAAATCTTAAAGAATCTGCAGAAAACTATTATTGAAGTTAATAAACAAATTCATCAAAGTTGCAGGACACAAATCAATATGTAAAAATCAGTTGTATTTGTATAGCAATAAACAATCCAAAAAGGAAATTAAGAAAACAATACCATTTACAATAGCATCAAAATATCAAAATACTTTGGAAAGAATAACCAATAAGCTACAAGACTTGTACACTGGAAACTACAAAACATCACTGAAATGGATAGACATATAGTTGCAAAGAAATAGAAAAGAATTCAGGAATAAACCCATACATCTATGGTCAATTGATTTTCAACATGAGTGCCAAGAACATATGATGAGAGGCAGACTCTGTCCCACAGAGCCGCTCTGGGTCGCCATGGATGGGGAAATAAAATAAGTCATTCCAGACACTTCTCAGTCTGCCAGGGAAAGGGGGTGGCGATTCCCTCTAATGGAGAATGCCCTGGGCCCCTGTGTCCAATGGCTTCTATTGAAAGTGTTATCAATGGGGGCTAGGTAGTAGGAATGTACAGGTAATCTCATTACATCAGTATGTTAATGTTTACAGAGAATAGGTGATGTTTGAGGAAGACAAAGGGCAAGAACATACCAATTTGCATGAGTCCGAGATGAGTAAACATAAGAGCACCAAATGGTTTAGGGTCAGGGTCTATGAATAATGTAAACTTCCTTCCCAGCATGAGCTGATTAACATAACTTTAGGAAAAACAAAACATGCTTCAAAGACAGTAATTTACTTCTAGGCCTGATTTCCCACGGGAACCACCCAATCCAGTTTAGGGTTGCCTCTAGTATTGTTTCCAGCCTGAGCCAGGCAGGCGGAGCAGAGCAGCCAAGAGATAAGGAGACTTCTTTCAGATAGAATGAGGACTCCCGCCATATCAAAGCTGAGGGGTGAGGGTCTTTTGCCCTTTCTCCACGTCCCCCAAGTCCTTCCCTGATGGCCCCTGTGCAACTGTGCCTGTCTTAGGTTATCCCTGACATCGAGGAGTCTTACCCGTCATTAACTAACTAGTCATCCTCCAGGGCCAAGCAGGGTGATGTGAGGGAGGCAGGGGGACAGGTTTTGTCTCTTCAGTGGCCTATTTCCCAAGGCCTCCTTGCTCAGCTCCAGCCTTGGGTCCCTCTCACCTGTCAGTGAACCTACAGTCCCTGAAACCAGGCAGGACGGTTCCCAACAAACATACAATAAGGAAAGAATAGCTTCTTCGACAAGAAGAACATAGGAAAATTTTTATAACTATAGGCTTGATAATATATTCTTAGATACAACACTAAAACACAAGAAACAAAAGAGAAAAACATAAATTGAACTTCAACAAAATTAAAAACTTTTGTACATCCAAAGACACTACAAAAAAAAGTAAAAACACAATGCACTGAATGGAATAAAGTATTTATAAATTATATATCTCATAAGAGTTTAGTATCCAGAATATATAAAGGACTCAGAGCTCAACAGCAGAAAATGAGTACCTTATTTTAATCATGAGCAAAAGACTTGAATAGACTTCTTACCTAAGAAGTGATCAATAAGTGAGCAATCATTACATGAACAGATGTTCAACATCATTAGTCATTAGAGAAATGTAAAATAAAACCATTATTAGACACCACTTCACATCCACAGGGATGGCTAGAACTTAAAAAAACAAAAAATAAGTATTGGCAAGGATGTGAAAAAATTGAAACCTCTGTGTCTTGCTGCTAGAAATGTAAATGGTACAGCCACTATGAAAAAGTTTTGTGGGTCCTCAGAACAGTTAAACAAATAATTACCATATGACCCAGAAATTCTACTCCTAGACATATACCCACCAGAATTAAAAATGGTTATTTAAACAAAACTTCCATGCAAGTAGCCAAAAGTTGGAAATAATCCAAATGTCCTTCAACTGATGAATAAACAAAACTATATCTACATAGTGGAATATCATTTAGCTATAAAAAGGAAAGAAGTATTGATACATGCTCCAATATGGGTGAACTGTTAAAACATTGTGCAAAGTGAAAGAAGCCAGACATAACAGGCTGTTCATTGTTTGATTCAATTTTGATATGAAATATCCAGAATAGGCAAATCTATAGAGACAGAAAAGATTAGGGGTTGCTATGGAAAGAGAAAAATGGAAAGCTGCTGCTTTAAGAGTGCCGGGTTTCCTTCTGAGATGATGAGAATGTTTTGGAATTAGATAGCAGTGATGGCTACGTTCTAAACGTTCTAAATATGCTAAATGTCAGTGAATTGTATACTTAGAAATGATTGATGTTACATTACATGAATTTTACCTCAATAATAAATCAATAGCAAAAAGAAAAGTGGAAGATCCCCAATTGTTTAGAAATTAAACAAAACACCTCTAAATAACCTCTGAGTCAAAGAAAAAAAAATAAAAATTAGAAAATATTTAACTGAGTGATAGTGAAATGATAGCATATCATAATTTTAAAGATGCAGCTATAGAAGTGCTTAGATTAATATTTATAATTTTAAATGCTTATATTGAAAAAGAATAAAAGTCTAAACCAATGATCTAAGCTTCTAGCTTAATAAGCCACAATAACAGGAACAAATTAAACCCAGAGTAAGGAAAATGAAAGAAATTATAAAGATAAGAATGGAAATCAATAAAATAAAAATTTAAATAGAGAAATTCAGTGATATAATAAGGTGGTTTTTTAAAAATCAATACATTTTATGAACTTCTAAATAGTCTAATCAAGAAAAAAAGAGAAGACACAATTTAACAATAAGAATGAAAGAAGGGACATTATTACAGATCCTACTTACATTAAAAGGATACAAAGAGATCATCACGAACACCTTCATGCTAATAAATTTGACTACATAATTTTTTAAAGACGCTGGCAGATTTTATTTTACAATAATAGTTCTCATTCCACTTATTCCTCCAGAACTTCCCTGCCTCCCTTGAAGAGAGAGAATCCCTGTCTCATACTCCCAAAACTTGGAGGGGCTGTGCAGCTGCTTCTATGAGTAGGATACAACTAAAGTGATGTTATATAACTTCAGAAACTAGGTCATAAAAGGTAAGTACAGTTTTAACATGATCCCATCAAAATTGTAAAGATCTATTCTTTAAAACATAGTATTAATAAAATAAAAAGAAAAGATACAAGCTGGGCAAAAATATATGCAATACATATATCTGACAAAGGATTTGTATCCAGAATATTTAGAGAACTCTTAAACTGAATATGATAATCAACTCCACTTAAAAGGAGGCCAAAGATTTGAATGAACACTGTATAAAATAAGATATACAAATGATCAATAAACACATGAAACCACAGTTACAAGAGGATAGTGTTTTATTCCATCTTATTCCATAAAATTCTAGAACAGACAAAACTAATCTATAGTTTTAGAAAATGAATGAGTTGTTGCCAGTGTCGCCAAGACAACTGACTGCAAAGTGACATGAGTACACTTTTTCAGAGGGTGAACATTTTCTAGATCTTAAATGCCAAAAACTAACTATACAATTAAAAACGATGTTCTATTGTTTTATTATGTTTGGCATGTGACCTAAATAAGGAGTTGGAAAGAAAGAATAACGTTGCACAATGAGCCTGAAACACGTTTGGTTTCTTCCCCTGACACTGCAGAACTGCAGTTCTCAGAATATTTGAAGGAAGGGCAGGCAGTGAGGTGTTTTATTAGATTCCTGCATCACAAACTACGACTGCTACTTAACATCTGCACTTTTTCTTCTTCCACTTTCTTAGAATTTCCCCAGTGGTGCTAACCATGAAACAAGCTAGAAGTGCAATGATTGAAGAATAGCAGCTTCTGTGCAGATGTTAAATTATTAAATGGAGAGACACCAAAAATGGATATCATTAAACATGATTCTATTTGAATGTTGAAAAGGTCAGTATATTACATTACTGTAATAATAACAATAGCTTACTCTAATATGGTAATTAATAAAAAAGTATTACTTTAAGTAATTTATGTATATTAACCCATGTTAATTGTCACAATAATCATAAAAGTCAGGTACAGTCTTCTTATCTCCATTTTATAGACAAGCAAACAGAGGCAAAGAGAAATTAAGTAATTTGCCCAAGATTATACAGCCAATAAATCACAGAGCTGGGATTTAAATCCAGATAGTGTGGTCCAAAGTCTGTATGTATAGATATGTTATGTAACACATCTATATGTTAAGGTGGCTTTTTTGTGTATTTTCTAAGTATATAATTCATAGTATAGTAAGACTGGCTTTTATTTCATAAAACAAATATATAAATATATGCTACAGATACATGCTGAATTATTTAACACCATGGATGTGGATAAAAATATTTGGAGACCTAGCATAACCACTACTCTGTATCATCTATTTAAGTGAATTGTACCAGAATTTGACATCTATTTTTCTAAATATTTTATTTATTTACTTTTAGAGAGAGGGGAAGGGAAGGAGAAAGAGAAGGAGAGAAAAACCGAAGTGTGAGAGATACATCAATCAGTTGCCTCTTGCCACACCCCCAACTGGGGACTGGGCCCAAAACCCAGGAATGTGTCCTGACTGGGAATCGAATCAGCGACCTTTTGGTTCACAGGCTGGTACTCAATCCACTGAGCCACACCAGCCAGGGCTTGACATTTATTAAAAGTAAGGATCTAGATTCTGACTTGTGAGATTCTGAGAGAAGGCTTTCAGATTATTATCCTGGTTTCAATCTGTGTATCTAGGTATATATAAACAAATATATCTAATATATCTTAACCTGTATCTATACATACACATTTGAGGGAAATATCCTATATGCATTTTTTCTAATGAAATATGTATAGATATAGATATCTGAAAACATAGGAAGAAAGCAAGATAAAAAGTAAAAGCCAGTGATCATGCAGTTCACCCAGGAGTTCATGCTACATGTCCTGAAAGATCTCTTCTTTTTTCATCTACTGTATTTCCTACCATACTCATGATGCATCCCATACACTGAATATAATATTGTATTTATTTCTGTATTTCTCTTAATGCCTCTAGTCTGGTATAAACTGGAGCCATGTCTAAGACATGTAATCTAGTTCAGTACCTTTCATGTAACAGCTGCTAACACACATATGTTGACTTGTTTCTTCTGCATTCAAAAATCTGATGCAGCAGAAAAACATCTGAAAGCAAAACTCATTGTCAAAAGCAGCAAGAACAGGAAGGCAAATATGTGGATGCAAGAGTCCAAGGACACTATTCTAACTTCCGTTACAATCCTACAGTAGTGTAAAGAGCCAGAATAGACCTTGACTTGATCCTGCCTCTGCCAAGAGCAGTGTGACGTTGGAGGAATAACTTATCCCTCTGAATCTCAATAAAGATGGTTTGACAGGTTAAGTAAAATAAGTAGTATAAAAATCCTAGCATAGTACCAAGCATAAAACAAGGATGTGGTAAATTCACCCCTTCCATACCTCACTTCATTTTTTATCCTCCACAACAGACACCGCAAATTGAATGCTGGTGAAATAGCCTGATCATAAGAGACAGTATGAGTACCATGTAGGAAGAGAAAGCGAATGTTGCCATATCTTCCCATGGTGCTAGTAAAACAGAAATCTGAAGTTTTATGTGGAAATTCTCCACATTTAAACTTGATACTGAAATCCAAATTATTAAAACTCTGTATTTGTCAATATTGTGAGGTCAAACAAAACTTGTCTGCTGTCTTGCACCATCCAATAAGCCAAAAGTTTGCTACCTTTACTCATCTAAAAAGACAAAAAAAGGCTAACACCTGCAACACAGCCTGAATTTAGTACACATAAACAAATATTTCTATATCTATGCACACACTCACCTTGCGTGGCATACACAAAGTTCTTGAGACAAGTTGTCAGAAACCACCTGCTCACTTTATTTCCCTTCAAACTGATTATTTCCCAACATGATGACATGTATTTAGCTAATCCCGGCAGGGGAAATTATTATATTAAGTTTCTCCTCCATTTAGTTAGACAACAATTCTTGAACACAAGGTCAAAGTCATTCTCCTTAACCATTCTCCCGTGTTTTTAACAACTGTCGTTGTGCCCAGATGGTCTGAGTCATGGCCTTTTTCGACACACATGTGCTTTGCCATTTCTTTTGGCTCCTTTCTCCTTAAGAGTTGAAGTCACAAGATAAGTGACAATTTTTGAAAGGCTAATTAAGAATCTTTCTGCATATGTCCTGCTTAATTAGCTTCTGTCAACCTTGATTATACTCAAATTTTTCAAATTACTTTTTACTTATGTTTATTCTGCTTAGATGAATAATGTGAAATAAGAGAAGACAGCTATTGTTCTGAGCTTTTCCAGTGAATGACTACCATATTGTAATAAAGGAATTATCAAAATAATATAAATGCTAACCCAGAGACTCCTTAATGTGAATATATTTCATATTGATGAACTCCTGTAATTGCTGCACATACTTAAAGGGGGAAAGATAATTTTTCTGTGGCATAACAGCTCCTAGTGACTGCTCAGGAATTTCTTAATATGAAGGTGATCAATGGGGAGAAAAGCTTCTCTGCTCCATACTAGTGCTTCTCAAATTCTGGTGTGTATATAACTCATGTGTGGAGCTTGTTAATAATTCAGATTCCTTGCTCTGACCTGCAACTGTGTGACCCTTATCCTGAGTGTCCGTTAACCCCTCTGACTCTCAGTATTCTCTTATATAAAATGGGAATTATATCTACCTTAAAGGTATTTGAGAGTTTAAAATAAAATAATGAGCAAATTATTACTGAATATAGAGCCCCCACATTGTTCCCAGACTCTGACTCCGTGAGGCCCCTTCCCCCGGTAATCATGTAGCAGGCGATCTGGGACCTGACTATACTTTGGGAAACTCCTCCGTTGTCTCTAGGCTGATTCCCAGCTGTGGTTCTACACCAGGATTACCTGGGGAGTTTTTCCGAGCTATTAATTCTTGACTTTCACTCCCACTGCCTGTGGGGCAAGGAGCCCAAACATTCTGAAAGTTTTGAAAAGTCATTCCCATGTTAGCTGGAGTTGAGAATCATTACTTCACAGTAGTGGTCTCCAACTATTTTTGTCCGCATCCATGGTGTTAAATAATTCAGCATGTATCTGTAGCATATATTTATATATTTGTTTTATGAAATAAAAGCCAGTCTTACCGTACTATGAATTATATACTCAGAAAATACACAAAAATGGAGATTTTTAAAATAAGAGAAAACAAAAATATTTTATACTCTTTTATTTATCAATGGCATTAAAACTCTTTTGCCACCAGTTAAAAATTATTTTAAGTAAGATTTCAGAAATGTAGTTAGACTGACACCTGAACAATAGTTTATTCCAGGTGAAAGGTGAGAAGTATGGAGGTTTTAAGACAGAGGGAACAACATGTTCAAAGACCACATGGCAGGAGCCTAAAGAAAAAGACCTGAATGAACAGTGTCGTGGGGCTGGAGCAGACTTGTGAGATGAAGCTGGAGGAAGCAGCAGGAAGCAGGTTATGGAGGAGCTTGTAGAGAATTTTGAACTTTAGACTTTGAGTTCAATGCAAAGTCCCTAAGGAGTGTTAAGCAGGGGAATAATGTGCTCTAATAGTTGCACTGGAAGATATTGCTGGCTCCAGTACAATTACATCAGAATAAACCAGATAAGCCTTTCCTTGCCTTAATGATTATTATATCATTTTTATTTGTTTATTTATTAATTCTTCTGCAGTTTTCTGAACCATAAAATATCTCTGTCCTTTGTAAATTACTTGGTGATTCATCCTGAACCTCATAAAGCTTAGCTGGAGGCATTCTGGTGCATATGGTCTTCAGATTTTCCCCTAAATCTAATCAAAAAGCCATAATTTAATCTTTGTTCTCAATAGGGCATACTACCTTAAAACATTATTTCATCCATTTTGATAGCAATATTGTAATCAAATATTAATGTTGCAGAAATTATACTTCTATTTAAAAAGATATAGGAAAGGTTTCTTAGTTCCTGAGAAGCAATACAAATGACTGTTAGGTTTGAAGAGAGACACTTTACTGATTAATATAAACACCGGAAATTGTTATAATAGTCCAAGTGTTTTAGGCCAGCAATGCTGTACATCCCCTCCTCTCCAGAGAGAACATTTACTTTAATTAAATCTAGATTTAAATGTAACAAAATGAAGAAAATATATTTCTTAGCAACACAATTCTTACTAAAGAAGATACTTTTTTTTTTAATTGAGGGAATATTTATTTAGTTATTTGAGTGAACAGAATGGGGGTGGTAAGTGTGAGACCCTTTGCCCGAGGGTCATGCTAGTAGACAATAGGTAGTTCCTCCTTTGTCACATCTATTTTTCACTAAACTGACGCTTTGAAATTCTATCTAGCTCCACTGACTCCTTCTCATAATACATAGCAGTTAATACCCCTTTAACCTCCAGAAGTTAAATTATTAAATAGTATTTCCTATCCACACACATATCAAGTAATCCAATAAAATTCCCGAAGTATACTCTGAAAAGGGTTGCCAGGTAAATGTAGGGACAATATTTAGGACATACTTATTCTTAAAAATAATTATTCATTGTTTACCTAAAATTTAAATTTAATTGGGATTTCTATATTTTTATTTGTGAAATCTGGCAATCCTAATTATGGGAGAGATAATACTATAAATAGATATTTGACTGTATAACTGCTCAGCCTTGACTGCACTGTGATACAGAGTGAGGTGGTCTGATGCTGTGCCTATGATGAAGTCATCATGATTGCAATAGCTACCAACACAAATGATATTAGTCTGTTTCATTTGTGCTCAATTACCATAAGTGGTATGTATGGCCATTAATGATGTGATTCCCTGAAATGACAAACACTATCTTAGAAAATTTAAGGACATAATTAGCTACCAACTTCTTTTGATTTACATAGTATCTGTATTACTGAAAAACCTGATGCATATTGTATATTAAAACCATGCCAAACATAAACATTCGTGCGTGTGCACGCACACACACACTTTAACTAAGTTCTAGGCTCAGGTAATTACTGACAGGGTTTCTCAATGACTACCTAGCAGGACATTCTGGGTCATAGGAGACATGGTACAATTCTCTGTTATGTGGTACTTTGCCACCCATTGTACGATATTTATCTTCTCTGGCTCCAGCTCATCAAAACAAGTAGTATCCTCCCTCTATGGAAACAATCCAGAAATACTTCCACAGATTTCCTCTACTGACTGGTAGCAGTCTCACTGAAGCTACTAATTTAAACTCTATATAAAACCCTGGCTGGTGTGGCTCAGTGGATTGAGCACCTGCCTGTGAACCAAAAGATCACTGGTTCAATTGCCAGTCAGGGCATATGTCTGGGTTGTGGGCCAGGTCCCCAGTAGGGGGCCCCTGAGGGGCAACCACACATGGATGTTTCTCTTCCTCTCTTTCTCCCTCCCTTCCTCTCTCTTTAAAAATAAATACATAAAATATTTAAATAGTTATTAAAAAAAAAACAATCCATACATAAAGGAAGGCTGAGGGGAGAGTTTTTCTAGGACAAAGATGAATAATTGGAATTTGATCAATTTTTTCTCCTAGAACATCATGATACCACTGACTGGCCTACAAAATCTTTGGAAAAATATCCATTTCTCTTTTCATGAGAGCTTGGACTGAGGAGAAAGAAATAGACTCTGAGACATAAATTCCCTTCTTCTAGGACTCATAATCCACGGTGAGGGGACAGGGAGAAGGGATGCAGAGACAGAGGCACGGGACAACTACTCATCAGTTTTAGAAAGAGGTTCCACACTTTACTCTGGTTTTCAAGGTAGTGCTGACAGCCTCAGCGGATGTGGCGGTCACTATACAGACATTGTACATGGTTCTCTCAGAATGGTATAAAACTGTACTCTGGCCCCCTCTATCAAGGAAGCCACTTTTAGAATCATAGCTATGGCTTTCTTAGACCTTCCCGTGACAAAATTCCCAACCTTTTCTCTAGCCCACAGCCCAGAGCTCCTGACCTTTGTGTAATTTCTGGGTTTCTTCACTTGGAATTTTTTTCCATACCCTCCAAGGATCTTAGATAATTGGGTATCTTAGCATTGCCCTCCTCCTCCACTTCCTAGACACAGTATATAGTACAGTTATATCAGCAAACATGTCACTCCATTGGCCTCCTTATGCCAAAATCTCTAGGCCCTAATCAGCTTCTGTCTCTAGGTTCAAATATACCCTTAAATCTGAGGACTAATGTAAAGCATCCCCTCTTTTCTGTAGTGGGGAGGAGGCTGAAAATGACGTGTCACACACTGATTTAAGCCAGTGTGGATCTTGGCAGATACCTGTAGTCTCCTGCAGTTAGAAGTAGGTAAGGACTGAAGAGCTCCTTCCCCCCACCATTGCCACCATGTAGTTTGTGACAATAAATTTGCTACTATATAAGCAAGGGTTATAGAAAACAGGAAAACAATCCTACAGCCAATACTGTAGGCTTATTATAATCCTAGCTTTCTGTCCAGCTACACATGAAAGGTTTTGTTGAAGCATAAAAGGTGTTGTTGATATCCAGTTAGCCTTCTGGTCAGAGTAAGGTAACAAAACTTGCATTAGGAAACTTAAAACAGCCACCCAACTTCCTTGGGATACTAAGGCTAGGGGCCATTCCAAGTGGTATAGGCTCTTGAATTCCCAGAGTACTTATATCTGTTCATACAAGGGGGAAAGTGGTTATACAGTACTGAGTATTACTGCCCACTCATTTATCTTGAGCACTACTGATTTCACTAATGAAAATTTTTCTCTTATTTATCATGTTAATTAACAAAGATAACCAAAGTCAATGTGCCTTTGGAGAATGGGTTTCTGATTAGTCAGTCATTCAAATGTTAACTAACTACTTTGGAGTGTGCATGCCCAGTTGGGGACTTCAAATATTAACTAACCACTCATAGGGTTAGTAGTAGATTAGAACTAATTAACATGCATATGCCACCCTCTCTGTGATGAAGAATAGTGAAGTAAATTTAGATAGAGTAGTCAGACATCTTGGCTGACCTGAAAGAGTCCTATTTTTCACCTGTTGTCCAGATAATTATAATGTCCCCCTTCGCTCTCAAAGGTGTACTTGTTTGGGAAAAAACTATGTAATTACCCTATAATATAAGTGAAATCCTTTTCACAGTACCTTCTCTAAGAACTCTCCATACAAGTCTGAAGACATTCAAGTTAGGCCTGCAGGTTCTATAGCTCATTAAACGTTCTGTGGACAACAAATTCTTGGAGTATACCCTCAATAGGCAGGAGGGACTCTCTTGGCTTTAAAAGGAGAGATCACTGCCCCATAAGAAGGAAGTGAGAGCAAACCACTTCTATTGAATTTCCTAAAAGGTCATACCCTCCATCACTCCATCCTCTTCTAATTTGAGTTGGGAACCTGGACAAGGCAGATGGTTGATATACAGCTGGTTATACATTATACCACATGGGGGTGAGCCCTGCAGGTAGAACACTGACCCTAATTGCTAGATCCTTTTGGGAATATTCAGTACTTCCCATTAGCTTTGGATGTCCAATTTTTAAGGAGCAGTTTTATAGCTCCTGCTCTTTTTCTAAATTCTGCTCTCTGTTACACTTCCTTTGGTACCTTCCATGAGTGCTGAAAAACAAAACTTGGGTGCAGAAGAATCTCAGAAAACAGGGAAAATCCCACTCCATGTCCTGTTACACTTGCATAAACCCATGACCTTCAAAATTCAAGTGAAGATATTCTAACTTGGTAGACTACATGTTCATCTCATTCCCAGGTTTCTGGTGACTGTACAGGGAGGGAGGCACCCTGGAGCAACATTCTACCCCTCAAAACCACTGTTCAGAAGCAGATGCGAATCCACTTTTGGTTTCATCAGAGTGACTGAAACCCCCAGCTCTCTCCCTTTGAATATCTTATCTGTCAGGGAGTGGTAGCAATGGAGGCGGAGGTAGGTAGGGCATATATATTCACATAGGCAGCTGGAGTTTGGGCTTCAATCTCTATTTGAAGAAAATTGAGACCTAAAATGGGTCTCAATTTTCCTCACATAGCCAGCATTTTTTTCAGTCACCTTCGGTATTGTGCTTCATTTGTTGTAATTGTGTGAACCATTGCAGACCTGGATCTTCACTGTGGGCATCTGATCCCCTTAAAGCTGTCCCTAAGAGTGAAACATCTGATACTAGTGTTTTAGTGAGAAAGGGATCACATACAGATCATATGTTCAACTCCTTCATTTGAGGACTATTGTGATAGAGACAAAAGAATGAGGATCTAGCATCAGGGAGCTTGCGTTCAGATCCTTGTCACCACTGATTAAATCTGTGACCTGGGCACCAATCTGTATGAGTTTCTCCTCTAACAATGAACAATACCACCAAATTGTTTAAAGATTGAGATGTAAAAATACAGCACAAAATTATTTTTAAAAAGATAAAACATAAATGTATTTTGCAGATGATTAAGTATTGGTACAAAGGAATTATGTAAGTTGTTCAAAGTGACACAATACTTAGGAAAAAAATCCAGGTCTTCTGACTTGAGTAATGCTAACTGACACTGATCGATGCCTGGCAGTGTTTCAGGCATTGTGCTAAGCCCTCAATATGCACATTTAACCGAATTTATTCTTATCATTGTTATTAATACACTCATTTTCTGATTTAAAAAAGTTAGTCTTAATACATTTATCAATGTCATGCACATAGTGAGCAGCAAAGACTTACTCATTCAAAGTATGCCTAACTAAAGAAAGTGAGCTCTTGTAGTTAAGTCAGCAAATCTCAAATTTCCATACCAAGAATCAAATTAAAAATACTAACCCATATGATTCATCTTTGAAGTCTGAGAACTATTGTTAGGGGCATGTTCCCTATTTAATGTATGAATACACTGAGCACAGTGCTTGGAACGAAGTAGCTTTTTTCTACTCCTTTCCTCCTGACACGGTTTACCATGAGAATTGTTCTGTAGTGCCATGAGGGGTAGGGGAAAGAATGAGAGGGACTGTAGGTGAGGACCAGCATGTGGTGAATATGCAGTGAAGTAAAAGTGGTAGAAGCACAGGGAGAAAGCAGCGGGATTTCTGAAGGGGAAGGGAAATGGGTAGTTCACATATAAAAAATCAACTCAAACACTTCCCATGAGAACAAAGCTAAACTTCCCAATACCCTTGCCTACATAAATATAACAATGAACTGACCTAGAAATTTACTTCTTTTTCTCCTTCAGCCTGCTCTGGGTGCTAATTTCAACCTAATTCCCCTTATATCAAAATAGGGCCAGGGGTTTGAAGGAACCTATCATTCTCCATACTCACCACGTACTGTCCCATGTTGCCCTTGAATATGTCTTAGATCATGTTTCATAATCTGTAGTCACCTTTAAAATAAAAACATTTCATGGTTTCTACTTTATAGTGAGAAATATGAGAAAACCTTTTCCCAAGATTGTGAAGAACACAAATAAAACAATCTCTGGTCTTAAAATGGATTCAATTAGCTGAAGTAGCTCACCCTGGGAATGGCCTACTTTCTGTCCCAACGTGATAGCACTTTCACACCTCACACATGAAAGGGCTGATGGGATACTATCCCTGAAACAGCACTTCCTTGGTTAAGTTGCTACCACTGTTTTCTCCTGAGAGTATTTCGGTCAGATACATGAATCCCTGAAATAAACAAATAAATGGACTCTAGGATGAAGAACCTTTCTTTATACCATTCTCCAAACCGGCACCTAATGAGGTATATATTTCTACTATAGAAACCACCAGTCTCAGGAAAGGCATCCTGGTTATGCAACCCTCCTCAAGTGAGCAAGGGACTGTATGTCTCCAAGGCATTTGGCTGAGTCAGAGACCAACATTCCTTCTTGACTATTCAAAATTTTGTTAAAGCAACTTTCAGCAGTTGACTCAAGAAGAAAAGAAAGCATAATCACAGAAAAACTTGAAAAGGTTATGAATGCTCTACTTTTTAAAAAGGAATCAAAGATCAGGTTTTAAGTGGGAGTTCCTCCAAACATTCAAAGATTAAGAAAACTTTATATTGTATATATAGGGCATAGAAAAGATGGAGTGAGTC
Source organism: Pteronotus mesoamericanus (assembly GCF_021234165.1). Classification (NCBI taxonomy): domain Eukaryota; kingdom Metazoa; phylum Chordata; class Mammalia; order Chiroptera; family Mormoopidae; genus Pteronotus; species Pteronotus mesoamericanus. The sequence goes on along the minus strand of NW_026555325.1, from coordinate 16,540,841 downwards.
TTAACTCATTCTGGAGGGTAGCATACCCTCTAGGTTCATGATACCTATGAACAGAAATCCCAAAGTCCTAAATAAAATATGAACAATTATGGCACTTTATTGCAAGGAACAATACACTATAAGAAAGTAATAGAAATTTTATCCCATTAATAGAAGCCTGATTCACCATTAGCAAATCTATTAGTGCAATTCACTGTGTTAATACAGTAAATTAATATATACATATATATTTTATCCTTACCTGAAGACTTTTGTTTTTCATTGCTTTCAGAGAAACAGGAAGGGTAAGAGAGAAACATCAATGTGAGAGAGATCAGTATTGATTGGTTGCCTCTCACATGCACCCAGACCAGGGATGCCACACACCTGGACTACGGATTGCATGCACCTATACCAGGAACTAAACCTGCAACCCAGGTATGTGCCCCAACTGGGAACTGAATCTGCAGTCCTTCAGTTATAGGATGATGCTCCAACCAACTGAGGCACACAAGACAAGACTAAATATATATTTACATATAACCATCTCAGTAGGTGCTAAATAAGATTTGATTTTTTAATCTGATAAGTAGTAATTATAAAAAATATTAAGCACCCAATTTAAGATTGAAACATTAGAAATAATTCTACTAAAACCAAGAATAAGCTCTGAGACTTCCTTTCCCCATCACTCTTTAACATTGTGCCACAGGTCCTCATCAATGCAATAAAATGAGAAAAATAATTTAGAGGCATAAATATTGGAAAGCGGGCCAGTCCTAAACTACCCGTGCTCAGATCCACTCCTGAAGCACCTCATGTTTTTCTCTGTGTCCTAGATGAGCAAATACCTGCAAGCTATGTTTCCCATGCTTTCTCTTCAGCTGCTGTCCAGGTAAGGTCAGCAAATGGGGGCACTAATGGGAGTTTGGCGAGTGGGATAATGGAGATAATGAGCTATTTTTCTCATCCTTTTGGCTTCCTACAGCTTCTCTGGAAGGAGCTATGTCTCCTGCATGACTCCCACTCCCACCAGACAGGTCCTCTCTGCCTCCAGTTTGTTTGGAGTGACCCTGGTCCCTAACTCTAGTAACACTGCCTCCTCCCTTTTTCTCTGCAGTCTAGTGGTTCTGGTTTACCGCTATCATTAATCCCTGGGTTATTTCTTTGTTACTGGTGTGGTTTTTCAAAGTTTCCTCACTTCTGTAACCACATTTCTCTTTTAAATTCCCTTTATAGTAACTAACTTAAAGTAGTATCTGTTTTTCCAATAAGACGAACTATATAGAAAACTGCTGGTATTTTGTAAATTCTAATTTTCTCCTAGAATATCCAAATGAATCAAATGAAAACCAGCTAAAATCAATGTGAACATTTGGTAAGCCAGTGAGTGATATTAGCTCAACAACAACAAAAAAATTAAAGTTTATATATGAGCAATGTTAAATCAGAAAATGTAATGGAAACATTTATTCCATTCAAATTAATAGTAACTAAGTCACAATACCTGGGAATAATATTTAAAAAGGAATCTGTAAGACCTACATAAAGCAAACTATAAAATTTTACTGCAGGACAAAAAAGTAGACTCAGATAAATAAAAGATATATCATGTTATTGGATGTAAAAATTCAATAGTTGTCAGTTCTTCCCCAATTAATATATTTGGAGCAATCTCAATAGAATAGCTGATGGGACTTAAAAATCAGACTCTCAAATTCATAGTGAAGAAGCACAAGATAGCTATAAATATTTTGAAAGAGAAAAATAATGAGTTGGAATCAATCCTAGCTGCTATTAAGGCATACAATAAAACTATGGTTATTTAAATAACATAGAAATGGCAATGAAAAAAATAGCCTCAAAAAGTGTGTGTGTTTGTGTGTGTGTGCATAACTAAGATGGAATTTCAAATCAATATTTGGGTTTGGAACAACTGACTACTTCTGTAGGAAAAGGTAAATTTAGATGCCTACCCCAGATCCTATGCAAAAATTCCACTTGGTCAAAAAACAAACTGTGAAAAGAAACTTAACAATTAATAGACAAAATTTAGAGGATTATTTTTATTTAGATGAAAAATATATTCCAAATTGACATACAAAGTCCAGAAGCAATAAAAGAAAAGCTTACCAGTTTGAATACATAAAAATTTAAATTATTTATTAGTAAAATATATGTAATATCAAAGAGAAGCTTAGAGAAAATGCTTGCAATATATAAAACAAATCAGTGTTATTTCATTTATAGAGCTCCTGCAAATCAATAAGAAAAATATCAAGAATCCAACAGGAAGATGGGCAAAAGATGTGAACAGTCAATTCAAAAAAAATAATTTGCAAATGGTCAATAAATATAAGCAACCATTCTCTGCTTCATGACTAATCAGGGAAGTACATATTCAAGCAGCCATAAAAATCTTCCAATGGAACCTCGGTTCTTGAACTTTCTTCACTCCAAAGCGTTGTTTGAGAACTGAATTGTTCAAGATGGGAGACATTCAAGAACCAAGGTTTGACTGTATTTATTTTCCCAAACAGTCAAAAGATTTATAACAGGAAGTTACAGAGAGAATGCTAGGAAACATGCATTGTTATATATAATATCCATAGGAGTAAACACTGGTAAAGTCCTTTTAAAAGGCAAATATTTGTGTCTACTTAATTTTATAAATGAATATTCACTTAGACTTAGTGATTCCACTGCTAAGATTCTAATCTAAATAAATATTCTCATATATACTTAAAAAATGTTCACTGAAGCATTGTTTATAAGGAAAATATTTTTAAGAAAAAATATGTCCATAGTAAGTGGTGAAAAAATCATATTATATTCATAAAATGATCTACATCTACATGTATCCACACTGGTAAATCTTCAATACATATACTTAAATGAAAGTAAAGTAAAAAAAATGCACAATATATCGTATGCAGGATGGTTTCTTTTTCTTAAGATATATGTGTGTGTATACATGCTATATATATACATACATGTATATGTACATGTACACACATGTACATATATGCATACATATGCCTATACATATTTGGAAATGTAGAGAAAGAGGATGGGAAATATAAACTATTAACAGTGAGCCCTCTGGAGTAGAGTGAAATCTGGGCAGGACCAAGACCAAAGAGAATAGAGAGGAGCTTTGACATTACATTTCTAAATGCTTCTTTATTGTTGATACTTATACAGTGAGGAAAATTAATAAAATGTAAAAATACTAGTTAAAATCACATATGTTTTTTATCACATTCTTTATTCCTACTGTACAACACTGAGCTTCAGTGAATGGCGGGACTTGGAGTCAGATCCCAGGATGGGAGTTTTTGGGAGCAGAGACAGTGTTGGCCTTGTTCACCCCAGAGATGCTCAATAAACACCTGGGTTAGAATTCCAGCTGTTAGAGGAGCTAGAGCTTTCTAGTGCTCCTTTGTGCCAGATGGTATTCTAAGTGCTTTACACAACTCACTGTCATACCCACATTACCACTGAAGAAACTGATGCTCAGAATTACTGTCACATAATTAAGGAGTAAGTAGCAAACAGCTAAGTAGTCAGGTCTGGCTCCAGAGTCTGCATTCAACCATTATACTGCCAGCGCACTCACACATATTTTATTGACCATGCCTAGATTTTATCCTAACTCTAGACTGGGCAAGAGATACAGGAAAGGCAACTTCACAACAATTTCTTGTTTAGCCTGCTCCCTCTGAGGAGCAATTACAATGTGTCTCTGTCTCTGAGCCCTAAAAGAGTCCAAGGCCAAGGTCCAGTGGGTAGGAGCAGATGGCTTCGTTTGGCCTAGAACTTTAAGCAGTGGAGAATTCTACATACAGGATGAGCTCCTACAACAAATCCCTCTGGGTTTATGGAAAAGCCCTCATTCCTTGTAGGAATAAAGTAGCACCCAGACCCAGAGATTATAGAGGAAACAAGGTTATTATTACTTACTTCAATTACACTTTCTTCTTACCAATTAAATTCATTGTACTTGAAAGAAAATTAATGATAGCTAACATTTTTGACTATTTATTGCATGGATAGCATTATTTTAAAAGGTTAAAACTATTATTATATTACTTTTCAAAAAGATTCTATGACATAATTATTATTATCCCATTTTTACACTGAGAAGATTGAATAACAAACAATTCATACCAATACCAACTTAAACCCACAATTAAAATGATGTATTCTTACCTACCAAAACTACTAATTCCACCCCAGCCCCTGGCCCTCAAATATCACCTATCAAATAGTAGCATATCAATCTTCAGAGCATTTTTCAGTATTGTCCAGTATTGTTACCAGTCTGACCTTTTCTAACAGTGTGACTTTGTTCAAGCCACATAACCCTCCTAGCCTTCAGTCTTCTCCATTGTGAACTGGTATAAATAATACTTAATTTATAGGGTGGTGTAACGGTTAAATGGCAAGGTATCTGGACACTGATCTAAGCCATTTGCCTTGTGACTGATTAACAAAATGAATTTATTATTTTTTTTCATTCAAGGTAACTGGCAATAACTCCCTTCAGTCACAGCCTTCTTACTCCTTGTCAGGTCTGGAGTTTCATTGACAGCATTTTACCAGCCCAAACAATGAACAGAGAAAACATTTATTAGAGTCTATCATCTTGAAAATACTATGTACACTTCCAGGACAGCTTTGCACACATCAATTGCAAACATTCTTTAATTTTCTCAAATTGCTTGCCTTTACTACAAGGAAAACACAGCTGGCACCCGCAGGAACTATGAGAGAGTGAGAGTAATTGGGTAAAGAGTTCCAAGTAATGGATTCTATTTTTTACATCTTCTTTAAAAAGACATGTGCATCTAAGTTAAGATATCTATGTTTATTGAGCACGTCTTTAAATTAGACACAAAATTCTAAGGAAAAAGTAAAGTAAAAGTAAAGAAGGTATGGGGAATCAAGAAAAACAATATGCTACGGATTACCCAGGACTGTTTACCTTTATGTTTAATGGGGGTGGCGGGGGGAACAGGGAGAATGCATAGGAGTAAAGTATATGAATGCTCAAGTTTGAGAAGAGAAAATCTAATGTGTTTTAATTTATCAAATTTATCTATTTTCTAGAAACTTATACTTTTCCAATGTAAGAGTAGAAACTATATAAACTATATTCAGTTTAAGTTAGAAAGCCCAAATGAAAAAAAGTGCATGTCTAGAAGACTAATTTTAATAGAGAAAGGTGGAGGACGGCAGCTTCCCCACCGATGCTGCCGCCGCCAGCAGGTCGTGTTCAGCCCCTTTACTCCAGCCCTCGATGCTTAATCATATTCTGGCATTTTATTACTGTAAGTGTTGAGATGACATTGACTGTAATGAATTGCCACTTTGGGACAAGACCAAGATTGAAGGCCTCCTGTCCTTTACTTTTAAGTGGTCACAGACCCTTTTGATAAGCTAATAAACATACAGACACACTCATGAGAAAAATCCAAAAGCATAAATATGCCCAGAATTTGGGGGGAAAATTCAGGGATTTCCTGAAGCTCAAGCATGGATCACAGAAGAAAGCCAAAAGAAAAGAAGAGAAAAAACCTGGAAAAACCTTCTGTAAAATGTGAAACAGATTTCTAATTTCAGTTCATCGTTGAAGACTAGCTTAAGTATTACTTCCTTCTGGGAGCTCTCCCTTAATACCCTGCCCATGCTAACTACTCCTTTCTATGAACTTTTGCTTGGTCTTTTTTGATTTCTATTTTCTTGCGCCTTAATTTCCTGTTGCCAACTGGGTTGTAAACTCATTGAGGAAAAGTGTCCTGTTGTAGCATCTTGCAGAAACCTCAACCATATACTAGGGGCTTAACCAATGTTTATTGCATGATGATTTAATTGCTTGACTAATACACACCATAATTCTTCCCACCATTAAGGAAAGAAAGGGCCTATAATATTGTGATATAACAAGAAGTATATATTTAGTCATCAAGTTTCCTTGCCAGAGCTCCTAAAACCCTTGTAATTTCCTAAATAAGAGCTGAAGGAGCATCTTTTGTTATAATATTTGGGTTTCATCCCCAGTTCCTGAAATAGCCCCAGAGTGATAAAGGTAATAGGGAGTCTTTTATTATTCATAACAAATCCTTCTCAACCACACCTGAGTTGACCTTAGTGCAGTGAATTTTGGAAAACCTCTAAGAATAGGGGGTTATTGCCAGGTGATTAGATAATTGGAACTCTCAGCTCTACCCTTACCTCTGGGCAGGGAAAAGTGGCAAGAGGTTGACTTAATCACCAATGGCCAATGATCTAATTAACCACGCCTACAAAATGGAACTTCTATGCAAACCTTAAACAAAGGGATTGAGAGAGCTTCAGGTTTGCTGAACACATCACGGTTCTGGGAGGATGGTGTGCTCAGAGAAAGCATCAAGTTCCAAACCCCTTCCTGATACCTTGCCCTATGCATCTCAACCATCTGGCTGTTCCTGAGTTGTATTCTGTATAATAAACCAGTAACATAAGTGCAATTATTTTCAACTGGTGTGCCACAAGTATTTTTAAAACATGCAGTACTTATTTAGTCAAGGACACTGACCTTTTTTCCCTTAGAGTATCAAATGAAAAAATGATAACAACCAATGCAACCATAGCTGTCTGAGATGTGAATGAATCAAAATTATACTTACTTTTTGTCAGATCAGCAAAAGATGTATTTTTTGGTCTGCCTCAGAATTTTAGTAACCAGTTTACAAGGGGAGATGCAAAAGAAGTCGGAACTTTTTTATAAAAAAATTGTGTATTTATTCTTACATGTTTAAACATCAGTCACTTTCAAAGTACTCTCCATTTGATGCAATGCACCTGTCAAGACATTTTTTCCACTGCTCAAAACAGTTTTTCAGCTTATCAGTTTTGATGCCTTTTTAGTGTTTCTGTTTTTTGTTTCACCTCTTCCACATTGACAGGACTTTTTTCATTTGGGGAAACAAACAAACAAAAAGTCACTTGGGATGAGAGTGGGTAAATAGGGAGGGTGAGGCATGGGGTCATACCATTTTTGGTCAAAAACTGCTGAACACTCAGCACAGTGTGGGCAGGTGTGCTCACAAATCACTCATCATGAAATGGGCAAATGCATTGAAAGAGTCTTTAAAAAAATTCACCGAAGCCCAACGCAGCCTCTCACAACACCACCACCTGGTATACTGACACAGAGCGGTTCCTAGAACACTCACCTAGCAGGGGAAGCCAGTACTAGAAGGACCCCACCTCCAAAAAATAATTCAGGGTTTTTTTGGGTCCCCTCTCATATGTGTGCCATGACATAAAAAATGTTGAAAATCACTGATGTAGTAAATAAACTATTTTCCTGAGTTCTGTGGCCATGCATTATTAACCTCAGGTAGCAGTCATGGGAACCTCTGATTTATAACTGGTCAATCAGAAGCACATGTGACAATCTGGACTTGCCCCTGGTGTCTGGAGTGGGAGGGAGGCAGTTTTGTGGGACTGAGCCTTTAACTAGAGAACTGGAGATCTGGTTGGTATACATAAAAAACCTCCTCCACACATATGGTGTCAGAAGCATTGTGAGAGTAGAGAAAATAAAGAAGGTTTTCTTTTAGGGGCTCTGATATTCAACATTAGTGTAAGCTCACAGTTGGCAGCTATGAGATTAACAGGAAACTCAGTTCTACAATTCACTGAATACTATCAGTCCTGTAAGAAAAGAAAAACAGTTCTCAGTGCAGAGAGAATCCTTAGCATGCAGTTAGAGATTATACTTGAGTAAACCCTAGTTCCCAGCATCCCCTGTAGAGAAGACAATCTGATGGCAAATGATTGATTAATAAAAACTAATTAGAGCAGAAACTTCTTTAACATATTCACTAAGAAGAGAATATGTTTAATTAGTGTGAGAAATAAAATGCTATTAAAATAAATGTTCTGATCATTCATTTCAACCAATTGTAAAGGAAGCTTATTTTCTAAGTAATGTTAAAGGAAACTTTAAAAAAAGTAAGCTTGTAACTCTCATAAATATTAAACAGACTCATATTAAAGATTTTCTTAACTCATAAACGAGTGGATAAGATGTTACAATCAATTCAAAGGAGAATTCAAAGAATAGGCACATTTACAGATAAGGAATATGGAAAGAAATGTGCAAATGAAGTCAAAACTAGCTTACCTTCTCAGTGAGAGGAAGAAAGTCCATTGAACCTCTACAAGACAAATTTCTATGTCTGTAGACAGGAATTATCTTGCATTCAGTTATCTACCAATTTTGGAGTTGTGAAATAGTTGCCATATAATTAATATCAGATAACTTGGACGGATGTGCTCTGGACAATATATAGTTCTCCACTGAAACATGAATTTTCCCCTACCACCCCAATATTTGGAGCCCTGCTATAAGGATTTAGAAAATATACACAAAATGTATCAATTCATTACTTTTAAAGTGTTTTAGGACTGTTGAAACAACAGAATTGTCAACATTTTAAGTTTGAAACAATTAGGAGAGTAATCCAGTCCAAACCAGTAACAACCTCTATCATTGCTGACAATTTGGCCTTCACCTCTCTGAGAACGCCAAAGAGCTGGGCCACACTGAGTGTGTTCAGCTGAGAATAATTCCTATCAGGATAATAATTCTCTCTTTCCAGAGAGCTCATTGATCTAGCTATCTCCTTTCATAATTATCTCTAATAATAACTTTTGAATACTTATAAAAAAAGTTTTATTGTGCCCATCTTAATTATTGAAAATTATATCACTTAATGAGTCATCTTTTTTTGTTTTTAATTTTTTTAATTAATAAAACATGTCCATTCTATTACATTTGTCTCTATTTTTCCCCCTTTACCCCGCTCCACCCATCCCACCACCACTCCCCGCTCCCACAGTCAATCCCCACTCTGCTGTCCCTGTCCATGGGTCATTCATACATGTTCTTTGTCTAGTCCCTTCCCTGTCTTTCCATCATTGTCTCCTTTCCTCATCCCCTCTGGTCACTTTCAGTCTGCTCCATGTTTCTGTGCCTGTGGTTTATTTTGTTCATTAGTTTATTTTGTTGACTAGAGTCCACTTATAAGTGAGATCATATGGTATTTGTCTTTCATCAACTGGCTTATTTCACTTAGTTTAATATTCTCCAATTCTATCCATGTTGTCGCAAAAGGTAGGAGTTCCATCTCTCTCTCTCTCTCTTTTTCTTTCTTTCTTTAATGCAGATTGATATTATTTTTTAAATGTCAAAGATAATTATAAAATATTAAAAAAATTTAAAACCATTATAAAGTCTCAGCAATTAAACCAACATGACACCAACACAGATATAATCAAGTAGATCAATGAAATATAATGAACATTCTAGAGACAAATGTATATATCTGTCTAACAATGTACTATATGATTAAGTTGATATTTCAAATCAATGGGTAAAATAAGGCTTATTCAACAAGTAAGGTACATGGACCACTATTACTTGAAATAAAACAAATATAGAGCCCTGTTTCACACATTATACAAGAAATATTCAGGTGAGTTAAAAATCAATATGTAGAATCTAAGGAGTTTTAGGAGATAATACAAACTAATATTTTTCTTTCTCTGAAGTAAAATATTCAAACCCAGAAGCTATAAAGTAAAATATTGACAATAACTATATTAAACATTTAAGACTGTATAGTAATATACATATAAAAAAGTTAAACGATAAGTAATAGAATAGGAAAGTATTTGCAACACATCTAAAAAAGGGTTAATGCTTTGTTTGTTTTTCAGGGAAAAAATTCTAAAAACATTTAATCAAAAAATGGATAAAGAATACGAAAAAGTCATTTAAAGCTTTCTAAAAATAATAGAAATAGGCAATAAATATACAAAAACAGGTTTAGTTTCAACAAATAATCAAGAAATAATTAAAATAACACCTCATTGTCACAATCAGATTAATATGTATTAAAAAATATTGGTAATATCAAGTATTGGCAACTGTGAAAGGAACTGGGTATTCATAGACTCTTTTTCTTCATCTTCTTAAAGTAATCCCTTTAGCATATTTTGCAGTGCTGGTTTGGTGGAGGTGTATTCTTTTAGCCTTCTTTTGTCTAGGAAACTCATTTCGCCCAGCAAGAGAGCCTTGCTAGGTAGAGCAGCCTTGGTTGCAGGCCTTTGCTTTTCATAACTTGGAATAGTTCTTGCCATTCCCTTCTGGCTTGTAGTGTTTCTGTTGAGAAGTCAGTTGTTTGTTGTATTGAGACTCCCTTATATGTTACTCCCTGTTTCTCCCTTGCTTCCTTTAGGATTCTCTTGTTTGTCTTTGATATTTGCCATTTTAATGATGATGTGTCTTGGAGTGGGCCGCTTTGGGTTCCTCTTGAGTGGGACCCTCTGTGCTTCCTGGACTTGTGTGACTTTTTTTCTCCTCCAATTAGGGAAGTTTTCCATCATCACTTTTTCAGACAGGTTCTCTGTCCCTTCTTCCTCCTCTTCTCCTTCTGGTATCCCTATTACATGGATATTATTACGTTTCAGGTTGTCCTGGTTTTCCCTAAATGCCTCTTCATTCTTTTGGGGTCTTTTTTCATTTTCTTGCTCTTCCTGGGAGCTTTCTTCTACCTTGTCCTCCAGCTCACTGATTCAGCCCTCAGCTTCATCTAGCCTGCTTTTGATTTCTTCTACTGTATTCTTCAACTCAGAAATTGTATTTTTCATTTCCCCGTGTCTCTTATTGATAGTTTCCATGTCCTTTTTCATGCTGATATAGTTTGCAGTAAGTTCCCCGTAGTTTACTTGTAATTTTTTGCAATTCTCTCTGAGCTCACTGAGCCTTTGAGCTTCCTTAGAACTGTTGTTTGGAACTCAATATCTGATAGTTCACTTGCTTCTATTTCATTTAGTTCTCTTTCTGGGGATTCCTCCTTTCCCTTCGAGTGGAGCATATTTCTTTGTCTTCCCATTATTTGTGAGACTCTTCTCTTTTGCTTCTGATTCTTAAGTTGATTTGTGTCGATCTCCTAACTTTGCGGTGTGAACTTCTGTGGTAGGAGACTGCTGTTTTTACTTTCCGGATCTGCCTCTAATGATGTCATATATCATCCCTGTCTGACCTTAGGCAGTCTGTTGGAGACTTCCAGTAATCTACTGTTTGTGGCTGTCTCCTTCACCTGTTAATCTAGTCACTCTGCACTCAGCAGGCCAGCTTAGACAGCTCAGGGTGGGGCGGAGTCTCCCCAGGCAAGGGAAACAGAAGAAAAATAAACAAATGGGACTTCATCAAATTAAAAAGTTTTGGCACAGCAAAAGAAATTACTAACAAAATAAAAAGACAACCCACAGAATGGGAGAACATATTCACCAATACATCTGATAAGGGCTGAATATCCAAAATTTATAAAGTATGTACAAACTCAACACCAAAAAAACAAACAATCCAATTAAAAAATGGGTAAAAAACCTGGATAGACACTCTTCAAAGAGGATGTACAGATGACCAATAGACATATGAAAAGCTCAACATCACTAATCATCAGAGAAATGCAAATTCAAACCACAATTAGATACCATCTCATACCTGCCAGAACGGCTATCATCAATAAATAAAAAAAAAACAGGTGCCGGTGAGGATGTGGAGAAAGGGGAACCCCGTTGCACTGTTGGTGGAAATGCAGACTGGTGCAGCCACTGTGGAAAACAGAATGGAGATACCTCAAAAAATTAAAAATGGATCTGCTTTTTGACCGAGCAATCCCACTTCTGGGAATACATCAAAAGGAACCCAGAACACTAATTTGAAAGAACATATGCACCCTAATGTTCATTGCAGCATTATTTACAATCACCAAGATATGGAAGCAGCCCAAGTGTCCATCAGTAAATGAGTGGATAAAACAACTACGTGGCATTTACACAATGGAATTCTATTCAGCTGTAAAAAAGAAGAAAATTTTACCGTTTGCCACAGTATGGATGGATCTAGAAAACATTATGCTCAGTGAAATAAGCCAGTCAGAGAAAGAAAAATACCATATGATTTCACTCATATGTGGAATCTAATGAACAAACTGAACTAACAAGCAAAGCAAAGTCAGACTCATAGATGAAGAACAGATGACAGCTGGGGATGGGGGAGGGGAAGTTAGGGAGTGGAAGGATTGCACAAAAAGGAAAAGACTCATGGACATGGACAACAGTGTGGTGATTGCGGGGGTGGGGGGGGAGGGTGGTATAAGGGGGCTAAATGGTAATGGAAAAAATATAATAAAGATTATGTTAAAAATACATAAATAAAAATAGAAAACAAAGAAAAATGGAAAACAAAGGACTATCAACCACCAAGAGCCAATGAGGCTTTAAGCTATAACCAATCAAATGATTTCCTTTCATTAATTTCCACCTTTTCCATACAAGTTTGTCCCCGGCTCCTGCGACAGAGCACTCCTAACAGTTTCTGGTTTGGCACAGCCCTATTTGAATCAATTTTTGCTCAAATAAATTCTTAAAATTTTTAATATGCCTCAGTTTACCTTTCGGCATTTATCCTTTTCTGCATTTTATATTTTACTTAGATTTGCTTAAACTAAGTTCACGTGAAACATGAGTATCTGAATTATAAATTTATCTCCTCAGTCATTATCTCACTAAACATTTTGAATTTTAAATTAAACCCCCCAAAGCTAAGTTTATCTACTTGCTTATTTTAAACAACATTTAATGTCCTTTTTATTCAATTTCTACCCATTTTGTTCTTATACCAGTCTTTATATTCTGTTTTGTTAGTGTGTAATTTCATTTATTGAACATATTTGTATTTTACTATCTACATAGTTTTTTAAAAATCATTTTAAAAAGTAAGTATTGTTCAATTGCAATTTCTTGAATTTAACTGTTCACAAATAATTTTAGATTTGAAGTATCTATTGTAATACACTGAATGGTGAAAAAATTCAGAAATGTGATTTTATATTTCCTCATGTTATTACTTCTCTCTAATAAGAGCTTATGTTTACTTGGGTATGAGCTAAGTCTAAAGATAGGAGGACAAATCTCGATGTTAGCACATAACAAAAAGAAGAAAATCTTGTTTCTTGAACAGCAGAATTGCCTCTCCCCTTCCTTCCCCACACTCACCTCAACGAATATTACATTTGGAGTGTTAATATTCCAATACTTCCTGGAAAACTAGACTAAAGCTTCAGGGACAGACTTGAATAACTATAGGTAGTCCCTGAGCCTGAATTGATTTCTTAAGGTCAGAGAGCTAGCTGGCCAACGTGTTTCATTTTGCAAAGTGAGGTATGGGCAGAGCTGAAGGGCTCCAGGAAATAGATGAGGTTTGGAGGTTGTGGGAAAGATTAGGGTGTGAACATAAAGATACTGTCAGCCAGAAAGAACTTTTGGGAATACATCAAAGATGTAATATAAAGATTTTACTAAGTGTTACTGCGATGTACGTAATCTAAACTCTCTTCTCCATTTCCCATTAAATCTTCAGTAAAAATCTACATTATTCTGAGAGTAGATCTATTTTTTTGTAATGTGACATCTTACTAAAAAGAACGATTAAATGAGTATGGACAATAGCTGCCCATGAGTCTTACCAAGGTTACAAACCAGTGATAAGCTATATTAGGAGAGGGCATGCAGGAGGAATAATATTCTGCAGACTTTTCTGAAATACTGACGAAGCTGGCAGTGCACACTGTTGAGCACCGGATGTGTTTTTGATCAGGTCCTTTGTCATATCCATTTTGCCTACTTAAAGAGGTTGACAAGAGATTGATTAATCTCCCTCTCCAGTAACTCTACACTCTATTGAATAATCACAGTGTTTCTTCCATTCAAAAGTGCTTTATAAATATTAATCTCCATAAATTCTACTTTTTAAATAAAAAAGACAGTTGCTTCCCATTAATTATCATATCAGGAAATTGGGCATTTTCCAAAGAGCTTGACTATATAAAGGAAGAAAAATCATATTTTCTCTACCTTTCTGAGTTCCTAGCTGAGAATTTTGTAATAAAAGATAAACCAGAGAAAAACCGTTCATTAACATGTAATGTATACTCATGTATACATCAGAGATACACAGGGAAAAAAATAAATTACTCCTCTAGGTATCTTTAGAATTCAGGATTAAATACCATCTTAATAGGGAAATAGGAGGAGAGATGTGGACCTCTTAGGGGAAAGTAAATGATTTTTAGGTAAGATGGAAAGATGAATGGTCCCTTAAAAGAATAGATGAAAAGTATGATAGCTTATGACAAAGTTTGTCTAGGCATGGTGTCAACTTCAAATATCCTCCCCTGCGATAAGAATCAATCTTCCCTGACTGATGAAACTCTGGGGAAAGTGATTTATGGCAAATGAGTTCCTTTTGGACAATTATCTTTAGGTAGATAAGGTGAGTTAGGAAAAAACCTCTCCACACCTTTGCTGTTTTGCAAGTGCCTACATTTCAAAATAATCAATATTACCAAAGTGACATATTTTGGGGTAGACTGTCCTAAATTCCTAGAGTCACATTTTGGAGTGGCATATTCTGCTACCTTTCAACTACAAATACAACTTCTTCCTCTGGAGGTTAGAAGCCTAAAAGCTGAAAAGCCCCCAAAATTCCAAACCTTAACTGGCAGTAGTGGGCTCCATTTGGCATGTGGAATTGTGGATGAGTCATGCATTCTAGTTCTGCTTTGGGCTCTTGCCAACTTATGTGATCTTGGGTATGTCTCCGTAATTCTTCAGATAACAGTTCCTTCATCTTTGGGGAGAAAAAAACACTTTTCTTGTGGGGAAAAAAAAACCATCAATACTATTAATGCTAAATGTAGAGGCCAGAGGCCTTCTTGTTCAATCTGAAAGTATCCACTTGTGGATGATAACTTCTTTATTACAGATAAATCTATAATGAAGTCCAAGAGATGACTACTGGGACTGAGTTTCACATAGTGTCTGTCATTTGCTTTAAAGACCATGATTGGGTCTGAGCAAATGATTCATACTAACCAAATTCATAAGAGGCCTAAATTTAAGTGCTGAAAAAGGGAAATATGTCTGTGAGAAAAGACAGCAGTCATATTTACAAGGCCCAAGTTCACTCAGCAAAACACACTATAAATCACAAATTTATTGATTGAGAGTCGAGAATTAAAGAGAACTGAATGGCCAAAAAGGATAGTTTCAGAAGAGTATAGTAATCTACTTAATGAATTGCTTTGTAGGCTCAGAGAATAAATACTTCTTCCTCCAGAAACAGGGCTGGTCACCAGAAGGAGGTCTTTCTTATAGAACCATAGTAGAAGCACAAAAATGGATGTCTTCTTTAACTCTCAAGACGCCAGGTTAGAAGAGTGCCAGGTACTGGAAAAGAATTCACTGCAGTCAGGTAAAACCTGTTTGAATCAAGTACTTGCTAGCTTTGTAAATGGACAAATCAATAACCATTATGCCCCTTCGGTTTTTTTATGCATCAGATGGAGAAGGTATAGAAGCCACTTTATGGGGACTGAATGAATCGATAAACATAGTGCTCAGCACAAGGCAAAGTACATCTGTTCAAAAAATGTTCGTTGGTATCAATCCACTACAATCTTACTATGACATATCCTTGGTCATAATAAAATTAATTGTATCACAACCTTTATTATATTATTTAAACTTTGCTCTTCTTGGAATTTTGAAGGCTCCCTAGTTCCTTGGTGAGCTTCGGGCAGCATAAGCTGCATATTTATACTTCATCTCAGGCAGTTAACTTCAAAGAGATGAACATTCTCATTCATTTTATTTTTTTCCTTATGAGCTTTATTCTATTCTGAATTTTAATCATACTGTGCCACTTTATCAGGATGTCATTCCATTTCATCATACCCAAGTCTTTGGCTCCAGGAAGACAGAGTCATGCTTTTATTTTTGCCACTTTTCTCCAGCACTAAGTGTAGAACCAGGCACACAGTAGATGCTCAATATCTTTTCAAATGAAAATATAGACGCATCATTCTTTCCTAATTATATAAATAGACATCCTGTCCTACAAGCCCCATACTGAATTTTTAATTTGGAAGTTATGTTTCTTTTTCCTCCTAGGAAGACTAATTTATGCCTTATTTGAAAACTGAAGTGTTCTATTTTTTTATTCAAGTTGTTCTCTCTCTTACCTAACATTTCTGATTCATTAGAGGCCTATTCTGATTGTTCTCTTTGTTTATCTCTTTCTACTATTAAGCTTGCTTAGATACGTTGCAATTTTTCTTCATCTGCCCATTGGGATTTGGGGGATTTTGATGTGGCTAATACCTTAAGTGAGGATGGTCACAAGAGGTGACGGGTCCTGTGAGTTGTCAGTGTAGAATCAGGAAAGATGTCTGTCCTCCATCAAGGCATCAGGATGATACCACTGGGCTCCCTATTCACCAGTCTCCTACCACAAGGTTCCTACAATTCAGTTCTTCCTCCATTTCCTCGACCATGACTAGATGACACTCTCCTTGAGGGTCAAGGATCCCTAAGGCCAGCTCTCTCCAGGATCTTAACATGAAGTGTGCAATGCTAGGCTCAAAGCTCTCATTGGACCCAGAGGGGAGAAAGCCCAGTAACACTCATTAGCTGGCACCTTCTGGACCCCACATGCCCAGCCCCAGTATCTGCTAGCCTCAAGGGAATTGGGTAAGACAGAGTAATAGGTCAACTCAATTACAAAGTGACATTTTCTGATGTCTTAGACAAATTCTGAATAGTAACCATTATTTGTAGTTTTTTATGATTGCATCCAGAACAGCTAGCATGAGGCTTTTCTTCAGAGTCTAACTTAGTATTTAACACATGTATCTGCTCAATGAAGATTTGCTGAATAAATTAATAAATATATGAGTGAATGAATGAATGATGATGCAATTGAGAACTAAGACACTTCGGTCATATTTAAACAATTAAACAGTAGTTTTCAAAATTTGGTTTAGCCTGAAAAGCTTTTGTTCAAACAACACATAATGGGGAATCCCAGTAAGTGAAAGAGAGGAACTACAGTACTCTTGCTGAAATAAGGACAGAGGAGCTGGACCAGTCCTGTTCATGTGTCTCTGGCCACTGAGAGTGTTCCCCACAAACTCTTTTATGCTAGTGGTTATAACACTGCAGCAGACAAATATGGCTCCTGAATAATTATGGTACTTACTTCAGCTATTTTTATTATCAATATCAATCACACCAGCTGAACCATTGGATTTGGCGAACTGCATCAATTATTGAGATGGTTTAAGTAATGGGTCATTACTTTTACAAGCAGCCTAAGCTAGTCTTTAAGATGAAATGATAAAAAGTCAGATCTAATGTAAAGGTGGGCAACAATTTCAAAAGAAATTTAATCAATTATTATTTGTTTAATGTACAATTTTAAAAGAAGCTTAATCAATTATTAGGACTTAACTAACTAGAATCCTTGATAAACTGAACCTCCTCACATTCATTCATTAGGAAAAATGTAGATATTATGGAGATATGCTAAAATCAGTCAAGAGTATTTGTACATTATGTCTGTCTATCCAACACAGTACTTAACACTGCAAAAGTTACAAAGATGTATAAAACATGGTCCTTTAAATTAATCTGCTTACAATGTAGCTGGGCAGATAATATTCACATGTACAAAATCATGTGGAAAGAATGAAGTGTCAAATTCCATGTAATTAATTTCTTAGTTATTTTAGGGCTATTCTGTATAATACAATAATAAGATTTGCTGGTTGCTCCTAATTGCAATGGAGAAAGTGGGCAAAGAAAAGAATGAGCTCAGGGCTTCAAATTCCCAGCTCAAGTACTGCATAAATGACTTGAGAGTTTCTACGCTTGATCTCAAAGTAACCTTTACTTCCTACAGCTACAAGGCTAAGATTTCTGAAAACTACATCCAGAGTTTCATCCCACAAGTGGCTGAATTACAATGCAAATTGAATTCCCAACCTCACCAAGTATCTTCTGTTAAAGTGAAGGCATTCATTCAAAAAAATGGAATCCTGATCATTAGAACAGGGACATTTTGGAAGATTTCGACACATCTAGAGAAATAGAACCTGTAAATGCTGCCAGGAGAAGGAGTCCTTTCCCCACCTGTGGGAGTTCCCCCTGCTTTGCCTGAAAAAAAATCTATGGCGGCTTCTCCTTGTAAGGCACTGCTGATTCTCCTCAGGACCTACCACTGCCACGCCATTTGCTTCTAGATCTAAAACCAGACTCAAGTCCAAACAAGACCTAAAGGGTGAGACAAAAGGGTAACCCAAGGGTAGCTTCTCTACACAGCAAAAGAAGTGCATGATTTTTCCTGTTTATAAATACAGAAATCTGAGAAGTAGATACTGGGAACATGGAAGAGGGAATGTAAAGTTAGATCATACCAAATTTATTCCTAGCAGCCCCCTTAAAAGCAGACGGAGATTCTGGACTCAGTGATTTAATTTGAGGGGTTAGGAAGAGACTGAAACATGGACCAAACACATACTAAAAGAATTCGAAATCCCAGAAGTACCTTGGTATTCTATAGTAGAGGGAATCAAAAAGCTTAGGGATATTGGAAGGGTAGAGTAGGTTTGTAATGTAAGACTTGCTCATTCACACCAGGAGAATCCAGAAGAAAATTTTAATAACCCAGTGGACAGAATGACCCATTCCATGCCTACTAGTTACACCCCTTTTCCCAGCCACTATTGTCATTGACCAACGGGCTCATGAACAAAATGGCCATTTTGACAAGGGTGGAGGTTAGGCACCAGTTCAACAGCATGAACTTCCACTCACCAAAGCTGACCTGGCTACAGCCATTGCTGAGTACTGTGACTGGCCAGCAGCAGATACTAACACCAAATCCTTAATAGGGCAGTGCTCCCCAGGGTGGTAGCTAACTCTTGGCAGATGGATTGCATTTGATCACTTCCATCATTGAAGGGCAGCATTTTGTTCTTACTGGGATAGGTACTTACTTTGGATCCAAATTTGCCTTCTCTGCACACATTGCTTTTTCCAAAACTGCAATCTGTACATGCACAGAATGCCTTATCCACAACATAGTATTCTGCATAGCATTGCTTCTAATCAATATACTCAATTCACAGCATTGAGTATGGACACATGACTCATGAAATGAGTCATGTGTCCATAATCATGGAATTCCCTGGTTTTATCATGTTGGCAATCATCCTGAAGTAGCTGGCTTGAGAGAATGGTGAAATGGTCTTTTAAGACTCAGTTACAGTGCCAGCTAGGTGGCAATATCTTGCAGGACTACACATGCTCTAAACCAGCATTTAATGTATGGTGGTGTTTTTATTGTAGCCAAGATTCATGAGTCCAGGAATCAAGGGGTAGACATGGCAGTGGCACCCACTGACTATTACCCCTAGTGATGTACTGGTACAATTTGTGCTTCTTGTTCCTGTGATCTTATGCTCTGGTGGTCTCAAGGTCCTAGTCCCAGTGAAAAAAATACTTCTCTCAGGAGAGTCAAGATTGATTTCATTGAATTAGAAGCAAGACTGCCACCCAGCCGCTTTAGATTCCCCATGCTTCCCAATCACCAGGCAAAGTTGTTAACCATACTAGCTGTAGTGATTGATCCTAACTGCTAAAGGGAAATTGGGCTGCTATACCACAATGGAGGTAAGAAAGAATATGGCAAGAATACAGGAGTTCCCTTGGGGAGGTTCAATACTACCAAGTCCTATGATTAATGCCAATGGAAAACTACAAAAACCTATGCAAGCAGGACTTATAATGGCCCAGAGCCTTCAGGAATAAACATTTGGGTCACCTATCAAGCAAAGAAACACAATTACCTGAGATGCTTGCTGAGGACAAGGGGAATATGGAATGAATGCTAGAAGAAGATAGTTATAAATATCAGCTAAAATCTTGTGATCACTGCTGAAAAAAGGACTGTGATAATTAAGAACATTTCACACACACACACACACACACACACACACACACACACACAGAGTTAATGCTCTGTCATAATATTTGAGTTGCAGAGTGTCAATGAGAAGAGTGAGGTTCATTCAAGGACTTTAAATCCTAATCTAGGGGTAGGGTTGTTGCATTTTAACTTGTATGTAGGATAATTGGATCAGGTTAGGCCAGCCTGACCTAGCACACATAAACTAATTACTAATATCTGCAGTAATATAGTCTATCTTTTGCCGTTCTGACCAAAAACAGATGTAATTTTGATTCATTCACACTGGACAACTACTGTTGTTTGTTGTCATTTTTTTTATTTGGCAATCTAAGAGAAAAAAAGGTCAGTGGCCTTGACTAAATAGTTAGGTATTACATGTTTTAAAAATTCTTGCAGTGCACCAGTGCACTGCAGGTATTGATGTAAAGATATTTTGCAGATGTGATTAATATCTACAATCAGTTGACTTCAAGTAAAGGAAATCATCTTTGATAATTTAGGTGGGCCTGATCAATTCAGTTGAAAGGCCTTACGAGAAGAATCAAGGCTTCCTTGAGAAAAAAGAAATTCCACTTACAGACTGCAGTGTTAGCTCCTGCCCAAGAGTTTATAGCCTGCCTTTCCTGAGAGTAATGTCCTGTGGATTTGAACTTGCCTACTCAGCCTCCACAGTTGTGTTAACCACTTACTTACAATAAATATCCACCTCTTTCTCTCCCCCACCTCTTCTCTCTCTCCAGGAGGTATCCAGCCATGTAATTTGAAAAATAGAGACATTTATTGAGAAGTTACAAGATACGAGAAACATTATACATAGGACAATGATGGCTTAGTCTCCTTCAGAGTAGGCACCTTGGGACCTCACACTGTTCTCCCAGTTGCTATCAGCTGCCTGGTCATATTCTCCTGAATCACATCAACAGTCTGACATGTCTTCCCTTTCAAAGGTGATTTTTTGTTGTGGGGAGCGCCACATGGGGCATTCCTGGATCTGATGGTTACTGTCTGGAGCCAGCTGAGGAGGGAGTTGGGCTCTGAATCCCTGTCCCGGGGTTGTCATGGATGGGGGGAATAAACATGAGTCATCACAAACACTTCTCTGTTTGCTAGGAGAGGGGACTTGGCTCTTCCCCCTAGGGGAGAAAGCCCCAAGCCCCTGTGTCCAAAGGCTTTTATTGAGAACTGTATGCACAGGGGTATGGGTGCAAAGCTCATCAATCAATGTCAAAAGGCTATGTTTACAGAAAACAAATAGAGATTATGGATAGCAATTGAAGAAACAGAAGAGGTCTGCCTCAGGTCAGGGTCTATGAATAATGTAAATCTCCTTCCCAGTATGGTCCAGTTATCACAATTTTTGAGGGAAGAACAAAGCATGCTTAGAGGAACTTACTTCTAGGCCTGGTTTCCCACTGAGAACCACTTGATCCAGTTTAAGGCTGTACCTGCCTTTAGTATTGTTTCAAGCCTGAGCCAGTGGCCAGCGGGCGGGGGGGGGGGGGGGGCGGGGAGGGGAGAGCCACCAGGAGATAAGACTTCTTTCAGATAGAATGAGAACTCTGGCCACATCAAAGCCAAGGGTGAGGGTCTTTTGCCCTTTCTCCGTGTCCCCCAAGTTCTTGACTGCTGTCCATACTGGCCGTGTCTGTCTTAGGTCATCCTTCCTAGTGAGAGATCTTACCCGTCTTTGACTAACCGACCATCGCAGGGCGATAGGAGGGAGGCAGGGGCACAGGTTTTGTCTCCTCAGTGGCTTGTTTTCCCAAGGCCTCCTTGATTATTTCCAGCCCTGGGGCTCTCTTACCTTTCAGTGAGGTTACAGACCCTGAAACCAGGAGGGACATTTCCCAACAATTTTTGTTTTGGGAAAAGCCAGAAGCTGCAGGGTACCAAATCTGGGCTGTAGAGGGGCTGAGTTGCCTGGGTGATTTGCTGTTTCGCCATAATACTGCACGAGATGTGATGCATGAGCAGGCACATTGTCGTGATAAAGCTGCCAATCACCAGTTGCCCATAGCTGTGACCTTCTAAATCCTCTAAATAGTTCCCATGGAGGAATGCTCAAGCTTAACTCAAAATTTGATTCAGATTTGTCACTCTACTTGCTCAGTCACTTTGAATGTGATGGCCACACAGTACACATATCCACTCAATGGCATCTACTATCCCCACTGACTACTACATTGAAGTCGTCATTGTTTAGCATACATGTTCCAGTCAATTCTCTTTGGCTGCCAGTTTACATCCATGTCATGCAAAGCATTCTCATTATATTAACAATGGCTGGACTTTTTCTGGACAGACCTCGTGTGCGGGCGGGCGTGTGTGTGTGTGTGTGTGTGTGTGTGTGTGTGTGAGAGAGAGAGAGAGAGAGAGAGAGAGAGAGAGAGATTATGGCAAGATATCTCTATAGCTATTTATCTATCTATATCTCTCTATTCATCCATCTATCTATCTCCTACTGGTTCTCTTTGTATCTTCTATTGGCTCTGTTTCTCACTGTAATCCTGATATCATACCTTTTAAGGAGATTTTTGCTGCCTTTGAGATCAGTTTTCAACAGGTGATCTGAGAGAAATGTTTATTCTTTTGATTGTTACAATTTTGCTTCATATGTTTGGGTTATAAATAAGGTAACAATTTTTTAAAGTGCAGGCCAATTATTTCAAAACAAAACAAGCTAACAGGAAAGGAAAAGAGTTATTAAATTATAAATATATTTCAGTTTCTTTTATTACTGGGGAGGCAGGAAAACACTTTTGAATTTATTGGCAAAGTCCTTTTTAAACAACTTGAAATTATTTCTCAATTCCTTAAAGAAAAATATTTCTTTTTTTAAAGATTTTATTTATTTATTTTTAGAGAGAGGTGAAAGGAGGGAGAAAGAGAGGGAGAGAAACATCAGCGGTTGCCTCTCACGTGCCCCCTATCAGGGACCCGGCCCATAACCCAGGCAGGTGTCCTGAGTGGGAATAGAACTAGTGACCCTTTGGTTTGCAGGCCAGCGCTCCATCCACCGAGCCACACCAGCCAGGGCTGTTTTTTAAAATCTTAACGGCTTTTGTAATTATGTAATAAATATACATTTATAAGAAATTTAGAAAATGTAGAAATACATAAAGAAGAAAACTAATACTACCTATAATTTAACTGCTCAAAGAAAACCTCTATTTCAATGATTCTCCTTCATATTATTTTACATACTTGAAATTCAGCTTTATACAATCCTGTATCCCACCTTGTAATTTAAGATTATAACATAACTTTTCTTGTTACTCGTTGTCATAGCCAATTTTTAAAAAATGCTGCATAATATTCCATTGTGTGTTCTGTACCACATGTTATTAGTCCCACAGTTTACTTTCATTATTTCTTATTATAATAAATTATTTGCTATGAAGAATATCTTTGATGGATATTTTTCTATATTACACTAATTTTTAATGATAAAGCCCCATAAATAAAATTAGAAATTCAAGGCTCTTAATGCATATTGTGAAACTGAAAGTTGCATTAGTCATTGAATTGTTCCTACCAAACCTTCAGATAGTCAACCAAGAAGGACCAGGTCCTCAACTACAGTATTAGCACTGCTGTACACCCTCTGGCTCCAGGGGGTCAACATCAGCCATTTATTACACATTTTTCCTTTTTCCTGTATTAACAGAAAAATACCCTTAATACAGAAATGTAAGAATAAACATAACACATTAAAATAATAGTTTTGCTATAACTTAAAAATTTGTCCTTCAGTTTCTCTACTCATATACCACTGAAGGGATATTAGCTACATCCTAAAAATTTTTTTTAAACACTAAGAAAATTTTCAATTATTTAAGACTTTATTGTAGGACTGGGAGAGTACCTATCTGCCTATTTTGGGTAGCAATAAGTTACTAAACTTATTTAATTTTCTTTTCTAAGATTTTTTTTAAATTAAAAAAATGCTTATTTATTTTTCTTTTTATGCATGTTTATCATACTAAAATAAGCTTGTTTATTTATCCTATTTCTTAGACAGTTATACAAAGAATTCTGTTCTTACTGGGAGAGAGAGAAATAGGAACTATTAATGATTTTTATTTATAAAATACACTCCCATGATTCTTTTTATTGTAGCCCTTTTTACCTGTCATTAAGCTAGGAATAAAAATTTATCTAGAAACTTTTGAGAAAACTTTTCTGAGATTCACTCTAGTAAGTCCTTTAATGTAAAACAATTCATGCTATCAATTTTTAAAATTTTAACATTATTTTATACTTAGATCTTTTCTCTTTTATTGTTATTCTACTACAGCTGTCTCAATTTTTCCCCCTTTGCCCTCCTCCGTCCAGCCCACACCGCCTCTCCCACAGTCAATCCCCACCCTATTGTCCATGTCCATGGGTCATTCATACGTGTTCTTTGACTAGTCCCTTCCCCTTCTTTCCACCATTATCTCCCTCCCCCTGTCCTCTGGCCGCTGTCGGTCTGTTTCATTTTTCCACATCTTTCGTTCTATTTTGCTTTCTAGTTTATTTTGTTCATTAGATTCCTCTTATAAGTGAGATCATAGAGTATTTGTCTTGCATCGACTGGCTTATTTCACTTAGCATGGATAGAACTGGAGAATAGTATTCTATCAATTTTATAAAATGTCTCTTATTGGATGCCTACATGATACTTAAAAGTATGATTCTCATTTTGTTTCTCCAAATCTGAATACAAATGGAAACGTGCTCAATCTGAAAGTACAATTTTATGTAAAAGCTGATATAGAACAAATGTCATGCACTCTATATTTTATATCAATAGGAACTTGTAACATCCAACAGTGCAAGCATTAGTTGTATTTAATGCAAAATGGAAAATTATACTTTCATTACTCTTTTAGATTCAGCATGCTGACTTTCACCTTAAGCAGATTTGTGCAGGAGTAAGAAATATAAATCATTATAACCTGCCTAGAAGTAGTAATTACTTTCTCAGTACTTAGCTAAAATACAGATATATAAAGTCCTGTCTTTTTAACATATAAATTATACTAACAGAATTTAAAACAGTGGGACTAAACTTTCAGCAGCAAAGCCAAAGTCTACAAAAGTTTTGGGGATCAGGATTTTGTTTTTTTAATTTTGAACTGCCTTTAGGAATTCATATTTTCCCTGAAATATTACATGTAGCTGAATAGTCAGATCCATTCTGTAGCTGATCCAAAGCCACTAATAGTGGCTGGTCTTGTAATCTCCTCAAAAGATAAGAAAAATAAAAATTCAGTCCATGTAAGCAAGTGTAAAACAATGTTGATTTCTGGAAATAGAGGGAAGGACAGGGAGAATGGTGCTGGAGGAGGTGGCAAGGCAACAGTTATTAAGTTTTGTTGGAAAAGGTTGCTAGGGTAAATGTCAGCAATTTTCATCCAGTTCAGTGCTCTTCCATAGCAGTAACACAAACCACTTGGTTACTTCCCAAAACACCCCCCGCACCCCATCCAAGATTAATTATATCTCTGAAGCATTCTACCTTTAAATACTGCGTCCATTATTTACGGTTTTATAAACCTTTATCAATGCTATTTAGATTTTTAGCCCACATTATCTATAGGTAGAAACTCTCTTAAGTTTGCAATGGACTGAGGAATTTATTTTTTCTAATTCTACCACTTGCAAGCTCTAAGGATCATTTGGTCTATCTTTTCAGCATCGATTTGAAACATTCCTTTTTCTCAAGTAGCAGAGGCCAGAACTTTAGTTCAAAGTATGCATTTGAATTTTTTTCTAACTATTTTCCAGGTGGTCCCTTACATATATATTTAGATTTTCTCCCCCATAATATTACCAGTTGTCCACTGTCAAATATCTGTCATTTTCCTGGCCACTTGTATGTGCTTTGGGATATTCTTGTAGTTTTTCCAAATTTCAGTATCTAGGATAGTTTAGTATCACCTGTAAAATTGGATGTTTTGTGCTACTGCTATTTTCAAGATTATAAGTAAAAATATTATTCTAAGCACTGATCTTTGTGAATTATCTCATCTTGCTAGATACTTCTTTACTCAGAGAGGTAACCTGTAGTTTTGTATAATTTTGTTTTGTATCCCAGTGACTCCATATTTAAGATTACTTTCTTGGGGAGGCTGGTTCTAAAACATTAATTTATGAAAATCTGAATAAATTATATTCTGGTTGTCCTTTAATTACACCACAGGAAAGCAATCAAAAGTCTGGCAGGTTACTATATTCAATTCCATATCCAGAATCTCAGGGAAATGTCGATTCCATCACAATATTCTGCAGTCTATGCACTACAGTATAGTTAGTCCAGGTCAAAAATACTATGTACAATGAGAAAAAGGAAAAAAACCCGGGAAATTCGTTAAAATACACAGAAGCCATAGAAAGAAATATAGGGAGATGCTATAGCTCTTTGTTTTTGAACCTAGTCAGGAAACAAACCCTAGCTAGTATTTATGACTTTCACCAATATTTATTCCATGCCCCCTTGACTTTCAGCCAAAACTCTTTAACAGGTGAGGTAACCAAATCCTCGTTCCTGAGGGATTTAAGCCCCTGCCTGTATAAGGTTGTAATATCCCACTAACTGACAAGGAGTCTAACAAGGAAGCAACTCGGGGCCTTGGAGTTTGTGTCCATACCCCTCTTGGCTTCCATTGTGTAGCAGTAATTCAATTTCCCCTCGGTGGATTATCAATCACTCCAGTCAGTACTGTAACACCGATTTTGCCTGTGTGCCCACTGCTCTAAGGAACTTGAAGGAACTGGAAACGGTCAAATGTGGCCTCAGCTTCTAATTCAGCAATAGCATTGTTATATATAACCTTCGTGGAAGCATTTCTCCCTTGAGTACACACACAGGCCCTTGGGAGGCAGAGGCCCACAGGTGCTGGTCCAAAGACAAGTCCTTGTAGGCTAGTAACTTTTTGAAAAACAGCTCTAGTTGGCCTCTTAGAGAATGAACACCTAACCTTGAACTCCAGGTAACACTGGCACCCTAGCTGTCCGTTCTGAACAGGATGTTACGTGATTCACCTAACCATGAACATGGATCGGGGCTACTGAATTTTGACTGTTACTCTTTCTGCTGGGGAGCTGTCCTGGATGCTGTAGATGTTTAGCAGTATCACTGGCCTCTACCAACCAGTGTCATCACCAGTTGTGACAACCAAAAATATGTCTGAACACTGCTAAATATTTAGCTAAATTGCTAAATTTTGCCCCTGGTAGGCTAAATTGCTTTTAGTTGAGAACCAGTGACATACGTGCATTTTTGAATTCCATCATTCAGGAGAAGCATAAATCAGTCCAAAAGCATGAAGAAATGGCACGATCACATTCCCAGGATGCTTCCTCCTGCCATGCTGCCTCTCTTCATTCAACCCACAAGGCCTCATGAGAGTTCCCTCTGACTTACTGATGTTGCAAAAACGAAAACAAAGTATCACCCTTGATATAGGTGTTCTGTGTACTTATGTAGCTACTAGCCAAGAGCAAGGCATTAAAACTCGTTTGTGCATGACAGACACTGACAGAAAAGGAAAACCCTAGGGAGAACTTCAAGTAGTTCATATTGTCATCACCTTGGCCTTAAGAAATATGGTATCAAATAAGGGTCATGCATACTCATGGAGAATAAGCAACCAGTTGGTGGTATTGTAAAGGGTTTGGAAAATGATGGTTGCCAACTTAAGGTTAGGAAGAGGTACTGTTCCCATTTTATAAATAAGGAAACTGAGAATCTTTAAGTCATTGATCCTACTGTATTTAAAACATATATAACTAAAAACTCATTAAACAGCAGCCTCCCCTCATCTTTGGGGAATTCATTCCAAAACCCCTAGTGGATGCCTGAAGCCACAATATGAACAAATGCTGTATATACTTTTTCTACACATACGTATCTGACTTTATAAACTAGGTGCAGTAAGACATTAACAATAAGATACGATTATAACATTGTATTATAAGTTATATGAATGTGGTCACTTGTTTCAGGGGACCCCTTGAAGAAGTCTCTGAATAGACTCAATGTTTTCTGGAGCAATGTTGTTAATTGCTAATTACAACACTTTTTCTGCTGTCCCCCACCCACAAATTTAATGCCTTTTCCTCTTAGCTAGCTTATATTATATAAGCACATAAGATACTGTGGCCATGACTTCAGCAACCTCAGCATATAATTTTTTCTTATTGATAACTTTCACCTTTTCACTTACCGTAAGCACTTATAGTTTCTCTTTGGCATATCCATTGTGAACATAAGCACTGTGACAACTAATCTGATAACCGAGATGCCCACTAAATGACTAAGGGGTGAATAGCATACAAAGGGATGATTCATGACCAGGTAAAATGGCATGAGATTTCATCATGCTACTCAGAATGGTATGTAACTTTAAACTTATGAATTTTTAATTAAATATTTCTGGAATTTTCCGTTTAACATTTTTGGGGTGCAGTTGGCTCAAATGTGGAAGG
Source organism: Pteronotus mesoamericanus (assembly GCF_021234165.1). Lineage (NCBI taxonomy): Eukaryota > Metazoa > Chordata > Mammalia > Chiroptera > Mormoopidae > Pteronotus > Pteronotus mesoamericanus. Next base: position 16,512,451 of record NW_026555325.1, on the reverse strand, counting down.
CAAAAACCACAGGTAAGGGTGGGGGGACACCACAACATCTTGATAATTAAACTAGTATTCTGGCAACACTTAAGGCAGAATTGAATTTGGGGACATAAATAATGAATTCTTGATGAAACAGCAAATAGATTAGTAACTAATTTTACTCCAAAATTCTTTTGTGGCTAATCATTAGCCACAAGTACACATAACAAATGTATCCTTCAAAAGTCACTGAATGGAATGTTGTAAGCTACACAGAAGGAGGTGAGATCTGAGTCAGTCCTATAATAGAGATGGATTCTAGCTGCTTGATAAACTCACCTTGACTCCTTTTATTAAAAGTGACAAAAACCAGTATTAACAGCAGAGGCTGAAGGAGGAAATTTACTGGCTCATGTTACCAAATTTCAAGAATGGCAGGCTCATCACTGGACTTCAGGGCCTAGAGGAATGTCATCAACAGTATACATGTCAGCCTCACTCCTTCCTTCCTAGCTTGGCTGAACCCTGGCTGCCCGCATCTCCTGGGCTTTTATCTTCCCGGCTTCATCAGACCTTAAATTTAACTTGAAAAATCCTGGGGAAAGACTGGTCTTAGGAGTCACATCTTTATTCCTGTTGTAATCACTGTGGCTGGGAGACATGGCAAACTAGGATTGGCCCAGTTTTGGTGAGTCAATCCCCCCACTGTGTAAGTAGGATGGTTTCTATTTGGACCCTATCTTACAATGGAGAGAGGAGAGTAATTTCTCAAGAGTGCTAGTCCAGAAGAAACAGGGTTCCAGAAAAAACCTTACAGGTGATATCTGTATCTTACAGATATCTACATATAGATCTACTGTAATCTTTTTCTTAGTTTTAAGACAAAGAATCTGAAAGAAGCTATCCAGATTTGGGTGGGAAGTGGTTAGAAGGAGTGGAGAGAAGAAAAACTTGTACGTTCCTTTGTAATAAAAGAGCCCTTTAGAGCCATGGTTGGGAAGGGTGGAGAGAGGAAGATGGAGAGTGAACAGAGATTCACTGCAACATCCACTGTGGAAGGAATCCTCAAGCCTTGGATTTGTGTATATATATGTATGCATGTCTGTCTATATGTACATACTCAAATATACCCATATTAACCTAAACACTTCACTTCATTTAGAGTATCATTTGTCATTTCCAACTAAAAGTTTTTGAGTAGGAAAATGTTAAGACTTTAGAAACATCATTAAATCATTTATTCAGTAATAACACTCAGCAGATAACAGAAATAGGCTGCACATACTCATTTCCTATTTGTCCTGAATAACCAGTTTCACTCTACAATGCTTTCCTAACTAAGTTTTTCTATGGTTAAGGAAAACAGCATTTTAAATAGTCCATCTTTTAAAAACTGAAATGACTTTCCAAACAGGTATTTAGAAATGAGAACAATGAAGGCTTAATTACTATAAAAACTAAAACTAACACACTACAATTGTAAAAGAACATTTAAATAGGAAAATTATGAAACTATATATAAAAAATTATACATATATACATACTGTATCAAAATACCTTTTCTATTTCAGTAACTAAATTTTTGAGATTAAAAACCAACTACTTCAAGCAATCCTAAATATAAAAATGTCAGGTTTATATTTACTAAAAACAAAATAAATCAGTTCTATAGAAGTAAATATATATACACCAGGATAAATACTTGGAATTGTGGAAACAGAAATAGTGAACAGCTTCAAATTTCTCAGGATTTTAATGGCATAAACACTTTTTTTGTTAAAAAATAAGTTTACTTAATTTTAAACTAAGGTCAATGTTTTTTTAAAAAAGCAAAATACTTATTAAAAATGGTAGGTATTAGGTTTGCGCAAGCTAAAGAGTAGTATTTTCATTTGTCCAGATGTAACAATTTTTAAAACATACAAATTCAATATGTAATAGAAAAATATGTAAAAAAAACCACACACACACAAGAAACTATGCACCATTAAAAAATATAAATGCACCTTCTATTGATTGGAATATAAAAAACTAAATATTCTGATTTAGAAGTAGCTTCTATAAAATGTCAAAGTAGTGGGCATTGTTTGCTTTCCTGATATAATGAATAATTAAGATATATTTCTGTCTCAATTAAACAGTAGTATAAGTATTTCTTAGAAAACATGTAGTATACACATGGAAAGGTAGGCATTGTACTGTATTCAAGTTTTCCAGTTTGATTTCCAATAAAATGCTTTCTACAGCTTAGAAAAATAACACCCACAGAAGTAGAGATGAGGTAAACATCTTACAATTTTAAGAATTACTTGAAACAATACTCAGCTACCCAATGCCTAGGTTCCGGAACAGTCAGAACAGTGTTTCAAAAGGTCTTCCACAATGATGATATGACAGGTATCTGAATCACATAATGAACAGCAGGTTTCTTGGTCTTCGGAGTAGGCAGTGATGTTCTTCCTTGTTATAACAAAGCGACCATGACTTAAGTTTTGCCAAGGAAACTGCTTCAGTGTTGGTTTACATGAGGCACCATGCAACGGTAAGAGCAGCTACAACACCATTCAAAATTGCCATGCTATAGCCCATGTGGAAAGAATGTCCAGTAAGTTTCCTGGGGGGGGGAGAAATGAAAAAAGGAAAATGTAATAATAGAAACATCATCAATTTTTACTGAAAATGCTTACAAACTGGAAATGAGTTATACATTAATTCACAAGTTAAAAAAGAATACTGGACACCCGTAAGATTACTAACAGATAGAACTTGAATTTTCTGTTAAAAACTGTTCTCGTTACTAAATTCTTCAACTTCACTACTTAGAGCAAAATGCTCAGTTTGATGCCTATACTTTTTTACTGTACTTCACAGTTGCTGTTTGTACTGGAACCTAATTCTAAAGTATAAGTTTTCTTACATTACAAGCATTTCTTTCATTAATTAGTACTGTGTATCTCTGCTCTCCTGTTCTCACTGAGAATTTAAAATATGTATTCTTTCTTTTGTCCCATTTGTACCATTTTTAGATTATGTGAAGGAATGCTATTACCTCTTTGAGTGCTAAAAACAGTTCAAACAGTGTCCATGTGAGAGTCATAAATCAGATTATGTCTTCTACAGACATTTCAGTTCTCAGCCTAGTAAATTACTTAACTGAAGTGAATTTCATTGAGTTTGTAAGTATCAGCAAAGGCACATCTCTTTGTTTTATGATTACTATGAATGACGGCTATCTTATATGCACAGATTTCCCCTGATATTTATTATCTCTATCTTGCAGAAATTTTACTATACTTTCTTAACATTCCTCCCACTAACTGTATTGCAATTATACTCTGCTTATCATAATAAGGATCAGACATGCTATAAAGAAAAGGTAGTGTCTAACTGGTGTCACAGGCAAAACAGAATCTTCTCATGGGAGCAATCCAAATTGATGACATATAAGGAGGTGCACCAGCAGTAGTAAAAGCCAAAAATCATTAGTAATAAGCACCCTGGACTGAAAGGATCATCATGCCTATGTCCTCTCCTCCTTTCCTAAGGATAGGTCAAAACCAGGGAGGCACTTAGATCTGAATTAACATTTGAAGAGCACCTCACTATAATGATTCCAGTTCCACAAGATCTGTAGTAGAAAGTAAAGAAGATACACTCTTCAAAGAACAACCTTTTTGCATTCACCCGACACCATGACACCACGACACCACGACCACGACCACCATGGAGGACTCTGATGCATTCTAATGGCTCCCTGTTCTGGTCCACTGGAGTTCATATTAACCCTTTCCACTCAACCTTACTCACCACCTAGGGACTAGTTTTAATGTAGTTCTCATATGCCACCACGTGTTAATTTACCTAGCGGTATTACCTACTACATGGCAAAAAATAAGTAATAAATGCTTTGTCCCCTTAAAAAAAAATTCCTCAAACATATATTGATAGGTGGACAGAAACCTAATCATAAAATTGAACTGTCAGCATTACCATTCACTGTCAAAAACCAAACCAAAACAAAACAAAAACCCACTAACGATCTGAGAACATTTAGGTGCATACTAACAAAATAAAGTTAATCATGGAACAGAATTTCAGGAGTTAACTTTTCTTTTACTAGTGTGTGACCCTGCATTCCCATAAAAATAGGAAAACCTCTCAAATACAGTTTACTGAACCTTAGGAAATTATAATAACTACAATGTTAATATAACTGAATTTCACTGAAATGTACATGTTCAATTGCTCAGTGTACAAAACAGGCAAAGCAAGGAATTTTAATGGCCATGAAGTAATGCTCCAGATCAGTGGTTCGTAAGAGATTCTACTGTCTCAAGTGCACCATATTCCTACCAACTGGGAGGATAGTAGTTGTCACACATACTGCTTATGCAACAGACTTGAAAACTTTAAGGAGTCACTTGCTTTGAAGCTCCTTTTCAAAACACCATGATTGTCCTCTCTGGGGGAAAATATACAGACAACCCCTGGCACATTTTCTCTCCTATGACTCTTATTTGTGATCTCTAAACTCCTATTAAAAAACTGAAGGTACAGGTATCTTGGTTATCTTTGTCAAAACCCTTCATTTGTCTCTAGTAGAGGTCATGTTTTGAATTTAAAAAATGATGATTAAGCATGGTGCCTACTTTATTCAACCTTTTTCTATATACAAATACGCATTTTACTTTTAAAGTATACACAGTGAAGTGCAAAATGCCTGTCATGTACACAGATCAATGAATCTTTATTATGATACACCCTCATATACTTACCAACCAGACCAAAGATAGAATGTTTCCAACACCACAGAAACTTTGCTCCTTTTCCCTGGCAACAGCCACCTTCCCTCCTCCAAATCCTGAGATAACCATTATATTGTCCATCTACATGACATCATATACTATGTATTCTTCTATGTCTGGACTCTTTCACCCAGTACTATCTGTGACATTCATCCATTCCTTACATAGTATGAATGATGTGTTCTTTTGTATTGCAGCTTAGTATTCCATTATATAAAAATACCAAAATTTATCTATCCATTCTAATATTTGGTGTTTGGGTTGCTTCCAATTTAGGGCTCCATAGAAAGATTGTAAACATAATACTATACATGTATCTTTGGTGGATGGTAGGCATCAGCCCCCGTTTCTCTCAGATATATTCTAGGAGTGGAGTTGCTAGGTTATAAGGTCGACGTAGATTTGGCTTTAGTAGAAAGCATTAAATATTTTCCCAAAGCAGTTGATTACTTTATACTTCCACTAGCAGCGTATGAGAGTTTCTGTTGCTTCACACAATCCCCAACATTTCACATTATCAGTCTTTTTAATTTTCGTAGGCCCACAGAGTATGTTGTGGTTTTAATATTTATTTTTCTAATGACTAACATATTATGGCCCATTCAGATATCTTTTTGAAATTCCTGTTCATCTTTTGCTTATTTTTCTCTTGGTTTACAGAGTTCTTTACATATTCTATACACAAATCCTTTGTCAGAAATGTTTCAAGAATGTTTTCTGTTTATGGCTTGTCTTTTCTTCACTCTCTTAATAAAATCTTTAAATAAACACAAGTTTTAATTTAAATAAAGTTAATAAATATTTTTAATGGTTAGTACTTTTGTGTGGCCTTTGTCTTACATCACATAGCCTGTATGTGTGGGACTGTTTTCAGACTTTCTACTCTATTCTTTTCATCTATTTATCTACCCTGATTAAAAAAACAAAAATAAACAAAAAAAAAATGCCCAAACTTTTCTATGTAGCATTAGCCAATTAAAAAAATTATGCTAAAAGATCCCTCGATATATCTTAAAAAAACACTATAAAATCTTCGAAATTAACAGTTAGCAATAATGTGCAAGACTCACATGAAGATAACCAAAAATTTTACTGAAGATCTAAATAAATAGAAATATATTCTTTTTTTAAAATTGAAAACAAATTGTTAAGATGGCAGTACTTCCTAAATTGATTTGCAGATCCAATGCAATTCCTGAAAATGCCCAGTCTTTTTGTTTTTTCAGATTTGTTGGAAATGCAAGGGACTCCAAGTAGCTAAAAATATCTTAAAAGGAAAAAACAGGCGAAGGACTCATACTTCCCAATTTCAAAACTTAATACAAAGCTATAATAATCAAATAGTGTGGTAGTGGCATAAGGATAGACATATAAACCAATGGAACAGATTTTAAAATCCAAAAATAAACCTATATGTCTACAGTCAATTAAGTTTTGACAAGGGTACCAAGACCACTTAATAGAAAAAAACAAACAAAACAAACAAACAAACAGTCTTTCAACAAGTGGTCCTGGGACAACTAGATGCAAAACAATGAATTTGGTCCTCTACCTCATACAATATACAACATATAACTCAAAATGAACCACACCTAAATATAAAAACATTATAAAGTTCTTAGAAGCACAGGTGTAAATTTTCATGACTATAAACAAGCAAGTTTCTCAGATCTAACACTCAAAACATAAGCAACTAAAGAAAAAATAATCTGAACTTCAAGCTAAAACTTCTATGCTTTAAAGGGCATTATCAACAAAGTGAGAAGAAAACTCACAGAATCAAGAAAATATTCGCAAATCACCTATCTGATTAGGGTCTACTATCTATAAATGAATTCTTAACCCCAAAGTTAGGATAACCTAATTTTAAATGGGACAAAGGATTTGAAGTTTACCAAGAAGATATACGAATGGCCAATAAGCATGTTAAAAGTATGCTCAACATCATTAGTAATTAGAGAAATGAAAATGAAGATCATAATGAGATGGCACTTCAGACCCACTACAACAGTCATAATACAAAGAAAAAGAAAAAGAAAAAAAGGAAAGGATTGATGAGGATTTGGGGAAATTGGAATTCTTATATATTGCTTGTGGGAACTTAAAAAATGGTGCCACTACGTGTGGAAAAAAACAAAACAAAAAACCAGTTTGGTAGATCCTCAAAAATTGAAACAAGAGTTACCATCTGATTCAATAGTTCCATTCCAGGTATATACTCAAGAGAATTGAAAACACATGTTTATACCAAAATCTGTACCTTGATGTTCATAGCAGCATTGTTCATAATAGCTGAAAAGTGGAAACAAACCAAATATCCATCAACTGATGACCATGTAACAAAATGTGGTATATTCATACATGGAAATATAATTCAGCCACAAAAAGAAAACAAATACTGATAAATGCTGTAGCATGCATGAACCTTGAAAATATGCTAACTGAAAGAAAACAGACATAAAAGACACATTTTGGGGATTTGTATGATTCTATTTACATGAAATGCCCAGAACAGGCAAATCCATTAAGACAAAAAGTAGACTAGGGGTTTCCTAGAAGGAACACTGTTAAATAAAAATAAAGTAAATTGGAAAAAATATGGTTTCAAAGAAAGGCTCATTATAATAAAGAATAGTTATAAAAAAAAGTACTATTTTATTCTAGTTGTAAAGACCTTCCAATAATGAAGAATCCTACAATGAAGTAGTTATGTGGTTCCTCTTCAAGTTAAGACTAAAATTTCTAGAGACAAGTCTGAATGCCAGCTTTGCCACTTACAAAGGGTGTGAAGCTAGAAAAACTGTTTGACTTCTGAGTTTCAATTTCTCAAAATGGAAATAAAAACAGAATCTACATTTAAAAACTTGTTATGAGGATCACGTGGCTGGCACATAGCCAATGATCAATGACTGTTAGCCACTATATAGTGTGGGTAGGAAAGAAAAGCATAGCTATGCATTTTTAAACATTGTTTCAACCTTCAATTCTCCCTTTCTTCTAAGCAAAACACCTTAAACCTAGACCCACTCTAAATCCAAAACAAAGAAACATTATACAAAGAGACTCAGGAGGTGGATAAAGAAAGATGAAGGATTACAGGTTTGTGTATATATGTGTGTGTTTCTGCTTGGTATTATCTTCTTTATCATCACTTTTCCCTTTATAATTCACCTACAGGACTTAGACTATTTATATGTGAGTGTTATAGTCTGGAAATGTAATATCTAGCAATATATTATAAAAGAATTATATCTGAATTATTTTTACTTTTCAGGAATGGTATACATTTAAAATTTAATATTCAAATGAATTCAATAATCCAGGCAATTTAAGTACCTGTACTCTTATTTCTGAACCACAAATTTAAACATTTAATAAGTCATTGCCAAAAGTTTTAAATAAATTGTCTTTTCTTATTTAAGAGAGACACCAACAGATTCAAACAGGTCTCTTTATGTTTCATGTTATTTGGTTTTACTCTAGCGTTGGTTGACTTGGAACTGGTAATCTCTTATACTGTATCTGAACTCAACTCTCTTGAAATCTTCATTCCTATATAATATCAATTCCTGTATTACTTTTCCCTCACATATATTCCCACACTTCAGATACACTTTTATGATAGAGTTCCTACCATTTAAAACAGTAACTTCACTGCCAACGGATTCTGCTCTACACAAAATGCTCCCTATGCTTGCTTGGCAAGATAAGTTATATTAAAGTCCTGCATTAAGAACCAACTGGCTCTTTCCTTGTGTCTGACTATCTCAGTAGGAGACGGGATGATTTAGTTGGTACTAATCTATTCTCCCTTCACAAATCTTAGCTGGCTTTTATTTCTCATTCTATCTGTAGCCAAGATATCTCCAATTCTTAAAGAATTTTAAGCTATGTGAGCTTTGGTTGGAGTAACTATCAGTTCTTTTATCTGGAATCAAAAGTTGTTAACTCCAAACCCAAAATTTGAAAGAAAATACTAAGACCTATCATATTTCAATTATTTACAAAGCATTTGGAAATAAAAAAATGAAACTTCTTTTGCATTCTTTAATCCTAGAAATTACTTTTAGAAATTGCTGGAGGATGAAGTTCTGTGCATTCCAATGAATTTTATCAGTGCTGTTTCAGAAATAAGGGTTAGATTTTCAGAGAAAGCTTTCCTCCCTGAGGAAAATTCTCCATCTCTTACTCAAGAAAAAAAACAACATGTATTATATACACTCTAAAGTTCTTTATTGTCTCTCCATTTTTTTACTTAACCAAAACTTACAGAATAAATTCTCTATATCAGGAACTTATCAGGGAGTTAGAGAAATAAGCAAAAATCAGTACTGCCTTAAGGATAAGTCTAGTGACTGCTAAGTGTTCAAGTTCTGCAGACAGCATTACTGGAACATAAAGGAGCCATTTGGCTTATAGAAGGGAGAGAATTTAATGAAGAGTTAATATCTGAGCTACAACTGAGTATGAGGCTAAAAAGTCTGTTTAGTTTTTTGTCATAATAGACACATTTTTCATTTTCACCAATTACTTTATTGATTTGGATATTTTGAGTATGTTGGCTATGCCCTGCTATTGGCTTCTAATGGGTAGAGGCCAGGGATGCTGCTAAACATCTTTTAATGCATAAGACAGCCCCACAGCAAAGAATTATTAATGGCAATAGTAACAAGAAACTGCCCAAATCGCTTTTGATGCATTCAATCAGTCACAGCACCTTCTCCATAGACTACACAAATCTTTTTTTGTTTCAGCAGTTTTTACCTTTCTTGAAATAATAAAGCATAACATGCCAAAAATGTTGCAGATCTCCTTCCATCTTCAATATTAAAATGGCTGCACAAAAATTCATCAATTTTGTTGTTTTTCTTTTTTTAAATGCATGCTGATCTGTCCAGCTGTCACAATAAAATCTAACAAAACTGTTTTGAATGAAGTTAAAGACAACTAAGTACTGGAGCCATTGTATGGAAAAAACTAAATGAAATTTTTGGCCAACCCAAGAGTATCCAGAAAGTTAGGAAGAAAAATAGGAGTGGGTGATGTCACAGAGATTAAGAAAATAAGCATTCTGAAAAGGAATGATAGGCTATTTCAAATAGTGTTTTGAAAAACAATAAATTTTGTAATTAAGAGGCCTTTCAGTCAATTCAAGGAGGAAAATTTTAGTTAGTGGTGAGAGCAAGACTCCTGTGGTAGCAACTGCAGTCACTGTGGAGGTAGGGCCTAACTCTTCTCTCATCTTTAAGCTGCCAGTTTCTCTATGTGGAAAGGAGAACTGGGCATGAGGATTTTTTTTCTCTAACATAGGAGAGATGTGAATATATAAAAATACCCTAACAAGACTGGAGATTGGTTATAAAGGGAAAGATTGAAGATATATGAAAAAGGGAATTGCAGGGGCGGGGAGACAGAATCTAGAGCACAGGAAGTAAAACAACATTTGAGCAAGTGGAAGGATGCAATAAGAGAAATAGGTGAAATGATAAGAGGAGATGTAATGTTTGTAATCATGACAGAGAGGTTTAAGCAGGAAGTTCCCTCATGACCTTTCAGTCAAAGTGAAAGTGAGGTCCACTGAAAACAACGTGTATGATTAAAATCTGGAATAGCCTCAGGGAAAAAAAAAAGGGAAAGGGATGGAGATGATGGGTGGACAAATTATGCTAGCTAAGATTCTAGTTCATATTAGAAGATTGTGAATTCTAGCTACTCAGATCTCAGTCTGGATGATTCATCTCTGCCTTGTTATACTCTTTATATGGAACGGCTCAGACCTTGGCCTATTTTAGAATGAATCTGAGGTCTTCTGTGATGTCAACACTTCACTAGCTTTATTCAGGAGGCTCTCTTTCCTTCTTGACCTTACTTTTACCTCTATAACTTTGCAATTTTATAGAGCTGACACTTCATACTTCTTTCTTTATACAATTCTTGTTAAAAGGAAGCTAGTTTTTCTCATAGTTCATAACAACAATTACAAAATTTGATGTATTTATTTTGGTTTTCCAATTTGTAAATTTAAAATTATTTTTCTTGTCACTAACTTATGTTTCCTACTCTATTTCTTAATCCTGAAAAAATGTCCCAGACTTGCCAAGGAAGCTGCTTGTAGATTCACAATCTCAAAGTGAGTAAAATAAATACAATGGGTTGTTTAACGGCCTCACTTATTTTGTTACAATTTTAAATTGAGGATGTAAACATCCTCAAGTTGTGAGCTTTCTTGCTTGTTTAGGTATAGTTTTTAGCTGACCTTTCATTACCACTTTATCATCATCATTTATCCATTAAAACTCAGATATTCAGTGAAATTTAGTAAGTTTATCAATTAGATGTGAAGCAATTACTTTTCAGTATTAAATGTGATTTTTAGATGTGTCATATCCTTAAGGCTATAAAACTAACCAAATAAAATAAAAGTTACCAGGACAAGTGGACCCCATCAAATTTTATATATGCGGGTGTATGCGTATTTTTTACTGAACATTTGAAATCTTTTTTAAGCAACATCTGATTTCAGTGTGATCTCCTAAAGCATGGGTTGGCCAACTATGATATACCTGCCCTGCTGCCTGTTTCTTTTTATTAGCTGGTGGACAGCCTCACTCATTCCTTGATGTATTGTCTGTGACTGCATGGTGCTGCGATGGCAGAGTCAAAGAGTTGTAACAGAGGTCACAGGGCCCACAAAACTAAAAATATTTACCACTTAGCACCTAACAGAAAGTTTGCTGACTTTTGTCCTTAGCCTTCTTATTTGAAGTATCGTACAGTCCACAGATCAGTAATATAGAGGCATCACCTGGGAATTTCTTAGAAATTGAGAATCTCAGACCCTACCATACCCTAGACATCTGAATCAGAATCTCTATCTTTAGCTAGATCTTCTGTTCATTCCCAAAGCCTTAAATATAGTCATGTGTGGCTTAACAACAGGGATATGTTCTGAGAAATGCATTATTAGGTAATTTCATCATGATGCAAACATCACAGAGTGCACTTACATCAACAAAGATACTCTGGCCTACTACTCGTAGCCTACAAGCCTCTAGAGCATATTACTATATTGAATAATGCAGGCAACCGTGTTTGTGTGTCTCAACATATCTAAACACAGAAAAGGTACAGTAAAAAACACGTAAGACAGTTAACACAGTTATCTACTATTAAGCATTATTTACTATACATAATCGTATGTGCTATACTTTTACACGACTGACAATGCAGGTTTGTTTACACCGGCATTACAAATCTGTAATGCACTGCACTATATTATGACAGCTACGATGTCAATAGGTGATAGGAATTTGTCAGCTCCATTATAATCTTATAGGACCACTGCTGTATGCAGGCATACCTTGTTTTATTGAGCTTCATTTTACTGAACTCCACAGTTGAACTTTTTAAAAATTGAAGGCAACACCCTCCACCAGCAAAACAATCAACTCGCTTTATTCCAAGTACATTGGTCTGGAACCAAGACCGTGATCTTGGAGGTGTGCCTGCCTATCGTCCATTGCTGAAACACTGTTATGCAGCACATATATGCATGGATGTCCACTATTTGGAAATGAATAAATTAGCAAAAACATTTCTAAGTAGATCATCACTTTAGAAATCTACCCCAATTACTTTCTACACGAAAGCTGCAAAGTTACTATAGTTTTAAACAAACAAAAACGTTCAACAAATACTTATAAAATTTGTTTCATCATATCATGCTCCTAGATTTTATGACTTCTTTATGAGCATGTGTTAATTCTGTAATCATAAAAAAAAAATCAATACGGAGAAATTTTAAATCAGTCACTGTCCTAGCTAATTAATTTCTGAATTATTATTGAAAAATAGAAAATGCTATTGGGATGTAAAGTTATTAGAAATATGACTGTGTACTGACTTTAATTTCACGGTGAATCTAAGATAAAGATGATCTGGATAATCATTTACCTTGATATAATAGGTGAGGAAAAGGTATAAATGTATCTACTTAATGTTGAACTGTCATATATCATTCTTAAAAATACATAGGAGCTGATGGACATTTTGAGCATTTGTTCCAGTGTCCCAGTAATTTGTCTAATAATCTGCATTATGAATAAATATCAGTTAAAACAGTGACCATTTTAATGGAGCAAGTTGATTTATCAGTCTAAACATTAGTAAGCTGTGTTATAATGGAATAAATTTCTACTTTAAGTATTTCTTCGTTTTTAAAAAGAGTCTATTTCCCTTAGCATTGTAGTTTTGTTTTCTAGTTTTATGTACTGCCACCTTCTCTGGTCCTAATTCCTCTCTGCAGCACAAGGATGGTGTCTCTATGATCTCTTTAATACCTTCTGGATCTCAATTCTGCAATTTATGACTCCATATGTATACTAAAGTCCTTTGTCTATTACTAAACGTTACCAACTAGAAATTTTAATTGAACCACAATCCTGTGCTTTGCAATTGCAATAGTAACTAACAAAACAGCTTATGGGAACTAAAGGATTAAAGATGAATGAAGGTCTTTAAAATGGAATCACATATATATACATTTTCAATATCTCATTATACTACAATTCCCTGAAAATCAAAGAGAAATAAAGGTATATCTGGTTGGATAAAACTTCGTATTAACCTGTTGTCTTCTTTACCTACGTATAGCAGTCTATTTGGTTGTAAATTAATGGATGTCACACATGTTAACTTGATTCATCAGTGTCAAGGTAGAAAAATGTCTATGAATATCTACCTGTGCTGGGCACTATCTTGATTATGCAAAGTCCCTGTTCAGTAAAAAGGTAAAGCAAACAGTACAAACGTACAGAAAACTGGGGTTCCCAAGACTTTAAATGAGTCAGTTTTTTAAAAAAGCAACTGACACTGTGTTTTGTTGCCAAACTTTTATTTTGCCAACTACTAAAAGCATTATTTCACAAAAGAGAGAGCATCTTAATATCAAAAAAAGACAGTGGGGGAAAGGAATGGAAAGGATAAAACCTCGAGATAAATAATAGTTATCAAAAAAAAAAAACAACGATAGTAGGCTATGATCAGATGTCTAGCTTAAAAAATGTCAGGTAAGAAAAGGAAAGCTCTGGGATCATATCTGCTTTATCACCTGATATATCTGTTGCTTTAACTAGTAAACGTATACTTATTTCCTATGAGCGTAAATACCACTGCTTTATCCCCAAGCTCAGAAAAATGCTGACTTGCTCAAAAGTGCTAGTATAAACAGTAGGCTGTATTCAGAAGCCACCTCTTGATTTATAAGCCCTTTGTAATACTCCTGGCTGCCTACTATGACTTACAAAGATTGCTGAACATACAGAAAGGGTTCCAAGTACAAAACTGGCAAGTGCTCTCTCTCAGGTATTCCTTATTAGTTGCTGTTCTGTGCATGGGACACCTGTGCCTTTGCAGCAGCCCATGCATAACACTTACAGTAAATTAGCATAAGCAAAAGCCATAGCAAACAGGTGCAATTACTCACTAGCTATAATACTTTATGAAAATAACAAGGAAACCAAAAATAGTTAATATGATTTACAGTATTTTGTTAACCTATTTAAGTCCCATTCAAAATAGTAATGGAATGCATTTTATAAAACATGCATGTATTGTAACCCTTCATTTCAAGAAGCTGTAGTGCAGTCAGTAATAATGACAGCATTGCAACTGATGGCTCCAGTCCTTAAATAATAAAACTCCATGATACTCAAATATCAAGGCCAAGCTCTTGATCTATCTCTTTTGTCAGCAGCTTTTCTCTCCTACTGCAATTAGCCATCTGACATCTGCTTCATCAGACCATGGCAACAGAGAATTTGATTTGACAAAGAGGCAGCTCTCCAAAATCTGTATGAAAGAGTAGTAGAGTCAATTTATTGTGTTCAGTGTTAAATCTAGTGTGCTCGGAAAAGAAACTTCTAATTTAGATACTAATAATCACTTTTATTGACTTAAAAGACTTTTATTATTGCCTAAGAACCCATATACCCTTTTCTATATTACTATCTTATTTGTACTTTATCTTCTTATTCCCTAAGAATTAAACTCCCCAATGTCCTTTAATAACAGGAAAAAAAAAACCCCTTAATGTTGAATAGAAAAAGAGTATCATAATACAGCAATGCCAATTCCCAAATTTTCCAGAAAATTCACATTAAATACTCTACTCACAGTCTGCTTCCTTTCTACAATAGTAACAGCAAATACTCATTCACATACAAATGTAATGAAAATTTACATATTTCAGCATCTGATTACATCCAGAACACTTTACATAGGAAATAACACATGCAAGAGACTATCAGGTCGCATGTGTTAGTTTTTAGTCTGTAAAACAGTTACCAAAAATTTTACCAATAAGCAATTCAAATGAAAATCAACCATTTCCTTTTCTTTCTCATTTCCACTTTACTTTGCAGGTTTCAAATAGCATTGTAAGGCAGGCCCTGGCTAGGGGGCTCAGTTGGTTAGAATGTCATCTCAATATGCCAAGGTTGCAGGTTCGATCCCCAGTCAGGGCACATACAAGAATCAACCACTGAATTCATGAATAAGTAGAACAACAAATCAATGTTTCTCTCTCCCTCTCTTTCTAAAGTGAATAAATTTTTTAAAAAATTTAAAAAATAGCATTGTAAGGCAATGTAATTTTTTGAATAAGGCTGTGCAGAAATAAATTTAATTTAAATTAAGAGCATGGGTTTTTTGAAGTCAAGTATTTTGATATATATCAAATACTATTTGTGGTTGGAAGAAGAAATAGGAAGATGGACAACTCAAGAATGATACAGATTAAAAAGATAAAAAATATCAGTAAGGGAACAGATAGCCCCTGGCTTGTATTTACACTAACTACAAAATACTGTAGATTGACAATCAAATTCTGTAGATTATGTTTTAAGCAGGCTTTAGTGAAAGGGTGCTATTCTTTGCCTCACCATATTCCGAGAAATCATGACATATCAATAATTGTAAAGTTCCCCTGTACACTGATGATGAACCCCACATGAAATAATAAATACAACCAATAATCATTTAAGAGCAGATACCGAACTTCAAACCTCTCTAACAATATAAAATAGTAAATTTATGCTCCTAGTTCTTTAAGTAGACATCCAACTATGCCTTACAACCCTGCCTCATTCAAGGAAATACACAAAGAAGCACCTGAAGTACAAAGATTAATTCTGACTTAAAAGAGTCGAGTTACAGTAAAAATACAGTATTTTTGCTTGATTTCTGGTAATTCAAAATGGCTCCTTGAGACACGATTTTGAGGGCTTAGGACTTTCTTAAAAACTATTGAGGAAAACTTACACCCTGGCTGGTGTGGCTCAGCGGATTGAGCACTGGCCTCTGGTTCAGTTCCCAATCAGGGCACATGCCTGGGTTGCAGGCCCCAGTAGTGGGTGCGCGAGAGGCAACTGCACACTGATGTTTCCCTCTCTTTCTGCCTCCCTCCCCCTCTCTATAAAAATAAATAAATAAAATCTTTTTTTGGGGGGGGACTATTGAGGGAAACTTGAAAAAATGTCTGTTTTCTTTTAACAAATATTCCTATAGCAAACACATATTGGAAATCAGTAAAATAAACACACAATTGTCCTCAAAACTGAGATAATTCTTAAAATAATTCATCCTATCTTCAAAAGACTCATCTTTAGTTATAAGATTCAGATGATAAACCTCTTAGCATAAGAGTCAACACAGATTTATGAAGAAATGAAACATTCTCCAAAATCTACAATACTAAGACTGCAAGACATGCTATTTCTGTAATATTTCTCAACAGGGAAAAAATTATTTAATATGTTTCTCTACAAGTGATTCAATAGATATCCAATACACCAGAATCTTACTTTCATGTACAATCTTTGACCAGCATAAGGTTAAAATTTGAAATTTTCAGTAGTACTCAATTTTCATAATACAGTTCATGACCATCCTTAATAAATTTAAGTACAAGCATTAATTTGTTTCCTCCTTGGAAATAAGTTTCTGTCGCTGTTTCCAGCACAAAGTCAGTCCTATCTCTACAAGGTTAACTTAGTGGCCTAAAAGCTATAGGAGTATATGCTGTTAAATTTTACCTTTGATCTAAATAATAATTTTTTCATACCAGCAATTAAGACATAATTATCACTACTCACTGCAATGAAGTAACCCCCCTTAACTTCTTTAAAAATGTTGGCCCTTGACCTCTGACTCTACATAAAAGTACTATAAGGTAGACAAATTTGATGACTTATATCACCGTTTCATATCACTGTTACAAAGTATTTTGACTCAATTTCAAAACTAATGAGCTTTCCACTGTGTTTTTTGCTAGACCCATCACCTGCATTATCATTTTTCTACTAACTTTATTTCTAGACTAAAAATTAACATATCTACCCGAGATGAGACCTATTATAATTATTAAGTGGTTTTTGTTTTTTAGCATGCTGAATAACTATAATCCTGCAGCTGAAGTACTGTACCACTAGATGGGGCTTGTACCTAGGCAATGTGAAATATGGAGAAGGCTGGTCAATGACAGAACACAATGAAGGAGAGAACAAAGACAGTGAGATATTAAGACTAGATTTTAACTGGATTTGGCAAAATTGCATAGGCAAAATTGCCTCCTGTAGCAAAATCTCAGAAAGTGCCTTTGATAGTCAATAAAACAATGCTGTTTCAACTAGTGAAATTCCCCCTGCTGATTCATTTTCATAATGCAGAGGGAGTGAGTTAGCTCATGTATATATATTAAGAAAAACAAAACTTTAAGGGCACATCTACCCATACCTAATTTTCTCCCCAATCAGGGCTTAAATAAAAGTTCTGATACTGTCACCAGCCTGGCCGGGAAAGAACTCCCAAGATTCTGTCCTGGCTGGTGTGGCTAAGTGGACTGAATACTGGCCTGTGAACCAAAGGGTTACCGGTTTGATTCCCAGTCAGGGCACATGCCTGGGTTGCGAGCCAGGTCCCAGGGTGGGGGTGTGTGAGAGGAACCACACACCGATGTTTCTCTCCTTCTCTTCCTCTCTCTCTCTCAAAATAAATAAATCTTAAAAAGAAAAACCCTCCAAGATTCGTTCATGCTCTGGGTTTCTGTATGAATGTGGTTTCTCTGCATGGGTAGGGCACATTCTTAGATGCATTAAAGCAGATCATCCCAATGTGAAACACTGATTACAAACACAGTTATATTTGCCTGCTTGCAAATCACTCACTAAACCTGAGAATGACAGAGAAAACTACTGAGAAGTGAACTGGATGGAGATGCTGGTTAAGCAGTGTAGAAGAGCAGGATAATGAATTATAACGTAGAGAGAAGTGGAGAATACCTATAGATATTCCAAGGAATCTAATGTTACTGCCTTTGCCTCTTCTCTAACGCTGCAACAGATTTTCAGAAACTAAGACAATAATTTAAAAGTATTATAAATGATTTAAATAAAACGATTGCTTCCTAATAAAGAATATTATATACATGAAAACTGCTGTATAGCTTTTAACTCAGCAAAGTTTGCAAAGTCAGTCAACATAATTACCATCTTTCTTTTTTTTCTAATTTTATTTTAATTTATTTTTTCATATACAACCATCTTTCTTAAAAATACGCTTTTTAAAGTCCATTCAGTGCCTGTCTGAAAATACGCCTTTGCAAAGTTCTTTAACTATTCTGTATTTCCTAAAGATTTTGTGCTTATGTAAAAGTTTAAGTTTCTAAGCTATATCTGTTATGTCCTGACTATGTTCCTTTCCTCCTGGCCCCACACCAACTTTTATGTCAAAACCTTATTTCCCAATGTGATGGGAGTAGGAGGTGAGGTCTTTGGGAGGTAATTAGGATTAGAGAAGTCATAAGAGTGGAGCCCTCATGAATGAGATTAGTGCCCTTGTAAGAGTCATAATGGAGCATATGCTCAGGAAGCATATTCCTTTCTCTCTCTGCTCTCTTCTGTAAGGATACAACAAAAAGGAGGCCATCTGCAACCTTGAAGATGGTCCCTACCAGAACCTGACCTTGCAGGCACCCTGATCATGGACTTCTGGTCTCTAGAACTGTAAGAAATTTCTGTTGTTGATTAGCCACCCATTTTATGGTACTTTGTTATAGCAGCCTAAACTAAGATGGTATCTAACAAATAAAGAAGAGGAAATATTTTTAAAAATTAACACAAAAGAGGGTTTTATTTCTAATCTCAACTCCTCTAATGAATGTTTGATCCAAATTGCTGATTTTATTAAATGTGTCATCTAATATTTTTCTAAATATCAATAAAGGTTCTTTTTTTTCTTCCCTTGAGTTTATGTTTCTAAGGAAACATAACTAATTGATAGCCAAGTAAATAGTCTTCTCAATTTTTTTCCAGTTGTGCTAATTAGTTTCAAGAAAATAAAAAGGCCCGTATGTTTAAATCTGCAAAGGAGAAAAAAAGATTACTTTTTAACAAACCAATTAGGATTATTTTACTCTCTTCATGCCTGATATTCATGAAGCTAGAAATAGGGAACATTTTTAATAATCCTAATCTTCATTTTATGATATGCTAAATTAGCCTCCCTTTTCTTAGTTTCTAATGAGTAAACCAGATCCTTATTTAATAAATTTTCTTAGACTCTAGTTACCATTTATATTAGATTTCTCTCAAAAAATACATTGATATATATGACGATTGGTCTTTAAAGTGTATATAAAACATTAAAAACTCAAAAGTAGTACTGAATGGAAATATGCCCCAACCGAATAATGTTAAATAAAAATGAATTACAAAACAGTATGTCTATTGTGATCCCAATTTCTTTTTAGCCATCATATATATGGCTTCATTGTACTTATTAAAGTTTGTTAGCTGACTAACAGAAACATTTCCTGCCTGCAAAACAAAACAAAACAAAACTGTGAAAGGTGTCACTGTCATCATTTTTGGGATTAAAAACTACAAGGATCAGTTATGATGGTTTTCTTCCAGAGATGTGAGGTTGCATGGCTTGCTTTTCCCTCTCATATTAGGTTCTTTAATGTGATTTGTTAAGTAGCATGTCACTTAATCAATAGGTCCCAAGGCTTAATGTTTAAACATTTTCTCTCGATTTTTTAAATTACCAATAAGGGCAGAAGGTCAAACTCTGGTCATTTACCCAAGTACTGATTTGTGCTAAGAACATTGCTCAGGGTAGATTTCAAATAGGAGCAGAGCAGTTGAGTATAGCAGAAAAATATATGAAAATAGAGCACTGTGTAGAGGGTAAGCACTTGAACAGCAGCGGGAGACCTGAATTCTAACTGGTTGTCAATAACAAGCCATATTATCCTGGGCAAGTCCCTCTCCCGTCTTTAGGAGGAGGGAGCTGTATTCCCAAAATTCTCTGCATTGTGTTATTTCCCCAACAAAAACATAAGATCTACCAAAGCAGTGTTTCTGCCTTTCGTGCCTAGGACTGAGTCTGAGAAATGTTCCTGGTACCTTGCACATGCTCAGGAGATACTCGTTTGATATTGAAAAAATCCATTAAAAAGGCCCCTCCACCCCCAAATATGGAGTTTTAGCTATTTTTCAAATATCTTTCATACAGCAGGCGCTCAACTCTCACTGGTCTGAAATATCACATTTGGTTCTCAGGGGAGGGGCAAACCTTACTTGTTAATATAGAAATACAGGCATGGAGAAGCCTGCCAGAGTGGGAAAAAGAATCGTCTACGCGTTGGAAAACCTGGCCCACCACTAACAACTGTGTGATTTGGGGCTAGTCATTCCATTTCTCCAGGATCCGTTTCCTTATCTACGAGGTCAAAGGGATGAACTGGACCCTCAAAACCCTATGGCAGTACACCTCTGACTCTGGTCCTGTTCTACTTGTTACATATAATAAATGGACATTAAGGACAGATGAATCCATGGGGAAGGATGCGGGGCTGCATGAAGAATAAAGACAAAGTAATTAGTGCAAAGGCATCGGTTCATTGGAACCATCAAGACAGGCAGACTGCTTTTTCTGTGCACAACCTAAAATCCTTATAATCAGTGGTGACTATTCTTTTGCTGTTATTGGTTCATCAAAGCAGGTCACTGACCTCAGCCACATCTGCTGTCATACTCGCTGTTTTGGGGTGCAGACACCATGGGAGAAAGCCAATCGATGAAATGTTGGCGTTATTTAAAATGCTCAATTGTGGGGATACTGAGGATTCTGCGATGATTTTTATCACAAATGCTGGGTTACTCAGTATGTAGGGGCCATTTAAAAAAAAAAAAAAAAGACTACTAGAAGAGTATTCTAGTAGTTGAGTTGCGCCTGACTTTTACACTTTGTCATATAACATGACCCTAATTTCTTCAGACCAAAGTCTTTCAGTCTCATTAGTAAGAGAAGCGAATTTGTTCTAGCATTGCTAAGGAAGAGAACCTTTCAGTTACATGAATGAAGAGAGAGACACATAGGTAAGGGTGGCCAAGTAAGATTGTAATTATGCTTGAAAAGGCAGTCTTCTGACGAAGGGTCCAGATGGATGGAAAGGACCAAGGAGCAGAGAAGGAAAAGTATAAGCCTATACTTTGTTGGCAGTGTGATTCTGTGGGCTACGTTAGGAAGGTCTACTGGTCCCTTGTATATCCTGTGGACTTTAGGTTCTGCATTTTGCAGGGGGCCTAGTTTAGCCTGTAGGATGAAATACTTTTGCATGGGATCAACAGTCTGCATCAGAATATATTGTTGATGGCAGTGGCAATGGGTCTAATTTCAATTTTTAAACTATGCAAAGAATGGAAAGATATACATCAAAATGTTGGCATTCAGTCACTTTCTCAGATTATGGGTTTTTCTATTAATTTTCTTTTTGTTTTTTGAACTTTCAACAAAGAACTTGTATTAGTTTTATACAATCAGAAAAAATACTTATATTAACATTGTTTATTTTAGGTAATAAAAGTATAACCTGTTACAAAAAATGTTTATGTGAGTGTAATGCTACAAATTAATAAAATATATCACTCCTACTTAGAAAATAAAGCCTGAAGATTTCAACTTGCTCCTTGAGTTGTTTCCCTGTACAAGCACTCACTCTACTGGTGGCTTAGAGAATATGCTTACTCTGACATTTCTGAAGTAACTGTATTATTTTCCACAAGCACTAGAGGGCAGGGTTTTCACTATAACTTAATTTCACCAATTATCACCACATCGTATGCGCTTTTTTTTTTTTTTTTGATTTTTGGTCTGTGGTTTCTGTTACTATGTGATCAACTATGACTACGTTTACTTTATGCCTTTTTTAGACTGTGCTTCAATTAGCATGGTAACTTTAAAAAAGAGGTTGACTCTCATGAGGTATTTAATAGCTTATTTATCATATATAAAATTCATTTACCCTTACTTATATACTGAAAGGAATTCCAGTACATATGTATACACAATGCACATATCTCAAAACTGTATTTTTAGGGCTGTATTAAGAAATATGTAATCTAAGTTTCTGATTTGACACTATACATTAAAATTGAGTGACTAATACACAGAAAATAGAGGTTTATCACTGCGGGTTCTAGTTTATAAAGAATGAAAAGGTAATTTTTAAG
Source organism: Pteronotus mesoamericanus (assembly GCF_021234165.1). Classification (NCBI taxonomy): domain Eukaryota; kingdom Metazoa; phylum Chordata; class Mammalia; order Chiroptera; family Mormoopidae; genus Pteronotus; species Pteronotus mesoamericanus. The sequence continues at coordinate 16,490,109 of NW_026555325.1, read as the reverse complement.
AAATGAGTTAAATGCTCTCAGGATTCCAGGTCTTTAAAAGAACAGTGAAATGGTTTTCTCTAACTCCAAAGTTATCTAACACCTATGAGGCTTATGAATTTTGGTGGTGATGGAAGAGAAGATGAGAGGGAAAGTGACATTCTAGGAAGTGAGAGCAAGAGTAAAGCCATGGGATCTTAAAAGAAGTTGTTTAGCTGAAGTTGGAAAAGTAGAAAAGCGTCAGTTGGGGAAGGGCTATTGCACTATATTTGACATTTGGACTTTATTTTGAAGGCAATGGGAAAGACACTAACACTTTTAAAGAAGTTAGAGCTTTGAGTAAAAAGTGTTTTTAATAAGGTAACAATATACAAGTTGAATCAGAAGAGTAGGGGAGAGAAAGGAGTCACGAATACTGGCCAAGGCCTTAAGCAGGGTAAAAAACACCTGGGGGGAACAAAGACAAAGTATTTCAAAAACATTTGAAAAAGCAGGAATGACTGGACTTAGTGAAGGGGTAAAGAGAGTGAATAAGGGTTTCAAGCCTTGATAAGGGGATGGATACTGCTATCTTTAAGACATACTTGGAGTTTTAATAACTATGTGCAAGATGCTTTCTGAAATTTAGATGGCAAGATCTGCTAAATAGCTGGAAATGCAGGGCTGAAATTTAGGGGAGAAGTAAGATATAAGTAAGTAAAAAACCTGAGATTTAAGTTTTTTTGTCACTATGAAGTCTGATTATATCGTCTCTATTAGGCTCATGCCCCCTGTTAAAGTAATTACTGTCAAGGGGAGCAAGAGAATATACATTTGACTTGAACAATGTATCACTTAGCAAATAAACTTTCCAATTGGATGATACCCATGTAAACTATGGGATGGTACTGCACTGTTAGACATAACTTAATCAATTTAGATTGTTCATTAATCATTACCCACTTCTAACACACAAAATTTATTGGCAAGTACATGACTTATGTTTCCTACATAGATATGGATTTATTAAGATGTTTAAATGCACACACAGATTTAAAGTGAAGCCCAAATTTTTATAGATATCTTTTTAATACATAAAAATGAGTGTACTATGAGTAAATACTTCATTTCACTAATGAAGCCCAGTAGCAACAATGATTACTAAAACCTATCATTAGGTCACAACTCAGCAACCTGGGTTGCCCGCCCTGGTGAATACCTAAGGCTTTGCCCCTCCCAATTTAACAGGAGTGGTGAGACAAACAAATATAGCCCAAATGAAAGAACAGATCAAAGTTCCAAAAATGGAACTAAATGATGAACAGACAGCCAAACCTATCAGATGCAGAGTTCAAAACACTGGTAATGTGGTTGCTCACTGAAGTGGTTCAGTATGGTAACAAAATAGAGGAAAAAGCAATGCCTATGCAAAGTGAAATAAAGAAAAAATATACAGGGAACCAAGAGTAAAGGGAAGGAAACCAGGACACAAATCAATGATCTGGAGCAGAACCAAGAGATAAACATTCAACCAGAATGAAGAAACAAGAATTCAAAAAAGTGAGGAGAGCCTTAGGAACCTCTGGAACAACTTTAAGCAATCCAATATCTGAATCATAGGGGTGTCAGAAGAGGAAGAGCAAGAAAGTAGAAACGTATTTAAATAAAAAATGAATGAGTACTTACCCAATCTGGCCAAGGAAATAGGACTTCTAGGAGATCCAGGAGGCTCAGAGAGTCCCAAAGAAGTTGGACCCAAGGAAGCACATAGGAGGGCTCATCATAATTAAGTTACCCAAGATTAAAGATAAGGAGAGAATCTGAAAAGCAGTTCCCTACAAAGGAGTTAAGACTATCAGCCAATTTCTCAAAAGAAATCTTGCAGGCAAGAAGGGGCTGGAAAGAAGTATTTAAAGTCATGAAAGGCAAGGGCCTACACTCACGATTACTCTATCCAGCAAAGCTATCATTTAGAAGGGAAAGACAGATAAAGTGCTTCCCAGATAAGGTCAAGTTAAAAGAGTTCATCCTCACCAAGCTCTTATTATATAGAATGTTAAAAGGGACTTAACTAAGAAAAAGAAGATTAAAAACTATGAACAGTAAAACAGAAGGGAAAGGGAAGGAAAAGGGAGGGGGAAGAATCGGGGAAAAGGTACAGGAAATAAGCAGCAAAAATAGTAGGTACAAAATAGGCAGGGGTAGGTTAAGAATAGTATAGGAAATGGAGAAGCCAAAGAACTTATATGTACAACCCTTGGACATGAACTAAGGTGGGGAGGAGGATGCTGGGTGAGGTAGGGGGGTGCAGGGTGGAGGGGAATAAAGGAGAAGGAAAAAAAAAAGGAACAACTGTACTAGCATAATCAATAACATATTAAAAAAAGAAAAAATGGGCAAAAAAAATCAATAAGCATGTCCTTGGGTAAGGGTTAAAAAAAGAAAAAAAACGCTTGGGGGGAAAAAACAAGATACGATCCTGATGACCTTTTAAAAGTATATGTTATTTCAGGCATTAAATTAGTATATTTAAGAAAAGGAGATATTTTCATGTCTCTGGTTCTATTTTGCTTTCTTGTTTGTTTGTTGATTAGATTCCTGTTATAGGTGAGATCATAAAAATTTTTTTTTTTAGAAAGGAGATAATATTACTTGGTGCACTGAGCTGAGGAAGCCCATTACCCTCAAGACTTAGAAGCATTTCTATAGTTTCCCCAAGTTCAGTAAAAAAAGAGAGTTGTCTTTATGATTTTAATACTATGTATTAATCTAGGACATAAACATACAGCTGTATTGCTTTTTCTATCAAAATAGCATAAGTGGGTGAAGTAGAAAAACTAGTTTTATTTTTAGTTTTGGAGTATCAAATCCTTTGTTGTATTCCTGCTTTATTTTTAATATCTGACTAAAGCTCACCTCATTTCTCTTGACACTTAATCATATGGGATTCACATGTGCTCTACTAGTTTAAGTGTTCATGGACTTGTTAAAAAACCCTTTTTTTGGTTTGGTTTTGGTGATTAATGCTTCTGTACTTGCTTTACCGCTCCTTTCCATCCAAATACTTTGTTTTCCCCTCACATCTTTTAAAAATTAATTTTGTTTTGTTCTGCTTTGCTTCTTAAATTTAGTATAATTCATACCAATTTAGGATTTTTTGAAAGAAAAGTTGCTTTTGGGATTGTGGGTGGTAGGGCTGGGAGGGTGGTGATGAGAAGAGATAGTGGTAAATACAGCCCAGCAATTTTTCATCAAGTCAGGTTTTCCCACTGGCTTACTTAATCTGAAAGAACAGCTATTGGTAGTGGGTTCCTCTACCAAGTTCTGAGTTCCAGTTCTGGTATTTTTTTTCTATATGAAAAGTGTGTTGTTCTCATTCATCCTCCTGAGTAAGACCACTATCTGCAGACCTCTTCTTCTGGTTCCCAAATACATCCTTTTAAAACCCAACCATCACAAATACTTCTATACTTTTAGAATTAAATGTTATGTCTAGAACCATTATTTAAACACTATTATGAAAGCAGTATGACCAAAACTACTCTTTTCAAGAGCTGACAAAGAAAACCTATATAAAAGGTAACTGACTGGGGATCTGTACTATTGTTCAAATAGCATAAGTGAAATAGTCTAAATGAAATCGACTTTCATTTTATCTTCAACAGAAAAAAGTAACAAAAAAAACCTATCATTAGTATTAAACCTCATAGAGTCCCTGGAATAGATGTTCTTATTTGATCTCTACAAGCTGTCCATCAGGTAGGCTAGAGCTGGCATAACAGCAACAGTAACAGCTCTAATACTCTGGTAACATATCTTTAACAGAATTTATTTTCTACTCTCCATCCTTCATCCTCCCCCCACCCCAACACTACAGTCTGTAGTATAAAGTAGAGGTCTTACCTGCCCTTACCGGGAAATTTATCCTTAAAACCTCAGCTTCCCTGGCATAAATGAACTAGATTAGAATACTGCCTACTGAATTCTCTGAAACTCTGAAACAGAAATAGAGACTGCTATGAAAGTTATCAAATCTGGTCTACACATAAATGGTTGCTAATTGTTACAAAGTTTAAATATGAGGAAAAGTCGAATCCAATTATTAAATTGTTATAAGTATGACCATTTATATGTAAATCTAGAAAAACTTTCACATTGCTGGTATTTATTTAGTCTTCATAAAGTGTTTTCAATGAAATGTTATTCCAAAAGGACAAACAGCCATCTAAGTTTCTTCTTAGATTATTTCTTGAATTTCATTATTTTTTAAAACCATGGCATTATTGACGTACGGAGTTTAAAATATTCTCCTCCATTTATGTGAAAGATGAGCCAAACTAAAAATCTTGTGTCATTGTATTTTATAGATTAAAGACGGGGGCCTGAACATATTATCTCCCAAATAAGCAGCATTTTTCCTTCATTTGCTTCAGTACTTTCCTCAGAGCCAGAATGGACTTAAAAGAGGAAGAAACAGGTATACTTACTTGAACCTCGCAGGTGAAAGAGGAGTAGGAGGAAACATGCCTGGTTCAAAAGAATCAAAGTAAGTCACTGTCCAAGAAAAGCTGCAGCAGGAGAATCCGGCAGTTAGGGATATTATAAGTAGAGTCCAGAATCCTTAATAGGAAGAAAAAAGGAGAAAACTTGAATTATTAACACTAAAACAATTTAAATTAAACCACTATCCTCATATTCAGAAGATCATAGATACTTTTGATCTTCTGAATTATGTAAATTGTATGAGATTTGAACTCAGTACAAGCTAACGCATGTAGAAATACAAAATACTGAAGTATAGTATCATTGAATGTTTTAATTTAGTATTTGGAAAAGACTACAAATTCAACTTAAAAATATCAACTCATCTTCAGTTTTATAATATTCAACTATAGGAAAAAAATGGTTAAAACACTTCACTGTTAAAATGCCTAACACTTTTCATTGACCTTTGTGAATCACAGCTTGTCTTTTATCACTTAGCACTGATTTCTTTCCATATACCATACCTTTTTCACATATGAATCAATTTTAGAGTGCTTAGTCTTTACAGCTTTCCTATGAACATACAAACTTAAACTGATACTTTAACCTTGCTCAATATATGAACAAAAGTTAACTCTCATTAGGGTTGGGATCCTCAATTTTATTTTTAGTCAGACTGCCTTCCATTTTCTCAGATCAAGTCAAAACCATGGTGTCTACTCTGGGGGAGGATTAGAAAAATGAGAGGAATACACACAGTGGAACTAGAGGGAAAAAATCAATTTGAAGGTTTTTGGATACCAACTGCCTCCTTCAGAAAGTTCACTAAGCCACCACCACTGATGGGTGCGTTCCAGGCTTCAGTAGTACGAGGAAGGAAAGGTTCAGAAGACCACAACAGAGAATGGCTTACTAATTTCCTGGCTTCACAAAATTGTACAACCAACAGATGCCTTTATTTTAGCAAGAAGCAGGAAAGAAATATGTACATTGAACTGCCTGTAAATCATTTGAAGCCCTGGTAAAACTGCTAAAAGACAAACTCAGGGCAACAAAGTAGAAAAACTCTGGCAAATTATTTTTGAAAGATTTTATTTTTTTCTTCTTACAGTTTCTTTTCCCTTCCCCCTTTATAAAGACTTAGGGGAACTTTGTATTCACTGCCCCAGAAGGAAGTAGAAAAGGAGAACTAGCCTGAGTGCCTCTGTGGTTTTTATGTTGCAAATAATTAAGGGAACTAGGAGAGTAGATATAAGCAGGATAGTACACACAAAATGTCTTGAAGAATAATAAGTTGATTGAGGTAGAGACAGAATGTTTGTGTACAACAGGGAGAGAGGAAGGGCTTTATCTGCAGATAATGAAGATTCTCTCACTTGAAGAAAGTGGGTTTTGTATCATGTTTGCACTTGTGTGTATACAAGCAGGGGGTGGTGCTGATAGGGCTTCCTGCCAGCCATCAAGAAAAGGCCACACAACACCAGAGAGGGATTACAGTATGTACAGTACCTTGGCAGATGGGCCCAAGCCAAACCTGCAGGTGCCTCTGCCCTGAGTGAGTCATAGAAACAGCGGATAGTCATGGAGGTGGAAGATGCTACCTCTGAAACGCCATTCTGACCAGAATGCAAGATGTTTCAGCAGTAACTCATTTGGGCAAATGTTTTGAAGACTAGATTGTACCTCCATCCTAGTATCCTGGTACAGCGTCAGCCTTTAGACCATAACACAACCTAGGATTGGCTAAAGAAAACTTTTACAGAAAAGACTTGAGGTACAACCTTCCTGCTAACCCAGTAAAACAGAAACTCAAAATAGAAATTTTAAGATTACTTGGTATACAACTACAGCTTAAGGGTGACTACATTGATAAATAGCTGTTTTGTTGTTATTAAATATCCAAAAAGGGAGAAAATAATTGACACGTTTAACATCTTATAATACATAGTCTGTTGTAGAACAAAGATGGTAATTAAGAAAAATCAAGTATTTGTTTAGAGACTGCTGCAGAATGATGGAAACTTCTAGATATCTAAAGTGAGAGAAAAAAAATAACATTAAAATATAACAAAATATGAGGCTTTCTCAAGCCCATCAAGCTTTTTCACTCAGGTGTCTCGACAGAACAGGTATTAAACTTAATACAAAAATATTCTTGAGTTTTCAGAAATGACTACCATCCCATGACCTAAGTGCTTGACCCATTTAGAGCATTTTAATTCTATATTAATTTTCAACTAATCAACAGCTATATCATTGATAAAAGTCAGGTCACAATGATAGGGCTAAAACAGTACATTGCAATATCATGGTCTAGGAGTGCTTATGTTTCTGAAAATTACTCAATGTGTTTATGAACAAGCAGGAAAACCACGGAGGCTGACATCCCCCCAAAATTAAATTTGCAACAAGTCCCTACCTCCAGAATTCTGAAGCTAAAAATTTGGTATCTGTTTTGTAAACCTATTTTACCAAGAATTGACGTAACTTTAAAAGGTATAAAGTATCTAAAAATTAAGTCGTCCTTCCCCAATTCACCAATTCCTCTCCTAAAACTGTTTAGCTAAGACTTTGCTGTGCACCTTTTCTAAAAATTATAGCTATCTAGGTAATGTAGGTATATATGGAGCTAGCTAATGAAAAAAAATCATGTTATACATATATTTTTCAGTTTTATTTTCCACAAATGGGATTCTCACCAGAAAAACTGTCCTACACTTTGGTTTACTCAACAGTGTTAGAGGACTTTCATAGCAGTATACATAGCCACATTTACATTGCATGTTTTTATTATTCCAGTGTTTCACTATTAAAAGCAATACGGCATGAAACAATCTTGTACTTAACTATGTAATTGTACAAAAATATGTGCAACAAATTTCTAGAGGAACTGTTGTGTCAAAGAATATAGGCCCTTAAATAAATATATACATCCTTCCTTCTTCTCTACAGTTCAACGTTTCATTAGTTGATGAAATGATAGAAATTAATCTTTTCCACCAATTGAAATCTCTTGGGCTCAATGTTTTCACATAAAGCAAAGATGAAGGTGGGTGGGAAATTTATAATCAATTCCCTTTGTTGGAGTTTTATATTTATTTATCTAATGTATGGTTTCTTTTGGTATATTTCATTTTTCAAAATAAGTGATTTTAGTTTCAAAGTATAGTTACTTCTCTAAAACTATGCTGGCAGCTTTTAGTATTTCTATAAAAGCTTCCAACAAAGAAAGATTATATGTTCTAAATATTTTCAGTTTATTTAGCAATTTCAGGCCGAAACAAATGAGGTAACTTTTGGAAGTTTTATGGAGTCAGAGGTGAGGAGGCAGTAGTTTACACACATATATATATAAGAAGAAATAACCAGGAAAAAAAACCTCCCATGTTCTCACACTGGGAAAGGTTTCTTACTAAAACATTGTTATGCAAACAAAATTACACATTCTTCATAAAACTTACTCCTGCTTTAAAAAAACACTGGGACTAAGTGAGACAGCACACTGATAATTTCCAAGTTGTGTTTTAGAGCTGATATTTCCAATGTTTAAATACTAAAGTGTTATACTATGAAATCAATGCAGTAATGAAAAAGAATGAGGAAGATCTATGTATACTGATACAGAATGAACTCTAAGACATTTTAATAAAGCTGCAGAACATGCATGATTCCAATTACGTTTTTCACAAGCAACAAAACCACATGTTAAATTATATCTACATATACACAAAGATGTGAAAATATACACAGGGAGATAGATTAGTGGGAACCTTTGCTTTTATTGTTGGATTTAAAAAAAATTTTATAAGAGTTTATTTTAGCCAAACTGATGACAGGTGCTGAAAAGCAAGATCTCAAATGCTCCCTGTTGGATTTTTTTTCCTAGTGAGCCTATATTACTTATATAATTAATTGACAAAATCACAATGACAATTAACATTTAGGTACTTTTAAATATTGTAAAAACTATAACCAGCTGGCTATGAATAAAATATAGATGTACTCAAATATAAAACTGATTAACAATTTTTAAATATTTATGTAAGCAAATTTTTCAAACTTTATCAGATTCCATAGTTTTCTAACTTAGGAGGATGACAGGACATTTACTGTTCTCTCTCAGCTAAACCACGTTCTACTGAGAGCTCAAATCTTCAAATTCCTTGAGCAATGTGTCTCTATATATGTCAATGCACAAAGTTGTACAGCCTTAGATCTTCAAATTTATTTCCAAGTGTAGCAGCAGAGGAAAGGGGGTCTTCCTCCCCTACCACTGCTACCTGAATATACAGTGTGTTTATTGCAGCGACATGGGTTAAAGTCTCCACCCAACTGCCTGTCTACTTGCAACTCAGCATGTAGCAATTCCACTCCTCTTCCTGCTGAAAAGGTAAGTAACATTTAAGGGAACATTTTGATAAAGTGACTAAAACTTGAAAAATAACACCTGCTGTTTCCAACCATGTTAAAGCATCAGGTTCACATGGAAATTGCTTAAAAAACTGTTTTATTATTAACAATTTTAAATATACATAAAAGTAGAGGGAAGAGTACATCCAATGAAACCCCATGTACCCATCACTCATCATTAAATAATTAACTCATGGCAAATCTTGATAAATCTGTATTCTCTTCTGAAGCTTGTAATACTAGGAAAAGTAGTCATCACTACCATGGGGATCCAACGTATCATTACTCTTACTTTTAAGTCATTTGATGAACAATTCACAGAAGAATAGAAAGACAATAAGAAAAAGCTGTTAGATATTTTAATAAGATATAGATATGATATCCAAATTTTTATTCTTAATTTTCCTGGTTTTAAAGATACACACTCTAGAAATGGATTATGTCCTGAGTGCAAATAACTGTTTACTAACTTCATGGCTAAATCTGGAATATAACTACCTTGTAAATAAATACTGACTCCAAACTTCATCTACATCTCTAATTGGTTATAGCTTAGTATTAATTTTGTTTTTTTCTTTTTGTATTTGGATTACCAAAATACAGTGCTTAAAGGAACTTCTAAAAATCTTTCATGGCATACCATTTTGGTAAAGAGAAGAAAAATCTTCTTTGCTCCTTAATTTGTGAAACATTTTCATTTTTAGATTTTGAACAATATGAATGATCAATCCAATGATTTTTTTCAAGTCATTAGCAAAGAGTCATATAATGATCTTCCTATTTGCTGTCAACTATCTATCAAGCATACCTAGAAGCAATACCAGGCTATTTAACTAGAAGTAGAAAACAAAGCAGAGCAATGACAAAGCCCTATTATATTTCTTCTGATACTGAACAAGCCATTCCTTTAGGTGAAAAGTGCCATCCATTGTTTTCGTAAATATAAAACCATGCCAACTTTTAAACAGCAAGTTAGAGGTCATGTCTAGTTCAGATCGGCATTAAAAGCTTATGTATCAATAAATAATATGAAAACCTTTATAACCTTGGTGTTTTTGGGGGGATGGGACAATATAACAACATACACTGATAAAATGAGTAACTAAATAAATACATGTTTTCTCATGCAAGAAAAGCACAGTCAACTTTTCATGGGACATGGAGCAAATAAATTTGTAATCTGAAGATAAAGGTTTCTGCTTCTGCAAAATCAGGTAGACTATACTTTGTATCATCATGGGGGCACTGGTCTTGAAGAAGTAAATCAGTTTGCTAAGATTGGGGGAGAGGGTGACAGGCAGGCTAGGATCTCAAAAAGATTACAACAAATAGAATATGCCAGAAAGGTAAAGTTATGAACTTCTCAAAATTATTCGAGCAGAGAGAAATAGATATAAGGTAAATAACCTTTGCATTTTTCACTAGAAACCTGTAAACTATAGCATTATAGCATTCAACAGTCATTCTTTACAAACTCAGGTCTGACATAACTTTCCTAGTTCACACTAAACTGTGCAAGTATGCCAATGGCTTTCACTTTTTTTTTTGAAGGTACTTATAAAGAAATTTCAACTTAAATTTTTCCTGAGGTCTGCTTAAGATGTTATCTTTGCTAAGTTTGTAAGGAAGTTATTTTTACTCGTTTGTAATTCCTGGGAAGAAATACAGGGAGACTCTTCCAGTACGTAACAAAAAAACATTAAGTATTCGCTGGGTCTATATCACAGTTGTGTTCAAAATGTATTCCTAGTGTGTATACTATACATACATACACTCTCATATACACCCTATACCTATATAAAAAAAAAAACTAATAAAATTTACCACACACACATGCAAATAAAAAGATAAAGGCTGAAACAACTGCACAAAAGACTACATTAAGTATTTTATCCAAAATTTTTTAAACATGATCTGTAAAAACAGAAGTGAGCTCAAAATCATATTAAGTGACAAGTACATACCTAATAGCCCAGTGTCTACATCATCTTCATTTTTCAAATTCTCAGCATGTAACTCTGTAAATACAAAAAAAGATAATTTGAACAGTTCAAAAGCTGGGAAGATGTAGTGGAGTTGTGGGAAGTGCTGTAGAGTCTGAAACTGGGTTCAAATTGATTCCAGTTAGTAGTCTGTTACGTGACCTTCTGCAAGTAAATAAGAGGGCTGTAAATCAACTGCCATATATGTAAAATAGGAATGTTCATCCCACTGGACTGTTGTGAAGGCATTTATTGTAATTCACTTACAGGGCACACTAGGTTTTGAATTCCGTTCTTTTCTCCATTCTCTAAAATAAGCACAACTCAATGTCTTCTGGAATGGATTTCCACATTTTGTGACTTTATGATAAAAAGCTAATCTCCCAGAGCAAAAGAGAAATAAACTACTTGCAAGATATAACTCTTAGTTGAACTGTAAAAAAAGGGGGGAGAGGAGGGATGGAGGATGAAATATTGACACCCACCTTTTTATCATTTAGAGCCAATACCACTGTATGTATAGAGAAAACTTGCCAATTTGTCTCCTTTGAAAATCAAACATGGTAAGCTTTTAGATGCCACCTGCAGCCCACTAGTGAGTTGCAAGCAATGAGAAAAAATAAAAACTGTAATTAAACAGATTAAATTCTATTCAGTGAACTAAATACATGAATGACAATGTGTTGGGTGTTTTTCATACAAAAGATAGTTTTAACTGTTCTTTTTCAATAACTTTGCCAAAGTGACATGTGAGTGAGAACTGAGAATTAAACTAAAGTCTGATTCTTTCCACTGTAAGCACATAATATATCCGTATAAACACTGGAAAACCTTTCAAGGCACATCTCTTTCTATTCCTATCTGCCCCATATGTCAATTTCAAACACAGGAAAATAAAATCAGAGAAAGAGCAGACTAATTCCTGCATAGAACTTTTTTTGTTACACTCAGCTGTAAACCTAATACAAAACCGAAAGGAGCTATTTTACCAATACAAGTAGAAATTTCGGTTGTGGGATTGAAATCCTCGTCCTTCAGGAATTGAGTATACACAGGAATCGGTGAATAGCATATCTTTAACCGTTTGTAAATTAAAGTCTTTGAACACGTACAGTCTATTTTAATTACACACACTTTCACCGTCTTTTAATGGTCGTTCTGCGTTTTGTTCAATATGCCAATATTTCCCCTCAAGTGTTCAATGACTACAGTATATTGTGTAACTCAAGAACTTTCTTAAAGTGGGTAGCCTGATAATGGACCAGGGCCATCCGCCTTTAAGAAATGTGAGGACAAAGGGAGGAGAGCAAATAAAGTTGCAGCCGAGGACTCCTGCAGAAAATGGCCTTTGATGGGGATAAGAATGATGAAAGAGAGAGACACCTCCAGGCTCAACTTTATTGTGGACGTATTTTCAAGGCCCGACCTTCTGTACCTTTTACGATCAGGTAGGCGATGGCGAGGAGAAAAGCGAGGAGGATGGCGAACAGCAGCGAACAGAGAATAGAAAGGACCTGTACCGGCCACCGCCGAGACTGGGCTCGGCCGCGCGCACCCGCCGAGAAGATGCCATTGCGTTTATCAAGCAGGATTGGAGACCCGTCCCTCTGGGGCGGTAGTAGCGAGCACTTTCTAGGCTCCGACAACGCCCCAGCAGAAAACTCTGCCCGCAGGTCGCGGGCTACTTGGTCACATCCCTCCTCTTCGTCGACTTCACCTTCACCCCAACTATCCCCTTGAGTAAAAGCAGATAACCCGGACCGAGTGAAAGGGACAGGGGTGCAAAGACGGCGACGTCGCAGCAGAGAGGAACGCCTCGCGCTCTCCACGAACGACATGGCGGGAAAGACGCAGAAACGCGCGGAGGTCGGGCGTCTTTCACCCACCCCGCCTCGAGGCCGCAGCAGCCTATCAACGGCTGGCCCCCTCCACGGGCAGCACCATCCGGCCCCGGCGCGCAGGGGTGCTCAAGGATGAGCAGCGAGGCGGAAAGGGTGCCATGGGACCGGAGGAGAGGTTGGACACCCCTGGACTAGGGCACGACCCCCGTTTACAAAGAAGGAAACGAAGTAGGGAAGCGCGCGACGAAAGGCGAGTCGAGGCTGAAGGTAGCCGAGTCCCCTCTCCCTGTACTGCTTCGTCCCGGCCAGAGACCTCCGCCGCTGCCGCGTCACCTCCAGGCAAGCGCGGGCCCCAGCAACCCCAAAGCTGCATCCTCCTCATGCCCGGTCCTAGCGCCCGCCCTTACACCTCCTATTAACATTCCCGAACCTACCTGCTTTTTCTCTTCTGGCCCTCTAATCTCGCACTCTTTCACGGCTTCCCTCACTAACAGTAGCTCAGTCGCCTGTTCGCCCGCCGTGCCTGAAGATCCCATCCTTCTTTCTCTTATGCATTGTTCTCCCCGCCCTTACCACAACTTCCCTCCACGCGGCTCGACACGCCTCCTTCCCCCACCCCTCCGCCCAGGCGCGCGCTGTCCAGCTGGTGCGTACGGAGCTCGAGCCCTGTGCTCCGGACCCCTCCTTAGCCTTCCCCGCCCCCTTCCCTTCGCCTCGAGCATTGCGCGCGCGCGCGCGTCGGGACCGGGCCACCGCTAACGCTAGAAGCCTCTTACCTCACCTCCACCTTCCCCACCCTACCCCTGGCGGCCTCAGGTTTGTGGGGCGTACGTAATTCGGGCGGGGGGGTGAAGGTGGCAGGTCCCCACTGCCCCACCCCCTACGGGGTGAGGCGGTCTAAGCTCGAAAAGCTGGGACACAGTTGTCTTCCCTTCCCGGGGGGAAGTTGGTGGAGTTTTTCCGGCAGAGGACTCGGCGCAGAAACTTCCTCCGTCCCCCTATTCCCCCTCCATGCAGGCGACTCCAAGTGAGGCTGAGGCTGGGGGCGAATCGCCGCAGAGCTGCGTGTCGGCAGCGCACTCTGATTGGACAGCGGGGAAGCCTGTCAGCTTATTGGCCCCGCTGATCCCGCCCCGTAGTGCCGGGCAGCCTTTAACCTTTAGCCCCAGCGGGCGCCAGCCACTCAGATCGCTTCTTGTTGGTATATGCAGCGGCAGTGGCCGCCGGCGGAGCAGTCTGAGCCAGACGATGAGGCCAGGGACGGCAGCCGAGCGTGGAGGCCTCATGGTGAGTGAAATGGAGAGCCATCCTCCCTCGCGGGGTCCTGGGGACGGGGAGCGGAGATTGTCCGGCTCAAGCCTCTGCTCCAGTTCTTGGGTCTCTGCTGACGGCTTCCTGAGGAGACGGCCCTCGGTAAGGGATCGGAGTGGCACAATGAAAAACGGAGTCAGAGAGACAGGAAGCTTTCTCCAAAAGGAGAAGATGAGAGTGGACGGAGGAAGAGCTCGAGATGGTGGGATGTGTTCCGAAGGAGAGAAATGGAGGGCGGGGATGCGCAAAGGGAAGAATGTAGGACCCTGGAAGTTTCCAGTGGGCCTGGCTTAGGCAGATGCGCGGTGGAGGTGCTGGGCCCGGAGCGTGTTGAGCGTCTCGGAAAGGTAGGCCCGATTTAGGAGGGAGCGGGAGGCGGAGGCGTGAGTCTGTAGGTATTAAAAGAGGCTGCCAAGATGTGTTTGCACCAATAGTAGTGGTGTCTGTAGGGTGGACAGCTGGAAGAATTGTCAGGTAGTAATTACTTGGTTTTAAGACCTGGAACAATGGGCACACAGGTAAAGGAAGTAGTTGTCCTATGAAAGCGCATTAAAATGGGTGAATTAGTTTCCATTTAGTGTGTGAATGACATACCTCAGTCTCGGGAAAAAAAACTGGAGTTAGAAGTAATTTCACCCTTGTAAAGATTATAGTGGGAAGTAATATGTGTATTTGTTAGAGTGAGGAGTCCTTGAGCACCCATGCTATTTGTGTTTTGTAAGGCCAGCCTTCATCCGAGTTCATTTGGTAAATTCAGCATTTTAAAGCTTAAAGTTAGTGTAGAATTAAGTTTAAGGATAAGTAGCTTTATAAAATAATAGTTAGCTATCTTATATTGGTATAATATAGGACAAAGTTGTGGTTTTCGTTAATAGTTTTTAAATTGGCTTTCACGTGCCCTTCTGAGTTTAGCAAGTCAGTCAATAATTGATTAGATCAGTGTACATTAAAAGAAAAATAAAATTATGATCTAGCTGTCCATTAATGATTTTAATTTTTTATGTTCTGGAATTGTGTTAGTTGAAAGTTCATTATAAATGTCTGTAGTGCGTTTTGTTTAAGATAAAAAAGTATAAACTAACCTAATAATTAAATCACATTACCTTAATATATCACCGCTCTTAACTGATATGTTGAAATTAGACGTTTGAGAAGGATTTACTCTTATTGCTGATTTTTAAATTGTCCTTCATTTTTAGATGGGGCATCCTGGCATGCATTATGCCCCAATGGGAATGCACCCTATGGGTCAGAGAGCGAATATGCCTCCTGTACCTCATGGAATGATGCCACAAATGATGCCCCCAATGGGAGGTCCGCCAATGGGTCAAGTAAGAATGTTTTTGTTTTATTTTGTTTTTTGTGGTTGTTTACTTTTGCCTGTTGTATTATTGTGTCAAGATTTCAAAATCTGCATCAATACTTCTAGCTATTTAAGGAATATTTTATACCAAAAGAATGTTTTCAAATATGTGAAATGTTGAATTACAACACTAACCATTTTAAATTTAATGAAGTCTTCTGTATAAAATAATTATTTTCACGGCAACCAAAACTAAGAGGGTTTTTTTAATATAAATTTAGAAGTAACACTGAAGGGTAGGCTTTTTAGTTTAATGACCTTTTTCCCACAAGTAGGTCAATTGAAGTTAATGTTCTAAGAATAAATGTCTGATAGAGCAACATAGTTTATGTGGTGGACTGTGTAAATACATAGAACCTGAATATTGCAATTGTTTAGGTCTTTGGCTTAGAATGAATTTTATTTCTGTAATAGCTTGCTCTTATGTATGTATGTATGTATGTGTGTGTGTGTGTGTGTGTGTGGTGGGGATGGAGGTGGGTAGGTTGTACTCAACTGATTCTTAATAGGACAGTGCCAAATAGGTAGTTCATTTTCCACTTAACACTATTTTGTTGTTTTCTTTTAATGCGTATTGCTTCTACACTCCTGCTTCTGAGCTGTCCCTTTTCATCTCTAGCATAAATTTTAAATGAACATTTTGTGGGAGTGATTTGGATCAAAAGATTTTAATGCTGACTCAGTGAATTCAATAGAACTGAGTTTTTAGGGAAGCATTCAAGAAAGGTAACAGGTTTAGTTACCATGAATAATTTTATGCCCCCTGTTAGGTCTTACAATATTTCTTAGTAGAGCTGCTCTAACTAGATAATGAGCTTTAGAAACTATTCTTTAAATGCTTTTATTCTTATTTAAGATTAGCTTGGTGGCTGGGTTCTATCCATTTGAGAATCTCAATAAATCATCAAAAATTCAGGCTAACAAAATACTTTGGAAAGCAAATTAGGTATGAACTTTCTGCTAACTAATCTGTTTACTTTGATAAGCATTTAAGCCTTGATGATTTAAGTTGGTGAAATTGTAGTAAAGAAAGGAGCTTGCTCTGTCTCTCTCTTTTTACTTAACCTTAAGAGTAGAAGGGCTTAATGTCAAGTGCTTTCCTTTTTTATTTAGACTATAGCCCTTAATTTTGTATAAAAATTTTTGTTGAAAGACACCAGGCCCAAAAGATTCTGCCTGTAGGAGTTCTTTAAATGAAAGAACTATTAGCTCTGTTACTCCTGAATAACAAGTTTTAAAACTCCCTAGGTGATGGAGAAACAACTTTGATTCCTCTTCTGTTTCTTTCCATCTCTAAACAGCAAGAAGCTCTTCTTGTTTTCTTAGTAGAGCTGCTCTAACTAGATAATGAGCTTTAAAAAATATTTATTCTTTAAATGCTCTGGTTCTTATTTAAAATTAGTTTCTTTCCACAGAAAGATAAAATAAAACAATTTGCTACTGCCAGATGCTTCTCTCTTTTCTGGGGCCTTCTGTTTCCATTGGGCCAACCAAGGTAAGTTTTGCAAGGGATTGACCTGCTTACCCTTGCTGTAATGGTGCTGTTGCACTACCGAAAACAAGATACCAGCTAGTCATTTCTAATAAAATGCAGATTTTATTTTATTTTTTTAAGTACCTTTGTGTATCATTGACATAAGCTGGTCACAATTTGCTCTATGGCCCTTTGTTTTTAGTGGTATCAGTGACCACCTTCCTAATAAGGTTACTGTCTGCTTGGTACACATCCATTCAGATACTCTGAATTTCACCTTGTGGTTTTCTTCTACTTTATTCTTAGGCCAGTATATGCCATGTGGCTCAAAGTGTACTTGACTATTTAAATGTTTAGAAGTCTGTCTCTCCTATGTCTACTGTTAAGATAATGTATGTCTTAAAAGTCCAGCTCTCAGGGTCCAAAGAGAATCCCCATTGTTTTTCCTTAAAATCAGATTATTTATTTATTTTTCCTCTTAATACCTAACTAACAAATACTGGGTCCACATCTTGGTATAACTAATGTTTAATTTTAGCTTTGATAATAGACTAGGAGGGCATGAATAATGTCAAGTAATCCAGAAATCTAATTTAACGCCCTGTAAACAACCTTAAAAATAAAAATTGGTAATTAGCAGAATTGATTCTTTTTTCTGCATCATTTCTGCTGTTGACCCCTCTCGGAAATATTAATGAGTAGTAAGTAATCACATGGTAATGAGAAGTAGGGTGCCTATCTAGTTCACTCCAGTGACACAGAGTTGGTAGGGTCCTGCCATCCAGCTTTTAAAAATAAATTCACAAATTTTAGACTTTAGTACTGAGGTTATGGAACCTTCATGTATAGTGCGTAGTTTACATTAAGAACTCATTCTGGGACCAGCTGAAGAATAAAATTTGTGACAGTCTTCTAAATGATTGCAGTTTTTGGAATGTTATTAAACATGGCATGAAACTTTAAACCTTACTTGTAAACTAATATACAGGTTGGATAGAATACCATTCTACAGAAGCCAGAGTTTATAATTTTTCAAATGTAGTAATTTATTTGCAGTTTTTGTTTATTTTATTTTTTTATTTATTTTACTCGAGAGATAGTCCAGAATGCCCTTTTTAGAATTCAGGCTGAATTTATTAGTAATAAATATTTGAAAATTATGAAATGGAGCTCAGTAATATTTCTTTCAAGTTTATTTCAGTTATACTGTAGATTAAATTTGCCTTTTTCTTACTGTACATTAACTTCAGATAGGAAAGTTGTGCTTCTGCTTTTAGAGAATTATAGGTTCTTACAGTTGGAAAGGGCCTTAAAAAGTTGTATAAACTTGAGATAATGTGATTAAGTAATTGTTTGTCACTGGTTAAAAAACATATTAATAAAGTAATTTTTCTGCTTGATGTCAATACTCAAATTTTCAGAAAAGGTTTGCAGTTAGTTGTAATTAACGTGTGAGGCCTTCTTTCTCCATATCTATAGTCAGTAATGTTTCGCCTTTAAATATTTTTACTCTTACTCCTTTGTTATCATTTTTACACAAAGGACTGTAAGTCCTTCTATCTTGATCACAGAGATGATTTTGCCTTCATTTAAGCCCAAGAGAGTCCTCTTAGTTGGCTCAATTTTTTTCTTTTTTTTTTTTAATTCTTAATTTTTGTTATTTTTAATAAGTAAAAAAATTTAAGGTCTCTTTCAGCTCTAACAGCCTATGATTCAATTCAGATCACTTGATAAGAGTTGGTGATATATAAGAGATTGTATGATAGGGAAATAAAAACAAAATTCTTTTAGTAATGCCTCCCTAATTCTAATTTTTCTGTAGGTTTTTTGGGGGGCGAGGGGGGTTGTTCTGTAAACATAAGTAAATAATTGCTCTGTACAAATGAGTGTGATTTTCTTTTATTGAGTTGAGGCAAGCTTCCTGTTGCCATCTGAGTCCAAGTTGTACCTTGGATGTTCTTAGCAACTTTTGAGCTGGTTTTCTTGAAGCCTGCTCCCACAAAAAAAATTATCTTTAATTTCAGCATGTTCTCTCCTTGCCCAAGAACTTACAGTGTTTTTCTGTGCCTGTAGCATAATACCTAAATCCCACAGCTTAATTTTCAAAGGTAGTATAATTGAAAGTGCAAGTTTGAGCTGCATGTCTTCACATTCCCTAATTTGAACCCAGGCTAGTCTTTTCATGGTATCTTGAGTGTTGTATTAGTTCATGACTGAGCTTACGCTGTTGTCGTCTTGCCTTCCTGCCCCCTGCTCACTACCACAGTGAATTTAAGTTCTATCATTTCAAGTCCTACCTTCTGCAGAGGTCCTCAGCAATCTTTGCCGAGCATATACCTGCCCTTCAAATTATTAAAATAAAATCCTGTGTAATCTGCTTATACCTCTTACAGTTTCATTTATTTTGCCACTTTGTTGTTGACTTGTTTTGTTTTATGGTTTACTTGCTTTGTCTTCCCAACAAGTAATATATTGGAAGCTCTAAGAGGGCAGGGGCAGTGTTTTTGCACTTTTAAAGAATTCTATAGGTGCTGAGCACAGTTCTTGGCACATGATGGGTGCTCAGTAAAATACTTGTTGAATGAATGAAACACATAAGTACTCTTTCCTACAGTATAAGCCAAGTAGGTGTTACATGTGACTGTTTTCAATGGTTACCTGTGTGACTACATTGTTACATTTACTCTTGTTTTCAGTGTCTGCTTTTTTACTGTTGTTTTTTTACTTGACAAAAATGAAAGATAAATAAGGTGAAACAATGATTAATTTTTGGTGGCTAAAGCAAATAATCATCTCTACTTAATTTAAAGTATGGGAAAATCTATTTATCAGTATGACTTCACTGATCATCTCTTTAAGGAGTTTTGTCACAGGTTTTCCGTGCTCTAGGGGAAAATGATTTGGAATGTAAGCCTTCCAGAGAAATTTAAAGTATTACTATCTTAGATTTATCTGACTGATTTGATTTGCTGTTATTACCGTGGAATTACCCTTCCTTTGGGTATATACAGAATCCATGCCACTAAATTGAATATTAGCCAGTGACAAAAATAAACTTTTTTAAGGCTATATGCTTATAATAATCTAGGTAATTTTCTATATGCATTTACATTATCCAGGCAAGTACTTTTAACAAAAATAGATTCACCTGAATTTAATGTGTTTGTGTAACTCTTGGGCTATGTATATAGTTAATTTTGATAGTTTTTATTGATACCACAAAATAAGTTTGTTTTCTTTATGTTTAGATAGCAATTCATTAAAACCTTGTAGAAGTCTTAAAACTGTTTTTACTTAGTATTCCTGGGTTTTATTTGACCATCTTCTCCTCTCCTCTTTCCTTGGTCTCTGTTACCCTGTTATCTGTCTATTTTGCTTTCTTTTTTTTTCTTTTGTGCTTATTTTTTGAGAAATTCTGAAATGTGGTCACTTACTCATTTTGTCCTCTCTCTGAGGAAAAAAATGAACTTTGAAATACATTAGTATTAACACACAAATGAAGCAGCTTACAGGGTCCAACATATGTATGCAGTAAGTAGTAGGCTCAAAAAGAGAAGAGAACAAATGTCATAGGTTCCTGTTGGGGTTTTTTTGGTTTTATTTTATTTTGTTTTTTATTGTCCTATTACAGTTGTCCCAATATCTTCCCTGTTGCTTTTCACCTCTGCTTCCCCCCCCCCCACAGTAAATCCCACTCTTGTCCATGTCCATGGGTCATTTATACATGTTCCTTGACTAGACCCTTCCTCTTCTTTCCCCGTTATCCCCCACTCTCTGGTCACTGTCAGTTTGTTCCTTGTTTCCATGCCTCTCATTCTGTTTTACTGATTCGTTTGTTTTGTTCATTAGGTTCCACCTACCTATTGGTTTTTTTAACCTGTTGATTTTTAATTGGGTTTGTTAGAAATGTTGATGACATGACTTTCAGTCATCATGAAGCAATATATCAGTAGGTAGTAAAGATTTGGTATCTATGTATATCCCATAGCTATGAGCAGTGATTTGTGTTTTTAACTTAGAGAAATAATAGGTCTGACTTGTGAAGGTTTGTAAGTAGGAATAAGTACAATTTTGTGTTAAAGAAGTTGTTATTAGTCTTTCATTCTTTCTTGTTTCATACCTTCATGTGTTTTTTAGTCAGTAGACATTTGTATGGTATTAGTGTAAAGATGAATGATGTATATTCTCTGCACTCAAGGAATTTACAGGCATTACTCTGACACCTGCCTAAACTGTTTTTGTCGTCTTCTAACTGCTGATTTGGCTGTCACAATGCTTCTGCACCTTTGGATGTTTAGAGTAAATCAATCTCTTATATTTTTCTTCCTCTCTTTAGTCAAGTAATCATATATTTCTTTTGCTTATTAGTTATAGTTAATGGTTACTAAAGATGTAGTGTTTTGCATGATGGGCTTCAAATCTGCTTCTAACTATTTTTCTTGGTGCACTGAACTCAAAGTGGAAGTCTAAATCTTCTCCAAATTTGAATGATGCTGTTAGCATTGTCCAAAAGGATCAAACATACCAGCAAGTAAGGACTGTTTTGAGTTGAAATATAGTTTGCTTTGCCTTTTACTTCTTTACAATACAATACAAATGTGACCTTATTTCCTAGGACTTGATGTTCTGTTTGGGGTAAAACTTTTTATTTATGAATGAGCATTCATTAATCAAAAGTTTTTATTAATGAATGAGCATTGGTATTGTTTCTTTGGCCATGTGGTATCAAGAAGATTGTTACTTCTCACCCTGGCTGGTGTGGCTAAGTGGATTGAGCCACTGTGAATCAAAGGGTTGCCATCTGGGCACATGCCTGTGTGGCCAGGTCCCCAGTAGGGAGCAAGTGAGAGGCAACCACACATTGATGTTTCTCTCCCTCTCTTTTTCCTTCCCTTCCCCTCTGTTTAAAAATAAATAAATCTGTTTAAAAAAAAGTTGTTACTTCTCTGAAACCACTTTTTCAGTAATTTCAAGGTCATTATGTATTTGTTACATGTAATAGAAAATTACTCTTTCCTTATACAATATTAAGGACTGGTCATAAGGTTATCTACTACAGGTGTCTGAGTTTCTGCTATGTCTGTGTAACTGTCCTCTGCACCAATAATACATATGTAAATGAGACATGCTCTTTGTTCTAAAGATGCCCGCAATTGAGAAGAAACTAAAATGAAGTTTCATAAGAACAAATATATTTATAAAAGTTAGCTACTGACATACTGAGTCTAGTTGGGGAAGAGGACAGTCTTGTGTCCCTTCATACTTGTGTTCTAGAGAGCTTGTGTCCAAAAGAAGGCTTAGACAGCTTTTTAGAGTCAGTTTTCAAGTCTTTGATTCTGTATGACTTAATTGAGAGATTGCAATTTGTGTCCATATCTCCAGTATGCTCAGAGCTTTTTAAAAATAAAATAGTACCATTCATTTCATTCAGCTGTCCTTTTAAGTTTTTGTGTCACATATCCAGGCCCAATGATTTTCTCTTTATAATTTCTGTACCCTTATTGAAGAAGTTATTTTGTGGTTTAGTAAGAGGCAGTGGGCTAAGTATTACTAAGTAATTTAAACTATTTATGCATTTAAAAAAAATCTTCACTGGAGGACATTTTTTTTCCCCATTGCTTTTAGAAAGAAGGAAAGGCCAGGAGAGAGAAAAAGAGGGAGGGAGCGGAGAAGGAGAGGGAGAACCATCCATTGCTTTCTCATCAATTAGTTCCTGGCGGACTGGGAATCAAACCTGTGACCCTTCTGATCTATGGGACAGCACTCCAACCAACTGAGCCACACTGGCCAGGGCTTGCTTACTCTTTTTCACATAGGGTTTTTTTTGTTTTTCTTCTTTTTTTATTTTCGGGAATGGGATTGGGGTACCTAATCTGCATTAGAATTATACGTTTGTTTATAATTTTGAGAGATTCCTATACCCTGTTGAATGTGATTCTCCTGACTCTGAAAAGTGGGTTGGTTATATGGATGTCCAATTTGTAGATGGTAATAGTAAGACCCAGAGAATTAAGTGAATTGTACAGTGACATTGCAGAGCCAGTGCTAAACTGATGTTTAAGATTTGAGTTATTACCTGTTATTACGTGTCTTGATTCTTACTGATGATGATGATTTACAATATTTACTAGATGCCTTTAAAGAACCAAAGGGCCTGTCCAACAGAATAGATGAAGCAAGGGGCAACATAAGAGTTACTTTCATGGTATGAATTGAAGGAGAGCAGTGGTAATAAACTATCATGTATTGAGCATTGTTCTAAGTGCCTTTCATGTATTTTCCATTTGATCCTTACAATAGTCCTGTCAGATGAGTACTGTATTCTCCATGCTTCAGGTGGGGATATTGAGACCCAGATAGGTTAAGTAAATTAGCACAAGATTACACAGTTGGAAACTGGCCATCCTGCGATAGGAATTCTGGCTCTTTTCCTCCAGAGTGTACTTAATAGTTTACTAGACTGTTTCCATGTATAGCAGTATGAGATTGTCATTAAGCTAACCTTCTTGGAATTTGAAGGAAAGTGTGTACAGTTGACCCTTGAGCAACACAGGTTTGAACTGCACAAGTCCACTTAGATGTAGTTTTTTTTCAACAAATACTGTAAATGTATTTTCCTAATTTAAAAAACCTTCCTTTCTCTAACTTACTTTATTGTAAGAGTGCCATATAAGATACATATATAACACCCGTAGGTAGGGCCTCTGGTTAGTGATAGGCTAGCAGTAGTAGTTTCTGGGGGGAGTCAAAAATTACCTGTGGATTTTAGACTGCACAAGGGGTTGGCACCCCTAATCACCTTTTCAGGGGGTCATCTGGATTTAGGCGATTCTAAAATCCCCAGGTTGAGAGAATTTAGCAAACTAAGTAATTTTGAATACTGGCAGTTGACTTATTAAATGATAATGTTCTATTTCATGTGGTAACAGTTTGTGCATATACTGGTTTTTTGGCTATCTAAACTTTTATCAGAAAACTACAAATGTCTTGAATTTATATATAACTCTTGATGGGGTATATGCAGCCACTTACTCTAGGTTGTTAAGGATATGCTTTAAATAGGGGTTTCCTCTTTATTTACAGTTGAATGAATATTTGGTTAAATTTGAAAAATGTAGTTTTGCTGTTATTCAGAGATTAATTTTTTTCATTCATTCACATGTTTATTCATAAGGTAAGTCAGTGATGTAGAAGATACTTGTTTTTAAATAGTACACTTAATAGCCTCTGTAGAGTGTACTTACCTTGTGGAGTTTGACTTTGGCACATTTAAAAGGAATCAAGTAAAAATACAAGAATCAAACTTTAATCAATTTGCAACTGCAGGTTTGCAGCAAGAATGGTTTTTAAAAATCAAATTTGTGTTAATATTTAAACAAAAATAGATTAGGTTGTATGATTTCTTTCCGACAGGAAAACTTTGGGAAGTGATTATATTTTTAAAAAAAAACTTGAAGTGCCTATATGAAGATGTTTATTTTGTTTTCAGATCATAATACAATTGGGCTAATTTAGTTTATATTTTGTACAACTAATTTGCAGTGATAGGATTGCTTTTATCGTACCTTTTTAAAACACATTTAGAGTGATAAATGAAGCATGCTTTTTTTTTTCTTTCAGTCTAACATTAGAAACCTTTCAAACAGGGATGCTAAGAATGAGCTGATCGGGTAGTATTCCCTAGTTTTTATTGGTTTCTTATTTTCTTCACACTGGTGATTCTTCTCAGAGCATTTTGTTTTTTAAATGGCTTTTGAGAGCATCTTAATAAGGAATCTTTTATCGCAAGTAATATAGAGTTATACATAAAATTGTATATATAATACATATACATACACACAGGTGGTTGGCCACTTATTAATAAAGTATATCAAACTGTCTGTCTGAATTACTTTTTGTTTTGAAAAGGTGCCAAAGTGTCTGTAAAATGCAGATGTGAATATTTTAAATAGTTTAGCTTACATCTCACGTATGTCTTTCACCCTTCCATTCTCTTTCTCCTAATAACTAGAACCTCTTAATTATACCACTTCTTATTTGCCAAAGTAGCTTAAATTGAGATTTGTGAAGCTATGAGATTCGTGAAAATGTGGTTGTGATTTTTGTTTTTTAAATCCTCACCAGAGGACATTTTTTTAGATTGCTTTTTAGAGAGAGGGGAAGGGAGAGAGAGAAACATGAATGTGAGAGAAGCATCAGTTGGTGATGTGAGAGAAGCATTGATTGTCCACCTTCCATATGTACCCGGACTGGGGACTGAGGTATATGCCCTGACTGGAAATTGAACATGCAACCCTTCTGTTACGGGACAGTGCTCCACCCAACTGCGCCACACCAGCCAGGGCCAGTGTTGTGATTTTATAGTGTGTTTCACATTAAGCTTATATGAATTACCACTTTGCAGCTTTAAGAATGATCCGGTTTATGGAATTTGTTGCGGTGGTGGTATAGTAACTACACTAAGATTTTTTCTCTTTAACCATTTTGAGCCAGTATCCCATTTCATTCAATTTACAGTATTATCAATCATGAGACACTCCATTGTATTATGGTTCCCTAAATAGAGAGAAAAAACAAGCCTAAAATGAAAAGTCTAAAATACTCTTACAAATAACGCTGGGACACCAAGGGGCTATTCCATCCATGTGAAGCAAGAAAGAAGTAAACCTACCATCAAAAAGGGACAGCAAAGTAACTTGACTGTCTCAACTTTGGTTATTGGGTAGAGGAAAGAAACATCAGTTCTGAGAATTGGAACTGTAAGCCAATTTTCATAAGCTTGCAGCCTAGATTACCATTATTAGTGTGGTATTAAAACAAAAAAAAATATTAACTTAAAAAATTTAATGGTCTCAAGTTTACGGTGCTGCCAAGTGACTGGCCTAAGTCAGAACAAACCCTCTGGAAGAATTCAGCTATAGTCAGACAGGGTTTAAACATGGATGTCCATATTATGTGTATTGTGGAATTAATGAAAAGCAGAAATCATAACATTTCCCCAAGTAGATTCTTTGTGCTCTGGAAAACAGGCTTGTCTGTGATGCCCAAACCTCTGGAAGAGCTGTTAATTTGTCAAACTCTTGTAATAGCTTTCATAGGAAACATAATATTTTGCATATTTATGTTTTTGTTCTTTGGTTTCCTGTGAATAACATCACAGTTTTGGTTTTAAATTATATTAATGATCTATTTAATTTTGGAATAGTCAGTTGTAGATTAAGAATCTTGCCAGCTGTTTGTCTGGTTGAACAAGCATATCCAATTGCCACTCTTCAGAATTTACTGAGATACTGAGTGAGAATTTAGCTTTAATTTGAAATTAAACCTTTCTGTAATCAGTATCATGAGTTTAGTCTAAAGGTAAATTTTTGGATGTTTTAAAATTTGAAGTGTGGGAAGAACAGTTGAGAAAATTCTGTCTAACTCTGTCCTTTAATGATTTTCAAATATTGTCTGGTGTGTCATCGGCACTGTCTAGTAAACTTTCGTTTTTTAAATAGGATTTGATTACTCATTTGTCTTATGAAGTCAGTATTTCAATTTGAAATTACATTTATTTATAGTGCTGTAGTATGGAAATGGCCTGTTGCATGATGGAGATTTTACTCCACTTATGTCTTTAGTTCTTATGAGAGCATACCTGGACTTGTTCTTCAGTTAAGTTTTCAAAGTTCAGTTTCTCAATCTCGCTTAGAATTCTGGATTTTAGATGTACCACTAGTTTCTGATTTTATAAACAAGTCATTTTAAATAGGAGGCTGTTTCTCTCTGTTGCCCACCATGCTTCTCCCCCATAATGAGGTACTTAGTACTTAAAAGAATTCAAACCTACTTGGTATTAGCTTAAAGCAAAGTTAATATGAGGGTATGTCTGTAGGGGTTGGGGAGGAGAGGGAACAAACCTAATTCTCATTTGATCATTTTTTACCTTAATGTGTAAATTATTTCTATTATTTTATTGGTGTGGGTGATGGAGGCTTGTCAGTACCTCAGTTTTCAAATTCAGTACCTTTTTTAAAAAATGATTATTTGACCATGTATTCCAAGTTTTAGTCACATGTTTTCTTTCAAGTTCTTGTGTACTGATGTTTAAACAGTTTTTTTATGTTTTGAGGAGCAAAAAAAAAAAACCTGAAAAAACCTTTTCCTTTAACCCATTAATACCATGCTACTTCATTTTAATTGTCTTTAGCCTGGCTTTGCTTCATGACTTGACTTTTCACAAGTATTAAATTTAGTGTGTGGGTGGTCTCATCTATATTTAGTGGCTTTATTATGTCCCTGTTGACCAGTATGCTTATTCCTATTTCTCAGATTGTTCATTTAATTTGAAACTGTTGAATAACTGATCATCTATTTAAATACCTATGATTGTTTTATATAATTTCTTATCACCTATGTTTTCTTTAGATGTGCTCATAGTAAAATCAAAATTATAATGTGGGAGTATGCTAATATACATGAGCATAGGGTCAAAATCCTGTGGAAAATTTGTTAATCTTTATTTGTGTTTAGTAGGGAAGATTAATATGTATATTTGGATGGCAGTCATTGGTAAACTAGATTAAGCTCCCAAACTAATAATTTTTCTTTAGATATTCATGTATATACTTAATTAATTTTTTCTTTACCAGAAAGGGAATAGATAATTTGTGTTTGAAAAGTTTTTTTATGCATTTTTTAAATCACTGAATTAAAACACCTTTGATTGATAAATTTTATAAAGGACCAGAGTGCTATAAAATTGTTTAATTTAGATATTAAAAATCAAAGGTGAAAAACACTGAAAAAATCTTGTCTTGTTCCAAAAAAAAGGAAAAAAAAATGAGTGTTGAGCTAAAACATAAAGGTAATTAATATTAAATTTACCTTACAAGTAACATAATTGTCTCAACTTTTGTTTGTTAAAATGATTTTTACTAGACAGAAATTATGACATAAGCATTAAAACAGATTACTGATAAAGTACTTCATTCATTCAACAAGCACTTACTAAGCATATTAGCTATGTAATATAGTGCTCCCTGGGTTTTAATCCTAAATTGTGCATACTAGCTTTAATAACTAGATCCAGATTCTTCAACTCATGTTATGTGCTTTGGTCTTACGTAGTAACCTTTTTTATTTTTTTTTTTAAACTTTTGTTCTAGATGCCTGGAATGATGTCTTCAGTAATGCCTGGAATGATGATGTCGCATATGTCTCAGGCTTCCATGCAGCCTGCCTTACCGGTAATCTTGAGAAAATAACTTTCCTGTGATGTTTTGATTGCTTTTATATATTAATAATATGTATTTTATAGGCAATTGTATTAGCTTTTTAAGTGCCTCTGGTGTACTATAAGATGAGAATTGTAGTAGACTTTTATTTTTAGTTTTCTGAATGATGAACATTTACACTTTTTCCTACATATATATTATTGTATATGAACATCCTTATTTTTTAAATTCTACATTAAACAAGACTGGAATACCAAAAAGCATAATTTGTCAGCTAGAAGTATTTTATTGGTCTGCTAGCATTATGATCTATTAAAGAGTAGACATTTGCTTTACTGAGTGCCAATTGAAAATTGATATAATGTGATTTAATACTAGATTTTAGATTTAGAAATCAAAAGATTGCATCTGAAATTTATTATTTCTCTTGTTTTTAGATTTTTAAAAAGATTTTACTGATTTATTTTTAGAGGGGAAGGAAGAGGGAGAGAAACATAAATGTGAGGTTGCCTCTCGCACGCCTCTTACTGGGCACCTTGCTTTGCACACCAGCCAGGCCATGAAAATTTATTATTTCTTGAGACTTCAGCTGTGATTTGTTATTTAGAAAATCTTTGAATAGTCATATCACCCTTACTGGGTAGTAATAAGCAATATATAAATTAATATGATATTCAAATTTGCACAACTTATTTATTATATGATAGCCTTCTGGTTGTAATGAACAGATACAGCATACTCTACTGGAGTGGTAAGTTTGCAGTGTCTTACCCCAAACTCCTAGGACCAGATATATTTCAAATCTTTTTTAATATTGTAAGTAATATATAACATTCTATATATTATGTAAAAATTTTCTATGGGGTCTTGGGCAGTGCCCTATAATTTCCAGCATAATATTTATGTAGCAAAACTTACAGATATTCCTTCTGACCTGGGGTAACTACAGATTAAAGAGTTTATCTCATTCAGGGCAGGTTTTGCCACTATAATGAGTTTTAGTGTCAAACTTGAAAGTACTTGGTTTTCAGAGCTGTTTGGATTTCAAAATTATGGGTAAAGGGTTGTCCATCTGTATATAATAGAGGGTCATAGAAATATAACACTTTGATTAAAGGGCTTCAGTAGCCCCACGTGAACTGAGAACTCTAAAACTACAAAAAATCCTTGAGTCATTGGCTTGAGAATTATACACAGAGGAAACTGACTATTCTTTACGAGGAATTTAGGTAAAATAGAGTGTAAACAAGGTGAATGTTACTAATTTTTTTTTCTCTTTACAGCCAGGAGTAAATAATATGGATGTAGCAGGTATGTATACCTTTTTTGGTGGTATGTATTAAACTTTCTTTGAACAGTAGCTACCACATTTTAATGAGGAATAAAAACAGTATCTCTTGGCCTTTATTATCAGCTCCTGCTTTTTTCTTTTTTTAAGCAGTGGGAAATAGAGATAGCATTCATAACTGAAACCATAAGAAACTTATAATTTTAGATCAAGAGTTCTGGGACCAAATCTGGTCTACAGATGTTTTTAAATTTTATAATTAGTTGCTAACACTTAAAGTCTGTTGATTTTACATAAAGTTTGGATTTATCTTGAATTTATCTTTTTATTCAAAGATTGGATTTCTCTTGAAAAATTGGATGATATGAATATTTATTGTTTACAGTAGTCCTTGTGGGCACAGTAGAGAATATTTGAATGAAAAACTGTGATTGAGTTCATATTTGTACTCAGCAAACATCATAGAATGGGGTAGTACTTCCATACTTAAGATGTGGAACATGTATTCTTAGTCTCTGGACTACTTAGTTATTTTTCTGTTACCTACTTGGAACTCATTGCAGTTTGTAAGTCCTGGGATAATTTTTTTCTTCAGCGAATTACCAGTAAGTGTTTATTTTGACTAGTGTGACTATACTATGTAAGAGTCATGCCTCATTTGTTTACGAGTAAATAACATTGCATATAAGTTAGTATTTCATATGTTAAATTTTATCCTGTGATTATGCCAAAACATTTTTTATTTTTAACATTATGGGTCAGAACAGTTTAAATGCACCATGTGCTTTCCTGCACGTTTATAGAGGACATAATTGATGTTTCTAAGAGGTTTCACAAGTATCGTTATTTAAGCTGAAATGATGTTCTGAAACACCTAATGTAATATTTTAGCCTATTTAGGTATCTAGAGCTGATTACTATTCCCCTAAATAATTACCTTAGCATTTCTTTTTAAATATGTTGTCTCTACTATTATGTCCATAGTAGCTTCCTTTAATTGGTCTCAATGGAATCTAGATAGTTGAAGTTGCCATTAATCTAAAGCATAGGGGCAGAGGTTTGAAGTATTTTTCTACTTCAGTAGTATAAACCAGGGGGACACCCCCCCCCCAAAAAAACCGGAATTATCTTCGGAGGGCAAGCCCTTCTAGCACAGGCTCCCCCTGCTACGTGAATGTTGTAGGAACCCATCTGTATCAGTATACCAGCTGGTGGTTGAGAGAGGCTGCATTTGGCTTCAGTGAATTTTTTTTTTTTTAAGACTTTTCACTGTGTGTGCCCATTTCATGATGGTTGATTACGAGTGCACCTGCCCACACCATGCTGAATGTTCAGCAGTTTTTGACCAAAAATGGCATGACCCCTGTACCTCACCCTTCCTGTCATGTGATCTTGCCCCGTGACATTTTTTTGTTCTCCCCGATGAAAAAAGTCCTCAAAGCCAAACGATTCGCCAGTGTGGAAAGAGGTGAGACAAAAAACAGCAGAAGCACTAAAAGGCATCAAAATTGAAGAGTTCAAAATTGTTCTGAACTCTTGAAAAAGTCTTTGTAGGTGTATTGCATCAAATGGAGAATACTTTGGAGGAGACTGAAGTTTAAACGTAAGAATACATACACAGTTTTTTATAAATAAATTCTGGTTTTTGGAGGGTCTCCCTTCATATAGCAGAGAAAGAGGACACCTGTGATACCAAGAAGAGAAACAAAAGGCAAATATATTAATACTCCCAAACCAGCTCTGAGATTGCAGATTGAAAGTTCAGTGTGCCCCTTAATTCGGAAATTCCTTGCACTGTAGATGTTTATTTGCTGGAAAGAGCAAGCACATAGGTCATATGGACAGTTTTAGGATATTCAGTGTGATGGGATGAAATGAAAGAAATAGTAGTATTAAATATTTTTAAACTGTTAATTCCATGAGAGCATGATTTATCACATTGTAAACATTCTTTTTTTTATTTTTTTTTAAGGTACATCAGGCGCTGTAAGTACCTCTGGAATATGTTCATTTCATTATACTTATTTAGCCTACTATACTGATCTTATTTCTATTTTAAATATCTACTAAGTTGACCCCTTTTTGTTTCAGTGCCAAATGCTGAAAAATTCTGTGAATAATTTACTTTAAAATCTGATTTTGACGGGATAGTGAAATGGGAATCAGATATATATCAGTTTTTTCAAGGATTTGAATTCTGTCACAATTAGAAGGGAAATGAACTTTGTAGGTGCACAGTAATTAATACAACTTTCAGTTAAGCTTTACCTTAGTACTCTTCCATACAAATATATGTACCCTTATTAATTACTGTAAACCTAATGTAGACTTTTCCTAATACATAGTAGTTTAAAATGCTTTTTTGCTTGTACCTTACCACAGTGTTAGAAAGACAAATGAATATTCAGAATTGCTTGATTTTCCTTAGAAATGAAAAGAATTATATTGCTGTGCTCCAGTTTTTTTCTCAACACTTCATTTTAAGATAGTATCTTCTAGTTGTTTTTGCTAATGCTTCTGTTTAAGTTACTCCGTTTTCGTTTTTGTGGCGTTTTGGGAAAATAATACTAAACCTGAGGCCTCACTTAAAGTGGTTTTTTTATATTTATTTTTAATAGTCTCATTCTTTTGCCTCAATGGCTTGCTTTCTTAAACAGCAATTTTTTAAAAAAAAGTTTATGTGTATAGTTTCATTTAGTCAGAACAACAATCATGGGAGGTAACTGTTATCCCCAGGTTGAAGAAATGCGGAAAGCTCTAAATTGGTTGCAAATGTTAATATTTTAAGTTTGGGGAGAAGAATTTTAACTGAACTCTGTATAAATATTTTAAGCTTTCCTGTGTCCTTTGCTTTAACAATTGAGTGGTTAGAGCATATCTGTCTGATATTGTTCTATTACAAGTGCCTGATTTTATTTTTGACAGATGATAGTAATTCATTTCAATTTTAGAAGGATTGATGTTTTCATACTCTGCTGTTGAACTTTTCTACCCCAAAATATTACGTATTTGTTTGAAAACTTAATGTTGTTTTATTTTTTCTTTTTAGATTTCAGCTACATAAATTTGAGTTATTTGTATGCTTCAGATTGTGGTCATTATCATTAATCCATGGAGGGTCCCTCACAATTTTGTTACTCTCCATGTTCACTCCCATCATCCCCCTACCCCCAGAGGTGATCATTTGGATATATGTCCTAAGACATATATATATTAGGAAAAGTTTATGAATTTTTTTGTACAGTTTATTTTGTGTTTTTATGAATTTTTTTGTACAGTTTATTTTGTGTTTCTTTTCCTTGAAGTTTATTTTTTTAAATTGATGTTAATTTCAGGTATACGGCATAAATGATACAGTATTTGTGTACATTGTGAAATGATCGCGATAAGATAGTTAACATGCCTCACCATACAAATTATAATGTTTTTCCTGTGATGAGTACTTTTAAGATTTACTCTCTCAAGAACTTTCAGATAGGCAGTACAGTATTATTAACTGTAGTCATTATGCTGTACGGTATATCCCCCTGACATTTTTTTTGTAGTTGAAAGTTTATACCTTTTTGACACCCTCCACCCATTTTTCACCTATCTCCCACCCTTCCCCTCTGGCAACCACCACCACCACCACCACCACCACCACCACCGGTCTGTTCTCTTATCTATGAGCTTGGGGGCTTTTTTTGTTTGTTTAGTTTTTTAAAAAATATTTTACATATAAATGAAATTTTAGGGTATTCGTCTTTCTCTCTGACTTCACTTAGCATAATACCTTCAAGGTCCATCTGTGTTGCAAATGGCAAGGTATCGTTCTCTTGTATTGTATTGTTTATATATACCACATCTTTATCCATTCTTCTATTGGAGGACGCTTAAGTTATTTCCATATCTTGGCTATTATAAATAAATCTGCAGTGAACATGGGGGTGCATGTATCTTCAAGTTAGTGTTTTTGTTTTCTTTAGATGAATACTCAGAATTGGAACTGCTGGTTCAAATGGTAGTTCTCTATTTATATTTTTTGAGGAACCTTCATGTGGTTTTCCATAATAGCTGTACCAGTTTACTTCCTACTAACAGTGCTCAAGAGTTTCTGTTTCTTCACATCCTCTTCAACACTTACTATTTCTTGTCTTGTTGATAGTAATAATTTCTAACAGATAGAGATGATATTTTGTGGTTTTGACTTGTATTTCCGTGATGATTAGTGGCATTGAGCATCTTTCTGTGTGCCTGTTGGCTAGCTGTATTTCTTCTTTGGAAAAATGTTCCTATCCTCTAGCTATTGTTTAATTGGATTGTTTGGTTTTTTGCTATTGAACTGTATGTGTTCTTTATATATTTTGGATATTTACCCCTAATCAGATACCATTATTTTGCCATGTATAATTCCTTCCTGTGCATAATGCACACCTACACTTTTTACCCAAACTTTAAGGGGGAAAAAAAATCTTCTGTTTTAATTTTTTAATTCAATTATTTAGTTATTTAGATATATTTAGAAATAAAACCAATTATATTCCAGGGTATTATTTTGCATATGGATATCATTGTTTTCTAGAGTTATACCTTTAACACATAAGCATAAATAAAAGAATTAAAAACATTTATATAGGTATGGAATTATCCTACCCATGTATAATGTGCATCCTTATTTTTCCTTCAAAATTTGGGCAAAAAGTGCTCATTATACATGGCAAAATACAGTATATGATTTGCAGCAGGTTACTTTTTGTCTGTTGATGGTTTCATTTGCTGTGGAGAAGTTTTTTAGTTTGCTGTAGTCTCATTTATTTTTGCTTTTCTTGCCTTTGCTTTTGGAGTCAGCTCCAAAATTATTGCCAAGACCACTGTCAAGGAGCTTACCTTGGGTTGTCTTCTAGGATCCTTTATAGTTAGTTTTAATTGTTATATTCAAGTCTTTAATTCATTTTGAGTTCATTTTTGTGTTGGTTATGAGATAGTGGTCTAGTTTAATTATTTTGAAATTTGACTGTTCAGTTTTCCCAACATCGTTTATTGATGATATTGTCGCTTCCTTATTGTATATTCTTGGTTCTTTTGTCATAAATTAAATGGCCATAAATGCATGGATTTATTTCTGGGCTTTCAGTTCATTGAACCTAGGTGTCTGTTTTTATGCCAGCACCATGCTGTTATTTGTAGGGTTTTTTTTTAATTGTAAGATTTTTTTTTTTAATTTTCAGAGAGAAAGGAAGGGAGGGAGAGAAACATCGATGTGTGAGGGAAACCTTGATCTGTTGCCTCTTGCACACTGCCAAGCTGGAGGGCCTGGCCCACAACCCAGGCATGTGCCCTGACCAGGAACTGAACCATCAGCCTTTTGGTTTGA
This sequence comes from Pteronotus mesoamericanus, assembly GCF_021234165.1. Lineage (NCBI taxonomy): Eukaryota > Metazoa > Chordata > Mammalia > Chiroptera > Mormoopidae > Pteronotus > Pteronotus mesoamericanus. Next base: position 16,455,425 of record NW_026555325.1, on the reverse strand, counting down.
TGAGGACACCCAGCCCACTGAGCCACACCAGTCAGGACAATACCATATTGTTTTGATTACTGTACTTTGGAACAGAGTTTGAAATTCAGGAAGGTGATGCCTCCAGCTTTTTTCTTTCTCAAAATAGTTTTGACTATTCAGGGTCTTTTGTGGTTGCATACAAATTTTAGGATTATCTGTTCTACCTCTGTGAAAAATGCCATTGGAACATCATTAGGAATTGCATTGAATATGGATTGCTTTGTGTGGTACGGACATTTTTTATAGTATGTGTAAATTCTTCCAGGCCATAAGCACAGAATATTTTTCCATATTTTGTGTCGTCTTCAGTCTCTTTCATCAGTGTTTTATAGCTTTTAGTGTACGTCTTTCACCTCCTGGGCTAAATGTATTCCTAGCTGGAGTGTTTATTTTATTTTTTTTTATTTCTTTATTTGATGTGGTACAGTTGTAAATGACATTGTCATAATTCCTCTGATAGTTTATTGTTTGTATATACAAATGCAACTGATTTTTGTGTATTTTGTATCCAGCAACTCGACTGAATTTGTTTATCTTAACTTTTTTTGTTGTAGTTTTTAGGGTTTTGTTGTAGTTTAGGGTTGTAGCAATATGTAATGCATTTTTTTTCTCTAAATGGCATTGTACTATCTTATTCTGTGGCTTACGTGTTTTTTCCTTTAAAAAAATTAATAACCTGAATGTTTTGATTGGCCTGTTTTCCCGTACCATATCTTTTGTATAGTTTTGGAATCTATTGGTCAAAATAAAAAAAATGTTCTTGTTATTTTGATTGGAGTTGCATTAAGTTATAGATAATGGGAACCTGTTTATGTCCATGAACATGAAAATAAGGTCTTCTTCTGTGTCCATTCTATAATAAGAGTTTCAAATTTTCTTTATTAAAGGCTTATACATCCTGCATTCTGTTAGTTTATAGATACTAAGATTTGGTGCTATTTTGAGTCTATTATGCTTTATAATGATAGTTCTTATATGTGTTCATCTAGTAGGTATGCTGAACTCTTGTTGCTTATTGGATTTTCTGTGTTTATTAAAGTATCCTAAAATAATGACAGTTTTGGCTCCTCCTCTATTAACCCTCATCTGTTTCTACTTTTATTGTGTCAGCCAAAACCTCTAGCATTATGATGATAAGTAGGAGTGATAAGCTGGCATCTTTGTCTTTTTTTTTTTCTCTTAATGGCAATGTGTATAAAATTTCTCCATTAAATATAGTGTTTGCTATAGCTTTTTGGTATATAAACTTTATTAAGTTCAAGGTTTTTTTTTGTTTCTGGTTTGCTGGAGTGGTAAATAAAATGGGCAGTACCCATTTATTTACTTATTTTTTGTTCTCCAGTGCTTTCTTTTATTATTGACTAAGATGATCATATGATATTCTCTAGTCTGTTAATGTGAAAATGCACAGGTAAATTTGCTGACATTCACTCATCTTTTCATTACTAAAATGAATCCTAATTATTCATTTTGTGTGTGTTTAGGGTGTGCATATGTGCACACACCGATTTTTAATTTCTTCCGGATTTAGATTGTTAATATTTATGTCGCTTGTGTCTGGGCAGTAACACCTCTTTCTGGTCCCTAGAACAGATCGTAATTTTGTTTTTCCCAGATATTTATTTTGCTGAGTTTGAATAATTATTTGGTATATTGTCAGAAATCTCAGTAGCTATCATATTATTTTGTTTTGGGAAGGGGTAACTTCATAAATTTATTTCTGCTATCACTTTTATTTCCTTCTTGGTTGCTCTATTGCTCTTTTTCTAACTTCAGTGCTTAGCACCCTGGTTTTCAGACATGCTTATTGTTTTTCTTTTTAAAGATTTTATTTATTTTTAGACAGAGGGGAAGGGAGGGAGAAATAGAGGGAGAGAAACATCAATGTGTGGTTGCCTCTTGGGTGCCCCCTACTGGGGACCTGGCGTGCAATCCAAGCATGTGCCCTGACTGGGAATCAAAGTGGCAACACCCTTTGGTTCGCTCAGTCCACTGAGCAACGCCAGCCAGGGTGACATCCTTATTTTTAATAGACTTTTTTTTTTTTTTTAACCAAATTTAGCTTAAAGTAGAGTTCCTCCCATATACCCACTCTCCCCACATACATACAGCCACCCCTATACTATCAGTATCTCCCATGATAGTGATATGTTTGTTACAATTAGTGAACATATGTTAAGATATTGTCACCCAAAATCCACTTCATTATGGTTCACACTTGGTGTTATGCATTATGTATTTTGACAAATGTGTAATGACATGTGTTTATCATGATACTGTCATACTGTATGGCTTCACTGCTCTAAAAATCCCCTGTGTTCCTGTCTGTTCATCTGTAATTATGACATTGAGCATCTTTTCATATATTTATTTGCCATCTGTATGCCATTTTGGTAAGGTGTCCAGATCTTTTGCCCATTTTTTAATTGTTGGTTTTTTGGTTTGGTTTTTTTAAAATTTTTTTTAATTGTTCAAATACATCTGTCTCCATTTTCCTGCCACCGCTTTCAGCTGTCCCACCCCCCCCCACCTTCCTCCCTCAATCCTTCCCCACTTTGGCTTTGTCCATGGGTCCTTTATACCTGTTCCTTGATTTGACCCTTCCTCTCCCTTTCCCCATTACCCTCCTCCTTCCTTCCCTCTCTTTACCAATGGTTTTTTCTTTCAGTGTTGCTGGTTATATTTTTCTTGCTTGTTTGTTTTGTTGATTAGGTTCCACTTATAGGTGAGATCATGTGGTATTTGTCTTTCAACCCCTGGCTTATTTCACTTAGCTTAATGCTCTCCAGTTCCATCCATGCTGTTGAGAATGGTAGTAGCTCTTTATTTCTGCTCTGTAATATCCCATTGGTAAATGTACCGTAGTTTTTTGACCCACTCATTTATTGATGGGCACTTAGGTTGCTTCTAGCACTTGGCTGTTGTAAATTGTGCTACTATGAACGTTGGGGTGCACAGGTTCTTTTGAATTGGTGTTTGGGATTCTTAGGGTATAATCCCAGCAGTGGAATCGCTGGGTCAAAAGGCAGTTGCATTTTTAACTGTTTGAGGAAATTCCGAACTGTTTACCACAGTGGCTGCACCAGTCTGCATTCCCACCAAGAGTGTACTAGGGTTCCTTTTTCTCCACATCCTTGCTGGCACTTGTTTGTTGATCTGTTTCTGATGGCCATTCTGACCAATGTGAAATGGTATCTCATTGTGATTTTAATTTGCATTTCTCTGATGGCTAGTGAAGTTTAAAGAGTTTTTTGTATAAATATTACTGAATTTATTGGGGGTGACACTGGTTAACAAAATTATACAAGTTTCAAGTGCACAGTTCTACAACACATCATTTGTACACTGTATTGTGTGTTTACCACCCCAAGTCAGATCTCTGTCCATTACTGTTTATCCTCCCATACCTTTTTTCACCCCTCCCCCCACCCTGGAAATTTACCACAATGTTGTCCAGGTCCATGAGCTCTTCCTCTTTCTCTTTTTTTGGGGGAGCACAATCCCTCCATCACCCCAACCCAGACCTACACCTGCCCACCCTAACTCCACAGCTGTCAGCTTCCATTCTTTCTGTGAATCTGGAATAACAATTATCAGTTGTTTCTTTTGCTCCCAGTTTGTGGCTTGTTTTCTCATTCTCTGGATTATCTTTGGAAGAGAAGTTTTTATTTTTAATGAAGTTCAGCCAATCATTTATTTCATGGATTGTGTCTTTGGCTTATTTGTTGTTTTTAAAGGTATTTTTTTTTGCATTATGATCAGAAAACACAGTCTATAAGATAAAATGAAATAGTTTATTAAAGCTTCATTTAGGTTCTATTTCAGTATCAATTTATCAGTATACTAGTCCTTTTCCCAGTATGGTTTGCGCTTTAGCTTCTGTTTAGGTAGGGCAAACAGCTACTATACTTATTTTTATCTTTGTTTATTTTGCCTTGTAAAAGCTTGTTATATTGTGAATAGACTATTTTTTCCATTTTTATTGCAAGCAAGTTATTGTCAATTCACAAATTTTTTAATATCTTACAGTCAGCTATATTGCCAGATTTCCTGGATAATTAGAAAAGCTTTTTAAATTTTAGTTCTAGAGTTCATTTGAGCATTTAGCAGTAAAGAGAATTTAATCTCTTTCTCAATCTTTATACCAATCATTTAATTTTATAGCTCTGCTGTATTTGTTGAATTACAGTGATTACAGACTCGTGCTTTCATGAATTTAATGCTTTCATGAATTTAATGAAGTGGTTTTAGAATTATTTTTCTTGGTTTTTGATAAATTGTCCTTTATCATTTAGATAATTTTATTTGAGGATTTTTGTTTTTACTTGGAATACTTGTGAATTTTCACAATTTTTAGGATGTGGTTTAATCATAACAAGTCGTCTTATTATTAGTGTGATCACATGGTGTTTTCTCTCTTTAGTTTGTTAATAGAACTAATTTTTTAATAGATTTTCCAATATTGAGCCACCCTTGTGCTTCTGCAATAAATTCTACTTGGTCAAAGTGTATACATTACAGGGTTCTCTTGGCTAATATTTTATTTAAATTCTTAGACTTATATTCATAAGTAACATTGCCTGCTTTTCTTTTTGGATACCTTTCTTGTTTTGTTACTAATAAAGAACTTTTTATCCTTTTCTATGATCAGAAATAATGATATTCTAATTCTCTGTTCTTTAAAGATTATACAGTATTTTACTGCAAATCTGGCTAGGTATCTTTCAGCTGTTTCTATGGTAATTGGAATATTCAAGTGTTATATGGTTTTCTGTGTTGTATTTTGGTAGTTCATGAGAAAATCATTTTTTCTAGATTTTATTTTCCTTATTTAGAGTAGTGAGGTGATTCCTTTTAGTGTTTAGATTTCATAACTTTTATTCTCTTTCAGTTTATTTCAGTTTAGCTTATACATGGTATAAGTACTTATGAGTAAACAAATGTTTATCTCTGTTTATGTATACATAATTGAATTTGAGTGTACTAAATTTATTCACAATCCAATTGTTGATTAGCTTTTTTGAATCTGAAACTTTTATTATCTCTCTCAGTAATTATGTATTTTCTGTGTATATTCTGTCTCTATATCAACACTTCATCTTAGACATTTTCTGTTAGGTAAAAATAGATCTGCATAAGATACATCTTGTATGAGTGGACTGTAATGGAGCTGTTTTCCTATAGGTGCATATTGAATTGTCTCTTAATTTTTTACCATGACAAGCAATCCTGTAGGAAACATTTTTGCAACTATCTGAGTTGGATTTTGTAAAGTGAAATTTCAGGATTGAAAAATGTTTGCATTTTTAATTTTGATAAGAATATTAAATTGCTGAAAAATACTAATTTCCCAATAGTAGTATTAGACTGCCCTTTTCTTCATACCCTTTCAACATTGATTACTTATGGTCTTGTCATTTATTTGATGAGCAGAAACTTTGATTTTAATATGTACTTCCTTGATTTACTAATAAAATTGAACATCTAGATATATCATCTGTACTGAGTTCTACTAATGGCCATGCTTGTTTTTCCATTAGATTGTCTTACTGATTGTAGTAGATTTTTCGGTGTTAAGGATAAAAAATTTTAATGCCTTATTTTGCGAATATTTACCATTTGTAAAAACGTTGACTTTTGATTGATTCCCCAAAACTACCATTTATGTCAACAGTTTTTTATTAGTACAATAGCTATGTCAGTAATAAAATAATTTTGGGAATGGTAGTGACAAAAATGCAGAGTAATTCTGGTGTAAGGGATATCTGAACTCCTGCAAGGCCCCAAAGCAACTAACCTTAAGTTTAAAGCTAATTTCCTGGTTTTGATCCTTTCAAAATATACATCTGAGTCTTTGTTAGATTCCCACTATTTCTACAAGGACAGTCTTAAGTCCTTGATTGGCAACACCTGCTTATTGTTTTGAAGGTAGTTGTTAATATATCCATTAATGTTTTATGCCATTCTTCATCTTACATTCACCATTCAGATACTTGTTTTTACATTTTTTTTTTTTAACAAATTAGTTTTGGCCAAAAGCAAGATAAATTACAGTTTTACTTTAAAGTGCAGATTTAAAAGGAGTAAAAAATTTATCAGATAAATCATTTTCCTCACTCCAAAATTAACTTCTGTAAGTGAATTTGGCATATTAAGATATTAGTACAGAATTTATATTACTGTCTGAAGAGATTGTTTCTATTGATGCAGAGATTTGGAACCTTGCTTCTTAGTAGGACCATAGTTTGGGCCAGAACAATGTTGTAATGAACTAACTAGCTAGTCATGTTCTTTTACTTACTTGTGCTCTGTTTTCTATAAAGTGGGGATAATATTTGGTAGCTACCTCAGAAGGTTATTAAAAGAATTAACTGATAATCAGTGCAAAGCAGTTAGCACAGGGCTTACCATTTAGTAATTGATGGGACATTTATCTGTTCTTACTGATAATTAGACTGTCCCTGAATATAGCAAGCTTGAAAGTATCTCAGAGTGGGTAAAATATGGTCTGTAGAGGCAGATATGATTGAATTTTTCTAGTTTTATCTTTTATTGACTGAATTATTATGAGCAGGTTATTAACCCATCTAAGCCTTGGTTTCTTATTTGTAAAATGGGGATAATGGTCTTACCTACTTTGTAATGTAGTTATAAGGCTCAAAGTAACAGATAGTGAATACCAAATTGTTTACTATTTGTTTTACTGGTTTGTATATTTCCCCTTATCCTCCCCATTGTTTGGTCTTTCACATTCCATGATATCTTAAGTTTATTTATGGTGAACCTCCTCTTTTCTTGATGCCCTTTGGCAGATGTGACTTGAGAAGTATAAATATAATTTTGGAACTTAACTGATTTCTCTTAAAGATAGTACAATCTTGCAATGCTACTTAGTTTATTTTTTAAAAAATTAGGAAAAAATACAAACTTCTTTATAACACCATTTAATTTATGAAATAAATTATTAACCATACACTTGAATCTTTTGTATATGCCTGTAATTGCATCACTTTTTGTTGAGATTTTAAAGTAAGTGAATAACAGCAAGCTAAGTATTTTATTATTTTATTAATTATTTTATACTTTTAATTTCTTCATATATTGCTTTGAAACATGATACTGATATTCACTGTCAGTGGCACTGTTAAATAATTTAAATGTTTTTGTACAATAATTTTTTTCCTTCAGAAATCAATGTGGACAGAACATAAATCACCTGATGGAAGGACTTACTACTACAATACTGAAACAAAGCAGTCTACTTGGGAAAAACCAGATGATCTTAAAACACCTGCAGAGGTAAAAGTTTGAGGGCCAGAAATTGGGGATTATTAAGTAGATTGGGTCTCTCTTCTTTTTTCTTTCTTTTATTTTTTTTGAGATGTCATGGGTATTTAATTATCTAAATAGTGCTGCTTATATCTCAAAGGTATTCAGAGGGTTAAAAGGCTTAATAAACACACCAGTCAGCAAAAAGACCACTCATTCCCCTCTTTGAGCAGACCAATTTCATTCACTGATTTATCCCTTCCTCAGGAACCCTTGCTGGGTGGCATTAATTTAAGAAAGGTGATTTAAAGAATTAATTAGAAGAAAAAAAGGGCTTTCTCTCTGACTGCCCTTTATTTTTTAAATTCATATGTCAAATTGTTTTCCTCTTTATAGTAAACCTGGATGACTTCATGTCTTTCAGTAAGTTCTTAAAATTTTCAAATGGGGTAGATTTAATGAAGATGAATTAAATTACACATATTTCCTTCTCTTAGAGTGGGAAATTGTCTCTCTGAAAAATGTCCCCCTTCTCCCCCCCCCCAAAAAAGTATGTACTTTTCATCTTATGTTGCAAATTTTACCATTCAAAATACACAGATAAGGAAGCAAGATTGAAGGAATAAATTGAGTAAGCAATATTACATATGGGGAACTCCAAAGTGCTAAGTAAAAGTAGATCTGGCATTTCAAACTATATTTAAGGTTTTTCCTGATTGGCACTGTATCCTCCCCCCCGCCCCCCGAATTAAGGAATTTGAGGGGGTAAACGTATTTTCCAGCCACCTCACTAATATGTACCACAGTACTTAGAAGGGGAGATTGGTAGACACTCTAATGTTTTGTTTATCCCAATATTGACATATTCAGTAATATTTATCAATTATATATTTGCCTAAGACATTCTGTTCTGGATTTTAGTTTTGAATAGAATTCTCATACCACCCTAACTGATCTATATATTAGGTATTAAGTATATCATACTTACATATTATTTCCTTATGGGTAATTCACGTAGATTTGTAATTATTATGAAGCTGAAATCTAAGCATGACTAAATCAGATTTTGCTTTTTCCCAAATTTTATGTTTATACTTGTATTGGTATTTGAAAAGTCTGTTTGTGAAATGTGGATGGTAATTTTTACCTTTGATGGGGTGTAAATGGCAAGAGCACGTATGTAGCATTTGAAATTCAGATAGACCTGGTTTTGAATCTTGCCTCTGTCTCTTAATAGGTATATTAGCTCAGACAAGTTACTTTCTCAAAGTAGATTTGGAATAATATAAATGTTACAGTATTGTTGTAATGATTAAATAATGTATTCAAATCTTAACATTCCTAGTAAGTTTCTTGTAATTGGTAGCTTATATACCACTACCTCACAAGCTTTCAAATTGTATAGCTTGGCAATATCTAGTGAACACGGGGATGTCAATGATGAACGATGCTAAATACATTACTATTAACTGGCAGTTTTTATTTCCTCTCAGCAACTTTTATCTAAATGCCCCTGGAAAGAGTACAAATCTGACTCTGGAAAGCCATACTATTACAATTCTCAAACAAAAGAATCCCGTTGGGCCAAACCTAAAGAACTTGAGGATCTTGAAGGTAAAACAGAAAAAAAATAATTCTTAATGTTAAATTTTTACGTATATATGTCATTCACACTGAAACAGTCCTTCATAAATAGAATTGTTCGAACAAAGGCCTTATTTTTTAAAATTAAATGATTAGATTGTTTAAAAATGGTATAACAGTTTTATGGGCTCTTATCTTTTTGTTGCTCTAGATCTCAGTTCTATAGATTTTAAATAGATTTTTATTTGATTTGATTCCACTGAAACTAGGATACCAGAATACCATTGTTGCTGGAAGTCTTATTACAAAATCAAACCTGCATGGTGAGCTGCTTTGATAATTCATTTTCTGTCATTTAACATTTTTAGAGTATGTCACTAATGTTCACTAACCGTGATTGGATAAATCTTCAGTGAGGAGTCTAATTCAAAGAATTCTTTTAATTTAAGGGTTATATTATAAATGAGCTTGTAGCTTTTAAAGTAGTATTTTGGGTTTGGTTTGTTTTTTTAAAGTTATTTATCATTGGAAAATTGAACATGAACATTATGTATGATATTTCTAAATACAGCTTTGGGTGTTGGTGCATACATGGAATATGGGACTTAACCTATTTAGCAGAGATCCTTCAATCCCTATCAGACTATACAGTTAATGCAGATTTTATATAATCACAACATTGCAAAATAGCCCTCATGCTTGTTATGGGATAATTAAGGTAAGCAAAATATCATGCTTCACTTACAAAGGGAGGATTTTTTTTAACATCTTCAGCTATTCAGAATACGGCTTAAAATCTAGAAATACGTAATACAAAACACAGGACTTTGACTTTTGACAATCTGGTTTCAAACTATAGTAGGTTAAAAGCAACAGGGTGTAGGAGAATGGGGCTAATAAAGTACACTGTAATGTGAGATGACATCTGACAGAAAAGAGAGAATACAAAATTCTTAAAGGCTCTGTGGTATTAAGTCTATTTACCTTTACCCCATGTCACCTCATTAACTTAGATATCATTTGTATCTGAAAAATAATTTATATTAGTAATGGTAATCCCTGCAGTATATTTTCTCGGCCGTCCTAAACAGATTTTCAGAAATGACTTAGTTTTAAAAATATTTGCAGAGTTAAGCTTGTATTATCACTTACATGGAGCACCTCATTCCCTAATGATGCTGGCTGAGAAAGGTATTTTTGTTACCCCTACAGAAAAATTTACCTAAATCTCTGTACTAGCATTGGCTAATTAATAATATTGTAGATAGGTAGATCCCCAGTTTATTGATGTAAGAAATAGCAAGCTCATTTCTGATATAACCCTATTACATAGAGTTGGTGTGCATAACTATCTATCTACTTGTCAATGCTAGTATATATGTGCTGGAATTTTAGAATATGAATTTAATCCTGTTTTGAATTTAGTATCTTTAAAAAAAATAACAATTTTATTTCTGGGGAAAATACTACTTTATTGCAGAATTATGTAGGTACTTTCAGGAAGTTTTTCAGTGGCCCGCAGTCTTTGGGGAAGCAGCAGTGTGGGGAGAAGCTTTCCTAGAAACTGCTATTTAAATTTGTCTTCATTCTTTAATTGCTGCCCTGGGACTTTGGAGCAAGCGCTTGCTCAGTAAAAGTTGTGATTTGTTTTATTTTGGATGGTAAATTAAATCTTATTTTATGAAACATTTTTAAAAATCTCCTTTAAAGTTTGTTTTCAGTGATTGTATTTAAAAACTGTGTATTACATAACTTTTCTTTTTTCTCTTTAATAGCAATGATCAAAGCTGAAGAAAGCAGGTAAGCAATTTTCAATATCAATATGTATTTAGACTTGATATTTTCTGTAGTCTTGTTTTAACTGTATAAATAGTATTAACATATTAGGCCTTATGGTTTGGTGTCTGAAGGATTTGAGGGTGGGAAGAGGGATATTTACTCAAGGTATGCAAGTGATGCTTTACTAGACGGTAATTATTTTAATTTGGACTGCATCATTTATGAATTAAGATTGTGTTGTAGAAAAGTCCAAAAGGAAGAAGTATTGTATCGATATTATCTCTCCCTTTATTCAGATTTTTCTTTTAATGGTTGAAGTGAATAAAATTTAAGAATCTTAAATTTATGATAGAGGTCAAATTTTATGACATGATACAATCTGATAGGCCTTTTGTACACGGAAACAATTATTAGACTTTAGGAAATGAAGGCTGTTGTTGCCTGAGTGCCTATCATGCTTTGATTTAATTCATGGAAGTTTGCTGAATTAATTCAAAGTAATCCAGTTTCATTTCATGGTTTTAATTTTTTTGGACAGCTTAACAGTTTGGCAGCACTGCCATTTTTCCATTTTAAGAGTTTCTCTTGTTCATTTGACTGTATGATAATTAAAAAATAGCTTTATTTGGCTTTGTGATTATTAATAATGAAATAACCTGTTTTCTTTTTTTAAAATATACAGTAAGCAAGAAGAGTGCACCACAGCATCAACAGCCCCAGTTCCTACAACAGAAATTCCAACCACGATGAGCACCATGGCTGCTGCAGAGGCAGCAGCTGCTGTTGTTGCAGCCGCAGCAGCTGCTGCGGCTGCTGCGGCTGCTGCCAATGCCAGTGCCTCCACCTCTGCTTCTAATACTGTTGGTGGAACTGTTCCAGTTGTTCCTGAGCCTGAAGTTACTTCAATTGTTGCTACTGTAGTAGACAATGAAAACACAGTAACAATTTCAACTGAAGAACAAGCACAACTTACTAGTACCCCTGCTATTCAGGATCAAAGTGTTGAAGTGTCCAGTAATGCTGGAGAAGAAACATCTAAGGAAACTGTAGCCGAGTAAGTTTAGTAGCTTGTTTTCTACAAATCAATACAGATAAGAAATTGCCAGTTTAGTCAGTCACCATTAAGTGTTAATTTTTTGAGAACATTTGGGGTAGTGAACAACACAGTGCAGTTTACAAGATTATATGCTGTGGAATTGTGCACCTGAAATCTGTTTAATTCTGTTAACCAGTGTCACCTCAGTAAATTCAATAAAAAGGCAGAAAAAAGAATCAAAGCATAAGCCTTAAGATAATAGATACTTTTTGAGGCTGAATTTTGTTTGGGTCATGCTGTGAAACTCTTGGAAAGCTAATCCACAGTTGTGGATGAGGCACAAATTTATGGTGTGCCCAGAACTTTAGTAATCAAGATATATCATATTGTGATGCAGTATTTTAAAACAATCAGTGCAGAACGTCCATGATTAATAAAATATCAAAATTTTAAATAAAGATCAGTATTAGTGATTTTCTCAAATACGTCTTAGCACAGCACTGCAATTTGCTACAGTTTGATATTGAACAAGCAAAAATTAATAGTCAAAAATAAAGATAATACTTAGGATGTGGGGAAACTTGTGAAATTAAGTTGGTACAACTTCTTTAATAAGGCAAAAGTTTGCAAGTACTTGCATACCTATAATCTAGTAATATTTCATATAGTAATGCTTTTATAGAGCTGTAAGAAGTAACCTTGAGGTATGCTTCCTGACTTAATGATGTCCACATGGTTATCCATCTTAATAATTTAAGCATATTGCTTTCTTATCCCCCTTTTCATAACACTTCTGTTTTTCTTAGGTACATTTCTCAAAGTGAAAACAGCTTTATAATTCTCCTGATGTTTAGTTTCAAAGACAGAAAGTATATTTGAAGACATCAAAGTAGTTTTTAATACTTTGTTTATATCCTGCCCTTATTCTTTGTGTTTAAAGTATGTACATACATATGAGACACCTTCCACATTATGTTGACTTCCACATTATGTTGGCTTATTATTTAATAACATACATAAGTTTTAAGTGTTCTACTCACATTTAGGATTGTTAGTATTTTCTCCATTATCTTTCCCGAAGTATTCTACTTAAAAGTTTTTTTGTTGTTTTTTTTTTCTGAACTCTGTATAAAGCATTGTTAGAGCTTTCATCAAGACCCCAAAACTGCCCATGAGCAAATACTTTCAGTTTTGTAGATAATAAAATCTGTCACAGCAAGTCAAGTTCTGTGGTAGCACATAGTCAGCCATAAACAATGTGTAAACTTCATGAGTGTGGTTATGTTCTAGTGAAGTTGTATTTACAGAAACAGGCAGCAGACTGGATTTGGCCCAGGGGTCATCATTTGCTTACCCTGATTTAGGTTGATCTCTTTCTTTTTGATATTTATATGGTTGCCCATATTCTGTTCTTATGAGACTAAAATGAAGGCACTGTATATGTTTGATAAGCCATTTAAAATATTAAGTTGTGAACTAGTGGAACCAGTGTTTTAGTGTAATTAAATTTTTATTTTGGTCTTTGTGCAGGGCCTTAATAACTGAATATTTCAGAAAAAAATATATATTACCTTTATTTCTTTATGTTCAGGTAAGCATGCGGGGTTCATATAGGAGAATAATTTAACATCAAATTTTAGCTGAACATCAAATAGTTAAGTTTTTCTAAATGAAACGAATGTTTATTTAAATTATAAATAACATGTTTAAATTTCTCTCTAGTTTTACTCCCAAAAAAGAAGAGGAAGAAAGCCAACCAGCAAAAAAAACATACACTTGGAATACAAAGGAAGAGGCAAAGCAAGCATTTAAAGAATTACTGAAAGAAAAGGTATTTATATGACAGATTTTTATATGACATAAAAGAATTATCTAAGAATGAAGTTACTCTTCATTGCAGTCAGTATTGTGATGTCTTGATTGAAAATGCTAATTTCATAGACTGTTGTAACTGAAAATGAATAAATTTTTCCATGTTTTTAAAGAATATTTTTTATGAACTGACTTAACAAAAAAATACCAATTGTGTGCAAAAGTATAAAATTCACTTCTATATTTAATGTAAGATTTTTTTTAATTCATAGGACATGTTTATCTTTTAATCAATAGTCTTAAGAAAAAGTGTTCATTCTCTGTTTAAATTTAAGTTTTCTTTTTAGTCTATAGGCATATTGTTTCCCAGATTTGCCTTGTTTCAATAAGAAATTATTTTAGATCTTTTTTAAAAACTGCAAAAAGTGTTTGATGTTTGCAGTATTATACTTTGTTTCCTGTTGTATGATTAACTATTTATATAAAGTTTTAATTTTTCATTATTTGTCTTTCAGCGAGTACCATCTAATGCTTCATGGGAGCAAGCTATGAAAATGATCATAAATGATCCACGATACAGGTAATAACTTTGACTTTTTTTTTTTAATTTTCACTTTTGAGTATAGCAAGCCTAGCAAATTCAGAATTTTATAAATCAATATAACTTTCCACTTCTATTGTCTTCTGTTAATTTGGATATCAAGAATAGAGTTGTTCTGTGTCTGATACGAACCCAGGAAAAGCTTTGTCGTATAATTTTAGTACCCTGCCCTGCCACAGATGAAATTAGAATTATTTGAAAGTAGAAATTATTTTCTGTAATCATGTCTTATTTTTAATGTCTTAACTGAAATTTTCTTGTGAATAAAAGCAGTTATTGTTTTGCAAAGCATCAATATTTGATTGTCCTCCCTTCATTTACTCTTACGTGGCATTTTTCTATTGTTTAGTGCTTTAGCAAAGTTGAGTGAAAAAAAGCAGGCCTTTAATGCCTATAAAGTTCAGACAGAAAAAGAAGAAAAAGAAGAAGCAAGATCGAAATACAAAGAAGCTAAGGAATCCTTTCAGCGTTTTCTTGAAAATCATGAGAAAATGACATCCACGACCAGATACAAGTAAGATTTTTAGTGAAGCATGATACATGTTTACTGAGCTGTTTCTGTGTCATACTTCTTGCCAAGTACAGTAACTGTTCCAAAGTAGATGCTCATTAAATAAAACCAGATGACTGTAAACAGAAGTTTTATTAGGTACATGATAAACCAGTAGTTAAACATGAAATTTAACTTATGGACCCACTGAGTTAATAATTAGGGGTAGAGCTTTTCTCTACTTAATATAAAAATTGAAATTTTTGATACTTGTGATGAAACTAGTCTATTTTCATTAAACATAGCATTTTGAAAATTTGTATTTACATAGCATTCTTGATTTTAGAGTATTGTTTAAAACTGTGGGCAATTCAACATTAACGTGTAGTAAGCTGTTAAATTCATTTTTTCTGTGTGCTTCATTATTTTTGTCACTCTTCCAGTAGAGCTTTAGTGAAAAACTCTTTTATTTCTTTAACTATTCCTAAATTTCTGACAACTTTTTGAAGTCTGTAATTTAGTACCATGGGCAGTTTGATAGTCTCTGTAGCTACCCCAAGAATTAGAGATATTCTTGACTACAAAACAGTGCTTACTTAGAATTAACTGTTGCCTAGGGAGAGATGGAGGCCTAAGCTATTTTATTCTTTTTCTTAATTATTCAAAAGTTTCCTTTATGATATAGTCATGAATTTAAAATGGAAATGAATGATCATTTGGTGGTTTTAAATTTGTGTAAAATTAAAATGGTTTAAGATAAATTTGTGTAATACAGAGTAATATTTAATTGTTCTAACATAGAAAAGCAGAGCAAATGTTTGGCGAGATGGAAGTCTGGAATGCAATATCAGAACGTGACCGTCTTGAAATCTATGAAGATGTTTTATTCTTTCTCTCAAAGAAAGAAAAGGTATAATTCACTCTTATTTATTGATAAAACAAGGTGTTTCTTCATTCCAACTAGTAGTTATTTTGTCACATGTCCATTTTTGTTGGTTGTTTATCTAGTTTATATGGTGCAGCAGATATGTTTATTAGAAGTTAGGTTTAAAATTGGACAGCTCCTCTAAGTACTGATACGGACATAGTAAGTACAGATTATCTTTTGCTTGAATTGTCATTGGTTGGCTGTTTTATGCCTATTTTGAGAGTTAAGATACTCAGTGTTTTTGCTAAACTGCTTTTGTTTATGATTCTTTTATAAGAAGGGCAATACTGTGTAATGGTTTCCAGTAAAATATAGGGGATAGTGTTTTAAATTACCTCTTTTTGCACATATCTATGGAATGCACTTAATTGTGTATTACCCAGTCTTCAAGAGACTTACAGACATGTATTATTAACAAACATTTGATTTACCTGGAAATGACGGTCTTAGCATTTATTTACTGTGCGATTTGTTTGCAGTAACTGTGTTTTTTTAGACCATGCCTACAGTGCATAGTTGTAGGAAGAGACATTTTGTTTTCCAGATTCTGGCTTTAGAAGAGAGGTGAAAAACTTGAAGGTAGGTATCAAGCCAAGCAATTAGGCTTAGAGCATTGGAAAGGTAAATAATGTTGATGTTCAAAGTAAATGGGTAACATTTGAAATTTGGTCATCAGTTAAAATATAAAGAAACCTTTACTAATCACAGTTCAGATGTACTTTCTTTGAACTTCAAAATGTGTATTCATATTTTTGATTTAGGAACAAGCAAAGCAGTTGAGGAAGAGAAATTGGGAAGCCTTAAAAAACATACTTGACAACATGGCTAATGTAACATACTCTACTACTTGGTCAGAAGCCCAGCAGTATCTGATGGATAATCCAACTTTTGCAGAAGATGAGGAATTACAGAGTAAGCATAATAACTAAATTGAGAAACAATTTTCTGTGTTTTTGTTTTTGTTTTAAAGATTTTATTTATTTTTAAAAAGGGGTAGGGAGGGAGAGAAACATCAGTGTGTGGTTGCATCTCGAGCGCCCCCTGCTGGAAACCTGGCCTGCAACCCAAGCATGTGCCCTGACTGGGAATGGAACTGGTACCCTTTGGTTTGCAGGCCAGCATTCAGTCCACTGAGCCACACCAGCCAGGGTGAGATACAGTTTTTAACAGGTTGTTGAGCAGCAAGGAATATCATATTTTTTACAAGACGACTAAATTTTACACAATTGTTTGTTTCTGACAGAGTGTTTTGTTTCTAATTGTTTTGTGATTTAGGACAAAAATAATTTTCCAGAAATCTGAAGTTAGCTTTATCAGATAATCCTTGAAATATGTTTATCATTGGTTAAACTTGAAATTGTCTTTGTGTGACTTGATAAGAACCAGATTAATTACCACATTTCATTCATGCTGTCTTCTTGAGGTAATGGCTTTAGAGATTGGCAAACTGCAAAAAATGTTTTAGTATTGTCTTCCATTAATCTTCCCCAAATTCTCTCTTTTACTACCTAGTTATTTTTTAAATTACAGTTTTCTTGATTATCTCTCTGAATACCATGCTGCAGGAAGTTTGGGTCAGGGCCTAAATCTTTATAATTTGAAAAGCTCCTTGGGTAATTCTCATACTGCTGACAAATTTAATCATAATAACTTTATTTTCATTAGTTGTATCATGTGCATAGTCTTTGTTTCATTCTCAGATGCAAGGTATCTTTTGGTAAGGTGTTTTTGGAATTTTTCTTAAATTTTTCCCTTTTAGATGATTACAAGTCATATTTTAGGTTAAATGTAAGTATTTGGGAAAGTGAGCCTGAGATTTATAGGGAGTTAATGCGAATAATTAAAACTGCTTTTCTTACTGATATTTGACATTTTAATTTTTTTAACTGAAAAAACTTGTAGACATGGATAAAGAAGATGCATTAATTTGCTTTGAAGAACACATTCGGGCTTTAGAAAAGGAAGAAGAAGAAGAAAAGCAGAAGAGTTTGCTGAGAGAACGGAGACGACAGCGTAAAAATAGAGAATCTTTTCAGGTATTTAAAAATTTCTCTTTTTTAGCTTAATTTTATAATATGGTTAATGAGCTTGAACAATGATGTAAACAATTTGGAGACACCTGATCCCAGATCACTAATGTAGGTTTTGTGAAATATTCATACACATTTAACTCTTAAGGTCTGCAGTTAACTATGACCCCACGTAAGAAGAGCAACCATTTTAGTCCAGGGGAGTATAGAAGACTATAGCAGATTTGGTATTTAAGGAGCAGATTGATAAATGAGGTTTTACTTGGGAACGAGAAGTTGGATGAGGGGAGACTGGAAACAAAATACATGTGATATGTCATTAGTATTAGTTGGTTTTTAGGCTCTAGAGAATTTTAGGGAATGCTGTGGTATAGTTTGGGAAATGGGCCATAATTCTGAAATGTTACACACAAGAGCTGAATCACATAACCATTATATGGGCTAACGTTTCGTTTTCACCTCCAAGTACCACTTTTTATTCTCTCAGTAATGGAGAATATCATGGACCAATGAATTATGATAACAGCATTCATTGATTGCTTACTACTTACATGTTTTAAATTTAAATATCTTGATTTTTATGACAGCCTTATATTATAAAAGTAGGTACTCTTTTTATTATGTCCCCTTAGATAAGGAAATGATCTGGGAGAGGGGAAGTGACTTGCTCAAATTCAGCTACTGAATGGTTGAGACAAAATTTGAATCTACATAGTCATAATTACAAGATTTCTTCCATTGAACACTGTATTAGGATAAATGCTAAGTTACAGTAGCTTAAACAAGTTATTTCCTAAAATAACAGTTATTTGGTCTAGGGCAGGGCACATTGCCATGCCCTAAGGCAGTGATTCTCAAAACTTAGTATGCATCAGAATCATCTAGTGGGCTTTTTTAAAAACTCGGACCACCATTCCCAAGGTCACTAACCATCTTAAATATCTCGACTGATAATATTATTTCCGTTCTCATTCCAAAAAAACTTAACCATTTACTACTCTTGATGAGTTCCTTTACCTTATTAGTGGTTTCCAAAGGGATCATTTAGAGGATTGTTAAAAACACATATTGTTGAGCCTTACCATAAGAGTTTGATTTGGTGGGTCTGGGATGGGTTCTGAGAATTTGTGTTTCTAGTAAGTTTCTGAAAGTGTGAGTGACTTAAGGCCCATACTTTGAGAATTGCCCTAAACCATGAAACTTGTCAACATGTTTTAGGATTGTGTTGTTCCCAAGATCACATTTAAGTTGAAAGGGCAATGTTTTGTTTTGTTTTCTATTTCTTTAATATATAATTTTAATTCCGGTTATAGAAAAAAATGCTGAGAGGAGAAACAAACCTTCTCCACCCACATGCAACAGTTTAATAGAAGAACATTTAAAATAAATGAAAAAGTAGAAATTTTAAACTTTGTTATAGCTTTAAAACAATATCTAATACAGTTAGAAATCACATTTATATCTCAAACTTTAAAAAGAAGCATGGGTTCTTATTAAAAAAAAAAAATACTGTATCTCATTAGTAATGGAAAGGCAGGCCAGGTCAACCACTGTAGGTCTCTGTTTCTTTCCCCTGGTGGTGCTGTCACTGTGGCAGGTTGTCTGTAAGCCTTCCTAGGTTTCCCAGACCAGATTTTTATTTACATGTGGTAAAACAATGCAATACAACCTCATTTTCACATCCAGAGATCTAGAACTTAAATTTCCACTTTATAGGATGCCACTGCTTTTTACAGCATTGATTATTAAACATACTGTAAAAAAAACCTTAGACAACTATTGTAAAAAAAATTACTCTCACACTTACATTATTACATACCCCTAACAGCACCCATACCCCAAAATATCTTTACAGGAGTATTATCAATCAGATAAGAAAAAAATCTCAGTATTGGGTTCAGTCCTCCCCCAGGTGCACCAGGCTGCTGGAACTGGATCTGAGCTCTACTGATGTGAGTGAGAATCGGGAGCACACTTTGTCTCTTTCCTTGCCGTCACCACCACCCCGCCCCTCCGTCCTTATGGAACTTGCCAAGTAAATTGAGAGGGCATTTCTTTTTAAATCTAGTGACACAGAATTCCTACTCCTTTATACAGAGGCTGAGAGTTTAGTCACATGGCCATAATGAGCTAAAAGAAAGCTAGAAAACCTAGTTTTTAAATAAGAAGCATATGCCTGGGAAGAAGGGGAAACAGACTTTTAGATGGTTAATACTCTTATGCAGCCACTGATTGAGCTTTAATGTCTCTTACGAAGGTTTTGCAATAGTTTAAGGAGACCTGTATGATAAAAATAAGGAAATTTGTGTCACAGAAAGTAGAATATACAGTGTCACTTCTGGGACTGGAGAATGTATAGAAGAAATCCTAATGTAAAGGCCACATGGGTCTTCTAGGTAAGCCTAAAATATGGCTTTAAATCAGACTGGTAGATACCTGGCATGGATTCTGATTACTATTGATAAACTGGTGTTAGCATGTTATATTGGTTTTGCTTCAGGTATTCAGCTTAGTAAATTTCCTGTGTAATATACTCTCTGTCAAAAGATATATTTAGAAAGATCAGTTAAATAAACTAGAAAATTGACATTGAGAATAAAAGATCATGAATGGAAAGAATATTGTCAATGTTTATGATGATGGCTCTCATTTTATTGAGTACTCATCTGTGATGAGGAATACATGACGTTTTTAAGTCTTTAAACTGGTTTTTGAATTTATATCAAGTGTGGAAAGGAGTGATCAGGGGCTTTAAAGGAGAACCAGGGGAATGTGTATTGTCTTAGATCGCGAGGGAGTTTTAAAATAGAGCAGTGGTCCTCAGAGCTTGGCACTTAGATAAGATAGCATCAGAGTCTCTTGGGAAGTTAGAGAAATGCAGATTCTCAAACCCCACGACAGACCTACTGAATCTAATTTTGGCGGTAGGGCCCAACAATGTAAGGTTTTTACCAGTCTTTCAGATGATTCTTTGAGAAACTTCTGAGGTAGAGGAACCTACCAAAAGTAGCAAATGTTAAGAATTGGAAAGAAGACCAAAGTAATAATTTTAGGTGTAGTAGCATTTAGGGTGGTTAGTGATTGTTGGTATGGTAGAGAAAGTTAAAGGGTAAAGGTAAATTGAGGTAAAATTAAACCATTCTTAAGGACATTTTGATGATAAGATAATGCTCAAGTAAGCTCAGGGTTAAGAATATGGCTTTTCTTGAGTAAGAGAAATCAAGAGAGAATGAAGAAAATCGAATGATAGAGGTATCTCTCATTAAACAATCTTTGAAGGTTTGGAATTCAAGCATATATATTAATAGTTATATTATGAACAACATACAAGGAGAGGGAATGAGATGAGGGGGAAGAGTATATTAAATTGACTCTGAGGCAGTGAGCACCAAGGTTGGGAACCTGCCTTCTAAGGGAAGGAGAAATATCAGACTCGGACATCTTTTAAGCAACTTGCCTTCTCTAATGTAAAACACAAGGCTCCTGCCCCACACTCCAAGATGAGGTTAGTAAATAAAATGAATAAGAACCATATAATTTTAGTATAATGGTTTTCAAACCTGAAGTCACATCAAAGTCATGCAGTGATCTTTAAAAAGTAAAATTGTACATATCCAGCTTTAAATCAGAATATTTAAAAAAAAATTTTTCAGGTTGTTATTTTTACTCGTTAGGGATTCACTATTAAAATGGAATCAGTATCAAAATTTTATGACTCTTCAGATCTTAGCATACTGAAACTGAAACAGAAACACTAGCAAAGGAGGTATTATAGTGAGGTGGATTCTAATATCCTAGAAAGCATCATTGTAGATGATTTCTGCGCTGTTTTAGGCACTCAAAAGAAGGGAGCAAGTAAAGGAACTTAGTGATCACAAAACAGGGTTGGTTTAAGATAAGGATTCCATTTATGTTGTAGGAAGAATAAAAACAAAAGTATAGATAATAAATTTGAAAAAACATTTTTCATTTCATCCCGACAGGGAACCAAACCTGCAACTCCAAGCATGCACACTTATTGGATCTTAATTTAAAAATAATGGGAGAATACTTAAAAGTAATGAGCCCTGACTGATATAGTTCAGTGGGTTGGGCATCATCCGACAAAGTGATTCCTGGTCAGGGCACATGCGTGGGGTTGCAGGTTTGGTCCCCTGTTGGGATGTATATGGAAGCAAATCATTGTGTGCTATACACTAATTGCACATCTCAATTCAGACTTAGCCACATTTCTTGTACTTAAAAGTTATATTTAACCAGTGGCTACCATATCGAACATTGCAAGTTTAGGAATTTTAGGAGCAAAATTTGGAATCATTGTTCTTTAGGAACATTTGTTTATAGGATTAAAGTCCCTAAGGATTTGGAGAAGCAGGAAATGTAGAAATTACTAAGTACTAAAGTCCTAATATGTTGCCCTGATAATATGCAAATAGTATAAAAAATAAAGAGAAATAGAAATAAACATAATGAAGATTTAGAATTAAGGTAGTAATAGAGGTGGAAATAGGTTTTGAAATCAGATATGGGGTTGAGTCCTAGTTCCCCAAAATACTTTATGTATACTTTAGCAAAATTATGTGTCCTCCTCTTGAGAGGTCGACGTTTGTTAAGAAAACTAAATAAAAAATAAAAATACCTGGAAACATACCAGGCACTCTATTAAAAACAAAAAGTATATTTTATAAAAGACACGCATACACATTCTTTAGCATTATCATTTGAGATAGAGACATTCAGTATTTTGAGTTTACGTTACCCTCATATCTCTCTTTTTTTTTTTTTAAACTGAAAATGGTGTTCCATCTTACAGGACAGTAAACTGAAGCCTGGAAAGTTAATGTTGCTTTTCAAAGGTCCCTTTCTTTGAAGTACAAAATACTTTTTTTTGCCTAAAAGCAGGTTTTACTTTCATCAAGGAGCTGCCTTAATGTTTGTACCTAAACATAGTAGGGATAACATTGGTAGAAAAGTTTTAAATATTGCTATGTTTTTAACGTGTGTTCATGGTACACTAATATTTTTTATAATGTCCTTAGAGATGACTTATAATATAATGGGGTTTTTTTGTTGTTGATGTTATTGTTAATGATGCTTAATTATTTTCCAGATATTTTTAGATGAACTGCATGAACATGGACAACTGCATTCTATGTCATCTTGGATGGAATTGTATCCAACAATTAGTTCTGACATTAGATTCACTAATATGCTTGGTCAGCCGGGTGAGATTCTTTTCTTTCCTAACTTGTAGTTAATGATAGTAGAAGGAATGGGCCAGAGGGTTGTGTTGGGAAATGGGAGGGAGGGGCACTTTATTTTGTTTTATAAACAAAAAATAATTGCAGCTCTTTAGTTAGAGCTAGCTTTTGACTTCTTTAGTTTTTTCATTAGGATCAACTGCACTTGACCTTTTCAAGTTTTATGTTGAGGATCTTAAAGCACGTTATCATGATGAGAAGAAGATAATAAAAGACATTCTAAAGGTAAATAGTATACTTACTATATACTGTTAATCTGTGGTATATTTTAAAAATTAATTCTGTGTTCCTTCGATATGTGTTATTAACAAGATTTCTGTGGGGGGGTTGTTTTTGTTTTTTAGGATAAAGGATTTGTAGTTGAAGTAAATACCACTTTTGAAGACTTTGTGGCAATAATCAGTTCAACTAAAAGATCAACCACATTAGATGCTGGAAATATTAAGTTGGCTTTTAATAGTGTAAGTTACTGTGTTAATAGTGCAGTTCTTAATGTATTCAGTCAAAAGTATTTCAGTTGTAGGATACTGGAATAAGGGAATAATGAGCAGGATTTCATAAAATAGTAGCTATCTTTCAGGGTATGGTAAAAGAAAATATATTTAGATAATAGGCTGATGCTAAGCTTTCTTTGCTCAAATTAACTGGTGTTATAAATTGGATCTTAACTTAAAAATAATGGGAGAATACTTAAAAGTAATGAGCCCTCACTGATGTAGTTCAGTTGGTTGGGCATCATCCCACAAAGTGAAAGGTCGCTGGTTTGATTGCTGGTCAGGGCACATGCCTGGGGTTGCAGGTTTGGTCCCCTGTCAGGGTGTATATGGAAGGCAACCAAGTGATGTTTCTCTCCCTGTCTCCCTCCCTTATCCTCTTTTTAAAAAGAAATAAATGAAATCTTAATAATAATAATGATGATGATGAGTTGTTTCAGCTATAGAAAATCATTGTACTATTGTAACTGATTAAATGATTTTCTAAAAGTTACTAGAAAAGGCAGAAGCCCGTGAACGTGAAAGAGAAAAAGAGGAGGCTCGAAAGATGAAACGAAAAGAATCTGCATTTAAGAGTATGTTGAAACAAGCTACTCCTCCAATAGAATTGGATGCTGTCTGGGAAGATGTATGTATATTTGTAAATTTTTCCTAATGAATTGTTTCTTTTACAATTGAAAATAATACTACTTTCACTTCCTTTTATATTGTATCCACAAAAATAAGCTGAAGTTATTTGTAGAGTACATTAGATAAATTGAGACTAGATTAAAAGTGTCAAGTCAGCTGTGATTCTACATTTAGGAATATTTGTTAAAAATGGTGTGCATTTCAGAGTAAATAAAATAATCTGATAGTCTTTGAGGGGATCGAGCTGTCACATTTTCACTTGCTGGGTTTGTTTTTGTTTTTGTTTTGTTTTTTTGGTCATACTGATGTATTCTTGGCATTAATATATTACTGCATATCTGGACTTTTCAGATCCGGGAGAGATTTGTAAAAGAGCCAGCATTT
This sequence comes from Pteronotus mesoamericanus, assembly GCF_021234165.1. Classification (NCBI taxonomy): domain Eukaryota; kingdom Metazoa; phylum Chordata; class Mammalia; order Chiroptera; family Mormoopidae; genus Pteronotus; species Pteronotus mesoamericanus. The sequence goes on along the minus strand of NW_026555325.1, from coordinate 16,431,106 downwards.
GAGGACATAACTCTAGAGTCGGAAAGAAAACGAATATTTAAAGATTTTATGCATGTGCTTGAGGTAATTTTAGTATTCTCATAACTGGCTGAAATACAAACCATAAAAAATATAAATAAAAATTAAGGAATTCAGAACAATAAGTATGTTTCTTATATTACACTGCATTTATACAAATGTAGTTACCTGGGATACTTAGGGAATTTTTTTTTTCTTTTAAATATAAACTGCTTTTATTTGAAACAAAACTTGCACGGGAATATAAAGATATGTGGAGACTATCCATATATGTTTCATATTTTACAGTGTTTTAGAAATTCAATTTAGCAACCATATCAGCTGACTAGTAAACCCAAAGAAAACTGAAAAGCTGTTTTTTATCTGTTTTATAAGATTCTAAGTGTATATACAAAATATACTACATTAGATATATTAGATGTATTTGGGGGCATTCTGAAAAATAGTGAAATAAGTTTTATTAGTGAAAAATAGTGAAGTAAGTTTTTGTTAGAATAAGTAATGATAAAATTGTAAGTTACTTTATTAGCTGAATAAGGATATTTTGATAAAGATTTCAGATAGGCACTTGTATATAGTAAATACTTGATACCTGTGTGGGCCAGACACAGTTTCATTGTTAAACAAATATTACGTATATGAATGTAATCCTCACAACAATCCTATGAACTTAAAGATGAGTAAACTGAGACAAAGAGAAATAATTTACGGGGAGGGATTCCAACACAGGCTGTTTGACACTAGAGTCAGTATTTTCAATAAACATGCTAAACTGTAAGAAATGGGTACTTTACAACAACGTGAAGACTGGCACATATTTATTAGTGTTGCATGGTTATTGGGCATAGCGGGTCACTTACATTGACTTGACTATTTCATTGTATTTATTGCTCTTGATGAATATCAATGTTGACAAGAATTTGCGCTGTTAATATACCCATATGTACTCTGTATTAGTTTACCAGCTGCCTCTAGATCTTTTCTACTGAAAGTGTTTTTGACTAGCAGCATCTGTAGTGACTTGGAGCTTGTGAGAAATGCAGAACCTCAAACCCCATCAGCAGAATTCCTGTATCAGAGTTACCATTTTAACAGGATTTTCAAATTCTGAATGTACATTTAATTGTGTTAACATTTTCCCCTGATTCAAGAATCTTCCATCAAGATTCCTTCATGATCTGTGCTGAGGGTAGAGTAGTGAGGTCATAAATGGAGATAAAGATGGTGGCATAGGGAAGGTCTGACCCCATTAGAATAGGTTTTTGGAACTCAATATTCTGTTTCTAGAGGTAGAAAAGGAAAAAATAGCTTTCAGTGACAAAAGTAGAGTCCCTCCTAGGCCAGATTTTCTGTTTCCATATACTTGTAAACTGACTCAGTTTCTTTAGATATGTTAGGGGCGGGGAGTTTTTACCGGAGCATTTCCTTATTCCTACTAGCTGGATAATTGTTTTAGTAAGAGTTAAAATCCACAAAGACAGAACTTTCTCTGATTTCATGTGGGGTCAGAGTACCTGTGGATGGATGTCTTTAAGTTTGATTAAGAAGGGAATGCTCCTTGTGTGAAAAGAAAGAGTTGTATATTTTATATTTGTTCTGAGACCAACCTCAATTTATTAGGTCAAGGACAGTTCTGAGGCAGTTCTTTATCTTGGGGTTGAGCAGTCAGAAGAACCGTGTCTGATTGTAATTGTATTTCATTGTGTTTGAAAGCAGCTCTGTAAATAATACCTTCCTGGAGTGTATCAGTTACCCTTACTAACCCACACTTTTCTCATTCCTACAAAAAGTACTTTTTTAGTATTTTTAACGTTGTGTTTAGATATCTAAATGATGGTTAAGGATCAGAAGAAAACATTTTAAGTGATTATAATTCTTTACACAGTTTCAAAGGAGTACATCCTAAATATGCAAAATGGAGTTTTACTCTAAGAACTTATTGTATAATTTTTAAAACTTTTTTTGATGTACTGTCTAAAGTAAATGTAAACTTTTGAATATTTTCTTTCTTTGCTCCTGTAGCATGAATGTCAACATCATCATTCAAAGAACAAGAAGCATTCTAAAAAATCCAAAAAACACCACAGGAAACGTTCACGCTCTCGATCGGTAAGGAAGTTTATTGGATGGCACCATAACTGTATCAAAACATTTATTAGCATCATCATAAATAAAATTATTTGTATTGTTTAGGGGTCAGATTCAGATGACGATGACAGCCATACAAAGAAAAAAAGACAACGATCAGAGTCTCGTTCTGCTTCAGAACATTCTTCTAGTGCTGAGTCTGGTAAGCGTATCTTTTAACTTGACTGAATATTGACACTTGAATGTCCTCAAATTCTGACATTTTTCCTTTTCATGCTTCTTAGAGAGAAGTTATAAGAAGTCAAAAAAACATAAGAAGAAGAGCAAGAAGAGGAGACATAAATCTGTAAGCAGGTTTTTAATTTCTGTACTAGGCTTTTGCCCTTAATTTCTCCAGGGGCAGAAGAACCTTTTTTTGTCCAGTGCTTTGCAGCCTGACCCATTGTAGGCGGGCGCCTAAATTCAAGAGGTTTATACTTGATCTTTGTCTTAGTCTTCCAATAAAATCTTTTGGTAAGCTTTGAAAAAAACACACACACAAAATTAAGATTCTCACTCTGGTTTTTTAAAGTAATCTTAGAGAAAAATGCAAGTCTTGGTGTGTTACATATGTGTTATAGCTGTTGTTGAGAACCACTTAACCTTAGGTACACCTAGGGGTCTTCTTCAAAATATAAGGGCCTGAGTAGGAAGCACAAACCTGTTGAGTGAGGTTTTTTCAAGCTGCTGACTTAAATTTATGCATACCTAATGAAGGACTGCTTGTTTAGGCACTTACATTACATTTTAAATAATTTCTGCTACTCAGTAGCAAATTTGAGGAAAGAATTTTATTATACAGCTATCAACCTAATACGGGATTGAACTAGTCAACAACATCTTACATTCATAATAAGTAATGTTTTACTGGGTTTGTGGAAATGCGCCTTCATCTTTAACCTTATGAAGCACTTTTAATAATGTATATTACTCTGATCAGAATGCCATCCTTTTTGTAGGAATGGGCCACTCCCTCCTTGAATCTTGCAAGTGTTAGAGAGTCCTTGAGCTTAACAGTTTAAATTTCACGACTGTGTGAAACATACTTTGTTATATGTGGATTTTCCTAAATACTGCCTATGTGGGGATTTATCTTTGTCCAATGCTAACTTTATTTTTTATTTACACAGGACTCTCCAGAGTCAGATGCTGAGCGAGAGAAGGATAAAAAAGAAAAAGACCGGGAAAGTGAAAAAGACAGAACTAGACAACGATCAGAATCAAAACACAAATCACCTAAGAAAAAGACTGGAAAGGATTCTTCTGTAAGTATTTAGTATTCTTTCATACCTATGTTTTTAAAATATAGAAATAGAGACTATGATTAAAACTATGATGGTACTTAAAGAATAGACTTCTTTTCAGGTCTACTACCATTAATGAAAATTCAGTTAACTGCCTTTCACACAAAATAGTCGAAAGTATGCACTCATAAATGACCCAGTTGGAGGTGTCCTAAATTTTATATACCTTAAAAAAGTAACAAAGCATTCCATTTTAACTCACTAAGAAAGGAGGATATGGTCTACTGCCTTGTGCATTGTCACTAGGAAGTGCCACTGCACATTTCCTACCTTATTTTTTAAGGAATATAAAATTTAAGAGACTCAAATCAGGGTTCTCCTTCCAGATATTCACAGTTGTTGTTGTTACAAAGTCTGGTTTCGGAAGGTAACATTTCTAGTAACTTTTGGAAATAATCATTTAGAGAAGCGGAGGGCAAGTGGATAGGATGGGACTATAAGCAAAAGTTAGTATTTTAATACCGAATTACATGATTAGTCCTTATTTTCCCCATATGTGTGTGTGTGTACATATATATATGAATGACAGCACAATAGCACAGACCTCCCACAAATGCTGTTAGTTTAGCAAGGATTATGCCTTGGAATTACCAATGGAGAGTTTACACCATGCGGAGAAGGCCTGGGGCTCCCTTTGCATATTCTGATCCAGTTGCTATAGGATGAAGTGGTTTTGTTTACTTTCCTTAAATGCTGCTCTGGTAAGTCTGATGCACATCCTTGGTGAAAAAGGAGTATTTCCTATATACCCATGAGCAGCTTAACAGTTTGTTCCTCCTCATAGTAAGTTAAATGAAATCCCTGAAGGGAAAGTGGATAGGTGAACTATCCATTTTTCAAAGATTGTTTCTCACAAACAATGCATTATTATTTTTGTTTGAATTTTTTTCTTCAGCCTAAGTCTTGTGCTGCTTATAAATCTTGTATATTTGTACTAAGCATACATTTTTTTTATTAATATAAAACACTCATAGGACAACTTGAATCTGAATTAGCAACAAATATAGTGCACAGGAAATGAACACCTGTCATCCACTAAATGGAAAGAGGATGTTTCATAATCAGTTGTGTAAGAGAAAGGAAAAGAAGCTGTTAGGTGCCATAGCCCCCAATTTATATAAAGTTTAAATAAAGTTTACTAAAAACAACACATTAAAACCTCATTCTGAATTAAGGATCCCTCCTAATATAAGCAAGGTATATATACTTCATTAGCAAGCCATTGATAGGCTTTAGGGAAAGAGTCATTAAACTATGTGATATATCTGTTTCTGTGAAAGAGATTCATACAGATTTGGATTCTTTCTTCAAAAGTTCTTTACTGCTTTACCTTTTGAGCACTAATATGAAATGTAATTGTATTCAATGTCTTTTCAGGGTAATTGGGATACTTCTGGCAGTGAACTGAGTGAAGGTGAATTGGAAAAGCGCAGAAGGACCCTTTTGGAGCAACTGGATGATGATCAATAAATTATACCAAATATATGTTTACAGTATGATTTAAAAGTCTAATTCAGACCAAGGACTCTATTTTAAGTTCAATTGAAATAACACTGGGTTTTAATTATATCACAGAAAAAAAAGTGCATTTAAGTATTGTTATTGTGGACTTTATAAAAGAAAAGGAAACTGAAAATAACTTTTGATTCTGTATCAAGAATCATATTTTCATATGGTCATAACTGTTTTTCTGTGACCCTTTCTTAGGGCACTGCAGGATGGATTAAAGGTGGCAATTTACTAATAACTGCAGATGTCTCTACTTTGTTCTAAAGTATAAGTCATTAAGATGATTTGATTGACTTTATGGAAGTTGGATTTTGAAGATATAATGAAACTTTTTTTTTATACTTATAGTCGTACCAAAAAAGCACCAGCAACTGATAAAACTACTTTTTTTGTGCACTACCCAACTGGTTGAAGCTAATCTGATCTTTTATGGTGAACCCAGAAATAGGAGTTCTTATTGGAAACTTGGTGTAGACCCTTAACTGCAGTGGTGCTAGTGAGCACTGCTATAATAAAGCCACCATTATTTTTTATGAAACATCTGAATACGTTTTAAAAGGCTATTGTGAGGGCATTATTTTGAGGTGATGTTTTAAACATTAACATCAAGTCAAATTGTAGATTAGTTTAAATATATTGCCTTAAGGACCTACTAAAGAATGTGCCACCAAACTTTCAGTGATAGTTGCAATATCCATGTCTAAAACAAAAATCAATGTTGACTTAAACATTTTCTTTAACAATTGTCTTTTTTTTAAATTCGATCTTTCTCTTGCTTTTTTTCATTGAGGAAGTCTTTTACCTTCCCTACTCACTGAGGAGTATTGACTTCGTGGTACACATTCTAAAGCATTTCTGATTTGAATATTTTTGTACATTTTTATCAATTATTAAACCTTCTCTTCTAGCGTGTACTAGTATTTATTTCTACGTAAACTGCTCAGCTCTTTTAAAAAATTGTATGATCACTTAAAGATAAACTAAATCCCTGAAATTTTGCTTTCTCTTACCCACATAGCTAAGTCACTTTCGTTTTTTAATATAATCAGTGCATTTACAGCCCCTACATTTGTTTTTGATCTGTGAATTTCTACAGAATACTTCAGAGAGGCCATGGTTTGAAGCTAGAATACTTTTTACATGCTAACTTTTGAAGGTTGGTAATGTAATTTATACTATATTCCTTCAGTGCAGGATTATTTTTAAAATCGTAAATTTTAACACATAGTTTGTGGTTTACCTTAGTTTTTTTTTTCTTTTTTTTTTGGACACTCTGAGCGATCCTATTTCAAGTTGGGATTTAAAAGAACAAATGTTCATTTTATTTTTTTGCTTCATCATCCTAATGAATTTGAAAAGTGGGACTGACCAGGATGACACTCTGCCCATCCCTTCCTCCCTGTTTCGATTAAATCTGTCCACTGTTGAAAGCTTCAAAAAAAAAAGGCGGGGGAGAGCAAGGTTTCCCAACTTCTCTTTGCTTTTCTGATGTGAAATATAGGACTTTGTAGAAAGTGAGAACCATTATTTTTAGAAAATGTGAATTAATAAGTTGCTTGCTTAAGTCTCCTATTGTATATTAGAACCAAAACATAACTACTTAAACAGGGATTCACCTACACTTAATTTTCAGAGGTCCCATTGTAATGATAGTAAATATTGCCAATCATGTCTAATACTTGACTTGGAAGTCAGTGGTAAAATCTTTAAAATAAGTATATGATACTGGCAGAAATACTAGTGATGTTTCAAAAGAATTTAGAATCTGTAAAATGTTTCAATTCTATGAATGATGATTTTTTTAAGTACAACTTTAAAGTTTTGATTTTTCTATTTAAATAAAAAACTATTGATGTGTTTTAGCATGTCCTCAAAATAAATTTCTGTACTTATACGGTCTTTTCACAACCTCAGATCCCTACAGGGGCAATACAAATTCAAGTTTCCCTATAGCTCACCCATGAAAATTACTTAACCTAAAACAAAACTAGTGAACAAGTTACAACTCAGAATACACCATCCTTGTTATGAAATATATTGTAGTGGCTATAATAATTGTCTACCATCTTCTGATAGTCCCATCAAATGAGATTTAGTTGCTGGATACTGTCCAGTCTGAAGGCACAGGTGATGGGAAGAGCCTGTGAATATTTTTAATCAATTAGATTAAAGATTTAGGTTTCAAAGTCTTCACTCTGGTAATAAAGAGCTGAAATGTCTTAAAATGGTGGTTCCATTCGAAGTGAACAGATGTTGAAACAGTTTGAACATGTGTTCAAACAGGAAAGCATGTTGATTTTCAGATGAGGGGAATGTCTACTTTTCAATTAAGTCTCAGACATAGGTAAATGCTGAGGGTTCATCTTCCCTCATCATCATAAATAAATTATTGGGTTAAAATCACTAATACATTTAATCTCATACTTGATAGTCAAAATAGCAGGTGTTTTTATTTTCTCTGGTCTATAATTCCTGTGTGGGAAAATTGAATTTGTATGAAAAGTTAATTTAGTCAACCAAGTATGAAGAATTCATTGCACTTCTCCCAAGTGTATTTAAATAGCTTACCGCTTTCAAATTTAAAAAAAAGGTCCCACTTTTTTTTTTAACATATAATGGCATTTTGTTATTACCCAAAAGTAGCTTCAGCATATAGATTATTCATGTTTCTCAACAATTAAAAATACTTTCTATGCCTTCCAGTAAATCTGAAAATGATCAAAGTATAATAGGTCTTTTGACTTTTGCTAATTGGGCCTAATACTATAAAATGAAATTTGTAATGGTAGAGTGAAGAGACTAAACACTCCTCGAATATCTGTGTATATTTTCTGGAAAGAAGGTCCACAGTTTCCATATAGTTACCAAAGGGCTTTGTGTCCTGTGTTAAGAAGCGTTAGCCTTACAGGATTCTTGTTTTCTTCCGTTGTTAATGGTCAACTGAGTGCTGACTAGGCAGCCACTTGCTGCAGCCAAAAAGGGGTAACCCCTTTTATACAATGACCTTTTTTAAGCCTAGATGCTATTTAGGGGAGAAAGCAATTTCTAATGAAATAGTACCCAGGGAAGAGTGGTGAATGCTGTTTTTAAGGTTATAGGCTATTTAAGTTACTGTGTAATTTAAATGTAAATCGCAAATGAAAGAACAAAATATTTCTAGAAATAAAATGAGACAAAGCACATAATTCCTTGTATCTTAAATCTGAGGCTTTACCCTTGGGAAAAGTATCTCAGTAGGAGGTAGAATTTTAATTCTTTTACTTTCTCTAGGTAAAACTGCACTGATACCAATTTTTATGAAAGTGTGTTTTAATAGGTTTATAACAATAGGCTTATAATCTCATTCTATGCTTCTCGTAGTACTAGTATAATAATTCTTACCTTGTTCTAAATTTTCAATTATTTTGACTTCAGTGGTCTAGTTCCTATTTATGTTTCATTCACTGCTATATTCTGTGGATTAGAACAGTGCCTGGCACGTAGTAGGCATCCAATTGAATGAATGTAAAATATTGACAGATGTACTCAGCCAGTATACATGGTACCCATCATCTGTATTAAAGGGCTTAAAAAAGTGTTGTTGCAGTAAACCATATTAACCCACGACTACAGCCACATACATAACTGAAGTGCACTGAAGTGACTGTAATTTTACCATTACTTCAGAAAAAAGCTTATTTGAACATATAACTTCTATGTGGTTTTTGAGTAGGAAAGGAAATCCCCTGTGATGATTTGAAACATCTCTCTGTAACTCTTAAGTTAATATTATACAATAGTAGTTCAAAAGTAATTTATTTGAGGAATTAACAATGAGCTAGATCAGAAATGGTTTTTAAAGGTCCTAAGAGAGACAATAGCAAACTTCCTATTAAAAATGTAAGCTAAGAACTAATCATTTCAGGATGTTTTTGACAAAGGGATGACTAATGGTAATATGATAGGCATTCAAATGTTACTGGAGCTGATGTGGGAAGTGAGAAGGTTTTGCTGCAATTACCCACACACTCGCCCAGTCCTCCATTTTATTTAGCTTGTCTACCTGGCCTAAATTCTTTAAATTGCAGTAATTATTTACGCTCTTCATTTTATTTCTCATTTCCAATTACAGTTGACATACATTGTTAGTTTCAGTGATTAAGTATCACATAACAAACTTGCTACATAAAAACTGCTTTTGTGACACAGTAGGACTTAGTTCAAAGCCATCTCATTGTTAGTGAGTGATAATCGACTTAATGGATAATCGCCCTGGGTGTAAGACTGATGTATGCATTTCAGGGGACCTGGCTAAACACCCCCAACCCCCGTTTCTAGTCATAGACTGAAACAAAATGGCTGTCTATTCAGATCAGATTCAAACTAAGCCATTTCTTGTTGCCCTTCTTTTATGCTGTCCTTTGGGGTACCTAAATGTGCTATTTATAAACATTCTTTTTTTGGTCCTTCCTGCAAACATTTTGGGTAGGTGTTGGTTTCATGCCTGCCTACCCCTTCAGCTAAACTGAAGATTTGTTCTGAAAGGTGAGTAATAGGAGAACAAGGTTTCTATGTTCTGTTTGTAATTACCAGATTTTCTCTTCTATTTATATATTGTTCTGATGTAAAGAACTTCAGTTATATAAAATTAGACCTTTTGTAAATAAATATAATTTATTAGAAAAATGGCATCTTCTACTAAGTAAGTTTTTGTGCCAGCTTTTACCTTTCAGCACCCCTCACGCAGCAGTTGTGTTGTGAGATGCTAGATTACCCACATTCTGTTTTCTCAGTGTAATACCTGCTTTTCTCTGTAAAAAGACCAAAAAAAGTGTATTAATAGTTCCTAATGCATTTGTTCTTTGCTTCAAATTTTTTTCTCTTGGAAATACATGGAGTATTAGGTTTAAAAGAAATGGAAAACTAACAATTCTTTTCTGTGAACTGGGATGATAGTATATTCATCTTTGCAGACATCTCTGATAGAATTTAGGAAATAGGCATTAGGGCTAAGAGATTTTACTAAATATTAAAAGTACTAGGCATGTGAATTCTAAAGCTATTATAAAAGCATCCCTTCCAGTACAGACGTAATTTCTACAAAATCCAGTATGTTGAACCAGCAAGACCCATTCTAGGCAGAGCAGTGTTGAGTCAGCAGGGTCACTGGGCATTCACTGCAGTCAGCTGGAATGGGTGAGGGCTTAGATCTGGGAGTGCGGGGCTTAATTCTGGTCATAGGTAAGCGTCTTAATGGATGCTGCTGGTATATAACGTCCTTAAACGTAACCATCTCTGCCTCATTTGAACTTACTGGGTCTGAATACCTTCCGAATTTGTGGGATATTAAAGACATTATTTTCTTTTACCACGAAGCACTTTGCCCTGGTACAAAACAAACGAGATTCTGAGTGCAGTATTGATCCCCTCCCGCCTTGTAAAATAAGACTAAACCCCTCTAAAGTGATTTTAAACCACTTACACAGTTTTCTAATATACTAAATTTCCTTGCTTCCCTTAAACACTAAAAACAATATACTAAATTGATGACTTGGGAGTTACCATTACAATAACTGGAAGGAATAAGTTTGATTTTTGGATCCCTCACTACCAAAACCTATTTGGTTACTTCATTCCACATAGCAAGTGGTCAAGAGTTTGTATAGGAAGGGATTTTACTTAGTTGAACAAATACATTTAAATTCTGAGTCTAAGCACCAAGACATACCTGTTTCTAGAAGATAAAGGTATACATAAAACTGGCAAAACCCCTAAAGTATACTACTGAAAGACCACAACATATTACAGGATAGTAGTGTAAATAGTTTATTTGCTCATATGCCATGAAAAGAGCAGAAAAGTAACATGAACTGCTTTTATAAAACATTCTAATATTGCTAAGAAGCCCATTAATAGACAAACAGAAAAGAACATGCCAACATTATTGTCTACAGATTAATAAATAGAAGTATTTTAACATGCTCATCAACATTGAGCTTTGGAAAAGGACCAACAGTTTGCATTGTGTATCTCATGGCTGAATTTATCATCAAAATGAATGTTAACAGACAAAATCTTGGCATGTTCTTTTGAAGGTACACATTTATGAAAATTTGCTGGCAGGTGACAGTTTAAAAGCAATCTTTCTGTAAATAGGTATGCTAAAGTAAAATGTAACTGATCCCTAAACTGTCCTTGTAGTTAAATATATATATTAAAAAAAAACTATAAGTTAAAATAACATTCAGATTGTATAGCATAGGCTGATGCATTTTTAAACAATATTTACAATATTACCAAGAGGCTTAGGTGGGAATTAAAGAGAAGTGTAAAAACCATAAAAAACTGCACCAATTTTATAGCAAAATATCTGTACATTTAAAAAGAGGTCATATATAACTACACATTATCCAAGGAAAATTGGACCTTCACCAAGGAGTTCACATAAGCACAACATAAATTCAGTGGTTAAATACTATACAATAAACTTTACAATTAATATATTGATGTAATGTACCAAGAAGGTAAGCCAGAAGCAGAATGTATGTTAGGGAAAGTACAAATTAGCTTCAGTCCAGTTTTTGACTTTGGAATGGATCAAGTGCCCTGCCAGAGAGGAAGAAAAAATAACTGGCTTAGTTGGCCATTTAGTCCCATTGCATACCATTTAAACTTAATCCCAATGTGAACATTTCAGCAATTCCCTATAAAGTAGTCTGGGAAATACAAGTCCTTAGCTTTAAAATATGATGCCAAGTATGTCTTCTCCAATTTACAAAAGGAAGGAGGGGGGCGGGGGAGAACAACCGATTGTCAGAGGAGAGTAAGGCCAGGTTACTAACACTACTCTGCTAGCAGAAGTACTCGAATACTTTTTAACAGAGAACTTCCTGGCTAGCAAGGCACCGATGTCTGTTCTCAGGTTTGACCCATAATGGTCCTCAGAAATCCTAATACCGATTTACTGAGATGTTAATTTTAGTGCTAATTAATAAATACATTTGCATTATTTTTTTTAAAGCTGCCCCTAGCTGAAGAACACAGTACTGCAAATCAGTTTTATACATTTGTATGCCATCATATTCTTGCATTCATAAGGTGAATCTCTCACAGGGAGAGCATGGTACTCTAGCACAGAAGTAGGAGAATGTGAGAGCTAAGTAACTTCTGTGCTACTGTAATTGCATCCTGTTTGTACTTTGCTGGGCCTTGGTTATGGACAGAAAGAGTTTATCATGTGACTTTTTTTCTTCTTCCATGTTGCAAGCCCTTAAAAATACAAAGTCGATGGGTATGGCTGAAACACAAAATTCCTTAAAAGACATCTCAGCAAAGGAAGCCCACAGCAGATGCATTCATGTTATTTACGACTTATTAGGAAACCACAGTGGGCCATCATGGGACAATCACAATAGCAGGTGATACTTATAATATGAAATTTACAATTTGATTAAAAAATTAATAACATACTGATGTAAAAAGATACCTAATCAAATCAAATCCTATTGCTTTGATTAATCTGAGCAGGTACTTCCACTTTTAGGCACTTGTTAACAAAGGTTGGAAGGAGAGCCCATCATTTTAAAATTCCTATGTGTTTGCTAAATCTGAGCCCTTAGAATATTTTATCTATGTCAAGGCTGCAGTTAAATGGTAGCACATAAAGTTCATGTGGACAGTTTCTTTCATGCACACCCTCTATTCACACAGTCAGATCTCAGGTTCACATGGTTATTTCGGCACCATTAACAGAACGCAAGTTCTGATCGTCAAAGCGCCGCCTGACACTCCTCCTCACCGCATCGGCTCGTCTATATGGTTGGTTTCTAAGATCTGCAAAGAGAAGAGCACCAATGAGAGAGCTGCAACCTTTAATAGCCTGTCTAAGCAAGACAAAGACCAGCTGGCAGCCAATCAAAGCAGCTTGTGTAGAAGAGTCTGCTAATGGGCCCTTCAAACCCACTGAGTATTTGAGCTTGAGTATTTGCCCTCTATATAGAGTCAAAACATGATGTAATACTGGTGGGATTCTGGAACTTTTAGCAAAATGCATAGGAGAGGAGATTGCTTCTGTCACTGGCCAGAGAGTCTAGCTGAAATATTTTGAAATGTTTCCTCAATTGGAAATCCCTATGGCTTAAGTGTTTGGGTTTTTCCTTTCTTTCTGGAAACCTAAATATAAACAACACAATGGATTTTTAAGCTGCAAAAGTCATCAAACCAACTGCCCTGTTCCATCTTATCTGAAGTTCTAATCAAGGAAGGAACCTACACTTAGCAGACATAGATTCCATTATTTTTATTCTATTAATATCAGCTCAGTTTTTATTTTGTGAATTAGAAACAGTTCTCAACTACTAAATAAAAGTAATCACTAAATCAAAATAACACCCCATTCCTGAACATTCTTTCCTGCCCCCCAACAGTTTTGTTTTTCATTCAAAGGGAGAAGTTTTATGGGCCCCTCTGCATTCTGCAATTGGAAATGCATGGCAGAATGCCTAACGTTTTAAAAAATGTCTTGCTGAATGAATGACTCAACTCCTGCATATCAGTTCGAGCAGGGAGTATTTTGGAGAGAGAAGGTGGGATGAACAAGAGAAATATTTCGGTAGCAGACACTCCTTAGTACGAAGCACGCACTGATGCACGAGGCTGGTAGCCTAGCCAGCGGGTAGCCACCTTTTGATGGAGTCAGGGTAAAGTGAAAAAATAAAGCAGGCTTCATACTTCTTTCCCTTGTTTTGATTAATTAGTATACATTCCCCTTTCATTAACTTGGTATTTTTTATTTCTATTAGGAAACACTCTACCTTTAGAAAGGGAAACACAAACGAGAATTGTTAGACTCAATCTCTTTTAATCCCTTCACCTAATCAGTAGTTTGAAAATGGAGCTGATAGGCCATACCTGGCCCACGAAATGTTTGGCCTTGACTTACATTATTAAATACAGTTTCCTGATATTTCAGTTGGTGATTAACAATTAGCGTTTCTGACTTCTGTTGGAAAACTGAAGGATCTGGCAATACCGGGCCCAAATTCTTACACGGTAAAAACAAGCTGGAACTGAGTGTGCATGAGAAAGAGCGGGGCTCACAGGTTCAGCACAGTCCGCACCAGCTCCTGACTCACTGGAATTGGTGACCCTGCCCTACCCTTACATTCAAGCTAAGGGTTGTTTTGCCTGCCCTAATCCTCTGGAAACTCAGCTTCCTGGCCTGGAGTGGGAAGGGGCGGTCAGAACTCCACTTTTGGCTAAGGCTATGCAGTGACCTGTATCTTTGGGATTCCTGAGACCTCTAAGTAATTAATTTTAAAGATCTTAATCCTTCTACGTGTTCCTTGGCCAGGACTTGCTCTCAATTTCTTCACATAAAAATGGGGTTAACTAAATAACACAAAGGCTAAGAAGGGGGTAATCCTAGCACCCAAAGCAATTACAATAATCAGCAACAACCCTTGCCCAAGCCATCACACTTGAGAACATGGAAGCAGGCCAGAAAGAGTCCAACAGAGAGGCTCAGCCTCACATCATTGAAAGTGAAGTACAAAGGCTTCTCCCTGGTCCAACTCTCACCAGTATCACCCTCAGCCATAGATTGAAACCACTGATCTGCATACAGAGAGAGGAGGAAGCTAAGTAAAAAGTGATGCTTGCCAGCTCTGTGTATCCTCCACCACCGGTGTGCTAGAAGAAATCCTTACCCTCGAGTGAACATTTGGAAATTTAGTGATATTATTCTTCTTTAAAGCTAAACAGAAACAAAAACAAAAACACAAAATGATGGTTAAATAAAAATGGGATGAAAATGAAAAGCAATTCATCTTAGTGCTTAACATTCCCGGGCATGTTAGCCAACAGAGCAAGAGAGAAGGACGTCGTTACTACCAGAGCCATTAGATAAAACAAGGGAGATGAAGTGTCTTCCCATCCAGTCCGCTGACCACCCAGATCCAAGCTGCTTTGAAGTCTGGCTCCAGAATGATAGTCCAGCAGCAAAACTGACAGTAAACACTCGCCAATAGATAACAGTTTCTAGCCTTGTTAATAAGCATGGGTGGGTAAGCACACTGCAGAGCAGGCAACAACACACCATGTCCTTTGATATCTTCAGATACAAAGAAACATATACAACAAATGCAATTATACAAGAGTTAATGCCACAAAATGAACACATACCCAGTTCCATGTCAATCTCAGCATGGGACTCAAAACAACGGCAATTTCCAATTCGAGTACACGCTGCCCTTGTCTCTTTTCTAATTGGTTGGGCAGTGCAGTGAACTTTGTTCCTTATCTAGGAACCAGGGTCTAGGCCCAGGCAGTTACATATTGTGAAAATTTGATTTATTTTTTTTTTTAAATTTCTAAGAACAAAGGCATTTTCCGATGAGAGGTATTCACTACTAGTATCTCTGGTGCCACTGTCCTGACCGAAGGAGCAGGCTCAGATACGATCTCATTATAGAAGAAGAGCCCTGGGTTTGACATGGAACACAGGGGAAAAAGCATGAATGAGATAAGATGGTGAGGGGCTCCTAAGCCTTTGATTTCATTTCATTTCCTGCTTAACAGCCTAACTTGAACATGGAAGTGCTGAGCAATGGATTACCTTATATCAGCTTATGCAGGCTTCTGGGTTGAAAGGGCTCCCTGTGTTAAGCTCGTACCATGAGCTCCATGACACTGTGGATGACGGCTATAGGCAGCATGAGACCCTTAAGGCCCAATTTACAGCTGTGCATAGTTCACAGTTCCTTCTGAAAATCGTTTTGCAACTTTAGAGCACCTTACATTCCCGAGCGCTTGTATAGCAGCTCATTTTACTATCAAAGCATGTTAAGTGAGTACAAAAAGAAGGCTGATCTACTATCTGTAAACCTGTTAGAACACAGTAAGTGCTCAATAAATGTTTGGCATAGCTGCTACTGTTATTAATGACTTTTTTTTTGTTCAAAGATACTAGTGCGCAAATCTTACAAGCAATCTAGTTTATTCAAATCCTGACTCTGAAAGAAGTGCTCTATTTACTATTTTTCTGAAAATTTCTTTCAGCAATTCTATAATTCAACTCAGACACACCCTGACCGTCACAGCTACGTGGATTCAGAGACGTACTGGAAGTGGCCATGAGGAGGCAGTTAGGACTGAAGGGGGAAACCATGCAGCATGGAGACAACATAAAACACAATGTGGTGGAGATGGCGATTCCATGCTAGCACGTTGGGTGGCCCTGACAGACACACAGAGGGTCATAGGAGGTCAAAAAACCTGCAGCAACCTTTTAAGAGCATCGGGTGAGAAAGAGCAATAGTTTAGTAATGGTATTCCTCAGTGAGAACAGGTTCGCAGAAAAATCGAGAGCCACGCTTGGCGGTGCGAGCAGTGAAGGGCACAGTCTTCAGCACTGCATCAGAAACGACAGCCAAACAAGACAAACAGAAGAGAGTAAAAAGCCAAGATCTATCGCATTAGTACACGGTTAGTTCTTTGTTAATCATACCTGGGGAAACAGGTGGGGCAGGTGAGCAGGAAGGAGGGGAAGGCAATATATACCTGAGTGAGCTCGTAAAATCTAAGAGTCACTCAATCTGGGATTTGATTGTGGGTCACAAAATGGACACTATTACAAGGAAAATACATAATGCTCCATAAACAGATATGCGCTGTCACCTCCCATGGTTAGGTCAAGCAAATAAAAGCTGTACACTCGCTCGATTTACAAGCCAGGTGTCATTGGGATGGAGAACACGCTGAGGAAAAGGAACTCTAAGTTCTTAGAGTGCAGGGCTCAATGCTTCTCCACCTACAAGTTAATCTTATAGCACGGAGGTGAAAAGGCATTTACCCAAGGAGACCTATTCCTGGTGCAGAGCTCCCCCCTCAGTGTGGGGAGGCAAGGAGAGATGCTAACAATGGGAGCTTTATCTGGGGGCCACCTACAACCCACTGCACAGTGAGGGTTCACATGTACAGAGAACGTCTGTACGTACGCAGAGACCAGCATTTTCACCAGCCACTCAGAACTTACTCTGCTGCACTCTGGGCAAGACATTCTTCATTGACTTCTTTTTTAGTATTTTATTTCCTTGGGTCTGAGCTGGTGAAAAAAAATGTGATTTTGGCAGTTTGGGATCCTTATTTACAATGCCAACTAAGCTATTAACAAGAAATGGGAAGTGAAAAGTAGAAGAATTTAAGAAGTATAAGTTTTTAAAAATTCCAACAACTGTGGCAATGTGAATAATGACTTGATATTTTATATCAAGAAATAGTTTAAGAGGTGTACAATAATGGTACTATGGATATGTTTGCTTTATTAAAGTCCTTATCTTTTGAAGATACATACTGATATATTTTCCACATGAAACTGTCTTGGAATTGCTTCAAAATAATCCCAGAGGTTGGGGAGTGGGGAGGAGGTGGAAGCAGGCATGTAGCAAGACTGGCCCTGAGCTGAACATTGTTAAGAGGTGGGGGGTACATGGAAACTCATCATACAGTCTCCACATTTTTTCACATTTTAAATATTTTGCACAATAAGAAGTTTTAAGCATCTTGGAAGCGGATAAATAGTATTCATATGCAACAGATGTGAAAGGAAAGTGGCTTGCAGCCACTAACACAAGACACCAGCCCAAATTATTGTCCCGATGCGTAAGAGGGAAGGCAGGGACTGTGTGGAACTGGTCCCAGGAGAAAGCATCAGGCTACAAACAATCGGGCAAGAACCAAGCTGGGTTAGGCAGCATTCTTAGCTGGCAGAAGGGCCCTTCTGAGTGAGGGCACCAGCTCCTGACGTAAGGCCTTGTCTTCAGTTACTGGTGACTGTGAAAAAGCAAAGGGGCTTTTAAAGAGCATATTGGAGAAATCTGTACTGACTGGTTAGTACAGACCCCTGAATGGGTCTTGCCGTAGCATTTATTAATCAGGCAGGTGGAGAGCAGTGGCCGCAAGGAAGAAAAGAAGAGCATGGTGACAAATCGAAGGCAATGGAAGACCATTAGGAGACGGATCTCTGGGGAAATCGAAAGTGTTCCAATGATACTGAGAAACAAAGATGTTTCAGAGAGCGTGTTGGGGTTCTTTGATGGGCAGTATAGAGGCTACTATAAATGTTCTTCAAACACTAGCATAGAGCCTCTGCATAATTCTAGATCTGATTAAAGTCAACTGAAGAACTGTAAACCCTGGGCAACAGGCAGCAAAATCTGCAAGTGGCCGGTGTGGGTGAGGCTGGCAGGATCTCCACGGGCCATGATGAGGGAGTATCTTTTACCTGTGATAATATCTTCAATGGCACCATCTTTTCCTTCGTATACGTGTCTGTTATCTTTAACTTGACGCCTTCTTAATTCCGCAATTAATTCTTGCTGCTGCCTCTTTGATTTGTGAGAAGGAGACTGAGAAGAAAGAAGCGTGGCAGGGATTAGTGGGACCAGCACCCACTGGAGGTTTGAGAAAACGCAGAACGTGCCTCAGCATTAGGTTACTAAGGAGCAGCCTCCACCAAAAACAGAAACAGCACCAGCCCTCATTGTGCTCAAACAGAAAAAGACCCAGAAAGCTTCTAGGAAGAAAACAAACTTTTACTGAAGAACCCACAAAAGTCCAGCTGGTAGCGATGGGAAGGCTGGATCCTATGGTGATAACCCCGGGCTTCTTAAACTCTGAGGCAGAGGGTCATGATGAGGCCTGCTTTGATCTGCCAGCCTCTACGGTCTTCACCCGTGACGTCCCCCTCCGTGGAGTGCTCCTCCCGCTCCCCCCAGCAAAGCCCTGCGGCCAGCAGGCCAGCACCCCGACATCCCCACAAAGCCCTCTCTGGACACGAAGCCATCCAATCACCGAATATGGCCTCTCGGCATGGTTTATCGCACTGAGATTTAAGTTCCACATCTCTGTAAACTTAGAAATGCTACAGGAACATGCTCTTAGCCTCATTTCACTTCTTGCTGAATGAAGTTGTTAATGAACAAACCTCCATTCACCAAGTTTCCAAGCCCTAGAAGGAAGGAGTAAGGAGCCTCTGAGGCTTGCCCCTGAGGGGCCACCAGGACCCCCGACACGAGGGCTGTCGTGGGAGCCAGGGCTTCTCACCTTTGGATCCTGCTGCTCCATCAGCGCTTCCTGCTCCAGGAGTTTCTCCATGAGCGCTTGTTCCTGCTTTTTCCTCAGCTCGTTCTCCTCTTCTGCTTGCTGGGTGAAATCAAAAGCTATGTCAGTGGAAACAGCAGTCAAGATTCTTAAAAGTCATTCTGCAAGAATCCTTGGTAGCCAGCAAGGAGAGTCAACGGAAGGTTCAGAAGATCTACACTTTGTGCCTGTGTATCATGCTGATTTGGGGCTTTGCTGTTGGTCTCTGTGACATCTCTTTGAAATCGAGTAGCTGAGGTTTATGTCATCCAGAAGCCCCTCCTGGGCCCTGCTCACCCCGCTGCTTAGGCTTAGGCCCGAAGATGTGGAGGGGACCTACCTAATTGGCAGCTCTCCTCAGCAATTTTCAAATTTGGGACAAGAAATCAAACAGGCTCGTCTCAACTCAGCTCTCCTGGCATCCTGTCTTCTGAAGTCAGTCTCTCTAAAGAGACTTCTAATAGTTTAGCTGTGAACTGCTTGAGTCATCTAATTTAGGGCTGAAGTGGAAACTCATAGATACACATCATATACTCCAGTCCAGTTTTTTATCAGCAATAAAGCTTACACTTTGATCTTTCTTGCTTTTGCCTTAAGTTTCATTTTGGATTGAACCTGAAAAGGGAAAGGTGGATGTCATCCTAAAACCCCAACGTCTGCCCACAAAGTCCCTGGTCCGGCTCAGGCTGGCAGGTTACTTGTTGCGCACAACCTACGGCAGGTAAAACAGCCCGGAGCCTCTCTGCCTGACAAGGGCCTCATGGAGCCACCGAAGAGGACCACAGGGAAACGATATGGAAGGGGCACCCTGACAGGCTCTGACCTGTGACATCCCACAGGTCCCCAAGGGCAGCTTTTCTTTTTCCCCTGCTTTCCATGTCCCTGCTGAAGCATCAGGCTTTGACATCAACCTGAGCCACTTCCCAGCTTCTATTAATCTTATACAATTTAAAAATAACATATTTTCTCTTGCGACCTGAGACTTACAATTTATGTGGGAAAAAAAAAGTAGTCCCAGCACATGACAGGAGCCACCGTGAGCCATCTCTGCAGCACGCTGGCCCCAGCAGCCAGCGAACACCAGAGCGCCACGGTCAGCAGCTGGTGACCAGCGACCTTCTCATCACTTCTTGCTCCGTGTCTTACACAAGGACTTTGTGCTGTGCTTGTGTTTGTCCTCACTTCCAAGGCCTTTTTCCTTTTGCAAACAGTGTGTGCCGTCCATGAAGCCACGCTGAGAGAAGATGGCTCAATACTATAATCTTTTAAGTTTCAGTAAAAGGCCGAAGGATGGTTCTCCAAAGCCATCAGCCTCTGCTGGAGCTGCAGAAGTGACCCACTCTATCCAAAGGGATATTTCTAAAAAATGCATGAGGGGGGACCAAAAAAAAAATCCTGAATTATCTTCTGGAGGGCAGGCCCCTTGTGGTACAGGCTTCCCCTGCTAGGTGAGTGTTCTAGGAACCTGTCTGTATCAGGGTACCAGCTGGTGTTGTGAGAGGCTGCGTTCAGTCTCAGTGAACTTTTCTGAGACTCTTTTAACGCATCTGTCCATTTCTGTCCATTTCATGGTGGGTGATTTACGAGTGCACCTGCCCACACTTCACTGAGTGTTCAGCAGTTTTTGACCAAAAACGGTATTACCCTATTCACCCGACCTCACCCTGGATGACTTTTTTTGTTTTCCCAGATGAAAAAAGTCCTCAAAGGGAAACATTTTGCTGGTGTGGAAGAGGAGAAACAAAACACAGCAGAAGCACTAAAAGGCATCAGAGTCGATGAGTTCAAAAGCTATTTTGGGCAGCAGAAAAAAATGCCTTGCTAGGTGTATTGCATCAAATGCAGAGTACTTTAAAGGTGCCTGAAGTTTAAACATGTACGAATACACAATTTTTTATAAATAAATTCCAGAGTTTTTGGCCCCCTCATGGACAACCTTGACACATCCCTCCTCCCCTCTACAGTCACTTCCACCCTCCTCCTCCATTACCTAGGTTCTATGGAGACAAGTCTGGAGAACATGGATTGCAATGTTTCCTCAGTGCACTAAAATTCCCTAACACCCTCCTTGTCATTCTTTCTCAAGGGACAAATTCTTCTGACACATGCCTCTTTTGGGTCATATGTTTTTTCAAGACCATGAGCCTGGCTTACGGAAGAGGGCCTCCTATTTAAAGGACGGGCCACTGTTGGTCCACATGAAGAAACAGAGAGCAACTGTCCTTCCTGGTGCTGCGTATCAGTCCACGCTAGAGGAGTGTCGGTCTAGATGGGCCAAAGGCCTGGGCAGCCCTAACACCGGCAGGCTCTTTCTGGCCTCAGATGCAGCACCACGCCCCAGGCCAGGGCTCACTCCTCTTATCTGTTCAACGCCAGAGGGCCCCTGGATTTTCTAAGTCCTTCAACACACCTGTGAGGGTGGGCAGTCAATGAGGCAGCAACAGTGATGGCCCCCTTGCTTGCCCCAAGGATTGGCCTGGGCCCCAGGACCAGCTGGGTGGAGACCGGGTGCATGATGGGCCGAGGGCCCTGGAAGCACTCAGCCTCCTCAGGGCCAGGGACTGCTGTCTCACTGACCGCCCTGCCTGCTGGCCCCCAAACAGTGGAGGCCTCTGCAGAGCTGCTGAGACTCAGATCCAGCTCGGAAAGGGCACCTGCTTGAAAAATAGTGCAAAGGAAGGGCCTAAAGGACACCATGCCCCGTTTACCTTATAGGCCTTCACGAACCGGACAAACACAGGAAAGAAGACAGAGGGTGGTGTCGTCTTGGGGTTTTCTCCAAAGTACTTCACCACATCATCAAAGGCGTCCTGTGGAGAAGCAGATTTCTCTTGAATTTCATCAGTTCCAGCATTTGAGCCGGAGGCTCTGGACAAAGAGCTGCAGCAAAGCAGCAGTGACGACACGTGCCTCCCCCGTGGCCCCCGGCTGCCCTCCCCTCCTCCCACGGTTCCCTCAGTCCCGTGTTCCCTGCCAGGGCCCGGTCAGAGGCAGCGAGAGTGCAATGGCACTGCACAGGAACCCGCCTCTGTGGCCCCTGTCACCCCCACACACCTACACACACCCGTGCGTGCATGCTCCTGTTCTTTCAAGAGCTTTCTAAAGCCATGGCAGAACTCCTTCAAACCAACGAGGGAAGACGGGACCTTACAAGTTACTCAGACTCTAAGGCCCAACTTGCTGCTTCACTGCTCCTTACAGTATCCCCGCCTCAGGGACACTCAAAGTGTCTGCTGGCACTCATCCATGACAGAGCCAGGCAGCCTCAAATGGGAGCCATTCCGCCACATCCGCTTTCTGAGTTCCCACAACACCCTGCATTCCCCTCTATGATGGCATGCAGTCAGTTCTGGCTTTTTTCAAATGTGTAGACTTGACCGGCCCCAGGGTTGTGTAAGATTTCAAGGTCAAAGGCCTACAGAACACAACACACTGGGAACACTCCTTTGCTCAGCATGGGCCTGATACATGTTGGCTGAACTGAATACAGGACTCACATACAGGAGGCCTGGAAGTGGAATGGGAGGGGCTTGAGGAGGGCTAGCCTCTAGAGAAGAGAGTGAAACCCCTAAATTAAGAGGACAATGAGCAAGATAGGGGCCCTTCCAGGTACAATAGTCATAAAGATCCCCCCACCCCACCCAATAATCATTAGCTACATAAGAATTCTACCTTCAATAGACAGGGGACAATTTTCCCACAAATCCTGGGTAGCTTTAAGGGTCCAATCAGTTCTCCTTTTTGGGTGTCGAGGGGCACAGACACTGACCTGGGCAATCTTGGCATCATCCTGCAGCTTCTTCAGCTTCCCCTCGTTGTTGAGAATAAACTCCTTCAGCAGCGTGTTGTGGTCATGCATGGTGTACTCCCTCTTGGTCAAGTCCATTCCCCTCTGGAGCTCCTTGACATCCAGTAAAACATTCTCAAGGGAGACTGAAGCAGAGAAAGCAACGTTCCCATGAACCTCAACGGGAAAAGTCAAAACCGCAGTGGGTCTGGCTGGCAAGCTGAGTTCTCAGTGGATTCCTAGGGTTACTCAAGGCCTTAGATCTCATTTCCAGCTTTTAGAGTAGAGATCTTTTAATATAAATAATTTACTGAGTGCTCACTATCAGGCACTGAACTAAATTGTTTACATGTAATAATTCATTTGTACCATTAGCCCATTTTACCCCCAAGGAAAAGCAGCATAAAGTGGTTAGTGGTCTGCCCTCGGTCACACAGCTGGGAGGTGGCAGAGACAGAGTTCAGATAACAACCATGGATGCCGGCTTCTGTGCTTTTACACAACTATTCCGTTTCTCTTACAGGAGATGGTGGCCTATTGGTTGGTCTACAGGGGTGAGATCTTAACACTTTGAACTCTTTGCATTTCTGTGGCTGTCCAGCAGGGGGTAGCATTTTACCTGTTGAACTTCAGTTGCATTGACCTCTCAGGCCTAAGACCGCCTTGGACAGCTTCTTTTTGTTGAACAGTCCTGCCCCGCCTCAGAAGGGTTTATTAGCATGACTCTTTCTGTGCGCGGCGGGGCCAGCTCCTAGAGCAGGCGGGCCCCTGAAGCCCCTGCAGCCCCTGCAGGAGGTCCAGGCCCCGGGTCTGGCTCCCTACTGCCTGACTCAGCGCTGCACATGGAGGGATTACACAAAAATGCAGTATGCTTTCCCCTCACTAGACTCACTAGACGAGACTGTCTTACTCATCTTTGACTCCTCAATGCGTAGGACTGTGCCAAGTACACAGCAGGGCCCCAAAAAGGTTCACTGGATCCACAAAGGAATGAGGGAAGGAACGAGAGAAGGTATAAGGATCCATGTCAGCTCACCAGAGCCCCAGGAAGTGAACACAGAAAACAATTCAGCCAGAGAGTTCCTCTATCTCCCCATTTTCCCCAACTAATGTTTTTTCAAATGACACTTTTGGGGTATCTCATTTGGGCCAAACAAAATGTGCTAATTATAATTAGTAAGGTAGGAATTTTTTGAAACTATTTATTTAATATTAGAATTGTGACACTAAAGAACACAAAGGAAAACTTGAAAGGTGCAAAATCCCCAGAAGAGAAATCCTGCTAACAGCCTAAGTGAGCCCTGACCCCATTAGACCTGTCACAGCCTGTACGGCAAGTCCTTCAGTTACAGTGTCATTTCCACCTGCCTCTCAGTCTCCATCACAGCTTCAGCCGCATCCATGCCAGTAATAGGGCCTCATTCATTCATTCATTCACTTGTTCAATCGCGCATCCTTTTGTTCATTTTCTCATGCATTTATTCCCACGATGAATTTGCCGGAGGCAAAATGATTATAAAGATAAATAACACTTAAACTCATACATACAAAGCACATTTTGGTGGGTGCCAGACTGGGGAGATGGGTGAAAAAGTTGAAAGGGATTAAAAAGTATAAATTGCCAGTTACAAAAATAGTCATGGGGATGGAAAGTACAGTACGGGGAATGCAGTCGGTACTACTGTAATAACTATGATGGTGTCAGATGGGTACTGGACTTATCGAGGTGATCTTTGTTGTACACCTGAAACTAATATAATATTGTATGTCAACTGTAATTGAAAAATAAATTTTAAAAAGATAAATAAAACTTGATTATGCCTGTAAGTACACAGGTTGCAGTGGACATGCAAACTGTTACAATAACCTGAAAGACTCAATTCAGTAAGTCTGAGGTAGGCCTCAGGAATATGAATTTGTAATAACCACCATATTTCATGATCATAATTTGGGAATCACAGTCTGGAGCTAACTCTGAGGTCAACTTGCATGTTGTTCCTCTTTCTAACCTAATATTCTTTTGAGAAGACATGGTACTTGGATGATACACTATACAAGAAGGCAACCTAGGTTCTAGGATTCTAGCTATGACTTGTGAGCCATGTGATGCTGAGAAAGACATTTAACCTCGAAAAAAGTCCATTTTCTCATTTCTAACATGGAGATACAAATACCTAGCACAGTCCAGCTATGTCAGAATCACTGATGATTTAAATGTGAAAATGCGTACTTGTCAGAGCAAAGTAACAACCAAGAAGTACTGATCATTTAACTTGTTTTCAGGCCAAACGCATGAGAAACATCACAAAATCAAAATATTTGTTGGGGGCGATTCTCAAATTCTCATTCTCTTATTTCCAAAAACAGCAACAGAATAAAAAGGGCAAAAAACAGAAGAGAGAAGGTGCATGAAGCTCAGAAAGCTGGACCTTTACAGAGAAGACAGTGAGAGAGGACATCTTTGTGTCCAACATCATTACTGCCCCCAGAAGGGGGCCCCACCATGGCCTGCGGACCCAGCTCAGAGCTGGAAGTTTTGGCCGTGCCTCTTTGAAGAGGTTCTGAAGAGCGTTTTTCTTAAGTAGGGAATGGTGTCCCCATGATGAAGGCATTCACTACCCAGGGGAAACATCGAGGGCTAAGGACCGGTACCTGCAGCAGCTTTCTCCACATAATGAAGCTCATTATAAAATAGGGACACTTGGTGATATTTTTCCTTTACAACGTTCGATATATAGTGCAGCAGCGTTTGCTTTCGGTCTGTTGACTTTGTATCTAAAAGCTGAAAACAAAACGAAATGAAGGTTAGAGTGAAAGGTGTGGGCGGTTCCCCCAGCAGATGACGCTCTCCCAGAGTGGGCAGCAGGGCACAGCCCCGACCTGGACCACAAACACTCCCGCGGCAGATTCAAGATTGGATGTGTTCTTTGATGAAGAGCCCGTGACTTTCAAATGACCAGAGGACTTCCTAGCCCGGGGAGATGCTCAACTCTAGGGATGGTTCTAGGCACCTAGAACTGTTCCCACACCTTCACTCACATGAGCGCCCTCACCCCCATCTGCTCTGCCACCTCTCCTGGCTTTAAAGTGGGGAAACCCCAGCCCCAAGGCTCTCCCAAGGGAAGGCCCAGAGCCACAGGGAGTGTGGAGCCGGCGGCAGTGCCCCGCACAGCAGGGCGCTTACGCTGCGCTCTTCACACCTAGCTCGGCCCTTCCCTTAGTCCCCAGCTTCTCCTGACCCGAATCAGATGTGCCTACTGAACCGTGACCTCCTGGGGGACAGAACTGTGACTAACTGGATGCTCCCTATCAAATAACTATGTCTTCCCTGAGGCTGCGGACTCAGCCCACTGCCCCACTTCCTCACACGGCAGCCACGCTCGCCCCACACTGCCTGGCGGGGAGGCTGCCATGCCGGGTTTTCTCCAGTCCCATTTACCGAAGTCAGGTGACCCTGCAGAGAGAGCGCCCTTTCCATCCAGGAAAAACACAAAACCTTTTAGTAAAGAAGCAGTTCCAAAAAAAAAAAAAAAAGAAATCCCTAATTCCATCTATTCTCTCAGTAAACACCTCAACATACTTCTATTCAGTTTTTTCTACCTATTTTACATAGCTAAAATTGAACTGTACATACAATTTATATATCCTGCTTTCTTTTCTCAACACGAAATTATCTGTTTCTTTGAAAATTAATTCTTCATAAGTATTCTAACAGTGGAAGAAGAGTTCACCATATTAACTACTGTTATACTGTATTTACTACTGTTATACTGTATACTGTATTTAATCATTCCCCAAATTCTTGGTTCTATACATTGTTGTTAATTATTTGCAATTATATTGCAGTGGCAGCCACCCTCCTTGATCGCTGGGCAGAGGCGACGGCAGAGTGGGCTGGTGCCTGGGAAAAGACTGGTGAGGAAAACTTTGTGACGAGAACTGAGACGGCGGCCGGTGGAGTCCCCGTGATAACTTACCTCCTACTCTGCAGCTACCATCTTGCTCAGGCAGAAGGGAATCAATGAACCTGCCTTTTGTGCGCTCCGCACACAGCTTGTGTGCGTGTGAGCTGGCGGGCTAAGTGCAGACAGGCTGGAAAAAATAGAGGATCCCTGGCCGAAGGGGTCACAGAGCTGCATAGAGCCTTAAGGAGAGACTGGAGACGGAAGTGTTGGGGAAAGAATGGAAGGAGGAACCGGGGAGTCCCGACTCCCTCCCCATTCCCTGGTCTCCATTTTGGGCAGGCAGGGTGCGCCCCCAAAGAGGCAGAAGTGGGGCGCGCATGAACCAGACTGCCTGCGATTGCAACACGGTCCGCACAATTAGTGGATCCTTGGCCGAAGGGGTCACAGAACTGCCTAGGGACCCCTGAGGAAAGACTGGAGACAGAGGTGTTGGGGAAAGAACGGGAGGAGGAACCGGGGAGTCCCGACGCCTTCTCCTTTCCATAGCCTCCATTGTGCGGGAACAAGCCACACCCCCCAAGAGCCAATAGCTGAAAAGCACACAACAGACAGCCCCAAACCACCCAGTACAGGCGCGCACACTCGCGTGGAGTGGCCGGCCAGGGTTGGTGAGCATGTGTGTGGACCTGTGCCGGCTGGTGAGGGCTCGCGGGGGCGGGCAAGGCCTCCCGCAGGGTGGGTGCCGATGGGGCCTGCGAGGGAGTGTGCAGATCGGCGAGGGCAGGCGGAAACCGACCCGCGCGAGCCGCGAGTGCAGAGCAGTCCACAGAAATAGTGGGTCCTGGGCCGAAGGGGTCATAGAGCTGCCCAGAGTCCCTGGAGGAGAGACTGGAGACAGGATTAACCGGAGGGTCCTGGAGCTGACTTCCTTCCATTTCCATAGTCTCCATTTGGCGAGGGCAAGCGATGCCCCCAAAGAGCCAAAAGCGGGGAAAGGCACACAATAGAAGACCCTAAACTGACCAGTGCCCGGGCGCCCACCGGGCGCGGGTGCTAGACAAGTGCACGAGGGTGGGCAAATAAGCGCCCAGGCCGGCTGGGGATCCTGTGGGGCTGGGTACCCTGTCTGGCTGGGGAGCACGCTGAAGGAGCCGGTGGGAGAGTACAAAGCGATCCACAGAAATAGGGGATCCCTGGCTGAAGGGGTCACAGAGCTGCCCAAAGCAGGAGTCAGACACAGACAGTAGACTCCTGGAAGGCTGAAACAAACGACCTAAGGTCATATAGGGGTCAACAACTGACATCATCAGAGGCAGGCCCAGAAAGAAAACTAAAGAAAAAACAAACAAACAAATAATAAATAAAAAGACCTGCCTACTACCATAGAAGTTTAATCCACAAAGTCAGGAAATCTAGATGGATCAATTGAAGCAGAAGCATAAATAAATAAAAATAATAGACTCACAAAAATGGAAAGAAAAAGAAGTTCCCCCCCAAATGAGAAGAAAGGAGGAATCCCCACAGAGAGAGCTAAATGAAATAGAGCAAGGGAACTATCAGATATTGAATTCAAAACAATGGCTCTAAGGAAGCTCAATGAGCTCAGCCAGCTCAAAGATAACTATGAGAAACTGCAGAGAGACTACCAGGATATTACAGTAAACTATAGCAACCTGGAAAAGGACATAGAAACTATCAAGAAGACACAAGAGGATATGAAGAATACCATTTCTGAATTGAAGAACACAGTAGAAGGAATCCAAAGCAGGCTGGATGAAGCTGAGGATCGAATCAGTGAGATGGAGGATAAGGTAGAAAGAAGCTCCCGGAAAGAACAAGAAATGGAAAAAAGACTCAAAAAGAATGAAGAGGCATTTAGGGAAATGCAGGACAACCTGAAACGCAATAATATCTGCATAATAGGGATACCAGAAGGAGAAGAAGAGGAGCAACAGATAGAGAACCTCCTCGAAAACGTAATGATGGAAAATTTCCCCAATTTGAGGAGAGAAAATGTCTCATGGATCCAGGAGGCACAGAGAACCCCACTCAAGAGGGACCCAAGGAGGTCCACTCCAAGACACATCACCATTAAAACGGCAACTATCAAAGACAAAGAGAATCCTCAAGGCAGCAAGGGAGAACGAGAAAGTAACATACAAGGGGGCCCCGATACGCCCAGGAGCTGACTTCTCAACAGAAACATTACAAGCCAGAAGGGAATGGCAACAAATATTCCAAGTCATGAAAAGCAACGGCCTACAACCAAGGCTGCTCTACCCAGCAAGGCTCTCAATTAAAATAGGAGAAATAATAAGTTTCCCAGACAAAAGAAGGCTAAAAGAATACATCTCTACCAAACCAGCACTCCAAGATATGCTAAAGGGACTGGTTTAAGAAGATGAAGGAAAAGAGTGAGAAAGAGAAAAACACACGTACAAAGAGAAAAAATGAATAGGTTTCTATCAGTAATAACTCTCAATGTAAATGGACTAAATGCCCCAATCAAAAGACACAGGGTAGCTGAATGGATAAGAAAACATGACCCACACATATGCTGCCTACAAGAGACCCACCTCAGAGCAAAAGACCTACACAGATTGAAAGTAAAGGGATGGAAAAAAATATTCCAAGCAAATGGGCAAGAGAAGAAAGCAGGAGTTGCAATACTTATATGAACAAAATAGATTTCAAAACAAAGGCCATAAAAAGAGACCCAGAGGGACACTTTATAATACTTAAAGGAAGAATCTATCAAAAATACATAAACATTATAAACTTATATGCACCCAACAGAGGGGCTCCCAAGTATATAAGGAAAATCTTGGATGACTTCAAAAAAGATACACACAGCAACACACTGATAAGTAGGGGATTTCAACACCCCACTGACAAAAATGGACAGATCTTCCAAACAAAACATCAATAAGGATATTGTGGAGCTGAATGACACACTGAATCAAATAGACTTAACTGACATATATAGAACCTTACATCCCAAAGAAGCAAAATATACATTCTTTTCAAATGCTCATGGAAGTTTTGCAAAGATAGACCACATGATAGGACACAAAGCAAGCCTCAGCAATCAGGAAAACTGAAATAATGCCAAACTTTTTCTCGGACCACAAGGGCTTGAAACTGGAAATCAACCTCAAAGAGAAACTTCAAAAACTTGCAAACTCATGGAGACTGAACAGTAGACTATTAAACAACGAATGGGTCAATAATGAGATAAGAGAAGAAATCAAAAAATTTCTGGAAACAAATGGAAATGAACAGACAGCAGTCCAAAACCTATGGGACACAGCAAAGGCGGTCCTGAGAGGGAAGTTCATAGAAATACAGACCTACCTAAAAAAGACAGAAACATTTCAAATAAAAGACCTAACACTACAACTTCAAGAACTGGAGAAACAACAACAAATAAATCCCAGAGCAAGTAGAAGGAAGGAAATAGTCAAGATTAGAGCAGAACTGAATGACATAGAGATGAAAAGAACAATTCAAAGGATCAACCAATCCAGGAGCTGGTTCTTTGAGAAGATAAATAAAATTGACAAGCCTTTAAGCAGACTCATCAAGACAAAAAAGGGAGAGGACCCAAATTAATAATATCAGAAATGAAAGAGGAGAAATAACAACTGATACGACAGAAATACAAAGGACTGTCAGAAACTACTATGAACAATTATA
The DNA here is from genome assembly GCF_021234165.1 of Pteronotus mesoamericanus. Taxonomy (NCBI): domain Eukaryota; kingdom Metazoa; phylum Chordata; class Mammalia; order Chiroptera; family Mormoopidae; genus Pteronotus; species Pteronotus mesoamericanus. The sequence continues at coordinate 16,400,642 of NW_026555325.1, read as the reverse complement.
TGCCAAGAAATTTGAAAACCTGGATGAAATGGACAAATTTCTAGAGAAGTATAATCTTCCAACACTGAAGGAGGAAGGAACAGAAAGATTGAACAGACTGGTAACAGCTGGGGAAATTGAAGCCGTCATCAAGAAACTCCCAGCACACAAAAGCCCAGGGCTGGACGGTTTCACAGGAGAATTTTACAAAACATTTAAGGAAGAGATTACTCCTGTCCTTCTCAGACTATTCCAAAAAATCCAAGAGGAGGGAAGACTCCCAGACTCTTTCTATGAGGCCAGCATCACCCTGATGCCAAAACCAGATAAAGACCCTACAAAGAAAGAAAACTACAGGCCAATTTCACTGATGAACAGAGCCGCTAAAATCCTCAACAAAATATTGGCAAACCGCATCCAGCAATATGTTAAAAAGATTATCCACCACGATCAAGTGGGATTCATTCCAGGGATGCAGGGATGGTTCAGTATATGTAAATCAATAAACGTAATACATCACATAAATAAAAGAAAAGACAAAAACCACATGAGCATCTCGATAGATGCAGAAAAAGCATTCGATAAGGTACAGCACCCATCTATGATCAAAACACTCAGCAAAATGGCAATAAATGGGGCATTCCTCAATGTAATAAAGGCCATATAGGAAAAACCTACAGCAACATCATACTCAATGGGCAAAAACTGAAAGCTTTCCCACTAAGATCGGGACGACCACAAGGATGGCCTCTTTCACCGCTTCTATTCAAGATAGTATCGGAAGTCATAGCCACAGCGGTCAGACAAGAAAAAGAAATAAAAGGCTTCCAAAAAGGAAAGGAGGAAGTAAAGCTATCATTGTTTGCAGATGACATGATAGTATACATAGGAAACCCTGCATACTCTACCAAAAAACTCCTCAACCTAATAAGTGAATTTGGCAAAACAGCAGGATACAAAGTCAATATTCAGAAATCAAAGGCATTTTTGTACACCAGCAATGAAATAGAAGAAGAAGAAATCAGAAAAAAAAATCATTCGATATAGCAAGAAGAAAAATAAAGTACCTAGGAATAAATTTAACCAAAGAGGTAAAAGACCTGTACGCAGAAAACTATACAACATTGAAGAAAGAAATTAAGGAAGACACAAATAAATGGAAGCATATACCGTGCTCATGGATTGGAAGAATTAATATCATCAAAATGTCCATACTATCCAAAACAATTTATAGATTCAACGCAATCCCTATTAAGATACCAATGACGTATTTCACAGAAATAGAACAGACATTTCAAAAATTTATATGGAACCATAAACGACCCTGAATAGTTGCAGTAATTTTGAGAAAGAAAAACAAAGTAGGAGGGATCACAATACCGGACATCAAACTCTACTACAAAGCCACTATACTCAAAACAATCTGGTACTGGCACAAGAACAGACCCATAGACCAGTGGAACAGAAGAGAAAGTCCAGAAATAAGCCCAGATCTATATGGGCATCTAATATTTGACAAAGGGGGCAGAAGCATAAAATGGAGCAATAACAGCCTCTTCAACAAATGGTGTTGGGAGAGCTGGACGGCTAAATGCAAAAAATTGAAATTGGATCATCAGTTGACACCATACACACAAATAAACTCAAGATGGATAAAAGACTTAAATATAAGTCGCAACACCATCAAAGTCCTAAGAGGAGAACATTGGCAGGAAACTCTCAGATATCCCACGCAGCAATTTTTTCACTGATATGTCTCCTAAAGCAAGGGACATAAAGGAAAGAATAAACAAGTGGGACCTCATCAAAATAAGAAGCTTCTGCACGGCTAAAAAAAACATCAGCAAAATGAAAAGGGAGGCAACTCTATGGGAAAATATATTTGCTAATGATACATCAGATAGAGGTCTGATCTCTAAAATATATAAAGAACTCACTCGACTCTACTCCAAGAAGACAAATGATCCAATCAAAAAATGGGCAAAGGACCTGGGCAGACGCCTTTCCAAAGAAGAGATGCAGAGGGCCCAGAGACATTTGAGAGGATGCTCGGCATCACTAGCCATCAGAGAAATGCAGACCAAAACCACAATGAGGTATCATCTGACACCGGTCAGAATGGCCATCAGAAACAGATCTGCAAATAACAGGTGCTGGCGAGGCTGTGGAGTAAAGGGAACACTCGTACACTGCTGGTGGGAATGCACACTGGTGCAGCCATTGTGGAAAGCAGTGTGGAATTTCCTCAAAAAGCTGAAAATGGAATTGCCTTTTGATCCAGTGATTCCCCTGCTGGGACTATACCCTAAGAATCCCAAAACGCCAATTCAAAAGAACCTATGCACCCCAATGTTCATAGATGCACCATTTACAATAGCCAAGTGTTGGAAGCAACCTAAATGCCCATCAGTAGAGGATTGGATCAAAAAACTATGGTACATTTACACAATGGAATACTATGCACCAGAAAGAAAAAAAGAACTACTAAACTTCACGACAGCATGGATGGAACTAGAGAGCATTATGCTAAGCGAAATAAGCCAGGGGGCAAAAGACAAATACCATATGATCTCACCTATAAGCGGAACCTAACCAACAATACAAAGATGCAAGGAAAATAAGACCAGCAACACTGAAAGGAAAAGAAACCAACAGAGACAAGAGGGAAGTGGGGAGGCGGGGGAAAAGGAAGGGAAGGGGGAAAGTCAAGGAACATATAGCAAGCACTCATGGACAAAACCAAAGGGGGAGAGTTGAGGGAGGGTGGGAGGGAGGGAGGAGGCAAGGGAAAGTGGTGGGGGGAAGGCAGAGACAAACGTATTTGAAAAAATAAATAAATTTAAAAAATTATTTGCAATTATAAATTAAATATAGCATCCAGCATTCGGACTCCTGAGGATAGATTCCTAGAAATGGAAATAGTAGGGCAAAGGGTATAGTATTTTTAAGGTTCTAAGTGCGTGATGCCAAATGGTGTTCCAGAAACTGTGTACCAACTGGTCCTCCCACTAGCAGAGAATCATCAAAACATCCCACCCCACTTCTAAGAGCACACACTCGCCACTCCAGGGCTTAATCTTTGCCAGCTGTTTCATCCCTCGTATAGCTCTTGCATTTCTTTTAGTCTACTCACCAGATCTAAGCTCTGAAGTTTAAATCCATAAACCGCTCCTCGTTTACTGCTGTTCATATAGTTCCCTAGGGCCAAGATGATCTGCAAAGACAGAGAGCAAGCCAAGAGAAGCCCGTCAGCACAACTCCCGGCAGAGAAATGCGGCAGGCCAGTCAGCTCTTCCATACACATACACATACACATACACATACACATACACATACACATACACATACACATACACATGGAAAACGTCACTTGCCTCCAGAATTTTCTTGAGTTTTTGAGATGACTTTATAGAGACAGATGCTGCTATAATTGAGTGCAGTTGCTAGATTCCAGTCAAAGGAGGGCAGGGGAGAAAAAAAGAAAAAGATGTTACAAATGGGCAGCTAATTGGAAGCTAAAAATTAACACAGAAGAAAGCAGGCCTGCATTTAGACCTTAAAGCCTTAATGCTGAGATTCTATTTTTCCTAAACATAAATTCAAGTTGTCTTAGGTGACCATGTAATTACATGCAAGCTTCTCTCTAAAAATAAGAAGTAACATCAAAACTTGCTTATCAGAAAACCTACAAGCAATGAGACTCACTCAACAGCATCTTCTAGCAGAACTCAATTCCCTGCCCTTTACCTCTAGCCATGTAATACAGTTTATACTTTTGAATCAATGGGGCTGTCCAAGAATGAAAACAAAACAGCTAAGGAATATAACCACCCCCCAGAAGCTCTCAGGATATATTTTGAACAGACGTACTATTATAATTTATTAACAAAAGTCTATTTAGAAATAGAACTGGGAAAGAACTTTTTATGATGTTTATGATATTCCTAAGTCTCTACCAGATTAACACAAAGGAACAAGAGGCGGTTGGCTATTACTTCTATGCCACTACTATGTGCTGTAACAAACTTCCAAGGAACCAGATGCCTACGATACATTTAATGCTTCCAATGAAAGCCAAAAACTTGTTCACTAAAGGCACGGGCTCGTTTTTGGAAATGAAAGTCACATTTTCAGTCTTGCCAGCCCAACCAGAGATCTCGTATCTGCAGGAGGGGACTGAAAATTTGAGGGAATCATTTTCCCTTGTCCTCTGTACTGACGTGCACTTTAAAATCCAGAGGACCCCTGCAGACACAGAAAAGGGCGTTCTCTAGGGAGAATGGCAACAGGCAAAATGGAAAGTCACCCTTTTCAGATTTACTCGGCATACACAGTAGGAAAAGGATGGCTGAAGTAAAAATGGAATCTGGAAAGCTCTAGGAAGTAGTCTTTAGAGCCCATGACACTAAGTACAATTCTGAGAGAGACTGAAACAAGCAAAAACGATTCTATGTCTCGTGGGACCTCCTCCCCTGCCAGTCGGTCCACTCACAGGAGTCAGCATCTGAATGCTTTCAGCAAAGTTCCCGATGAAGGCCATGATGGTCATCTTCTGCAGGAGCCTCTCGATTTTACTGAACTGCATCATGAACCGGTCTTCATCTGACAAGTTCTCCACAGGCTTCCTTTCTCGCTCATAGAGCCGGAGCACTTTCACCTCATTCTCAGTTGGCAAGAACCTCATTAAACATTCTACAAAGTCTACGGGCAGTGTCTTCAAGTCAAATCTGAGGACAGATGTGGACCTGTCAGTGTTAGGCAGAAAACCCCCAGCCCTTTCAGCCATACCCCCATCCGGTTCAGCTCATAAGACACCAAGTCAGTTCTTCACAGCTGGATGGTGAGGACGCTCCAGTGGTACTGGCCGCTGACTATGCATCAAGCACCCTCATTGGTCCTTCCTGAAAACTGGGACCTTATCACATCACCATACCAGTTTCTAAGCTGTTAGCATAGCTCTAAACCTCTAGAACTCAGCAGTGAATGACAGCAGGAAGAGACAGAGGGAGGCTGAAGCATCTGATGGTTAAGTCATTCAAGGACATGGTTTTTAGGAATGCTATATACTGCTAATTATGAGATTAATATTACATACACAATTACAGGATATAGGGTGAACTTTGTAAAATATTTCAATTAAACCAATAACCTGGTATATATTTTCTTCTTTAGGAAAAAAAATGCATCCAAATGCCTGTGCCATATGGATATTTTGGCTTAATTGTATACATCTCTTGGAGGAATACCGGGTTTGTGTGGATGTATACTCAGTTTGAACAAAGAAAGTATCTGCTACAATCTCTACTATCCAGACAATCTTTGTGTAGAAAAATAATATAATAATATTTAATCATCATGACAAATAAGGTATATAAAAATTAAAAACCAAAATGCATATCAGGTTTCAACATCAGAAATTAGAACAGACTGTAGGATGCATGAGACTATTAGATTATGATGCTGGCTGAGGATATAAAATTGGAGCAAATGCTTTCTCAGGGCCATTTACTGCTGTAAGAATCCCTGATCAAAACTGATGAAATGCCAATTTACAATGACTTAGTTCCTAAAACATCTAATAACATCCTTGTCATATTTGAAAGTGACCATGACCATAAGAATAGAAATATTCTTCTAATAGAAAAGTAAATAAAACCAGTGCCTTCCCTGCCATGCAAGGATAAAAACAAAACAAAATAAAACAAACAAAAAAACACTGAACTTTGTTTAAAATGTCCTGGCAGCACTAGAAGCAACAGCAATCACATTACTATTGTTATAAATTAAAATATGCATCTGTATTGTAAGTACATCTGACATCAAACTTTGTCATCCATCAATGCCATCAAATTTGTATTCAACAAGTCTGACTAAAATTCAGATAGTCCAGAGGAAACTGACATTTACTTCCTTTTTTTAGCATCTGCAATACTCCACTCAACTTTCCTTTTATGTAAGCTTTGCTGTAGATCTACATAAGAGAACAGATCAAGCTAATAAATATCACAATTCCATTGTTATTCTTCTAAAACTATTATAATTACTCATTCTAATATGGCACTCCCAAGAGTAATTTCTGGTCTACCTCTTTTAGGTTAACATTTTATTAAACTCTAAAGTTGCATATATGTACCAAAAAGATTCTCTGATGTGTGGATATCAAGAATTGCCCAATCTTTTATCTTAGATCTGGCTTCACTACTGAACTATTTCTGTCATCTACCGATGCATAAGTTTCTTGTTTTGATCCTAAGTGTACTAAAATATTGTTTTCCAGAATGCTTTGAACTTACACATGAATAGCTTTACAGATCTCATCAGCGGTCTTGCCAGCTTTCCTTAAGGTTATGGCGAGGTTTTTGGCCCTATTTGCTTCCAGTAACGTCACTTTGTTGGATCCCTTCTGTGTTATCTTCTGTTTGCTTGAAGAAAGGTCAATGGCAGGGCCTTGGGCTTTTGTCTTAAAAATTTCCTCAAATTCATCCACATTCAAATCCTGGGGTAGAGCGGACAAATGGATTATACTTAAAAATTAAGTCAGGAAGCCCCCACTTAGACAGTTTCTTAATTGACAAAGAACTTACTTTTTCTTTTCAATACTTGTCTTTGGCCATGGCTAGCTCTATCTTCCTATTTGTGTTTAAGTGTGACTTATGCCACATATACAGACATGAATGTCTAAAGTAGACAACGGATCCCAACCAGCCCATTCAAATGCCTTTCAATAATTCGTTTGCAGGGAAGGCCACCACAGACTAAAACTATCCATCAAACCAGCTAGTGAGTATAATTTTTAAGTTCTTATTCACTAATAATTTAATAAAGAGTTTTATGCTCTTTTATAAGTTAATGGCAGATACTGTGTCAGATATATATATATATGAGGTCTGTCCAGAAAAACTGCAGCCATTAATAACATAATGAGAACAGTCTGCACAATGTCAATCTAATCTGGCAGCCAAGGAGAGTGGACTGGAACACACATGTGTGAACAATGGCAACTTCACTGTACTAGTCAGTGGGGACGGTAAACGTCATTGAGCAAGCATGTGTACAGTGTAGCTGTCACATTCAAAGTCACTGAATGAGTACAGCAATAAATCTGCATCAAATTTCATGTTAAGCTTGAACATTCCTCTGTGGAAAGTATTAGGATGGTTCAGAAGGCAGCAGTTATGGACCACTGGTGACTGGCAGCTTCATCACGACAATGTGCCTACTCGTGTGTCATAACTTATGCAGAATTTTTTGGCAAGACATCAAATCACCCAGGTGACTCAGGTCCCTACAGCCCAGATTTGGCGCCCTACAACTTCTAGCTTTTCCCATAACTCAAACCACCTTTGAAAAGGAAGAAATTTCAGACCCTGCACGAGATTCAGGAAAATACGACAGGGCAGCTGATGGCGATGAGGAGAACCATGTGAGGTCCCAAGGTGCCTACTTTGAAGCAGACTGAGGTGTCTTTGTCCTATGTACAATGTTTCTTGTATCTTATATCTTCTTCAATAAATGCCTCTATTTTTCATATGACATGGCTGCATACCTTCTGGACAGACTAAATGTGTGTGTGTGTGTGTTTGTGTGTGTGTGTAGTGGCATATACTGATGATTCTCAAAAGTATTTCGTTTTAACATAATTTTTTAAACAGAATTTAGAATCACCTTACAAAGTACTGTCCAATTTTATTCTCTGATATTATATATCTTTTTTTTCTTTACATCAAAGCACTTAAAATACTAGCACTTTAATCAACTGAAATTTCAAGAATAACAGCACACCCATTTTGGCTTTGTTGCATAGAGAAGGCCCCGTGTGTCTAACCAACCAGAAAGATACCTCCAGTATCCGCTCGTCGTCAATTTCATTGAAGACTGTGCCATTGATCTGATTTGGCTTCAGGGCAACCCAGTTAAAAACTGGCATTCTGAATTTTGTCTTGATTGGCTTCTTAATTTTCACAGCTACAGCAGTCAGAGAGAAGGAAATTAAGATTCCATCAAGACCTCCTGACCCTTAAGAATAATCAGACAACAGTCCCTGCAGATGACACTTTGACACTGGAGGAAGGAGGCAAGAGGCACCCAAGTGTTTTAAAACATCACACATGGCTCTGGCCAGAGCAATCGGAGGTCTTCATTTGATTGACTGATACAACATTGTGTAAAAGTTATCTAAGAGCCAGGGGCAGATTTTTTTTTTTTAATGCATCAGCTGTTTGCTGTATTACAGTAACAATGTTAGGACAATGCTTAGGACAAATAAAGAACTAGAGAACAAAAATTATTATTAATATTACTAGAGAGCAGAGAGGGCAAATACTCTGTGTGACTCAGTTTGATATTGATGAGCATTAAGTCCAGTTTTGACATACTAAATTCTTGGTTCTAGAACACATATCTCCAAACAAATCTTAAAAGATGATTGAAGATTGCAAACGGTGGCTCTCTAAACCACCAGGAATGTAACATCAAGAATGGTGACTCTCAGCCAAAGCAATACATTCCCGGGGATGACTTCGATGATGGGGATTATACTGGCTCCTGAGTTATTTCAAACAGACAAAGGGCCATGCATGGCCCCACACAGAAAATGTTTAAGACAGAAGGGGACTTGGAAATCAGGATTTGTATTGCTTTTTGAGAATGGCCACAGTCCCTTCTGTTTCCTCAGAGGTCAACTGTGTGTGACTAGAAGGCGTGGATGAACTCACTAAAAATACTGAAAACTTCTTAATAGAGAGGGAAGGCTCTATCTCTGAGGGGTCAAGGGGTCCGTGCCAACTCCTCTTACTTCGGGGAAATGAGCAAAAGAAGGCAATTCATTAAAAATTCCATTAACTAATTTGCATTAGTTTGATGGAATTGCATATCATAAAGAAGTCTTCCCAAACCATTTAAAGTTATATATATTCTGCTTCTTAAATCTGTCCTGGGATGCCCACCATGCTGTTTGGGAGCTTTGCCGTTGCCATGATTAGCAAGGGAAGAAGAGGAACTTCACTGCAGAACAACAACAACAAAAACACAAAACACAAAACACACCTGGGCTTTTACCTGGCTGCCTGCCTCGGTGGGAGGTAACTGGAAGGGGGAGGCAGGCAGCTCCTCTCATTCCTCCAGAGTTGCAAAGGCCATACAGTAAACAGCAGGAATGTCCTCTGATAAACCGACACAAAAGCATGCAGCAACACAGAAACACAGCTCTGTCAAACCAGGCCTTTCCACTACCAAAGGTGACACCTTAGTTTCTGCTACCCAACAGTGTTGGATTCCTTGCTGGACTGCCTTTTTGCCTATGCTGCCCAGGAAAACCCATGTCCTTCAGGAGAGGGAGGATCAGACCTTCCTCTCAGAGGCGGGGACCGCAGTGATTTTGAGGGGGAAGAGCAGGGATCAGAGGAAGGGGCTGCGCAGGGATGTTTTCACAATCCGAGGTGAAAAGCCAGTGATATTTGGTTCCACCAGTCGTCCACAGGCACTGCAGGCCTCGGGACACTCACTGAAAGTCATTTTTTTTGCAGCCACCCTACCTTTTTTAGCAAGATTAGGAATAAGCCTGAAATCAGAACACAGGAAAAAGAGTTCTTTTCAGGAAGGTTGTCCTGACTTTGGGGAACGGATGATGGTGGGGGAGGGGAAAGGCAGTCAGGGGAGGACCTTTAGCCTGAACACCGTATATCAAGGTCACCCAAGGTGACTGTGCAGGTGACCTTGATATACGGTGTTCAGGCTAAAGGAGGCCAGTGGGAGGGAAGTGGAAAAGCGGCACCCAGTAGCTTTTCCTTGTTCTGTGGAGCTTTCTTTTTTCTCTCAGAATAAATCCAAAATCCTTCTAGAGCTGAGGCCTTAGATCCAACTGTGAAAATTAAACAGAAAGGGAAGAAAAAAAACAGTCCTTTTCTTGGGAGGGAAGGGATGTGGTACATGACAGAGGATGTCTGTTTAAAGGGCCATAATCTCTTCTACAGGTTCAACTAAGAAGTGCGGGCAAACCTGGAATAACAGTCAGCCAACACCAAGACTTCCCGCAGACACAAAGCCAAAATGCAATGGGTCAATGTAAGATGGAGTGGAAGATGCCAAGGCACAGTGTGACCAACAGGAGCACAAGGCAAATACTCAACACACTCAGTGAGGAGCAACCTACAGAAAAGCTTGATTGGCCCATCTTTTGTGGAAGCAGAAAGAACAAAGGAAATACAAAAAAAAATTAGATATGGTTAGAGTCAAGTGGCTCAGCAGGTGACACACTCTTCATATGGAATTTCATGCTTCTCGGACACATTTCCCGAGGCAGCGCAGAGTCAAAAATTCATTTCCCTTCAGGCCTTCCTTGAAGACTCATTTGTTTTCTTTTAAAAAATAATCCTTTTTAGAAGAGGGGAAAAAATGGTTTCATTATAGTGGTCCCAAACAGCCATATTCAACTGTGCTAAGTCTTCCTTATGATATGAACAATTTTTTAATGAAAAATAATCAGCCAGGGTTCACATTCTCAGTATGAAGTTCCAAAGCACATTCTGCCATAGAGGCAGCAAAGGTGCAGGCTGCCCAGCGGTCTCTTGCAGATGAACTAACGAGGAAATGGGAGCCATGTCGATCTAGCACAGATCTGAGGAAGTAAACCATACACTTCAAATGCACATTTCACGCCACTATTTCCTCTATAAATGCAAAGAAAACTCAAGTAAATTAAGGGACCTCTTCCTGGTCCCCGGCTTGGCCACCAAGAACACACTTGCTCATTGGCTGGGAAGATACCCTTTTGCCTATAGATCCAGGGACCTAGTCAGGTCACAGGTTTCTAGCCCTCCTGGAGCCCTTGGCATATCATCTCAGCTTTGTCTCTGGCTCTGCTGGGACATCTTTATTCTGTCTGGCATTTGCTTCCAGAGAAAGAGAGAAAGACAGCTACTGAAAGCGCTGGTAAAACATCCTACCACATGGGCTAGAACCGCTAAGCATTAACGGCCAAATTAAAGATAAGTCATGAAAAGAGATTAAAGGTCTTATAGAAATGGTCTGATGTCAAGCTACCAAACACTCATAAGGGGTCTTATAATTCTTATATCATGTAAAACAGAACATCCTATAATTGTTTAAAGGTCACTTACAGCGCTGAAGAGGAGTTTCTTTAGTTCCACTTACATTCTCTAAATTGCATAGAACACAAAGGGGACAAGTTTCAATCGTACCGACTCTAAAGGGGGCAGTGGGTAGATGGCCTGCGGAACAGAGTTCCACACCACAAAACTGAGGGAAGCAATGGGGCCAACAAATTTTTAAAAGTAAGTAGGCAAAAAAATAAATAAATAAAAAATAACCAGAGAGGGCAAGGCTCCTTCAGAGGGACCCTGGACCTACACATCAGAGCCTGGTGGCTCTTTCACTCTGCCAGGGCCGGTCTGAGTTCCGCGTTAGAGCTCAGGGAACGCGCGTGGGGGCCGCAGCACATGTGAGGTTTCGCCAGGGAGGAAGGAAGCAGGACCACAGGAGAGACACCATGGCAGCCATCTCTCGCGGTGCGCAGCTCAGGGGCCAGGCCGGGCCAGTGAGCCCCGTGCACAGGACAGTGACAGGTTTTCACACTCGGTCACTTGAAAACAGTCTGTTGATGGGACAAATTCCTGGGGCTGCTTAAGAGGTTTGTTTGTTTGTTTACACTCCAAAGGCCAACTGTTCCACGATGACATGCTTTCAATTCTTGTCCTTCAGAAGCAATAAAGGTTCTAGAAGAAAGCGGTAGATGGGAGACCCTGAAAGGTTAAAACAAGTCACTGGTTTACTGCAAACGTTGCTTTAAACAGGCACCTTGTTTGTGACTTTGACGGTTTTACAGAAGTTGGGGTGGAAGTAAACACCACAGATTTGATGTGAGACAAGTTTGCCGTGGGTGGCTTTTTGGTGTCCAGAGGGTTACAGTCGCCAGGATGAATCAGCCCTAGAGACCGGCCGGGGAAGCTGGCAGGATGGAGACCCTGCAGGATGGAGACTCAGAAATCCTTTACAGCTCAGGCTGTCTGGGCAAAAGGCTCCGAGAGCCACTGCGGCCTTGGAAATGGGGACCGGTGGAGGGGTAGCTCTTCAGCAGAAATAAGAGACCTCACAAGGACTGCAGTGGATGAGGAAGCAGAATTGCCCGATGTCACCCGGATAGCATGGCATAGCTCAGAGCGGCCCAAAAGCCAGGAAAACATTCTATGGCCTAGAAAATGGCTTGCAGTATTTTAGAGAAGAGTAAACTTTAATTTTGGTGAGTCAAAAATAAGAACTTACATTTCAAGGCATTAGTGCAACTGTCTTCCTCTTGCTCACACCCACCCTGTTTTATTTCAGGTGAGGTAAGGGTGCTGCATTTTGTCCTGGTTAGCAGGAAGACGATGTGTATAATTTGGAAGCATTTCAAGGCATGGAGATACTGCTGTTGGCAACGTTTTGCCTTGAAGCTTAATTGTACTGTAGTGAATTCTGATGTCCTCAAAAGCTCAAATGCTCAGAAGAAATGTCTGGAAGCCTACATGTGGCAATTACACAAAAGGGCACTTTCCCCCTTTTTAGGTGACATTGCAAATACCTTCAAGGTATAAAGAGACACAAGCACCGGAAGCACTTTGTGTTCGAGCTTTGACCACTACAGATGTCCAGAACTGTTTGCTGAACCTGTGAAAATGCACTGATCCCTAAGAAGGAACTTGTCTCTCTTCCCTTCTCTAGAAGGTGCTAAGACAGTGTGAGATCAGAACCTCCTGCTGGGGAGAGAGGGAAAAATCTATTCAGAGAAAAATGCCTCCTGTGCACCACAATTTTCCTGTATATTAGCAGGATTGTTCTTATATGAAGAGGAGATACATGTAACTTTAAGAGACTTGGACTTTGAAAGAATGGCTTTAACCCTCCAGAGTTAAAACAAACAAGTATTTCTTATGCAAATACCTGGGTCTTAATTCTGTGCTCTTACCTGCTAATCCTGAGTTGAAAACCACTGTGGGTGAAGACGTCCCAGGCAGCGGAGGTGCAGAAGGAGGAAGCGGGGGTGGTAAAGGAGGAGCGGGCGCAGTCTCGGCTGCAGGACCCGGCAGAGGTGGAGGCAGGGGAGGGGGTGGAGGCGGCGGGGGAGGGGGAGGGGGTGGAGGCGGGGGTGGCATCGGTGGTGTTACTGGACCATTTTGCACTGGCAAAAGAAAAGAAACAAATTGACTTTGAAAATAGGAGCATGGTTTTTCCTGCAACATGTCAGGTGCACATGGAGTATCAGAAAACAAACCCTGCAAAGGAAAAAGGAGTTTTTCAAAGACTATAAAATTTGTCAATGAGGAATATCCTGCAACATATGTGAAATGAAGACTCACGACCTCAGTCTCAAAATGAAAAAGTTCTTAAAATTAGTAAGTAAAAGAACATGCCAACAAAAGCGAAGGATATAAATGACAGTGGGTTAAAACTAACTAAATAAATACAAATACCCCCATACCACCTCAGTTCTCGTGCCAAGGCTTCTTACCTGCTTCGGGTGAGTCTGATGACGGAGGTAGTGGTGGGGGAGGCGGGGGCAAGGGTCCTGAGCAGGCGGCCCCTGTTATTGGTCCCACAAAGTTACCCACTGCCACTTCTGACCCGGAAGACAATGTGCCAGAAGCCACAACTGGCAGTATGGCGATGTCCCCATCCCCTTTCTTCTGAATTTTAATGGTCCCTTGTTTCTCCAGTTCATGAATCTTTTTTTCCAGGGTAGACTGTCTTTGAATAGCTTCTTCTTTTTCTTTGACCATTTTCCTTAACGTGTGAACCTGGGTGTTTGCATCTTTGTAGATTTCCTGCAAAAGAGTCCATGGTCAAGAGTCTGTCTTCGCATGACATGCATGCCTCTTACCATCAGATTGGCGAAACAAGGATACAGAAAATAACCACACACACAGAATAGGAAAAGTATACTCATACACAGGAATTCTATGGAACTCAGCCAGAACCTATAAAGTCCCATTCATTACCATTTGTTCACTGGTAATGCATGTAATATATGTTAGCAATTCTTATTGTTAATGTGGTTCTTCCCAATAATAAATGCGGCTAACTCGATTTTCCCTGCAGGTGGAAAGAAACAAGGCAGAGATGACTCAAAAATGGTTTTATAGCCGGCTTTGAGCTGCCCTGGGGATATTCTGGTGCTGTAGAGTGTTTTCCTTTCAGTTATTTTAAAATTCATTTTAACTCCTAGACACATATCAGCTAACAGTAGACAAAAGGGCCCTAAATCAGACTTGGATAGAAGTCAGAGTGGGATTAAAAATCTGCAAAGCACGGGATAATCTAGCGGTGAGTAGCCAGGGGCTGACTGTCCCTGAACGGACCTCTCTGGCCTTCACAATGTCCCCTTGACCAAGCTCCGGACAGCGATTGTTGTAACATTCTCCCTTTGGTAATGCAGCTAACAACACAGGCCGAAGCTTCCCTCCACGAAGTGCTTATTTCTGTCTAGGTTTTTAGCAGAAAACAAAGAAGTTACAATTTTCAATTCAAAGGCCGTCCTTGTTCCTTTTATAAGGGGCTCACGGAGGTTCCAGTGAGAGTTTTTATGGAACTTACTTGCTGGGCCTCGGACATGGGATCTCTCACCACAAACCTCCAGCAGGCAGGGAAACATTCTTCACACCCTGTCCATTATTAATAATCTGAGATTCTGAACTTGAATTGAGTCCATATGCTACAGCTTTGCCTCGATGGCGTGCCAGAAAATAAATTTCCTAGAGTTAACTGTAGGACATGTCAGAATATCAAGCAACACACACAGACATGATAACCATCGCATAAAATGTGCCATTTCATTAACGGTGGTGTAAAGGCAAGCCATTTGCCTGAAAGCCTTCCAGGCATTTTAGTGGTTTTATGTTCTGTACAATTCTAAACACACGGACGGACTCCATAAATACCTGATGCATAAGGTAAAACAATGCTAATGCCAAAAAAAATAGCTGTGATTATCTGATAATAAAATGGATTGGTTTTGCTTTGCCTTTTTTCTTTCCTTGCCTTTTTTTTTTGTTTCCTTGTTTCCTTCCTTCCTTCCTTCCTTCCTTCCTTCCTTCCTTCCTTCCTTCCTTCCTTCCTTCCTTCCTTCCTTCCTCCCTTCTTTTGGTGAATGCCATTAGGTCTCGCCTGTGTTGTGCTTTCACCATTTCCATGGCAACCACCAAAATCGGGTTTCAAGTAGAAGCAAAGCAAACAAAGAAATGTAAGGTCTATCAAAAATACATAAGTGGCATGAATTAAATCCATGCTGTGTTTTTATTTCCATCCAAATGGGAGATCCACATAATCAACTCCGACTTGTCCAGATGGGAAAATATTGTTGCTCCCCAAACCTGTGATAAGAACATACGGAACCCCAACCCTTTGATTGCACGCACATGTGTACACAGACCATAACAATGTGTACTTTTCTTTGGAGTATCACCTCTGAAACAGTTCCAATCACCACGCTACATCAACGCGTCCCTCTGACATGAGCGCACTACTAGAGCGCACTACTGGGGCCGGAGCGTACTGTCCGCAACGGCCATCTGGGCTGGCTGTCACCCTCACACTTACTCGAACAACATCCAGCTCCTTGTTCCTCTGCATGAGCTGCTTTTCCAGTTCCACGATCTTCGACATGGCTTCATTCTCTGTGTCTTGCAGTTTTTCAGACAACTGTAAAGTTTTCAAAGGGAAGCTGCGTCACAACACAGGATCATTCTGATCAGGTTCTCGGTTCTCAGAAAGCAGGGCTCGAAGGCCATAAGGGGCCCATCAGAGCTCTGCATGTGTTCCGCAAGTTGCTCTCTGGAAACATTAATATTTATAATATGGTTCTGGATACATGTTTGTTTCTAAAGTGAATTAATTTTTATGAGATCCTTAATAAAACCCATACATCTCTTCCTTAGTGTTTCCACATAAACAGTGTGCCTCTCTCCATTTCAGCTGGGGCTGGAGAACAACAGGTAAGGGAGGAGGAGGTCCACCTCTCCTCCCCTAAGAAAGAGCCATTAGGCAAAATTCCTTGAAAACTGCTGTTCCAGAAAACTTAGCTCTGTTATCATAGGTAACCAGTGGGAAAAATACTACTGCTTGCTTTGACCCAAACTACCCAAATAATAAAAGTCACGTTGCGGGGGCAGTTCAAATGAACAGGTGGCCTGCTACAAAGTGGGGGACGCGAGTGTAGTCATGCGATGCTGGCCGAGGCTTCAAGAGGAGGCAGGGTGAGCCATGTGTTAAACAGTTACTTTTCACATAAGGCTCTGGAACTGAGCAGCCTCTGAATTCTTACATCCCACGGAAAATGATCACAGGTAAAGAAAATCAGGGAGGCAAGGTGAGGGAAGGAGAGAGATTGGCCTTGATTGGACTCAGATTAATATAATACAAATCTTCTAAGGGAAGAAACACCAGGCCTGTGAATGCTCTTCCCAAGCAGGTGCCACCCAGGTGTAGCCCTCACGGTAGCATTTCAAAGGGAGGAGTTTTGGCCACTTGGCTCAACCGTGAGCCATGGAGACGGCCACCGGCAGAGTGAGGGAAAAAGGTGAAGAATGGTAAATGCATGGAATGCTAGTAACTAAGGAAATGTGGAGGGAAATAAATGTTCAAAGGGGAAAATAATATCCCTCCAAAAGGAGACAATTCATTTCACAATCAAGGGCATGTCACTCAGGATCCATGGAAAGACTCTGGTCCTCACAATGCTTGGGTTTCTAAGCAGTACCGTTTTTTTCCGTTCATTCTTGCAATATTAAATATTAGTGGAATGGATGGATACATGAATAACCTCAAAAGGTCTCTGGACTCATATTCAACTGGGTCTGTGGCAAGGACACCCCCTCAAAGGAAAACAAGCCCCTTGCCTGACACAGAGCTAACACGATATTCAGAGGACTCTCTGCTTCAAAGAGGAGGACATATGGGAAAGCTTGCTAATTCCTTTGAAAGCGCTTCTCATTGAAATGAATGTATTTAGAAACTTGAGAAGCCACCAGGCTGGAATGTGAAGACAGGCATCACAAAGCCACTAGATCTTCCGTACATGGGTTTATGTGGACACATCTGGTAGAAGATCTCTCATTTAGGGCCAGGTTAAAAAAAAAAAAGATGTCTCATTCAGGAGATACCTATTTGCCTCGGGCCAAATTCACTTAACTGAGTTGCACTTCCCCCTAGGTAATGCCAATCATTTAACTCTCCCGCGCCACTAACAAAGCTGGCTGGGAAACGTGGGCTCGCCAGACACTGGGCAGGTGAGCTAAGGCAAGGCGATGGGTTCCATTTAGTCTGAAGTAACACACTAGCCTTCTTCACAAGAACCCATCATGGCTTCTGCTAGCTCTCTATCCCAAGTTCCAGCTCATCCCCATATTCCGGGTCCTTTCATTTATTGCCACGAAATTATTCTGCTTTGCAGCCAGTTGAAACACAAGCAGTTTTTCCCTCTCTTGAGAAGTAGTTACATGAGAGATGTTTTCTTCCAGCTCTTCCACCCTTTCCAAGGCTGCATTCTTGGTTTCAGCATCCTCCAGCAGCGCTCCCACGTCGAACACGTTGTCCAGGTAAGCCTGAATCTGTACCTGCAGCTTGTCACTCTCCGTGTGTTTCAGCTTCTAAAAATCAAAGTGCCAGAGAAGGTGGTGTTAGCTTATCTGTGAAAACATCAATAGGACATGATTATGCAACAGCCTACATATTTTCTTTGTTCCAAATAGTCTCGCCTTTTACAAGGCAGGGTTCGATATACGTCATCTTCCTTAAGAGAATTACAGAGTAACCACCTAAGAGGGTACCATCAGATTATTTTCTGGAGAACACCCTCTCCCAAATATACCCACGTTTCCTCCCTAATCCTTCCTGTGCATATAGTCTCCAAGTGGATATATTCCAATCTAAAACATTTTGATATAAGTGAAATCAGGAAAACAGAAAAATTAAAAGCAGCTTTGAAAGGGAACAACAGTCACAGGGGACAAAAACTTGAGGGGCATCTGTGTATGAGAAGAGGTGGGAGTGGGTAGTCTCTTGCCTGGGTAGTGATGGTAGCTCTAGATGAGGGAAGGCTTGACGGGAGGTGGGGGAGGCACTGACCCTGTCTATGAGCCTTGGGCCTTATTTCAGTACAAATGCTAGAACCCACCCTCCACAACTCCCTGAGACACTGCCCAACATGAGGAACTCAGGGTTCCCCAAAGCACAGATCAGGAAGCTTTCCCCCATTGTCTGCATTCAGGGCCAGGCATTCCAAAAGGAAGTCAACTAACTCTTAGGTGAAATTAGAGGTCAAATAAATCAGTGAGTCTTCTTTAGAAGTAACCTAAGTCATGGCTTTCCCTGGGGAGCAGATAAGTAGCTAGAGTAATAACCGGCACATGCACGATGCCGATAAATCCTTACTGAACAAGCCAATGGCTCCTTAACAAGGCTGGGTTCATTTTGTTTTTGTTTTAATCTTTACCTGAGGACATTTTTTTTTATTGCTTTTTTTTGTAGGGGGAAGAGAAAGAGAGAGAAACATTGATTGGTTGCCTCCTGTATGCACCCGGGATGGGAACAAACCTATAACCCGGGCACATGCCCTGACCAAGAATCAAACTCACAACCTTTTGGTTTACGGGGTGACGTTCCAACCAACTGAGCCACACCAGCCAGGGCAACAAGGCTGGTTTTTGTAAACTAATAATGTATTTATATATTATGTGCTTATAATATTATTCTTCCAACCACTTCTACTTATCAGGGTCCAGAACCAACAGACTAGGAAGTTAAAGAAACAGAGAGTTTTGAAAAAGTCTTAAATATTTAAGGGGAACTCTACATAAATTCTCAGGAAAACAGATTTTCTCCTAGGTCTAACCTACGACTGAGCTTGTTCTGAAGACAGCACACACCATTTTAGTTTGAGAGTCAGAAATGAAAAGGATTTCTGAATAAGGACACAGTCTAGAAAAGAAAATGGAAAAGTTTAGCAGATTTCTCACAGGACTCACAATGAACAGCAGGTTCTAGTATGTTATTACCTGGCATTGTAACCTGGAGCCAGAAGTGAGCTCTGCACACCCATCACAAAACCGAACCCAGAACATTAGGGAGCTAGACGCTGAAATTCTGTTCAAATGCTATTATTCTCAGAGCATGTAGGGAAGGAGGACAGACAAACCTTGATCTCAAAGCAGTAAAGTGTCTTTCAGTACAATATCCTGTCAAAGACATTAGCGAGCCTTTAAATGGGAAGACAATTCAAACAACTCTTTAATGGAAATCTATCATGCCTCTCCCCAAGTAGTCTTTAGACAATGTAAGGCCAGTCTATTCAAGAGCAACCTGGCTGATCTCAGAAGGAAGGCCATAAGCTCCAGAGTAACCAATTCTGTGATTCTACCTTGCAATAAACTGAGGGCACAGATGTGTGAGTCCCTGGCTTCACCCCTAAGGAAGATGGGCAGCTGAACTTGATATGTTCAAGGAAAGTACTTCTGTCTTCTTGAAAACTAGAAACAGCCTTGAAATTGAGCTCAACAGTTCTTGCCCTATCATCACTAGTGATCTTCCAAGTTCAAAGGGGCCATTCTTATGTAGAATGGAAAACCTAACTGCCGAAAAGTGAGAGGAGAAGGGTACATCCTGCGCACACAGAGCTACTTGAGTCCATTTATGGCTTTCACATCAAACCCCCCCCACCCCCCCACCCCCCCACCCACCCCCCGTCTCTGAGCTGAAGAACATCAGGGAGCTGGCTGAGCACTTCTGCAAGGGAGCAAGAGAAAAAGAAACTTTAACCCCCTTTCCCCAAGATCCAAAAGTAGAGCTTCTAAAGCCACAAACATTTTAAGCAGAATTTAACAACTATTCAAGGAAGTCTCTAGTGTTCCTCTCCTCATTTTTTTTTTTTAAGCTTTAAGCAATTATTCATAAGTCTACAGCAGTCTGAGTTTGACTTTCCCTGCCCAATCAGGTTCCCCAGAGTAACCAAGAATGTGAATTGCCCAACAGCCAAAATGAAGGGTGCATTGAGACTTGACCCAGACAAAGCTCAAATGCAGAGGAAAGCTGCAGCAAGGCTGCATGAGGTTATCTGGCTCTGGTACTAAAAGACTGCCGGCAGCAGAGAGCCTGAGGTCCCGGGAGGTCTGCAGGCACCCAGCTCCTCTGGCAGACTGTGTCACTCGGATTGACTCCCTTTAACTAGCAGTATGCTGAGTTGATGGCGTAGAGCTTTAAGTGTTCCTTATCGCATGGAAGCGTATCTTTGACGGTAGGCAATAAATCCAGTCTTATGTTAGAGCTACAGCTTTCAATTATACTTACATCCAAGTATTCATCCAGGCCTAATTTGGTAAATTCATATTGAAGGTGAACTCTGAAATTCATATCTTCTACTGAATGGACTACAATATTAATAAACTGCATAGAGGCCACCTGAAATGAAATTACCAACAGGTTAGATGAGCTCCAAACTTGTTTTCTCAGTTTAATCATAATACATGCTTTCAATCGCACAAATCTAAGCTCATTTACCAATATCCTTTTTCTTCATTTCATGGGGTCTTTACAAATATTTATATATATATATATATATTCAAAAGTCATACAGATACCATAATTAGATGCCACTTCACATCCACTAGGATGGCTAGAACCAAAAAGAAAGATAATAAATGATGACAAGGATGTAGAAAAGTTCAAACCCTCATCCATTGCTGGTGAGGAGAGAGAATAGTGCAGCCACTGAGAAAAGTTTCACAGTTCCTCACAATGACCCAGCAGTCTCATTCTTAGGTATATATACCCAAGAGAAATGGAAATATACATCCACATAAAAACTTGTACACTAATGTTCATCGTACCATTATTCATAATAACCAAAATGTGGGAGGAAAAGAACATCTATCAACTAATGGATTAAAAAAATGGGATATATCCATGCCATGGAATATTATGCAACAATAAAAAGGAATGAAGTACTGATATGTGCTACAACATGGATGAACTTGAACACATGATAAGTGAAAAAAGTCCCAAAAGATGACATATATTAGTCTATATATATGAAATATCCAGAAAAGGCAAATCTACAGAGGCAGAAAGTAGGTTAGTAGTTGCCTAGAACTGGGCATGGGAGAAAATGGGGAGTGACTGCTCATGGGTATGAGGATCCTTTTGGGGTCAACAAAATTTTCTAAATTAGACTTCAATGTTGACTGCACAGCCCTACAAATACACTAAAAATATGTTGTCTCATACAATTTAGATGAGTAAACTGGATAGTATGTTAACTGTAAAGCCATTTATGTATGTTAATGTTAAAGCCATTAAAAGTCTTATAGGTATACAGAATAAACTCTATAAGTTATTACAGATACATTGTAGAAAATATAAAATTACAAAGAAAAACATTCAAGTCTCCTATAATCATAGGTGATTTGATTATAGTCACTTCTAAAATCTCACTGTGACCCCACCATACCAACAGGGTCATTTCAGGATCTCTCACCCATCTTTCCATTTTATTATTATTATTATTATTATTTTCTTTTTATTGATTGACTTTAGAGAGAGAGAAGAAGGGAACGAGAAACACCAACTTGCTGTTGTGCTTCTAGATGCACTTGTGGGCTGCTCCTTGTACGTGCCCTGACTGGAGAGGGAGCGCGTGGCCTTGGTGTATCGGGACAACACTCTAACCAGCTGAGCTACCCAGCTGGGCCTGGCTTTCCATTTTAAATAATCAATTTGTTTCCATTCCATAAAAGCCATGGATTTACTGCTTTCTACACACAATTACATCACTGGCCCTGAGACTGGCCACAGAGAAAACCAGACCCTAGTTTGGTAAAAACAACACGGAGTTCAACAGATCTATTTTGCTTTTAATAGTGATAGTCAATTTATTTATGGTGAAAATAGCTCACTAATGCTTTTTCTCTACAGTTAAACAGAGCCTCCTGCAAGGAGGTAAAATGACTGTGGGACCTAGAGTCACATTTACTCTGAAAATCAACTTACTCTCCCACAATCCCCATTTCTCCTTTATCTTTTTAAAATTATTTGTATCACATTAGATTCTTCTTTGAGCATGTTATACATTGGCTGTTCTTGGAAGACGGGTCGATCCTCTAGGTGACAAGGAGGTGCTATGGCAATTTACTAAAAAATTACTGCAGGTGCTATGGTTTAATAAGCCAAAGAAGATTTGAACAGTTTTTTGTTTTCTTTTGTCCACCAAAAAATACATTAAAAGGTTTTGTGCATGTTAGAGGAATTTATATTTTATAAGGAATAAGTTGTTTGGGAGGTTATGCGCCTTAATTGCAGCTATGAAAAGCCTCATTTTCTGGAGAAAAAATATGGTAGGATTTTGGCATATTTCCACTTCTCTTCTGAAAGCAGGTCTAAATGATCTGTTGAGTTTTACGATATGCCTAAGAGGTAACTATTTGCTTGGTGACACATAAATCAAGCACACAGTACCTGTATGCCAGCAGCCTCTAAATAATGTTCATGTATATATGTTTATACACACACACACACACACACACACACACACACACAATGCCTGTATATATGAATAAGTGTATTCATAGCAAATATGCTCTTGTTTGTAAACAGTACAGGTATTTTGAAGGACCTTTAATTATAATTTTAACACAAACTCAAGTGGCAGAGAGACCCTGTACATATGATAAATGAGGGAGGTGGCCACGTGTAACACAATAGGGAATGGTGTAGACTGTGACGAACTGGAAATTTTATCTTCAGACTAAAGGAATAGGGGCTACGTGGCTCCAGCAGCTGATATCCTGAAAGGACAGGTACCTATGGTGTTATCAAAAAGTTTTAGCTTAAGAAAATCAGAAATCCATACTTCTATGCACAATTTCCAAGTTCTGTCATGGAAGGGCATCCATCACTGGCAGACTAACTCACAAGCCCGAAGTTGGCTTCAGCCTGGGAGCCTCCCGTTTACAACCCCAGCTTAAGGGAACAAGTTCCCCTGCGAGGCCAAGAAAAGGAACTAGTCAAGTGAGCCAGGGCCTAACTTCTTCTCCTATTTATCACCAGTACAGACAGACATAAAGACACACACACACACACACACACACACACACACACACACACACACACAAATCCTAATAGCAAGACTTAAAAAGTCAGGGTAAACTATTCCTTGTTTCGCATTCATTTTTTACCTTTTAAAAAGCATACATACATAGGCTTCATGGAACAGAAAATCTTTTCTATAAAAGATTTCATCTCTCTCTGAATTTTGGAAAGGGCTAAAGGCCACAATGCATATGAAATTTGAGGACCCAGAAAAAAATGTTTAACTTAAAGGGTTAGAAATCTGCAAAGCTATATTTCATATTTTACAGTCCCTGAAGCAATTCAAATGAAAACCCTGCCTGGCACCCTAAGCCCAGGTTTTCGAAGCCTGGACAGCGTGAGACCTGACTGGGATGGCTGTCCCAGGCAGCAGCAACCTGGGAGAGTAAGCCCGGGGCGGGGGGGGCCTCTCGGGTGCAGAAGACCTGTGCATCTCCCTGGTCAGGTCAGAGAACACCTGCCAACCTGCATGCACTCCAGAGTAATCTATCTCAGGAAATTCTCTGTAGGAGATTCCACCTTCGGTGCAGGATTAGGCTGAGGTATATGAAATCAGAAGTGCTCGAACTCCTTGTGCTGTTCGTTTGGGAAGATGATAGTCCTGCTGCTGAGCCCCATGTGGTTGTATGAGATTTACACTGTAAAAGGATCTACAGGGTAAGTATGCCTTTCACAGAATTACTAGAGCAGGAAAGAGATCAAGAGGGGAAAAAAAACTACTATATATTAACATGGGGGATGTATACAGTCAATTCCGCAAAAGAAAGCACTTCAGTCATTGTGAATATTGTCTGGAGAAGGCTCCTGGCTGGATTGTGTAAAAGGCAAAATGGTCAAGATTCTGGTTTCCTGCCTTAAGGATTCTTATGCAGCACCTCCAGCAGCTAAAGTGGGCAACTGCAGGCACATGCACCACACGTTAACTCCTTTTCCCTAAGTGCATGGCCTCGCCCCTTATCTGCTGCAAATAATCAGTATTTGCGGCCTGTGGTACCGTGCATATAGAATGAATAAAACAGGAAATAAATGACATAAAGGGAAAAATACAGATTAAGAGAGACAGTCTACATTGGATCTATAACATATTATGCTCGATTTTCTGTCCTTTGTAACATATGTATGTATAATAAATATATCAATAGGTTTAGGAAAAAGTGATGAAATTGAGGTTGTTTTATTAAATGTGGTACTAAAATAGCTCACCATAAAATCTATGTTATTGTCTTCATTCCTGAAATGTTCCATCAACTTCTCAAAGCGCTGTTTTTCTCCACAAACCTGAAACACACATTTTCATTGTGCATGTGAAATTCCAAACATAAGCATTCCAAAATTAGATGCAGAAATTTCAGCATTAATAATCATTTCCAGAGTATCTATTTTCTTCCCTCTCACACACTATTTACTTTTCTTCCAAGCTAGTTAACTTGGCAAATAGCAACATGAGCCAGGACCCAAACTGACCCTTGGTTTCCTTTGCATGTTCTCTTGATATTTTGAAATCCGTATCAAATGTGTTCTTCTTTCGTGGGTTATATTTGCATGTCCCACCAACTTTATTAACCTGCATTCAGAATCCCGGAATGTTGCTTATGGTTTAAAAAAAATCACCAGAGCTTTTCTTTTCACAGAAGTACTTTTTAACTTTTTTATAGAAGTACAGAAGACATGCTAAAAGATCTTACCAATTTTGTATTTACATTCCTTGAAAAGCAGGTTAAAATTTTCTTATAAACTAATTAAGTAATTTTAGTGCAAAGCTACAACATAGAAACTTAGGGAGCTATATTAACTCATTCAAGGTGAGTATAGAAACCTGCGGTGACTCATGAAAGATCACTCCAGAGGCCAGAAGCGCATGCAATTCAGCTCGAATTAATGTTTTTGCTGAACAGAAGAAATAAGACATTAAATCCTGTGAATTCCAGGTCTCCAAAGTGTTTGCTTATATACGGAATTAAACAAACTGAGTTCAAAACACAAAGTCAAAGAAAGATTTATATCAAATAACTCTCTGGAGACTCAGTCCCCAAATCCAAGGATAAACTTTTAATTCTGTCGGTGTCCTTGGCTACCTTCATTAGAGTGAAGTCCTTCACCCACTGGTTTATTTATTCCACCTTCAGAAAATATTCACCCGACTGTCCATGGGCTACATGCCGTGTCACAGTAAGACACAACCTGTAGTCTTAACATTTTACAAATTTAATCCAGGTTGCACATGCTTAACTAAATTTTCTGATTCCATCCGTGATCTTAGGGATATTCAGGCAATCCTAAAGAATTCTCCTAAAATGATATTTCATAAAGCTATAATGCAGCCATTCAGTTCCATTATATTAAATTCCATGTGAATATACATATACATATACATATACATATATATGAATGAAGAAAAAGTCCCAGAGGGCAGAAATTTTGTCTGTTTTGTTCACTACTTTATCCTGAGCATCTAGAACAATGCTTTAGCACATTGTATGTTCTCAATATTTGTTGAATTACACTGCACAGAAAATAAGCATATAATTATGTTAAAATACAATTAACAAAAGGGTGAATGACTTCTTACTCTCCCCCCTGTTTTGGAGTGACACAGGACCACCAGACCACTGCAGCCAGGCAGCAGGAGGAAGTCTTTAGTGGGAGTTCCTGTGCCTAAACAGAGAACATTAAGGGGGAGAGCCTTTCGGCTCCCAGGGCCTTCTACTCTTAGAGCAACTTAATTTTCTCAGCGGATTCAGACCATAGTTTACCTGTATTCTGATGACAATTATCTGTTTATATATACCTGCCTTAACAAAAAATAATTACAGAAGACAGAAGAATTAGAACATGGGCTCAGACTAGAGGAAGGGGAGGAGGCTCCAAAAGGGAGAGTTTAAAATAAAGTCTTTAAAAACACACATGTCCAAGCCCACCCCAGAAAGCCTGATTCAGCAGACCCAGTGGGGCTGGGGTGACCTGGGCATGTACAATCTGATCCTCTGCAAAGGCTGAGAACTGGAGATTTAAAGGGATAACATATTCTGTCCCTATCCCCTCTAGAGAATGTGCGGTTAAGTTCCTGGAAACAAAAGGTTTGTTGAAGCAGGAGAGGCAGTGCAAGAGCAGCTCCCTAGACCACGACTTCAGCCAAATCTTGTGCCCAAAGTCACAAGTGTCCTTAGCCTGTAACAAGGGCCCAGTGAGCAAAAACTGCCCAGGCTTGGTATAGAAAAGGTTAGACTTACAACCTGAATTTTCTTTAAGAGAAATCTCAACATAAGAACTTGCTCCCCAGGATAACAGTTTGTTTCAGTCTGTTCTGGGAGGGTGGTAGTGACAAGAGAAAGGAGTAGAGATGGTCTTGGATCTGGCTGCCTGCTCTCCTGGGAAACAGGCTGTCTTTAATGTCTTGTTTGAGTGGCTATGCGCTCACTGAACCAGACCAGGCAATGGCCGTCAATGAACACTAACACTGACTACAAGTCCTTCAGATTGAAAGGCGAAGCCCTTTAAATTCAGGGATGTCAGAAATCCAGAAAGCACCTAGGTAATCTGATACCCTCAATTTATGAATGAGACTGACACCCAGACATATCAAATACCTCCAACTGGATGACAGTTCACGCCGAGGCTAGGCCCAGGTCCCCAACTGCAAGCCTGATGTTCCTTCTCCCGCACAGCCCATAACGTTCAGATAAGTATATCCCATGTGAGACAACAGTTAAAGCATACCAGAATTATCTGAGATGCCAACAGAGATGAAAAACATTATTACTAGAAGCCACAGTCATTACATCACGCATATAGTTGACATCCACATGCCAGAAGCTTCCATGGAACTTCTAAAAACAGCAGATGGCTGGGGTCTAAATCAAGGCATACTGACTGAGAACCTCCACAGACAGAACCAAGAATCTGTTCTTTTAAAAAGTACAGACCAGC
This sequence comes from Pteronotus mesoamericanus, assembly GCF_021234165.1. Classification (NCBI taxonomy): domain Eukaryota; kingdom Metazoa; phylum Chordata; class Mammalia; order Chiroptera; family Mormoopidae; genus Pteronotus; species Pteronotus mesoamericanus. The sequence goes on along the minus strand of NW_026555325.1, from coordinate 16,373,609 downwards.
ATTTGGGAAACAGTGGCTTATACAGTACTAGACTAGCTCAGTGATTTAAACTGGTGTGACCCAAGAATTTTTGAAATAGGCAATACCTATTTAGTCAGGGGCACTGGCCTCTTTTACCTTAGGTTGTCAAATAAAAAGAATGACAACAGACAATACAACAATAGCCATCCTGTGTGAATGAATCAATATTATACCTATTTTTTTGTTGTTGTATCAGCAAAAAATGTACCTTTGGGTGTGCTGTAGAATTCTGTAATTTATGTATGCCTTCAGATGAAAAAGGTTAAAAATTGCAGGCCTAGCCGATTAAACCCTCAGCCCTTTTTTTTTTTTTTTTATCAATCCTCACCCAAGGATATGTTTATTGATTTTAGAGAGAGAGAAGGGAAGAGGGAAAGAGAGAGAAACGTCAATTGGATTGGTTGCCTTCCATACACACTAACCAGGGATGGAACCCTCAGCCTAGGTATGTGCCCTGACCAGAAATCAAACCTGTGACCTTTTGGTGTGCGGGACGATACTCCAACCAACTGAGCCACCCAGCCAGGGCCCTCAGCCTTTTTGACTACCAACTGTTAAGTTGAGAGCTGGGTCATTAACTCTCCAATTCATTCAAGCTCAAATTTAATAACTCAAATGAAGAAACGTACTTACTATAACTGGGTATCATAGGCAAGTAGCAGGAATTAGCCCACTGACCCTGCATTGCTACAGTGATGAATAAGCTAATTCCCAAATAATCATGAATTGTGTCCAGGGCATTAGAGAAACAGAAGTTATATGGCTAAGGAAAGCACATGCGGGCAGCAATGAAACAAACTATTGGTAGCCTGTGAATAAAAAGAGATGGCGTCAAATCCAGAACAAACAGTATTACATTAATTTCATGCCAGGCAAAGATCCCCAAAATCATTGTACCAGTCTGGTGTACTGGCAGGACTGAAATATATATTATTGAAGAGTCTTAAATATATATACATATTTCTTTAGAAATTGTTCATTCTGTCAACAAATCTACGCTGAGAACATGTGTTATGAAACAGAAATACCTTTAATCTTCACCAAAAAATAGACGTAAATATCTTCCAATTTCCAGCTGTTATATACTTGGTGAAAAAAACCCAAACGCACAAAACAACATTTTGCCACCATAGATGCCAGCTTCAGGAAACTGTGGAAGAAGAATCTGCCTGACCTCTCTGCTTACTCGCTGTAGGAGCTAGAAGGGCCCCTCCTTCAGCTCCATCAAGCCCATCCCATAAAGGTTTAGACAGACTGCTCGCTGCTCTGCTGCCAATCTCCACTAATGGATTCAGGGTGGTATTTCGGACACTGTTCCATAGGAACAGCATGGACCCCAAGAGGCTCCTCCATTCCTGCTGAAGGAAAGGAAGCACGCACACTCGATTCACATTTGTTTCTCTATCACTTAAGCAATCTTTAAACAAGTGTATACTAAATCCCACAGGAAGTGGGAAGATATGTTTGGGAAAGGCTGGGACGTCATGTCCACATGAAAGGAAAGTCATAGCTCACAGGGCTCACAGAGCTCACATCTGGACCACTCCCACGCACTGGGTTCACACAGGACCATCAAGGCTGAAAGTGCTGCTTCTTTCCTTTGAAACTGGCCTTATTTTAGAAACTTGGTGAGGATGAAAGGAATGAGTACCGGTTCTCAGTTATTGTCAGAATCGAGACACTGGGAATGTTCTTTATCGCAATGGGTGAAAGAGCCAGAGTATGTATCTGCACATCTATTTTTTTCATGTTATACTCTGCTGCATATTAACTTTCAACAAAGGCCAGACAATATATGATCTGAAAGCTTTCAGGTAAAAAAACAAACCAATTATTGCACTATGGCAACTAAAATCTATTTTTTCTTGAGTTTTATATTCACTGGTATTTCCCAATCCTCCGTTAGCTTTACAACAGATTTCCTATATTGATACCAAAGAGCCACTGGAATAGATGGGGCAGGCAGTGAATTTAAGAGACACGGTGCAGAACGGCTGAGAGCAGCAGCCTGAAGACGAGCCCTTCTGTGTACTGGGCCACTCCGTCAGGAATGCGGCTTCCACTCCCCGGGCCAGGGCTACCGGAAATTAAGTAAACCAGCAGAAAAATAAAAGTATATGCTCTGGAAAAGCAGGTACTCTACTTTAAACCTATGTTTACTACTATAAACTTAAGAGGCATCTTTATTTATAAATCATTATAGATCACACTCATGTGAATAAGTTCACCGACCCTGATTAACACTGCCTAGCGTGAGGACGCTCAGGCCGGGATCCTGGCGCGACATCAGTCAGCCAACACAGCCGCCCATCCCCCCTCCCCGTGGGGTCCTAATACGGCTGGGCCTCTTTGCCCTGCAAGCTCTAACACTGATGGGGGAGAGGGGTGGTAAGGGCAGAAATGGGACTATGTGGAGTATTAAACGGGACCATAAAACCTAAGTTATAAGTCACAGCTCTGCCATTGCCCCACCGTGATCCCGAGTAACTCATGGAAGCTGCCTGGACTTCGGTTTCACATCCATTAATTTGAGAGCCTGACACTATATCCTTGGTTGTCATGGCCTGTTCTAGGAAGCCATGCAGAGGAACGCTTTGGAAGCTCCAAGAATGGGGGCTTGGCAGGGAGAGAAGAAGCCCAAAGAAAGGTTCTTGGGACTTCTATACTCATTTATCCAGCTCTGCCTGATTATATGAGTTTCCTAGCGAGATTTCTCTTGGAAAAAGAAAGGTTCATTGAAGGTTTCCATTGCTAATAAAAGTTTGAAAAAATTCTCTCACTTTATATCTTGAAGCTCTAAAATTGTAATCTAGGCCTGGCAGTATAACACGATATTCCCCAACTGACAGGCCTGGAAACTCTACACAAACCAAGTTTAAAGAGATGTGCTTGGCAACACAGGCCCTAAGCACCAAAGGCAAGGGCCAAAGCGATAACTCACAGCCTCTGGCTCGCTGGTGCCGCTGGTGCCGGGGAAGCAGATAAACCCTGCCCCGTCCAGATAAAATGGGCCACGCCCAGGACAAAACAAGATACATTTTCACTTCAAGCAGGACCAGAGCAAAAGCACAGCTTCAGCCAAAAAAACAGCTCAACTCTGTTCTCTAACATCTGTGAAGGACATTTCTGAACGCTGTCCCAAACCGTTTAAGTAAGTCTGGGGCCCCGGATGCCAAAGGGATGGTCATTTAAAGCACCTCTAAAGGTAGGCAGCGGTTAGGGGATGACTTCCCTAAAGGCTAAAAGTAGAGAAACGATGGTTTTACAAAAGCCTTATAATAAAAAGCACTATCTTGCTAGCTAGATATTGAAATGAACAACAGACTGCTGGCCTTCAGCCACTTCCCTGTCCCCCTTCAAGGTCAATGACTGTCTTTGGCTTCCCCCAGCAACAGGTCCCAGGACACCACACAATGTCTGCAGCCAGCATGAGGCTAGACTCTTAGGAGGTGGCTATAAAATATGCTTCTGGGTTAGTTATATAAAAATTAAAAGGCCCCTTGCTTAAGTGTTTCCTCCTTGCCCTGTTGCCTGGCGCCTGCCTCAATACTTTCTTTTTCTCTTCTCACAATAGGCCCCTGTGATCCGCAGGGCTCCCTGCAGGAAGGCGCCGTTTTAGAGGCGCAGTCTATTATGACTGATTAGACTGCCCTTCTCAGGGGCTGCCCGGGAATAAAAGTTCTGTTTTCTTTTCAGGGTTGCACGAAATAAACAGTTATTTCATAGTGAGTCCTAGGTGAAGAGCATCTTTTACCTTCTCCTGAGAGCACCAGCAGTCTGAGGGCTCCTGGCGCCATGATAGCTCGCCCAAGACCGCTCTGCTGTGGTGTTCTGTAGTTGTCAGGGGCCTATTATCTTCCTCCCTGGGGTGACTAGCTGTTTCATGGTCTGAAACCAAATGGCTCCCATGAGAGAAGCAGATCACTCCAACCTGCTGCTGGCTCTGCTGTCTCCTTAGGATTTGAAGGTGGAAATGTTCATCAAATGGAAGCATTCTACAACTGAATGCGCTTAACTCACTCCACTGAAATAAAAGCTAATGAAAGCTAAACAACTGTATGTTTTCTACAATCTACAATTCAGCCCTCCTTCCTCATAAATTAATAAAATATTTATAGCGATCTTGGACTGGTTATCTGATTATGAGCCAGAGGTTTCATCCACATAATGCTAAACACCCTTTTGAAAATACCAGTCACTTTTCCAGATGCTTCCAAATATCCAGATGTTTGGCACCAGGCGCATAAAACATCCAGATGACTGTTTTACTTTCTGTGCACATATTTTCCTGTACTGAATAAGGAATCCTGATGTAGAAGCAAAAGGCTATGAAATCCCCAAAAGATGACTTGTTGACATACCACGCCTTAAATGAGAAATGCATTTTTATAAATCCCTTAAAAAAAAGAAAGATGACCTTCATTAAATTCTAGAGAATACAGCTCCACAATACAATTCTTCATAAATGACATCCTTCAGAAATATCCCTAATATGTGATTTTAATCTCTTTGGCTTCAAGGCAAGACTCGCCTCTCTTGGTCATCAGGAAGGACACATACAGATTCTTTCAGGCTTCTCTTCCTACAGGAAAGCCAAAGTACCTTCTAGTCCTTCAGTGGAGACAGGTATTTAAACAGCTACCAGAGAACTAAATAACACAGGCCTTCAGCCACCTCTGGGACAACTTACAGTCAGATCCTTCAAACTTAGAAGGCATAACACTCTCCTATATTTAATTCATCTCTCCTCATGGCTTCACCTTTTGAACAAATCCAATATGGTCAAGCAAGGCAAGAGGCGGAACACAATGACACACACGTTTATAGTGGCCATCGCATGTTCACTAAACCATAGCAATAGTACATGGTAGGAGATGTTTACAACCTGTGCCATTTTTACCAACGAACTTGGGACCTGCTCAGAGGACAGATGTCAACCCATGCTCGCCTCATCCTGAATCACAACAAAATTAAACAAAGATATGTTATGAATTCAGAGCCCTTGAAGACAAGGACTCTGTGAGATCATTTCACAAAACAGGAAAATGCCTGAGGTTTGTCCACCGTTCTCTCTTCTCAGTTCACATCTCCTCCCCTCTCTCCTGTGCTCTGCTCAAATTCTGGATCTTAATCATGGGGGCCTTGTTCGTAGCTATCTATAACCACTTCCACCCAGCCCAAGATGAGAGCAGGCAATGAATCTGGGTAGCAGCTCTTAAAGTGAGGTCTGTGAACACCGTGGGCCCCTGAGGTCATTGTACAGAACCTGTGAGGTCAAAACTGTTTTTATAATAATACTTAGATGTTTCCGGCCTTCTTCACCAACTTAACGCTTACACTGGTGGAGTGAAAACAATGATGTGCAAGTGAAGTTGCTGGTGCCTTAGCACAGATCAAGGCAGCGACACCAAATTATACCAGTAAATCACTGTATTCATCACAGCCATGCGTTCACAGTTAAAAAAAGAAACAGAAAAAAGAAAAGCCACTTTCCCTCAAGAATACCTTTGATGATGTAATAAAAATTCAGGGGCATTTGACCCTTGAATACATATCTTTTTCATATTCTTTGATGAAATGGGAAGCCTACATAAAGCACTTTTGCAGCACATTAATACATGCTGTCGTGAGGACAAGCACTTCTGTGATTATTCTAATTGCAAGATGAACTAGCCACCTTTTCACACCTATTTAAAAGAATGATTGGCAAACTATAGTTATTCAGACATCAAGGCCTGTCCAGAAAGAATCCAGCCATTTACTATGAAAAATAGAAACATTTATTGAAGAAGATACAAGATACAAGAAACACTGTACAGAGGTGTACAGTGACACCTCTGTCCCCTTCAGGATAGGTGCCTTGGGGTCTCACATAGTTCTTCCAGTAACCATCAGCTGCCCCATTGTATTTTCCTGAATCTTATTGACAGTCTGAAATCTCTTCCCTTTCAAAGGTGATTTCAGTTTTGGGAAAAGCCAGAAGCCACAAGGCACCAAATCTGGGCTACAGGGGGGCCAAGTCACCTGAGTGATTTGATGTTTCACCAAAAAAACTGCATGAGCTGTGATGCATGAGCAGGCGCATTGTTGTGATGAAGCTGCCAATCACCAGTTACCTACAGCTGTGGCCTTCTGAATCATCCCAGAGGAGGAATGTTCACACTTAATGCAGAATCTGATGGAGATCCATTGTTCTACTTGCTCAGTCATTTTGAATGTGACTGCCACACAGTACACATGCTCACTCAACAGCATCTATCACCTCCACTGACTAGTACAGTGAAGGCATCATTATTCACGCATGCACATTCCAGTCCACTCTCCTTGGCTGCCAGGTTACATCAATGTCACACAAACCATTCTTGTTATATTCACAATGGCTGGACCTTTTCTGGACAGACCTTTATATATATTTGGCAGTTATTTTCTTAAAAAAATTAAGTGAACATTTTAAGGATAACTATTGGCAACATTTGTTTTCCAAAAAACAAACCATATTTGTTTTCAATAAAAATTGAGCTTTCAGGCAAAAATGAGAACTTCAAAAAACTTGTATCCACTGTGAGCTTGAGAGAGCTTGGCTATATTTAACAGATCATTCTGGTGAGATTGGTGGTAATAATGAATGTGATTTTTAAAAATATTGTATTATAAAATGTATCAATATTTAGGATATCTGGATAATTTGCTGAATCAACATTTTTCAAGTGATCACTGCATGTTATAACTATATGCATTCATTCAATATGCAAGATAGGCAAATAAATATTAATGTTACAGAATACAGCCCTAGCCAGGTGGCTCAGTTGGCAGAAAACAAAAAGTTCACTAATGTGGTTTCAGATTCCACTTTGCAACTAACCTTTAAGAAAGTATTACCTGTCCTGCATTTGTATAGTGTAATATCAACAAAGAACATCCACTATTACCTGAAAATGCTGTTAAAATACTTCCTTTCCATCTATGTACTGGTGATGAGCTGGGCTTTCTTCAATTACTTCAACCAAAGCAACACAAGTGACTGAATGCAGAAGGAGATATGAGAATGTAGCTATTTTCTGTTAAGCTAGACTTTGAAAGATGTATAAAAATATAGCATAACGCCATTGTTATAGACCAAATTGTGTCTTCACAAATTCACATTTTAAGCCCATTTAGAAATAGGGCTTTTAGGAAGTAAGTAAGGCTAAATGAGGTCATAAGGGTTGGGTTCTTACCCAATGAGATTGGTGGCCTTTTAAGAAGAGAAAGAGACCCCTGAAACCTACATACTTTAATTAACCAATGTCACCCCTATAAAGTCAATAAAAGAAGAAAAAGAACAGAAAAAAAGGATCTCTCTCTACACACACATGCAGAGGAAGGCCATCTGGGCCCTCAGTGAGAGAAGGCAGCCATCTGAAAGCCAGGAAGAGAACCCAACCATCAGCCTCCATAACTGAGAACATAAATTTCTTTTGCTTAAGCTACCTAGGACATGGTCCTTTTTTATGGCAGCCCAAGATGACTAAGGCACTATTCTCACTGATTTTTTATTTTTAGTTTCAGAAAACAGATGATTTTTATAGAAAGAGTTAACAGTAACATGCAATGAGTTCATTATGTTATTGTTAACAAAATAAGTTTATCAAAATTGTGCTTTAATTTCTAATATGGTAAATACCAATACATAACCTGCATAAACAAAACCTTTGATGGGGGGGGGTCCCCCAGTAACTTTCAAGAGTGTAAAAAGGGCTCTTGAGGCCAAAGGTTTGGAACTACCAGCTTAGAGAACCGCCTCTTTATTTTACAACGATGAAAAATTCTTAAAACCCAAAACTTGAAAAACAAATAAATGGATCTCCACTAGTAAAATTTCTTGCAAGATTTTTGAGGAGTCAAGCATACCATATAAAGACCAACTACATCTGCCATCACAAGGAAGAAGTCACACCGTGCAGAGAGAGACCAGGTTTCCCTACAGGGAAAGAAGCCCTCTAACGATGTACAGGGTAGGAAAAAAAAGACCTCCCTTTCCGGTGTGATGTTCCACAAGGTCAGGAACAAACCCTGGCATTTACTAGCTTGCAGAGCAGCAGTCCTTAACTGCTCTCTGGCTGTCTCTGGGGATGTGCCCACCTCTGTCACAGAGAAGCTCATATAAGGCTAGACATTCTTTTCTTAAAGCTAAGTGAATGTTCGACTCCAAGCAAAAATGTGAGAGAAATACAGAAACAGTTCTCTCCCATGTGGTCTACAGGATATGTGCTTCTCAAAATTCAGGAAGAATCAGACTCAGTGAATTCACCCAAGTAAACAGACATACCCTGGAATGCCTAACACACTTTAGTACCGAACAACCAAAAATGAATACACAAACAACACAAAGATAATTATCTTTTACCAAAGGACTAAACACACCCTTGATACCTACCACATAGAATACACTGTCTCTTAGTTTTACACCTATTCCTGGAAAATACTTCAAAATGGAGAAATCACTGTTGTTCTTAGTGGTGTACCAGTAAATCTGGGGCACCACATGTGCTGCTCGTACACTCCCCAGTGGGAAACGGGCCCTCGCTTTCCATGGCCCAAACCAAACTGCTAAAACAAAGCAGAGCTATAGCTCATGTTACCACGATGGGCCGTTTCCATTCTCCAGTGACTCAGGGCTGCGGGGAGACAGTTCGGTTGGAGAGCTCAATGGTACGATGAAGGGCGACCAACAGAGATTGCTGGACCATGACTGGGAACTGCAGAGCCATTTTCTTCTCCTGTGTGTTCCTATCAATTTTTGTGAATGAAAACTAAGTATGACTATATATCCTTGGGCAGATTGAGAAACAGAATGAGAGAGCTGGGCTGGAGCCACAGGTGCCACTGTGGTGAGGCGCACGAAGAACAGCGTTGAACTGCAGCGAGCAGACCAGGGTCGGGGGTACGAGTCTGATGGAGGAGCCAGGAAATGACCAACCTAAATGATGACTCAATAACTCTGTCTTTCAAACACTGCTCAAGCGAAGGACACTTTCACAGGAAGGCCCTCACTAGTAGCAGGTCCCAACGTTGTGCCCAGCACTTTCTGGCTGTGTAAGCAGCAAGCTCCTTTGGCACATTGCAGATTTTTTAAATGAGACATGGGTTTAGAGACTGATACAGCCATTTCCCGGTGGTTATAAAATGGAACTAGGATCTGAAGTCACTATGTAGTCTAAATCCCAGTGATCTATTGTTATTTTAAACTTGCTACTATCCTACCAACTGGCCTTGGACATGTTATTTTTGTACTTGTTGGTTAATTTTTGTATCTATCATTTTATTATAGAGGTACCTGGTTTTTATATTTTCAGTCAAAGGAGTACTTAACTCTTTTCAGATGTAACTATTTGAATACATATGCCTGATACAGGGCATGCACACAGACATGTGTAAACAGGATTTTATACAGCAACATAAAACTATAGACTTAGAAGGGATATAGAGACGATTTGACTAGCTCGCCACCTAAAGCAGGAAGTTGCACCACAAGATAACAGACCCCCCCCCGATATCCTCTCATCCTGTTGACCCACCTCTGTGCTCTGTGCTGGTCTCTTCTGAGCATCCTTCTAGCCCGTCTAGCCTGGCCTCCTTACTCTTCTTCTAGACTGGCATCCTGAGAGTTCACCTTCTTAGTTAAAATCCATACACGCACTCACTAATCACCTCTGTTTAAGCCTGTTCTCTCATTCAGGTCTTCAGAACTAAGAATCTGACACTGAACACTTTACTGTCACTATAAAAATGTGAATTTAATAAAAAACAAAGCTTATTTTCTTCAACCGAGAAAATTCCCATATTTTCTCATCATCATCATGGTTGTGCTTTCTTTCTAATTAATGTACACTATTTGAGTAGATTCTTATTCTCCTTCTCCTCTTATGTCAGTCTCCATATTCAGTGGATTGTCCCATTTCTTGCTGACTTTTCTTCAAGTTTGTGAATTCACATCCATTGTCATGGCCACAAACTTGGTCCAGAGCCCAGTCATTTCAGACCTGAAATAGATATCTTCTAAACTCTAACAACTCTTTCCTCTAATATATCTTACGCAGAGCATAAACATACTATAATTACTTAAAGTGTCTATCTTAGATTTCCACAGAATCAAACAGAGTAGACACAAAGGCACTTTATAAACTGCAAAGTACTTTATAACTATTCATTGCTTCCCTTTGCCTTTTTCTTTCCCCTCTTGAGACAGAGAAAGAGAGAGAGACATCAGTTCGTTGTTCCACTTATTTATGCATTCATTGGTTGATTTTTTTATGTGCTCTGACTAGACATCAAACCCACAACTGTGGCTTTTTGGGACAAAGCTCTAACTGAGTTACCCTGGCAGGGTGTCCCTCCTACTTTTACCTGTCTTCCGGTTGAGATTGTTTTATCACAGGTTTCAAATCTCTCCACTATTTCTTTCTCAGCAGCTTCAACATGCTTGCCTTCTGCTGTGCTTTCCCTTGTCAACCAGCATATTTATTTGACTTACCTGCTCCGAGACGATTTCATGCCAATCTCTTCTGTTCCCAGAATTCCCTCCACCAACCAAATCAAGCTTCTTCCTTCTTTTATAATGTTGCTCAAGGCCTATCCTCTCCCTTCTGGCCTTAAAAAAGTGTACTTTGTCCTGAATTTTACTAATAACTTCAAACACTCCAATAATCTACCCAATCTATAACTATTCCAAATTGGTCTGCTTTTTTGGCAGAAAATTGAGGGTGTGTATGAACATGTGTAGAAAGTGTTTTGTGTGTGATAACATGTTACATGAAGTAGGCTATAAGCCTTGGAGTTAAATGGATCTGTGTAAAATTCACGAGGTTGCCATTTACTAATGTATGCCAGTAGGCCTATTCACTCTGAATTTCTCTTTCATTATTCCTACTTCATAGGGTAGATCTCAGAATTAAAATAATATATACTACCCTGCTGATACTCAGCAAGCAATAATGGTGGCCTTACTATTTCTATATATGTATAAGCCTTTTTTGTACATATGCCATAACAAATTTACTAGCTAATGTTTACAAACTAAAATAAAATAGATTCATGAACTCTGCTCATGTTTTCTTTCTAAAGATAATTGTTTTCTAGTTTGAAGTAAACCAACCAAACAAAACCCTTACATATTGACTACGGAGTCCAAATAAATAAAAATGTGTTTATGTTTTACAAGTATTTAAAATTCAAATGAAATCTGAACCTGACTCAGACAGGAAATCAAACTCAACAGGCATATTCATTGGCAATAACACCTAAAACTTTAGTTTAAATTATAATAGGGAATAAAAATCTCAACATAAGCATAATTCTTAAAGGTTCGAATAACTGTCTTATTGTTAAGCTTAGCAGACACTTGGTCCTAATTAAATATCTATTAAAGTTGGTCCCATCCTTGGGGTCCTGTCCCCAAGAATATAGAAACGTCTGAGGGATAAAAATGATAGCTTTTATTTTCTGTGAAACTCTCCTGATCTTAGAACACTGCTTTTTCCATGGTAAGAAATATATCTGCCCAACCACTTCCAAAGAATTTTGATTTTGTTAACTAGTTCTAGAGAAAAGGTAGTAATGATCAGTGTCTTCATTTTTGGAGACACATTACACAAAGATAACTAAGTATCTTTAGAAAAGACAAGAGAAAGCCAGTCACGTGAACTGCTACTAGAAGGAAAAACCTAACCCCACACAATGGGGACATTTAGCCATGTGAGGAATAATGTTACTCCCCAAACGTTACAAGCAGCAGAAATAAACAAAATAGAAGCAACACTGCCACTTCAAACCCTTTCTTTTGTTTCCCTTTAGGGCTTGTTACTATGCAGAAGTACATCTTTATGCTGTTACTCAAAATACACACACATACACATATACACATACATATGACATATATATGATTTATCTTGTTTTTTTCCCTAGTTAACCTATTTAGCGTAAGCATTTTCCTATTTTAACAGCTCTATTGGAACCTATAAGCCTATTTAATAAGATGGTTAATATTGTCCTGGGTCTGGGGTTAGGCCACTGCTTAGCACTGGACTTTATGACCACTAAAATAACTTATAATCCAGAATTCTTTGACATTTTAAGACAATGATTTCTATTTTCATTTAATGAATAAAGAACACTAAAGTATATTTAAGTCCCAAGATACTGACTTTTAAAAAAGATCCTTACTATTCAAGTCAGGGTGGAGTGAGGGAGAAAAGGAACAGGAAGGCAGTCCTTTTGTACAGGGAAAAGAAACCCAGGTGACCCTGAAAGAGACTTTTAACATTGTTCTGCAGAAATAAATTCCAGAATGGCCACTGAGTCCTACTGGGAAATGAAACCTCCCGTCATTCTAATGGTTTTGGAGTTGGTGATGATACTGCCAAAGCCATAAGAGTTTTGCCTCCAGTTCCATAATTAACTCACAGTGCACACTTCACACCACCACCTTTATGCACCTTCCAACCATAACAGCATCTTACTGTCAGGGAGACACTTCCCAAGGGAAAGCTCCATGTTCAGGGACCTGTGCCAGCCTGCTTCAGATTCCAAGGGGTCTTAAGGCAACACATAGCACTCACTACTTTCGCTTGAGCTCTGTCATTGCTCTCTTCCCAAAATATGAAATACGGACACATATGCCAACTGTCTTACAGTTGGCAAAGGTTTTAGAAATGGCATTTTTACATGAGTAAAAATGACAAGGAAGCAACACCCTGTTTTTTTTTTAAGTGGCAGCAAAGAATAAGTAGAAAAAAAATAGGCTCCCTGTTGTAAAAAATTGTACTCAGACTTGTGGAGAGAAGGGAGGGTCTAATTAAAGTCATGCTGAAAAGCTAAGCATCTCTACAAATATTCGCCAGTTACCTCAAGAATCTTGTCTGTCCCAGCTACCACTGTCCTCTTGTATTCCCTCTTTCCTTTCTTTTCTAATTTTTAAGGTCCCCCTGGCCCACATCAAAGGAGAGTCCTGAAGATGTTAAAAGTGAATGAATACGGCAGCTGAGGGAGCCGATGACTGCCAGTGAAAAGAAGAGGCCCAAGGAATGAGAAATATGAATGGCAAAATTTCTGAAACAAATCTCAGACCTCAACCACACTCTGCTCTGTCAAAGTGACCTTATGCTGAGTTTACTGCCAACTGATTTTGGGAGCAAAAATATAACAGCCATTTCTTTACCAACAAGAGAGTCCATCTAAACAGCCAATGCTTGGACAAGACGGGAACACATTTTCCTGCTGCTCCCTGCTACCTTTAGGCTACACAGCAACATGAAGACTCTGGAATAAGCAGTGAGGTTTTTTCCTGAATTTCCCCTAAATTCTTAGCACACCTTTTCTCTTTCCACACCCTGGTCCCTTTAAGACTCCAGATTCAAGGTAAACTAAAGTCTTTGAAGCTTTAGTGAGTTGCCACCTTCTTTATATAAAGCTGTATCGTGAGACTTCGGGTCAGGATGGTGGTGTAGGCAGACATGGCTCGCCTCTTCAAACAACCACAACAAAATTACAACTAAGATATAGAACAACCATCACTCAGAACTGATGGAAATCGAGTTGAGTGGAAGTCTGACAACTATGGAATTAAAGAAATCCCATCCATCCAGACTGGTAAGAGGGGCGAAGATCCAGAACGGGCTGGTCCCATTCACGTGTGGTGGATAAAAATTTGAGAGGGATATCTTAGGAGTGAGGCATCCCATCCCCACATCAGATCCCGCAGCCCAAGCTTCCAATGCCAGGAAGATAAGTCCCCACAACCTCTGGCTGCAAAACCAGCATGGACTGAGTCAGTAGAAGAAACTGCTGGAGCCCCAAGCAGTTCCTCTTAAAGAACCCACATACGGGACTCACCTATTCAGACTCACTCCCTTTGGGCTCCAGGGCCATAGTGGCAGCTTGAGGGGCACCAGTGTCATGCAGGGGGAGGCTGAGGTGTCTGGCATCAAGGCAAGCAGAGGTCATTGACCCTTTTCTAGACCCTTCCCAAACAGAGCTGGTAGACTGGTGCCCTAAGATCCCACCAACTGGGCTAACACTGTTTGATCCACCTTGGAGATCCCCAGAGACTCCGCTCCACCCAACTTATGCCCCCCCCCCCCCCGCAAGCTGCTTTTTCATATGAATGGCTGGTCTTGGCTCATGCTTCACAACTTCCTAAATCCTCTCAAACAAGCAGCAGCTGGCCTCAGTGAGCCCTAGACCTGTCATGAGCAGCCTAGATTCACAGCTTAGTTTCTCCTGGAACTCTCCAAGCCCAGCACAAGTAGCAGCCATATCAGACTGCTTTATAACTCAGGCAGGGGAGCCCCGAGCAAAACAGAGGTGGAGGCTGATCTTGGCCTGCACCACTCGGGAAACCCCAGGCCAGCACACTCAGTGGACAGCTACAGACCATGTTGGAACACCACCACCCTGCCTCTGCATCGCTGATGCTCCATGGAGGGTGGAGGTTGGTGGTAAGTGGTCACAGCCAGTCCTTGCAGCTGACTGGCCTGAGTAAATCCCTCCCCATTGATTTGCCAATGGCACCCAAGGCTCAACTACCAGAGGAGGGTGTACTCAGCCCACATGAAGGGTACACCTCAAGTACCCAGCTTGAGTGATGGGGGGGGGGCTGTGCCACTGGACCCTACAGGACACCTACTACATTAGTCCACGCTACCAAGACACAGAGTCAAAGCAGCTCTACCTAATACATAGACACCAACTCAGGGAGGCTGCCAAAAAGAAAAGATAATGAAACAGGGCTCAAATGAAAGAACATATCAAAACTCCAGAGAAAGAACTAAACAAAATGGAGATAAGCACTCTATCAGATACAGAATTCAAAACATTGGTTATAAGGATGTTCAAGGAACTTAATGAGAACCTCAACAGCATGAAAAAGATCCAGTCAGAAATGAAGGCTACACTAATTGAAATAAAGAACAATTTACAGGGAAAGAACAGTAGAGTGGATGAAGCTGGGAATCAAATGAATGATTTGGAACACAAGGAAGCAAAAAACAACCAATCAGAACAAGAAGAAGAAAAGAGAATCCAAAAACAACAGGATAATGTAAACCCCCTATGGGACAACTTTAAGTAATCCAACATTCGCTTAATAGGGGTGCCAGAAGGAGAAGAGAAAGATCAAGAAATTGGAACTCTATTTGAAAAAATAATGAGGGAAAACTTCCCCAATTTAGTGAAGGAAATAGACATGCAAGTCCAGGAAGCACAGAAAATCCCAAACAAGACGGATGCAGAGGCCCACTCCAAGGCAAACCATAATTAAAATGCCAAAAGAAAGATAAAGAGATGAGAAGGGGGGAGCTGTGGGTGAGAGGTGAGGGGATTAAGAAGTACGAATAGGTATTCACAGTAGCCGTGGGATGTAGAGTAGAGTATAGGAAAGGGAGTAGCCAAAGAGCTTACACGTATGACCCCGGACATAAACAAGGGTGGGAGGACTGCCAGAGGGAGTGGGGGGTGCTGGGCAGAGGAGGACAAAGGGGGAAAAATCAGGACAGCTGTAATAGCATCATCAATGAGCTATTCAAAATATAAAATAAGTAAAATTTAAAAAATGGCATTGCTACCTGGTACAGCAGGCTGAATAATGGCCCCCACAAAGATGTCCAAGTCCCAGTCCCTGGCACTTGGGAATATTTACCTTACATATATAAGGGACTTCGCAGATATGATTAAGTGAGGGATCTTGAGACAGGGAGGTTATCTTGGATTATCTGGGCAGGCCCAATGTAATGTCAGTGGTCATTAAAGGAAGGAGGCGAGAGGATTGCAGTCAGAGAAGGGACCACGAGCTAACAAGTGCAAGCACCTTCTAGAAACTGAAGGGCAAGAAAATGGTGTCCCCAGAAGACACTTCCCTGTTGACTCATTTTATATGTCTAACCAGCAGAATTGTAACATAATGAATTTGTGTTTCTCTAAGACACTAAGTTTGTGGCAATTTGTTACAGCAGTGATAAGAAACTAACATACCTGGTTAACTTGTGTTCATTCTAAACTCAGCTAAGCACATATTCCTATAGAAAGCCTCCTACCCTATCTGCCCTCCTTGCTCTACTTCCCCTTAGTTAGCTGTCCCTCTCCTTGCAAAGCACTGGCATTTACCTTGATAGAGCCGAGCAGTATAACTGGTGAAAGATTTATGTTTCCTTAACTAGGCTGGAATGTTCCCTCTTAAAGGTAGGGCGTATGTCTTACTCATTTTCTTATTTCTAGTGTTTATCAATGTTTCTGACAGATAGGGGCATATGATACTCAAAAATTTTTTCCAATAAGTTAGCGTGATTCATACCTTAATGATCAGCAGCCTCCACTTCCTTACTAGACAGTAAAGACACAGACGCTAAAAAAATAACTAGTTCATTACCAGGGGCTCCAGAATCCTATGCAAATAGCTCCTTTCTCCTCTACAAAACCTCTCAAAATAGTTTTCCCATAGTATGCTGGCTTGAAGGAAGTAGTAACCATTCCTTTCTACCTCTGATGAAAAAGTTTATAAAGCTTTCAGTCCTGAGGAGAAACCAAGTATTGGGTTGAGCGAAGAAGAGAAAGAAAACAGAACAACTAGAGATATATCGTGTTTCTCCAAAAGTTACTGAGGTGAATTCTATTTTCCAAAAATAGTTTGAGGTCACTACCTTCCCCTTTGCATCTGGGTTGACCTTAGTGATTCACTCTAACCAGGAGAATGCAGCAAAAGTGACACCGATGACTCTTGAGACTAGCTCAGAAGACATGTGACTTCTGTCCCTTCAGATGCCTGCTCTCCTGATGCTCTTCCCTGTTCACGCCATCTGGGAAGCCAGTCGTTGGCTATGAGAAGCTCCAGCCACATGGAGTTCTATGTGGAGGCACCGTGGATGACAGGCTCCACTGAGCTTACAGCCTTTGAGTCATCACAGCCTAGAAACTAGACATAGGAATGAAGAAGCCTTTGAATGAGTTCCTGTCTCTAGTCCATCAGACCTTCCCTGATGAGGCCCTCGGCGTGATGGGGCAGGACAATCATCTCTGCCCTGCCCAGCATGACTTCCTGACCCACAGAATCTATGAGCCAAATAAAACTAAGTGTGGGGTCATTTATTATGCACAAACAATAAAAGCAACAATTAATAAACAGTCCAGAAAAGCATCACTGGGACTTTGCCTCCTGATCCTAGGAAGAGGGACTGGCTATAGAAGAGTCTCAGTGAATTAGTTTAATCTAATTCTGGCCTGATATGGTAAAAAACACACATGCTCTAGAACTGTAGCTCTCACAGTCTGAGGTCTGATGCATTGTTCATAGTTCAATAAGACTAAAAAAGAAAAAAAGTACCCTTCTCTCCATGTTAAAAATTTTACCCCTGAAGGAATTATCCGGACGGTCTTGTGCTGGATTTATAATCTTACACCCACAAATGTCCAAGACGTTGGATTAGATGGGAATAAACGCAGAGGGATGCTGGAAGGACACCAAAATGTCTGCTCTCCTTCCTGCCCAATTTGGTCCACTGTAAATAAAACTTGACAGGCTTTCTTAAATCAACTTAATAATGTGTAGCACAAGTGCTTTCAGATGCCCAGGAGCTAAACCACATCAGCTTTCTTAGGAAGCCTTCTAGCAAGAGGGAAAATAATGGATACTGCCAAGAGTGTCGTGCACGAGAGAGCTGGTGGCCTTGAGTGACTCATTCACAAGGCTCCATCTATCTGTACTGGAAGGTCAAATGTGGAAAGGAGTTGGGCCTTTAATAACCCAACTCAGGCCTCAGACTGATTTGTTAAAGCCAGACGCTGTCATGTTGGAAGCAGATGAGAACACAGTTATAATCGATCTGGAATCCTGATGAATTCCAGGTGCACCTCCCAGCAGCCCGGGGGAGCTGGTAGCTCACAGCCCTCAGAGGGTTTTATTACTGTCATAGGAGGTGATTCTGTTGCAGACGCTACGAGATCTCGGTACATTTTCCCCTTTGATTTCAAATGGGAGGGTTTTTTGGGGATTTTTTTTTTTTTGCCATTTTGGAAACTCGTAAAGGCAACTTCAGATATATCAAAGAACATAATGGAAAAAAGAAGGAAGACCAAGAAAAACTGAGGAGAGCAGGCCTAGATAGAAGGTTCCTAAGGAAATTGCATTAAATAGTGTTTATGACTCTCCAGTGGGGCTAGCTGATGTCCTTAACCAGTAAGTACCGTTTTATGACCCAGCAAATTGCTAGCTACGGTCCTTGCTGTTTGAGAGAGGAGAAAAAGCATGACCAGACCCCCAAATAGTGTTTATGGTGGCCAGGCCGTGAGGGCACAGCCTGAGAGCTGAGCTACGTTTTAGGGGCAGCTTCCCATTTTCCGGGCCTGTTTCTCGAGGCTCCTTGTCACTTCTGCGCACTTTTCAACAGCCTTCCAATCAACCTTTTCCTCTGTATGGTAGAGTCTTTGCTTCTTGCAAACAAGACCCTGAACTAAAGGAAATGCCAAAAGGATGACCTTGACTTCCAAATGTTTTTTTCTGTCTATTAGGCCAAATGCTCAAAAATATATAGTTGCCATGCAACTAAAAAAGTATCGATTTAGGGAAGATGGTAAGATGTCCTCCCACATGGCTAAGCTAGCCAGTAAGAAAAAACATGACTCCTTGTTCTCACCCTTGTTCTCAACTTAGGACCGTAAATCTTCACAAAGAGATGTTTTCAACACCAAAACCAGATTCATTAATTCTCTTTATTTGAAAAAAAGATTTTTTTAATCTTCACCCAAGGATATGTTTATTGGTTTTTAGAGAGCAGGGAGGGAGAGAGAGAGACTGATATGAAAAACATCAATCAGTTGCATTCTGTATGTACCCTGACCGGGGGATTGAACCCACAACCTAGGTATGTGCCCTGACTGGGAATCGAACCTGCAACATTTTGGTGTATGGGATGATGCTCCAACCAACTGAGCCACCAGTCAGGGCTGGAAAAAAAATTTTTTTTAAACTATAGAATTCAAGGAAAATAACGGTTGATTTAACAGTTTAGTTTTCATCTGCTCACTACTATACTCATATTGTCAGGTATGTCACAAATGACGGCTGGTACAAGTTTACCACCTGAATTAATGTATTAAAATTCATTTATCACCATATATATACATTGAGATGTTTACTCAGTAAATCAGGCTTAGGCTCCAACCCCTACACCCCCCAAAAGTAAGGCCTTGGGTTAATATTCTTACCACTCTCAGATATCATCATATTGAAAGTGCTCCCTTTTTTCCTAAAATATGTACTTCGGATATAAGACATGCAGCAAGATTCTTTGCAAAAAAGAGAAAAAGAAAGTAAAAGAAAGCCAAAGTTGCTGGAATTCTGAATATTAACTGAAATATGAGAATTATATAATCATACATACAAATCTATCAAGAGGTAAAAGATACTTTCCTTCAATTTACATTGGAATTAAGGAGTGGTGGTCACATAGGACAGAATGGGTTTGCTGGCTGAAGAAATAGAGGGAGGAAATTCTGCTCTATGTATAACATGTGTGGTCTTTAAGTGTTCTTTTAGCAGCTGGTGCCACATCGTCACAGTGTGTGGTGCTCTACCAATGATCAAAGCCCAAGGGTCTGGCTACTCTACTGCATATTACTTTATGTAAAAATAAATACTGGTGCCTGATACTGAACCCCACCACCACCATACCCCATTTCCCACTGTAAAGACAGGGATTACCCCTCCGTCCTTCTTAAGGAGATGAATGGAATCTTAATTTACTAAATGGAATAAAAAGCTTTAAAAACAATCTTCTTGTGGGCAGACTCCTCTTTGGCCCCACTCCCTGGTATCCTGGTACCTGGTATGGTGTTCTCTCTGCCAGAAGCAGCTCAATAGGTATTACTCACTGACCAAAACCCTATTTGCACAGGCATCTGAGATCATAGGACAACTTTTCCTAATCAGGAACAGCTGGTTCCCAAACCACCCTAAACCCAAAAGATTCCAATGACATTTTGGCTAAAAGATTAAAGAATACACCCTTCACTGTGATGTTTAAGAAAAATAAGATCCACTCACATAAAGAAGGGAGAAAAAGAAAAAAGGCAGAAATTTAAAAGCCTCTGGGCTGTGAGTGGCATTACTTTTTTTTTTTTTTTTAAGAAAACAAGATTGATACAAAAACACTTTTTCACCCTAAGACCGAACAGGTAAATAAGTTGATGCTCTTGGGACCTATCCATGAGAATAAGGTTTCTCAGGGGCATGCGCCCGCCCTGTCCTCATCCACATGGCTATAAGAATAATCCCTTTGCTTGGTCTGTCCACCCAGGCACCACAGCCTGAGGTTAATGCAGGCCAGCAGCACACACAGAACCAGCTCTGTCCTTGTCCCTTCTCCCACAGGGCATAGTTTCTTGCAGATGCAAATGCCTGTCTAAGGAGAATCAGAACTTCAACACCCACCATTACTCTTACGTAATTACAGAAATGAAGCAGATTTTAAAGCTCTAAAAATTCAAAGTCAAAAATTAATTAGTTCTCATCACAACTAGCCAGTTATTAGATTGTTTAATTAAGCACACACTATACTCTAAATGCCTAAGCCACATACAATGCTAACACCAGAAAACCAAAACTCATTTTCTGTAAGTATTTGTGTACCTATTACATATGAGAAAAACATTCTAGCTTACCTAAGGGAAACCAAAATTAACATTCATCTCATAAATGGCTGACTTTAATTAACATTGATTCTATACAATTACAATTTCAGGACATAATTTGACCTGCAGCATAATCAGGTGCTTGTTATATAGCTTATATTATAACAAGGGTCAGTGATAATAACAAGGGTCAGTGATAACTGCAGAGTAATTGTTTCTAGTATGAAAAAGGTGTGCTATGTGATAACGTTCACAGGAGGCAGGGTTGGGGGTGTGTCTCCAAGGTGCTAACTCAAGATTTCCCTCAGGAGATTCATACAGAACTGAGCCCCAACATCACCTGAAACGAAGTGCAGAATGAGGAACACTAAATCCTGACCCTGGCCTGTGTCTGTCTCTTATCTGGCTATATGACTGTGGCAAACAATATATCTGAAATTTTAGTTTATTCTTCTGTAAGAGGAGAAATTGATATTTGCTTCACTGATGTTCTTATAGAATCCAATGATTTCCTGTGTTTCTGGCACAGCCCTAGCGTATATAGTAGGTCCTCAATACATACTAGCTGTGTTCTACTCCAGAGGCTCCCGGAAAAGATGAGAGAAAGTTTGGAAGTCTCTGGAAGTCTCTCTCATCTGCATTTTAATCTAATTTGGGTCTTAATCCAGAAGTATTTGGAAACAAATGGGATTGCCAGAATAAGGCACAACATGGCTGAGGATCCTATGGTAACCTCCAAGCACCTTCAATTACTTCTGTAATGTCTCTCGCCTCAAAGTAGCCTCCGGTGTCAGGCACACACTAGGAGACCTAACAGGCTCTCCCCTTGGCAGTATAGCGTTGCACACCACCACCTCGGGAAACTGGCTGTCATTGCAGTTTTGACGTCTTCATACTTTGGGTCAGAACACTTGGTATCACACTATTCATATATAATTGTTTCCTCTTTTGCAGTCATTTAATTTCCATTTTCAGTGATGAATGTCCATCAGTTTATTGTTTTCCTGTGACAGGATCCCCTGGCTAAGAATACACACTGCTGAAACTGGTGCCTGTGTAGATTTGCTAAGTTTCTCATAGTATCCAGCAAAGTAATGATAATACATGTGATTTATGGAAAATAACTATAAGGAAAGAGTTCATGGAGCTTACATGGTGGATGCTCAAGTATCAACCACAATGAAACTACATACATTTAACAAAACCTGTTTTCAACTTGGCTATCCCATGTTCTCTAAAGAAAAATGAGTACTGCAAATAGTTTTTAACTTTTCTCGGAAATGACACACCAAAGAAAGTTTAATGCATCCATTTAAACTACTTAGACTAATCATTACTCCCTCAGTGACGTCTTAGAAAATTAACTATTATACCACTTAGACCCGAGAATAAATAAAAAGATTAAATCATTTGGTTCAAAGACGTCCAAATACAAGACGTTTGTGTGAGGATTCTTTTTAAACCTCAAGAGTCTCCTACCTCCTTAAAGTTGTCAAATGCTGATAAAATGATTTCGTGCCCGCCTCTGACAAGACAAACAGCTGCCAGCAATTCTAACACAAGGGCTTTTGTTCTGTCAAAACAAGAAGAAAAGGAAAATCACAAATCAGTGAAAGTGACAAGATGAATCAGCTGTTCTTGATTCCAAGATCAATATGGTAATGAAATATCTGTCCATGTATGTTTTTCAAACTTTCACTATGATGTAGGTATACAAAATTACATATTTAAACATTTACTTACTTAAATAACATGTGATTTATCTAGGGTAGAAAATTTGGAAGGCATGTTTCCCACCCCCTAAATTACAAATTACTCACTAATGAAAATTAATTCTGGGAAGATTAGTCTTTTAGTCCCACCATCAGAATACTCAGTACAATATAGCTGAAAAAGTTTTACTAGTGAGATAAAGACAAAAAGAAACTTGGGAATATTCAGGAAAACAAACCAGTATTCAAAAACTGTCTCTGGTTTTAAAGTCAGAGATACAATATTTGCCAAGAAAGTTCAAAATCAATTGAAATTAATGTTCTACATTTCAAATCTGCCAATTTGCACATGGCCCCACAAAAATCCCCTACAGTAATGCAAGTTTCCATCCTTTCTTCTTCCTCTACAGGAGATCTGAAAGGAGCTGGGTTTTAGCTCTACAGATACAAGGATATTTTCTGTGACTCAAGAAAAGAAAATAAAACTCTTGTCTGAAATATTTTTAGAAGGAGAACCTAGAGACACAGTCCAAGTTTTTTAACACAATGTCAAGGACAGCATTGTTTCTTCATCCTAAGATGACTTCAGTATTTCACCATTTTCTGGACCAAAAACTACTACTGACCTCTTAACAAAGACCGTTCTGATAACCACAATGTCAATTATCGTAAGAAAAATGACTCATGACTTCCCTGTGAGGGAGGGCAGGGACAAAGAGAAGCACGACTGCTTAGGATTCCAGTAAGCTAAAGAAGCAATGACAAAGGTCCAAAGGTTTTCCTCAGGGAAGTCTGAAAGATATCAACATCTAAATAGGACTTCACAGTTTACATTGTATTCCAAATCAGAAAGCATCTAATTTATAACCAGATTCCTTTATTTGAATTAACAGTTTTCTGATACATATTCTATATAAAGTTATCTGATAAAAGGGAACAACACATTTCAGGTGCAGAATGCCTCACCAGAATGTAAAACATGTTAGAATAACTAAAATAAACTAATGGAGACAGGCATCTAGAAGGAAGCTGTGATGGGAATAACACACGGCACTGGCTTTTATAGGAAACTGAATACAAAGGGGAATGTGCATACACAAGTATTTTTTTTATTTGTCTTTCTTTTTTTGTTTGGTAACAGCAGATACATATGTAAATATTGCAAGCTAGGTGTAGACAAGGGATCGTGGTTTTAGTTAGCTTTTGGCAATTCCTGGTGCAGCTAAGTCTGTATCAGTACTGGCATCCTTGCAACCTCACACTCTCCACAGATTTTGCTACATTTGCAAAGATGCTGAGAAATAGGCCTCAAAAGGAATGAAAAATTAAAGAGAAGAAGGAACGGCTGGAGTTGTCACCAGCCGCTGAACTCTGCCATATATAAGAATGTAACTTAGCTGTTCTACAGTGGCCGAGGAATCTACTGACAATGTTATTTCAAAGAGCTGCACTTGAAAGTTTCCAAGCTCTACCTTAGTTAAGTGTTAACTAGCTCTCTCGTTAGATTTAGGCTTGTACATTACAACTCAAGCTTACCTTGGATTCTTGTTGTTCAAGCTTAGTGCAATCTCGTTGACAGCATGTGGATGAGACATGACCATGTTGAAACCATACTGAAATGAATGTGGAAAAAAAACAAAGCTTTAGCAGTCAGTTTAGGGGAGTGACAATGTTGAATAAAAACAAAAAACTGAAATTTCCATCTACTGTAATTTCTACCATCATAAATGCATTGATGTCTCTCGTATATCAGTCTCTAAACATATTCCCTAGAAAAATTTCAGGAAGCATGCTACTATTAAGGGACCCTATTTCCATTCGTTATGACTGAACTCCCTGTTTCTCTTCATTAAAATGGTGCAAAAGCTCCCAGCCAGGAATTTTCACCCCTGGTTGCTCACTAAAATCACCTGCAAGAGCAAACAAAACAAAACATGGACTGTCACAGACAGGACCCTGGCACTGGAATCTTTTCAAGCTTTCAGAGGGACTCCGCTGTCGGCCCAGTGGATCGCCACTGCACCTGCGCTGGCTCTGCGCAATGTCTGACAGGACTGAAGCTGAGGTGCACCTGTGCCGCTCTGAGGCCTGTTACTTCGTCCTTCTATTCAATGAAGTTCAACAACAGGCTCAAGAATCATTCTTGCTTCTGCTGACCTGACGAATTTTTCCTTTCCCTCCAAACTTGCCTCTTAGCTCATGACCTTATTTCCAATGACACTGAGAAAATATAAGCAGAAAACAACTTCCAAAAGCTTCCACCATCCCATGAACCCGCCCACATAGATGTGTGGATTACCTCCTCCCTTCTTCCTAAAGACAAACTCTCCCATGCTCCAACCTAGGACCAATCCCTTCATTTGATTCCCCGATCCCATTCCCTCTCCCTACTCAAGAGCACATCTACTCCAGCAATTCTCCCATCCCCTATCATCATTTTTCTCTCTCTGATTCATTACCATTAACATAAAGACATGATAGAAATTATCTTACCCTAAGCAACCAACAACAACCAAAAATCTCTCGACCCTCTGCCCAGTGTCCAGCTACTGCCTCATGTCTCTGCTCTTTTACAGCAAAACTCGAACACTCAGACTCCCATTCTTCTCCTCCTGTTCTCTCCTGACGCCACTCCAACCAGACATTTCATCACCACCACTCCAGGGAAACTGCGCGTGCCAGGATCACCAACGTCCCACACTTTGCTGGAGCCAATGGTTGACCCTCACTCATCTTACATGACGTAGCAGCAGCACCGGACACAGTGAGCACGCTCTGTCCTTGGCATCCACCTCCCTGCCTACTTCTAATTCTTGCTAGCTAGTTTTTCCTCATCGCTCTGACATTTAAACAGAATGCCCCGTGGTTATCTGGAACCTCTTTGCTTCTCTGCATATCCCTGTTGATCACACTTCCCTGGCTTCACATCCCATCTATTAACTTCCAAATTCATATCTCCAGCCAGACCTCTGCCTTGCACTCGAGATGGAATGTCTGAACACCTACTCAAGGTCTCTATTTGGATGTCCTTGGACATCTCAAAGTTAACACCCTCCAAAAAGAACTCCTAATCATGCGTCCCAAATCCACTCATCTGGCAGCCTACCCTATCTTAGTAGACATCATCTCCACCAAACAGGGGCCAGGACGAACACCTTGGAACCCTACCCCGCACCACTATCCAATGCCACCACCCCCCACCACTATCCAACGCCATTGCCTGTACCATCAAACTCAAAACAGAATCCAGCCACCTGTCATCATGTCTACTCCCACAATCCTCGTCCACACCACCATCAACACTCACCTAAATTAATGCAACACCCTCCTAAATGGTCTGCCCCCTTTTGTCTTTGCCTCTCAAGATTAATCCTAAACACACAGACCAGAGTGATCATGTTAAATTCAATGTCAGATCAATTCACACTCTTCCTCAGAACGTATTAGTAGCTTTTCATTCATACTGAAGCCAACGTCCTTTCACGGGCTTGTAAAGCCCTACACAATCAAGAAGTCCTGCTAGCTTCAGTTTTGTCTTCTACTTTTCCCTCTTCCTCATTCTGATCCAGCTGACCTGCCCTCTTTTCTGTACCTGGAGGACATCAGACTTATTCCTGTCTCAGGGCCTTTGCTCTCGCTCTCTTCTCTGCCTGGAATCTTCTTTCAATAATATCCCTTACCCTGTCACCTCATTTAAGTTGTTACTAAAATGTTATCTTCTTGGTGACACTTTCCTGGATGGCCTATTTAAAACAGAACCCACATTTTTATCACTGCCTATTTCTATTTCCTGATTATTTTTTCTACAGCACTTAGTAACAATTTTTGGGAGCCAGTCTTGATGGGTTCAAATCTGCTCCATCACTTATTAGCCATATAATCCTGGGCAAATTACTTCTTTGTCTAGTCCCTCTCTCAGTTTTCTCATCAATAAAATGAGGAGAGTAATAGCATCAATCTCACAGGACTATTATGAGATTTACATTAATTAATAGGTTTAAAAGCACTAAACCGATAGGAAGTACTTATATGTTAGCTTTCATTTCATCGTCATCATCATTATCTGGAACACTATAAAGTTTACCAGTTATTTATCATCTGACTCCCTCGCTAGAAAGCATGTTCACTAGGATATTTATTTTTTTTTAACACTTTTTTCCCTGTGCTAAGAACAGGGTCTGACAATGCTCAAAAATATTAAATGACTGAAAAAGGATAAATGTATGTTTCCCTTCTTTAACTCAATTCAGCACCATTATGTTGTGTTTGAAGTCAAGTACTGACCCCCTACATACATATTTATTTTCCATTTCTTCTTGGATCCACCTGTAGCTTCCTTATAAATGGAAATCAAATCCTATTTTTATATATGAATTATGTTTTTCTAATTCTCACCTTGGTTTGCCTATCTAGTTACTGTGGACCATGTCAGTTAACTGGCTATCCCAGGCTTTAACTTCCACTTTGTGGTTAGGATTAATCCAACCCACACACTGCGCTCTCCCTCCTCTTGTTGCTCAGAGTGGAGATAACCTACATCACAATCACCTGAAGAGGCATCTGTATTTGCAACCGGAAGCCCCATGTGCTTCTTACAAATATTAGGACCCACTGGGTCCAGCAGACAGAAAGTGCAACTTCTTGCTTCTTCACCACAGGACACTTTGAGAACCGATGATCACCCCTTGTGTGAGTCTGTTCATTCCAAATGTTCCACAGTTGTCCCACTGCTGTCCACGACCAATGGCTTACGCCGTCTTAACAAGTCACAAACATTTACCAAGTAACCTAGACAAGTGTATCACTGTAGAAGGCAAACCTCCCCTTTAAATACATTATCAATGCAAATTAAAATATGAGGGAAAGGAATTAAATCTTGAGTATTAGAACAAACCAGACCTTTTCCAATAGAATCTCATTAAATCCTTATATTTACTTCAAATAGAAATAATACAAGGAAACCAAAAAGAACAAGATTGGAGTCTGACAAATTCAGATTTTTGTCAAGGATGAGAAACAGAAACATACCTGATAATTCATGATGGCACGTAAACACATGATACAGACATGCACGTCATCTTTCTTACTGACTAATCTTGAATTTTTCAAGGTTCTTCTGCTTGGCAAAGTATTATATCTATAAATTAAAAAGAAAACTTCTATAAAACTATAGATTACACTCTTAGCATAGGCACAAGCACTTACAAACATGGACATTGTTCTCAACCTTTACCTGTACCTATTTGAGGACTGCAGGTCAAAACCACAAATAAACCCATTACCAAAAAGCTATCCCTGTAGCTGTGAGATGCACATAATTGTGTGTACCAGTTACCACTTGCCGGGCCAGATACCCATAAACAATGAAACTCAATGCCACTCAAACATGTAACAAATTGGACTATGTGGGACCCAACAATCCCCAGCTCCTGACCAGTAGGTCAAGCAAGATTTGCAGAGATGATCTGAGACAACATGCATGTAGACTGCATTTGCAAACAAGTGAAAGGACAACACTTAGCTCATATATAGACCTCACGGACATTATTTTAAATGCATCTTGCCATGGTGCTCGTAGGAGTCCAGGATTCAGAGTTTAAGCGTAGGCAAGGTTACGCACCAGCAACTTTGATAGCAGCCTGTGTTATTAGACCTTAATGGTATGCATAGCCTTAATTGTACATAAATGCCTCCACCGCCTGAGCCCTCACCTAAAGCCTGCAATGGCAGCTGAAACTTGGATAGGAATATGCTGATATTTCACAGGGTTAAGATGTTTCAATGTTAGGATCTACTCTACAGGCCCAACACTGCTAAGCCTTAGTAGTTGTGTGTGGAGATTTATCAGAGCCTGCATGCAGTAAAGAAGTGACAATGTAAACTTTGTTAAAGTAACTTGGTGCAGGTGGAAGACATGACAACACCGAAGGCAGTTTTCTCTGAAACTCCAAGCCAGAAATAAAGCAAATTTCAAAAGTTGTCAACTACTTTCTTACAGAGTCAATGGCAGAAACGTTCTACAAAATAAGCTATAGCCGTTCCTTTTCAGACTGAACTAATTTAAAATTTTAAGGACGTTAGGATTAACACAGTTTTCAAAAGTTCCACAGGTGCAGGCTAGAAGTTGAAAACTGAATTGACAGTTTTGTTTGAGACTGTTCAGCTGAGCAGCCTGTTTTAATTTTATTTTCTATTAAAAAACTGTCAAACGAAAGAAGAAAGATTCTATCACATGAGCCAAGTAAATTTTTGATAAAGAGTAGAATACACCACTTTCCTCAATATACCTGAATGTGTAAAACTTAGCTTGCTCACCATGCTGGTTATAAGAAGAATGCTTTATTCAAGGACTTCCTACGATATTCACACTGGGAAATATTTCAGCAATGGAAGTTGGGCTCATTCATTTTTTAATGCAAAAACAAAGTTAAGGAAACAAATGCAGATTTTGGTGCTTGTAAGTCCCACTTCAACATCTAAAATGTGACTTTAAAATGTGTCACTTTGCCATAACCCCTACCGAAGCAGGACTGCTAACACAGTTGATGGAGGTCTCAGAGAGACTGGTGCCCCTTCAAACAATGACCACACGCCAGGGTGGCCCAGGAATATGCAATCTTTTTAGTCCGCATTTGAAATTCTGTCCCTTCCTCCACCATTCTTATTTTAACATCAGTTTTGTGCTTCTTTAGTGAAATCACTTGTTAAGTATAGAATAGTTGATTACAGGGATAGTTAGTTGTCATTATTAATTAAATGCAATTGTTACTAGTGCACAACTATCTAAGAGTAAGTTTAAAAAGAAAAGGTGATGTCGAGAGAATCAATTGTCCTTTGCTAAATTTTATATATGTGCAGCAATGACTGCAGAAGATCTACTGGCTGAAGCAAACTACTCTTCAAGAAGGCTGGGCAGGTCATTCTACACGGTCACACATTTCTGCTCCACTTCAAAATAAATTTTAATGATTCCAGCAAGTGGATCAAATGTATGCATTGATGGTGTTTCCTAAGGGATGTAAAGTAACACAGCAGGTTCCTTACTTTTATTTATTAATCTAGTTCTTCAGCTACAGTTTAATACTCTAAAGAGCCAAAATGTCTTTGTCATTACTTGCAGAAACCAGCAAAAATTGATTAATTAGGATAGTATTCTATTTACTAAACATTAACACAAAAGGCTTCTTGTTGCAAATGGTTAATTCAAATATATGCTTTGGATCAACACTTAAAATATATTTAATATGAAATAGCACATGCATAGTTATCGATATTAAGGATTTTAGAAACTATACAATATAAGGTGTCAATGAACAAAGATAATGTATTTTCTTTATTAATGTTAGTCTATGGTTAAAAAACCATAGAGCTAAAGCTTTTTACTAAAGTGCATGGTATTTAAAATTATTTTTCTCCAACTTTTGGTTTATTTGGGTATTAAAGCCAACATTTGAACTTGTATTTAAATCATAGCATTACAATAAATACAACACACCACTACAACCAATAAGAACAAGAATCAGAACAAGAACAGAGGAACGAGATCTGTGATGTCATTTCCACCTACCTTTCCTGGCAGAGGTGAGAAAACTGAAGCCCAAAGAAGCAGACCCCCATAGCAAACAGAAGGAAGAGGAGATGAGGTGAGACCAGGCAGACCCCACATCTCCTCACTGGGATTCCAGGCAGTCACTTTCCACAAGATGCTTCTCAACCTGACTCACTGACAATCTGTCCAGTTCCCACAGCCATCTGTGCTGACAAGTTCCTTGTCAAATGTTCACATCCTGTCATCCTGGCCACGTTTTCTGCTTCAGTCCTATACAGGTGTCATTCTCCCTGCCCCTCACCCCCTAGTAATCATTGTACCACACAGGATTAAGGTTTAGTTTGCTGACAATAGTAGCATCTGCGCACTTTCTACAGGACACAGTGGCTAATCCACTTGGTAAGCAAAGTTTTCTTTTTTTAATTCTTTATCTTATATCACCAGGAAAGTGCACATTTTTTTTTAACTTGATAGGTAATTTTGCACTACTCTATTTTGAAATACTCATTCTAAAAGAATTTTCTCCCATTAAATAAGTATACCCTGATTAATGTCACAACTCTTGACTTCTGCAAATACAATATTTGCAAAGGACTTGGTTTAGGGTCACCTTAAATCTCCAAGGCTAGATTTTAGGGACTCCACCACAGGTTAGTATGTACATTAATCTACTCTTCAGCATTCACATTGTCGAATTTGACAAGCTATATAATATTTAGTTTATTTGCTTTGTCATCTGAGTAACTTATTAATCTTTTTTCTTTTTGGACAGGTTTTCAATGCAGCTGAAAAGCACAATAATGATACTACCTAAAAAACCTGTTCCTGTGGATCTGGTTTTAATAGATTCCCCCAAGTTGTCTCCAAAATAGCAAACAAAGTAGGACTAACAATTGATGCAGCCACTTCACCACAACAAAGACACCTGGACAAGGTGAGCAATCTAGAAGATCTGGCCTCTTGTGCTCTCTACCAGCCACAGAAAATCAAAGTGAATCTCTTGTTGAAGCCCCAGAATTGGTTTTATCAAGCATCTACTCTCTATGCAAGACTCTACTAGGTTGCTCAGGGAACATGAAGGATAAAGATGTTGTTTTGGCCCTCGAGGCCTTACCATCTAGCTGAGAAGCAACAGACAACTACTGTCAGATAGTCCTTGTATTAATTATGTGCTCCGTCCACCCTGCAGCCCCAGCCTACCCCTTCTGTTGCATATACATAATCAACGTATAAAATAAAGCCAGTAGCAACACATACACCTGCACAGCACAGTATGGTAGAGTGAAGACAGTTACACCTTCTCAAAGAACTTTTTTGGCAAAGCATCAAACTTAAAATCCTCATATAGTCAACCTTTTCTCAATCAAGCCAGACTTAACTAAGTTAATGTAGACTTACTTTTGGTAACTGTTTTAGTATATGAAAGTTGTTTTAAATGGGGCTCTAATTCAACAAGTAAATATAAAAGGGAGGGACAAATTGTGGGATGAGGATCAAAAAGATGACATGACAATAAACATCACTGAACATGAAGTATTAGCAGTGCGGATTTAAAACGTTCCTGTGTTATGGTTCTTTGAGAGGTGAAACTATAAGATACTGCCATTCGTTATTTCTGTCTATATTTTAAATGTATTACAATAGATGTGTATTACTTTCCAAATAAAGAAATAAACATTGCATTAAAAAAACAATCTCTTGTAGATGGTCCACGGTTAGATCCCCTTGAGACAGAGGGCTAACTGGAGAAGGTGGCCGTGATGCTTTCTCCACTTCAGTCACCCTGTGGAACGCCTGCTAGAAGGCCTCTGGCTGGCCCCGGTCTATCCTCATGAAACACAGGCTAGGGGTTCTGTGAGGAGGCCAATTCCACCACAACACACAGAACCAAAAAACCAAGTATCGCCACCAGAAAAACAAAGCTTTGAAAAATCTTATACTCTGGTGCTGCAAATGTCGAGGTGGGTGTCAATATGCCAGAATACAGGGATTAACAGCTTATTTAGAAAGAGGACGAGGGTAACTGATTAGTGCCACTAAACTCTACCAGGTGTATGAGTCACAGGGATTCCCGTTTGTAGGGTTGGGAAATCACAGCAACAATCAGTCACCAATTAAAAATTCAAACAGCTCAAATGAAACTAGTTATAACTGCCAAGTATTGTGCGTACAGGTGCAGTTGCATAATCATGTTAACAGAAGTAGATGTAATTCAGTATAGTACCTTTGATGGGGTAGATAAGGTTCTATGACACAACCCTCAGGCTGAGCGATCTTCACCTTTCACAAGCAGTGATCAACCTACTTCAGCTATTTGAATGCACTTTCCACAAAGACCTGAGCTTTACGGGAATTAAGCTGGTGACTCAAGAAGAGGTATTGGTGCCTCTTTGGTAAACTGATACCGTTGGCACATGTTCTGTTACACAATTACACAAAACAAAACCAGTTACTATGCTATAATATTCCTTCCCGAAGCTACTACGAGACTACTTGAATAGACTGGAAACCATCCCTCCAGTTCACTGCGGCATACTAAAAATGCCCCTGTGACAGGCAGGCCTGGTGTCTGCCTGGTCTCCTGTGGATAACTGAGGCAGACGAGCTTCAGTCCTGCCCCATGTAGTATGTCTTGAGTGTTCCCAGATTCTGTCAACGGCTAAAAGGCATATTTAACTGAGACTTGCAATTGGCTTCTTCACTAGTGGAGTTGTCAAACCGCATGGTACATCACAGCTTGATCTAGGACGGGGAGGACGAAGGGGCTTGGAAAGACCTTCGGCTCCGTTTATCCCGCTGCGCTGGCTGCCAAGCCAATGGCCTGCACCGTGATTACGGAGCAACTGGTTTTCAAGGGCACTTGGAACTGAAGAAGGAGGGAGGGAGGGAAATAGTTCAAGATAAACCACCGCAAAGCTAGCTGTTCTTACTTAGATTCACTTGTTTTTCCGAATGAATGCTCCCCAGAACTGCAGAAAAACTTTGATTTCTTAAGTACTGGAAAAGTTACCGCTGGCATATTTTGACAGCTTTCTCATTGGTTTTATGGATGAGAGCATTTACGGAGATCCTTACTCCGCCACTTTCACTCACATCCCATAACAGACATTTAGAGATAATTTTCTGTCCAACATACTCATTCTGAAGTGTAACAATTTCCTTCAAGTTTCGGGGAACAGGTCTAATGATGTCCTGAAACAATCAGGTCTTTCTGGTGTGTCGGGCAGGTTCCCGGAGGCTTGGGGATGGAAGAGAACTCCCTTGGATTCCACAGGGAAACACAGGGGAATGAAATATTTGTGGAGTGGTTGAGCCCAGTGCCTGGACCACTGGGGCAGACTATCTAAATGACATTCCGAGACCCCCAGTTCCCCAAGGTGGGCAAGCAGAGCTTTGGGGCTCTAAATGCCCAGACACAAAAGAGAGCTTTCCCACCAGCAGAAAGCAGCCCTGGGTCTCATTTTTGAAGCTCCTGCCATATGTAGGGAAAATAATGAGGAAGGGATATCCAGGGCTGTTTTTTTTTTAAAGGTCTCAGGAGTTTTAAGAAACTCCCGTTTTCTAAGAGGCCATTTTCACAGAAACCCTGTGGGGAAACTGACACCACCAAATTCCTCAGGCCCTTTTCTGCAGCTTTGAGAATTGCCTATTATCTTGTCAAGCACTGAACCAAAACTGAATGTGACCCCAGCATTCAAAGATGAGATGCTACCTGGGAAGGGCTGCTACTGGAATTCAGAAAGGTCCGAGAATATGGAAAGAGATTATAAAATGGACCTAAGATCAAAACCAGAGAGAAATGACTCTAATCATCTGTATTAATTTTATGCACCAGTAGTTATATGTGCCTGAAATAAATGAAGAAATTATAAGTCAATGCTAGCGTGAGTAAAAAGCATAAAAAACAAAGCAAAACAAAGCAATTTTTATAGATATATCTTTTGTTTTTTTTTACTTAATAATTTTTATTGTATTTTTTTCATTACCATTTAGTCCCCTTACACTCGCCTAACCCCTGCAATGGCCACACTGTTGTCCATGTCCTTGAGTCCTTCTTCCTTTTTGTTCAATCCTTCTACCCTCTACCCTCCCCCCAACCTTAGCTGTCAGCCTGCTCTCCATCTATGAGTCTGTTTCTATTTTGCTTGTTAGTTCAGTTTGTTCATTAGACTCCACATATGAGTAAAATCAAAAAAGGTATACAAAACATTTCCTACTTAGGACTATGGTTGACAACTGCCAACTGAGCCACCAAACTCATGTGTGGCAGTGAATCTGCTGAGAAGCAGGTAGTGAGCAGCTCACCCTGCAGAGCGCTGGCTGCGGGTGCGACAAGGAGAGAAGGCAGCTATGTTTTGAAAGGCTTCAGAACGGCTGATCAGTAAATGTCAACCAGCGGACTTATTCTAATAAATGACAAACCAAATAAAACCTGATTGTTTGATTCCTAAAAGCAAAAAGAATTGCAAGACCAGCAAAGGAAATCCAAGGAAGTAGCTCTCTGGGGTCTGCCTGACTACAGATTAGATACATAGGAATTTCTCTCGCCAGCTATGTTAGTAACCTGCATTATGCATAATATTAGCTCCTTGGAGTTCTGGTTAGATTCCTGTTTTGCTGTCCATAAACAACTACTCATTTGTAAGGGAACTACAGTTATTTTGAAGTAGTTCCTCATTTTTAGGGATATAACAGGCAAGGGGACTAGATAAAACTAAAAAGCTTCTTTATGGGAAAGGAAAAGAATCAGTGTGAAAAGGTAAGCTATGGAATGAGAGGGAATATTGGCCAAATATCTGACAAGGGGTTAATATGCAAAATACATTAAGGAACTCCCTACAACTCACTAGCAAGAAATTAAGTAACCTCATTAAAACATGAGCAAAGCACTTGAATAGAATTTTTCCAAAGACACACAAATAGCCAAAAGGTATAAAAAGATACTCATCACTGAAGGTCAGGAACATTCAAATCAAAATCACAGTGAGATAACACTTCATATCTGTCAGGATGGCCACTTGCAAAAAAAAAAAAAAAAAGATAACTGTGGGCAAGGATGTGGAAAAATGGGAACCCTTGCGTACTGTTGGTAGGAACGTAAATTTCATAGTAAATTTTACTACAAAAAACAATACGTGAGAGTTCCTAAAAAAATTACAAATAGGATTGTTACGATCTGACTCACTTTTGAGTATTTATTCAAAGGAATTAAAATCAGGATCCCGAAGAGATATATGCACTCCTGTGTTCATTGCAGCATCATTCCTAATAGCCAAGATGTCGAAATAAGCTACCTAAATGCCCATCAATGGACAAGTGAATAAACAAAATGTGGTAAATACATACAATGGAATATAATTCGCCTTAAGAAAGAAGGACATTCTGTAATATGTAGCAACATGGATGAAATTTGAGGGCCATTACACTAAGTGAAATAACCCAATTACAGAAGAACAAATGCTGTAGGATTCTTTTTATATGAGGTATCTAAAATAGTCAAACTCACTGAAGCAGAGAGTAGGATGGTGGGCATCAGGGCCGGTGGGGTGGGGGTGATGGAAGTGAGGAGTTGCTAATTAACAGGCACAAAGTTTCAGTTATGCCAGGTAAATAAATTCTAGAGACCTGCTGTAAAACTTGTGCCTGTTAACAATATTGAATTGTACACTTAAAATTTTGTTAAAAGGATACATCACAAGTTAAGTGTTTTTACCACATTAAAAAATAAAAATCAGTACATTGAGAAAACAATGGTGATAAATTTAAGAATAACCAATAATCAATGTGTCTATGATCACTCTAGGAGTACAAGAGAAAGACTACTACTCTTGAGAAAAAGCTAGATGTGACCAAATACTGGATTTTGATCAGAGATCTATACCTGCAAAGACCCAAACAGTAAACCCAAATATGGAAGCTGCTGTTCAACCAGCAATGCCTTGAAATAAGTTAGATCACATATGCTTATATTGTCTTAACATATGCTTATTTCTAGACATTTAGACATTTTTTTTTCCCTTTAACAAGGAAACTATTTAGAAAGTTACAGAGGTAAAAGAAGTGAGCCATGGAAGGAATGAGCCAGCTGGGCTGCATGGGCTCAGGAAACAAGTTATGGAGGCAAAAGAAGGGCCCTCAGAGCTTTGGAGAACAAAAGGCAAAGAAAGCACACCTGGGGGAAGAAAAAGGGATAAAGGCATGAGTGTGCTCAAGACAGAGAGAGAGTCTGCTAGACATTTTCTCGGATGTGGATTATGGGCATGTCCTCTGAGCCTGTATTGGCCACAGGCAATATATTATTACTGCAACACCTTCCATGAACATTTCCTGAGCCGACCTCATCAGGCCCTGTCAGAGTTGAGCAAAAAAAAAGGGGGGTGGAGCAGTGGCAGGTGGTTTCCAAACTCTCCTGTGAAGCTTCCATGCCAACATCTGTGAGATTTCTAATTTCTAGGTTCTGACAGCAACAGGAAAAAAAATGTATGTGTGTGTACACACACACACACTTTTTTTTTACAAGAATTTTCAAACTGTCTAACTATTCAGATATCAAACTAATGTCTACCTGTAAATAAAGAACTACTTTGAAACTACTTTGAAAGCTAATGTAAGGGTTCAAACCAACTGAAATACAATGCCAACTGGGTATGTCACATAACTTGGCATAATTGTACTAGTCTTTCATGGTTCCAAGGTCTGGGCTAATAGAATGTTCCCAAGATTTGGGGTTTTAGGTTTCCTCTTTCTTACCCTTCAGACATGACGTTACTTGGGCATATTTTTTCTATCATTTAAACTCATAAAATATATGATGCTAAACTAAATGAGCCAAGCATTTTTCTGACACTCTCTATAGCCAAAAGAAACAGAGCTTAAAGAGTTTAACCCAGATAGTTCAAGTGGGGGTAAAGGGATGGAGGGAAATAGAGACAGAGAGAAAAATGTACACAAAGCTCCTAATGAAACTTTTTTATAGTTACTAAAATTTTCTATTCATCTACATTTCCCATTACAGGACCAAATGATATCTAGAACAGAACGTGTAAATCAAAAGGTCTCAGTATATCCTTTTTGAACAAAGTAAATGAATACTCTTCCATCATATAAATGGAGAGCGATTATTTGTCTTAATTTTCTGATTTTTCATTTTAGTCCCTTTGACAAAGGCATTTGCTATTGAGTAGCTAGTTAATTGGGATGCACCCCTATGTGAAGTATGCAACAAACCCATCTATCTCCTGTGACCTATAGATAGAAATATTTCTGTTATCCCTAATTATCTCTTCTTTTCTCAAACCTTCAGTAAATCACTGCTAGTGAGCTAAAATGACAATTCAATAACCTGGCTTTCAAAATGCTACGTAAACTGGCTCTAAACTACTTCCAGCCAGGTTCAGCTATTCATTGTTCCCTAAACAAACCATGCGGTCTTACCACTGAACCACTGCTCATATTACCCTCTCTACTCTTCTCCTTTCCTAGCCACTCCTCCAAGTCTTACTCACTGTCATTTCATATCCAGACCACATTATGAATCCTCTGTAGCTTTTGTTGTTCACTCTAGCCTCTAAACTTCCATATCGTTAGTTTTGCTTATACTCATATGACATTTAATGTATGTTAGGTTACATATGCACCAGAACACGCAAACATATATACACTTTTTCTCAATCAAATCATAAAGACACTGTAACACAGCAGAAAAAAGTCAGGAGACTTTGATTGTAAACCCTGGCTCTGTCACTTACTAGCTATGGATAATATCTCTGAGCATCAGCTTCCTCATCTGTAAATCGGGCTAATAATCCTTGACTACCTCCCAAAGATTTTATGAAGATATAATAAAGTAAGTATGAACAAGTCCTTTAATAGTCATAAATCATATACCAATATATTATTTAATATATTTTCTGTATCCTCAGCACTTGGCAAAGCACCCTTCACAATATCAAGTATATAATAAATCTTGCTGATGAAAGTACCAGACCACAGCCGTAGAAATCTGCTGAGTCACCTTCAGTGTTTCCCTCAGTCCTATTCAGTTAACATTTATTGACTGCTCACTGTTGTGCCAGGTTCTTTACAGGAATTGTTGATTTAATCTCACAACATGTGAGGCAGGTCCTAGGCCCTACCATCTCCACTGACGGGAGAATCTGTGGGGCAGCTCCCCACCAATGCATTGGCTAGGTGACTTGTTTTTCCATTTCCACATAGTCTTGCTCAGTTGGGTTTTCACTGGATCAAAGGTACAGTAAAGTTAAGTTAAACTCATAGTGGGAAATGCTAGACAAATCTGTCGGTATAGTACACCCATATGCTATATATAATTAAAGCTGTCACCATTTTCACTAGCAGGGACATTAAAATAAACTTCAAGCTGAAAACTTGGAATGTATATTCATAACCCAAGTAAACTTTTTTTTTTTGCAACTTCAAATATAAAAAAGAAATACAACAACCCAACACTTTCAGTTATTTCTGCTTACAGTGTGCCAAGAAATTGAAAGTTTTTTAATTACAGATTATTTTTGTAAAGTCTGTAAATTTGGAAAGTCTTTATTTTATAGATGGTTATTTCATTTTCTGCAACCTCAAGTTTTCATCAGGTTAAGGAATATCCAACATTTTTCCTCCCTCAGATATAAAATGTGGGTGTTTCCTATGATGACTATTTCCTCATTATTCCTTTTTCCTTCCATACTCCTTACCTTTCCAAAATAAGTGTTAATGAAAATTTTAATCAACATCTGCTATCTCGTCTAATAAGAATAATTTTTAAATATATTTTTCTTTGCAGTTTTTTCCCCTTTAAATTGGCATCTATGGAAATAGATTAGATTCTTCAATATCCTCCTACAGAGAAGATTTAAAATAAGTGAAGTTAAGGAGAAGGAACATTGTAGCATAAAATACAGATGATGACTCTCAATAATAAAGACTATAGAAGATCTGAGTTGATTTTGTATAATTTGGGAGAAAAGGGAAGAGGAAAGAGAATAATGATCATTTCAGATGTTACATTACTAATTGATATAAATTGGAAAGTGAACAAAACTGAGTGCAACCTCTGTATTACGAATCAAGATAAAAAGTGCTTTAGCTTCTAACTATCAAATTCAAAGATTTTTTTATGTGATACTATAATGGTTCAAGGTTAGGTGCTTTCCCGTACCCCCAACAATTAAAACTGAAGGTAAATGCTAATTATTAAAAGAACATGCAAGAGCCTGAAAGAGTTCAACTCTTCTAGAATACCCCTTACTTTATAAGCAAACTGGTACAGAGTTAGTGTTTCTATATCTTTACATAGAATCACTGTTACACAAAGATAAGGAAAACTGCTGTGAACAGAAGTATTTATTGCTAAAAAGGCCAAAAAACTACATGGGCCATTAGTCCATACATGGAACTGGGTTCACAGGAACTAGGTAACTCCTTGAAGAACAAGGTCTTAGAGTTGGGTCTCCGGTGCCTCATCAACAAAAAGAATGTCAAACTAAAGGACATCTAAGATCCCTTCCAGATTACAGCTTTCCTGTTTCCACTAGTGGTTCTATTTCTCTTCTAATCAATCATACACAAAACTTTTTCTTCTCTTTATTTTCTTTGTACCTCTTTGAACGCCAAGTCAGCTTTCAAATGTTCTTATGTTTGCTCTACATTCTAAGTTTCAGATACTTTGTGCGTAGGTCTGAGTGCCAGCTGCCTCAGCAAGCGCTTCCTCCAGTCAGCTTCCCGTGCGTTCCCCAGACCCTACACGCCTGCAAAGACCATCCACCTCATGGGATTTCCCATTCCACTGCCGCCCACGTGAAAGCCAAACTCCACCATTTGTGGTGCTTTGTTATGTGGTCTCTCCCTACTTGATTCATGGGTATGCAGTATATGTACTTTAACATCAGTTCTAAAACATGATAAAAACAAAAATTTGAAAAGAAAAAAGTTCACTCATATTCTCCCCATTGATTAAAAATAGTAGCTTTCATGTAATGAACTTTCCTTTTAATGTCTTCCCATTTGCAAATAAGTGAAAATAAAATTGTATAAATATAGAATTTTTGGCCTTGTCATTTGTTTAGAAAATACATTCCTATATGAACTTATTTTCTAATAGCTATAAAATATTACAGCATATTGATCAGGGTCTCCACTAGCTCTGCTGACATCTGTGTGTGAAGTAGAAAAGTCCCATTTTCTTGGAAGGAGCAAAAGCCCATCCTGCAGGGAACAACTTAACTAAGGACAAGCAGACAACTTGATATGAAAACACTGTATTTACTGGGGGGGGGGGATCATCCTATAAATAGCCAGGCAGGATAATGCAGTATGGGGGTTGTGGTCTGGCCACCTTACTTCAAGTGCCCCTTCCTTTATTTACTGTTTGATCCCATGCAAGCTGCTTAACTACTACTAAAGGACTCGGTTTCCCCATAAGGACAGTGAGAGTAGCTATCCCACAGAAGGCTCTCTGAACAGTGCCCGGCACACAGTGGACACTCATAAAAGCTACCCCGCCACCACCAATAAAAACTGTAACAACGCTATCTATATCTTCATGCCCATTTAAAAATATTTTTAAAAATTACTCCCCTAAAAAACATTGCCAGGGATGAGATTACTGTACAAAAATGTATAAATAAGGATCCAAATTTCAACTCTTCATCTCTTCATATAAATCCACTAGGAGGACAGGTGGTAAAGAGTCAGATGGTGACTATTCATGAAATGCCAATCCATGAAGTTAATCATCTCAGGAAAAACAGTGAAATTTGTTCTGAGGCGTCTTAGGAAGAAGTATTAAGAGGAGTTAATACCTTAAAGGAAATGCGGATCTTGGTCTCCTCAGCAGAGTGGGAAAGGTCGGTTGGGTGGCCTACAAGCTTTATGTGTCTG
Organism: Pteronotus mesoamericanus; assembly: GCF_021234165.1. Lineage (NCBI taxonomy): Eukaryota > Metazoa > Chordata > Mammalia > Chiroptera > Mormoopidae > Pteronotus > Pteronotus mesoamericanus. Next base: position 16,332,776 of record NW_026555325.1, on the reverse strand, counting down.
TGACCCCAGCTCTCCATCAGACAGCCCTCTGCCGCATCGCAAAGCCTCTGTCCCTCAAAGGGCAGGTTCTTCCCTCTTTCCCAAACATACTGGTCTTTGAGCGAAGGTTTTGGTCATCTCATCCTCTTTCGCTTTGCCTCCACCTGGAACAGCCTCTCCTCACCCTGAGAACCAACTCTGGCCACCACCCAAAGTCCCAGATTATACCTGACCCCTTCCTCCAGGCTCTCAGTGTTCCACCTCTTTCTTTGAAACTTCAGAACATTTATTTATTGCCTGTGTCACTGCTTATTTAAGTCCAATGGCATTAACCATGACATTCTTTAATATTAGAAATCACTTTCTCTTGTATCGGAAGTAATGTAATCTTTGTCTTCAAAAATCTAGCGTGCACATATGTGCATATATAGCACCATTTAATTTAGCTAGACCTGTAGTCAGATTCACAGAAACCTATCCTGACTGAAAGGTGCACCAGGCTCTAGGTTTATAAAACAACACAATCCACGTTTCCATTGCATCAGTATCAACGTTTTTACCACCGGCCAAGCTGACAAGTTTATGATAATATAGAATCTAACAGATGATATAACTCAGGGTGAATGTCATGTCATAAAATGCTTAATAATCCTTTTTAAATAGTTAAAAAATAAAGCCTGAATACAAAGAGGAGAGTGCGCATTAGCATTAGAATAATATTTTAAAACAGAGTGTTGTTTCCTTTTTTCTTTAATCAAGCCCCATTTGTAAGATGTTTTAAATTTCTTAAAGTCTCATTTCTTCTTCTAAGTTTAACTAACCCTTTTTACCAAGTGATATCTAGGACAAGATTATTCAATCTACATTATTATCTGGATATTGGGATAAGGGAACTAAAATCTGTTTTGGATACAGAAGACATATTCTAATCAAACAAAGCTACCAGAATAAACCATCTCTATAGAACATAAATTAATATCCTCTTTTTCTTAAAAAAAAACTTGCAATAGTAAAAAAAATGTATGATATACTGTAAAGGTTTGAATTCTTAATGAGAAATTATAATAACAGAGTGTATCAAACTTCAAAAGGTAGTGGGCACATCCAGTACAGGGTGAGGGCTCTAAGCCATGAGGTTATCATGTTATAACATGGAGAGCAGCTGCAATACCCTGCCACCACGCACTGCCAGCTCTCGTGGGTGTCATTTTCACCCGTGACTTACGAGATCTGTCCGGTTTGAAGCCTCATCGTCAGTGTGTAAACTGAAGCTGCTCCAGAGGCAACAGGGAAGAGAAGCAGCTCTGGTGGCATTTGAACTGAAGATACTCAGGCAGACAAACCAATCTGGTGGTGGTGTAAGAGATGAAAGGAACCAGAAGAAAAGGAGACAGTAGGGACAGAAAGGACAAAGTAGAAGAGAAGACAATCAGAAATGAGATGGCAGAATGAAAAAGAAGAGCAATAAAAGAAAGCCAAAAAAGTGAAGCAAGTGTGGGGAGCAGAAAAAGAAAGGGGAAAGAGGAAGAAGGAGGAAGAGAAAAAATGTAAACAATCTTTGGGTATATGAAAAGCAACATGTACCATATGTGTGTACTTCTGATTGCTGATTCTATAAGTTACAGATGCTATCAAATGACAAAGTAATTAGAAGCCAGGCACAAATCCATGAACCACATGGACTGGAATATCACTGATACATATTGTTTAAAAACAAAAATCTAAGCTTTAGGTCAAAAAGCAGTATGAAAGTTACTGCCATACTGATATTCTTGAGTGACTAGAACCTATGAAGGAAATTCCAATGTTCTGTTCCTGAGCTTGAAACTGTTCAAACACGAAACAGAAGAATGTGATACTGGTTTCTTAGTTGGTCAGCTTTAAGCACACCTGCCCACCGGAAATGCCATACAGTCCCTGAGTTTCTCAGAAAAGCATTTCCATCATGTCCATCTCTTTATACTTTAGGTCTATTTTTCCAGTTTAAAATGAATTCTAGCAGAATCTAGCTGGAGCTAACCATGAAGTAAGTCAGAAATTGATGTCCCTGTACTATGCCTTCCCGGGACTAGGTTTACAACTCTCCTTGGACCGGGAATGTTTCCTACATTCTCCTGACTCTCCCACTCTACCAGAAACAGTGTGCTCTCAATGAAAAGTCTTAATAATTCAAAAATGGGCATAATGAATTATTAATCAGAAAAGTGAATCCTTGTTAAGGTGGTAGCTCATAAATGATACTTTCTAGGTAAGAAATGATGGAACAGCAAATTAAAACCCACTTTGTCAATTAGATCCCTTACCTATAATTACAGCTATATTAATGATAAGAATTCCACTCAGATGCCAAGGTGATCAAGGAATTCTTCAGGCACAGCCAACCTTTTTCTTCAACTTCCAAATTGGCCCACATATGTCCCTGTTCACATGTAAAGTTGATGCAGACTTGCAGGTTATATAGCCCTTGGCCTATTGCAATACCATGAGAAATTGAAACACTATTCCTCATTATTGTTTCATCATTCTAAACCCATTGATATTTTTCGCATTCCCAAAGGAAAAATTTCTGTAAGGTTGACTGGAAGCATCATATTCAAACGTCAAATCCTTCAGCAGGACTGAATTTCATTACAGACACTTTAACTTTCCAGGACCAAAACCCCAGTCAAAGGGAAAAGGGGTGATTAAAAGGCTACCAAATATGTAAAGCCCGAGAGCCACACATGCACTGGCGAGAACCCGACACATGGGTTCTACTACAACGCCCCAGCACCCATGGTGACCTTAACACTGACAAAAACAAAGTCCACTTGCCAGATCAAGCCCAAAATACGTGAGCAATTTTATTAAAGTCCTGGAATATAGAAACCTTTATGAACTGGCTCTTGATGATAGCTCTATCTTGGCAGGTAGTTTGGATTTACACACCCATGTACAGTGCCTGGCAAGTTATAGAAGCTCAAAATATTTTTCAGCAAATGACCAATTGTAGGTGTGAGTAAATAAACAATTCAGTGATGTTACAGCCATTACGGGTACAGGTGGTCAGCACCCATCCTCCCTTAACATGGTGGTATTTCCGCCAGGAGAAACTAGAGATGGAATCCTAAGAAGGAATTAGAACGTTGACAATTGAGCACACTTAACCAAAGAAACATGCTTAAAGGCATCTCACTACTAAAAATTAATAAAAATCACTATAGTATTCCACACCTATGATGAAGAACATACCCCACAGAACACACACCTGAGCTACCACTGGAGGAAAGAAGGGGAGGAGCAGGGTACAAACAGCAACAAGGTGTTCTTGAGATGCTCAAATCTCGATGTGCTGCCTCTACCCAGAAAACAGAGCCTAAGCCATGATGTCAGCATCTCCCTGGTTCAGAAACTTAATTGCCTGTGGAGACTACTCTGTTGTCGCATCATTTGGCAGCAACATTTTCTCTTTGTGCTGAATGAAGGAATGGCCTTTCTTTCATTCAGCTATTTAACGCTCCAGAGTATGGGCCGTGTGATGACCCCATGAGCTCCTGAAGAAACCTGCATGTGAAATCACTGCGAATGCAAACTATGTGGCAAGATAGAGCAATACAACAGCTGATGATCACAGAAGCGAGGCACCCTGCTTTCCCTGTGCACCCTACCAAATCTGCCTCGCTCCCAATGAAAGGAACTCACCGCAGTGCAGAGTGCCTTCCCGAGCGGGACACACTGTTGCCCACGGGGGAGGGCAGGTTGCTCCCTCTGTGCAGGTCCTCGATGGACCTGCTCCAGGGCTTTGATTTGTCCACCGAGCTCTCCACAGTGCTTTCCACGCTTTCAAAGTCAAAACTAAAACAAAAGAGAAATGCCACAGAAGACTTAAAGATTCATATTGACACAAACACACGGATGTGCATACCTTGCTCCTTCCTTTTATACATCTGCACCTTAATTTGGGTAGGCTTTGCAAGCAAAGTAAACTAAAAGGGAAATACAAAAGAATGTCTATGGATTCTGTGGTAACTTAGAAAATACAGAAAGACAAATACTGGGTCAGGCAAATAGTTAAACAATAGTAAAAATTAAATAGTGATGTATTATTTGTATTTTACTATAAAACTCGCCAACTTGCCAAATGCTAACATTGCTAAGATGGAAGGTGAAGGGGGGGGGGGGGGGTAGAACCTCACAGATGTCTTCATTTTGCTTTAACAAGTCAATATGTTAGGCTTATACTAATTTATTCCTACCCATCAATTTTCACTGAGCATTTTCTCCTAGCGTGTTGGCAAGTGTGCTTTTCCAACCATATGTGATACATTACTCACAAACCTATGAATTTGCTTTGATTTTGGAATCTCTTCCCAATGTGGTGCTCTTTAAAGTAGGACTGTTGTTTCTCTGACATTTTCTGAGGTTATTACTCATGTTAACCATGTTAGAATAAATGGCAAGTTAAGTCGCTCATTCCTGTATAATTTTAGGAACAGTGTTTTTAGACAGGCTTCGTGTTCTATGCATTTTCCTCTCCCAAAGTTAGTAGCTCTGCTTTCCCCGAAAAAATATTTTATTAATTGCTTCTACCCATAGTTCCACCAAGCAACACCTGGTCAGATAGAGAATAAATAGAAGGCAGCTATAATTAATATCATGTGGAAGATCTTGGAAGCTATCACAGAAGAAACAGCAATACTTTTATGAAAAAGTATGACTTTTATAAGCCGTATGGTTGCCAAAATAAAATATTTGGTTAGAGCAATCATCTATAAACTAGGTGATGCTCTCCATCTATTAAATAATACTAATCCAGATGTCACACACTGGTCTACTGAAGTCATTGAATCAGTCTGACAATTTTGTCATGCTTTAGGATTCAGGAAACCGGGCTGAACAGAAGAGAGGTAGAACTGAGTAATCGATAGATCCTATGACTGACATTGGAGAAGGTAAGCCGAGGGGACATTCCAAAGTCACTCAGGTCTTTAATACTCTTGACAAGCCACTCTGCGGCCCCGATGTCATTCAGCTGTTCAGCACTGTCCTGTTCCCCCAGCTGGTCCCCAGCTCCACACAGCAGGGAAAGGAACACCTTAGTGAAAGCTTCTGCCTCAGGGATGGAGCATAGGCCTGTTGTTTCGTACTACACGGGCTAGGGAAACTGTCACATGCCAAGGGATGACAAGAAATTTTTCAGCCCATTAGTTTAAAGAAAGAACATAAATTGTATTTACATATAACTTTTCATCTAAGTTATGCAAAAAAAAAAAAACAAACAAACTAATCAGGAAAAAATGTAAAGCTAATGCAAAAAAAGTAGAAGACTGGAAAGCAAAAGCTCTGAGCTCTGCTGTTTCGTTGGGTTTGATCTTTTGCCACAGACGAGGAGAATACCCTCACGGTGGTAGAACCATTTCCCATTGGTTTTATGCGATATAGGGAAAGGGCTGATTACAGCAAACATATATAACACATAGCATGCCATTCTTTTTCATTATTCCTGAAGTTTCTTAGCCCTTCCTTAATTCCATGAATATCCCTCCAGATTTTAAAATATGCAACAGGGTAATATTGTCAGTTTGTGATATTCTATAAAGTGTAAAGAGATATTAACAGTTTTGACATAATGGAGATAAGAAACAACCTTTGGAAGAGTATGCTATAAAAACTAGGATTATATTTCAGAGGACAATTTCTCAGGAAGATAAGAATTTGCCTTTTGGTTTTTCTTAATCTATTCCATATAATATCCAAGAGTTATCGAAACTGAAACTCATCGAGTCCATTTCAGTTAATTCTTTAGTTTCTGCATCCACAAGGTAGGTATGATTACAGCTTTCTCCTCACAAATTCTCAAGGAAGTGATAAGGATAATAAAACAGCATCTGGTTAGGTCTTAGGACTTTACTGGAGTGAGGCAATATAAAAAATAAGTCACTGCTTTTAAAAGAAGAGTTGAGGGGGGGAAAAAAACACCAGCTGAGCCAAAATGGCTTCCAATCAAATTAAAAATACAATATTATTTCCTCCATCTGTGTGAGAGTATATCTGTGGATAGAGAAATATTTTCTGATTAAAGGAGGAAATGTGGAGAAGAGACGACCTCATTCAAATGTACACTTCTCATTTCTGTTGTAAATCTTTGCAGAAGTAAAGCAAATGGGAAAATTTTATGAATTAACAAAAACTAGGTTAAATAAGTTAATTTTTATTGGTTTGCTCCAGTTTTTTTCACCTTTATTACAAGTAAATCAAAACACTACAAATACATGTAAAGTAAAAAGAAAAAGCCTCTTGTTTTACCCTTCTTCCAGTTTGGTATCTATTTCTGTATTTACTAGCATATAAAATATACATACATATGTAATTTTTTTAAAAAATGAAAAAGGAGTCACTGGTCTGTATCCTGCTTTATTTACTCAACAATGTATCATCTACCTCTTTCAATACGTACTAGAGTATCCTACCATATGGATGTCTGTAACTTGAGCACTGAAGAAAGTAGTTCTTTTTAAAATAAGGACTCCTTTAAGGGTAATTTTTACTCCACTGTTTTATTTCTGCCTTAAAAGCATTTCTAATAACAATTACGTGATTTGCTTTTAGTCATCTGAATAGAAACGAACCTCCTTAAGCCACACTACATCTGTTTCTGTTTTCTGCTGTCAGTGCAGTGTATGACTGTACCACTGAGCTGCATCTTCTAGGACCACATAAAATTCAAAAGAAACAAGCCAAGTTCTACTTACGTTACCGCGTACTGTGCAAATGACAGATACTCCACTAGAACATCAAGGCCTTTGTTTTCTTCATTCAAAAACTCTCTGACCCATCTGTTAAAAAAAAAAAAATCTATTGGACACATTCATCACGTGCTCAGTCATGAAAGACCACAGTGAAAACTTTTGTTTTTCCACCACAAACATTCATTGCCTGAAAGAAAATATGGTGCAAGGATGCCTAGACTCAATCACATGAGGCAGGGGCTTTCAGATATGGCAACAAAGAAAACCACAACATTTCAATGTACAAGAACAGGGGGCAAAAGGTGTATGTGTGTCTTCTTTGTATTTTACTGCTTAAGAGGCTTAAGAGAATCCATAAGAAACTCTCTAAAAAAAGGAACTTGCTTAATATACTTTTTCCACCATAACTGATCCCCAGCCTGCTGGCTAACGGAGCCAAGACTGCACGGGGAACGAGGCGGACTGAGGACATGACAACATAACCACCGAAATCCAGGCGTGGCTCCAAATCCATATTCAGCTCTTTCTTGCCACACTAAGCTGCAGAAAACACTAAACTGGCCAATGAGAGATCAGTGTCGATGGGCTTCTGGAAATTCAATAGGGATGATTTGCTTAATTTTTTCTATGAATGTTAAAACCTTTAAAGAAGTTGCAGACACCACATATCATCATCAGAGTTGAGATGTGACAAATACCATGTTTTTAAAAAATTCATTTAAAAACAGTACCGCCTCGCATTTGAATGATGGGGTTTGAATGTGAATGAAGTTCACTGTTTTTTACAATTTTTTAATTCATTCTTCATAATAACTCCTAGAGATGAAGTAGACTGGTCAAGTGGAATGCTCAGGTGCTGAGGATAAATAGCTGTCACCCCACCTTAAAGATTTCCTCCAGGGTGTCCATCTTCAGAAAACATGTGACACCCCATTAAGCCTTCACTAGATTTGAAACTCCAACAAATAAGTAAAAAGGTCTGCTCCTATCGAAGATATGGAACTTGAGGCACACCTGCCAAGGACATTTCAAAACAGTTGCCTTCATCCATTCGCAGCAAGCCCCTGAGCCCCACCAGCTATGGGCATGCTAGCTGCCATGGAAGTTGTTAGAACAATAGGTCATTCCTGCCAAGGGACCTTAATGATGAGCAGCCCCTTGAGGTCTTTGTCTTAAAGGAAGAAAAAAAGCTGGTGGACTCAGGATGCCTGTTTTTTTTTTGTTTCTTGGAGGATGTTTTCTTTGTTTTTGTTGCCTCCTCAAAGTTCACTCTTTCTTTTAGTCCTGTCATGCCTAGGATGTAAACTCACATCTGCAGCTGGTTCCAAGAGGAGGCGAGGTGGGAAAACAAGACAGTTTGCCTCATATTTCCCCTGAAGAGCCTCAGGCAGACTGTCACAAAATGTATGTACTCCACACAGCCCCGTAAGCAAACATTTTATTTAAAAGAGACCTAGTGTGGCAATGCTGGCAAGGAAAAACACCACCCATTGGGCCCCGCAAAGTGGCTTTGTTATAGGAGCTTACCAAAACTAACAGGGTTAGCGACGGTCAAGGCTGAAGCTTCATTTCAAAACCACAACATACACAATCTCACAGTATCTGCTTCTAGATACTTATGTTTATCTGATTTATTTTAATTACTCCCTACACAGCTAGGTCTCAGGAGATATTGGATATTTGTAAGCACTGATAAATAGTGAAATATTTTTTTTTCTCTTTACAATTGGTAGGAGACTAAAGAAAGGCTGAACGTCACTGTGAAAATCGGATGACTAGCTGCTGAAATTCAAGCCCGTCAGCTTCTCTGACACCTCTCCGCTGGTCTGGCCTGTGGGCTCTGACTGCACCGTGTGGCCCTCGGTGGTGGGTGCACGGCAGGAATCCCCAGAGCTGGACACAGGGGTGATCTTTTTAATAGGAGAAATCACCACAGGGTCCAGATTTCTCGAGGCAGTCTCAGTTCTCCATATTCTCAGTGGCCACGAGTATATTCTAGTTTAGGATTTGAGAAACATTCCAGGTTGTTCCTTCTGATTGATCTTGCAGACACTGCCTCTAAAAAGTAGAGATGGTCTGGGGCACTCTGTAGATCTGTCATTGTCTCAACCACTGTCATCTCCCCATCACTTAGAAAGTTCAGCCACACAGACAGACATGAGCAGAGCAAGGACGAGGGGCCAGGTACACAAGGTCACCAGGGCAGAGAGCCCCAGGTACTTAGCGATCGGCAAAACTGGGGAGACAAGGACCTCAACACCAGGGTGACCTCTCCTTCCCTAGCACAAAGCTGATCATTAGGGTTAGACCCCCTTGGAGGGGGAGCAAACAAAGGCACCAGAGAACAGCCCTTAAGCAGGAAGCCCCCAGGACAATGAGGTTCTGACCCACATCAAATACATCTAGACCTCATGTGTGTTCAGCTCCAGGCCCAGAAAAGCAGCAAAACCAGACAAGTGAGGCCAAGGCTGACTTCAGGACCAGATGCAATGACTAATAACCCTCCCCTGGGGCTGACCAATCAGTAGAGACCAAGACCCTAACAGAACATACTTGGAAAGCCAATGTGTATATTTTATTGGGATCCTCCCCTGAGACCTCCAGATACATACCCTGAAGACAGAGGACCAGTGAGGCTCTCCCTATGAAGTACACCCTCCTCTTTTCCCTCCCTTTCTCCTAAGCTCCAAGGGCCCAGCCCTTCTTTGGCCTCTGTAACTTGTTTCCTGAGCCCATTTCTTCTTTGGCTCACTTCTTCTACCTCTGTGACTTTCTAACTAAACTTTCCCCTATAGTTTGAAGGAAAAAAAAGAAAGTTCAGCCACAAACTGGATAAGAGGCAAATAACTCAGAGACAATAAATTTTATATTTAAAAAAAGGAAGAAAAGGATGGAGAGAGAGGAAGAAAAGGAAAAAGGCAGGAAATAGCTAAGTACAGCCAGAGCTACAATTCTCTTGACTCAAAATTCTAACATGCATACATTTTGATGCAGAGATGCAGAGACTATTCATTAGCTCCTCTTACTTCAATCCAATGCCTTTATCAATAACCCTACTCCCACTTGATAACTTTGTGCAAAAGTGCCTTAAAAACAGTTTTCAAAGTGAAAGGCAGTAGCTAGTAGCTCAGTTCCTAAAAAGCTAGCTAGAGGTAATGCGTCCGGCCCTCAGAGGTTTAATTGCATGCAGTTAGCATCTTTTTCTAAGCTACAAGATCTTCCCAGGGTCTTTGATCAGGTCCAGGCAACCCTAGGTGATTTAGGAAATAATAAGATAAAAATCCATCATGCTTTTGTCAAATGATATCAGGTCAGTAAACTCATTTTGACAAAAGAGCTATGAATTGTGGGGGGAAAAAAACAAACAAAACCAGCCTTCACTTTTCCCCTGTCCTCTTAATCTGTGTCCCTCCCAAACTTGGGGTATTCTATATAGGGAGAAAACAAGAGGTGAGAGGGGACATCTGTGGACATGAAAGAAGGTTCAAAGAAAATAGGTAAAGATGAAAAAAAGGGCAACTTTCAAAACAGTATCTTGAGTCTAAAGACATAAAAAAAATTGATGCACCATTCTGCAGATTTATATATATAATCATACAATGAAATAACATAAATTTAGAGTTCCCGTAGACACTTTCCATTTTCACCTCTGTGCACGCTACACACACTTTTTTATATATTACCAATATGCAAACAGTTTCAAATTGGATAATGATAGGGTATGGAAAGCAGAATTATTTCTCCCATCCAAGTGCTAACCAGGCCCAACCCGGCTTAGCTTCTGAGATCAGACGAGATTGGGAGCTTTCAGGGTGGTGTGGTGTAGACGAATTTTTTCTGACTCTGACAGCAATGCATCACTTACTAAGTACCTCACGGGTTCCCTGTAATTACCCCAGGCTGTAAGTGTCAATTAGGCAAATTCCTGATCAGCTGCTCAGGAACCAGAAGAGATGTGGTCATGAAAAACAGCTCTGGAAGAAACCTTCTCCAAGGAAGGGATCTACGTGCAGATGCCCGTAGTTACTGTTTTATTACAGATGGGTCAAAGCTTCATTTCCAAGTTGCTGTTCTCTCTGCCCCCAAATCTTAGAACTGCATTATTCTCATCCATCTAGACACACAAGATAAAGGGACAAATAATAAATTCCCTTTGCCAGTCTCCTAGAGAGATCTACTATAGACATGGTGGGAACTGCTGTGGCTGAAAAATCATGGGGGGAAGAAAGCATGAGAAGGAAGAGAGAAAAGAGAAGAATCACCCAGATAAATCATTAGCTACCAAACCTAAGAGGGAGCATCACCGATTCGTTCTCAAAGTATAGCCTGCACGCCATGAGGGATCCCTGAGACCCTCCCAGAAGTTTGTGGGGCTATAATTATTTTCATACAAATATTGAGAAAGTAGTTGTTTTTGACACTGTGCGGACACTTGTCCTGATGGTACAAAAGAAGGGTGGATACAACTGCTGCCACCAAAGAACACACCTATTCATTGTATTCTTCACTTAAAACTGTCCTTAGTGAAGCAGTAACAATATTGATTTTATTAAAGCTTCCTCCCTGAATATACATCTGTAATTTTCTGTGTGACAAAATGGGAAGCCCACACAAAGCGCTTCTGCTGTCTGCCCAGATGCCACAGTTGTCTGGAAGAAAAGCTGTCCTCCAATTGCTTGAGCTGCAAACTGGACTACCCGCTTTGTACATGGAATGTAAAGTGACTTACAAACTATGGTTATTCTGTCTTGGGTACTTGGCAGATATGATCTCAGAAGGGAATGAAGTGAGCTGGTCATTTTGAGGAAAGCAACTGACAGTATTTGTTGTTGATGATAAAATTTGAGCTTTTGAACAACAACAATAACAAAGTTAGAATTTTGGAACACTTGTATTCACCGCCATGAGCTGGACAGCTTCCCAATACTTTAAAGGACACTCTGATGAGACTGCTGATTACTAACGAATGTGATTGTTTTTATGGTGTAGAATAAAATGTGTCAATATTTGGGAGATCAGATTAACTCCGTGAAACAGTATTTTCCAAATGACCAATTCATGATGGTAGAAAATTACTAATGGGTAAAAAGATTCATTCAAGAGCAAGACAGTAAAATGGATTTTAGTATAACAGAGCACAGAATGTGGAAAGCAGTATGGAGGTTCCTCAAAAAAATTCTAAAAATGGAACTGTCTTATGACCCAGTGATTCCACTTCTGGGTATAAATCCGAAGAAATTCAAAACACTAATTCAAAAGAACATATACACCCCTGTGTTCACTGCAGCATTAGTTACAATAGCCAAGGTATGGAAGCAGCCCAAGTGCCCAGCTGTAGATGAGTGGAAAGCTGTGGTACGTTTACACAATGAAATACTACATAGCCATTTAAAAAAAAAAAAAAAGAAGAAGGAAACCTTACCATTTGCGACAGCAGGGATGAACTCAGAGAGTATTTTTCGAAGTGAAATAAGTCAGTCAGAGAAAGATTTTACTTACATGTGGAATCCAAAGGACAATATAAACGAACGAATAAAAACAGAAACAGACTCAGAGAGCAGACTGATGGTTGCCAGAAGGGAGGGGTGCAGGGGGACTGGGTGAAAAAGATGAAGGAATTGAGGATTGGTAATTACAAAATAGTCATAGTAAAGTACAGAACAGGAAATACAGTCGATAATATTATTATATCTATCTATCTATCTGTCTATCTATCTATCTATCTATCTATCTATCTATCTATCTATCTATCTATCATGCCAGATGGTTACTGGAAATATCGGAAGGAACACTTAGTAAAATATATGTTGATCTAACCACTATGCTATGCACTTGAAACTAATACAAAATAATAGTAAATGTAAACCATAAATGAAAAAAAATTTATATAAAACTGCATGTCAAAAAATGTAAAAAAAAATAGAAAAGAAAAACAACTCCTTTTTTTAAGTGTGTACCTGTGTAAGGCTAGGTTTTGTTCATACACATCAAACAAAACAACATAGCACAACAAACTGAATGCAAAGATTTGAGAGCCAAGCTATGTTCTCTTAATGAGGCATTAAAGAGATCTATAAACATGTAAATTAATGCCACTCCTGTCACTAATTTTTTTGCTTTAGAAAATGGTTATTTTATGTAATATTTGTGCTGTTTATTATTTTTATTTATATACTTAGTTATTATTTAATAAATAGTAAATTTTATTAAAGAAGCACATTTTAAATATAACTGTTTACATTTCCAATATAGTAAACATTAATAGATAAAACCCACAAAAATAAAAGGTTATTGGAGTTCAAAATAATTTAAGAGAGTAAAGGAGTCCTAAAATTAGAAAATTTGAGGACTGCTGGTTTTATAACAGGCTTTGGACATATTTAGGTTCAAATCTCAGTGCTTCTAAGTTGCTAGATACTAAGTAGCAAGATACTTAATAGGTGACTCAGCTTTCTCATCTGTAAAATGAAGATTCAGAGGTAAAGAAAACAATAAAAAGATTTTGTAAGAAATAAATAATATATTTAACATACTTAATACAATGCTTATTACATGCCAATTTCCAAAAGGCACCACCTAAGAAAGAATTATTTGTAGGCCAGCTTGATGAACACACACCCCGTACATGTTTTATACCTCTTAAAACCAGCCTTAGTTATTCTTCGCTCTTTCCCCACTGATTCCCAAACAAGCTGGAGGGCCTGGTGGGAAGATGTCCCTGGGCAGTTCCTCGGCTCCTCCCCTCCCTAAAAATCAGTCAACTAGAACATTCCTCCTGCAGCCTCCTTCTCTCAGCTCACCCAAGGAGATAAGGTGAAATGAGCACCTTTCAGAATTTCTATGACTTTGTACTCAAGATAAAAATTAATTTTCTATTATAATAGGAAGTTTTACTAAAATAAATTACCTGCGAGGAGAGATCGCCTCCATCTCAGTTCCATGGAATAAAGCCCGTAAATCTCCCCAACTCACCACTGTCACCACCACTTGAATCTTATCACCCTGACGTACAAAACATCATGACACCTGACAACTCACATTGCCCCGCCAAACAGTCCAAATGTTACTTGGCTCCTTTCAAGGGTATTGCAAGTCATTTCAAGAACTTGGATAAGTCATAATCCAATTCTTCTGTATTATTATAATTCCTAAGAGTAAGTGAATGATATTATTTCTAGTCCAATTATTATTTCAATTTGGCTCAAAGAAAATTAATTTTCTTTCTCAGAAGATTGCTCCATTTATAGAGTTTTAGGTTAATGTCAAAACTGAGAACAAACCCTTTGCTTCACAAAGCTATAGCTTAGAATGTTATCTCAGCAAAGCCCTAGACTTTAACCTTGAAATGCATGTATGTGCCAAGAATAATTTTTTTTTTTTAGAACAAGTAGATTTTAAATGTCATTCTTCCTTTTACTTTCTGGTAAGCACCAATCTCCTAGGTGTCAGAGTCATTTTAGACAGAGAAGGCAACATTCTCTGTATCAAATTCTTTAAGGATGTGTTACATATATTGTTGAATTATTATTAGATATAATAATTTCAATAAGCATAACAAGCAAAAGTTATTACATGGTGAGTAATTACTATGTATTAAACATTATATTAGATATTTTATAAGTTATTTCATTTAATTCTTACAACATTCCTATGGAGTATTATTAACCTCATTTTATAGGTAAGAAGTTAACTTAGATTGTATGGTAAGTACAGAGGGTTTATGTAACTTACCTAAAGTCAAATAACCAATAAGGGGCATAGCAAAAATCTGAATCAAGATCTCACTTTCCATAAGGCAAATGGGCACCCAATGATCTTTCTTTTATGTTGCCTTTAAGGGTGCAATAAAATCTATGGACCCCTCATTTAGCACCTTGCATTCCAAGAATTCCTCACTGTATTAATTGATTACATTCACATCATTGAGTAACTTTTCATAAAATTTCCCAGCCAAATGAGTTCAAGCCAGTTAATTTCCCTAATGAAGAGTCTAGTTCAGGTTTCGATTTTGAGGACAGGTAAAATAGGTCAAAATCCTGGTGTGTGGTTTTAATCGGTATAAGGTTGTGCCAGTAATTGATTGCAAAAAATCAGACAATGCACCTCTGCATTTTTCTGCTGCAAAAGCCAAAGCTTTCAGCTGCCCCACAGAGGTGGTAAACAGAAAGCTTCAGCAGGAGAAGATGAAAGAAACATAAGAATCTTTCAACATGCCTATAGTATCTTAAACAACAAACCACCCCAATTGCTTGCAGATTTGCACTGGCTTCAGCCCAACCAAGGCTCTACTATTCAGCCAACTTTGTATTGGAAATGATCATCTTGCTTTGGTATTTGATGGTCAATTTCACATTATTCCAGCAATGCTTGAAGAAATGTCTTTTGACAATTTGTAGAAATCCTGGCTCCAGCTCATTCCAACACTTTCAGTCATGAAGTGGTGCCAACAGTGTAGGGTTGGACCTTACCTAGTGGAATCTAGCTCCTCCTGATCCACAAATATTGGAAAGTATGGAAATTTCCTGAGCTTGGATGCTCAACTGTATCAAATTACCACCACTTTCACCCCCAATAGACAAGCCTCATTGCTTTGATCCCAGAGCCCTGATTACTTTGTTTCCTTTCAGAGAAATAGCTGCTAGATTAGGCAATATAAGAAAAAGAACACAATATTTTAAACCAAAGCACCTGGCTCTACAGCTATACACTTTGTGGGATTCACTCGCCTTTTCTGGTCCTTAATTCTTTTAATCCATAAAATGAGGGACTAGGTAATCCTTCATTGCTCTTTCAGTTCTAAATCATGATTCCATGATCCACTGTTCTACAGTCGATTTTCTGGGATAAAGGTGATTTTTTTTCAACTTCAGGTGAGAATCGGTTTGTTTTTGAATACTGCCATTCTCAAATGCAAAGTCATCCTTTAGGAAATGAACATTCTCACTCAGGCTCCACCTTGGTTGATTTCAACCTTGCATCTCTGCAATTTTTTTTTAACAAAAAAATTTATTTTGAAATAACTGTGAAAATTACCCATCCGAATGGCTTATAGCAAACATAGTCTAAAGTAGAAATAAACTGTTGTTTATGTAATACATTTAATTTATAGAATACTCTCTGTAAAACTACAAGATACTATACCTACAAAACTTCATTTCCAATAGACCTGCAAAGAATGCCACAGGGGACGATCCCGGAAGAACTAAAGTCTATGGGCTTCTCATTGTAAAACTCAAAGAGTGAAAACCCAAAGTGTTAAATAAGGTATTAAACAGAAAGTTTAGGAAGAACTCAGACTACAAAACAGGACACCTCATATCACTCTGCCATGGAGATGACGCATCTTATTTTAAGGTGCTGTACAACTGTGCCATCCCAGGTATATGGGACAATGTCATAAACCTGTACTAGCTTGTGGCAAAGCAACCATGTTGTCTCATGAAAAACTCTTAGAAATGCTTAGCGCAGGGATTCCTCAAATTTTATTTTCTAGAGTGGATTTACATTTCATGGTCCTGAAATTTTGAGGTATAGGAAGAAGAAACTCAGAACAAAGTATCTAAGTGCAATGAGGTATATCAGGTGACATCAGTCCAGTTTTTGTCCCCTCCTGGCCAAAAAGGCCAGGGAATTGAGGAAAGGGGAATGGAGCAATTTCACATAACCAGCTCAGAGAATGCCCGTGAAGGCTCAGAGATCTTCCAGGATCTCTGCATTACTTTTACTTGTTGGGGTTCCTAATTTGCCAAAGAATTATTATGCACACAAGAGACCAAGAACTTACTACTGCATCCAAGTAAAGGATCTTAGAACGGTTATAAATGACCCAAATCAAGGACTTTCTGTTCTGCTTCTACTGATTCTTATACAGTGAGCAATTCAAATACTGACACAGGTTCCACCCATGTAAACCTCAGTCTCCTAATTTACAATGAACAGTAAGGAAGCTTAACTCTTTGGCTATGATACAGTCACTTCGTAGTGTCCAAAAGCCTTGAAGCTAAAATGTTAAATGGGCACACTTACCCAATATGGTTTGTTCTTAAAGAAATTTCCAGTTCTCTTAGCACTTGTGTGGATTCTTGAACACGCCGTCTGAATTTCTGTAATTCAAGAAGACATATTCTCACAAAACATATTTTAGCAACTGCTAAAACTGGAGCTTACTTGCGATAAGTTTAACACAATATGAAAATATCTCTGCTTCTGAAGTAGGCTTCTCTCACATTTCTTTTTACAAAGCACACAAATTTTTCTCATCATGAAAATCAGCTAACGAGGAAGGTTTGGGAGAAATTACTTATTTCATGAACTAAGTGTCTTTGAGTAAGTACTGTATTTTGCCGTGTTGTAATGCACACTTTTTTACCCAAATTTTTTGGGGGGCAATATGGATGTGCATCATACATGGGTATAATGGTTTATATAATCCCATGCACACAAAAACAGGGGTGCACATTATGCACAGAGGCACATTATACACAGTGACATTATTTTTCCCTACCCCACAGTGTGTCAGGGTCCCTCCGACCAGCCGAGTTTCAGTGATTTGCTAGGACTCAGCAACTAGTTGTCCTTATGGCTAGGATTTGTTACAGCAAAAAGATACAAGGTACAGTCAACAAAGGGAAATGATACTTGGGATGAAGTCTGGAGGAAACCGGATACAAGCTTCCAAGAGTCTTCTCCCAGAAGAGTCACAAATGACAGTATTCTTGAAATGCGGTCTACCAGGGAAGCTCATTGGAGACTCAGCGCCCAGGGTTTTTACTAGGCGCTGGGTCACTGTGGTACTCTCTGCCTAGCACATACCAGAAGTACAGACTCCCAGAAGGAAGCAGGCATTCAACAAAACCATATTGTTGGCATACACAGTATAGGCACCGTGAGTCTTTCTTAGCAGGGAAAGGTGGGAACTCTCCCAAAATTTGGGTCCTCAGTTGACAACCAGGAGCCAGCCTTGCAAGCAGGTCTTTCTAAGGGAATGGTCTCGGGCTCGCTATATTAATCCTTTTATGCACGACCTAACATTTTTCAGAAGTAAATATTCATAGTTACCTCTCCCCACGAGCTCTCGCATGGAAGGTCCCTCCTCTGGAGCACCTCCTTTCTGCTTTAGGAATGTCCTTCCTCATTCCTGTGCTTGTAAAATCCCACCAATCCTTGCAGAACTCCTCACATCTTTCTTCTTCAGTGACTCCTCCTCTGATAGTAAATGTGATCACCTCTCTATCCACTCAACTCTAAATAACCTCCAAGGATTTATTGGGTTGCACTGCACGTCAGTTCTTTGGAACACAATTTCCTATAGAAACATTTATGTCCATTAACTAAAGTCTTAGGCCACTCTGAAAGGAGGACATTTGATATGCAACGCCTTCTAAGAAGAGTTCTGTGCTTTCTGTCCTGCAGATCCAAACTACCTTCATGTTACACTGTGTCCGGGAAAAGGCTTTGAGAATTCAAGCTCAGGATATTAGAAACGTTCCTCTGCTGCCATAATTGCAGAGTAAATAGGCCATCCCTCTCCAAAGCTCAAGGAATGCCAGGACCGAAAGGACCGGAGAAAGCCTGAAAAGGAGGATTCCAGGATGCGGGGTGGGGAGAGCCAGGCCACAGGTGGAGCCTGGTGCCCCAGGGAAGACCTGGAACCAAGCTCCGTATGGGCAGCTCCTGTCACTCTCTCCTCCTCTTCTGAAGGTGCTTTGCTTCTCCCCCAATTGCTTCTCACTAGGGCCCTAAGGAAGCAAATAGTGTCACAGACCGCCCCCCCCCACCTTGGGTGCCATTCCTAAAGTACCTCCAAGACTTTCTCAGGTTTTTAGAATGTAGGTACAGTGGGATATACAAAATAAAGTATCCTTGATGTAATGAAAAAGGACACTCCCCTCTTTTATCAAGAAAGGCCCAAGAACTGGCAGAGGCATCTATAGTTGGAGGGGAATCCACACCCACTGATTTCTGGAGAGCGATCCAGCAGTGAGAACCGCCAGTGAGGTATGTCTGTGGCCACAGAGCGGAGGAAACCATTCCCAGGTGTGCTGGCTGTTCCAGGGGGCCATTCCCAGGTCACAGTTCCACGTCTTGGGCCGTCTACACATGTGGCCTTTAGAAAACAACGGAGTGTTCCTGGCTATGCATTTGGCACAGTCCTGCCTGGTTCCCTGGGGCCTTTGCCAGTTCCCAACTCTGCCTAATGCTTCCTTGGGGCAAGGTCATCACTTTCAGACATCATCACGCCACAGGGGCACCTAGTGAAACACCGTAGACATAACAGAGTATAAAAGAGGATGTGCTGAACCCATGCCAGGTTGCTCAGTTGGCTGGAGCGTCATCCCATATACCAAGTCTGCGTGTTCAAGTCCCAGTCAGGGCACAGATCTAGCTTGCGGGTTCAGTCCCCAGCTGGGATACCTACAGGAGGCAAATGATTAACATTTCTCTCTCCCCTCCCCCACCCTTCTGCTCTCTCTAAAACCAATAAACATATCCTCAGGTGAGGATTAAAATAATAGTAATAAAAAATTTTAATTCAAAAAAGAGGATGTGCTAAAGGGACAGGAGGCATATATCAAAACAAAACTATGACATAATGGGAAAGACAATAGCAGGTAATATTTATTAGCCATTTACTATGGTACACACTACACTTTGGCAACTACATGATACCTGAGGTAACACTAAATTGACTTTGCCTTTGTACTGTACTGTACTCTCCAGGGAACTGTTTCACTTTTAGCTGGACTCTGGACTACAGAGAAGCTTTGGCATCCACTTCTCTAAACACATACGCCAGCAAAAAGGAGCAGAGTACCATCCACTGGCAATCTCCGCCACAGCCCTGATCCTCTCCCTAAGAGCAAGGCCCAGGGATGTGCCCAGAAGCAGCTGAGCCCCAGAGACCTAGACAACAGATTTCACTTCACAAGGGCACCACGGGACCAGACTCCTTCCTTCATGGTCTGTAGCCTTTTCCATGCCAGGCACCAGCAGTCCCTCCCACCCCACCCGATGCTTAGACTAAGAACTGCCTGGTATTAAATGAGGAAGCTGGTTTGGAGAGCACTGGTCACAGAGATATCTAAGTTAGGCTCTTCTGTCTCTGTCCTGGATAGTTTAAAACTATTTAGAAAAAAATCTAAGTGGAATATACTTAGGAAATTTTTTTTAGGAGACAGGAAATTAACTATTTTATATTCAAGATGAACAAAAGATTAATGAAGTTCTGAGGACCCTAGTTGCAGGAAAGGGAAGACTGCTCAGCCTAAGCTGTCTCACAAAACTTGAAAGCCCTGATTTGAAATCTTTTCCTTTCCTCCTTCCATATTAGAGCTGAGAATCCTAAACCGATTTTAACTACAAGCCATGCCTTAGTCCAAACAAAATCTCCTCTTTCCCCAGGCTTTAAGCATGACAATTACGTTGAGTGGAACAGATCATTTCTTTCTGCCAGCACCTGACAGAAACTGTACAGAGATGGCTGATCCCGCACCCTATTATTTTCATCTGCACCCAACAGCTGATGGTGAAGGATGAGGCTCAGACCAAATGAGGCCATTCGGGTGAACGCACAGGGTCCGGGGCAGACACTGAAGGTCAGCCAAACAGAAGTCTCTTGTCTTGGTCCTCTTTATTATTTGTGAGGGACTGAAAACGCTTCCCGAGCAGCTTATTAGCTGTTTTTTGTTTCATATTCTTTGCCTCAACCCAGGAATAACTGTACCGAAGGGGAGCTGGGACAGTGCCGGGGGGAGCCCACCTGTGCCTTCTGAGCATCTTCCCCGCTGTGGGGTGTAGGGTTGGAGTCTGAGAAGCTCTCTAGGAGTTCACATATTTTCTCCTTTCTTTTCAGAGGCTGACAGTTGCTGTGATACTTGCTTGGGGATGGAACCTACTCTGTGTGAGGGAAGCTCTCAGTGACAAACATCAGCGTTTTTAGACCGCCTTGGCTTGGGGAGAGTGTGCCTAATGCTGAGGCCTAAGCCCACCAGCCCGAAGGATGGGAAGTCTGGGGAATTCCTCAAATTATTTCTGAAGAAGAATCTTGCCCCTGTACAAGGAAATAGCCCAGGAAAAACACCTGGGGTTTTTTGGTTGTGTTCTGTATATAAGGGTGTGCCTTCACTTAATCCTCTCTAATCTGATGAAATTGAGGCTGCTGCATCCTTAGAGGAGGGGACAAAACAAGAATTAAGCAGCTGTCTCTTTTAGGGGGCCTCACAGAAGCTCTTAAAAAAAGAAAGAAAACATGTGTGTGCCATATTTGTCAGGGGGTGCACATTATGATATTTTGACAGGTACATTCTCAGAAGATGAGGCTGTGTCATTCAATTCACATATGGTGTCTAGCCAACAGCAAAGGTCCACAGTCCATTTTCAGCATCATGCCTAGATTTCATTTCCGCTTGCTTGAATGTTAACCATAGGACAAAGGGCCAGGAAACTTCCCAAAGGAAATAATAGCTGTTCTCATTTGCTTGACTTTTTTTACTTTTGGGGTGGGGGGGGAGAAGGGTTGAAGAGAGTTGAATGAAAGCAGAAAGTAAATAAAAAGGAGGTTTTTTGTTGTTGTTGTTGTTTTAAAATACTAGAGTCCTGGAAACAGTGGCTAACTGGAAAAAGTGTGCCTTTCTTCTCTCATGAGTCCTGTGCGGAAACGACAGAGGAAATTCAGCTCAAGATATTTTCTCTGCAGCCTTGAATGCAGGAGTGGTGGTAGGTCAACCGAAAAACAAGTGCTATCTGGTGAAGAGGCCCTTTACCCATCTTGAGCAGAGACAGCTCTGCCCTGAGACATCCCAGGCCTGCCCCGGGCCACGGGGCCGTGCCAGGCTGCGTGCTTTACCACGAGGCAGCAGTGGGAGCCAATTGTGTGGCTGCACAAAGCAGGGCTTGTCTGTAAAAGGAGAAAGTCAGTTGAGAATGGAACCAGCTATTCTCTTCTTACCTTCCCCGGGCCTGGGGCAGGGATGGGGCGGGGAAGCTGCTAAAAGCATCAACACAGGATGTGAGAGCACAGCTGGGATGACAAAGCCGCAGTGATTTTTCAAGGTCTCTGGAAATGCACCAGGACATGAAAGACAAGTCTTCCCTTTGCTAGGCCTGTTTTTCTAGGGGCCCACACACCTCTGCACTGGACTCACTGCCCCGCGTAATTGGAAATGGCAGTGACTCAATAACCATCAGAGATACGTGACTTCCATCTCAGGAAAGTACTTTTAAGCACATCCTCTCACATGAGAAGGACAGCTTTTTTCCCTCTGTCTTCTGTTGTTCATCACCACGGGTTGTTTTCCTGGAGGCTCTGGCAGAGGCTATAATGCAGAGGAAGGAAGTTCTCCAATGCAGAAGATTCTGCTCACTCACGGGGAAGTGGTAACAAAAAGTGGAAATAAATCCCTCTTACCTTCCTGGTTACAGCTGGATCCAGATAGCCTTTGAGCTTTTGGATGTATGTATGGGGAGGATTCTTCACCTGGAATCGTTCCTGTGGGAGCACAAAAATAAAGTAAAAAGCATGATATGTACGAAGGCATGACAATCGGCCATGTTCAAACAGATGAATACTGTTCATCCAAAGCTGAAAGGCACCCACAGTATGAATGTGGCCCTGCAAATAATCATTACGTGCTAATGATGCTATCACCCTCTCTGCAGTAGGAGAAAAAGGAAGCTCAGAGAAATTCAGCACTTCCCTAAGATAGCACAGCTGTGGTGGTACAAACGCATTTGAACCCATGTCTGCCCTAGTTAAGTCTATGCTGCTTTCCCTGTAGGGCCCTGCAGCTCCCACTCTAGGAATAATGTTCTGCCCAACCAGTAAGCAGGTCCTTTTCTAGCAGGTCTTCAGTCTATTGCAGTTTTTGAATATCTTCAATGTTAGCAAATATATTTCTCTTTTGAATATTAATTTTTTGAAAAAACCAAAAACTTGACTCAAACTTGTTATAAAAAAAAACTTACAGTACTTGTTTCAAAATGAGTAATGAGTCTATTGTTAAGAGACTGGAGCGAGTGTGGGGGTGTGTGTGTATTTTGTGCAAATGTATACACATGAGTGTGATTACTAATGAGCTCCTAAGGCAGTTCCAAACCAGAAGGCCCGAAAATAGTTTAAGCAAAAGGACAATCATTGAAATAGGCATATCACAGATATGAGGTCTGTCTGGAAAAAGTCCAGCCATTGTTAACATAATGAGAATGGTTTACACAACATCAATGTAACCTGGCAGCCAAGGAGAGTGGACTGGAATGCGCATGTGTGAACAATGACGACTTCATTGTACTAATCACTGTGAGGGGGTAGGGGGTAGATGCCATTGAGTGGGCATGTGTACCTTGTAGCCATCACATTCAAAACAACTGAGCAAGTAGAGTAACGAATCTGCATCAAATTTTACATTCAGCTTGAGCATTCCTCCACGGAAACTACTGAGATGACTCAGAAGGCCACAACTACAGGCAACTGGTGATTGGCAGCTTCATCACAAAAATGCGCCTGCTCATGCATCGTGTCTTGTGCACAGCTGTTTGGCAAAACATCAAATCACCCAGGTGATTCAGCTCCCACACAGCCCAGATTTGGCACCCTGAGACTTCTTGCTTTTCCCAAAACTAAAATTGCCTTTGAAAGGAAGAGATTTTAGACCATCAATGAAATTCAGGAAAATACAACAGGATACCTCATGGTGACTGGGAGAACTGTGTGAGGTCCCAAGGTGCCTAATTTGAAGGGGACTGAAGTGTCTTTGTCTTATGTATAATGTTTCTTGTATCTTGTATCTTCTTCAATAAATGTCTCTTTTTCATATTACATGGCTGGATACCTTCTACACAGACTTCATATATATGAATAATTTTTTTAAATTTTATTTATTTATTTTTAGAAAGGGGGAAGGGAGGGATAAAGAGAAGGCGAGAAACATCAATGTACCAGAGGTACACTGATTGGTTGCCTCTCACTCACCCCCAACTGGGGACCCAGCCCACAACCCAGGTATGTGTCCTGACTGGGAATCGAATCAGCGACCTTTCGGGTCACAAGCCAGCACTCAATCCACTGAGTCACACAGCTAGGGCATATATAAATGATATCTGAAAATAGATCAGGCGTAAGGCCCACGAATCTGCATTCTAACAAGTTTTGTACCGATGCTGTGGATGGAAGGACTACACTTTGAGAAACTCATGCCCATGTGTATCAAATTTTATAAAGTCCAAAGCAGCATAATATGCAGTCGTAAAAAACTGTGTACAACTGAAATGCCCGCAAACTACAAAATGAAGAAGTACTTGTATTATGTTCATACAATGGTATATTACAATGACAATGAATATACTATACTGCACGTAATACTTGTTTCTACATAGATGGATCTTATAAACCTGGATTTGAGACAAAAAGAACACATGATTTAATTCATAAAGAGTTACGCAAAATAGGCAAAATTAAATTTTAATGGTTAGACACATACATACATGATTTTATTTATGTCTGTGTGCGTGTGTGTGTGTGTGTATGAGAGAGAGGGAAAGATAGAGATAGAAAAATGATAGCATAAAAATGATAGCTGGAGGGCTGTGGTGGGGGAAAGGAAATACTAAGTATTCCTTGAAAGGCCAGCAACTCTCTATTTCTTGACCTAAATACTAGTTACATGGATACTGGCTTTGTCCTACTTGCTACATTGTTCCTAGGTTTCACAATCTTTTCATTATGAAATCTGGACAATTCCTATCAGGTTCTCCTCTACCTACAACCCAAATGATGTTTTTCTAGTAATTCTTTAGAATCTGATTATTGCTTATACCACAATGGAGTTTTTTAGTATTTCACAACGGTGACATTGGCCAGCATGTTTAAGCATTTGTTTATCCCATGTGAATTGCATTTCTCCAACACAGGGAGCCACAGCATTCTTCATGATCCACTCAAGTCTTGCTCCTTAGAGATTTAAAAATGCTACAGATTATCTCGCCCTGCCTGGTGTGGCTGAGTGGGTTGGGCATTGTTCCACAAAGTGAAAGGTTGCTGATTCCCTTCCCAGTCAGGGCACATGCCTAGGCTGCAGGTTCAGTCCCCAGCTGAGGAGCAGGCAGGAGGCAGCAGATTGATGTTTTTCTCACACATCAATGTTTCTCTTCCTCTTCTTTCCTCCCTTCCCCTCTCTCTAAAAACAAAAATAAAAATCTAAAAAAAAGAGATCATCTTATTATCAAAAAAATAACCGTATTAGTGAAAGTATATATATTTTATTTTTCTTTAAAATAGAAGGAAGTAGCTTATAGTGAGACACGTATCAATCTTTCCCCTTTATTTAAAAAATGATCAAGGTAAATTTTATAGTATATAAATTATATCGCAACAAAGCTCTTAACATAAAAAGATCAGCATATTGTTCCTAAGTGTTACCCCCAATTTTCTACCACAAGAAACATCTCTAGTGTCATCACTATGTCTGTAGAAAGTCTTTTTTAACTTAAAATCACCATCACTTCATTAAGGGACCAAATAGAATCCAACTGCCTTGGGGTTTCAGCAATAAACAGCCCAGCTGAAGGCTCAAATAGTCACAAGAGCTCTGATCTGAAAAGTGAACTGGTGAGCTAACTAGAAACCAGTTACTAGTTCTAACCTTGCACATAGCAATAGTTGATGTCTGAGATACATTAGGATATAACACTTATGCTTTTTAATAATATAATCCAATTCAAATTTTCAAGAATTCTAGGACTAGGGACAATGCAAAACTATGCTCCCCTCTACTACAGCAACCAATTACTTCTAACTATAAGGTCTTCAACACATGAACCTCATGGAATTTTTACTCTGGCTAATGTAGTATTTGCTTGAGAACCTAAAATTTAAATCTGTGGACAGTTGCTGAGAGATTTCTAATATTTGTTCTTTTAGGCAGTGTCTCCACATCAAAAGAGCCATATTTATTCCTTTAAAATAACAAAATCTGGTTCAATAGCTCATAAAACATTGGCGTTCGCTCAGTTAGTGAATCCCATTTCCGACAGCCAATAAATGGAGCTTTCTCCATTTCCTATTTAAGATTAGGGTAAACGAGAAAGGCCTCCTCAAATACGGGAGTGGGCAAAATTAGACTTACAGTTGTAATACAAAAAAAAACCATAATTAATAAACAATAATATAAGAATAAACTTGGTTTTGCATACTCACAACAGTAAACCTACTTTTGCCAACTCCGGTATATGCATTTACTGGTCCTGCAAATATTTCCTTATAAGTATTCCCCTGAAATTATGGACAAGGTCTAAGTGTAATACTTTTTCAAGTGTGCTTATTAGCATTTGCTTTGATGTTTTTGGCACATTTTTCACTTTTTTGAGTCACTTATTAACGTATTTCCAATAAACAGAAAATGAAGAAGCCTAATGTTTTAAAACACAGTAGGTCTACATTACAGCCATCAGCTTACATCCAGGGATTCAAATAAAACTGTAATGGCCAAAGAATACAAAGACCCAATCATTTTTGTAAAACTGAAGGTTGTTTCTCTAATCTTAAAAGGAGCTTCTGTGTGCCCTGGCTGGGTGGCTCAGTGGATGGGGTGCCAGCCTCAGAACCAAAGGCGCGCCCGTTCGATTCCCAGTCAGGGCACGTGCCTGGGTTGCGGGCTAGGTCCTCAGTAGGGGGAGTGCCAGAGGCAACCACACACTGATGTTTCTCTCCCTCTCTTTCTCCCTCCCTTTCCCTCTCTATAAAAATAAATAAGTAAAATCTTAAAAAAGGAGAGCTCCTGTGTGAGCTATAAATCCAGCATCTGTCTCACCAAGGCTTTTCTGTCTGTTTCTTCAACATGGCCATTTGGACAAAACAAGTAGTTAGGGGAGTGCACTGGAGAACGACAGCGCCTTACCAAACACATTTTTATTATGAAGGGCTTCGGATAGATTATGGACATATTTATTTATATTAATATTTTTTCTCTAAATATTAGAATTTTTAGGCTGATTTGAAACCCTGAACTGCCCTGGTTGGCAGTATTCCATCATCCTCACTTCCAGGTCTGCTTCATTTCTCACACGCTATCCTCAATAACTAGTTATTACCTACTTGTTCAGCATCACTGATATGGGTAGCTTGATTAAATAAAGTCCTCAACCTGAGTTACATTGTTTAGAAATATTACTCTTGGGGGACAAAAATATTATTTAATTATGGTGATTTGACAATATGGATTTATAAGCATTTGAAAGAATGTTTAGAATACAAATTTCTAATTTTTCAAGTAGATACCCAGAAGGAGAGTTGTTGGGTCACATGGTAACTCTATTATTATATTTTTTGAGGAACTGACATACTCTTTTCCATAGTGGCTGTACCAGTTTACATTCCCACCAGGAGTGAATGAGGGTGCCTTTTTCTCCACAACCTCTCCAACAAAGTTATTGCTTTGTTGATAATAGCTATTCTAGCAGGTGTGAGGTAGTTTTGATACTCATTTCTCTAACAGCTAGTGAAGTTGAGCATCTTTTCATGTATCCGTTGGCGATCTGTATGTCTCATTCACAGAGACATATGCACCCTTATGTTCATTGCAGCATTATTCATGGTGACCAAGACATGGAGACAACCGAAGTGTCCTTCGCCAGGTGACTGGATAAAGAAGATGTGATACATACACACAGTGGAATACTACTCAGCCATAAGACAAGTTGAAAAATTGCCATTTGCCAACAACATGGATGGATCTTGAGAATATCATGCAAAGCAAAATGTCGGACAGAAAAAGTTAAGAATTTCATTCACATGCGGGTTATAAAACTGAAAGCAACAAATGAACAAACAAGAAAAACAAACAAAAACTCATAGACACAGACAACAGTATGGTGGTTACCAGAGGAAGCGGGCTGAGGGAGAGTAAAGGGTAAAGAGAGTCAAATATATGGTGGCGGAAGAAGATACAACTTGGGGTAGTGGGCACACAGTGCAATACAGAGAGGATGTATTACAGAGCTGTACACTTGAAACCTATGTAATCTGATTAATCAATGTCACCGCAATAAATTTAACTTAAAAAATAAATAAAATAAAAAATGAAACACAAGTTTCTTACAAAATGTCTAATCAATATAACATCACCACCACACTGACCTCTTGCCATTTATCTCTTTGTGTGATCAAACTTTCTTCATGGAATGTTTCTGGATAAGAAATAAAAATTGCTCTGAGGTTTTCATCATTCCCCATAAGCATTCACAAAAAAAAGGGCCTGAACCCATTTCGCAACACTCAGGCCCATTAGATCGCAGAGTGCACTAGGAGGGGCGTAGAAAGAAAGAGAAGGGGAGAACAAGCCTGAAAATCAGGATCTTCATTAACTTTTCGTGTCGTTTGCAAATATTTTACTTTAATAGAGTGTCAGGAATTCCATTTCTCTGGTAATAATCAGGACATGTCTTCTCACAGCTGAAAGTGACACTTCATTTATGCAATCCCAGGAACACAATTGCCTTTTCATCTGGGGCAGGACTTTTGCTTCTCAAAGGTTAACTTATCTTTTAATAATATGTCTTACCATATTCTTTACACCTGTTAACTCACTCAAGTTTTCCTGGGTGTTAGGTCAAAATTAACTCCACTTTATAGATGGAGAAACTGAGGCTCAGAAATTAAATGACTTGTCTTAAATCATACATACACAGGCACACACTCATACACATAGTGCATACCAGGGATTCGAACTCAGGTTTTCTGAGTTTCTGATCCTTGTTCTTTTCACCACACTGTAACAAGTGTACTCATCTTGTTTTTGATAAAAGTTTTTAAAATGGTAGAAATACATCCCTGGCAGTTGTGGCTCAGTGGACTGAGTGCTGGCCTGTGAACCAAAGGGTCGCCCGTTCGATTCCCAGTCTAGGGCACATGCCTGGGTTGCGGGCCAGGTCCCCAGTGGCGGGTGCACAAGAGGCAACCCATACATTGGTGTTTCTCTCCCTCTCTTTCTACCTTCCTTCCTCTTTCTCTAAAAAATAAATAAAAATTTTTTAATGTAAATAAATAAATATGTGGAAATACGTTCTTTTCTGAGTCCCAGTATGTAGAAGAGTATCTGGTACACCATTAATCCTTAATAAGGTTCAAAGAATTACACTTCTTTTAAATGTCATATACAAGTCACTTCTCTCATAAATTAAGGGTAAATTTTTAAAGTTTAAAAGTATGCAAAGAGGTTGTAAACACTGTATAGAGCATTCAACCAGGGGGCCCTGTGCTAGAAGTCAGCCAAACTAATGTCAGAGCTGAAGACCATCTGCTGATAAGCCTGTGTTGTATCTCTGAACACAGAGATACAATGCCTCTGAAACTGCGTAGTGCCCTTCATTATTATACATTTCTCATTAACTCAGTCACTCAGGCCAGTGCTGGCTTCCCCTCCCCCACGGGCCTTCGGGAAGGTTAGGCAGCCTAGACACAGGTCTAGCCCGCAGATAAGGAGAAGACCAAGCACTTACTGGACTACACTTCATGACTAAGGTTCATTCATGTCCACTACAGTGCAAAATGGAAAACCAAGCCATTCTTTTTTTTTTTAAGAGGATTTTTATAACAGTTTATTTGAGCCCCTGCTCCCCTCTCCCCAAAACACACCCAGGCCATTCTGAAGGGATGTCACCAAAGTTAATTGGGTAAAGTGACAATAAACAAAATTAATCATCAGCAATGCTACAACATGGCCTTTCCTATTAGACACAGACAGGCAGCCTTAGGTTCTTCAACCAGCTGAGCTGTGTCTTTGGGGCCTCCTTCCCTGCATGCCCCCCTTTCTCCACCTAAATCTAATAAAGTTTGTCACCGAAAGCCTTTCCGCATAAAGAATTGGAATTGGACACTCCGCTCATCTAGCAAAACATTTCTAATCCTTTGCATTCTCTCTATCCATGTGCATAATTACATGAGAAATTACTTAACTGAGGTTAATTTGATGTTAGCTGGACTTACACCAGCATGTTATAAGCATTTTTGCTCTATAAATTATATTTAGATAAGCAGCTTCACAATCAAACAGAATTTCACTCAAATTTATCTTATACCTTGATATTCTTAGGTCTAAGGAAAGAAACTATTGTGACATCCGAAAATAAGGAAATGGATGGCCATGGGGGACACACCGATCAGCTTCTCTCCCAGTTTGGGGGACCCCAAGGTCACTGGCTCTATTTCAGAAGCGTATGAGCACAGCTACATAAATTGCTTCCGCACCCACAGGGATAAATCAGATGTCACCATCATTATGTCATTATCAATGTTTTGTTATTTTGATCCTGTAATAATTCACTTGAGACAGTGAAAATTCATAGAGGTTTGCTTTTGTGCACATAAACTCACTACACTTGAGTGATTTTTTTCCCTCCTAGAAGTTGAAAGTAGTTGGGCTTCCTTTTAAGTCTGAGTAAGCAAACTACAGTCTCTAAATGAGACATAATTACTACCAGGACCATTGCCATCAGTGAGCACTGGTTTGCAGGATATAACTTGGTACTAAATGCTCTTCAGAGCTATGTTGACAGGAATAATCCATGTCCTCAAAGAGTTTACCTTCTAATATAGACAATGTTGACATGAGTACACAAAGGGGCATTAATATTGTATTCTGTCTATAAACAGAATGATTTACACAGTATACCAGAGGCTAAGAACAGTGGGGGCCGGTGGGGGTTGGCGGGGAGGGGTGGTGCCAAGCCAGAATCGGGGTTCCTAAGCAGAAGGGCCTAAGGGAAGCCATAACATCTCAGCCTTCACGGGACTAACCATTTATACAGACAGATCTAGATTCTCTCCAAGAAATTCAGAATACCAAAGTCCCAAGAGAATGCATATTCCATGCCCCACCTCAAAAAAAACCATGACACTTCAAAGAGGCTGCCAGACTGTCCCACCTACAGAAAGTGTATGTATAACAGAAGAGGCAATTTAGGAAAAGTGCGGGGGAGGGGGTGCAGGTATTAAGACTCTACCTACTTACAATAATAGATAGAAAGGAAAGAAAGTTAAGACAAGATTCTAATTTTGTCTGACAACTACCAGAGGCAGCTAGTGCCAGCTGTGACCCTATTTAGAAGGGTCCCTGTGGTTATTACTGAAGAAACATTTTGCTAAACAAGTCCCTGACTCTGAATATATTAAATCTTTTTTTTAATTCTCACCCAAGGACATTTCCATTTGCATTTTTAGGGAGAGAGAAACATCAATGGGAGAGAAGCATCAATAGGTTGCCTTCCTATGCCCCCAGACCGGGGATCCTCGCTAGGACCAGGGGTAAACCCGCAACCTAGCCGTGTGCCCCAACCAGGAATCAAACCCACAACCCTTCGGTTGCTGCATGACGCTCTGACCACAGAGCCACACCTGCCAGGGCTGAACATCTTAAACCTTGCTATCACATATAAGTACGTCTCCTGTTTCTAGGCACCATCATAAAAAATACCAAGGCCAAAAAAAAAAATTTGTGTCATTTTATTCTATAATTCATCCAGAACACATTATGCAAGATGCTCTATAAAAAGCACAAAATGAAACAAATTCAATTCCAAAACATTAAATCTCATCTTTGAGACACAACAGACATTGCTGTAATACAAAGTAGAATATGATAAGAACCATATGTGATCCTTTGGAAGTTCAAAGAAAGGTAAGACTCTTTCCAACTGAGATGATCAAAGTAACTTCCCTGGAGAAAGTAGCTTTTGAATTGAGTTTTGAAGGACAGGCAGCATATAGATATCCTGGGACGGTGTGAAAAGCAGGAGACAGAGGAGTTTTCCAGATGGGGGAGCATGGGGACAAAAGCAGGCAAGCATGGGGCATGTGCGAGGAACTTCACGGGGCTTAGCTGGGTCTCAGTAATAAACTTTATGAAAGGTAATGGCAAAAAGGACCTAAATGGTAACTTGGAAGGCACAAAGGCAGATGTCAAATAATAGGCTAATGGGTAGGACAGACAGTAGAGAGTCAGTAAGGAGCTGTGAATCGTGAAAGAGCATATGGGGAATACTCTGTAACTCTCCTTCATTCCCAACTTTAAAAGTTGGCCATTTCTGCACTGGACTAGACTTGAAAAATCAGCATGTCAGATTCATTCCACAGCCATAGTTTCTTGGAGAGCCTGAAGCGTTCTTCAGCTCTGAATATGAAATCATTTTCCTAGTCCAAGAGGAGAGAACAACTTTCCAAGTGTTCCATTACAGCTCTCAGGCTGAAAATAACTTTTGATGAGACTTTTCCAAATAATTTCCTTTATTTAGACTAGCAAAAGTTTCTTCTAGTTCAACAGGTCTTTCCTAATCATAACATCCTATAATTCATCCTCTAATAGGTAGTAGTAATTGGACTTCTTTAATCCTATTCAGAGTTCATCATTTTCCCAATTTAAAAAGTATTTTAATTGAATTTGTTGATTTTGTAATGAAGGAGGTAATATTAATAAAGGTTGTTTATTATCTTAAGTTGTCCTAAGAAAAGAATGAACTGTGACTCCGCTTGACATGTAGCAGTGTTCAGTAATTATAGTTGTTATTGTTATTAAGGCTCTAAGAACTGGATACAGTGATGGAAGGTTGGGTTTATACTGACAAACCCTTAAGATAATCATCTAACCCTTTGTTTTCTCCCTTGGAGAGCCAAAGCTTTCTCTTCTCTTAGATAGACATTTCTTAAAATACAGACCGCCAAAGACCTGTGTCCAAAACATTTGAGGATACAAAAATTCTCCTGACCAAGTCATCGAGTATTCAAGCATCTGCATTTTCTTAAATTCCCCAAGTAGACCTTCTGCACACTAAAGCTTCTGATTGTACTTCCTACTTTGGATACCTGAATCCCTCTCTTTACTCAGTTTACAAAGAGGATATGCATATCCTTGGTAAACAAATACTAAAAAATATTTTCAGTTACACTTAAAGATACAGACTTACATTATAAAACCATAGTTACAGATTATGCTTTCAGGAAATTTTTGCAGAATCTCTGGGGAATATGCTTCCTGTAAAAATGTAAGGGGAATAAACACACCTCATTGTTTCTTCATGTGAAAAATGAAAATATGAAACCTTTCTCCCCCATTTATTACAATTCCAGAAACATTACTTAAGGATTCCTTCCAAACAAGAATAACATACAGAAGATCTTTCAAGTCTCTTGAGCTAACCATGTATCACACAAATAAAACCTGGAAGAGGAAAAAAGAACCAAGTTCTGATCCTGATCAAGTCAAAAGAAAACAAAAAGACCAAATAAGCCTTAGATTTCTTACAGAAACCATAAGATATTTCAAGACTTAGATAAAAGCAAAATATTTTTCAGTCACTGAAGAATTTGAAAGAATGGCATGTTCTTATTTTAAGGATTGCTTTTCGTACCAAAATTATATTAACTAGATTCTCCGAAACTTTATTTGCCCCAAATCAAACAGCATGCAAATACATGGGTACCATTTTCAGAATTTCCATAGGTACTTGCGGAACTGAGTGAACTGTGATATTTGTGAATGGCATAATTTATGTCAAGGAACCTTCAAAGTAGATAATATGGGAAGAGGTAGAGAAGGAAGCTGCCTTCCAGTAAAGTCAACAAGTGTCTAATACATGCAAAGAAAGTATCCTTATGAAGAGAACATAAAGTTTGAAAATAGGGAAAGTTATCAGATCTTAATCATGCCCGTATCGCATCCTTACATTTACTCTAGGCATACTTTTAAACATAAGAACCAAGCTCAGAATACTAAACTTCAACATTTATGGCTGCTGTTTATAGTACAGAAACCATTAAAGGTAGTGTTTAATGGTAGAACTTGGTTTTAAAAATTCACTGATATAGCATAAACCAGCTTCTCCATAGGGGATAAATAAAGTGTAGCAGCTTTTCAAAAACAGTATTTTTTCTAGGAACAAACTGGAAGCTTTTATTTTATTAGAATAGCACTAAAAAACATTAAATACTTAGGGATAAATTTAACAAAGTATGTGCACTGGGAAACTTCAAAACATTCCTGTGAGATATTAAAGACCTAAAGAAATAAAGATGTTATGTTCATAAATCTGAAGAATCAACATTGTTAAGATGTCAGTTCTCCTGAAATTGATCTAAAGTGACAACGCAACTTCAATCAAAATCCTGGAGGCTTTTTCTTAGAAACTGACAAGCTGATTCTAAAGTTTATATAAAAATGCAAAAAAAATTAGAGTAGCAAAAATAATTTTGCAGAACAAAGAGTATTCACACTACCTGATTTCAAGACAGTAATCAAAACAGTGCTGTACTGACAAAAAGAGAGAAATGAAGATCGGAGAAACAGAAGAGACAGTATAAAAGTAGGCCCACACAATTTGTTTTTTCAAAGATACTAAGGTAATTCATGAGAAAAGAGCAGTCTATTCAACAAATGCCTGAAACAGCTGGATATACATATGGGGGGGAAACAGTGACTCTCCAGCCTTATTTCGCCTCTGTGCCAAAATTAACTCAAAATAGACCAGACACTTTAACCTAAGAACCAAAACCATAAAATTCCTAGAAGAAGACATAGGATAAAATCTTTGTGACCTGACATTGGGCAAAAATTTCTTAGGCTACAGAATGCATGAAACACATAAAAAATAAAATATTAACTAACTTAGACATCGTCAGAAAAACCGTTTTTTGAAAGGCACTGTTATATGAGAAGGCAAGACACAAAATAGCAGAAAATATCTGCAAAATATATGTCTGATAAAGATGTGCATCCAGAGTATATTTTTTAAAATTTCTGCAACTCAATAATAAGACAAATGGCCCAGTTTTTTAAAATAGGCAAAAGATTTGAGGAGATTCTTCAACAAAGACGATTCACAAATGACAAATAAGCACATGAAAAGATATCCAGCATCGTTAGGGAAATGCAAATTACTACATCTTCACTGTCATTTCATGAGATTTACTTACTCCATCATCTTTTTTCAATCTCTTCTTTTGAAAGATCGGCATTTTGTTTTCTAAAACATTACAGTCATAGCACCTAACACATCACCCTTCACAAGCTGTACTCAATATATCATTTCACTGACAAAAGAATTGATGAAAACAGCCACAGTCACATGGTGATCCAGGTCATCCACTGGTAATTAAAAAAAAACAATTTCCAAACCATTATGGTACATTTCAGAATCCAGAAAATTTCAGAAATTTTTTGTACCAGCTCAACTACTTGCTGGATAACTTCCAAAATCCTGCTTGACTTTTCTATTTTGTGGAAGCTGAACAAAAACAGCCTCCCACAGAAAAAAAACTGTAAGTTAAACGCCCAAGGTTAAAACAATGTAAAGTAGTATTTGTATTACCAAGCAGAAATTCTCGACTAAAACACCTTACTAAGTCACTTAAGTTATTTTCTAAAAGAGTGTCAAAGGTCTAGCCAATAAATTGCCTATATGATTATTCATTTCCTGTAACAGTGTTCCCAAGTTTACAGAAGATGCTCACTCATTCAAGTTGATGTCAAACAAACAAGGCGATGTAAGGGGTCATCTCTGCCAGCGAAGGAGTTAAGTCAGACTGAGCGCTGGGCTTCTTGCCCTCACAGCACTCCTGACAGTGCATTTATATCAAGCTGACATCAAAGGATTTGTATTGAAAGAAATAATTCCCCCCTTTCTTTATGTCACCTTTTCCCCTTTTTCTGCTCCCCCCATCCCTGTGGGACAGGCCAGCATCTTTTCTTCCCGCTATAAAAACTGGATGACAAAAGGAGTCTCTGGAAGAGGGAAAATGTACACCTGCTTCAAGGTTCAGACTCATGTTTCCATGACTCCAGAGACATCAAACATGAGATAGCTCATCGTACAAGGTTGGCACCTACTTCTCCAAGGATCCAGAATCAAGGGATCAGAGACCCTCAGTGAGTCTTAATGGAACAGAAACTTGGCTTAATGGAGGGAAACTGAAAGAAACTTGCCTTTTTTTAAACAGCAACTAACCCACTACCTTTACTCAGATTTGGAGACTTCAAGGAACGGAAGACAGTCTCTTTTAAATCTCAAGCCAGAAGATAACCCAGAGAGAACAATTTTTGTGTGTGTGTTTTTTTAAGTTTGGCAAAAATACATGTCTCATAGCCACTTTATTCCTGCACACAACTGGAACTCAGGACAAATTAGCACCAGCATCCATTTAGAGTCTTTTCCCATCTTCAGGAGAGTTTTGGGGACGCTCGGATCCACACCATCTCACTTCACTCTTTGCTTTCCCTTGCCAGTGCAACTAAATGCTTATTCAATGAAGAGATGAATGAATGCATAAGTAAAAGCAAGATGTAATACTGAATACAACATAAAACAAATGAAACTATCAAAACTGGTAACCATGGCAGAGGCTAGCGTTTACTAAACATTTTCTTCTCTCTGTGCATATTCGAATAGCCTACACTTCTCATCCTCCTTTGCAGGTCTAGTCAGTGGAATACACTGCTGCTGATGCTCATGACTTCCAAGCCTGGCCCAGAGCACACTCTCCAGGTGTGTGCCTGCACGCTCTTTCTTCCTTTGACTGGAGACAACGTCCTGTGCAGGCTGAAGCTATACGTTGGAAACAGCCTCTCCTGTGTCCCTGATTAATTTCATAGAATTTAACCCCCAATGGTCAACAATACCAACATGGATTGTTATGTGAACCACAAGTTTAGTATGTAAATCATTATACATCTTGGTACCTGTAGTAGATTGAATGGTGGCCCCCAAAGACACATGTGCACGTCCAAACCTCCAAATGAGTGAAAATGACCGTAATTAGAAAAAGGGTCTTTGCAGATGTAATGAAGTTAAGGATCTTGAGATGAGGTCAGCCCAGACTATCCACATGGGCCCTAAATACAATAAGTGACCTTATAAGAAATAGAAGAAACAGACATGGGAAGAAAAGGGAAAGGCCTATGAAGATGGAGGTAAGCCTGGAATCATGCAGAAACATGCCAACCATGCCAACGCCTAGAGCTGCTACCAGAAGCTGGAAGAAGCCAGGGAAGACTCTCCCCTAGAGCCTCACGAGGAAACACGGCCCAGCCAGCAACTTGTTTCCGGACTCCTGGCCTCCACCACTGTCAGAATACTTTGCTGCTTTAAACCACGTATTGGTGATAATGTCATGGCAGCTCTAGGAAACTAATATGGCATTTATTTGTTACTCTACTGTTACTCTACCTTATGGAATTTAGTAACAGAAAACATGCCTACATATATCAAGTGACTAGATCACAGTACTTAGCGCATCTTCAATGAGATGCATTTTGAGGACACAAAAGTACAAAAAAAGTATTCTTCACTAAGTAATTTTAGTTATTAATGATTTAGTTAATAAAGACATTGGTATCTTATTTTGAAACTTTATATTGTAGGGAAAAGACAAATAATTACATGTATGTTAGCAACAAAAGTTT
Source organism: Pteronotus mesoamericanus (assembly GCF_021234165.1). Lineage (NCBI taxonomy): Eukaryota > Metazoa > Chordata > Mammalia > Chiroptera > Mormoopidae > Pteronotus > Pteronotus mesoamericanus. The sequence goes on along the minus strand of NW_026555325.1, from coordinate 16,295,632 downwards.
AACGTAAAAGAAAACTGATAATTACACAATCAGAAAATTCAGTAAAGCTTAAAAATTAATTTGGAAATATCAATTTAAAATCAATTTTTAGACATATATTTTCATGGTCTAGATAATTAAGCTGAGAAGCAAATTCTCCCTGCAGCAGTGAGGACCTCTAGCTAATCCTCACATCCTCATTGCTAATACCATCCCCCACTAAAAGGAATAGGTCTGGGGCAAGGAGAGCACAAGTTAAGCCCAAGAAAATAAGTTCTGCATCATCAAACAAGCTCGCAAGGATTAACAGAGCCATGCCAAAAGGACACAGGAGCCAGCATGAAGGGATTCCCATATGTCAAAATACTGATAATGTGAGTCTCTAAAATAATATCATTGATTGAAACACATTAATTCTGAAAATCCCGTAAGTTCACAAGGTTACTCACCAAAGGAAGCCAGGGAAAACTCATTTATCACCTTTGGAGGCATATTTTAAACTAAACTCTTACTTTGAAAATTGTTAATTGAGGGAATGAATTCCAGGAATAATTATATATTCCACAGTAACCCAAGACCCAGCTGAACACTCCAGTTGCTGGCCTAATGTAGGAGGGAAATGTAATTATAAAATCACCTTTGTGCAACTCCTCATGAAACTGATTCAGCAAAAGATTCTCCATTGATTTTAAAGCTACAAGGTACAAGACTAATAGGTAACTAGATGTATATATGGTACCAAATAAAATATTCCACAGATTTCTTTCAGCTCAAGGAGAAAAACATAATTATACACTGGAGGATTAGGGTTGTGACCTGACCCACTGCCCAGTATTATCTAATGGCGAGATATTAGACATTATTCATCTCCTACAACATCTTAGGCAGAGATAGCATCAACTTACTGCATTTTCATGTCTAAATTCTGGTTAACAGGTAATTCAGGAGCTCAGACACCCCTAGGAAACATTCAGGTAAATGCACAAAATAAAACTTTCTACATAGCCGCTTCTTCACTGTATGAACAGCATGAATAAAAGTCTGTTCTAGATTCAAAGAGACTTAATGAACATAACAGCCAGGTGCAATGTGTGACTGGCACTAGACTAGATTCTGATATAAACAAACCACATAGAAAGAACATTAAGGAAAACTGGAAAACATGAACTGAGTAATAAGCAATATTAAAGAATTATTTATTTTAATTGCAATTTATTTGGACACAAGAAAATTCTCACTTTTATAAGAGGCAAATGAATTAAAAAAAATAAACTAAAAAAGAATAAAAAAATCTGAAATCCAAAAGAAGAATTACATAGAGGGAAAACACCTGGTATCAAAATGATAAAATAAAAACCGAAAGGGTTTGCAAGATAGAATTCCCAAAGAATTAAACAGATTTCAAAAGCCTTGTAATAGTTTAAAAATAGATAGTATTTCAACATACCACAGAATTATGGAAATACAGTAAAAATGCAAACAATTTAACATCAAACAATATTAAAAATAGTAAAAATATGAGCTAGCTAGAGGGCTGAATCAGGGGGAGAGGGAAGGCGAGATGGCTGTCTGGGAACCCAACAGCTGGTAAAGCCGGAATGAAGTCCTGCGGCTAAATGTAGAATCAAAGCCTGGAACTTGAGGGCAGGGGCTGAAGGTAGATTAAGTTGGAGTCTGGGAGCCAGCGGAGATGGGGGAAAGGGCATCACTATTTGCTGCATTACTATCGTTTCCTCAACTTCTTCCCCACCGTCTATGCTATCCATGTGCTTGCTCAAATAATTAACACGGTGGCCACCAACACGGAAGGAGGCCACAGCCTCCCGCTGCCACCCCGCCATGGCACTGCTTATATATTATCCTGGCGGTCCAAGGACAAGCCCTCAGTACTGAGAATCTGAGGGTCCGCAGGAAATAATGCATCACTATGCAGTAATGTTTGCTTACCTGGCAGAGAGTTCTAACTAGCTCACAAAAACATGAACATTTTTTAAAAATCAGCAATATGTTAATTAGCTCTTCAATTTTTTAGGAAATTTTATTCCAGGGGCAAATTGGCATCATTATTGATACAAGTTTGCCAAGAAGACACTTTGTTTTTTGAAAGAAATAGTGTCAGGAAATATAAGCGAAGGGTTTAAAAAATAATTATATCCTTAATAACTAAATACATTCCAAAGATTCCAAAGGTATGGGTCAGTTGCGTTGAACAAGACCAGAGCGCAACTCGCACTGCAATGAGGCGCCTTGGCGTAGCGGAGCGCCTCAGTGCCACCGCCAGGCTCGGCGCGCGCAGAGCGGCTGCAGGGGCCTTCCCCTTTCCTCATCGGGACACATGCCAAGCCCTGAGGGTTGAAAGCGAATCTCCCTGAAGTGCTTAATACAGGAAGCTGAGTCAAGGTAGGCATGATTCCCTGCCACCTTTTCACTCTCACCTTTTTTTTTTGTTTTCATTTTGATCTCCTTCTCCCATGCAATTGCACATAAATCAAGGAAAGAGGAGACCCTAGCTCTCACTAAGGCTACAGTGCAAAACAATTGCTGGCCATTAGGAGGCAAGGCAGAGTCACCCTAAACCACCCTCCAAAATACACCTCGCCATCAGTACCAGCGGAGCCGCAGGGAAGCTTTCTACCCCAGCTGGGGTGTGGCACCACTAATATTTCAGGACTGGATCCTACATCCATGCAATCTGAACCCATAGGCATTAGTCACTGAAAATGTCCTGAGTTTATGACTAACCTCTTCCACTTCATCATCCAGCAGAAGCACAGTTATGAATCAATCACCCACCAGTTCAATAGCTGCCCTCCAACCAATAACACCTGAGAAATCACAGGATGAAGCCTAGGCAATAGCTTCTCACCTACTACAATTTCTGTTTCAGTGAATCATTTCCAGATTCCTGTGTAACAGGAAATAACTGAAAGGGTTTATAAACTAGAGTTTGGCAATATGCGTTCTCATCTCACTAACTAGCCAGGGGGGCCTGGTACTGCTGACCTAGTCATACCCTTGAACCTCAGTTTCATCATCAATAAATTAAGGGAATGAGTGAACAGGCAGGAAAGGCAAAAGGATTTACACTTTACTTCATATGCTTCTAATACAGTTTTTCTTTTTGACAAGCATGGGTTAACTCTCCAAGTAGAAAAGTAAAGAATGGCTTGAAATAAATGGTCTCTAACAACCATACCTGATATAATGATTTGAAAATTCATCCAGGATCTCTAAAACTCCCTAAATGCAGCTTTTACCCTAAACTGATGGGAAACAGTCAAGACTCCAAAGCCAAACAGTGCAGCACAGGGCCTGTGTTTGAGGCAGAAGAAAGAGCAAGGGACATCCTCTGTCTATATAGATACTAAGAGCAAGGAAAGAGCCCTATTATTGCTATGCAGCTGAGGGTTTTTATTTGTAATTGTCAAAGGAACTTAACATTTCCAGCCTTTTTAATCTCACAGTACTATCTGCTGCTATTATAAAACCTGCCTCAGTGTCCCCACAGAATTCTTGACTTACTGTCCTCATGGGAATTCACTCTGCTTACTACACACAAAAATAAATTCTCTGGGATGCACTTCACAACACCCGAAACCCAACAGGGAAGCCCTTCTTTCTGTGGCCCCATGGAGATGGGATTGAAACAGTTCTCCCAAGTTACTTTAACTTAAGAGGCCCACTAGCTGCTCAGATCTTCTTTATATTTATGCACTAATCCGGGAAAGGACAAAGGACCATTACTGGAATAGTCTTACTATAGAAAGCTCTTTGGGACTGAATCTCTTAAAAATCACTGGCTCCCTGGAATTAGCCAAAGAACTTTGTTTTCATTTCACCATGGGTAGGTAAGACAGAGCTTCATTGCACCAATACCAATACAGACTCCTTCATATCTACATCAGGCAGCTTTCCCTCTTTAAAGGCGTTACCAGAATAACAAAGTTTAGTTTCGCTTTATCATAAGCAAAGTAGATGAACAGGAAGAGGAAGGTGAAAGGATAAAGCAGCAGGAAACGGTTACTTCCCAGCTTCCGCCTACCTTCTTTTCCCTTCTGTCTTCTCTTCCTTCTCCACTGTCTCCCAGATACATCATTTAGCTATTCTTTCTTTCAGTCAACACACTTTCAATTAAGCCCCTAGTTTGTTTCAGGCACTAAACAAGGTGTTGAAGGTACCCACACAGGTAACTCAGTCCTGTTGGGGGAGACATTTATATACTTACAAAACAAAGAGAGAGACTAATGCAACCATATGAAAGTATGAAAAGGTTGATGAATAGTATTAAATTCAGTTGACTTTCCTAAACTGAATTGGGACAGAGCATTTTATTTTAACTCTCCATGTTTGCCTCCAATTCTCAAAATCATTTAAGGATTTCAGTAGTAACTACATTTTATAGATGAGGAAAATATAGATCATTAAGTGGCAAATATCTTTATTTTTAAATTTTATATTATAAATTTTCAAATATATACAAAAGTTGAGAGTAGACTATAATAAACACCAACATATCCCACTAACAAGAATGAACAATTATCAAGATTTTTCCACATTTCCTTTATCTGTCCCTTTTTTCTTTTTTTTCTTTGATTAAATATTTTACAGCAAACCCGTATCATTTCACCCTTGTATTGGTATACATTTTCTTAAAAATAAGAACAGATTTTTATATAATCACAATGCCAAACCAACAAAGTAAACAATAATTTCTTAGAATCATCTAATAATTTCTCTGAAGTCACTAATCAAATATCTCCACTTTTCTCAAAAAGTCTTTTCATAGTTAGTTTGTTCAGATTAGGATCCAAAGCAGGTCCACACAAACACTTAGTTATTTCCCCCAAGGTCTCCTCCCCGCTCCCCACCTTTTTCCACATCTCGGGTTGTTGCAGAGGTAAATATCTTGTTTACTGGGATATAATTTCCCTTATCAGTCACTCATCCCTCCTCCCAGTCTATGGCAACTATTAATCTACTTTCCGTCTCTGTGAATTTTTCTATTCTGGACATTTCATATAAATGGAGTCATAAAAACAAATGTATTTTGAGCATCTCTCAGGTAAGGTAACGTAGAGAGATATAGGTTAGGTACTAAATACATATATCATATATATTATATATATATATATTTTATATATCTATATTATATATATATATATGAATGACATGGTCTATGTAGGTAACTTAAGATAAACATTCAGTCAAATAAACACCAATACATTATAGTGACCCTATGAATAATACATAATACATGCTTTAAGCTAATGGATTTTATCTTTTCCCTTAGAAATATAAATGGAAGAAATTATATTCATGTGGGTGACACAGTAAGTTACCTACGTGTGACAGAAAGTCCAGTTTTCTGCTGTCACAATTCCCACCATGACCACTGTGAGCTCACCGCAGTGGTGAGGCGGGTGCATGGGGCTCAGTGCCTGTGCTAAACTCCCTGGCTTTCTCTCCCTCTCAGGAGAGAATTCCAGAATGCAAGCCAGAGGAATAGGGGTAACTTGTGTTCTTTTTGTTTTATGTATATTATTCACGCCCTTGAGGACTTGGTGTAGAAGGGAGCAGCACCAAGTTCCTCCTCACTTTCCATTATGGAAAGGAGTCCAGGGAGTAGACCCCAGAACGTGCACATTCTCTAGAATCTGACCGCCTATGCCACATTATCCCTGTATGACCTTCAGCAATGATTCAATCTCTAAGCCTCAGTTTTCCCCATATGACAAATGGAGATGCTATTAAGTATTTTCTTAGTCTGCTTTGAAGATTAAGATTAAACACAAAGCTCTACTAAGAAAATCTGCTTACTAAAATGCTGGCTACTGGCAATAATAATAATAATAATTATTATTACTTCGCTATAACAAATCACCCACAACTCCTCAGAACTGATGGAGCCTCTTTAGCTTGGAGCTCTCAGCTTGTGTGGAAGTGATTGCCAGAAAGGACAAGGTGAAAGTAGCTAAATTCTCCACGTCCTGGCATATTAACATTTAAGGCAATAACAACCTGAACTTTGAGGAGTTGAAAATCAGACAGATAATCAGATTAACTAATGTGCTCCTCGGAGCCTCAAGCTGCCCTACACTTCCCATCCACCCTGTGCAGCTACTTTTGGTCTGAGAGAAGAGTCTAGCTGTTAGAAATCTTCCATCGTCAGCAGTCTTCCCTTTCTGGCACATTGGAGATACAAAAAATTAATAATTCATTAAAGCCAGAAAGGAGCAGGGCAAACTGAGTTGGCAGTGAATATTCTGCCTGTGTGAGGAAGGAAGGATGTTTCAGCCCTCCCTCACGGCGCTAACTGAATGGCCTCTGGAGGCTGCCTCCCCCTCCCCTCCCCTAACCTGTGATACTGTAGAATTTTTCACCCCCTTGGACTTCCCTCACTTGTGTGATTACCACATGCGAAATTAATCATGCCTATTATATTTCTTCACTGTCATAAAATTATTTTTCCCTCACAATAATATAATGGGTTTAGATAATACTCATTAAAAATTAAGTCTCAAGAAAGGAGATTTTAAGTGTCATTCTTAAAAGTGATTCTTTTCGATCACGGTCATATGAGCAGCATACTTCCCCTTCAGTTTCTATCTATTTTTGGTGCTCAAATATAGCACGGGGAAGCAAGGAGGATTTTTACCATCACTTCATTACTGTTTTAGTTTGGGGCTTAGGTCAAACAACACACAACTAGCGCTTCAGAAACTCTGTATGAACTTCAGACATCTACTTCTTAGGAAACATGGAAAACCCCTTAGGAAAACCCCCTCTGCTCCCCGGACACATTTTATCCCGACAATAGGGCTCCAAGGGAGCTCTATTAGGAGGAATTACAAGACTCCTCAAAATTTTTAGGGTGGCATGAGGAAATGGACACAAGCGCCCTGAAGCTCAAAATGAAAGAGCTAATAGTACATATCTTACACAGACCTAGGCTTTACCTTTAGAGAGTGACTTTTCTAAGTTTTAAAACAACTAGCCTGTACCTAGCCCTGGAATAAAGCTCCCCCCAACACTAGCAATGACAATGGAATATTACATAACATTTCAAAGAATTAGGTAGTGACATATATACTGACAAATACATCAAGATGCAGGAGAGTGTGTGCGTGTGTGTTCATATACTTGTTTGTTTTTAAGAGTTTATTTATTTACTTAAAAAGAGGGGAAGGTAGGGAGGAAGAGAAGGAGAGAAACAACGTGAGATAGAAATATCAACTGGTTGCCTCTCTCGTGTGCCGCATCTGGGACCAGGCTCGCAACCCAGGGATGTGCCCTGACCTGGATTCGAGCTTTGACCTTTTGTCTTATGGGACAACGCCCAACCAAGCCACAGGGGCCAGGGCTACTTGTTTGTTTTTAAATAACAAAAACTGAAAGGAAACTGCGAAGTCTTACCACTGGAAGTCTAAGGTATACAATTAAGAGAGTAGGAAGAAAATGAAAAATTCTACTTTTTATTTTATATCCCCCTGAAGAGTCTGAATTTGTAATGAGTTAATGATAAAATAAAGAGAACTGGTAAAAACAAATAACTTTTTAGCAACCTAAGCAATGTCTCTTTATAAACAATTCTCCTTCTTCCATGAATATGCATCAATATACAGGATCCAGCAGAAGTAAGGCCTGCTTGAGTGTGGTTGGTAGGGTAATAACATGGATGCAATAATTTATAGTTTTAATTTGAACATTTCACCTAAAATGTCATATGGTGTGCTTGAGCATGATAATGTTATGTTACAGAATTACATGATTATGACTTTGTAATAAAAAAGGGGCATTATTTGTTCTGGACCCTATACATGAATGGGACAGCCAACTAAATTAGAGGACATGTATTATTCAAGCAGCATTAACTGCTATGTAAGGTGAACAGAAAAACAGATCATCTGAATTTGATTTGCCCACCTGACTGGATCTCCCAGAAAACCTAATACAATAAGTCTGAAAATAAAGGAGAGAATCAAAATCATGCAAGAATAAGAGAAGTCATTTTCTAATTTTTCCTTTGGGCCTAAGAAACAGGAAGGCAGAGTCACAAACAGAAACCTATGCATCTCCTGAAGAAAATATAATTAGGAAGGAAATCTCTTCTTTCACATTTCTTGATAAAAGTATCATTGTTTCTTACCTGATCACAGATCAGTTCCCACTTTTTCTCATTGTCATACTGCCTCAGTAACCTGGCTTTGTCAGGGGGTAGGTTCATAGCATTCTGGGAAGAGAAAAGAAAGAAAGAAAGAGTTATGTCACATTCCACAACAGCCTGCATATGAGTAACTCATGGGCAGACCAAAGAATATTACTGTCCTTCTTTTATGACTTATTTTCAATTTCTAGCATCTCATTAAAGAGAAACACACTGAAGAAGTCATTTAAATATCAAATCAGTTTAATGGAAGGGCAGAGACTCTGAAGTCCTATGCTAGAACATCAAGGTAGTCTTCTTTGAACTACAGACTTGCATTTAATAGTGGGCTCTCATTCTTCTCAACAAAAGGTCAGAAACTGTTGAGAGGGTACTGCCCCACATTCTTTTTAAAACACTGCAGCCCACCAGACACTGAATCATCAAAAGGAAACTCAATGACCAAAACCACTGACAGATAACGTCAACTTTTACTCACTTTGAGAAACACCTATGAGTAAAAGAACAGGTTGTTGCTGTTGTTTTAATGAAAACAACACAACTGGTTTTTTGTCATCTCTGTGAGATGACAGCATATGCTAACATTATGCTGGACATATGTTAACATTAACAACTGCAGTTCTTAGTTTAAGTATATTAGTTTATGAAGTTGAACTTGCAGTGAGAAATTGACTAAACTAAAAGAAATGTCTATACATCAATTCTCACATAGTCCTTCCTTTGTCAACAGAGCACACCTTCTGTAGTGTTAGCCATGGATTTTCCCCAGTACATTCACATATTATTAGCCGATGTCCCAAATAACCCATCATATGCATTTTCAATATACTTGGCTTGGGTTTCAGGTGAGATCTTTAGCTACAGAACACGGCAGAGTGAGAGAGTCCCAGAAAGAAGCCATATCAGTTCCCTTGGCCTCCCTAAATTTCCCATGCTCTAAACAACTGAGGTAAGTAGTCAGTGTCTCGCATCGATTCATTGTCCTGTCTATCCCCTTGTGTCAACATCCTAGATCAGCGATTTTCAACCTTTTTCATCTCATGGCACAAATAAACTAATTACTAAAAGTCTGCCGCATACCAAAAAATACACTTTTTGCTGATCTGACAAAAAACACAGGCATAATTTTGATTCATGCATAGCAGATAGGTATTGTTCTGCTGGCTGTTGTCACTTTTTTATTTGACAAGCAGGGGTGTCCAACCTTTTGGTGTCTCTGGGTCACACTGGAAGAAGAGTTATCTTGGGCCATACATTAAATACACTCCAACACATAATCACAAAAAAATCTCATAATGTTTTAAGTAAGTGTATGATTTTGTGTTGGGCTGCATTCACAGCCATCCTGAGCTGCATTGCGGCCCACGGGCCGCAGGTTGGACACCCCTGAAAGAGGAAAAGAGGTTAGTGCCCCTGACTAAATAGCCAGGTATTGCATGTTTTAAACATTCTTATGGCACACCAGTTGAAAATCGCTGCTCTAGATCATACGTATCTCACAATAAACAATATAGCTCCTGCCTGCATCCTTATTCAAGCAGACAAGTAGGCTTTGAGCTTTTAATGCTCAAGCTAGGGAGCTCTCTCCAAAGAGAGAAGCAATTCCCCTTGCCACAGTACTGTATCATGTCATCCAGTGAGACAAATTTAATAGAGGGAAGGGTCAGTGAGTTACTATGACTTAATAGAGGCAGAGAATTAACCTTTAATGATTTTGACAGATGTAACATAAGCATTTTTCCTTCAACTCCATCTAGCATCCAGATTGAAATGCCTAAGTAGGCGGTAGATACACACCACTACTAATTTGAATCTCACCCATTTGAATCTAACCCATTAAACTGTCTTCAGAATATTAAAATTTTAAATTACCCCCAAAGCTGACAACATAATTAGAAGAGCTTTGGCCTCCAGAGTTTTCAATGGTACTGCCAAGGCTTCCCCATAGAAATGCTAAAATGGGAAAAATATTTCCATAGGGCCCATATCCATAGCATATCTACTTGAACCAGAATGAAAAATATCTACTTGTGTTTATTTGTTATTTTAATCTTACAGTGTTTTGTTTCTGTTTTTGTTTTTTTAAAACACTCCTGGAATAAAGCAAAGGAGAATTCCATGAGTTTCTTTCAGAGGGAGCCCAATGTTATTGGCTATTAAATAACCACTCTATCATTGTTTATTTGCACCCTAGAGATGAATTACTTCCTCTTAAACTGATTTTGACCTCATGTGAGTGCCCCTGGGTATCATTATGCATTAAATAAGAACAGTAAGTTTACGAGGTAAGTTAAATGAGTTTTTCTCTGAGTCCTTATTAATCTCTTGCAAAATAAAGGGGATAAGAAAAAGAATGCCTGAACTACAAGGTGCCAAACACTGTTTGCATACATAATCTCATGGAATCTTCATAACAAGCCCATGGGATAAATATAATTTTCCACATTTTATATATGGGGAAACAGACCTGGGAGAACTTGGTTAATTTGCTCAAGTTTAGACAGTTTTATAAGAGCAAAAATAGGACCTCAACTTAGTCTGTTAGACTCCCAAGGACAAACACTGAAATTGCCACCAAGCTCTGTGTGTGTGTGTGTGTGTGTGTGTGTGTGTGTGCGTGCGCGCGCAAGGCAAAATAGCAAATATCTGACTTACTTTCAGTACTCTACTCAGAACTCATACAGAAGCAGTGTGCAAATCCTGCTATAAATTACACACAGTCTGGTGGTTATTGGAGAAAGCCAAGATTCCCTTTTCCAGATCTACTTTTACTTTTATGAAAGTCTTTCATTCAGCAAATATTTATCAAGCACCACCCTTGTACAAGACATGGCACAGTGCGGAACTGCAGTTATGGTCTCCATGGAGCATCATATGACGGTGGGGAGATAGAGGTGAAACAAACTAATCTTCTTCAACTCAGGTAAGTGTCGATAAAAATGATCAGAGGGCAACTTTAGTTTGGATGATGTGGAAGACCTCTCAGGAAAGAGTAACAATTAAGATGAGTCCTAAGAATGAGAAATGAGTTAGGTGAAGTGTGGACAACAGCATTCTGGGCAAAAGAAACAGGGAAAAGATGCTAAGACAGGAAACAGTTTGGCACTTCAAAGAGCTGAAAGAGAGCAAGCATAACTGGAGAGAAAGTGAAAGGGAAGGAATGGGGAAAATAGAAAGCTTGAGAGGTAAGTCAAGGCTATGTCCTGTCCAGCCATGTAGGCAGGATAAATCCTTTTTATTTTATCTAAAGTGCAATGGGAAGCCATTGAAGGCTTGTAAACATGAGAGGACATAACCAAGTAATGTTTTATAAAATTACTGTAGATGCCATGTGGAGACCTGATTAGAAACAGCAAAAGTGGAAGGACAGAGGCTAGGGCAGTACTTGAAATGAATGATGATGGCTTAGTCAAGGCTGATGGCACATCAAATGAAATAGGGTAGACGGATGTCAGAAAAGTAAATGAAATTGACTGGTTAGACTTAAGAGCTGAGGAAGGATGTCAAGAATTAACACCCTGCTTCTATCTTGATACCTCAAGATAGGTAAATGGTGATCATTTTTGTGAGGGCGGCGTAACAGCAAAAGGTGGCGCAGATCTGGAGCAGGTGGTGAAGAGTAACATTTATAAATGGACCCGTTTAGGTCTGGGATAGCTATGAGGCAGCCAAGAGAGGAGTCAAGCAAGCAGGTAGACACACAATTCCAGAGGCTGAAAGAAAGGGGTATATCCTTCTGAATGAGAAGAATCTTAAGGAGTCTGTGAGCCTGATGATTAGTTCTTGTTGGGAGAAGTTGCTCAACATCAGTACACCAAAACTAATACTATACTGGGTAATGATTCATCTAAAATAACCTGTCCACGGGTCAACCCTCTCTCTGAACTGTTCAGGCATACACTGCACAGCTTAATAATTCTACAGGGACCTCGGGGAAGAAGCTCTATTTAAAATCAGACACTCCACAGAGGCCTAGCTAAAGTTCAGGGATGTTGTTGTTAGTAGGTTATAACTGTCCTTAAACATTTTTAGAGTGAACTCATTCCTTTTGTGCTGCATAGGACAGGACTCTGGAGTCCAAGCTAAATGTTTGTATAGGTAATTGATAGGAATCCAAGCTATTTTCTGAGGAAAACACTGGCTATATCTCTAGTCCCTTTGATGTATAAAAATAAATTTTGCTCACCCAAGCTGGGTTGTTTGGCTGGTTAGAGCATCATCCTAATACACCAAGGTTGTGGGTTCAATCCCCAGTCGGGGCACATACAAGAATCAATCAATGAATGCATAAATAAGTGGTACAACAAAATTGATGCTTCTATCTTCCTCTTTCCCACTTCCTCTTTCTCTCTAAAAAATTTTAAATATTAAAAATTAATATTTAAAAAATAATAAATAAGTAGCTCTTCTATTTGGCTAAAAAATGTACATCAACTTCCAAGTTTTCTAATGACAACTTGACCTCATCTGCACTTTGTGATATCTGTAACATAGAGCTCTTTTTTCCTTCCTTTCATCCATCAGTCCATGCAATACTTATTGGGCTTTGACCATGTGGCAGAATATCTGAAGGCATAAGAGATAATTTAACCATGAAGTAGTGGCATTCAATTACATGCCAAGAGTCCATTGAAGACACACTATTTGAGTTGAGAAGTCTGGTGGATGTTAATTATCTGTCTAGATTGTACCAGTGCCTAGCTAAAATAAATTAGAACACCTAAGAGCATTCTCTCTGTAAGGAATGTCTCTTCCTTTCAACCTGGCAAACTTTTAAGAATCAACTCAAATGTCATTTATCACTGGATTCTTCTCCCAACTACTCCAATGGCACTGTATACATCTCCATTATAGAAACTTGTCCGCTGTACTCTAATAATCTGTTTACCTATCCAAATTCCCCCACTCAGCTAAGTACTTCAAAGACAACTTTTTTGTTAATCTCCATTATCTGGCAAAGCATGTGGAAAACAGTAGGTACTATACAAGTCATTTGAAAAGCAAACTAATCATCATACTCGGCAGCCTAAAAATAATTGCGTTGATTCAGTAGTTATGTTTCAGCTATTAACAAAGTCTATACACTCAAAGAGAGTTTGTTTCTTAGAGAACTTCAGTCAGTGATAATGTCTATTACTTATTAGTAATTATCTCCCTTCCAAACACAAATTCATAAGGGAAAATCTTCAATTCTAGCAACATCTCCCTCAGGAAAAAATATGTTATATTTTTATAAGATATGGCATATTTCTTCTGCCATAAATAGTAAACTATAGAAACTGAATTTTGTTTTGTTTTGGTTGCCAGTAAATTCAAATTGGTACCAATTATAACAATTAATTTACCCAAAGTGGTAGTTACATTTATAGTCTAAATTCTGGCGTTATTCTTAACTGTACTATTTTACATTGTTTTGAAATGTGATTTCCATCACAGAATCTTTTAAAAAGAGAAGGTAAATAACAGTGAAATATCCAAGTTCCTGGGTATTTCATGGAGAAATTAATTATGATGGAAGAGTCTATGATAGTCTATACAGATTAACTACCATATACAACACAGAGCCAAATGAAGGTATAAATCATACAGAACCAAATAAACCCACATCCTAGGAATAGTTTTCTGGTAACAGCTCTTGTTGTGGGTCCATGGGAATAATGAAAATTTGTAAAACCTCCCTCTTTTTGTCCTGATATGCCAAAGGCTCACGCTGAGAAACCCACAGTGATATGTGGACACATGGCAGTGCACATGAGTCGTACCCTAACACACCTTATGCAATACAGTGCCTTTGTTCTCCTAATCTCTAAACTGAAACTTCCAAGTATTAAGTCACCGGATTCAACAACAGAAACTCTCCTGTTACATAGTCACCTGCACAAAATGAAGGAAGGACATACACTTTACAAGCCGCATTGCTTGTGGAAGCAGAGAAAAGCCTGTCATAGGAGAAATGCGCAGTCAATCTTTCAGTTCTTCAATGATAAAAGAGCCATTCCTTTTTTTTTAATGTGTGGTTAAAAATACACAAAATTTGCCCTTTTAACCATATTTAAGTGTACAGTGTGTTAGCTATATCCACAGTGTTGTATAACATTTCTCTAGAATGCTTTCATCTTGTGAAACTGAAACCCTATCCAAATAACTCCGCATTTCTCCCTCCCGGGAGCCATGACTTTTCGCTACCAAAAAAAACAAAAAAGGGAACTGTGATGGTTGCAACTGGATGCTTGGGCAGCACAGTAAGGAATGGGATCTAATGAGGGAGCAAGGGACAGGGATTTACCCCTTGGGCTCTGGAGTTGTACTGGCTGGATTCCAATCCTGATGTAACAATTATTACTGATCTTGGGCCACACAACGTGAATCAAAAACAAACTAAAATGAATAAACAGTCCAGAGTTGAAGACATATCTCAAAACTGAAGTTCAGAATCAAAACTAAGGGTCAAAAACAACAAGATGTAGCATTCACTGATGGTCTGATAGGTCTCTCTGCACTTAGGCTCTCTGCACACATTACCCAATTTCTTCTGCTTTAAATCCTGACAAGTAGGTATTACCTTCTCCACTTAACAGAGAAGAAAACTGAACGACAAGGAGGGTAAGTGACTTCCATGCCTGAGGCAGGTGGCAAAGCCATGACTCAAAAGAGAGGTCTGCACGATCACACTCTTTCCATGACACTCAGGCTGCAGTGCTTCTAAAATATGACCCTTCTGAGCAAAGCGGTCCCACAGTTCTACTTGAATAACCTGACACATAGTCATTAACATGCAAGATTACAGTGGAAATGCGCAGTAGTATTTAATCTATTGATATTTTCAAATAAAATAATGGCATTTTAATAGTAGTCTTCAATATCTTGAAACATATGAACTAGAGCCCTGAAATAAGTTACTGGGTCATATCTGTAGACAGCTAGATATTCTCTCAATTCAGCAAACACTTAATAAACCCCAAATGAAAAAAAAATGAAAGTGGAGATACAAACATGAGGTAAACTCAGGCTTCAGTGAAGCAAAAGGAGAGAAGTACACCGATACAAAAACAGTACTATAATCGAACCTCAGAGAAGCAGCCAAGGAAATGTCTATAAAAAGCAAGCCTTTGGGGTTCTCAAATCACAATAGGTAAAGGGTTTCTCCTCTGTTTATTCTTCCCACATTGCCATTTTTTTCCTTACACCATTACTGGGACAGCAGGTTGACTCACCTGATAGTAATGAATGTGCCAATTCCCCTATGAGTTCACTTTAAAATTGCAACATCTGACAGCAGCAGGAAAGTAGCTGCAAGTTCAACACATGACTCAGCCCTCTGTTCAACTCACCTCAAAGCCATTTCCTTCCATGATCTACATTCTTGTTCCAAGCAACTACCTGACACCCTAAATTTTTATATCCTCCTAACCTGGAGGATGCTGCTAAAATATATTCAGCTTCTTTCCTGGCACAGGACTCAGGCAGAAAGCCAAATAGTTCCCCAAATTGAATCATCAGTCGGTCACTCCTTATTGTCACTGTCACTGTTATTTAATCATCGAGGGTATTAATATCATCCACTGTAGCCTGTGAAGCCCACAGAAGGAGAAGTCTGCCTGCTCCCTTATCGAGTTACATCTTCAAAATCAAATCTGACTGGAAAGCTGTTCTTTCTGCGGAACCTGTGAGAATGAGACGTATCTCTAATCTCCCATTCACGATTTTTGTTGCAGCCTATTCTCTTGGAAGGCTTTCTTTAAGGACTGAACTAAAGACAAACAACTCTCCCATATCTTTTCTATAATCAGAAGGTACAGAGCTGGAAGAGAAGCTTGTGGTATTTTAGTCCTATTTTGTCTTTTATAGGTGCCCAAACAGACTCAAAAAATGGAAGGTAATGTGCATGTTCATATGATGGGCTGTTATTAGTGGTAAAACAAACAGTCCAGGGCAGCTTGTCTATGACTCTTTTCCCATTATCATGAAAGAAGGCCCTTGTTATGTGTCACATGTATGAGCGTGTAACACATCCATGCATACTTGGGAAAATCAAATCAGATAACACATATAGAGTAGTTAACACAAAGTCCTGCACCCAGTAAGCACTCGATACATGTTAGATATTGCTATTCTTGTTATTTTCATTTTAAGGAATATGTTAATTACTATTATGCTCTTTTCCTTCAGGAAGCCTCCATCATTTCCTAACTAGACGCATGTTCTTATACCATAAAAGAAGTAACCAGCACTTGCCAATGTGTCCATCATTCCTTCTCAATTCGGGTCTTTATAGCCATAAAACAACTCATTTTATTTGTGAGGTTATGAACCTCTAGAAAATTATGCATTTGTTTTTAACCAGTAAACACAAACTAAACAAAAAACTCCCCAAAGTCGCATAAATATTATCTACTGTTTTAAGTTAGTTATATTTTTACTGCCCTTTGCAAATGGGAAGAAACAAGTGTTGATTTTATATTTATATGTTTGTGTTTATATTTTATATATATATATTTATGTTTATATTATCTGTCTCATTGCAAGACCGGATTATCATCAATAAGCAAGGCTAGATGGGAGAGCCCATCGTATCACAAAGAGAAGGTCACAGAGGGAGTAGTCTAGGTCAAGTTTCCCCACAGCCCATCTTTCAACTACTCCCCCATCACTATATTAAGCGATTCAATACCCAGTAGATGCCAAAACCACACATCCCGTTTCTGGCCATCATGCCAGCTCCTGAAATCCAGATTGTTATTATATCCAAGTGCAAAGGGAATAATGAAAAGAAACACTCATTCAATTTATTTCAGACCTCCTATCTGATTGTCATTAGAGGCATGATGCGTGATTCCTTGACATATTCTGGAATTCAAACAGTTCTTTACCAAAGGTCTGCCAACTGCTATGCCTCCGCACACACAGCTGGACATTTCAATGGGGTGTTACACATAAAGTCACTCAAGATGCTAGAAAACTGCTTTACAGGCAACTGTTCGACAATGTAACAGCTAATCTCCAGCTCCTCGTTTGTAAATAGCTGCAACTTCAAGGGCAGACTTGCTGTCATAGGCAGAATAATAGCCCCAAAGACATCCTCATCCTAATCCCAAGAACCTGTGAATATGTTTTTTTCTATATTAAGAAGTGATTATTGTAAATATGATTAAGAATATTGAGATTGGGAAAAGGAAAAGGACTCATGGACAACAGTGAGGTGACTTCTGGAGGGAGGGAGGTAAGGAGACTAAATGGTAATGGAAAAAATATAATAAGGATTTTATTAAAATTTTTTAAAAATTTAAATTAAAAAATAATAAAAAAAAAGACTATTGAGATTGGGAGACTATCTTAGTGAGGCCAATGTGACCACAATTGCCCTTCAAAGTGGAAGAAGAATCATTTTTTAAATGGAAAATACACATTGGTGAGAATGGAGAGAAACCGGAACCCTCGTAGACACTGGGAACGTGAAATGGTGCAGCCACTAAGGAAAACAGTCTTCAAAGAGTCAATCATAGAATTAACACTTAGCACCCATCCCCCACCAATTCCACTCTTAGGTATAGATCTCCCCAAAGAATCAGAAACAGAGACTCACACAGATACCTGTACAGCAATACTTATAGCAATATTATTCACAACAGTCAAAAGGTGAGAACAACCCAAATGTCTATCAAACGATGAATGAATAAACAAAATGTAGTATATATGTGCAACAGAATATTATTCAATCATAAAAAGAAATGAAGTTCTGATACATACAACATGGACGAACTTTGAAACATGTTAAGTAAAAGAAACCAGTCACAAAATAACACTTTGTTTTATGATTCCACTCATATGAAATATCTAGAATAGGCAAAATCATAAAGACAAAAGAAAAACACATTAGAGGCTGCCAGTGGCAGAAGGGAATGAGGAATGGGGATTGTTGTTGAATGGATAGTTTCTGTACGGGGTGATGGATTTCGGAAGCAGGTAATGACAGTAGGTGTATGACACTGTGAATTGACTTAATGCCACTGAATTGTACCCTTAAAATGGGAAACTTCATAGAATTATGACTATTTTACCATAATAAAAATAGCTTAAAAGAAAGTGAAAGATGACAGAAAGAGCCAGAGGAAAAGTAATACCTCGTGAGAAGGACTACGGCAGCCGCCAGAAGCTGGAAAGGCAACGGAATGGAGCCTCTCCTAGGGCTTTTAGAAGTGGGGCCCTGCTGAGACCTTGATTTCCTCCTAGGAAGATCAGTGTCAGACTTTTACCCTACAAGGCTGTAAGATAATTAAATAGGCAGGTTTTAAGCCACTAAGTTCATGGCCATTTGTTACAGAAGCAATAGAAAACTAATACTCTGGCAATAATTGGCTCCCTCCACGCCATGGCTTCCTTCTTTCCACAACACCACAGTCCAACATTTTCACATCCAGTACACACTGCCAATTAGCAGAGTCATGGTTTCCATTGTATATGCTACAGATTCAAACTGATCAAAGCCAGCACTTAATTTAATTACAGTAGGAAGTGGAAAATCTTGGAAGACCAGATGATATCCTAAAATGAAATTATAAAAAAAAAAAAAACCCAAAACACACACACACACCCTAAAAATAAAACCACCAGCTCAACCCTGGCTGGTGTGGTTCAGTGGACTGAGTGCTGGCCTGTGAACCAAGAGGTCACCAGGTTCAATTCCCAGTCAGGGCACATGCCTGGGTTGCAGGCCAGGTCCCCCGTTGGGGGTGTGCGAGAGGCAGCCCATCAATGTACTATCTCTGGCACACTGATATTTCTCTCTCAAAAAAGAAAAAAAAACCCAGCTCATGAAGAAGACATATTACAAAAACAAAACTAATTACCCACACACACACAATGACACTGGCACAAGTTAGGTTTTACTGCATGTTTATCAGTCTTCATGGACTCTTGTTTAAGAGATCCATAGTGTCTCTACAGACAAGCCCAGTCAAGAGAGACAGGAAATCCACTTTCTCCTCTCTTCCTCTAGCTTCACCTAATCTGCCCCTCTCTACAGCCCTCACTTTATCCTTCTCCTTCACCAGAATCCACGCCTCCACCACCTAGGTCCTATCTTCCATACACCATACTTAGAGTCACCTTTTCTATGTGTTATTTCACATAGAAATATGATCATGTGTGTCCCCAAACATAATCATGTGCAGGCTTTTTCCTGTAATGAGAGGGAAAGTTCTCTGGCATATTTTGATATCTTTGATACCCCGAACATAGATAAACACTCAACACATATTCAATAAGCATTCATGACTTAAGTAAAAACTCCCATAATACCAGCAAAACCAAAATCTTCTGATGTTTAGTACATGGTAATTTAGATTTTATACATGCAAGGCAAAACAATTATGACATTAAATGATGAACTACATATTAAATAGGTGGACTATATCATATATTACAAATCTGAACCCTTAGACACCTAAGAGATGCCTAAATAAGAGGTATCTCTTGTTTGAGGTGTAGGTTTTCAACCTTTATTTTTTCTATCTAGGACAGTATTACAGTTTGTGTGAAATAAAATTCATGTCATTTGAATTATTTCTGGTTTTACATTCTCACACTACAGTGATATCTTCATAAAGTGCTACCTAAGTGCATGATCTGGTCTCAGCCTGAAATGAGGAAGAATATCCACACTTGCACTACATGCACAAAACAAAGCAACAAGAACAAAACGCCTTCCAGGGAAGCAAATAGCTACATTTAGAGACAACAAATTTCTGGGAAGCAGGCCCTGTGGGTGTGCACTACTCAGTTTTAAGTGCTACACTCCCCGTGTGCAAAAAAAAAAAAAAAAAAAAAAAAAAAAGGAACGAGAAAGGCGCAGGTGGGATGGAATCTGACTGTGTTGATCCCTGGTGCTTCTCAGCTGGGTAAACCACAACAGCAGGCCTGTGGGACGTGACCCTGGCTGCTGAACTCAGTACACCCACTCAGTATGTTCTGGACCTAAACACTTTTCTGTTTTCTACAAAGCAGTGCTATGCTTCTCCAGGAGAGCAATAAGGATTTGGGGAAATGCCAAGATATTCCAGTGGCCATTTAATCTTTGCATTCTTACATTCTTTAACAACTCTACTCTCCTCACTCAAGAGATAAACCATACCCAACTACATGAGCCAATTTATCCTACTGCAAACTAAGTCTCAAGTTCAAGTCCTAAAAACCCCAGGGATAATGTGATACAATTTATCCAGTAACCTCCATCCAGAGTTTGCCAACTTGAAGTGTGCCTCTGATTTGGGTCTACCTTCTTCCAGAGAGAAAGTCAACTCCCAGTAAAAATAAAACAGAATGTGACCAGAAAAGATTTTGATGAATCATTTCGTTCTTAATGTCAGTTATTGGGGGAATTCCTCAGTTTTTATGAAATCTTAAGGAGTCAAGCTTTAAGGAAAAGCAACAGGTCAAGAGAATTCCCAATTTGTCACTTAAAAAACGACACAGTACTTACTCTACTTCCTAAATGAATCTTTAACACCTTCTTTTTAAAGTTAGTGAAGAGTCTTTTTTTTTTAAAGATTTTATTTATTTATTTTTAGAGAGAGGGGAAGGGAGGAAGAGAAACACCGATGTGAGAGAAAAACATCAACTGGTTGCTCCTCACAGTTGCCCCAGCCAAGGACTGAACTTACAACCCAGGCATGTGCCCTGACCAGGAACAAACTGGCAACCTTCTGCTTTGCTGGACAACGGGCAACCAGAGGAGCCAACACCAGCCAGGGCATAGAACTTGATCCTGAAATAGTCCTCAACACAGATCGCAGGGGTCTGCTGGCTTAGTGCTACTGCAAGATTCCATCCATCCTAGTCAGCTGGCCCACTGACAAATAGGTCCATTCATTCCCCCTTCTTCTCTTCTATACATATATTTATAAATGGTAAACACAATATATTCTCTGTTATTCCACATGTTTGGGCAACAGAGACACTGTTTAATAGAGAGGTGCCACACATACCATGCATGATTTTTAAATAAATAGGATTTATCAAAATATATTAATACAAAAGCCACATTATCATAACTTAATTATTCTTTATTGACCCTGAACTCTCATGAACGAACCCTAGGACTTTTTACAATGTCTTCTGACCATCCCTATAAATGACAATGATAAGCCTCTTGGTTGCAATCACTGAGACCTGGGTTCAAATTTTAGTTACTAGCAGTTCATTTTGGCAAGAGACTAAATTTCTAAGATTTGCTGTCTTCATTTGAAAATGAGGACAAAAGAATATCCCCATTAGAGTCACCATGAAACATATTTCTCGTGGCCAGAGACACATGGACAGCAGTGTGGTATCTACAGAAGAGTCTGTAAGGGGGGGGGGTGAAGATCACTGTTCAGGGTTTTTTAAAAAACTGAGTTTCTATCCTAGGAATTAAAACTACTTGCTGTGGGTTCACTCGCTAAGTGCATAACTTTTTCTAACTTTGGTTTCCTCACCTGTAAAATGAGGGTCCTGGCTACTCCAGGCGATAGCTAGAGGAGCCTAATAGAAGGGCCTTTATACAGCAAGGTTGCTATGAAAATTAGAAATTAAATGAACACATGTAAAGTCTCCATTGAGTTCAGTGCCTAACATAGTCGGGGTTCAATAAACTTCAGCTATGGAGTACCAGAATCCAACACAACCAAACTGAGGAGGAGGAGGGGTGAAGATAGTAGCATCTTATCTTCTTTAACAATGTCATTGAGCACTTCTCAAATATACCCATATGGAAGGATTTCTAGAGCTATGCATACAATGCATGTTTAGCTAATAGTCCAAAAGATAAACTAAAGAGAAACGTCTAGATCTCTGGTTCCCAGATGGAGTGCCAAGGCACCCCACCACACTACGATGAACTCGCAAGGAAACTATAGGGTTGTTGTAAATTTTTGAAAGAAGCAACAAAACCTAAAATCTACTGACACCACACAAACTACCACCCTAAAGTAGTTCACAGTTTTAACATTACATCACACTGCATTCCTATCTATGATGGCTTGCCTTTGCAAAGTTGATTTTTTTTTAGCAGTTTCTGTAATAAAAAACAAGTAACAGAAAATAAAAATTAAACAAGAAATGAGGGTGACAATTTCAAATCTGAATTCGAGTTCTGAGAAGTTGTGCAGTACCCAATAGGTACACACACCACATTTTATACATAGCTGTGATTTTTTTTAAAAGAAAACAATGAAAGTATTTTTTCTTTCATCTTATGTGTAATATTTTTTTCAAACAGCCACTAAATTATTAGTACATAAATATATATTAAGCTATTTGAACATAAGTACTTAACAAATGAAGCACTTTAGGTATCCTTTTTCACCTTGGGGCACTATAAAAAATTACAAAGACACTAAGAGCAAACTGCGAACTAAGGAAAGTATGGAAACTTCAGTTGTAGAGTATATCTACCCCTCTCCCTCATAACACCCAATAGTACTGCTTTCTGGAAGTGTCCTAAAATTAAAAAAAAAAAACACTCTATGAAGAATTTTAACCTTTCCTTCAAAGTCATGTATGAAGAGTTACTAAAATAACTGGATGAGGATGATTTGAAAAATACATAAATATTTTTCAACTAAATAAAATTTTATAATAAAAAAGAGCTATTTCTCTAGCATTTCCATGTAAACAAAATGCCACATAATATGCAGCACTCCAGTCACCCAATAAACTTCAGTTTCGGTAAATTTTTCTCACATAATTTCTAAAGAATGTTTCTTTCTAAACATGTAATTTCTAAAGAAATGTTTCAGGCTAAACTAAACAAACACTGTGCTTCAAAACTTAGTTCTGTGACCAAGTATTATTCTGGAATATCTGTTGTCCTTTCATTATTAATAGTATTCTTAAAAGTACTCCCATGTAGATGATTATATGGCCATCCTAACTTAAAAGGCAATTACGTGCTGAAGAAATTAAGATATGAATTTCTACTTTGAGCTAAGCAAGAATTAAAAATTACAATACTGGGTTTCCATTTTTAAAACTCATGAGCAGACACTCAAAGACGAGGCTGGGACCAGGTGACCCCTAATATCATCCTTCCAACCCTTCAGTCCTGTGACTCTAAGGTCACTGGGGGCAGACAGTGAGTCAGCACTTCTAGTGGCCAAAACTACTAATGAATTAGTCAGCACCTGGCATTCTGTCTGTGTGGCAGGCAGTTAGATAGGAGCAGAGCAAGGACGATGGGTGAGATACAGAAGGTCACTAGGGCGGAAAGCCCCAGGCGCATAGCCCCAGGCGCGTAGCAACGGCAAACAGAGAAAATACGGACCTTGCCTCTAGGGTAACCTCTCCTCCCCTAGCATATTGCTGGTCAAGAAGGTTAGACCCCTTTAGAGGGGGAACACACAAAGGGGCTGGAGAATAGCCCTTAAGCAGGAAGCCCCCAGGACAGTGAGGTTCTGGCCCACATCAAATACATCTAGACCTAGGTAGTGTTTCAGCTCTAGGCCCAGAAAAGCAGCAAAACCAGACAAGCGACTCCAGACCGGCTGCATTGACGAGTGACCTCCTGCCATAGCACCAACCAATCAGTGGAGACCGTGACCCTAAAAGGACAAGAGACCTCCAGATAAATACCCTCAAGAGGGAGGACCCAGTAGGCCTTCTCTAAGGAGCTCACCCCAGCCTTCCCCACCCTCTTCCTTCAGGCAACCTTTCCTTGCCTCTCTTTCTCCTAAGCAACAAGTGCCCTTCTTTTGCCTCTGTAATTTGTTGCCTGAACCCATTTCTTCTACAGCTCACTTTGACTTCTGTGACTCTCTAAATAAATTTTCTCTTATAGGTTAAGTCTTGGCTCTGAATTTGTTCTTAACCAGAACTCAAGTACCAACGTTGTTGAACCAAGGCCTGGCCTGACCAAACAGGGTTAATACCTGGTGCCATTTAGCAGCCAACATATGTAGGTCAATAATTCATTATAATAAGCCAACTAATAACCTTGATTTACTTATTTTAAAAAAGAAAATACCATAAGAAAAGCAATTTATGATTTCCAAATTCTCATTTGTTCAAAGGTTTTTGCATATTTCATTTTAAAATAGCCACAATAGGATCTTTTCACTTATTCAACCAATTATTTTCTTGTAACCCTCCAACTTGCCCTGAAGCAAATTCTAATTGTTTTTCTTTCATACAAAAACACACTTCTTATACACCAATACTTTATTTTCCTTTCTAAGAAACTCAGTACCTATATAGTTTTCATGCTGTCTCTTGTTCATTAAAAATGAAAGATGCAAGGATTTTCTTTTTCTCTCTCAAAACCTCTCATGCTGCAAGAGGGAAAATAAAAGAAATCTTCTGACTTAATCAAATACAGAACTCCTAAAGGAAAAGCACATTCAAGTCTGACATTCTGTGATACCCAGGACAGAAGTACTACAAATAATTAAAGCTAAATATACAATATCCTCACTTGATTTCTGAAGAACGATACTTCAAATATGATGGTATTTCAAGGTAAAATTAATTCATGTTTCACTCTCACATTTTCCCACACATTAGTACTTTCTACATTTAAGGTCTAAGAAGTAAGTGAAGACAACGGCATTTCTCCACATGTCCTCTGGGTAGTGACATGCAGATATGCAGATTCCTAGGCCCCAGCCTGGCAGGAATGACTCAAGACCTCTGGGAGCTGAACCCAGGAATCCACATCTCTTATAGATCTCTAGAAAAATCTTTATGTACATAATGTTTGAGATCTACCAATTAAAAGGTACCATAATACACAAGAGAGAGACCTACATTCAGTGAATAACACAATTACTAGTTTCTCATAATCTGGAATATATACATTCATATTGTATATATAATATATATACATATTATAAATTTATATATAGTGCATATATTATATATACATATATACTTACATTTATATGTATACATAAATATATATGTATACTTATATTTATATGTATACATAAATATATGTATACATATATACTATATACACATATATAATATATACACTCATATATGTATATATTATATATAAGTATATATATAAGTATTATAAGTATATAATATATACATATGTATGTATATATATTATATATATTTATAAATATTAAAAACCTAACATGAGAAACATGTTAAGGGAGACACATAATGGACATATTTTTAATAAGTCTTTCTGCATGTGGGTAGGAGGAACCATGGGAAAGAAAGTATAAATGAGAAGTGGACAAACTACTCCTCATTATGAAAAGTGTGTAAAATGGGTCAATTATCAAAAGCAAACTCAGTTGCAAGAGAATATGTTGGTTCTTATTTTCATGATTTTTTCCTTCTACATTATAATACTTTCCCCAGATTTGTCTGATCCTTAGTAATGAACTCCCATCCACTCATTCCTATCTGTATTTCCCTCCTTATGCAACTTAGAATCTATGATCCTGGCAAATAGTATTCTTAATAATACAATAATGTTTCTTGTTCTACTGTCTTTTCAGCACAGTCATTTGACAAACCTCCACACCTAGACAGACTTGGTTACCGAATCTGCTCATCCCTAGCATGTAAACAACTGAGCACTGCTACGGAGTACCA
The DNA here is from genome assembly GCF_021234165.1 of Pteronotus mesoamericanus. NCBI lineage: Eukaryota > Metazoa > Chordata > Mammalia > Chiroptera > Mormoopidae > Pteronotus > Pteronotus mesoamericanus. The sequence goes on along the minus strand of NW_026555325.1, from coordinate 16,269,906 downwards.
CCAACAGAACAACTGATCTACCACAGCGTGACAACTACCAATCTCAAATGTCCCTCAACACTGGCCAGATAACCATCTTTGTCCGATCAACTCACTCTGCATACACACTGCATCAACTGTTTTTCCTGTGTCTTCAAATCTCCAACCTCCATCCTCTCTCCTCACTCCCTCTTGAAGCTGGACTCACCCCGCAAAGGAAATGAACACCCTGACACCAAAACTCTCTCCACTTCCTGCTATGAAACTTACAGACCTACCACACATCTGTACCCTCCTCTTCTGCTCTCCTCAGAATAAAATCAAGGAATTTCTTCTTATCTTTGGTAGACCATTCACTCCTGTATTCTTTATTCATAGAGCTGATGTGAAAACTAAATGTTACAGTATAATCTGTGATCATAAATGTATGGTACATTTAAAGTATTCACTGAATAGTAGCTGTTTTCACTATTAAGCTTTCTAATACAGCTGTCCCCAAGTAGGTGCTCCAAGGATAAAACAATCAAACCTATATTTGAATACAGAGAATCAGATAAGCATATACCGGTACTTCAAACAAAAATTCTCACTGCTACCACCTCCCCCCAAACCTGAGAAACAACCCAAAGATTATCTCCACAAGCAAAACTTAACATGATAGCTCTGTATAAGAAACAAAGGGGTAAAAACTGGAGTACCAATATGTTCTTGCCTTTGCTGATTTTAGAGTTACAGCAGGCCTACTTGTAAGTGGCGGGGCACAATGGTGAAAACTATTACTATATGTTCCTTTCCATACTTGCACAATACACTCAATGTCCAGTTTCTCTTTTAGGAAACTATAATTTATGACATTTAAATGAACTACAACATTTGGATCACATTCAAAGTGCATACTATTATAGTCCCTTGCTGCCAATGTCTAAATCACGGAGTACACAGGACTCCATTAGAGAAACAGTACATTATGTACATTCACAAGGCCCATACAGTAATCTTCCTTCCATAGGAAGGAATGCTGGCAATTAATTCCAGAAACACAGTCAGGCTCTTTGCTCACTTCTATATCAACATTCGTAAAATCTTCTCACTCAAAACGCTGGACAGCTCAGGAAATTTTGCTTCTTGGGCATCACAGCAAGCTGGCTGGTTTGAGCTGGATTTTCTATGCTGGCTGCTCATTCAAGATAATTTTTAAAATTAAATGGAGCCTTGGTTACCATTTCCATCAACCCATCTGGAGCTCTCAATAGCAGCTCATACAAAATTATGTTTTTCAGGTATAAGATGTCTTTTGGAAAAGTTGAAGATATATTTCCCAAGTTACCATTTAGGCAGGTCACTCTTCCAAGTTTCACTGAATGTAGATGACAACTACCTTCTTCCTCTACCCACCTCCTATCCCTGAGTCATCTTATAAAAGCAATTACATTCCTGTAGCAACAATATAGTGGGACAAAAATCTCAGAATAAAAAGATGGCCCCTAAAGTAAATAAACTTAGTTTTGAAAAAGCATGTTACATTATGGACTCCTATTTAGGAACTACTACTGACCTTCGTGATTTGATTACAGGGGCACCAAGGGCCTACAGAATTGTTTTTATTGCCCACAAAACCCTCAAAACTGTGAAATGTCACGAGGTGTTGAAGATTTCCTATAGGGATCCAACCTCCCACCTTCTTGTGAAAATCCAGGAGGTTCGGCCACGTGGGCCTGTCTCAATGGTGCCTGCCTGCCCCTGGGTCAGGGCATTTACTCTCTGTCTTGCTCAGGCCTCCTCACTCCCTTCTGTTTCAAATCCCTTCTGTAAATGAGCCTATTTTACTAATTTAATAGGCATACCTTACCCCTGGTAGACATCTGAGTTTTGACCCGTTTTAAGGCATTATTAGGGTCCTGGGTTCTAGCCGAGAGTAGAAGATCTATTTGAAGCAGTGAGCAGCTACTGATTCTTCAGCAGAACAAATCCCAGGTGGTTTCAGAGAAAAGGTTTTACGGGAGAGATGAGAGGATTTAATTAACCAGGTGCTGGGAACCTACACAGAAATGAGGGGAACAAAAAAATATATTTTAAACCCCACCTCCCACCAATTACACAGCCAGTCTTGTCTTTTTCATACAAGTCCAGTGGAGGAATGAGAATCAGGCTCATTTCTTAATCTAAGTTTATTTGAAAAGACAATTTAGTTCTCCCTCTCCTGCTCTCTTGGTGGGCCAGAAACATCCAATGATCCTCATCAGATTTGTCAATTTCCCTCTGGGTGTCGCCTATCACAACATGGTATCTTCGGGGAGTCCCCACCCAAGTCATCCTGCGCTGACTGCAGCGCTGTCTGACTCACTGTTCTGCTTTTATTAACAACAGGTGAGCACCATTAAAATAAACCCAACATTGCTTCAGGGGTCAGCGTTCTTGTCCCGACTGTGCAAAAGAGAAAGCAGACAGACTTCCTCCAGGCTAGAGGGAACATAAAAGTGAAACTCAGATGAATTTTTTAAGTAAATCTGTAGTTGGGTTTCAGACAACACAGTACAACCTAATTTTCCAGAAACCAATACAGGAGAACCAAGAACACCATATTACCAAAATAACAAAATAAACTTGTATCTCAGTGTGCTGCTATCTAATAAGTGAACACACAAAACTGTTTTTGCGGTTATATAAACATCATATATGTTCTAAGCTTGTGCCACAGAATAGAATCTTGTTACAATCACAAGCGTGAAAGGCTGATGGCAAAGTCTGCCAACCATCAGGCAGTGAGACCTTTTGCATCTGAGCTTTCTCATATAGGTTAGAACCCCCTCAGGTTTCATACACCTTGAAAAAGCTTGTACTAGGTCCTGAGTGACCTTGTAACAACATCAGATAGTCCTTTCACAAATTAGGTACTTCCTCACTTCTCTCCAATCTAGTGATTTCTTTGAGGCCTTGGTTATTAAGTAAGTAATGGTTATGAAAAGTTCTAGAGCTGGTCCTGACCAGTGTGGCTCAGTTGGTTGTGCATCATCCCCTAAAGCAAAAAGTTGCTGGTTCGAGTCCCAGTCAGGGAAGCATACAGGAAGCAATCAATTCATGTTTCTCTCCCACATCAATGTCTGCCTCCCTTTCTCCCTCCCTTCTTCCCCTCTCTCTAAAAATAAAAAATAAAATCTTTTTAAAAAGAAAAGTTCTAGCCCTGGCTGGTGTGGCTCAGTGGACTAAGTGCCGACCGACCTGCGAAGCAAAGGGTTGCTGGTTCGATTCCCAGTCAGGGCACATGCCTGGGTTGCAGGCCAGGTATGCAGTAGCGGGCATATGAGAGGCAACAACACAGACAGGGGAGATGTTTCTCTCCCTCTTTCGCCATCCCTTCCCTTCTAAAAATAATAAATATAATCTTTTTTTTTTTAAGTTCTGGAGCTGTGTTATATAAAGTCCTAAACATCAGGAACCCAACAACCCAAACACTCAGCCATCCTCCCAAACAACAAAGCAAAGGCCTGCAAAGAGAAGGATGCCAGGCTCAAAGAATCGTTCTCAGGATTCCTGACCATTATTGGAAAAAACAGGTCAATGAAAATTCTAACCATTCATTTGTTCATTTCATTTTCCTGGAGCTCCTACAGCCTTTCAGCTATGAATTCAAATGAGTTTGAAGGGGCATCTGAATATCGAATCTTTGTGATCTGCACTCTCATCACTGACACTTTTCCATTGGACAGACTTTCTCTCCAAACAGGCTTAACAGGAAAGCTCACCAAGCGTCCAGGGAAGAAAAGCATTTAACATTCAGTTTTTTCCATTTAAAGAATGTCATCAGCTCTTCCCATCCCGTTCAGGTTCTAAATAACTAAAACGCCCTTTTCCTCACATGCGTATTTCCCTACAGGAAGCCATATATTCCTTTACAGGTCCCTTATGTTTACAAAGACTCCAAATTCCTTCACTGATTAAACTGATTAAAGACCCTGTCCTTCTCCTTCTGAAGTAGGGACCATTTGCCATGTTTTCAATAATTCACATAAATGGTAAGGTCACATAAATGGTAATTCAGGTAAGTTTATCTGCTGCTATTAAATTTTATTGGTATTTTCTGTGATGCAACAGGGCAGGTCAGACCAGAGATCGCTGAAGAACAAGGGAGGCCCCAGTCCAGGGGAACCCCAATTTGGTACAAGAGGCTGCTCCTCTGCCTACCGTAGCCTTCTCCAAAGGGAGCGGCCACCAGAGCAGAAAGACTGCTGAGGCGGACTGCAAGCAAAGGCAACTGCAAACGACCCAGCATGCAAGCGTGCACTGCCAAGGCCATGCAGCTGCTGGGGACTGGGCAGAAGGGAGCTTGCACAGAGCATGCGTGCTTCAAGACTTGGCCCCCTTGCTAAACATGGGGGCTGGAAGTGGGCAAAGGCAAACATGGCCCACACGCCCTCATTGGTTGAAAAGTTGGACACTCCTATTGGCTTCCAGAGTGCAGGGGATTCTGGGAAAGGACTTTTAAAAAGACGGTAAGCAGAAGCTTGCTATCTTGGCCTCTTGGCTTCTTGTGCTCCTGCTTTGCCCCACAAGGACAGGAGCACTCATGGGACCAGCACCTGCTAGGCACACCTGGGGCTTAGGCTCTGGGCGGGTGGAAGCCGGCTTTTTGGAGGCAGGGCCCCATGCTGGGATGTGTGCCTCACTGGGCTCCAGCCTTTGGGATGCGAGGAGCCAGTGCAGCAGGGCACATGGGTCCTGGACTGCTTCCTCTCTCTCGTCCTGACAGCAGCACACAGAGAGCAGAACATAGAGGAACAAGCTGGGAAGTCCCTCACAAATGAAGCTTCCTCTGTGTGACCATATGGAGTGATCTGGCTGCCCAACCCAGAGAGAGAGAGACAGAGAGAGAGAGAATGCTGCTACGAGACAATGGTGACTCTGAAACCCACAAGTGCATACCCTAGAGGATTTTGCATAGCCAGCTTAAGCTCTAAAAGGACACAAAAGCAGGGGAACTTTGGGGGCATGGCTTTGGTTTGCAGTCTTTTCAGGAGCCAGGAAGGTTCTGTGTCTTGAGGAAGAAAAGGGTTCAGAAGAGCAGGAATGTTTTCAGCAGCCACCCCCCCAAATTGGGAACCCTGTTAATAAAAACCTATTTTCTCCCACACAAATCTTCATGCCATGCATATACATGATGTCAAGTGGTTGGACACATGCAGCTTGGCTACATGTTATCTCCAAAACTCAGCATTCTCAAGAATTTAAAGGAAAAGATGGGAGAAAAACACTCCTGCTATAAGAACACCAATATATATTCCAAAAACTATGCAGAACAATTAGAAGAATCAGTAAGCCACACAAAAACCATGCCAGCATCAAAATTTGGACACAAAGAATGAAAGGCAGATCTGGAAGACTAATGAAATGAAGTTCTATGTTGTGACAACATAGAAATAACATGTGGATGAAAAAATAGGGTTCTATGGAAAGTACTCTTTGCAGGATAATCTGATCATAAATTTTTAACTGGGCAGGTCATGGTGGCTAGTCACCCACATAACCTTTTAGTAAAAAGTTTATCTTTGCAAGCCCTGTCCATTGTTTCTCTGCATCTAGGTTAACACACCTTCGAAATGACTCTTTTCAGACCCCTCCTCCCAAAGCCTGACCACCCTCAAGAGAGCACATAATCTTAACTATCCTGTAACCCAATCCCTCCCTTGCTTTCTCCCACTCTCATGTAATCTTTCTTAGTTCCCTCCTTAATTCCAAGTGCATAAAAGAAACTGCAAACTGTTATTCTTTGGAGCATTTAAGATCTTGCTTCCCAGCATATGTCATCAGTTTGGCTCAAATAAACTTTTATGAAAAGTCTCTACAGGTTTGGACATTTCTTACATGAACAAATGCAACTTAAAAAAATTGAAGAAGGGAGAGTGAAAGGAAAACAGATTAAGCTCATTGATGTTGCACAGGAAATAGGTAAGAGGTAAAGAATATAATTAAAAACTGACAAACCAGATAATATAAAGTTAAGTAAGAAACCAGTGGCTGAGGGCTTTTTATTAAAGTGCAAATGTTACCACTAGGACAGAATACAAATATTCTTAAGTACCAAAAGTAATTTTTTAATAAATTAAAGATCAAAGATAATACATCTCATAGAGAAACACAGTGAATATAACATAGTGAATGAACATAGGGAAAATAAGTTTTTTACAATATTTCATTATATTAGGTAAAGTGCAAAAGAATACCTATTGTATGCTACCTGGTAAAGCAAAAGTCTGAGACAGACCCCAAGATTCCTGCTCTCTGGTGCACATGTCCTATATCATGCCGTCCTCTGCGGGGTGGGCAGGAAGTAGGAATATTACAGAATTTCACTCATGTGATTAGGTTACATTATATAGCAGAAGTGAAGAGAGATTATCCTGGGTTGATCTTCTCTAACCAGTTTAAAGAGTGCTTAGAGTCAGAGAAATAAAATTAGAAAAATTGAAAATGACAGAGACACTCTCCTGTTAGTCTTGAAGAGGTAGACTGTATACTGTAGAGAGAGCTGTGTGGCCAGGAATGGTGGGCATATTCTAAGAGATAAGGGTTTCAGTTCTATAATTGCAAGGAACTGAATTCTGCCAACAATCAGTGAGCTAGGAAGGAACTGAATTCTGGCACCCTGAGCGTAGGGACCCCCTAAGTCTACATAACTCGCAGAGCCAAGGAAACTAAGATAATAGACTTCTGTTGTTTTAAGCCATGAATTTTGTGGCCATTTTTGTGCAGCGATAGAAACCTAATATCCCATCTTTCAAATAAGAAAGGGAGAGATTAAAAAAAAAATACGTATGTGCCTACAAATGTGTACAATGGAATTACCTGAAATAACAGTGAAACTCAAAGGATTCTTTAACCCTGAATGACTCTCCCATTGCCTCTCTGTATTGCTTTTAATAAAAGCTTTTCCTAAAAGAACTCTGAACTCTCCTTTACATTTACAGGCTTTGTACAGAATAATACAAGTAGTGGGCAAGCAGCACAGCCAAATAAGGTGTCCCTCCCCAGAACTGCCTGGTGTTATATAAATTCTTGAGAGCAAACTTTTCCCTTCTGTAAATTAAATCAATCTAAAACAAAAGAGCTAACTTTGAAGGGGTGACTCCTGTGTTCCTACTGTGTGCCATTTGCTCCTCTGTGGACTCCACTTGAGTCTATACACACTATCTACAACATGACATGAGTACAGTAAATTTGGTCAAATGAATAAAATCTGCACTGTCCTCATCATGTGCTTTCAGAGCCAACAGTCCCAAACTGTACCAGGTCACTTTAACAGGCTGACAACCTAGGGCTTACTTTGACAACAGCCAAGTGATGTAGAACTTTCTACTTTGAATCAAATCTAAAGAACCCAAAATTATCGTGCAATCGTGTGGGCAAAACCAGCTCACCACAATGATGTTAACATCTTTCAAACAATTGCTTATTAAACCAAAGTGATAATTCTCAGATCAAATTAATATTATTTCTCTCTGAAAGAAACTAGTAGCAATTTAAAAAATTTGTATTTTATGCCATGAGTTTCTTAAGTCAAATGTAAACACTACTAAAACATGAAAAATACAATTACGTATTAGCTCTGAAAACATTGCAGCGCTATTACTGTGTTGGTAGATTCCTTATAAATTTTGTTCCCATCTCACTTTGTGCCATTTATAATCCTACTTTATAGCAGCCTCCTTCTAAATTTGACTGGTTTTTTCGTCAGCTTTGTCTCTAGTTACTAAAGAGATACTTGTTATTTTGGGTTAGATCCTGAAGGTAAAGTAGGAAGTACAATAACATAGAAGTCAAAGGCCTTTTATAATGTTCATCCAACAAAACACTCGCCCTACAAAAGGAAAAACTCACAGCTTCCTGAAGATAATCCCCATCCTCTTGGCTGACTCCCGTTTATCCCTCAGTTTTCCAGGGGCCTCAGGCTGACTTACCCAGTGCTGCATACATTCCTGGGGTAGATGGGTGAGGGATCCACCGGGAAATGCTTCTGGCTTTCTTAGAAATCAACATCATGTGTGTTTTGTTTTTAATCAGCCTGTGTACTCACGAAGCAAAGAACATATGTAAGCCAAATGGTTTGGTGATATCTAAAATGAGTTTTTATGGTTTCTAAGAAGAACTGCAGTATCCTAAACGCTGGCTCTCCTATAAGCCCCAATTAAAAGTGACAAAGGCTATTCACTTATCAGCACCTAGTTTCTTTCTTTCCACAGTACCACACTGTTCTAGAAAGTTAGGACTGACTTTCAAAAGACTTGGCGATCTTTCTCTATAAAGATCATTTTCAGAACTCTAAGGAATTTCGTAAAGAGGGGAAACATTATATTAGAAGTCTATCAAATGCTGAATTTAAAATGAGGACAAATTTGGTGAGAAAACAGTTTGAACTCTCAACCCAAGTTCCTCCTCAAGAACATTTTCCATAATTGCACAACAGTCTCTTGCTTCTTTAAACTCCTATAGTTCTTACATGTTGCTCCATACCATCTAGAACTTACTCGTGCAATGCCCATTCTAATTATTAATTGCTTCAGGAGCATCTTTTGTTGATCTGACTAGATTACATTCTTTCAAGCTAGGAAATAGACATCTACTATTTCTCCCCATAATTATGGCTGGTTTTATATCAGGCAGTATAGTAGGTACATAATACTTATTAACTGTGTTTTCATGAAAACTTTTAGAGAGGCAAAGAAATAATTTTGCACAATAAAGTGATATGGAAGAAAAATTATAGAATACTACATATCAGCTATTCTCTATCAACAATCTATAAAAGCTGCTTCTTGGTTAAACCAAATTAGAAAGTTCAATAAAGAAAAGAAAGACTATCTGATATGTTTAAGTCCTGAGAAAAACTTAGTGTCAGAAGGAACAAGGGATGATTAACCCCTCAAAAATGCTAAGACATCAGAACTTTTTAAATACTGCTTTCTATCTAAATCAAAGATAATTAATTCAACAAAAATATGGAAAATGATGAAAGATAAGACAACAAGGATTTTCTTAATTCCACACCATATTTGAGTGTTCCACTTACAAAGCATTATATAAGAATGGAAAAAAAATTAGTAATTTCAAAGCACTTAAACTAAAATCATCCTCCAGTTGATAAAAGCCAAAACTGTAATGACAACTGAGCATATCTATTATCGAGTACTGAGATAACAAAGCCAAAAATATTGAACTAATTTTCTTGTTAAAAAGCATTACTGAAATATTTCTGATATTATGCTATTTTAGAAACTGATCTTACAAAAATCTTCCCTGAAATGAAGTTCCTGTTTTTATAGGCTGATCAAGAGCTTTGATTTAATCTATCCCAGTTGCTTTTGGAGGTAGAGATTACTCTAACAAGAAATTACATAAAGTAAGGAGAATGTTTTCAGGGCAGGGGTTGGGAGGTGGAATGGAGCTATGTCTTATACAAGGACCAGGAGTTTAACAGACAGGACTATGACTAAACCAGGATTTACCAAACTCCTGTAATCCACAAAACCCCTTCAACAGGAACATTGTTATTTTCCATTTCTATGTTAGTAATTTTTTTAAGTCAATTTATTGCTTTTCACAGTATATACATTTCATAAAGTAGAAATATATACTTTGAATCAGTGTCATCCTGTTGTATTCTAGAATTCATTCGTAAAATCACCTTTAATAGTCATTGTGCAGATAAGTTAAAAATACATCCTACAGTTTAAAGTAACTTCAAGGAAAGGGGGTAAATAAGGCAAATTAGATGGTTAGCAAATGGGATTTTAAGAGACTGAATTTCCTTGTGGCCAGTTCAGCTTAACTCTGGTTAGCGATCAAGAGGACAAGAGCTTCCAGCCAATAATTCACACCCACTGTCCTTTCACCAAACTGAATCAGAAGAGAAAACTCTACCACCCAGGCAGGCCAGCAGCCACTCAGCTGATGCAAAATGTTTTTCCAGCCTAGGCAGCCACCCCAGAGCCCCCCTCACCCCGCCCCACCCCTGACCCCAGAATAACTGAGCAGCAAACTCTGCTCCCCAGCTAGTCTCCAGTTTATACTTGAGCAGAAAAGGGAGATCATAAATCCAGGAAACTTCCTCCTTAAGTCAGGATGGGTTCTCTGCCAGATGTTCATTTTTTACTGGCTTTTTTCTTCCACAGGACAATGGGGGTGGGGAAGAGATGAGAACACATTCTCTATACCAGTGATTTTCAAATAGCAACAGCAAGAGCCAGCAGGAGGCAAGCACACACTGCCCACCCTCCCTGGCTCCCCCACAAACAGCACCACAAGTAACACAGTGGCTCAAGGAACAGCAGCAGTATTTGAGGCAAATGGCAAGCAAGATGGAAGGAATAAAAATAATGTAATGCATTTAAGATTATTATTTTACTTTTTTTTGACACAGCCAGATATTACTTGGCCAGCTACATAACACATTCGCTTTTCCATCCCCACCCATCTGTAATTTCTTTTTTAATCAGATGTTCTGTTCACACACTGGTCCATAAACAACATGCTTGCAGCCTGATGATTTTCCTTTTGGTTACTTATCTTCAACTCAATAAACTATTTCCGGAAAATACAGTTTTATGCCTTCTATGAGGCGAAGCTGAATGTGATTCTTAAGTTCAGGCTGTGGCTCATCAGCATGGCATGGAAACACCCGGTTTTGTAAGTTTGTCACACACACACACACACACACACACACACACACAGGACCACAAAAGCTGAAGTAAAACATCTGTGTCCTGTGCATGCAACAGAGCTGTTAAATTCTTGGCTCACACACAACAGACAACAAGTCAGCTCTGAGGCCAAAGACTTCCAGGAAAGTTTACGTTCGGGTACATCATAAACTGTGGCAGTAAAACCAAGTCCTCACAGAATCGGCCTGAGCACAGTGGTGTCAGTTTTCGGTTTGCAAAGAAAAAAATGAACATAAATACTATATTCCTGCATTTTATTTTTCCCCTATCCACCCCAATTCTAAACTGCCCCCTTATCTCACCCCTCATTTTAAACTCATTCCGGACCGAGGCTTCATGTTTACTTCTACTGCGCCCTTTTCTCCCCCTTCCCTTTTTGGCAAGTTTCCTCATCACCTCTGCCTGGGAAAATTAACACCTTAAGACATTTTTAATACAATCTTTAAATCTCCCCCAGTAACAGGCAAGACTTGAAATCTAACATCTGTTTTTCTAAACTGGGGAGAATTAAAAGGGTCTGTCACACAGTCTCTTTGCTAATTCATAAGTAGCCACATGATGCTAATTAAAAACCTATTCTATTCTTTGTGGTTTATCACTAAAATACAAGTACTGCTTTTTTTCTAACCCATAGTGGTTTAACCCTTTCAGTTCAGTTAGCACGACTAAAACTCTCAATGTATTTTGACTGACAAATGTTTTTATCAAAACTATCAGTTGTGCAAACTTTCTGAAAAATGGAATCTTTGGCAGGTCATCTTTACGACACCATCTCTAAGCTCAAGATGCAAACCATACATTTTTTAAAAAACCTGTTCATGTTTAAAATATTTGCTATAATCAGTGAAATAATATCAATGTTTAGGGGTAAGAAGTTTAGTTTCCACTTCCCATATCCCTCTCCCCAGAGGAAAATACTCTTAAGACTATGACACGCATCCTTCTGCAAGCCCCAGTCGAAGCATTGCATTTCATATACAGTGAGCACGGAGAATCTGCAGCTATGCTCTTTGCTCTGGGGCCAGCTGTTCTATTCATCCTGGTCCTGCTTTCATGCTATTCATTTTCCTCAAATGTCACATCCCTTATTGGGACAGGTAGCTCGGTGAGGGTTTCCTCCATTGCAGTATACGGCATTTCTACAAAAGCAGACTCTTCTGAAGTGACATTGAGAGGCATAAAGAGGAGGACACACAAGCTGGAGCCCCAGAATTGCCAAATAAAGAAGACTTTGCTCCATGTGTAGTATTCCCTTCCTTTCGGGGGTGCTGCCTGTCTCTGTTTTAACAGCCAGGAACTATTTTGTTGTTGCTGTTGCTGCTGCTGCTTTTGTTTTACCTTTCCTTCAACTTCCCACCATGGGGAAAACCTCTGCCATTCCTTCCCAGCCCTCAAAGGTCCTTTTGGTTAGAGTTCTTCTCATGGTTTTGGCCTATAAGCAATCATGGTTTTGGTTTTGCTAGTACCAGCTAACAACTCCTGGTACTTCTTAGAAGGCCGGGGGCTCCCAGGATTCCTCAGGCACCCTCTCCATTCTCCATCCCAGTGCAGGACCACTCCTACCCCCTACTGGGGGGCTCTGAACTCACACACTGCCAGGGGATCCAAGAAGAAGCTGCTGCCTGTTTCTCCATCGGCCTCATCTCCTTATGGGGAAGAGTATCCTGACAACTAGTTCCCAAAAATTCCTCAGAATTTCTCGCCCACTAAGGATTCCTTTCCTATTTCTTACAGATGTAGCCTTTCCTGCCATTCCAATGGGAAGGAAAAGAAATAAACCCACATAAATGCAGGTATTCTATCAAACACATCTGCCCTGCACATCGCTACACAATAACCACATTCCCTCATCGCGTTCTCCAACTGACACCAAAACCATGTGCTAGGATCTTGCAGACTGATTCAAGCCAATGTAACTTAACTTACAGGCATTAATATGGCTATTAGTTGTGGAGACAAATTACATAAATTAAAAGGATGATAAGGACTGTGAAGAAAAGTGTGTGTGTGTGTGTGTGGGTGGGTGTGTGTATGTGTGTGTGTGTGTGTCTGTGTAATATCATATCACACATTCCGGATTCAAAGTGGATACCAGTAAGTCAACTCTTATCTTAGTATCTAAGATTATCTTAGTACCATTCATTTTTCTTGCATAACCAGTATATATCTTGGAAAAAATAGCACTTTTGATTGTGTGAGCATGGCTGGTGTGACCAAGGCTTCAATGGCAATTAAACAAACAGGCTAAAGCAGCTAAAAAGCTCATTTGCTGACTTGCTAGCTCTAAGGGTTCCACCAATAGCCTCACCACTCTCTCGCCCTAAGTGGTCAAATGAAATGACTCTTGATATTACCACCCAAAGACAAGCCCTTATAAAAGCCCAACAGAGGTAGGCTGCTTCATCTCGAAAGTGTGAAATTTACTGTAACTTCTATAAATCACAAACCCCAACAAGACCCAGGACGGGTCCATTTCTTTCACAGTGCTAAAAATGAAACACTTTTGCAGACATGTAGAAAATAAGTTTCTTAAAAATTGAGTCATCTAAAAGTGTTATTATATTTCAAACACACATAAGTACAGAGACTCTAATACATTCCCCATGAACCCAGACATACTTCTTATCGGACCTTAACCTTTGTCATATTTCCTTCAGAATTTTTTCAGGTATGTTTTAACGATTCTTTTTTAATATTTTATTTATTTATTTTCAGAGAGAGATTGGAAAGGAGGAAGGAGAGGAAGAGAAATATTGATGAACAAGAGAAACATCGATTGATTGCCTCTCTCCACCCCCAACTGGGAACCTGGCCTGCAACTCAGGCCATATGCCCTGACCAGGAATTGAACCAGTGACCTTTTAGTTCACAGGCCAGTTCACAGTGCCACACCAGCCAGGGCTAATGATTATTTTTTGATAGTCGTAGTATGGCTAGATCCAGCTCTAAGCAGAGAAGACATTAGAAGTGGGTTTTATTTTTATTGAAGCCAAAATCTGGACTATAAACTATTACTCTTAGCTTATTTCCTAATATTCTTAGCTCTCGCTATTATCATTGATGAGCGATAATGTAAACTCTATCTTTATTTGGAGACACTAAACTTTTAGTGATATATCTGAAAGTCAGTATTAGATTTTAGATGAAATTAAAGCAATCCTTTCACCCAAGTGCTCTACCTATGTTCAGGAAAAATTTCTTGTGTTCTCGAATATCTATAATTTATGATTAATGAAAAGTATAGTATTTTTAAGTTTTGGCGTTAAATTTCTTTATTTCTAAGTATTGAATACAAAAGAAAAAAGCTGGCAAGCTTAATATTTCAAACATTAATTTCAAACAAGGCCATCAGAACTGCTATAACCACAAAGCTTCCTCAGGGCCCAGTGTCCCTTGCTTTTAGAAAGTAAGATTTCTGCAAAGGTTATAATGGGTTGATAAATTTATGCTGTCACATCATTACTGACATTAAAACTGCCTAATATAGTATATAAAGAGCATAGAGCAGGTGCTTAGTATTTTTTGGATTCATTTACTGTCTGGATTACGTATAAGGGCCAAGTCAACAGCCTATTAAAGTAAATACAACTTGACTTGGACTCACACCACAGAAAAATCAGTATCTTAAGCAGTTTACTGACAACTCATTTTTGTTACTGTATTTTTCTAGGATATCTGTAAACTCTTAAACAGGATTTTATAAATAAGCAAGCCTAATGATGCTGGGATTGATTCTGAATCTGAGAAAAATACAAGAAAGCAAAATAACAAAAAAAGAGATTTACTCTCCACAAAATACAATTTACAGAGCTCCACAACCACACCCTGTGCCTCTTAACCCCCTATAGAAAGCGAAGCCTGAATAACATGAGTCATAACTCATAATGATGTTCCAAAGCACTGTCACAGACTAACTCAAAGAATTCTTACTTTCAAAACTCTCGCATCGGAATTCCAAATGCCAAAGCTAATCATAAGGGATGAGAAAAGGTAAAGTGTTTAACCATCAACTCAAAAGAAAATTCAATTAAGCAGAAACTGCCCTTTCTCCAAGTAATCCTAGCAAAGTTTTATTATTGTACAGGGCAATTCATAATAATGCCAAAAATTTATTTCTGAGTTAAAAAGCTTAGAGCTCAGTCCCCACTATAAACCAGCCCCAGCTATGCAAAAAGCTCCCAAAAGAATGGAATATTGTTAAGAACATAAAAAGCTCTCCTTTAATAGAAGACAGCAGGAAGCTTGAGTCTTGTGACATACACAAGCACGCACTGTGGCAGGGGAACATCCTGCAAATGAGATTGATTTTACAGCGATTTCTTTTGCTGATTCAAGGAGAGCAAACACTAAGCAGCCGAACGGTGATGCAGGCTGATCCAGGACACGCGGCGCTCAGTAGAGCAAGCCACTTGGGCCGGGCTCCTGGTAACCACGGGCGCCACCGTGATCAGTTGCTATCTGTGTATATTAGGCCTCAAAATCGACCCATGTTTGGCCCTTTCCATGAAATCAGACAATTATTCCCAAAGAGGAAATATTTGCCAATTATACAATAAAATCTTGCCTCTAAATATTCTTTTTCAAAAATTGTATGCTCCTCCCATGTCCCCACACATCCTGAGATCTAGTGTAACAAACAAATAAATATATATTTTCAAAGCTTTCTTTTGGCACTAAGTTTCCTATCAAACTATTCTTTCCCAGTAGGATGAGAGGGACAGTAGTCTCTCTTCTGCTACAACAAGTAGGCAAAATAGAACCCCCGCCCCGCACTGCCTGGAGCAGAGAACAATACTCTTACCCAAAGAGAGTCACTGGAGTTCCTTTTCATGAAATATTCTTAGCACACTTATGTTAAATATGCTTTTTAAAAAATTTAGAACATTATTGGTATGGAGTAAATATCAGCTTTCAAACAACCAACAGAAAAATTTTCAAAACACACGCATCACATTTTTAGGTTGTCAAAATACTTTAAATTCTTGAAGGAGTTTACTTAAAAAAACTAAAATAACAAACATGAAATACAACCTTTTCTTCTATCACTGGTGAGCAATCTTGAAAATAACCATATCTCATACCCAGGAGCTACCAGGAAAAACCCAAGACACTGCCATATCCAGCTGTTCTTCAAGCCATGAATTACTAATGCACCACAGCCTCGAATTTCCCAAGAACATCTTGTTTCCCTTCAGTAAACTAAACCTCTTCCGCATCATTGCTTACAGCTGGAATCCTAAATCCATTGATTCTCTCTTTCTTTTTAATTAGGCTTGTTCATTGAGAAAATGGCAACATGGACTTTCAAAATTATGTAAGTGAGAAAAAAGGTGCTGGGTGCCAAGACCTTGGACTGTAGCAAATATTTAAAGTCATTCTGCAAATGTTAGGTATCTGGTGGAAAAACTGAGAAACTTAGGAACTGCACACCAGTGGCACTGTTATAATTCAGCATGTGAGGGGGGAAAGAGGCCAAAATAAACCACATGCAAAGCACTCAGAGCCATTGCCATTCAAAATTGCTTACTCGGGAGCTTCTGGCAATAGTTTGATTCAATACAACTGCCCAATACAGAGCAGCAATTTTCAACCTTTTTCATCTCGTAGCACACATAAACTAATTTCTAAAATTCAAAAAATACCTTCTATTTTTTGCCAATCTGACAAAAGAAATCGGTATACTTTTGATTCATTCACACCGAACGGTTATTGCTGTATTGGCTGTTGTCAGTGCCCCTGACTAAATGGTCAGGCATTACGTGTTTTAAAATTCTTGCGGCACACTTGTTGGAAATCTAGAGGACTCGTTATCTGGCCTCATCTCTGCAGACACATTAAGTGCCAGTGACCAACACCTGCACCATGTACAAATACATCACACAAGCCGCATCTTCCTTACACGAAAACAGGAGCCTGGATCATGGGTTGTTTTTCTCACTTGCTCTCCATGGAAACTGTCTATGTGTGCATTTCTCACACGGCATCAAATGCTAGCTATTAGCTACTAATAAGTAGCTTCAAGAGATGAACAATTCCTACTGTAGTCTAGAAACACATGCGTACAATTGCAGTGCCAGAGCCTTGGCGCACTCTCTGCTAGTAAAGGAGAGTTAGACAGAGTAATGAGCTATTAAGTGAAAATAAAGTCAATGTTAAACCCTTCCCTGGGGCTTCACATGGGGTAGGGGTGGGGGCACAACTGAACAATGTGAGAGGACAGTGATATGCCCTGCTATTTGCAGTTCAGCTCCTGGTGACAATTCTTGAGGACCCATCCCTGGAAAGACTCCTGAGCTTCCATCCCTGGGTTTAGGAAGTCTGCCACGCATGGCTTTTGCCAAGTTCAAGGGACAGAATCCAACTCTAGTTAGCTGAACTAGATTGAAAACCTCTTAAACCCGCAGGCAAAAACCAGTAGAGCTCTGTCACTTTTACTTTTTTTAACATGTCTGGAGTTCTGGTTATGGAAATAGTTGATTCTAATTTTAACCAACACCTACTACTGTTTCAGCACATTCCTCTGGTTAAAGGAAATGATGACTTTCCAGTCAGTGACTATAGTGACACAGACATGAACTTGAAAAATTCAGCCTCCAGTTTTCAGACACTCCAAGATGTTTTTAAGTATTTTTTAAGTCAATGGATCACGAAAAAAAATTGTACAATCTTTATGAAATTCCTGTGACTATAGGATATGCCATAAGATTTATATTAATTCCCTCATATATTCAGTAGAGCTGATTCTCAAAAATTTTGCAACCCCTGGAAGGGAAGGTTAGGATTTTTTTTTTTTTTTTTTTTTTTTTTTGGTAGAATAAGAAAGATCCCAGTCCTCAGTAAGCCTATAACCACAGAGAGATGAGCCTCTGACTCATGAAATATAAGACTGCATGAAAGAAGTCATAAAAAAAGGCCTAGGAAAAGACTACAGATTCTTTTTTTTAATACTTTAAATTTTTTTTTATTTATTGACTTTAGAGACTGAGGAAGGAAAAGAGAGTAACATTGGTCTGTTGTTCCACTCATCTATGCATTCACTGTTGACTCTTCTATGTACCCTGACAGGGGATCGAATCTACAATGTTGGCATATCAGGACAATGCTTCACGTAACTCAGCTATTTGGCCAAGGCAATACAGTAGCTTCTTTTCTGTAATAAGTCCCAATAACCTCAGTTTACTTGATATTTTGTAATACTGCAAAAGAGTAATAACTGGGACAATACCAGGAAAAGCAATAATATCGTGCTGGCCAAAAAAGTTCATTTAGTTTTTTTCTGTACAATGTCTCCAGTAGTGCTTAATTATCTTTAACTTCATTTGAAACAATTTTGTTAGACTGTATTGTGACAGCTGTCTTACCAGTATGCATTAAAAAAAACTTATCAAAAATGGTGCATTTTTGCGTGGCCATTTTAATATTGAAAATGGAAAAAATGTACATTTTCAGTGTATTATGCTTTATTATTTCAAGAAAGGTAAAATTGCAATTGAAACACACACACATAAAAGATTTGTGCAGCACATGGAGAAGTTGCTGTGACTGAGGGAATATATCAGAAGTGGTTTGCAAAGTTTCTTGGTACTATTGACATTTTACCCAAATAATTCTTTGCTGTGGGGCTGTCTTATTCATTGGAAGATGTTTAGCAGCATCCCTGGCCTCTACCCACTAGAAGTCAATAGCAGGAGATGATAGCCAAGATATTCAAACTATCTAAATCAAAAAAGTTATTGGTGAAAATGAAAAATACATCTTTATTTTATGGAAAAAACCATACAGACTTTTTGGCCAGCCTGATAGTAATAACTACTAGTAATAACTCTGTAACAGCAGCCAACATTTATAGAATATCAGAAACTGTTTTAAAGGCTTAAAATATCTCATTTAATAGTCACTTCTACCCTACAAGATGGGTAACAATGATTAACATTTTGTAGGTGAAGAAAATACGGTTTAAGATCTAGGAAAAGTTTTTAAAAAAACTTAAGTAACTCAGTTATTAAGTGGCAAAGCCATAATTCAAATCCAGAAAGTCATCATTCAAATCCCATCAAAGCCAGTCTTAAGGAAATGATCATAAACTTCCCCACAGGCTGGTCAGGGTCCTTGGAGAAGAGCAAGGATGAATTAAAAAGACTCAATCCATTGCGTTCTCCCTAATTCCAGTAATACAAGTCCTGATGACTTGTGGATGCTGCTTAAAATATGACTAGAAAGAAATTCATGTGCATGCAGTTAGGCTATAATCACAAGATAACCATTTAGTAAGTGGGAGAGAAACAAAATCCTATCTTCTTCTAAAAAGGGTTTATACGGTAGGAGAAAATACACAGGTCCAGTTCTGCAGACTTCAGTATTTCTTTAAAAGGCACACATGCTAAGGCTTTGTATTTGTAACTTTTATAGAGGCCTGCCATTTACTATTAACATAGGCGTCTGGCAGAGAAAGGTAAGATGCTGTCTCCTGGGTCCTTTACAAGGTTCTACTGTGTTCATTGTAACTGAGGTCACCTGAGCAAATCCACGGGGCTCCTCGTCATGGGGAAACAAAGTTCATTGTATGTGAAATCCATTTTTATAAAGTTGACTGTGGCAGCCTGATTCAAGAGGCAACTTTGAGAATCACCCAAGTGGCTGAACAGAGTCATACAGGAAGAAATCAATCCTCAGGCTGGCATTGAGGCTTTATTTATGCAACTAATTTTCCTTTACCAATCTACCAAAAATGGTCCCAAAGCAGCAGGTGGAAAATAGAAATAAATAAAGCCACTTCAACATGATGGCAATTTTCTAGAAGACATGGCATTATCAGGTTGAGTTGAACAATGGAGATGACCTAACTGCACAACCCTACATGTAAAACAGACTTCTAACCTGAACTGCTTAGAGTTTGCAGGAAGGTTGTATCTATGCCGTTGGTTGTCAATTCTACCAGTTGGAATCACTTGGGAAGCTTTAATTAATACCTGTGCATGGGCTCCACGCTAGACCAACTGGACCAGAATCTCTGGTGAAGGAGCCTGGATATCACTATCTTTTAAAGCTACCCATGCTAGACTCATGTGAAACCAGGATAGAGAAGTAATTAAAAGGCCAAAATCTTGCGTCTGGGCTGTTGAAAGCACTACATCGGTCAGACACAAGTTAATTATTTGAAAGAAAGTGAATCATGGAAAGAAGAGGGGTAGCCAAAATTTGGTCAACTACAGGTATTTTAGGAAGATATATCACAAATGGAATATTTTCAATGGCATTATTTTGGGGATCTAAATCTCTTGGGTGAGCAGTGGATAAATGCAGACATAACATGATATTTCATCTAACTCTTTTGCAAAGAAGAAATTTTTTAAAATACCAACTTTTGTACTGTAGTGTTTACTTTTCTTTAGAGGACAATAAAAGTGCATGAAAGAAATGTATTTAAACATGCACATAGGCAGATTACTATGCATAAACACATGCTTAAAACCTACAGACAAACATAGAAGGTATTTGTGTATGTGTATGCATGTATCTTACAAAATTCAATAAAGGTATATACAGAGACTTCAAAACTTTACTTAAAAAAAAGACAAAGTTTTATTCCTACTGTACTCAAAAATGAGTCATCTATAAGGAAAACACCAGGCTTTTATTCATAGGCCCTTTGGAGGTCTCACTGGAAAAATGAACAGTGCACTCAAGTCTGGCAATACATTTTTTACTGCATACATCTGGTTTTGGTGTATGGTGTACTCCTGAAAACACCTACTGTTAAGAACCCTACATTATTGCATAGACCATTTAGCCCTTGGTAGATTGTCATCATCCCCAAAGTTATATGTGATATAGATATTATCTACTAAACTATCTTGGGTGCAACTTCTAGTTCTGCTAATTCAGACAAAAAAAATAACAAGAATATTTTTGGTGACTTGCACTAGTCAAATTAGATCTGCTTGGCCAACAGGTCGTTGCAGTCTGATGCATCCTATCAGCCTGCCTGTTCAGGGTAAAGATCAAGTAAGCAATGCCACCTGACTCTTGTGGGGTTCAGCCTGAGAAGACTACAGCTAGCAGAGTCATTCACGGGAGCACCACAGGCCAGTTGCATTTAAGGCATCCCATGTCAGACATCTGCTTGCATCACATTCATTTAAATTCCATTGGTCACATAGGTTACAGGCCAAGCCCAGCATCAGTGCAGCAGGAAACAGACCCTCATGCAATATAAGTCACATGGCAGAGGATGGAATTAAGATATGAAGAATAATTTACTCTACAATAGTATGGTCCATCAATCTGCCAGACATATATATATGTTTGTGTGTGTATATAGGCCTATAATATGCCAAAATAGTTGTTTTTTCTTCTTTCCAAATAATTTTGATATAATTTATATTTGAAAAAATCAAAGTTGGAGTGCTGATGCAAATTTGACATCATACAAACTCTAAAATGTGATAGTTAAAAAGTTAGGTGAAAATGAAGATGCTGTGCTCTGAAATTAGAGGAAGAGCCAAAAATTATTATGGTGATTAAAAAGTTATTGAAACACACATAGAGTTTAAATAAAACTAGTTCATGAAAACAGGGTAGAAAATTGTAGGTTTTCTAAGTTAATATATGTTATATCATATTTTGTGTGTATAACTAAATATTAATATTCTTTCCATTATTTGATCTGTATTTCAAGAGGTTTATATATTCAAACTCTTTTTCTCTACTTGCAAAAATAGGACATTGCCTAATTTGAGGATTGCTTATATTCAGGTTTATACAGTAGTTTTTATTTAATATATTCCTCTGAAATTCACCAGGCCACAGATTTTAATCTCTCCTTTCTGCTTCATACACTTTTTAGTAAAACTCACCTTTGTCTTCATGATACTTTTTTTCAGGAAATACAAAGCAATAAACCTTCCTAAAAACTTAGCTCTATGCTACGTTCATCTTTACATAATGGATGTTTGTTTAAACCATTTCACATTAAACCCAAATGATTTTCAATGCAGAGAACTAGGTTCCTACTATACTAAAAACAAAAACATTTCACCACCATAATACTTGAGTGGTGTTTGCAATTTTATTTGGTATATTTTACCTCCTTATAATGATAACAGATAGATATTTTAATCAGGGTTTTTCAAACAATGTAACTTAACTTCCCAAGGTCCCCTGGAGGCCCCAAAAGAGCCCAGGAAAACAGAACTGTTTTGTTTTTAACTGTTTTGTATACTGTGGTTCTGTGTTAAATTTTAATTTGAGACACAAAGGTTCTGATAGTTTTTTTAAAATGTGAATTTATCAATAGTGTTTAGACCCGTTTAAGCAAGGACTCAAGCCTCCTGAGGTTTGGTTCAGCAGACTGTGCTGACTCAATAAAAATTCCATGTGGTGTAAAGCAACACTGGGCCATTAAATTTAGAACCTGCTATGTTTACATGTATATCATTTGTGTGTATATATACACCATGCATTACTTAATTTAACCAAACACACCTTTACTGGAACCATGTCAGACCACAATTATAAAGAATCCAAGCCATTTTTATAGTGTTATTGTCTAACCTATATTCAATGTCCATATTCTGCTTCTCTCTTTTTGTTTAAGCTTGTCCGGATAAAATTATGTGAGAACCTCACCTGTTTGGATTGGCCAGGACCTGAGAGGCTCCAAATAGACCTAACCTAAATAATAAAGCTTCAACAGACAACCTGCTAAAGACTCCAGTCTTGTCTACTGTTTGTCCCGAGACCCCAATTTGTCATGATCTATGATCTATAGGATGCAGAGCTGAAAGAGATCAAAGGATGAAAAAACACAGTCAGGACATGGGTAGTATAGCACCAGAACCTGGATACTGTGGTTTGGTTTGGTTTCCCCATTTTATCAAAGGTCTTATCCCAATCCCTCCCTTTTACAGATGAGGAAACTGAGAACCCAAGAAGTTAAGAGACTTTCCCAGTTCATACGGGAATTCCTTTAGCGCCTACCCATCCCAGAACTTACTAAGGAAAATTTCAGTTCCAAAAGTGAAAGCTAATGATGTGTAGGCTCTTCCTTAATAAATTTTTATGGATTTAAAGACCCAGCTATCTGCCATGGCTTAAATGAACTATAATTCCTGTTAACTAAGGAAACTAAGTGTTTTCTTGATTGTGCTAAATCTGTATAACTCCATAAATAAGGAGATTTCATACTACTTGTCTGCCATCTTTCCAGAAAAGTTAAGTATTCCTATAATATTTTTGTTTGTTTGTTTCTAACCAGGAGCACTTTCATGCTTTTGGAACTTATGAGTGTTTATAACTCTGTTTTTAGCTTGATAAAGTAAAAAGGATGTTACACAAATGATCAGACTAATTGCCCAGATAGGTAATTCCTCCCACAAATTAGTCAGATCATGGATTCACCTCTCAGCCTAAGATTCTTCTGTGAGTTCCTATTTCTCAGAGGTGAGGGTTATGTAGTTAGCATCATTATTATTTTAAAAGCCCATAACATTTGTCAGACATGAAGTTTATACAGAGTGTTCAGCCTACAGTGGAGAGTTCTTGTCAAAACTACTATTAAGCAACTGCATGACCTTTTGCAAGTCAATTAAACTCCATCTCTCAACTACCAAATATTGGTAATACTTCTTTTCCCTTATAGGACAATAAATGAAAAGCAAGCACAAATGACTAATAAAAATATATCATCAAATAGTAAATGTAAGTTGCTTTACATAGCCATTTCTAGGATGGTACACTCTTGGGGCATTCCAACCAGCTGCCCCTGAACACTCGGACAGGGGACCATACTGTAGACATCATCCACAGGCTCCTTGGGATACCATGTGAGGCAGCAATTTTTAATGAATTGGTACTGTGTTCATAAAAAAGGAGTAGGTAAAGTGCATCACTCCCTCAAAAAAAAAAAAAAACAAACACCTGCTACAAGCAAAGCATTATGTTAGCTGTATTTTATGGATACAAAGGTGAATCAGGAACAGATCCATCCTCAACAATTTTCTGGTATTCTATCAACATGCAATTTACATTTGTTTTGTTTTGTTTTTTAATTGATTTTGTTGTTGTTGTTGTTGTTGTTGTTGAGGGAGTAGGGGAGAGGGAGGGGAGAGAGAAACAGAGAAATACCACTTATTTATATATTCATTGGTTGATTTTTGTATGTGTTCTGAAGAGAGATCAAACCTGCAACCTTGGCATATTGGGATGATGCTCTAACCAACTGAGCTACCTGGCCAGGTCATGCAATTTACATCTGAAGAGCAGTTACCAGCTTTCAAAAACAGTTTCACACACAATTCACTCATTTCCTTCATAGTTCTTCAAAGTGAGTTGTGCATGGGCAGTTTTCTTCATTTTATAAATAAACAAAAAGATTTCAGAAGATTAAATGACTTGTCCATAATCACTCAGACCTTAGAGAATAAGCTATAGGAATGAAGTTCCAAGTGTGTATTCCACCGACTATATTATACAGACTCAAAAGAAAAGACAAAAATCACTGCAATGAAGTTAGTGATATAAATAAGACTGTAACAATGACACCCTTCAAATGGCTCTGTCAGTCTCTTTTCCTCTGCTTCACAGCCATCAAATCAAGAACAGTTAAGTAAAAGCTCCATGGGTCCATTCAGACCCAACTACTAGTCATAACTCACTGTCAACAAAGGTCAGTCTGAAAGTGTGTATGAAATAAGTGCTGATTGCATCTTAACTACATAAAGTTACTTAAGCTCATTTTCCAATTAATTAAAATGCTTCTCATTTAGAGTTAGATCTTCTCTTCAGTAAACATTCCCACAAAACAAACATGAAGCACAGAGCTAAATGTCCTTTCCTGGTGGCTCAGGGACAGGATCGCTGAATATCACTCAACTTGGGAAAACAAAATGGGACAAGAGCAAAGATACTTCCTTGGTTTGGTTTTAAGCAAATCAAAACTATGACTCGACAAACTCCTGAGGGGCAAAAAATCCCCAATGTGATAAAATACACAAATATTCCATGGTCCAAGAAATTTGGTATGTGCCTTTCTTACAGTAAGAGTTTCCTAACAGATGAGTACTGTCAATATTTTCTATGGAGACCTTTCAATGCTGGGTCCTCATATGCAATACAAATGAAGAGCACAAGCAGCTCTTCAGAAAGCTGGACACGAAAACAAAAATCTTTGGCCTTGATGTTTTTCTATATTCTAAGCGAAAGGAACTTCGACTCACATCATCCCCATAATTCTCTGAATTATCACACGTGTATCATAACTATGAGGCCATCTCCGTACATAAGAAATAAGCAGACCACCAACGACAGTTTGGGGACTCCCTCCTCAGTGCTTGTTTCATTTGCCCAAAATGTAAGGATCATGGCTCTGAACACTCATATACAAATATAGAGATTTTTTTTTAATTTACTCACAAAAATTGCCTTCATGTAATGTAAAAGTTCTCTTTATTCTATTACTATATATATATTACTTTCCTGTAAAAAATGGTCCCAAGATCACAATCTATTAGATTCCAAGAACTATTATTTTAGCCTACAGCTTTAAAAAAACACTTCATTGTGTGCCACTATAATACATAGTGGGCCCCCACCAAGAAGAAACCTATATTTGAGGCTTTACCATGTGTCATTTTAGTTCCCAAAGGAAGAACTCTAGTTTTTGCAACTTCCGTAAACTTCTATTTTTAAAGTGCTCTATGGGCATACTATTCCTCTTCATTCTCACACTAGACCTTAACACAGATCACATCATTTTCACCACTTTACAGATGGGAGACCGAAGCTCAAAGAGGTCAAGTAACCTGCCCTAAGCTACACCGCGGACCAGGAACGGGACTTCAATGCACAGGAAAACGGTGTGACTGCAAAGGGGACTCTGGAACCGGCAATAATGAGGGCGCAACACACATCTACAATTCCTTATCTGAAATCACTTGGCGTCGGATGTAGTTCAGAATTCACAATTCTTGCAGAACTCAGAAAGGTAATAAACACAGTGTCATGTCCTAACATTCTTTTTGGGGGGGACAAGGGAGCAGCATCCCACAGTCAAAATAGTAGAATTTCTGTTGCAAAACACCAAAGTTCACACTAAGATAAATAAAGACTTCAAGTAAGTTCCCTTTAGCTGAGGTCAAGTTGACTGCCAGGTGAGCTCAGGTCTGGCCAGGCTCTGCCAACGAAATGAGTTATTTAAAAAGAAATATTTTTCCTGAAGCATGTTAATCAGAAATACAAATACAGCGTAGTGGATCCATCCAAAAAAGCATGAACTGAGATACAAGTGACCAAAGTAGTTTTATATATTCTAATTGGACATCTAGAACCTGTTGATCTTTTATCACCAGTAATTAGAAGATACTAAAGACACTTCAGGACACTATTGTAAGGCTTCTATTTCAATCAAGACTACGATATGCCTGGTTCATAATGGCTCAGCTACTGTAATGTTGAAAGGCTAGATTAATCAGAGCAATAAAATCACTCTGACCATAATAGCATAAGACTGTCCCTATTATACTGTCACTTTGCATTTGAAAGGAAGCTTCTTTCCCATTCTTCTTGTGGCTAATGTACCATCCAATCTTTAGATTAGAACAGATCTGATCACTAGTTTTCAGTGTTGGCTGTGCCCTGGAATCCCCTGGGTCCCACCCCTGAGATTGTAATTCAATCACTATGGGCTCAGTACAGTATACTACCACCTGGTATTGGAAATTTTCAAAAGCTCGCCAGAACACTTCTTTTGTATAGCCAAGTTTGAGAACCGCTGGGTTAAAAATAACACTAAGGTGGGCTCCCTGTCTCAAAATACAGTTCTGGCAATGTTGTCAGCAAAAAGCACTATTCCCCAAATACTATCGTCATTCAGAACCCCAAATGAACTAATAACAGGCCTCCAAGGGATCCCGCTTAAGAAAAGGTTCCTATTTATAAATTTCAGGGAGGGCAAGAGGCAGGGTTAAAAGTTTCTAAATCCAACCACATGGAAACAAATGCTGGCTGGGCTCTGACGTGGGGCTGCTACAGAGCCATCCCCAGATGGCGACCCCCCACCCCCATGTGGACTGTACTAAAAGTTCACTCGCTTGCTTATTTTTGGTCCCTTGCTTTTTTAGGGCACCCTGCAAGTCAACTGCTAGGTACAGGAAACTAAAGAGCTTTCTGGTAAATAATTTGGCTTTCTTTGTCAAGAAGAATAAATATATCTTACTTGCTTAATGTAAACAGCCTCTCACTCCTCAGAGGATCAAAATGAGGGGCTGAACAGCCTCACTTTGTTATGGTTAAAAGGAAAAAAAAAAGTCATTTGTAACTCCGTTTTCCAAAAGGCCAAACGTGGTCCCAAACTGCCTGGGGAGTTAAACTAATAACCCATGGCTATTCAAATGACACAAAGGGCAAAAATGTAAGGCCAGCTCAGATAAGACTGAGAAAATCATGGCCTACAGAATTTTTCTGCTCTTTTCTCTTTATGGCACAACTTTAAAAGTTAAATCTTCTAAACAACTGAAAATTACATTCCTTGCCTCTTTAGACATGAAAGGGAGGTCTCTAATGTGACGCCAAACCTTCTGTAACACTTCCACAGAACAGGGTTTGGTCATACAGTGAGAAATCAAGAGCAAAGTCAGTTAACTATTAGAAGCCAAGCCTTCATTAAAAAAAAAATTAACAGTTTTTATGAAAAGAGCATAGAGTTTTAAAGTCCCTGCTCTGCTCTCAGTTCCCAGTGAGAATTGTGTTTACTCCCTTACAGTTTCTCTGACTAGATGTTACATTAGCTGACTGAACTCTTGGGTCTCCCATTCATGTAAGAACCAGAACATATGATTCACTCCCTCCTGGAACTGAGTATGACTATTATACTCACTTGGATTCCATAATGCAATTCAAATCCTGCATACAATTTAGAATTAAACCAGCAAAGGAAACCCAAAAGTGGAATTGTGAGAAGACTATTTTATAAATCTTTATTGCCAGGATTATGTATTCATTATGGGGGAAGCAGATTGATTAGGCATATTTTTCCCAATAGACTCTTATCTACTGTCAGTTTCTAATCTAGAAGAAATAAATTTTCGGTCTCCCTTGTAAATAATATTATCTTGATCAGCTTTTTTTGACTTTCTTAAGACCAAAGGACAATGCCTTGATTGTCAACAATGGTTGACAATTCATAGCCAGCAATCTTTCAAATATCTTCATCTAAATCTTCAAGTGATGTTCTAAGAAAAGAGCCAATAATAATGGCCAATATTTATTGAGCAATTACTACACAACAGGCCCTGTTCTAAAGGAGATACATTGTATATAATCTGAGACTGAGGAATATGCTCAAGACACACCATGACTGAATAGGCAGAAATACACACAGAACTCAAAGCCAAGTCTCCTCGCTTTCTAAGCATTTGCCTTTAACCCTACATTACTCTGCCTCAAGTGTCACCTACCTCTAAGCATTGTCCTCTACAAGAGGGAGGGGGGAAAGGATATCTTTACTGCTAAGAGTTATTCAAAGCTGTCTGAAACTTTTAAAACAATAATGCAGAAACAAAGTGGGGGTAAGGATAGCAAAGAAGAAGTAGACATTTAAGACATTCATTTTCAAAATGCTTTGATAGGAATAAATTCTCCTCATCAATAAATCTAGTGTCTCAGTTTGATGTACTATTTCAAATCCAGTGGCAGGTGACTAATCCAAAACTCAGCACAAAGCCAGATGCAATACATCATAAAGTGATTGTGTTTCTCTACAGTGATATAATATTTTTTTAGGATATCCTTTGTAGGCAAATAGTGCTCCCATTTTACAAAGGGGGAGACTAAAGGGCTGAGACATTTAAAAAAAAAGATATAATCAGGGAAAAAAGCAGAAAAAAGATCCAAACATGTATTTTCTGACTCTTAATTGCATAATCAATTAAACACAGAATTTTAAACTATTGACCCCTCCATGAGGATTGCAAGGACACGTGTTTGGGGTTCATTCAGTACTTCCACCCATTTGACTATGCACTGGGGGCCCAGGCAAGGAGGAGTTTAAGTCATGAGAGTGCCTGGGAAAGTTCAAGACGTAGAATGAAACAAATGAAATGAAGAAGACTGCAGCCCCAGGGCATACAAACATTTCAGGGGCACGTAGACAAAAACCCTAACCCAGGAGATTGGAGAAGAGTAGTCAGCAGCAGACAGACACTGAGGAGGAGTAACGGCATTACTCAGAGCATGTGGCTTCCAAAGGAAACACAGACCCTTAACTTTGATTCAAGAGACCCTGACTGCCTCCTGAGCGTCACACAAAAGCAAGGGGGCCTGAAAGAGCATGTATGAATAGGGATCCTCAGATCAAGAGAGAACTGGTGAACAGCAGGGGAGAAGGCAGAAGAGGCCAGCAGGAGGCAGGTCATGAGGGCCTCGTACATTTACCTGCCAAATCTCGCCACAAGGAAGGAAAAACAAATCCAGTGCCACAGTGTAATCCAGCTCACAGCAGAAACAGGAAACAGCTCTTGACCAAGAGAGTACAGCTGACCCTTGAACAACATGAGTTTTAACTGTGTGGGTCCACTTACACATGGATTTTTTTCAATAAATATACAGTCGGTCCTCCATATCCCTGGGCTTCCATCTGCAAACTCAACCAACTACAAATAGAAAACAATATTTTTGATCCACAGTTGGGAATCTGCATATGCAGAGGGCCAACTGTATGCACTGTTCTACAACTTTTTGTATAAGGGCCTTGACCATCCACAAACTTGAGTATCTGTGGGGGTCCTGGAACCAATTCCCTGAGGATTCCAAGGGACAGAGCAGCAGTTAACCTTCAGACGAGTCACCCCGAGCTCCCATTGTTCAGGGGTCAATTGGAACTGACTCATGTTAATATTCTCCACCTTCATCTGATCCCATGCTATCCAAAGTGATAATTTATTCAGAAGACCATAAAATACTGTGCATGTCATGCCTACCATATTATATATCATCACTGCTTCATTTATATCCTAAGATAATTAATTTCAGAAACAATAATCAGGTTCCTTTAAACACCCCCCGACTCAATCAGTTCTCCTGGGCAGCTCCCACAGACAAATCACATGTTTAGTAGTTACCTTTTGAGCACTTGCCTTGGCCAAGTATTATTCTGTTGGGAAACATTCACATCTATGCTCCACGAGAGCGGCATCAAACAGTTATAATGTGAGTCACGTTGGAAATTAAATTTTCTAGTAGTCACATTAAAAAGCAAAAGGAAGTAAAATTGATTTCAATAATAATATTTTAGATATGTTGCTTTAAATATAACATGTAACCAGTATAAAAATTGAGACACTAAAAGGTAAAATTAATGTTCAAAATCCTGAATGTATTTCATACTTTCAACATATTCCAATTCAGATGCCAAATTTTCATCAGATCTACTTTATTTATGTTTAGAATTCATAAAATAGTTGAAAAAGTAAATTCACATACCCAAGTTGTTCCAAATATACATAAAAGGTTTTCACTAACTAAATTGAGTTATCTGTTTTTAAATTTTAATTAATTAAAACACAATGTGTTTGCTCCTCAGTTACACCAGCCACATCAGAATGTTCCAAGCACTGCGAGGCCTCTGTCTCCTGCAGCTGACGTTGCTGCCCCCGAGCCCCGCTGTCTCCTGCAGCGGACGGTGCTGGCCTGGAACCACACAAACCCACTCGTGTGGAAACCAGGCAGGAATCTCATTACGGATCAAGGAAAAGTAGTTTCTTAATGAAAGACCTCCAAGGAAGTAAAGAAGTTAGAATTCTTCATAATCCCTCAAATAAAGATATCACTGTTAAATTAAAGCCATAATATTTGATGCTTTCTCACTCAGGGGCTAAACCAATTTGTTGGCAGATAATTTGCTTTAGCCACTGGGGAGCAGCAGATAAGAGTTGGGTGCGAGCATGGGCTCAGGAGCTCAAAGGCCTGGGTTGAAAATCCAGACCACCAGCCACGGGGCTTTGGCAAGTAGGTTAACCTCTCTGGACCTTGGGATCCTCATTGGGAAAGTGGGATGAGGATGAGGATGATTTTAGTACCTACCAAATAAGGTTATTTTAAGGATTAAATGAGCTGAAATATCTACAACTAGTGCACGAGTGCCCAGCACACATTAAGAGCTCAATGAAAGAATGCTATTGGCTTACACAACCTCTTACCACCCTGCTTTCAGAAGTAAAATGCTGCTAACGCTGCAATGAACATAGTGTGCTTATATTCTTTCGAATTAATGTCTCAGGTTTCTTCAGATAAATTCCCATAAGTGGAATCACTGGGTCATAATGCAAAAGGGTTGGCAGGAATGCAGGCTGGTGCAGCCACTGTGGAAAGCGTTATGGAGATGCCTCAAAAAATTAAAAAATATAAGCACCCCTATGTTCATTGCAGCATTATTTACAATCGGCAAGACTTGGAAGCAGCCCAGTGTCCATCAGTAGATGAGTGGATAAAACACCTATGGGACATTTACACAACAGACTACTACTTGGCCGTAAAAAAAAGAAAATTTTACTCTTTGCGACAACGTGGATGGACCAAAAGAACATTATGTTAAGTGAAACAAGCCAGTTGGAGAAAGACATATACCATATGATTTCACTCATATGTGGAATCTAATGAACTGACCAAACAGCAAAATAGAGACAGACTCGTATATAGAGAGCAGGCTGACAGCTCTGGGGGTGGGGGGTACGGTTAGAGGGTGGGGGGATCAAGCGAAAAAGAAAGGACTCACAGACATGGGCAACAGTGTGGTAATGCGAGGAGAGGGACATAAAGTGGATAAATGATAATGGAAAAAATACAATTTACAAAAGAAACACAATGTGCACAATCAACGCACACCCTGGAAAAAGACCAGCTCACTCTGGAGATGCTAAGCAGAATGAACCCTGTACTGCTAACATCCTCCACAGACAAAATAATATATGTACAGGAAGTTCTCTAAACACTGTATTCTATCAAAGCAGGGTACATGGGATAAAAGCAAATGCTGCATAATGACACATGCAGGAGCTGCTGGGAAGCTCTGTCCCTTCCCTGCGCAGAAAACAGGGATGCAGTGAAGAGGCAGGAGAGTGGGAAGTACCACTTACTGAACAGGACAAACTAAATTCCAAGTGTAAGCACATATGGTATTTATTAAGTTTGAGGATTCTGGTTACATCTATTTTGAGGTTTTTCTGCTTTATTTCAGTTTGCCAAAGGAACAACGATCCATCAAGAATTACTGACGCATAGGTTCAGCACATAGAGAAACGTGTTGTCACTTCCAGGAAAAAGGTGGGGGTTGCGCGGAGGACAACAAACAAGGTCCATGAGTCCATCTTTTGCTGGGGAAGAAAAAGAAGAAGCCAAATTGTCAGGAAGAAAGGAGAACTGCGACTCTGCCCAGGCACTGGGCTTACTCAAGGGTTAAGGTAAGGCGGAGTCAGTCCAGGGCAGCAATAAACACGGGGCAAGGCCAAGAACACTAAGGCTTCCCTCACTGTAGACGCAGGCCCGCCTCACTTGGCCCCTTCTGGCTGTGAGGCTTCGCAGGCCAGAAAGAGGGAATAATCCTCAAGGTTCACAGGTCTCTGTCCCGTGCTTTTCCCCACAACACCAAGTTGCTTCTTAAAAATAACAAATCATGATTATCTGTTTAGCCACCTTCCAGCCATGACTCTTGTGCCTGTCACAAACTTTAAACGGATGCCTTAATCAAGGCTATTCTCACCATTATACCTGTATGTTCCCAAAGTAGAAAAGAAATTGTAGGGAATCCCCTTCCTTTGCCCTAGGTAAAAGGCCAGCGGTGTCCTGGGGTCAGAGCACTAAGGTAAAAGTGTGTTGAATCATTGTCCTATGAAAGACCTTTCACCTCTCTAAAGAAAAGCAAGTACTTCCAGGCGACAGAGAAGAGCATTCTGTTCTATACTCATACAAGCTGTTTAGTTTGAGCAGGGGAAGGAGAGATCCATTGTTACAACCTGGAATAATTACTGGAGTTTAAGTGAAATATGTCCTTAACACAAAAGGAGCAAAAACAGTCAAAATATAGCACTGTACGAGGACTCATATCCACAAGTCTCATTCAGGGTATTAACAAGGCCACATGTCCCCCGACCTGCACAGATGCCTCCCCATACTCTGCCTTTACCCCGCTTTAACCACTCTGCCCATGCAGCTCACCCATCTGGAACCTCCCAGCTGCGTATTTCCCAACCTGGCTAGTGCAGCCCTCCTGCCTTCGGGCTTCTCTGTACTGCCTGCCACATACAAAATGATACTTAAGCTCTTCCTCTATGCTTTTGGTGCATTCTCCAAAATACCAGGCCTTTGCATACGGTGTTCTGGCCTCCAAAAATGCCCAATTCCATTAGTCTGAGAAGAAACCTTTTCAGAACTCTGCTCGACTCCACTTTTCTGTGAAGTCGCCCTGACTCCCCTGGCAGAGTTTATCACTTGGTCCGGGCTGTGAGCCTTCACTGTTTCTTGCTCATGCTTCTGTGGCCATACTGATCAAACTGTATTACGAGGCACGGATGAGTTCTCTAAACTGCAAGCTAAAAGAGGGTACCACCCATGGCTATTTTAAAATCTTTGTACATCTTGTGCCTAGCAGAGAGGTACTACATACATGTTTAGCAAATACTGTAAGGTCATCGTCCTAATTCTATAATCCTCCCAGGGCCAGTGATAAGAGCAGTCTTGGGGTATCCCCAACAGAACTGAGCACAAATGTCAAATGCATAAAGAGCAATTGCACACACACAGTAGCTTTACTTCTCTAAGAAATAGGACAGGCTTCCCCAGAGACACTCTGGGGGAAGTGCTTTCAACTTCATCGTACTAGAGGATTTAGCATCTGAACCTCCTCCTCATGGACTGATCTGTTTCCACTTCACTTGTGCTAAGTCATTTTACACTCAATCAAGTCCACACTAAGATCCAAAGTTATCCTCCAGGGGCTGGGACAGCAAAATGGAAATTAAAAAAGCTCATCAACAGGCAAGTGCCAGGAGGAACCTTCAAGAAAGTGGATTCTGCTCCCATTTCCCCAAAACAATTTCACTGGAGTGGACAGAGTTCAGTTCGTCAAGATGTATCCCCATAGAAACCTTGAGAATTATCACACCTGGAGAAGGGGAGTCAAACAAGAAATGTCTGCATTGAGCTGTTAGAAAAATGATAAAGCTAAACGAAGAACATCTGTAAAGTAAGCCAAATGAGGCAAGAATAACAAAAGGATCCACCATTTTATTTGTTGCCACTCAAATAGAAAAGCAGAAGAAAGCGGGAAATATGTATCTGAGCTTTAACCATCAAATAATGCATACAACTTCCTTATTCTAGGTTTAAAATACTTTTCTCCACGGGGAATGAACCAGGGAGAATTGAAAACAACATTCAATTAGTTATTAGAGAATACAATTCATATTAAATTCTGACTTAACAGTACTGGGATCTCCAGGATCCCTATTAGAAAAAGCTGAGGGAGGAGGACCGTCTGAAAGCTGTCTGCACAGCAAGCTCACTATTGTTACAGACCGAGCCATATGAATAGCAGTATTTTCCAAAGAAGCTTTTATTCACATATTACCTGAGACTGAGAAAATATCCACTATCTATCATAATCTAAGTGGGGGCACTTCCAAGTCACTAGTGAATCTTGTCATCTCTTGGTACCATCAATACAGAACAGCATTAGCAACCTACTGAAGATGAATTGCACTCTGGCCATGAGGGTATAATTTAGTTTTCTGGAGCAAATATTACCAAGAGCACTGAGGCAAAACAACCATGGTTCTAATCGCAGCTCCATCTCACATAAGATGTGTGGCTTCAAGCAAGTCATTAAACCTTCATTTTTTCATCCATAAAATGGAGGCATAAGCCCTATCTGCCAAAGTTTATGTGAGGGTTGAGTTAATTCATGTCTGGCACACTAAAAGTGCTCTTCATTTTATTATTTAGAGAGTCAGGGGAAAATACACTTTTCACTTTCATACATTATTTCAGGTACAATTTGCAGAAGTACAAATAGTCTTTAATACAGGGCAACAGCTTTTTCCCCCAACAGCAATTCTTTAATTTATAGAACAGGCAGGTTCGATAACTCCCATTCTAAGAGCTAGAAATCTGATGCGCCAACTGGCTTCCTCTCTGGCTCAAGGTCAGCAAGCTCATATGTTGCACCAGGAAAAGAGCAGAGATCTCCCAACACCCGGCACAGTGCTCTTTAGAGGGTCATGAATCTGTTGGACTACAAACATCTAATTGTTAATGAGATTTTTCCCCCTAAATATCAAAAGAAACATTCTTTATAAATGCAAGCACAAGGGCTCTATTATGAACAGAGAAAACAAGCTACGAATTTGGAGGAGGCTGGATACTCTATATTGTGCTTCTTATGTGGTGACAGAAACACAAGATTCAGGTTCAAGATACGACTCCATCAACCCCCATCTATGTGACCTTTAGCAAGTGAACTAACCCTTGAGTCTCTATGAGTCTCTATCTTTTTATTAGCTAAATGGGAATCATTCCTGCTCCATCTAATGCACAAGGCTTAGTATAATTAAATAAAAGCATACACCCAATAGTCTTAGCAACCTAGAAGATAATAGTACTGATTTGGTTCCTTCTTTATTTGTGCTTGTGCCTAGCAAACTTGTGTAGGCTACCAATAACGATAAAATATATTTGCAAACAATGTATAACACAAATGAAGCCCTGTTCCCAAATTTGCTGTGCATCAGAGTCATCTGGAGAGCTTTGGAAACTTCTAATGACTAGGTCACGCACACCAATTAAATCAGTATATCTGGGGCTGACAGCTGAGTATAGGTCTTTCTTAAAGCTCGCCTGTAATTACAATGTTCAGTAATGTTGAGGAACCCAGTGTCTATGCTCTTCCCCACTCAATAATGTCTTACTTTCTCACTGCCTGTACTAATTGATGCTGTGGTTCCTTCATGAGACTCTAGTTCAGGGCTAACCAATATGATAGCCTCGAGCCCCATGTGGCTATTTAAATTTGAATTAATTAAAATTAAAACGTACCCCCTAGTTGCACTTGCCACATTTAAAGCACTCAGAGACTGCATGGGGCTAGTGGCTCCCTCACTGGGCCATGCCAACACAAAACATTTTCTTTACAGAAAGTTCCACTGGTGAGCACCGCTCCAGTCTGTACTTCTCTTAGTTATCCCATACAAACGCATAGGAATTCACGTTGTAATTACATACCATCTTGAATTATTTAAATATTAAAGGTGCAAAAACTCTTGTCTCCACATCTAAATCTGTGCTGTCCAAAACAGGGTCCATTGGTCAAATGGGGCCAACTGGCACTTGAAATACCGTTAAAGTGACCGAGGACCTGGTTTTTAATATTATTAATTTTAAATTCAACTTTAAAAGCAGATGTTTGCTTCAGTTATTATACAACTTTGAAATATGTTTAGGACAAATCTGGTTTGTGATTCTACTTTTTCAACTTCATATATTATAATCTAAATAAAAATCAAGTATTTCCAATGAAAATTTAGCATCCAAACTGAGATTTGCTTTAAAAGTATATTACACACCAGATTTAGAAAACTCAATATTCTTAAAAGAATGTAAAATGTCTCACTAGTGATTTTTTATAGTGATTACATGTTGAAATATTTTTATCTGGTGTTAAATAAAACATTATTAAAAGTAATACCACCTTTTTATCTTTTAGTGTAGCTACTGGGAAATTTAAGTTAGTTATGTAGTTCACATAATATTTCTGTTACACAGCTCTGTTCTAAATTATCAATTCTTTGAAGGCAAGGATTGTATTACTCTTCTCTACAAAGAGTGTCATTGTGAGCAGGAAAGATATTAAAGAAATATTGACTGAATTTAATTCAATTCTAGACCAAAATACCTTGATTATGCCTGAGTTTGGTTACACTGGAGTGAATTTTAACTGCGAGTGTTGTGACAAATTGCAAAGTTCCACCCAGAAGAAATAACATACATAGAACAATTTGAGTAGTCACGTCCTTCGGACTTTCACTTTATTTTATCTGGCAAGATACTGTAGACATAATGGCTGCTTAAAAAAAAATCTACGTATTTGAACCCAAATCAGTACATTAATTATCAATATTTTAATTTAGCTCTGCATGCACAGAGTATGCTATTATTGCCCGTATTTGTCCTCCTTGGCTTAGTTCAATCAGAATCAGGTATCATCACAGAACCTTACTACCAACTGAAGATACCATGACCACCTGGTATGCAAATAAGCCCACTAAAAAAAGTGTGAATTTTCACAACTTACTCAATCTGTAAAATACTTTTATTTAACAGGCACATAGAAAACTGGCTTAAATTGACTCAAAGACTATAATTAAAGTGCCTAGCACAATTCATCTTATAACAGCTCTTCTTTCAAGAAAAGACAGTAATATATTTTTAAATGCCTATGTTTTGTTTGGTGACTAGGGAATCAGAAGGAAATTTTGGTGATTTCCAATCCAAGTGTATCACTACTCTGACAGCTTCCAGCTCACAAAAACATCTGTTATTTTTAATACCTTCTCTCTTGGCTCAGGTTAAAGTCCTTTAATTATTTACAACAGGTAGAACCCTATTATACTAGAACTCTAAAATAGCTAGTTAAAGTTCTGTAAAAACTGATGTCTTCCCTTTCTGCCCTAAAGTTGACAGGAAAATTAATGAAAAGTAGACAACTGAATGAAACAAAAACATATTTTGCTTATTAGTCTATTAACAGTTTCATTTTATGCTGTAAGATCCTCCAAAATCATAAAATAAATACAATCATTTGGACTTAAAACTTTCCAGGGGTCTAGGAAATACTGTAAAATAACAAAGACTCCATTCCAGTCTTAACAGAAGCAGAAATCAAAATCATGGCATAGTCATGCCTCATTCTAAAAATGCTCGGTTCAGTGGGAATTGAGATTTTGGGTATTCTTTTCAATCCAGTCATCAAGAAGAACTAGTTATCAAAACAAGCACTGAAAGTGCAAAGTTCCCTCTGTACGTTCCCCAGAATTAGCCACCTTCCCTTTTTCAAATCTTTTCCACAACAGAATTACTGCTTTTGGTATTTCATATTAGGTGCCTGAAACACAGAAAAGTTAGTACATCTAGAGGTATAGTGATTTTGTATCCCAACAGGTTATTACCAAATTTCAACTGTACCATTTGCCTTACCCACTTCCACTGGGCGCAGAGGCCAGCTATTTGTTCATCTTTGTACGTCTACAACTTAACAGTTTACTCCAAAAGGATGGTACACAGTTTGGTGCCCTGAACTCTATAACACACTTGCCATAAGACACTTTCTCTCCAGATTCAAACTCACCTGCAGAAAAGTGGTATTCATTTATCAAAAACATAAGTCTTCACTTATAAGGACAGCATGATGCCTCTCACAATGAGAAGACAGATCATTCATCCTCCACTAAAGGAGTTTCCAGCACATGTTGCGTGTGAAAGGCCTGTATCAGCATCACCCGCAGAATGTTAAAAAGCCAACCATTCAATTTATCTCTCCGAGAGAGACTCTGCCTTTTATCAAGCTCCTTAGAGTGACTACTCTAGACAGAAATATCAAATACATTCACATAAAAGTTAAATAACAGTACTAGCTAATTATTATAAACTCTAAATGTGGAGTAGAGATAGTCAATCTCACAGGATTTCACAGGAAGGATGGGCAGAATCGGGGAAGAGGGTGTTTTGGTTTGGCAGGAACAACCTAAGCAAAGGCGTGCAGTCAGGAATGTGCAGAACGGAACAGGGACATAGGGCAACAGCAAGTAAACACATCCAACCAGAACACAAAGTTCTTGTCTAAGACCAGGATAGGAAGGAGTGACTGAAGACCCTCCTATGGACTGCCCCGAGTGCCTGGCCAAGGAATATTTCTGAGTTGAGGAAGGACATGTCAAATACAGCTCTCTAGCAGTTACATTAGTGGTATAATAGTGTGAAGAAAATGAATCTGGAGGCCCACCTACCTGGGTTAGAGAACAACAGACAGAGAATAACAGAGCCCTCCTTTTCTGATAACAAAGATGTCCACATCCTAATCCCGAGAACCTATGAATATGTTACATTACCTGGCAAAATAGATTTCAAATATATGATTGAGGGACCCCAAGATGCAAAGGTTGTCCTGGCTTATCGCGGAGGGTGGGGTGGGGGGGAGCGTCACCAAACTAATTATATGAGTCCTCATAGTTGGAAAACCTTTCAAGATCATCAACAAAGAACCAGACAGATGGCATTAGTTTTGATACAGAGATCCGATCAGATCATTGGGGAGGAGGGGCCATCAAGGAGGTTGCCCGAGGCTGTGGTAAACAGCCTAGGATGGGATTGGCTGAGAAGCTAAATGCCTCCAGAGCACTTGGAATTATGGGCCAGAAGTTTTAACATAAAAAGAGGGCAGAGACTGGCTCTCTTCCTGGACAATGCCTGGATGATCAGACTGCAGCTGCCCGCGCTTCCCGAAGGACAGTATTTTAGATGGATCCTGAAGGAGAGAAACCCTGGGTGCAGTCGAGGGTGGGGCTGGCCTGGTGGAGAGGGTGGTGCTATGAGGCAGAAGCCTGCCATTCTTCCAAAGTGGTGTAGCTTTTATATCTTATGTTGTTTTAATTTGTAAACTAATCCTATAGAAATATGGTAATTGAAAACTAACAGGGGGAAATGCTAGGAGAACTCAGGTGCTAAAGATTTTAGCCTTAATTGGTGGGCCTAAGTGATTAAAGCTGTAACTAAAGAGTTTAGCCTTAATTGATAGGCTTAAATGATTAAAGCTGTTAAGTGACTAATGTATGTGGAAAGCCATTATTCTGAAATTGTGTAGCTTTTGAATAAAGACTCCTTTCCTTTACCACTAAACCTTTGCCCCTGGAATTTTGCCTAGAGGGTGGAGGCGAGCAGCAGGGCTCACTTGTTGTTTTGGAGAAACAGGACTATGAGCCAAGAAATGTGGGCAAACCAAAAAGGCAAGGAAACAAATTCTCCCCTAGAGCCTTCAGAAGGAAGGACACCTTGATTTTAGCCCAGTGAGACTCATGTCAGACTTATGACCTACAAGTTGTAAGAACATCGGAACCTGTAGACAATTTTTATAAGAGTTCACTTGAGCCAAACTGATGACGTATGCAGGAGAGAAAGATCTCAAATGCTCCCAGAGAACAATAATTATGCAGCTTCTTTTATGCATTTGAAATCAAGGAGATAATATAAGGAAGATTACACAAAGGAGGGAGAAATCGGGCAGAACCAGATTGCAGTACAGTTGACAAGATTCTGTGCTCTCTTGAGGGTTAAAACCCCCTTTGAGGGATATTACTTCTAGTATTTCAAAGGTGTGTTAACCTAGATGCACAAGAACAATGGACAAAGCTGGCTTAAAACCTTTCACTAGAGAAGTCATAGGCCCTGGGCATGACAACCCATGGTGACCAGCCCAGTTAGGAATTCATGACCAGATTAGCCTGTGAGGTTATTTTTCATAGGACCTCATTTTCATCCATACAGAACTGGGAGATAATGAATTTGTGTTTTAAGCCACTAAGTTCGTGGTAATTTGTTACAGCAATGATAGAAAACTAATACATCTTTTGATCCTTTTTTCTTACCAAAGCTTTCTCTACTATTTACTTGGGTTGAATACAGACCCCAACTCCGAGAAAGCATTGCTTGCTTTAGAGATTTAAGTTCACAGGTGTGAAGAAGGCAGGAAAGCGCCAGTCTAGTTAGTGTACTTCATCCTTCATTAGCTTCACAGGTATTTCCTCCAATGTCACCTACCTCCAAAAGCTATGGGAAATCTTAGAGCAATTCTGTACCATGAAGATGAAAGGGGGTGAGTTCTACTGAAAGCAACTTCACAGGGTAATCTGATCCTGAATTCCTAACTGGGCTGGTCACCTTGGGTAGTCATGGCCTGGGCCTAGAAATTCTTTAGTGAAAGGCTTATCTTTGCCTTAAGCAAGCCCTGTCCATCGTTTCTGTGCACCTAGGTTAACACACCTTTGAAATGTCTTTTTTATGTTTGTCACCCCTTGCTCCGTGATGAGCTATGCTGCATTTACCTTTATTTTGTTAGATGCTAGCATAGTGATGAGCCTATAATTGATGCTCAATAAATAAATGAACGAATGTCTTAACTTTTCAAAGTTTCCATCTTACCCTTATCCAACTCCGACACCTACACTCCTTTCCCACGACTCTCCTAATTTATTTTCAAGTATTTACCAGGCTACAATTAATAGCCAATTCCATTCTTTAGGCACTAAAAGCTACCTATTAACATAACCAAATATGGGAGCAAGTATACAGTGTCACTCAAAAATATCTGAATAATGAAACTACCATCAAATAGTACTCCCTATTAATAAATGTTTTCAAAATACACTTCTCTCTAAATATTTTGTAACCAGAGTAAACCAAAGGGCATACTACAAATGGGTCTTTACTCAAATCAGCACATCACATTCTCCAGAATCTAGTTTATGGACAATATTCTCCAGAATCTAGTTTACAGGCAATGTATTAAATACAATAACCTGGTACTCTTCTTGCTTCTGACTCACTGAAAAGGTAATTTAAGAGAATGAGGCACTCATTTATTTAAGCTCTTCCAACTTTACTTACCAAATTTGTGATTCTAGAAAATGAGATCAATAAAGTCCTTCTCTAACTATTCCAGGATAGTTGGTAAGAAAATTTGATTGAAATAGGAGTTTGCCAATGAAACAAAGACCTACACGGAGCTTAGATAAAGGAGGACAAAATTTCTGGTTCTAAGATGTCCTTCATCTCCTAACCTCCCCTTCTGCATTGATATAATGTTCTGCCTTTGTATTCAAAGGCATTAATCAAGATGCACCAGACGACATGGAACCATCTGGGCATCATCCAAGGAAGAAAATATGCCATGAAATACAAGCTTTAGTGGCCCCCATCTCAAAGATGTCCCCAGCCTCCAGGCTCCTCCTTCAGAACATTCGCCTCATTTTCAAAAGTAAGCCTCCTTTCTCCTCCGTGCTTGCGGGAAGGTTCCTTTGGCTGTTTCAGTGAGCTTTCCCCTCATTCTCTATGATTTATTTGTTTTGTTAACACCATCCCTTTCCTTAAAAGGACTTCATCTGATTTGATTCCATTTCCTTATTTATTTGCTTTCTCTCCCTGAGGCCTGTTTCTCTTGCCTTTTAAGTAGCCAGCCTCCACTCACATCCCTTTTAAGTGCACTTTCTCGGCTGTTTCAATTTTTTCTGTTGCATCTGCCTTTTGGTGCTGGGTTTCCCCTGCCCCCCGCTCCTGACCTCTGCTGTCCCGCGAGGACAGGTGCCTCCTGGCTCCGGGGATCCTTGTCTGAAGACAGAAACCTTTGAGGTGGGCTTTGAATACTACCAGGTCTTCCTGTGTAACAGCTTCTTCCCTGTCTAGGGACTCCCCACAAAAGCCTGGGGATGCT
Organism: Pteronotus mesoamericanus; assembly: GCF_021234165.1. NCBI lineage: Eukaryota > Metazoa > Chordata > Mammalia > Chiroptera > Mormoopidae > Pteronotus > Pteronotus mesoamericanus. Next base: position 16,227,693 of record NW_026555325.1, on the reverse strand, counting down.
CTCAATCATATCTCTACTTCAAAGGAAGGTACCTGGATAGGGTTTTCCTGCCCTGAGGCAGCATCGGATGTAAGCTCCTATTCAGGCTGTGGAGCTCCTCGGGCACCCTGCTTTTTATACAGGGCAGAAACAGCTACAGGTGGTGAGTGCTTTCCCGGGGCACTGCCCCTTCTTTGGTCCTTTTTCTGATTAATTTAGTGGCATTAACAGCCACCCTAGGTACCTTCCTTATGCATGTTGATTAATGTTCCAATCACAGTGGCCCTTGAAGACACAGAGCCTGACTTAATGAAGAGGGCCTGGGATCCCCAGAATGCCCACATTCTTTTGCAGCAAGACAGCAATGGGCAAATACGTATGGATGGTGGTTGGAATAAGTCCAAGTGTATAGCATGATATGGGCTCAGAAAACACGATAGGCCAAAGCTTTTTCTGTGCCTTTTACACTGTATTTGTTACCTGTGATCCTGCGGGATTTCAACAGTTCTTTTGCAAGTGAAACATTACACCCACCCAAAGAGAGATATTTTCAACCTGATGTGTGAGGATTTTTACCGAGGTGTTTCCAAGAACCAGTGATAAGCCTACAGCCTTAAATTTAATACAAGACCAAAAAGATTAGGAAAATAATGAAAACCAGCTATCTTTATCGGTTTATTTCATATCCTTTTCTCAACTGCAAAGAAAAAAATTCAGCTCTAATATTAACTTTCATTTCCTGCCATACAGCATCTGAGCTATTTAAGCTTCCTGAAGTATTTTTCATTGCATTATCCTCATTTTTCATGTGTTTGAAGCCATATCCTTGGCTTCATGAGAGCAATTTTGGGCATGCATATTTTCCAATTAGGCTCCAATTCTTTGTCTTTCTGCTATAAAGAATCTTCCTTTTCACTTTCTGTTCATCAGGGTAACCCCCAAAGAGACAAGCCAACAAGGGACGGAGGAGCTGATCAGTTAAACTAGTCGAGAACCCAAACAGAGAGTTTACATCTTTGCCTGAAGTACTGCTAACCCACCCAGCTAACCTTCAAGGGAAGCTGCTAAACCAGAAGCAAAACCAGAAGTTGAATTTTAACTCCTTTTGCTTGTTTCTTCCTCTAACAAAGAGGCTAATAAGCAGTAAAACAGCCAGAAGGCTGGGCAGCAGGGGAGGAAAAGAACAAAAGCAAGCATCCTGCCAATCAATCCACAAACTGGCCGGGCCCCTCCCCTAAGACCAAGGGTGAGGATTCTCTACATCTCTCCCCACCAAGGGTTACCAAGATCCAATAATTCACATTTCATGTGCAATGCAAAACGCTCCTTTTGGGGAAAAAAAAAAAATATATATATATACATACATATATATGTGTGTGTGTGTGCGCGCGTGTGTGTATATATATATGTATATATGTAAGTATAGCTCAGCAGACTGCTCCTAATTAAGGAGTCTGTTCATAATCACACAGGGTCAGTCAGGCCCCAGAATCCACTCCTGACCTTTCATTCAGCCGTATTTTCTTTTTAATCCTGCACCACACTGAGTCTAAACGCTGGTTTACATTTGGACAGAAAACTGAGAACCAAACCCTGCTGCTTCCACAGCTGAGATTAACCACTAATTGCCTCTCACCTGGCACAACACCTCTCCCCCTAGGCCTGGACAAGTCTGCAAAGGAGGCTCTGCACCCACGTCAGACGTGCCTCTCTCTCCAGCTAAAACTGTTGCACAGTTACTCCCTCCACATACTTAAAATGTGCCCTCACCTCTGAGAGAGAGAGAGAGAGAGAGAGAGATTATGAAAGAACATTCTGCAGGGCCCATGTGGGAAAGATCTGAACAGTCACATTTGTCCCATTACAAATGTGTTTTCTAAAGACTTTTTTTTTGCACAAATTCCTCCCAACCCACATTTATTTGTCTTTGTAAAGAAGTTTTTGCCCCATCAACCCATTGCGTGGTAGTTTCTGCCCACAAAAATAAGGTGGCAGCCCTGCCTAGCCCTCCCAGTGGTGACTCCCTGGAGCAAAACTTGTGTGTGAGGAGAGACACAGGCAAGCTTTTGTTGTTCTGAAATGCTACAAAGGCAGGAGGCGGAGGCGCTGGGCTTAGAGACTGCCTTCTGCCCAGCATTTCTGGGGTCATTTCTGAGAATTAAATGAGCCACATTCCTGAAAATCTGATTTCAATGATTCAGAGATTTTTCTCCAGAATCTAAGCCACAAGTACCTCAACTGTCTCTCAGGTTGTGGAGAGGGAAGAAGATGCTAACACCTCAAGTGGCCAAAGCACTAAACTTCCTCACTGAGGAATGAACAGAGTGAAGGGGACAGGGCAACCATACAATTGGGTCAGGGTGACCGCAGGCACTGTCCTGACATCAGGAATTAAATGGGCCTACGAATGAATGACCCCAGAGACTTCAGATCAAAGTCGGGAAAGCCACTGGCCAGGGTCGTTTGGGGTTTTGGAGGAGATGGCTCTCTTTTCTGGCCTTTGTGGTCCAGTCCCTCCTGCTCCCTCTTCTCCTGACGGGCCCCACACAGGTCTGGGCTTAACAATAGTGTGAGGGCACATTCAACCCCAAACGGAAAGTTCAGCCTGTAGAAAGAAGTGTCTGAGGGCTTGTGCTTCAGCTGGGCAAGTCTCTAAAAGCCACCTAATTCTGTTAATGCACTGAGTTTATTCTGAGCATCTAGTGTTTTAAAGTATAGATCCCGGAACCAGTTGGCTGAGGCCAGAATCCTAGCTGGCCACTTATTAATTAATATATAATCTTTGGGCAAGAGAGTTAACCTCTGTGCCTCAGTCTCCTCATCCATCAAATGGTGCTAAATAATACCACCTACATCAGTTGGGTACAGACTAAATAAAGTAACATGCATAAAAGTCCTAACACAATAAGCACGCAATAAACACGGGCCACGGACTGGAGCGCTGTGAGAGATTTGAACATAAATACATAGCCAATGTATTTTGGAACAACATAATAACTTCTTTCAAAGAAAGAAAATATGCCAAGAGTTCAAAATTAGAACCTCCAGCAGAATAGAGGGAAAAATATAGCATTTTAACAGTTATCTGATCCCATGGTTTTCAAACTTTTTTTGAAGTCCTGGAACATTTGGTTCAACAAAATCTTAACTCGAGGTTTCCAAGACAGAAAAAAAGTAGAGCTGCTCCCACTGAAGTGGTGAAGTTTTTGTAAAAGTTCAAAACTTTTGAACTCTTTCAAAGAGTGTGGAGGGGACCTCGAGACCCAGTGACACAGCGCCATCGAGAAACACCTTTGAAAACCATCTCCGCAGGCAGTGACACGAGAGCAGGGACCCAATCTCATGATCTTGTCCTGGTTTTTGAGAGGACAGCCGTCAATGATTTTAAAGGATGGAGTAGAGAGGTAAGAGGCTGAAGACAGACCGGCTGGCTATGGGGTTGCGTGGGAACTCAGGCAGGAGACAGTGAGATTAGGCAGACGGGAATGAACTAGAAGTTAGGCGACAGAGGAGACAGGGGGCTGATTTAGAAGGAGGCAGGCAGAGGAGGAGAGGAGAGGAGGGGCAGGGGAGGCAGCACTGAAGATGGCTCTGCCTTCTGGCCTCTAACTCTGCCAACACTTGCATGTGTGTTCTATGGGGTATTATGGGTAATGACGACTGATCAATCACTTTTGAGGGGGAAAATTTTAGGTGAATGGTTTTTTAATCTAGTTAAAAGAAGAAAAGTATTTGCGTTTTTATCCTTAAATATAACACCAAAACGTATTACTAAAATTTCTAGCCGTTATCATTACAATATATGATAAACTCATCATATGGCCACATCAATTCTCACTGTAGAAAGCCATAAAAATACAAACTGAAGCTGATCCTGTCCTCACCTCATTATGTTACTCGAAAGTAAACTTGCGTTCTCTAAATCCGTTCTTTCCTCTTTTCTTGTGTCACTTTCTTCTTAACATAAAGCAAAGAAACAGCTATGATTTAACTGCAAGGTCCTGATTAATAAAAGTTTTGTGTATTTGCGTTCGAAATGTATATCATTTTCGTAGGATATTTGTCAAAGTATTTTTGCTAATGCAAATATTCAATCAGTTTTTATTCCCAGAGCACTTAGTGACTGAAACTCCTCATTGGACACTTTTCAAGGAGTAGATTATTTCTACATGGGAAACGGAGGACGCGTTGTAGCCACACTGGCCTTCAAAGTGGAAGCAAGAGTATGGAAGTGGCGATGGGGAGACCTGGAACAGGGCATGACGCATCCCTGAAATCTGTTTGAATGAAGAAACGTTTATATCTGGGGTGGAACTGCATAAAAGGTGGTGATAACTGAATAGACCACTCTAGGAAAATGTAGAAATTTCATGTGGTATGTCGATTATGTGACCACATGAATGCTTCAGCAAATAGCTTTAACACCATAACAGAGAAGCTTCTTTTTAAGCAAGTTTCATTTTAAAAGCCTTTGGATTTTTAGTAACTGTCTTTATTGTAAAAAGCCACAACTCTTATACATATGTCCGCTTTCACTAGGGACTAAGCAATGAAAACAAGACCTGGGTAGGGAAATTTAGTCTGTCCAACCCCAAAGTCCTGCTCAAATGGTACGGACCTAAGTGAAAGGTTTCCCCGTCTCTCTAGAAGCTACCAGCAGGAAATTCTAAATGACTGAAAGAGGCGCTTACTGTGAAAACTTTGATTGGTCCTTCCCTCCCGGGGTGGGGGTTCCAATGCCCTGCCTTAAAACGACAGATTATTTTGACAGGAGAGGTCAAGAACACAATATGAGAAATCCTGCACTGTTATTTAATTAATTTTGCAGAAATCCACTGGATGGTAGGAAAATCCTGAAAAAGGATCTTATCTCGAGTCAAGAAATGAAGAAAGCGGTCCCAGACAAAGTCTGGTCTCTGCATATAACCTCGGATTAAGTTTGAAGGTCACACATCTAAGGGTCTCTTGCAATGGCAATCCCATCGTTCAGGAGAGAGAAACCAGAAAGTAGAAGGAAAAAGAAAAGAAAAAAGGGAGGGAAGATGTGTGTCTATAAAATGGACATCATTGATCATTTCTAGCTACTAAAAGGCACAAAGACATTTACAAAAAGAGAAACATTTGACAGTTCACACTGGTGCCTATGCCTGGTGAATTTGGTGTTAGTCTTGACCAAGGAGGGCCATCTTACCCCATGACCTTAGCAGCTCGAACATGCCTTTGTCAGGCATGGGTCCTGCAGCTTTTTTGTTACAAAGCCAAAGTCCAAGGCTTAAAAGCACTGAACAATTCTGTATTTCAGACACTCTTCAAGGAACAAGAGCAAGAGAGATGTAGGAAATCCAGACACATGCATTTAATCAGTTACCTGGGGGGAATATATCTATCTTATCAAAGCAACACTCCCCAGGGATTTGTTTTCATAATTTTTCCTTAACTTTAAGTGGTCACTGACTTACTTTTAAACTCACTACTGAAAAAGGTGCAAGGCTTCAAGAGAATGGCAGAGCCTCATGAATAGGTGTTTGACAAATGCTTTGATTAATGCATCCAGGCTCAAGTATTCTTAAGCTGTAAAAGGCTTCCTTTTATACCATACTAAAAAAAATCCAGAAAAGAGGGAAAAGAAACCCTAAGAATCGTACTCATTTAGCCTGTCTTTCCAAGGTCAGTCAAAGAAGGAGAGTTTTATGAACAAGCTCCTTACTGTTGTTGGCTGGACCTGAGGGCGGTCTAGCTTTGTCCTGACAATTAACATTTCATGTCCGTGGAGGATTTGTCTATATGACTCTTGTATGAATATTACTAAAACTCCATTAAGAATCAAAGGCGCCATGTCCTCTAACACACACACACACACACACACACACACACACACACACACACCCGCCCCAGACTCAAGCAAGTACAAACACTCGCTTGACTAATGCTTTGCACACATTCATAGAAGAAGCTTGATAAAAGGGAAAGATAAACCAATCCCATTATCCAAAAATTTAAAACCAAGCAAATAAATTTTTAACACCAAGTACTGCTGAGACAAACAAGTACAGAAGAGCCTTTTTGCTTCTTTCTTTTTTCAAGCCCCAAATGCAAGGTGCAAAAACAAAATGTAGGCTGCCAAGATTTTTTTTTTTAAGCAACAAACTTACAGATGCAGCTAGGCATGTTCTAATGAATTCATGGGGTATAAAAGAGAAAGTCTGGAGACATATCTACAACCTACAGGCTTGGAGGCAATGTCTTAACCCTGATAAAGACGTCACTTTTGGAAAATTTATTCTCTGTGGTATTACAGGTAAGTACTAAAACTAAACAGAGTGAGGGCCTTGTTACACTTCACAAATATATTCAACTGAATGCCAGCAGCACTGGGAACTTGAAGAAATATCCCATGCTTACACGCAGGCATATTTTCTGTGTAACTGGCAAACAAAAGCAACGATATGTAACAAAGAACAAATGAGTGCCAAATCATGTGGTCCAAGTCAGAACAGGCTAAGAAGAGCAAAATTATTGGCAGGAAGGGAAGGGGAAAGGGTACTACTTAAGGGCAGAACATCTAGCAAATCAATCTATTGTACTAATCTAAGCAGAGGGTCATAGAAACTACAGTAGGGGGTGAAGTGATGGGAAATAGAAAATAGGAGGAAAACGCATTAAAGGGACATTTCAAGAGGGAAAAGACTGATGACAAATTGGTAAGTCAGGGGAAAAGAGTGGGCCTAGGTTATCCACTAAATTGGCATGAAACTCACTGTTACTTAATGAATCACTCTTTTACGTCTTATAATTATCAAGAAAATTTAAAATCCTCAACATTAACTATCATCTAGCTAAAGATAATCTGAGACTATTTCCTAAATCAAACATAAGTTGAATTTATTCAAATGGCCTTTAGAAGATCAAAAAACAGTCTTTCATTTTTATTCTCCTCTTCTCCTTCTGGAAAAGACTGTCCATATCATCACTGTACTGGAAAAATCAAAACTCAGCCAGTCGTGAGGGCTCAGTTGCCTTTCAACTCTTGTGATAAGATTCACCACAACCCTTCCTCTTTTCCCCCTTCTTTTTTAAACTTCCAAAAACTTTACTTTGTTCAAACCAAAGAAAACTCTGACATCTCAAAGCGCATACCAGTTGTGTTGGGGCTGTCTATGAAAAGAGATATCTAGAAAGGGATGCAGAAAAATAGGCGAGGGTATATTTCCCCCTACTGAAATCCCACACACATATATGGAGTACCTGCTTACTTACAAATTCTTCTTAAGTGGTGGCCTGCAGTCTACTACATTCAAACGCCTGCTACTTAAATATCTCCCATTTACTGTGGATCATCCTTTAAGTTAAAAATCCAAGTCCCATTAAATTCCCTGCAGCAAAACCAATAAACTACTTTTCATTTTCAACTTCAAGTATCTACTCAGTATTTCGCAAAGATGCTGTATTTTGTTTCTCTAAAAACATTTGCTTATTTAAAATTCCAACCAACCATAAGAGAGATTTTTATTATTCCGTGCACCACCATGTACCTATACCGTCTACAATCATCAGCATTTTGCAATCTTGTTTCATCTACCTGCCCCCTAGTACTTTAAAGAGCATTTCAGACACCATGTCTATAAATACTTGAACATGGATTCTCAGAAGGATCTTTTCATAAGCAACCACCCACAAGACAATGCTTTTTTATTCTAGAAAATTTATTAGATGGCCTTTCTATTTGGGGGGGGGGGGAAGAACTTTATCACTTGCTTAAAATAAAAAGTTACTGGTTAAAAAATGATTTTAGGGACAGTCAACCTGGGCCCAGTCCAGCCAGCCAGAATGGATGCGGAAACCATTCAGTATAATGCCAAGTATGAACTTGCCAAAGATAAAATTACACTCTACATACACCACACACGGTCGGATTTCTTCTAAGGTTAGAGAACCAATTAATAAAACTGGAATGAAAACCAAAGTCTGTTCAAGGCTGGCATTTCCCCAGAAGGCCACTGTTTTAGCTACGATGGATGCTCAAAAGGTGTCGTGAGTCAGCTTTAAAGACCAGCTTTGATGATTTGGAAAAAAGGTCTTTGTGGGTTTGTGGGGGTGTGGTACTAGGGTGCTTGGTAACTAGCTGACCAGGGGCCCTTAAGATGGGCTGATGGCATCTCTATCTGCACTAATGAGCATGAAAATTAAATACTAAAAATGTGTCTACAGCTCTGATTCTCAAACTGTACCTTTCCCCAGACCAGCAGTATCACCTACGAACCTACTAGAAATGCAAACATTTAACCCTTAACCCAGACCTGCTGACTCAGAAACTTTGGAGGTAGGACCCAGCAATCTATGCTATGCAGGTGATTCCGCACATGCCAAAATTTCTAAACATGGTACCCACTGGCTACACGTGACTATTTAAAAAGTAATTAAATTAAATGCAACTTTAACTTCAGTTAGCTGGTGGCTGCCACGTTGGTCGGCATGAATTAGAACACTGCCACCATCACATAAAGCCCCCTGGGCGTCAGCGGGCTGGGGCATTACACCAACTTTAATTTACAATCACGGAACACGAGGCTTCTTGAATTCTGGGGGCTCTAAGTCTGGCTGGATCACAAGAGCCTCGGCCCCCAAGTGTCTGTCACATGACTTAATTCCACAGTGGCAGACCTCAGAGAAGGATGGGAAAAAAGGAAAGAAGACATAAGCATAGTGACTGTCACCCAACATGACCACATAGGTGAGGTCTGGGTCCGTGGAAAACAGATGGGGCTACAGGACTCTATGAAACACAGATTCAAGTCCATTAGAATCCCACCTCGTTTCCTTAGAGATGAGACTCTGATGCACACAGGACAAAAGGTATCAGTATGAACTGGCTCTTTGAAAGTTTTGCAGATCGGGATTGAGTGAGACTCTAGGGAGGCCCCAGCAGCAGAGCAGCAGCAGCAGCAGAGGTGAGACACCTCCCTGCATGGGCTTTGTCAGCACCGGAGAACAGGGCAGCGCTGCTTGTGAACCATCTGCAATGTGCTCAGAGATAAGCAAGAGAAGCCGAGAAGGGGACTGAGAGTCTGCCTACCACCTAGGAGGGCACACCGAGTTGGCAACATTTCATAGCCATGTGTACCTTCCCACAGGGTGGAGGCCAGGGGACACTGAGTTACCCATATGCTTGCTGAACGTTCAATGGATTCTATTACAGTTTAACACTGTCTTTGAACTGATTTCAAGGAGATAACTGCAAAAACCATGCTAATATTATAGAGGCCCATCTCTCTACACTGAACCAGAGGTAAGCTAGGCAGGGTAAGGAAGGATCTTCAAGGTTCCCTCCTTCCTTTCAGCTCCCCAAGCTCGCTACCTCCCATCAGGACAAAGAGCAAGCTGAGAATTCACTTGCTCAACAGAGTCTATTTCTGTAATGCACTATCCATCCAAGGAACATCTTTGAGAGTTCTTGAGGAAAGCAGTCCAAGAAATAAATCTTTAAGGCTGGAAATCCAGGCTGTGTGGCACATAGGGAGGAAAGCCTAAATGAGGGCACCCTCAAATCATAACATCCACCTGGTCTAAACATGGAGTTGGCTCTTGTGGGATAGGCAGGCAGACCGCTTCCCCATGCTGGTCTCCCTCCCGTCCCACATTCTCATGGACACTCCTCTATCAAAATTTCTCTTCCCTTCTAAACCTCAAACCACTTTCTTTGAGTTTTCCTGTTACATTTCAATATGCTCGAGTCTTTTCTATCATAACAAGAAAAAAACCTTCTCCCACCCCTCACGCCACCTGCCCCCTCTGCTCTACTGCTGCCCTACCTTCTAGATCTATCCATCTAGAAGATTGCCGGCCAATCTTCTAGAACCTAGGGTTTAAACAGTCTGTCTCTGTTCTGGTCCTCCTAAACCCACTGCTGTCTGGCTTCTGCCTCTTCCAAGCCGTTGAAAAACCTAGGTCATGATGGAGGTCTCTGTGTCTAGCACAGAACCTGGCCCAAAACATTGGGCAGTCAACACCGAGTGAACGCATGGTGGGCTTCCATGCTGTTAAGTCAAAGGGACCCTCCTCTGAGTTTAGTTTCCTTCCACTCTCAGCAGCATCTGACACTGTTTTCTACTCCTCTCCCTCCTGAAACACATACTTCCCTTGGCCTTCATGATGGATAGCAGTGCACACTCCTGGCATTTTTTCACCCTCCTGCTGCTCCTCCTCTCCTTCCTCTAGTTTTCCTTAATTATTTACATCGCTCAGCATTCTGTCCCAGGCTCTCCTCTCCTCACTCAGCTTCCTAGGTAATCTCATCTACTTCCACAGGTCAACTCTCAATCCCACACATGATTCCCCAAGTAATACCAGCAGCATCACTCTGCCCTGCGCCTAAGGCCAGCATCCCTAAAACCGACTTGGATGCCTCAAACACAACCCCATCATCACCCTGCCCCCTGACCCCTCAAAACATACTCTGGCCATTGTGTGTTGTCTGGTGAATGGTACCCAGCCTCCATCTGGTTTCCTATGTGAGAAACCTGGGCTTCACTTGTTCCTTCATTTTTCCTGCTTAACCAATCACTCTTAAGTATGACTTGAAATGCCCCCTTGTCTTCAGCTCCATGCCATTATCTCTCTTCCAAAACAGTGACACAGCTTCCACACTGTTGCCCATGTCTCTTGACAACCTTGCCCGCCATCCCCATTCTTCCCCTCTGCAGTCTGAGCGATCCCTCTAAAAGGGCGATTCCGGAAGTGTGGTCCTCAGACCAGCAGTACCAACACATGGGAACGTGTTAGAAATACAACTTCTCCAGCTCCATCCCACACCTACTTCATCAGAAACTCTGGGGGTGGGGCCCAACAATTTGCGTTTCAGGAAGCCCTCCAGTTATTACATTGCACGATAAAGTTGGAAAACTACTGCTTTAAAATGTAAGTCTGTTCACATCACTCTCCTGATGGAAAGCTTCAGTGGTTTGTCATTGTTCCTACAGTAAAGATCGAGTTCTTCAATACTATTTATTTAGTGTACAAACAATCATCCTAAAAAGAAAACCAGGGAGAGGGGAACAAATAGGGAGGAAGTAGGCAGACGAACAGATAATGGGTTCGCCTATGGGTGGGAGTATGGAGAACGTATTACTGGCGAAAGGAATAGCATATGAGAAGGACTAAGGAGAGAAATACGGGACACTGAGGAAACTGAACACATTCAGCAGGATCAAATGATGAGGCCAAGAAGGGAACCCTTCTAAAAACAAGGCTGGCCAACAATACTTTCTTCCCTTCCTTTCTGGGGTGTCAAAATGTCATGTTCCTCACCCAGCTATCCTATAGCTCTTTACCAACAAAAATATCACCCACAAGAGAGACTTAACATACAAAACTCCTAAGCCACCATTTCCTGATAAAAATAAAAACCTTAAATGCTGAAAACTTACATTCTTAATATTTGATCCTGTAAATTAAAACGCACTTCGAACTGGCCCTTAAGCTTCTCACCAAGTACTCATTTCCCATCACATTTCTACATCTTCTTCAACTCCACTGTCCCAAGTCCCTCCTCTTTTACTAAAATTGGTTCAAATTGCCTAGAAAATATATCACTGTCTCCTCCAAGGAAATATATCACGACGGTCAGATATACTCATCACTCTATAGATCCTCAATATTTAAACGTGTTAATGTGTATGTGTTTGTGTAAACATCAATCACTTGCTACATCATAAAACTCAAGAACACTTATAAAGATACATTTCAATAGTGTAACCTCCTCAAGGGCGAAACTGTTTCTCTTCTTAACTGCCTCAGGCCAAAAAAGGACATTTTATTCTAAGACGAAAAAAGGAAGAATTCCTGACCCTAAACACAGCTAGTCATGCTGTTCCCCTTATCCCTTTTAGCAATGTGTTAGTCAAGAAGCAGAAGGACATGTGAGTATTTATAGCCATACTAACAACCTAAGACTGCAATTTCCAACCAGTATGCCACAAGAATTTTTAAACATGCAAAACCTGACTACTTAGTCAGGGGCACTGACCTCTTTTCCCTTAGACTGTCAAATTAAAAAATGACAACAGCCAACATAACAATAGCCATCTGGTATGAATGTCCTGTCTTGAACCATAAATATATAGGTCATATAACAGAGTTACATCTCATTGGTCATGTCGCATAATAAGGTTGCATCTGCGTGGTTAACTCTTAGTACCAGAAATCTTTATATGAGTAAAAGGCATATAATTTTTTTGAGGGGATTAAGAAAATAAAAGCTCTCATAGACACAGACAACAGCATGGTGATTACCAGAGGGAAGGGATGTGGGGGGAGGTAGCAGAGGGTAAAGAGGGGATAAATGGTGATGGAAGGAGACTTGACTTGGGGTTGTGAACACACAAGACAACATAGAGATGATATATTACAGAACTGAATTGAACATCTGAAACCTATATAATTTTATTACCCAATGTCATCCAATAAAATCCATTTAAAAAAATTTTTAAGAAGTCACTTTGGAGCAAAAAGGGCAATTACTATTACTATTTTTTGTAAATCAATCAAAATTATACATTTTTTGGTAGGTTGGCAAAAAATGTGTTCCTTGGTGTGCCGCAGAATTGTAGTCATTAGTTTATGTGTGCCTTCAGATGAGAAAGGTTGAAAATTGCTCATCTAATATATTGGTCTTCCACAAGCATAAAATCACAGAGAACACATTTATCAAACTTTTCTCTTTTCCACATCTTTTAATGAGCAAGCAACCTCACAGGTGAGTTAGGTGTTTAACTGCCAAATTAATGTGCAATAAAGCCCCAACTCTTCCACCTGGGGAGGCAGAATGATCCAAGCGTGTTTCAAGCCCACTCTTCATTCTGTGGCTCTTTCTCAAACGTTCTCAGTGAAGAAGTCCACTTGGCAGCATGTCAAGTTCATTATTTGCTTTCTATTAGTGGTTACAATGTTGACTATTCTGTCCAATTCTATAAAGGGTGTGATAAAAATTTTACAGTAAAGCTACTCTAAGCACCTGCAATATCATATACCTGTAACTTTTAGGGAGTTTAGGAAAAGAGGTTAATGCTGCACAAGAACTATAGTCATAGACTACTAGAGCAAACTGAATAAAATATGGCCCACAAGAAAAACTGTCCAAGTTATAATCTTTCCCTGGCTAGGATCACTGTGGTAGCCTCCTTAGGAGTCAGTGCCCTAGAATATTCATCCCCAAAGACACTAAAGGAAGGAATGAGTCCCTATTACATGCCAGGTACTGCAACAGGCACATTATTTGACCTGAGGTGGTGAACACACAGTACAACCTACTAATGATGTATTACAGAACTGCATACCTGAAAACCACGTAATGTTTTTCTCTTTTTTAAATCCTCACCCAAGGACATGTTTGTTACTTTTTAGAGAGAGAGGAAGGGGGAGGGAAGGCGAAACAGAGTGGGAGAGAATGAAAGAGAGAAAGATCAACGTATGAGAGAGAAACAGTTGGTTCCCTCCAGTACGCATCCCAAACCAGGACCAAACCCACAACTTAGGAATGTGCCCTGACCAGGAATCAAACCCACAACATTTTGGTGCACAGGGCAGTGCTCCAACCAACTGAGCCACCTGGCCAGGGCTCTACATAGTTTTATTAACCAATGTCACCTCAGTAAATTCAATAAAAGAAATGCTTTTATAAAAGTTGTTCTTTACATGCCCACTATGTAAAATAAAATGAAACTTAGCTTGACTAAAACACAGACATACACACACATACACACACACATGACTTGTCTTCTCTCAGCAAAAATAAATCTTAAATCTAGCACAGCAGTCAGTCCCAGACTTATTTTTCAGGGTTTATTTTTTATGAAGTAGTTGTTACATTTTTCAATCATCAAACTAGTAGTTTTTAAATGGATACACAACACTCTACATAGTTTTTCTCTCTGATTGTATTTCATCTTTGTCAACTTCCATATGCTACATGATAATTTCTTTTTTCTATACCTAGAATCTTTCCCCCCCTAAAATACAAACCTCCTAAAAAGATAGAAATGTGAAACCTAAACACTTAAATTAGCTATGAAACACACACACACACACACACACACACACACGATTAAACTGAATTCTATCTATTTTATCAGCCAGCCAAGAATATGAATGCTTTTGTTTTACTTTCTTTACACTAACCAAGGAGATTTTAAATTGGTTATGCTTTTAATCCCAAATTTCATCTTTGTTAATCAACAAAGTACTAGAGTACTAAGGTACCCAATTTCAAGTACTAGAAATATGCATGTGGGCAACTGATGATTGTGGCATTCTATCATGTAAATAAAAATCCGGTTTATGAAAAGATTGTCAAATAAGAGCAAGCTCTCCATAAAGCCACTATCATCTTGAAGATTCAAAATGGCATTAGCACCCTGAGGCTAGGACTGCTGAACTGAGCCTGTTTACTTAGATAATATGTCGCTAAACTAGACAGGTTTCCTCACCCAGCTCATGCCCAGAAGCAAACACAACTTCCCTTGACACAAAAATAGAAGCCACAGACCAGTGGCACTCAGGACAAATGAGACAGGCAGATCATTTTTTCACTAACCAACACAATTCATGTCTCAAAAAAAAAAAAGTTCCACATTTCTAGCTTCTCTTTAAAAAAAACGGGAGGCGGGGTGGGGCACATGGCGGGGTGGGGGAGGGTGTGTGTGTGTGTGTGTGTGTGTGTGTGTGTGTGTGTGTAGCTGCAGTACCTATTTTCTTCTCCCCTCCTCCAGAAACGCGTTCCCTCCATCTGCCACTCTAACTCAGGCCTCGATCACCCACTTAGGTGAACTGTGTGGCCCTTGGGCACATCTGAGTTTACTTCTGGGTACAAGGGGAAGCTGGCCAATTTCTTCTGATTTCTGAATGACTGTCCCAGAAGAAGGATGAGTCAACAATGCATGACACCATTTCCTGTTTCCTTTCAATTTAAACACAATGTTAACCGGACTTCTTCTTTTCCCTAATATCTGTGTTGGTCTTATTTAAACACACTTCACACTTCCTATGCAAATTTTTTAATCTGTCGAATGCTGGCATTCGGGCATTTTGCCTTATCATTTTGTCAATGAGGAGAGAAGACAGACTTTAAGGGCAATATTCACTAAAAACAGGTTCCAAAGTTTCCATGTAAGACTCTTTTGTCATGGCCATATTCAAGGCAAACATCTCTCCTGTTTCAAGTACACATTTCTTAAAGACTGTTCTTCCCCAACCCCTGCCCCCAGTACACACACATTCTAATATGTCTTATAGAACAGATGTGAGTGATACAGAACTGAGTAATGGTCTCAGATTGGCCTCTTTTACTAAATCCATGAAACAGGCAATGATATTCAAGGACCAATTATATAATTTTTGTAGGTGTGATAAAAAATGACCATAAGGGGACTACTGTGTCATTTTTGTTTCTGTTGTTTGAATTGAGGGGTTTTACTAATGGACTACAGTATCCTAGCTTTTCTGTCACTGCGGTTACAAATACAGTCAGTTTCAGACAAACTGATACACTATAAAAAGGCATAATCAAGATTTACTTGTTTTAAAGAATGGAATTGCCAGGGTTTGGCTAGTTGGTGTTTATATAAAAGTAAACTTGGATATATTTAGAAAAGATTTACTGTTTTTTAAAGGTGGCATTAAATCAATCAAGCAATCTACTGCAAGTCAGGAACGGTTTCGTGAAGTCTATCATTTTTGCTGGCCTAGAGCATCCTTTTCACTTCAAAGAAGACTCACTGTCATTAACCCACTGCTTTGCAGTTAGGGTTTGTCTTGTCAATATATTGCCATTGCCTTTTATTTAACCTTTATAATAACCTAAGAAATTAGGTATGGAAGGTAGTGAAATTACACCCAACTATAGTTTATAACTTGGCTCCACATCAGATACCTAGTGACCAACCTAATGTCTAGCCCCATGATGTCCAGATACCGTCCAATCTATATTCTTGCAAAATATAAATGTTGTGGGCAGAGGAGATTACTTGTCTACCAAGATTTCTACTTCCCCTTCATACTGTCAACTTGCCACTGGAAGTTGTTTTCTGCCTGGGACTAAATTTCCTAGGCCCTGTGCATTTATGTGGGATACTGGGACTGCTTCTCACTCCCAGAAACACCAGAGGCTAGTGATGGCCATCACTTCTGGGCAAAGGTGGCAAAGAAGGGGAGTATCTTCACCCCTCTCTTTCCCTTCTATGGTAGCTTGAGTCACAGGACTTCAAAGCCATAGGTGTAGTATGACATGGAAAGAAAAAAAAAAGAAACAAACAAACAAAAAGTCTGGCAACTCACCTACCTACCAAGACATCTACACTGAGCTGTTCCTTAAGCAAAACTCACAAGAAGCCAGTGAAATTCTAGCAACCGTATTTACTCTGAACTTTCACGTCAGATTTGTAGTGGATTGAGGAGGTGAGTAAGGATCTGGGTTTACCAAGCGTGGGCTCGCAGTATCGCATCGTGTTTTCTACTTGAGGGATCTTCAGTGAAAGAGATGTCAGGGAAAAAAAAAACCAAACCAAGCAGGTCTCCTGGTGGTAGAGGCGAGGTTTTTTCATGCTACATGGAAGAGTAGAGGAAACAGAACATGGAGGGAACGACAGTCTTGGAGCTCCGAACAGCTGCTCAGGGTGGGTCAAGGGGGTGTGTGGTCGTGGCGGCCTCGCCAAGTCCGTGTACCCTGGCTTATTCCTAGAAAGGGAATAGTCAGGCTCCCTCCAAGTCCAATAAAGTGTCACACAATAAAATGCTAGAATGTCACAGCAACATGCGGAGGACATAATTAGGAATTTCATTCAGTATTTTTTATTCCTCTCACTCCCTGATGATTCCACTTGGCTGTATCTCAGTCCCACCGTAAGAAAATAAAAATGCTGGAAAATCTCTATTCAAGAGGCATAGCCTAGAAATTCCCTCATCCCATTTTACCATCTTTACAGACACATACTGCACCATGATTTGTTAGCGTTTTTTATTTCTTTTAACTGTTTATATTTAGTCTCTGTGAAGTTCTAATAGCAGTTTACATCTCACTAACTAGTATGGAAGAGTTTCTCTTCAGTAATAGTACTCAGGTATTTTCATAGCAACAAATCCTAAACACACAATGAAAGAGAAAAAGAGGCCAAGGCATAACCAATATGGGATGGCTAACCATAATCACTTGATGTATATACAGAAGTTAAAATAAAGCCCCAAAGATTTTTACATAACCTACCCCATTTACCCTTAAACGAGCATATGAGGAGAGCCCATGAATTGTGAGTATGGACAAGTATCTCACTCAGTAAAGAAATCTTGGCCATGGTTCCAGTGCCTCCACGGAGACACTCAGTATACGAACACCTTCTGGACTGTATCTCCGTATCTCTCTACTCAAGATTCTGATAAAGGCTCCAAACCTTCTTGGCTATAAACCATGCGGTCTAGATGTTGAGTGCTAGAGCCTATTCAATGTTACTGCCCATGTGGACAGCATTTGTGGACTCAGGATGAGAAAAACAAACTTGGGGGTGCACCACTCTGAAGGGCCCTCCCAGGGATTAGTATCACATTAATGCTAATCCTGCATCTGGCCTAGCCAAAGAATTCCCACCCAAGCCAGGCTTGAGAATTGTGAATAGGCAGCTTATGTTTTCCAAAGTGGCATGAATAATTAAAGCCACTAAGCCTACCTGCCAAATTACAGCCAATCACAAACCAATCAGCTACCTAAAGCCAGCTTCCAGCCCACTGGGGCAAGCAAGAGGTGGGCTGGTTAATAAACCCACTGCTCAGTGTTGCAGAGGCCCTTGGGTTTTGTGGGATGGTCCTACCATCACAAAGGTGCCCCCTAATCACTGCACACGAACAAATATCAAAGGCCAGAGGGGATCCAGATTATGTCAAAGCTGAGGACGCACTGGAGTCTCTGTGCACTGGATAAGACGCATGGATCAAGTGTCTAATTCTTATAATATACCTAGTTTGATTCAAAGGGATTAAAATCTCAAATTCAGATTTAGCTGCAACTAGAAATACGAACCCCTGAACATGTAGTTTTCAAAGATCACATGCAATCTTAATGCCTTCATCCACCCACACCTCCTGGCATTTGTAAATTTTAAACCGGCTGATCCAACACAGAAATTCAGTGTGCATACTTTCCTGCTACACAACACGGTCTGCAAAAAATTTACATATTTGACCCCTTCCCTCCCCTGTTGCTCTCGGTCAGTGTACTTTAGTTAATGGCTGCTATATTAATTGCTAGCCAACCTCCAACAATTTGAATTCTGCTTCTAAAAAATTCAATAGAATAATTATAGTTAAATTGCCTACTACTCAGTTTTGCCATAGCCAGCCAACTTCTCATAAACGTCCTTCTGTTTCTACTCAAAATGGGCTTTCTCCTTACATGACATTAATAGTACCAGTTTCCTCTATCATATTAGTAATAATTCATTGTTCAGCCTTGCATTTGAGATTTTCAAAACTAGGGGGAAGTAGGGTGGGACAGGAATTTTCTCCGGACTACATCAGATTAATTTTCTCTCACTGCTATCTACAGAGCTTTTTCTTTAGGAGGGACAGGGGGCGGGGGTGGGGGACAATAGCGGGGAAGGAGTAGAAGAATCCAATAAAGAGAGGGAGGGAAATGCTGACACTGGTCTGTCCATCACCCTCTGAGCACAGGCTCAGTCAAATGGAGTCAAGTCCACCTAACGTAGTGATGTTTTCCTCAAAGACTCCTAGGCCATTGTTTTCTTCGACAACCCCATTTACTTTTATCCACTTTGTCATCTCTCAACCAAATGCCGTGCCCAAGAGCATTCAACTTTATGGTCAGACCAACCTTGATATCCTTAGTATACTACTTTGAGTAGACTCACTAAACAAGACAAGACTTCCCATTCTCAAGTTAACCCCAGAGCCTGGAGGTGGGAAGAAAAAAAGTTGGGTTATTCTCTCCCCTCCAGAATAACCGTATCAATTTCCTCTATCCATCTTTAGGTCATTTGGCCTGTGGATATACACAGTATCCTATATGACTTTCCCATAAAATGAGCTGTCACAAATAAGGACATGCCACTTCTTTAAGTATAACCTGCATTCTGTTTATGTCACTACAGTTAAAAAGCAGCCAATAAATGAATTATATAGTAGATGATTAAGAAGCTAATAAAATTATTCACATGAGTCTTTTTCTGATTCTCCGCTTGGTCGCACACAACTTCCCTTTCCTTCATTAGTTCCAGAGCCTCCTGTCCTTCAATACAGAGATTTCTGAATGAATTCTTATGATAGGAAATTTAGTGTCCTATGATTCACTGAGCACCTGTGAGGTCCAAGATCCATTCTGGGCTGCATATATGTCAAACCTCATTAAATGCTAACAGCTCTATGAGGTAAGCTCTGTTAGCACACAGCTGAGGCAGAACTCAGTCTGTCCGACTCCAAAGACAATGTCTTGTCTGCCATGCAGTCTGAAAATTTCTTTCAAAGATAGCCCTTAGCAGAAGCCTACTGCAACTTTTCCTACATTCTCTCACATTGCAGAACTCAGGAACTACCACGGAGAGTTGTCCAGTTTTGTCGTACTTATCTTTAAATTTGTTATAGTCCCAAGGAAGGCTATGCTATTTAAATCTCAGAAGGAACATGCAAAGGCTTGAATTTAGTTATGACAACAAAGAAAAGTCTACTTGCAATGGTCTGGAAGTCTACCCTCAGGAGAGATTTGTCTTTCCTCAGGCTAAGGGTCACGAAAGGTATATATTTAGAGCTTTGAACAGCCATCTGCTGATACATCTGGAAAACAAAGGGAGGAGACAGGAAGAGGACAGGAGGCAGCCAAGTCCCTTTAGATGTTTCACAGGATTGTGTGTGTGTGTGTGTGTGTGTGTGTGTGTGTGTGTGTGTGTGTGTGCGCGCGCGCATGCGTATTTCCTGGTGCATCTTTAGAACAATAGTCTAAATTAAGATGGGTGTGTCAGCCCTTAAGAAAACTGGCATGATTCTTTCATGATGTTTCTGCTCCTCTTTGAATTATTGCAAAATCAGGATGATTTAATCATGATGTCAAGCTTTAACAAGCTCAATCAACACAGGCATCTCCAGAATGACAGTAGAGTGGAGGAGAAGACTGAATCATCTGAGGCTCTTTAAAAAACACAGCCACTTGTTCCTACATATGAGAAAATAACATATTCAGTATGTGAGGACCCATTTCCCTTTTACATACATATTAGTCAAAAATTTAACAAACAAGAGCGTAAATTATATTTCATAATTCCATACAGAGAGAGTGAAAGAGAATCTTCTCTCAAAATATTCAGAACACGTCTAAGATTTAAAATTTTCAGATTTAATCTTTAAAACAAGTAAATGGCATATTAATTTCTTCTATGTAGCCCAGGTACTCCAAATTTTACACGATGACACAAATTATCATATTTGAACCTAAAAAAGGTATATTTTATGTATAAATGACTAATTCAAAATCACACTGGTTTCAAAAACCCATTGCTCATTTACTGTGGTAGCTAGAATGGAGTAGGTTTCATATCATAATATGATCCTTCAAGAAAGTAATCTCTCTCCATTTGCTGAAGAGCATAACCTCTTGGATCAGCTATGCAACTAGTTGGTAGACAAAACACATTTTAAACTGTCGGTTACTGAGACAATGATAAGTAATCCTAGATTAACTCAATTTCTCTTAAATATAATTTTCAAAGTTTTTACACCATTATATCAATTAAACCTTATAATGAGTCTGTGAGAACTGGGACCAGTTTTCTCCATTTCTGGATGAAGCAACAGAGAACTAATATTCAGTGATGATGATTTAAAGCAATGGTTCCTACAGGTGATCTTTTTTTTCTTCGTATGATGAAGAAAGTAATAATTGACCTAATAAAGAGTGATTCATTCCCAGATCCCTATAGAAAACAGGGGGTAAAAATTAGCCAAGCATTCAGCCCTAGAAGTCACTTTACCCTTTGTGAAGCAAAACACAATCACTCAAAACAGGTAGAAGGCAGTCTGGGAGATGCATTTTTTTAAGGTCCATTTTTAACCATCAATGAGCAAAAAATTAAAAAGTTGGGGTTTTTTAACGTCATGATTTGCTGAAATAAATTCTGAATCAAACCTTTAAAGAAAGACATGGAATTAACAGAGGTGAAGTAGGTATACAGACATTATCTTGCTGTACCATGTTCATATCTTCCTCCTCCCACATAGAGCTGGGCTCTAAGCCATCCAGAAGGCCAGTAGGAAATGATATTTCACTTTTGTCCCAACTAAATGACTGGAGTAAAACACATTGTACACAATGTTCATTTAGCCCATAATAGAATAGGGACAAAGAGAAGCAAAGAGTAAGCGCGCACACGAGTACAGGTTGGCAAGCTGGTGCTGTTCGCCAAGGAACAAAGAATCACATGAGTCCACGTTCAAAAAATGACTACTATGAGAACACATTTCCTAAACTCAGGCAGATTACAATCTCTTGACTTCCACACAGAAAACGAACACAACTTGACTTTGCAAGTGAGAGGATAATTAGTTATCATTTGATAAAAGCAGGATTATAAAAATCCCAATATAATCCACTGCTCGTAGTATACATCTGCTGCCCCATTTTTTTTTTCAGATTCAAGACAGTAATGTAGATGCAATATATGCATGGAATTGTTGAGCTGAATGAAAAAGATGGACATTATTTAGCCCAACATCTTCATTTTGCAGAGAAGGAGACATCAGCCTGCTTAACGTAACATTCATGGCCCTTGGGAGCGAAATCAGATCTTGGGTTCCTATCACGTTGTGTCAATTCAGACACACATCTGAAGGATCAATTTAAAAATTAGAAATTAAAAATTAAAGCCAATTCCACCAAAACTGAAGACAAGCTGAAGACAGGTACCACAAAAAAGCCTAAGGAGGGAAAGAAGAGAAGTGGGTCACCTATGGATCAGTCAAGAAATACTAAATTTGGCAACAGTTTTTGACTGCAAGTCACCAATAGCTCACAAATTGAAATATTAAGCTTTTAGCCTTTCTCCTTTGAAATTTCAAAAAAGCATCTATCCCTAAAAGGACGTAGGAAAAAAAATGAATTGCTAGTGGCAGGATAATATCACCAATTCATGCCCCAGTTCTCCCAGCATGCCCTGCACCAGACTCTAATAAGAGAGAAGGAGTTTAACCACAATGTAAGGTAGGAACAGGCATCCAGGGCAGGATGGATACTGCACTGTTTCCTTGGGCTTTAAACATTTTCATGCAACAATGTTATATAAATCTCTAGACAGACCAGAAAAATAGCATTGGACATTCGACTAAGATGTATGGACATATTTTAATAACTAGAAACACTTGCCGCCCCACAACTTGACCCATTTCCATCCAAAGTCACTAATTACTTAAGAACAATAGCCACGTTACAGAATTATAAAACACAACCTAGTTAAAACACAAGGTGTTCTATACACTCATTTCAAATTACTAGAAATTTCTCACCTTCCAAATACACTGTATAGTAGCCCCATAAAAAGGAATGAAAATGGTATAATTTCAGAAAAATTTTGAAAAGAGAGTCTCCAAGGAGTTGGTATCTACTGTAGATTTGATGCATCTAGACTAAAAGGAAAAGGCTCCTGAAATATAGAGATAAGATTACTTAGAAAACAGAAGAAATCAAATGAAAAATATATTACGAATAAGAAGAAATACACTGCAGCAACTTAAGCAGAAATGAGGCATATTTCTGTGGTATTTTGAGCTTTAAATTAAAGCATAATAGATTATTACAACTGCCCCTTTGTTTCCGTGATAAACTTATACACAAACTGTAAATTGTGATTTGCTTACATTTTTGTCCTTCACTCAAACAAAACCGTAACTCCTCTGAGAGCAGGGACCATGCCTCTGATTTACTGCCATCTTCCAAGAGAGAGCACAGAACCTAACAGAAAGGGTCACTTGAAATATTTTTGGAATGAATATTTTACCAAACAATGGGCAAACATTTCAAATTCGATAAAATGAAACGTTGGCAAGAATGGGTGGAGGGGGAGAGACAGGCACTCTCATTCACCATTTGTAGTATAAAGTAGCACTATCTTTTAAAGGTAATTTGGTAATTTGGCAGTATGCCATACTCTTTAAAAACAATGGTAAAGTTTCCATTTTGTACTGTTAAGTGAAAAAGACAAGGGATCGCAAGGTGCTTTGAGTGTAATCTTGTTTTGTTTTGTTTTGAAGGCAGTGCATACTTCTCTGCACACAGGGCAACCACAGATGGCCTGGGGTGAATACCATACAGCCCCAGAGGGAGACATTCATAGTCTCCCGTATTCAATCCCAGGGGCCTGCCTGACTACACACCCAATTCTGGAAGGATTTAAAGAGAAAACTTCAGATGGTACCTGGAATGGTAAAATTGGGGAATGAAACTGGCATTTTGAAAACACTTTGAAGGGTGGAAGAAACTTATTTTATCATCTTCTACTCTTTTGAAGTATGTCACTTCACATATTACTTTGAAAGTTTTAATCGCCTTTTTAAGAAAGATGTTACGTTGTAAGAAAGACAGAGGAATCAATGAATTAAACAAGTTAATCTTCACAAAGCACTTAGAAAAGTGCCTGACAGTTGTGAATGCTATATTCTATACTAAGTGTTTGATAAAATAAAACGATAGTTTTAAAAAATGGTTTCTCCTCTTCAAAGCCAGTTAAAAAACCTGATAGCACTCAGAGAAGGGTACTGTAAAAGAGAAGTTAAAAACTGACACAACCAAAGCAAAGTTTCTTTTGGGGGCAAGAGAAATGTTCTAAAATTGGATTGCGGTGACAGCGGCACAATTCTGTAAGTCTACTAAAAACCACTCATCTACTCTTTCAAAGGAATACATTTTACGACATGGCAACTACACCTCAATAAAGCAGTTTACAAAAAAACAACTGAGACGACCACGTATCAACCTAATGAAATCAACTATGTAGTTACAATAATGGAAACCAAAATTCTTAAGTCAGCTAGGATCAAAATCCAGGATGCACACGGACGTTCCTGGAGGCGCTTCACAGGGCACCAGGGACACGTGGTCTCCTCACCCTGGGGCATCCATGACTTAACGGGCAGAACCTCAGAACAAGAGAATTCCTGGGAAGCTTTCAGCTTCTGGGAAGGGTGTTTCACACAAGCGCAAAACTTGCAGGACCTTGTGACTAAGGAACCATGACTCAACAGGAAAGAACTTTCCCTCAATTTCTTAAGCCTATTCCCCTAAACATGGGAGGCAGCACAGTATGACCTTACCCTCAGGTCTTCTTAGTTTTTTTGCAAAGGTGATGTCAAGCACAGCCTGCATGGACTAGAGGAGGTGGTCAATCCAAGTTTCC
Source organism: Pteronotus mesoamericanus (assembly GCF_021234165.1). Taxonomy (NCBI): domain Eukaryota; kingdom Metazoa; phylum Chordata; class Mammalia; order Chiroptera; family Mormoopidae; genus Pteronotus; species Pteronotus mesoamericanus. The sequence goes on along the minus strand of NW_026555325.1, from coordinate 16,203,286 downwards.
TCATCACTAAAACCACCTATCTTGTAGGATTAGAGACAGATGTCAAGCGCCTAGTGTCTGCACAGGGTACGCACTCAACCACAGCACGTTAATAGCTGTTACGCTATATGATTACATATAAACAGAGTAAAATGTAAACTATACACGACGATATCCTCATGCAAAATAACAAGGCAACTAAACTTTGTCATTCATCTACACTGACACTATTTCTTTAACATCAATCCCTGGTGACAACTCTGTGCACTCCCCTTTACTCACTACCAAGGGAAGTGAGCTCCATAGTAGCTGAGATTCAGTAACAGGAAAATATGCTGACAACAGAATGGAGTCCTTATCCATGTCTAGAAGTTCCTAGGTGAACTGAGGGTCCTTTGATAAGCATTTGAAGGAAACCATATGAGAAAGAGAAAGAGCTCAAGGAGCCCACACTGGCCGGTGCGGCCCAGCTGGTTGCAGTGCCATCCCATATACCGAGAGGCTACAGGTCTGACCCCTCATTGGGGAGCATATGGGAGCCAACCAATCGATGTTTCTCTTTCTCTCTCTCCCCCCTCTTTCCCTCTCCCATTCTTTCTCCTTCTCCCCCTCCAACTCTCTTCCTCTCTCTAAAAGCAATTAAAAAATCTCCTCAGGGAGGTTTTAAAAAATGTTTAGGGAGACTGAATATACCAATTATCCACTGTTGGCCATGCTTATAGATTTCACAAAGTAAAAGGCTACTCTTACATTCCACCTTTGCAGGGGCTACGAATAGACACTTATATTTCAGAATTGCATCTGATTTTCCCAAGACACATTGCACTGATTCTTTTATCTCAATGTAGCTGCATATTATTAAATATCCAGAAACAGCATCACAAAGCAGTGGTTTTGTGCTGCACCTGCAACCTTAACATTGTCACAGGAAAGAGAGGAAAATTAATTTGCGGTTGGTTCATGTACCTCACATTATTGGCTTTGGGATTAGGCAAACCACCATAAGGTCCATAAGAAGCTAATAATTTATTTTTTGAACTCTGAAGTCATTCATTCAACCCTGCCGTCTTCAGAGCCAAAGACTTTAATAGGAGCTTTGCACCCGCTGACAAGAGAATCCTAAGAAATGCCAAAGAGGAAATGAGTAATGGGGCAGGGCAGATGAGTTATTCTTTCATTTCAGTTTTACTATTTGACTTCCTAATAACAATGCTTGCAGTCTTCTACAATCCCCAAAATGTTCCTGCATTTGTGATACATCCAACAGTTGCCAACAAACCTAACAGAAAGACTAAGCTACCCAATGCTAGAGGTCTCTGGCTAAAAACAGACAAATCTGAGTCTGGAACCCAGGTCTCCTGTTCCTAACCTTGTGCTCAATCTCACGCTACCCCTACAGCTGTGATGCAGACTGCAATCTGGTCAGTTCTGTCCGCCACTGTGTTTCCAAGTATCTTTATAGAGGCACTGTCTTCATGGAAGCCACCCCCGCCAACCCGCTGCAGAGGTGAATTTCACAAACATGGATATATTCGTCCCTCAGCCCACTCAATTCATTCTTCTCTTTGCTCTAGGCTGTAAATCTTCACATAGTCAACTGAAATAACTATGCAGCTCAGAGCTGACTGTGTCTGTCTGGCAACTTTTGGACTTGGAGGTGGCTTGTCAGCTCCTTCCTGAAACACAGATGAACTAGCCAGTGACGCCCAATGGCCCAGTATCAAGTGAGATCCTGATTACCTGGTAGGACAAATATCCATTCTCTGAGACGGACCTGATTGAAAGCTGGCTCTTTCAGAATACTCAAAATAGGTGCTTCTTGCCAAAAACTACAGGTTTTAAAAAAAACATAGTAGCAAAGAGGTGTAGGTGTTTTCCAACCAGCATTTTAAGTAACATTCAGCTTTAGTCTTAGAAATCATGTTTGCTAATGAAGCTCTATAAAAAAATATTGTTTTTTTATAGAATACAAAGAGTTCCATTTTGCTTACAAGCATTCTCTGTATCTTCTGAAAGTTTCTGTAATTTTGAGTGACCAAATTAGTCTTCGCACAAAGCACTCATTTTTGCTTCACTATTCTCTTTTAAATACCCTGGTGTTTAGTAACCATACCCTGTCATCTCTCCTAATGGGGTATTTTAAGATTCTTTTTCAAAAGCTTTGCTTAATCACTACCTTAGCCCTTTGGTATAACAGGGCTTTGAACACACTGGCCTGCAGGGGACAAGTTCTTAAATTATTCTCAAGCTTTCTCTACCCTTTCAAAGTTTTCCCAAACTACGAAAAAGCCTCTTGGCCTTGGGGGAAGAATAATAAATTGGATGATTTTGCTCTGCCTTTGTTGTTTGACAATGCCTTGCGCTAATCCATTCTGTCTCACCAGGACCTTGCCTGTTACAACTGGACCCCCTCCTATATTCTGAAGCACACAGGGCATACGTTCACCAGTTAAGTTTCTCAGAGTCCCTAAATGGTCCAAGAAAGCCCTCTGCTTTCCTCTTGGATTTTCTCAGGGGCGTTTGCACACTGTTTTACTCTTTCCTTTTCCTTTCTGCTGCTAAGGCCATGTTTGCATTCTTGGCTCAAAATTCTAATTCTTCAGAGAACTGGTAACTTCAACATGGATTCCCAAAAGGTACAGTTAAAAATAGTCATGCCTTGGCCAGGTGGTTCAGTTGGTTGGAGCGTCATACACCAAAAGGTCACGGGCTCAAGCCCTGGTTGGGGCGCATACAGGAGGCAATCAATGTTTCTTCCACCTCTCTCTCTCTTTCTCTCTCTCTCTCTCTCACTAGACATATCCTCAGGTGAGGATTTTCTTTTTAAATAGTTATTTTGAAGGCAAAAGAGAACATGATAAAATATTAACTACAAGGATGTAAAATGACAGGTATGCTCTGTTTAAACATTTTTTTAAAATCTATGCACACATACAAATCAAAATAACAATGACATACCACTTCACACCCATTAGGATGGCTATTATCAGAAGGAGAGAGAGGAAGGAAGGAAGGAAGGAAGGAAGGAAGGAAGGAAGGAAGGAAGGGAGGAAATAACAAGTGCTGGCAAATATTTAGAGATACTGGAACCCTCGTGCATTGCTGATAGGAGTATAATATGGTGCAGCCTCTGTGGAAAGTTAAACATAGAATTACCTTGTGATCCAACAATTCTCCTCTAGTTACATACCCAAGAGAACTGAAAGCAGGAATGCACACACTTGTACACTAATGTTTATAGCAGCATTATTCACAATAGCTGAAGTGTAGAAACAACCCAAATGTCTATCAATAGAGCAATGGATAAACATGTGGTATACACACACATACAATGGAATAACACTCAGCCTTAAAAAGAAATAAATTTCTGATCCATGCTACAACATAAACCATGAAGACATTAGGGCAAGTGAAATAAGCCAGTCACAAGAGGACAGATATTGTATGATTCTACTTATATGAGGTGCCTAGAATAGGCAAATTCACATAGACTGAGAAGTACAATACAGGTTTCCAGGGGCTGAGGGGAGAGGGGGAGAGGTAGAGAGTTATTACTTAATAGGTAGAGAGTTTCAGTTTGAGATGAATAATGGTGATAATTGCACAACAAAGAGAATGTACTAAATGCCACTGAATTGCACAACTAAAATGGTTAAAATGGTTGATGTTATGTATAGTCTACCACAATAAAAAAATGTGGCAAAAATTCTATGTACAAAAATGAAGAGGAAAGGAAAATTATCAAATAAAAGGCAATGGAATCATGGATGATTTTTCTAGGTTCCAACTGTTCCACAAGAGCTGTTGTTATTTTAAAAATCAGTTCATTTCCTCACACGCTCACTGGTGCAAGACGGGGCAGGTCAGTCAGAAGAACAGTTCTGGTTCAGTAAGATTCTAGCACTAACTCAATGAGGCACATAGAAGGGGAGGTTATATGACAGAACAGCAAACGTAGACGGGAGCAGAGCAAAGGAGGAACTACATCATGTGCTGGCATGTTTTCTTCCGTCTAATCTTTTGCCTTGAAAGCCAGCCTCTCAGTCCTATGCCTCGAGGCCCTGGTTATTTAGGCCATATGTGCACAGATTACAAGAACACTTCCGTGTAGGCACATTCAACTGTCCCAATGCCCAGACTGTTGCCTATCTCCCTCTCAGCCCCACCTCTCAAGTATGACATACCAACCAAGAGCAAGGCTGTTCTCCTGCACCAATAGTCTAACCAGTGAGCAGATTCAGGTCACAGAAAGACAAGGAGTTTCCTTTGTGTGACAATGACCTTCAAAGAATTCTCAAACTCTTCTGGTTAAGCCAGAACCATGAAGTTTCTTATCTGGAGAAACCAAGCACAAGTTCAACACAAACCTAAGTCACCTCTCAACCACTGGCCTCCGCGAGGCATTAGAGGGGCATAAATCACCTAGGTTTACAGATAACTCACGTATTTTCTATTTAGCTTAAGGAAGCTGGAACACATTAGATCTGTGCGTCTGCACTATCTTATGTGTGCTCAAGTGACTTTGTGCTCCCTAATGAGACTGGGATGATAAATGGCAATGTGGGAGTCAACTTGAACTGTAATTCATTGCAGATACCCACAGAAGACAACCTATACCTGAATCATTAAGGTTTGACTACTCATATCTACAAAAATCCAAATCAAATCTCATTATTTCAAGTCCCCTTGGAAGCTGGCTGACAATCTGGAAGACACCAGAGCTATTTTCCTAGACCCATGAAACATTGACATTCACTAGTATCTGCAGGCTGCTTTAATTAATTAGCTGAGACACAACTAGTAGATTTTAGGATTTTTTTTTTTAAATTCTAGTTGCTTACTCGACCCACATTTTCATGGCTTGGCTGTAACTCTTGAAAAAACTAAAATTTATCCTAGTAAGGTGTACTTACAGGTAAATACACCAACTAAAATCTAATCTTATTAAAAGTCTCCTCAAAATCATAGAGGTGCCACTGCATTGCTTTGGCTAGAAATCAGCACAGGAAACTGGATTCAGGCACTTTCAATGCCTATGCATTCCTAAGCGATGCAGGTGAGGGAGGGGAAGAAGTCATACCTGACATTCTTGATTCCACCTTTGGTATTTCACTTCAATTGTTTGAGAAACTATGAGATCTTGATGGACATAAAGGGAGACACTGACAGAAATAGTCATAGTAGGGGATTTTAATACCCTTTTGACATCAATGACTACATCTTCCAGATTACAGCTTGAGGCTATATCACTGATCAGCCTAACAACTAAGGCGAAAAATACAATGAAGCAGCCAAAATGGAAAGACAAAGAAACAGACACCAAATGAAAAAACAAGAAAATGTCCAGAGGAAGAACTAAATGAAATGGAGGCAAGCAATTTATCAGACAGAGTTTAGAGTAATGATTACAAGGATACTCAAGAGCATGAAAATAAAAAGACATAGAAACCATAAAAAAAGGATGAGTCAAAAACCAAGAATGCAGTATCTGAAATAAATAATACACAGGGAGGAATAAACAGTAGGTTAGATGAAGCAGAGGATCGAATCAGTGATTTGGAAGACATGGTAGGAAAAAACACCCAGGCAGAGCAGCAAAAACAAAACAGAATTTTAAAAAATGAGGAGAGCTTAAGAAACATTTTGGACAACATGAAGAATCATAATACCTTCATCATGGGAATACCAGAAGAAGAAGAGAGTGAGCAAGGGATCAAGAAACTATTTGAAGAAATAATGACTGAAAACTTCCCTAATCTCATGAAGGACAAAGATGCACAAGTCCAGGAAGCTACAAGTTCCCAATCAAGTTAGACCCAAAGAGGCCTATACCAAGATACATCATAATTAAAATGGCAAGGCTTAAAGAGAAGGAGAGAATCCAAAAAGTGGGTATATAGTCACCTGCAAGTGAACTCCAATTAAACTGTAATCTGATTTCTCAACAGAAATATTTCAAGCCAGAAGAGAGTGGTGTGAAATACTCAAGGTGATGAAAAACAAGGACCTATATAACCAAGGCTACTTTTACCCAGCAAGCCTATCATTTAAAATTGAAGGAAAAGTAAGGAGCTTCCCAGACAAGAAAAAACTCAACATTAAACCAGCACTGAAACAAATGTTAAAGTACTTACTTTAAGAAGAAAAAAAAGAGAAAGAAAAAAAAGAGGAAAACAGTCTAACGATAAAATGGCATTAAATATGTGTCTATCAATAATCACCTTAAATGTGAATGGCTTAAATGCTCCAACCAAAAGTCATAGGATATCTGAATGGGTAAGAAAACAAGACCCATATATATGCTGCTTCTAAGAGACACATCTCAGATTGAAAGACACACATCTCAGATTGAAAGACACACACAGACTAAAACTAAAAGAATGGAAAAAGATACTTCATGAAAATGAAAAGGAAAATAAAGGCTGGGATAGCAGTACTTATATCCAACAAAATATTCTTAAAAACCAAGGCTATAGTAAGAGACAAAGAAGGATACTACATAATGATAATGAAGGAAAAATCCAAAAACAGGACATAACCCTACTAAATATTTACGCACTCAACATAGGAGCACCTAAATAAATTAAGCAAATCTTGATGGACATAAAGGGAAAGATAGACAGAAATACAGTCATAGTTAGGGATTTTAACACCTTACTGACTTCAATAGATAGATCTTACAGACAGAAAATCAACAAGGAGACAGCAGCCTTAAACAACACACTAGATCAAATGGATTTCATTAATATCTTCAGAGCATTTCATCCCAAAACAGCAGATGTACATACTTTTCAAGAGCACATGGAACATTTTCTGGGATGGACCACATGTTAGGACTCAAAACAAGTCTCAATAAACTTAAGAAGACTGAAACCATATCAAGCATCTTCTCTGACCACAATGCTATGAAAATGGAAATCAACCACAAGAAGAACACTGAACAACACAGAGACACGGAAGCTAAATAGCACGTTATTAAACAATCAATGGGTCAAAAAGGAGATCAAGGAAGAAGTCAAAATATACCTTGAAACAAATGAAAATAAGGACACAAACAATCCAAAATCTGTGGGACACTGGGAAAGCAATCCTAAGAGGGAAATTCATAACATTACAGGCCTACCTCAAAAAACTAGAAAGAGTTCAAATAAACAATCTAACTTCACACTTAAAGGTACTCAAAAAAGAACAACAAAGCCCAAAGTGAGTAGAATGAAGGAAATAATAAAGATCAGATCAGAAATAAACTAGAGTCTAAAACAATACAAGAGATCAATGAATCCAAGAGCAGGTCCTTCAAAAAGATAAACAAGATTGATAAATCTTTATCCAGACTCATCAAGAAACAAAGAGAAAGGACCAAAATAAGTAAAATCAGAAAGGAAAGAGGAGAAATAACAAATGACACCAAAGAAATACAAAGCATTGTAAAAAAAAATTATGAACAATTATATGCCATCAAACGGGACAACCTGGATGAAATGGATAAATTCCTAGAAACATACAATACTACAAAAATAAATCAGGAAGAATCAGAGAACCTGAATAGACAGATTATACCCAATGAAATTGAAGCTGTTATCAAAAGACTCCCAACAAACATAATCCCTGGACCAGATGGCTTTGCACAGCAGAATAAAAGATCAACAAAATAAAAGGACAACCCAGAGAATTTGACAAATTCAAAAATTCAAAAAAAATATTTGAATTTTTCTAAACATTTAAAGAAGAACTAACTCCTATCCTTCTGAAACTATTTTTAAAAATTCAAGAGGAGGGAAGGATCCTAAACTTATTTTATGAGGCCAGTATTATCCTAATTCCAAAACCAGATCAAGACACTACAAAAAAAGAAAATTATAGGCCAATATTCCTGATGAACACAGATGCTAAAATCCTCAAAAAAATATTAGGAAACCAAATACAGCAATGCATCAAAAAGATCAGACGCCATGATCAAGTGGGATTTATTTCAGGAATGCAAGGTTGGTACAACATTTGCAAACCAATAAATGTGATTCAGCACATTAAAAAAAGGAAGGATAGAAACCATATGATCATATCAATACATGCAGAAAAAGCATTTGATAAAATCCAGCACCCATTTATGATAAACACTCTCAGCAAGGTGGGATTAGAGGGAACACATAACAACACAGTAAAGGCCATGTATGACAAACCCACTGACAGTATCATACTCAATGGATAAAAAGTAAAAGTGTTCCCCTTAATATCAGGAACAAGACAGTGATGTCTGCTTTCACCACTCTTAATTGAACATAGTAGTGAAGTCTTGCCATAGCAATTAGACAAGAAAAGAAACAAAAGGCATCCAAATTGGAAAAGAAGAAGTAAAACTGTCGTTATTTGCAGATGACATGATTCTGGACATAGAGAACCCCAAAGATTCCACAAAGAAACTACTTGAACTGATAAATGAATTCAGCAAAGGAGCACGATACAAAATTAATATCCAGAAATCAGTTGCATTTTTATATGGTAATAACAAACTAACAAAGGGAAATTAAGAAAGCAATTCCATTCACAATTGCTTCAAAATGAATAAAATATCTAGGAATAAACCTAACCAAGGATGTAAAAGACCTGTACTTGGAAAATTATAAGACACTGAAGAAAGAAATTTTAAAAGATACAAATAAGTAGAAACACATACCGTGTTCATGGAGAGGAAGAATTAACATCATTAAAAGGTATATAACATACAAAGCATTGATTCGACACAATTCCTACCAAGATTCTAATGTCATATTTCACAGACCTAGAACAAATATTTCAAAAATTTATATGGAAGCACAAAAGGCCACATATAACAACAGCAGTCCTGCAAGAGGAAAACAAAGTTGGAGGAATTGTGCTACCAAATATCAAACTATAAGGCGATAGTAATCAAAACAGCATAGTACTAGCATAAAAAGATACATAGATTAATGGAAAAGAATAGAGAGCCCAGAAATAAACCTATACCTTTTAAGTCAACTAATATGCAACAGAGGAAGCAAGCACATACAATAGGCTTTCAATAGTTTATTCAATAAACGGTGTTGGGAAAATTGGACTGATGATGTGCAGAAAAATAAAACTAGACCACCTTCTTACACCACACCCAAGAATAAGTCAAAATTGATTAACTACTTAAATGTTAGTCCTGAAACCATAAAAATCCTAGAAGAAAACATAGGCAGCAAAACTCAGACATAGCTCATAACAATGCTTTTATCAGATATATCTCCCCAGACAAGAGAACCTAAGGAAAAAAATAAACAAACGGGGCTACATCAAACTAAAAATTCTTTGCGCAGCAAAATAAAAGATCAACAAAATAAAAGGACAACCCAGAGAATTTGACAACATATTCACCACTATATCTGATAAAGGATTAATATTCAAAATTTATAAAGAATTTACAAAACTCAACACCATAAAAGCAAACAACCCAGTTAAAAATTGGGCACAGGACCTGAATAAACAATTCTCCAAAGAGGACATACAGATGGCCAATAGACATTTGAAAAGATGCTCAGTGTCACTAATCATCAGAGAAATGCAAATTAAAACCACAATGAGATATCATCTCACACCTGTCAGGCTGCCCATCATCAATAAATCAACAATCAACAAGTGCTGACGAAGATGTACAGAAAGGGGAACCCCTTTGCACTGTTGGTGGGAATGCAGATTGGAGCAACCATTGTGGAAAGCAGTATAGAGATACCTCAAAAAATTCAAAACGGATCTGCCTTTTGACCCATCAGTCCCACTTCTGGGAATACGTCTGAAGGAACTCAAAACACTAATTCGAAAGAACATAAGCACCCCTACGTTCATTGCAGCATTGTTGATAATTGCTAAGACATGGAAGCAGCCCAAATGTCCATCTGTAGATGAGTGAATAAAACAACTATGGGACATTTACACAATGGAATACTACTCAGCTTTAAAAAAGAGAAGAAAGTCTTACCATTTGTGACATTATGGGCGCAGCTGGACAACATTGGGCCAAGTGAAATAAGCCAGTTGGAGAAAGAAAAATACCATAGGATTTCACTCATATGTGGAATCTAATGAACAAACTAAACTAACATGCAAAATAGAGATAGAATCACAGACAGCAAGATGACAGCTGGGGATGGGGGGAGCAGGGGATGGGGGACTGAGCAAAAAAGGAAAAAGGACTCATGGACATGGACAACAGTGTGGCGATTGCTGGAGGAGGGAGTATAAGAGAACTAAACGGTAATGGAAAAAATACTATAAAAATCATTTTAAAACATTTAACAACCAAAAATAAGTAAATGAAAAATAAAAATAAACTTTAAGACTTGATGGAAGCTTTGCCAATCATCTAGCTAGTCCTCTACAGTGAGGGCTAAACAATGTGGTTTCAAATACAAATTAAAAAATGGGTTCATTCTTCATGAAAGTTGACAACAAAATACTAGTCACTTATCTACTGGTTACCGTTACCATCTAGTAATCTTGCATTGAAAAAAGAAGTGAGCCATCACTCCTCAAATTCAATTTCAAAAATATGGTAAGTACCAAACCCCCTGCTCTGTCCAAGAGGTGTTCTTTGATTCTCCACCGCCCTCCTCCCACCCTCACAGGGAACCTGATAAGAGAACAGCTCTGCCTCTGCTCCTAGTGTTTAGGAGCCCATTTCAATAGTGCCTCTGGGTACTGAGCAGGATCTCTATATAGCTACCCCTCCACCACTAGTCTCTTAAGTAGTAGTTTCATAATTCTGCAATGCCTTCCTCTATCCATGCTTGGTAGATGCTCCAATAAACATGGTTTTCCAATACTCGGGGAAGCTGAGCAACCATTTGCTGTATGCCAAACTTCAGGTCAGCTGGCAGCCCTAAGAAGGGGCATCTGAATTCAGGTCTTATGCGTATCTGGATTAAGACAGTTACTATCATTGCCCCTGGTGACCGCATTTACTGGGGCAAAAGAAGCTGTGGTAAATATTCCTCCGAAGAGTCAGTTCATATCAACAGGTGCCTTTGGTTCAAGGCAACAACTTCTTGCTAATTAATCTTGAGAAAACTGTTCCCGGAAGTTAACAATGCTTAAAGACAGCACTCTCTCTCTCCCCTCCGACTTCCACATATCACAGAGCCCAAACTTAATGTCCTTGGAGTAGATATCAAGTAGAGCATAGCTAAGGGTGGGAAAAAGATTCTCCTGAACTCAGTATTAGCTAGTGGTTACAATTGTCGACTACTCACCTCAAAAATAAATGTGTTAGCAAGCTCTGCCTGAGGTGCACCTATGTTCTAAGTTCCCCAAATGGAAAACACCTAGTGAGAGTGAATAGAATGCACCAATCACATTTAAAGAATGACTCAGTTTCAAAAACACTTTTAGGAACCAATATATGCATTTAGCCCTACAACAAATACGTGAAATAAACTGAGTGTTTTTACCCCTGCTGCACAGATAAAAGAGGTGATATAGCTTATCCACAGGTACTGAGAAACTGACAACGGGATGTTGAACTTGAATCTTGACAAATCCAACTTGGTTTTGTACAGATACGTTGTCTCCAAACAATGAATCTGAATAATCCAAAAAGCTCCTCTATCACTGAGAAGTTCATGTTCACATTAACATGGTAAATCTCTGGGGTTAATTTTTACAAAAATCACAAAACAGAACCGACATAATGCTGTCACTGGGAAACAAGGTTCACACATCTGCTGTAGCTTTCCTTCATCACAGCTTAAGACGACCTAAATTTTAGCAACCTAGACCATAGATGACTCTGTGTTGAGATACTTTATACTAGAATTATATATTTTATCTGCTTCAGGCAAACAAAGCTCAACAACTCAAAGACAAACTCAAAGATCTTTCCATACATTATTTCCATCCATATTGCTCACACTCCCCCTGAAAAACAATTGTTGTTACTAGATACTCAGGGGCTCCGTAACTTTATTAAATTATTGTAAAAGCATTACAGGTAGCAACCAGGGAGTGACTTTCATAGCTGAAAGTTCATGAGGGTATATGCTGTTAAACAGAGTAACTTCAGAGATAAGGAGTACAGAATGACCTTGGTTCACTTGAAACAACTAGAAGAGACTGGTAGAAGCTGGTAGTTTTAAAGTTAGAGCTAACCCAGTATGGGCTAAAATCCTCCAGGTTGCCCCCTTATTCTAAGGAAGGCCTGGCATCTGGATGCGTTGAGACTTGTCATTCAAATCTCAACTGACAGTCTGCTGTGAGCCAGGATCTTGTGGCGCAATGGACAGGAAAGCCCTTGCTATTGAAAAATGACAGCCTCAGGGGGATACTAGAAAGCTTCCATACTTATTTCAGAGAGTCAACAACTCAGCAGTGGGATGTCCACATCTTTTTTTTTTTTTTTAATTACAGTTTACATTGAATATTATTTTATGTTAGTTTCAGGAGTACAGCATAGTGATTAGATAATCATAGACTTTACAAAGCGTTCTGCCTGATATGTCCAGTACCCACCTGGCACCATATATAGTTAATGCAATATTACGGACTGTATTTCCTATGTGGTAGGGTGGGTACGTCAACTTCTGACTGGAGCATCTCCAAGGGCAAGTGAACGGCATAATAACTTTGATGAAATTTACAAGCAATTTCAGTAAATGAGAATGTGGGAGTGACTTAAACAGGAAATAAGGACAAAATCATTCCACCGCCAGTGGGGTTAAGAATCTGAACTTTTTCAAAAACAAAGAGGCAAAAGGAAGAGTCTTTAATTAGAGTATAATAAGCCAGGGATGTGCCCTGTAATCTCTGGGACAACCACTAAGCAAAGAGTAAAAGAATTAGCAAGTCAATAAACAGGACAAATGTAGTAACTTTTTGCTTAACACAAAAAAAGTCTAGAAGGAGAAGAGAGAACATAAAACAGGCAGGTCAAGTTGAAAACAAGTTGTAAAAGGGTAGATAAAAACACAAATACATCAGTAATCACATAAAAGGTAAATGGAAAAACTACTCCATTAAAATAATAGATAAAAACATAGGGAGGGAAGGAAGGAGGGAAAGACGCCAGCACATTACTACAAACATGAAAGAGGGTAGAAGCCATCACTTGGGTCTGTCCTCTTGCCCATAATGAGGAGCCTGCCAAGACTAGCAGGGTCCTGCATGTATCTGTATCCCTATCTTTCACAACTCATTTGTTCGCCTCCATGCACTGTTAGGAAAGCAAATCACTTTATTGGAAAAGGCCAAAGAAAACTGCTGTCTTGCTGATTCTTCATTGAGAAAGCCCTGTTCCTCCCTGCTAGGAATAATTCATTTAGTGCATCCTTCCATATGCATATTAAACCCGACACTGTGTCTAGATTATCACATTGTTTTACTGGAAACTGCCTAACAACCTCTCTGAGGAACACCACTAATCAAGGAAAGGGATTCTTTTTTTTTCTGCCCGCATTCCTTGCCCCACCCTTTCCCCCTCCCTCAAGACCCAGCCTCCAAGTACCAGGCTCCATTAGTACAGTAATAAAACCACTACTGTTTGGTTAGCAGCAATGAGTTCTAAGAGTATCAATGGAGTGTTTCATGGAGAAAGGCTATTGTTGGAGGCAGCAAACTTTCCCAGCATCAATCAATTACAGTAGATTGTAGCGGCCTTTTTTTAAGCAGTCAGGAATGCAGTGAAAAACAGCACAATCTGTGCTCCTCAAGGACAACACAAGGTGGCTCAGACAATCAAACAAAATGGCCAGTGACTAGATACACTCATTTCTACAGAGGCTGGCTCTATTGTACCCTTGTCTCAAAATCTGGTGTAGTTATCGTCCCAGAGTTGAGAGGTAGGGTTTCTGTTGCTGCCTGCTCATGCCCCGAAATACCAGTCACCTTGACTTCCAGACAGGCCCTCCTACAAAGATATCCTTTACTCCTTTATATCTGTTAACTTGATAAAATAGAGAAGGAGGGAGGGAGGAGGGAGGGAGAGAAAAAAAGGAGTGAAGGAAAGAAGGAAGGAGGGAGGGAGGGAAGGTTTGTCTCAGTTCTCTACCTACTGGGTTCAAGGACAGAATGGGGGTAGGATTAGCTGACTAACCTTCCTGTGTCTCCATTTCCTCATCAGATTTACTGCGTTAAACCATGTGAAATCACTGCCATTCAACTATTTTCAACCTACAACAGCAGCAAGTTCATATGGTTCTAACTAATGGCAATAGAAACACTTGATTACTTGGTTAAGATAAGATATGAAAAAAAGCTGCCATTTCAGGTTAACTCTCTTTCTTCTTAAGAGATGAATTTCTTCACTTTTAAGAAATGACTTTTCTTTAATACAGATAATGGCTAAGGAAGTATTTTGGTAACTTCATGCTTTGGTCAACCCAAATTTCTCCATTTTTCTCTACCAACGGTCTCTCTACTTTTGAGGGGTTTTTTGTCATTGTTTTTGGTTTTGTTTTGTCTTGTTTTGTCTTACACAAGGTGCAGAGGAATTCCTCATCTATGGATAACAAAATACCTGGCAGACTACTCCCTGTCTCTTCCATGCAGATAAAAACAACTTCAATATCATTACCAAGGCCAGACAAGAGCTGCCCTGCCATCTGCACAGAAAGGAATAAGGAGAAACAAAAGGGGAATAGAAACACATCAATACTTAAGTTAGCATGGAGAAGTTAGAGAAATGAGGAAGAGAAAAGAAAAGTGACAGAGGAAATGAATGTGGAAGAAGGAAATGGACAGGCTTAAAGTTTCCCATGACAATCTTTAATTCTTTTGATATTTGATATTATGACTGAATCTGTCATAAATGTCTGTTATAAAATTGCTGCTTCTTGATAAGAGATTACATATCTTTAAATACCTAACCACCTAGCCACAGAATTAATACATATCAGACTGGAATTGAACATTCTAGTTCCCCTGTCCCATATGAATTTTATTGTCTTTAGAAAGACAGATGTCTTTTATTAATAGGGGCTCTAAAAATAAGTTAGTCTAGGAAAAGTTAAAATTAAAATCAATTCAACATAAGACTGGCATAAATTTTGTTCCTAATTTTAAAAAACTAACGTATATACTAGTGTATATATAATGTGTACAGAGGAAAGGAAGGCAAGAAGAAATATAAGATTGAAGGGAAAAGAGACAGAATCAGAAAGGGCACTCCAACAAGAATCACATGTCAACTGCAAACTGTCTATCCTCCCTTTCTCTTCTACTCTAGAGGAAAGTCTCTCTTGTGGTATTCTTTCTGTGCCTTATTTAGCTTATGAAAACAATATACAAGGACAGCCTTCACAGGGCTCCAAATGCCGCCTGCCATGAGCTCAAAGACAATACAAAACAGCAAGAACCAGTCTCATTCATACAGGTTAAACAAAGAAGAAAGAATTTAATGAGTGAAAACTCGGTAAACGAATTGTAAGTTTATAGTTAGCATTCAAATTGATAAGGAATCACTGGGTACAAACTCTTAGGAAAAGATTAACCATTACCCCTTACCCCTACCCCCCCCCCCACACACACACACATGAGATTATGAGACCTAGTGTTTGATTTCCAAATGGCACTTGGGATGCTTTTATGATCTCAGCTGTGAGGCCACCATAATGGGGTCATCTCTTTTGACCACAAAAGCCACACACTAGGGCTGACACACACCATGCTCAATTGAAATATTCATTGGGGAATTAGCTATAAGCTCAATTGAAAGCTCAAAGTCCAAAGGGTACAAAGGTTATCTTATGACATCAAATAAAAGGGCACTACCATGTGCTGAGTTCCCTAAGAGTTTGGTCACACAGGAGTCATTCAAGTAAAATACACTGTTCAGAGCGCTAGGAATTTACTGAGATTTAATGTGAGTGAAATGGAGGTAAAGCTGGAGACAGGGCCAACACCAAGCCCAGAGTGAACAAACGACCAGGCCCCAGACTGTGAGCTAAGCTATAATCCTACTTAAGGTAATGGAGAAAAATAGCTGGCTGGCCCTTTACTTAGCCCAAAGTAGGTTAATGATAAAGAGGGCCTCTTAGGAAGAGGAAGGGAGTGGATTTTAGGACTGACTTCACACATACATTCTCTCCAGAAGAGTCCTGTCAATGAAATAAATGGATAATATCGGCAAAGGGTGTTTACAGGCAAATTCTTAAAGGAAGTGGTGTATTTGTCTTGAGCAAATATCTATCATTCTTCCAACATTCTTCTTCCCACTAGTGGCATGTAAAATACCACTCCACTGACACACTCACACCCAAATACACGACCAATTATGCCTGCTATTTGTTCAAGCTTTTTAATAGAGAGCATTTCACTTTCCCTTCCCAGAATTTTGCCTTTTCCTCAACTCATATAGAAAACTTACCTGCCTATACCTATTCTTTCAGGACAGCATATTTGGCCAACTGTCTCTTAGGAAAGATAATCAATGGCTTCATATGTTTTTTTCTAAGAGGACATTTTTGCTGGAGGTGAGGAGACAGGGAAAGGAAAATGTTTCCTCTAAAGGGAGTATTTCTCTATGTAATACAGAGACCATGAGGGTTAAAGGGGGGAGTAGCTTCTCCTTCTTTAACTAGAGCTAACTAACAGCTCCCAGTACATTTGATGATTCTGTAGCAAGCAGGCAGAGGAAATAATTTTGGGTGAAGGGTAAAACTATACCTCTGGACAGCCAGCCAGCCAGCTGCTTATAAGGCCATGCAGCTCAAAATATTCCTACTCTCTTCTAAGGAGAGGCTTGTTTTAATCAAGTAAATTTTTCATTGAGGATGTTCACTTTTTTGCCCAAAAAAATAAGGAGTTAGCATAAAGGGAGTAAAAACACTTAATGAATTTTTTAAAAAAACCATTCATGGACAGAGATGGGGGAGGAGAGATGGTGCTCAAACAGGCTTTAGCCTTGACAGATCTATCGAAGTCGATCCCTGAAGCAAGATTTAGTCAGCATTCCTTCTGAGTCAGTGAGAAATCTTCCCAGCTCTATGTTGCTCAGCCGGGCCTGAGAATCCTGGGGCCTTAGCACAATCACTTTCAGAACGCGACATCCACTGAGTTTTAACTCTGACAAGAGCTGATTCTCCTTCGGGTTCTAAAGTGGAGTAGTGAGAATAAATGTAAGGCTTTCCAGGGAGGATCTTGCCAATCAGTGCCTATCACTGCACTGTTGCAATGGGGCAGCAATCATATCATTAGCCTAATTGCAGGGCAAGATGCTATGGATGTGAGGATGCGGCTCTGCCGGGAATGAGTGCTGGTCTCCTGCTAGAGTCAACAACCCTGTGTGACAAGAGTTTGGAACAAAAGCATTATGTTCACAACCTGTGTTCCATGTTGACAGTAAGCACTTGAGGGGACAGCTGTTTTCTCAAAGATGAAATTAACACTGATAAAACACTACTGGCTATTTTCTACGGAGAGGAGTCCATAAACATGACTGAGTCAGAGCCTTGTTGTTTATTCTTCCTACCCCAACTCGCTAGCCCTATGATCTTGCTTTTTCTCCAGAATTGTAATTTTGCCTTGAGTTCACATACCTAGTCTGTTACTAAACACTGTGACTTCTGTCTCTGAAATACTTCTCTAGTCCCATTATTATTTTTAATAACCTTGACTTCATCTAGAAGGTATAGCATTGCATCATGGTGTCAAATCCCAGCTCCAGTGCTTGCTGTATAGCCCTGGGCAAATTATTTCCTCCTCTAAGCTACCAGCCGAAATGATCATTGTGAGGATTAAATGTGGGGAAGGATATAAAGTGCCTGGCAATGCTAAGTCGTCAATGAAGCATCAATATCGGCAGCAGCATAGTCATAAACCAGGCCTGGATCACCATGTCTCCAGGCACCAAGTCACCGTTAGCAGAGTCAACGTCATCCGACGCTCTCAGTCACCCCCACAGACCGTAACACCCTCCAGCTCCAGCAGCTGCCTGGCCCATGGCTTCCATCTCACCACGCCTTTCCCTAACTTCCTCCAGTCAGGAAAACTGACTCCTTGCTCTTCATCTCCTTCTTCAGCTTCTAAGAAATACTCTCAGACCACAGGTTAGTCCACAATAGGGGCCATGACTGTACTTCCCTTCTCTGCTTCCTCACTCACAAAAACATTGCCACATGTAAAGAATTAATAAGTAAGTTGTATCATATCACCTTTATACTAAAGTTGGTTTCCTAATTGTCCTCAGAGAATGACTTTAAGCCTCGTGCATGACAGCTGTACTTGGATAAAAAACAACACTAATGGTTTGGTATAATCATATCCTGATTTCCTTGGAGCACCTTAGGATCTTGTTATGTTGGGTTGGCCAAAAAGTTTGTTTGGTCTTTCCCCTTATGATGGGCTCTAGTTGTGCTTAGCTGTCTTTAACTTCATTTGAAACAATTTTGTTACATTGTATTGTGACAGCTGTCATAGCAGCAGCATTTTAAAAAATTTATTAAAATTGGTGAATTTTTGGGCAGCCATTTTAATGTTGAAGATAGAAGAAAGTACACAACATTTTTGGCGCATTATGATTTATTATTTCAAGAAAGGTAAAAATGCAGCTGAAACACAAAAAACAATGTGTGCAGTACATGGAGAAGGTGCCGTGACTGATCAAACATGTCAAAAGTGGTTTGCGAAGTTTCTTGGTATTACTGACGTTTTGGCCAAATAGTTCTTTGCTGCAGGGCCATCTTATGCACTGGAAGGTGTTTAGCAGTAGCACCCCTGGCCTCCACCCACTGGAAGGCAATAGCAGGAGATAGATGATATAATTAAACTATCCAAATCAATAAAGTTATTGGTAAAAATGAAAAATGCGTCTTTTGTTTTACAGGGAAAAAAAAGCGACTTTTTGGCCAACCCAATATACATGAAAGGGAAAGAAAGGACAAGAAGGACTTCCCAGCATTCCCTCAAAGGCTCTTGAGAGGACTTCAAAAGCCTGAGAACTTTATAAAGTCAACTGCAAACCCTTCTTCTCCTAATTAGTAAACGTCCAACTTTTTAAAAAACATATACTAGAAGGCCCTGGCTTGGTGGCTTGGTTGGTTGGAACATTGTCCTGCACACCAAAAAGGCTGCAGGTTTGACTCCCAGTCAGGGCACGTACCTAGGTTGTGGGTTCGCACCCCGGTTGGGGCGCCTATGGGAGGCAACCAATCAATGTTTCTCTCTCCTACCAATGTTTCTCTTTTTCTTTCTCTAAAAAAAAAAAATCAGTAAAATATCCTCAGGTGAAGATTTTTTTTTTTAAAGAAAGTATATACTAAGGATTAATGTGAAATATCAACGCACAACAATCATTTCACCAGGTCTGGCAGTCAGTACTAACTACTTCCAGGAAAACACAAAATTCACAATTGCTGAATTTCATTTGACTGTTCACCCATAAGAGTCTACAACTTGCGAAAACAAACAGGACAAGAATGCTAAGCCAGCAGTTTAGCAGTAAATGTGAAGCTCCAGATACTATCATGTCAATGTTCACTTTCCAGGGACTAAATTCATAAATGTTTTATAAACCAGCTGGCAAAGATTACTCATTCATCCTAAGAAACACAAAACAACAAAAACACAGAAACCATGAGTCTATGATCCATTTAAAGTGTTACAAAAAAATAAGACCTAACTGCTACCTATTACATATAACCTATCATAACTGTTTACTATATTTCAATTATTCTACAAGGAGAAGGTAATCCAAGGCTCTTTGTTAAGTAATTTTCAAATATGTACCTCATTCAGAGTTGGAGCAACACTAATCAGCTTATCCAAAGAAACTTTCCAACTTCTGTTCCCATCCACAACCCATCCTCATGGGTCATTCAGAGAGAGAAAAGTGATTTTCCAACCCAAGTTACTGAATCTAACTCTCATCCTTAAAACAGATCCCTCAGTCCCCCAGTCACTAAACTTGTTGGTGATGTCTTGCGTAGTTTCTTTATCTACTGAGTATCTATTGTGTACCAGGTACTACACTGGTGATTTTTTTATTACTCATTATGGTGATAAACTTCCTCTGCTTAGGAAGACCATTTCTGTCAGGATGTTGAAGGAAAGGGAAGATAAAGGGTTTGTTTCTTAGATGAAACTGACAGAGGAGGCTGACCCACCCCAGGGTAAAGTGTAATGTTAGTGGTTTCTGAATACAGGGAAGAGATCATGGGTGACGGCAGCAGGAGCCAACAAACTCAATGTGGCGGGTACAAATTCTAACGCCTGCCCTGCCTGGTGTGGCTCAGCAGGTTCAGTACCAGCTTGTGAACCAAAGGACTGCTGGTTCAATTCCCAACCAGGGCCCACGCCTGGGCTGCAAACTGGATCCCCAGTTGGGGGCGTGTGAAACGCAACCGCACATCGATGTCCCTCTCCCTCTTTCTCCCTCCCTTCTCCTCTCCCTAAAAATAAAACCTTTAAAAAAAATAAAATTCTAACACCAACATGCTGGAAACTAGGGGAGAAATACAGGTTCCTCTCCATGTAATACAGGGGCTACCATCTGGCAAAAGAAAGCCTTTGTGGACCTCTCCAGGGAACAGAGAATTGTGAGGGAGGTAGGAAGACATGAAGAAAAGAAACTGGTTGCCACACAGGTTCAATCCAACTCCCTGAGGAGAGGCCCTGCCAGGAGTCAGGATGCAGAGCTGGGCTAACTCTCCACAGTGCCGCAGGCTGCCTAAGTTTTTTCCCTGAATGGACTGGAGGAAAAAAAGAGTAAGGAGAAGGGCATCAAAAAAAGTGGAATCTGACATTAACCCTTCAGTCCATGGACGTCTTTCATCCTATTATGCAGATCTCCCTGAGAGCAGCAGGCATTTAGGGGAAATGACATGCACTGTCCTTACGAGGGAAAAAAAAGAGAAAATGAAAGAAACATTTTAGGTTTTTATTAATTTAACAGCAACATAACAGCGATCATCTGTTATGTGCTCAGCAATGTAACAAGTTTAATGTTCTCTAGTGTCACAACAGCCCAGTGAGGAAACTGATGCTTAGAGAAGTTAATATTTTTTGTCCAAGGTTGCAAAGTGATAGAGCCGGTATAAATAAGTCTGGGTGACTCAGAAGCTTCTGCCTCTTTTTCCCTTTCAGTTCATTACATTTGCTACTTTTAAACCATTAACAAAAATGTTTCTATTATGGTCCTATGCCAGGTACTACAGAGTAATATGAGAAAAAGAAAACAATGTCCTTCCAACCGGCAAGAAAATAAGGGAAAGGAAACATTTCAGACTTAAAATGGGGCTGCATGTGTGTGGCACATGCAAGGTAACATGGTTAAAAGCATAAACTCTGAAGTCAGAAGGACTTAGGTTTGAGACCCCACCTAAGCCAGTTATATGACTTAGGGAAAATTTACCTATGTTCTAAGACACAGATATCGCATCCATAAAATGGAGTTAATACTGGCAAAAGCAGCAATTCAATTTCTAACACCATGCAGGCAAAAATTACAGTACCACTATGAAAGTCAGAACCTAAAAGAGGTTTGGGCTATAGAAGGAATTGAGACTGCCATCTCAATGGCACTTGCCGAATATCTTCAACCACAGCATTTAAGACACCTGAGAGCGTATTTGAAATAATGGGTCCCTAACTCCCACACAGTAATTGCTTTTCTCCTCTTTCTACGGTTCTTCTCTCGAGTTTAACACTAACTCTATCCTAACAGTGGTCTAGTGTTTAGCTTTCTCTCTCTCTCTCTCTCTCCTCACTCAGAAGGCTAAGGAACACAGTAGACAACTCTGGGAACTGAGGCAGCCCCCTTTTTGACAAGAAAAACAACAGTCATGTACATAATATGGAACCCACATGCTATAATACTGGAACTAAAGGATAAAGACTTACCCACATTGCAGGCATTCTGTATCATTCCAAGAAAGATGCACAATATGCACTATTACATATACGAAATCATACAATTTCAGAGCTTGACAAGACAGAAGAAATAGTCAAACCCAGTCCCCTTCTGAGTCAAGTCCCAAGAGATGACTTGCCCAAAATCTGTCTTGAGGCTAAACTGGGCCAGAATGTCCTGATTCTCAGAACAAGTCTTACCATTCTACATAACCTTGGCTTCTTACAACTTAATGCATGATGTCATCTATTCTTAAAGATTTTGTTATCTGTAGTTTTAAACATCCACTGATATCCATACCATTCTATACAGACAGAACTTCTTATTAGCCAGCCAAATTAAATGTACACGATCCCACTACAAACCACAAAACCAAGGGTGAAGAACCAGGAATCAGGGTATTATCAGTTAGTCCTGATTTCCACTGACCAGTTTTGGGGTCTCAGATCACTTTACTTCAACAGGACCTTTGTTTCTAGAACCATAAAAAGCAGTTGGACCAGATGGTCTCCAAAGTCCTTCCCATCTAAAGATCTCAAATTCTCAACCAACTGGCACACACAGTATGCACCAAAAAACCCATTACTTGCATTAAAAAAAAAAATCACAATACATCACTTAAGGAAAACTGAGTCAAAGCAATGCTCATTTGGGCAATTTTCCACATAGGTAAGTGCTTTGTTTTCCAAAGGCAAATAGTTCCATTTCTCCAGAACAAGGACAGGATGTTGGGGACATGAGTCACCCTGCTGACATTCTCGAAGCTGGTCAGTGAGAGGACAGGAACCAGATCAGCTTCCTAGACAGCGCAGAAGGAAAACTTGCTCCAAAAAAACCAGAAAGGGAGATGCTTCAAATAGCACAAGAATCTTTGCTTCCAAGTGCTTCCCAATTCAGCCTTCTACTTAATAGTAATATGCCATCTCCTTTTGATGGAAGGATGAAAAGAGCTTATTTTTATATGCTGTGGAAAAAAAAAAAACAGCTGCCCAATACCAGCCAAGACCACAAACAATATACTCCTCGGTATCTGTTCCCAAGCACCTATCCTTTCTCCCTGACATGTCAGAATACAAATGTGCCCTTTCCCAACATTCTCTTCAGAGGCAAGAATGAACAAAAACCAGCAAAAAACCCCTGACAGGTTTTAAAAAATGAAAGAAGATGAGCAATGGCCACAGGACTCAGTGCTCTGGGCCTGTCTTGCAGACGGCAAGCTTATCTTGTCATTCCAAAACTCAGTTCTTAGGGAAACATCGGCATGGAATGTTCTCCAGCTAGTGTTATTTTAGAACGTGAGTTATAAATGTTACACATGACTGCTCATCTAAAAAAAATGTTTACTATGTATATGGAACATATATTTATATTTATAGGTTTATAAATAAACATATCTATTCCTGCAAACCCTCTAGGGCAGTGGCTGACCACACCCTAACTCCCCACTGGATTTAACAACATAAATAAGGTTTACACCCACCTTGGTTATATTTAATGCCACCATGAGTTCACAGTTTAGAATCTAAGAAAACTCACAGGTAAATTATCCAAAAGATAATTCTTCTGAATCCCTCCTCTAAATCTGAATTCTGTGTGGTTTCCAACATGTACTCACTCTTTCATTCATCCACCACTGGCAATCTAATGACAAGCCCTTGATTATAAGCCAGATCATTTTAAAGGTTAAGGTAAATGAAAGAAAAAGGAAATGACATTACCCCAAAGTTTATTTATCTTCCCTCATTACTTTTCTATTTAAATTCACTTTGCTATCTACTTTCTCCATTATTTGCTTCTCGAATAGCAGATGGAACTACTTGTGAGGCAATGTCATGTGTGCTAGGGGGATACAAGATGATTAACTGAAAGAAGGTTTCTGTGGGAAAGGAGACACTTGTCCACTGATGTCCATTAAATGACTGATGAAAGGCAGTGTTGGAGCTGCATTCATTGAACAACCACCGGTTCATTCAATAAGCATGTACTGGAGCCATGGGAAGGCCTAGAGATGGAAGCCTGAAGAGGTACTTCAATGTCAAAAACCAAGCGTGGATTGATAACTACTGTAAAGCTCTCCTACATTTATTGGACTTTTACAACTCTGTTGGCTCAAGACTTGTGGTATGTTTATTTTAGAGACAAGAGAATCACACGGGTGAGGTCCATTGGTCAACTGAGGTGAGAACAAAGCCTTAGCTTTCAAGCCACCAAGCACATGAACTGTCGCTACTTCACACTGGGCAGAAGGCATTACAAAGGCACAGAAGAAATCAAAGAGGAACCTGCAGAACCAGAAAGTAAGGAAGGGCTTCCAAAAACTGAGCAAAAAAACCAATAATGAGGGTATGCTAAAGGCACACGGGGGCCAACAGAGGAGCTGTCAACGGCCAAAGCTGAAACAATTTAAACAACAAGATAAAATAGTGTTGGATTACAGCCCAAAGAATAAGATAAATATCCAGGAATCCATACTGACATAAAGAAATTGCAAAATAAATAAATAAATGGGGAGTGGGGATCTCCCATGCAGAAGAATTCCAAATAATTTATGTAGATATGCCACCTTCAAAGCGGTGGAGCCTAACAGCTCACTCCTTAATGTTGCTGCACATAAGGCCATAAGGCCTTCCTCCCAAAAAGTGCAGTATGCAAAGCAAGAGTAGAAGGGTGTTCGTGTGTTACAGTTTATTGCAGAGAAACCTGGCAGATACCACCTCAGTCAGCTGATCAAAGTCAGCCATCAACAGTGGTAACTCATGTTAACAGTATGCACCCTTGACATGATGTGATAAAATGGCACTTTACCACAATGGCATTCCTCTGGAAAACCAGTAACTTCAGTGTAATTATCAGAAGAAAACATTAGCCAAATCCTAACTGAGGGGCATTCCACAAAACACCTGATCAGGACTCCTTAAAACTGTCAAGGTCATCAAAAGCAAGACAAGTCTGAGAAATTCTCAGAGCCGAAAGGAGCGCAAGGAGACATGGTGACTAAATGTAATGTGGTATTCTGGATGAGACCCTGGAAAAAAAAAATGAAAAAAGTACATTGAACCCTGGCCAGGTAGCTAAGTTGATGGGAGTGTTGTGCAGTACACCAAAGGGTTGCAGGTTCCAGGCCGGTCAGAGCACATAGCTATGCTGCAGGTTCGACCTCCCATGTACAGGAGGCAACCGATCAATGTTTTTCTCTCATTTTGGTGTTTCTTCCTTTCTCTCTCTCCCTCCCTCCTTCCCTTTCCCCCCATGATCCTCCCAAAATAATCAATAGACATATTCTTCACCCCTTTCTGCCCACCATTATCCGAACTTCAAGGACTATTGAACATCAGTCTAAGTCCCAAAAGTAGAACTCTACTGGGGTCCAAATTTGCTTCTCTTAAGAGCTGGACCACATTTGTAGGATAGTCCAGATCTTACTCAGTGGCCAAAGGTGTCTTTCTACTCTTTTCAAAGAGAGGAAGGATCCCAGAGCCTGCTCCCCCAAAATCCTGCTTGCAATTAGGGGACTCTGCCTCGCCTGTGTAGGCCCACCTCCACCCCACCTCTGGCGACAACAACACATCCTTCCTATCTCTTTGCTTGTGTTTCACCTCTATCTGTGAGAACAACTCTTAGCATTTGCAAGCTTTTAAAGAATTAAACACAACAACTGAAACTTAGAAACAGTTCTCCTTCCTGTGAGCTTCTCAGTTCTGGCAATCTCTCCAGCCCTATGAATAGCTTAGTAGGCCAAACTGATCACAGTAATCACTCCTTCATCAAGCACCTGTCAAAAATCAATTTGAGGTTCAAAGGCAAGAGGGGAGCACCTAGAGAATGCCAGGGAAGGGAGGGACAGCCTCCCTCTGCTGACGAAATTAGCACCCAAGTCCACAGCCACCCTGAACATAGGTTTCAGAAGAAAACACGAACATTCCTGAACTGTCACAAACCTGGTCTTTGATATCTTGCACAGATTTAAGGTAACGCTTTTTTGCCTCCCAGCGCTACTTCTTACTCTTTCAAGATCAAAAAGAAAGAATTCCTTAAGCATAACGGATAGCCAGGATTTCAATTCAAGTCAAATAATTCGTCTACCAGGTGAAAAGGTACTGTGCTAGGTAAGCAGAAACCACTGGAACTGCGCACACCTCTTACGTCAATTCATTTGGTGGAAAGAGATATCCAACATGAACTTTTAGGGAATCTATTAGGACGTTTAAATGAATGGTTTTTCTTAAAAACATGGAAGGACTGCACAGGGACTTCTGTAAAATAATACTGCTTTTGAAACTGATAAGTTCCCCAAATTTTCAGAGCTTAAATTCCCCCACTCTACCCTAGACCGATCCCATAATTGCAGTCACATCCCAGGTCCAGGCCCGCTGAGCTGAAGCGAAACAGGCTTCCCAGTCCACGCCTGCTCCAGTACAGGAAACCACTTCGCAGTATAATTTCCAATGTTTTCCTGTCTGGAACTTTATTGAGAACTGAATCACAAAACACTGGCAGCCAAATAAAGGTTCAAGCCTTTCCCTGGAAAGATACAGATGAAAAAAAGAAAAAAATGACAAAATCGTAACATACGAAGCACTTCTCAACTCTGGGCGATTTTGTCCCCCAGGGCACATTCGGCAATGTATGCAGACATTTTTGATTGTCACAACTGATAAAGGAGAATGCCACCCTATGTCACCCACTGGCATCGAGCAGGTGGAGCCCCGGGGTGCTGCTAATGTACAGGGCAGTGCACCACAACAGAACAGTTATCTGGTCCCAGTGCCAAACCAGCAATGAAGTTAAGAAAGCTTGTGCTAAAGCCCCCATACCCCTCCCCCCCCCCACACACACAAAACCTTGAAAACTACCTAAGAAACAAATGTAGGAAAATACAAGTTACACTTTCAAATTTTAACTTCAACTTTCACTCCTCCTCTTTGCATCTTCCTTCTGTCCCTGAAAATTGAGGCTTTGCTCACAAAGTCCTGTCTTCTGCCCTCTACCCTTGACTATTTACATGACCTTTTACCCTGATCCGCTTTCCATCTATTGCCATCTCCAACCTCTGCCCTATGATGTCTAATTTTATAACTGATTACTTGCCATGGCTGACCTCAAAGTCGACTCATCACAGCAAAATTCATCATCGGTGTCTCCAAGCCAACTCCTCACTGCCTGCCCCGTTTCAGTAAATGTCACAACACTTTCCCCGTAACCGAGGTTCAAAACTTCAGAGAGCCACTTTTCACTCTATTCCTCCCCACCAGTTAACACAGTTTTGCTCAGCACTGCAGCAGCATACTTGGGATTTAGCACCTTGCCTGCCACACAGAACTCACATAAATATCTATTAACCAAAAAACACATTATTAAAAATATGAAGGTCACTTTTGTACTCCCTCACCTCCCATTCTCCAAATCAAATCAGTTACAAAGCCTTGGAAATTCTACCACCAGACATAAAGGCACCAACTCAAATGTCCTTCCCAAAAAGTCAAAACAATCTCATCCATCCCACACAAATGTCAGATCCACCTTCCTCAAACATACTCCCATTTTGTCACTACTTTCCCCTTCCTGCCCACCTCCCCAACAAAAAAGCTTTCAACAGCCTATCAGATTTTTCCAGTTCAAACCTGACACTGGCATTTAATTCCATGTTTCCAACAACAGCACTTCAAGTTACCTGCCCAGCCTTTTGTCTCCTATTTTTGTCAATACTACGAAGAGAACACTTAGTAAGTTGCTTGCTCTCATGTCCAGAATCAGCAGCATCTGTTAAAAAAGACACAGTAGAGCCCTGGCCAATATGGCTCGGATGGTTGGAACATCATCCCGTGCACTGAAAGGCCCAGTCGCAGCGCGTGCAGAAGGCGGCCAATTGATGTTTCTCTCTCACATCAACATTTCTCTCTCTTGCTTCCCCCACCACCACTCTCTCTAAAAAATGCAATGATAAAAAAATGTTCTCAGGTGAGGATAAAAATAAAGACACGGAAGTCTTCTTTGGCTCAAAGAATTCTCTAGGCTCTCCTAATAACCACTGCTTCAAACATTCTCACTCTTGTCTTATTTTACCACTTTTCACTCCTCTACCCTTCAGATCCACAGGTTTCTTCTGGCGTAGTCAATTTGACTTCTCTCTGAAAATGTTCAGCTTCCCACACTGCCACGCCACAGCCTTAAGCAGGGGAAGCCTAGGCCCGAACCCCATCTCAGGTCTAGGATCCCAGCGCCAGTGCACAGGGGCTGCTTCTGGGTTAATTATCACACACCCAAAAAGCCAGCTAAGCCGTCTGCTGCTCCCGGGCACGGCCGAGCTTTCCTACCTCTGTGACCATCACGGTCTCCTCTCTTTGGTTCCACCTCTGCCTCTCCGCAGCACACCCATTCCTTCTAAACCCAGCTTAACTGATGCCTTCTTCCTGAAGACTTTTCTAATTTTCCCAGCCAAACCAAACAGAACTGCTTTCTCTTCTAAATCTGGACATTTTCACTCTTTTTTTTAACTCGAGATAGAACTGACATATAACATTATATTAGTTTGAGGTGTGCAACATAATGGTTTGGTATTTGTATTTACATTGCAAAATCGTCACATCCATCACCACACAGTCACAAATTTTTCCTTGTGATGAAATGTTTAAGATCTACTCTCTTCGCAGCTTTTAAATATACAATACAATATTAACTATAGTCACCATGCTGTACAGTACATTTCCATGACTTATAACTGGAAGTTTGTACCTTTTGATCCCTTTACCCATTTTGCCCATCCCCCACTCCTCACCCCACTTCCGGCAAGCACTAATCTCTTCTCTGTACCTATGAGCTTGGCTTTGTTTTCTTTTAAATTCTACCCATAAGTAAGATCATAACGTATTTGTCTTTCTGTGTCTGATTTATTTCATTGAGCATAATGTTATCAAGTTCCACCTATATTGATGCAAATGGAAAGATTTCCCCCTTTATACAGTTGAATAATATTCCATTGTGTGTATGTACACATAATACACACACACCTTCTTTATCCACTCATTTATCAAAGGACACTTAGATTGCTTCTATGTCTTCACTATTGTAAATAATGAGGTGCAGATCTCTTTTTCAAACTGTTTTTCATTTTCTTCCAATAAATACCTAGAAGCAGAACTGCTGGTCCTAAGGCAGTTTCTATTTTTTAATTTTTCTAAGGACCCTCCATACTGTTTTCCATAGTGACCACACTAATACGTTCCCACCACCAAGGCACAAGGGTTCCCTTTTCTCCACATCCTTACCAACACTTGTTATCTCTTGTCTTTTTTATAATAGCCATTCTAATAGGTGTGAAGTGATAGCTCATTGTGGTTTTGATTTGCATTTCCCTGATGAGTAGCAATGTTGAGCATTTTTTCATGTTCTTGTTGGCAACCTGTCCGTCTTCTTTGGGAAAATGTCTATTCAGATCTTCTGGCCATTTTTCAATAAGTTTTTTTGCTATGAGTTGTATGAGTTATTTTTATATATTGGATATTAACCCCTTGTCAGATTTATGATTTACAAATATTTCCTCCCATTTGGCTGGTTGCTTTTTCATTTTGTTGATGGTTCACTCTTTTTTAGAATAAATACCATACTGTGCCTTGTATTGCATTCGTCACTTTAGCTTTTGTGCCTCAGCCAACTCTACCACTTATTAGCTGCACAATGTCAGACAAATTAATTCTCTATGCTCTTCCTCATCTAGAAACTGAAGATAACAATGATGCATATCTCACAGCCGTGTAGAATATATTAAACTTGATAAAAGTGCACATGGTTTAAAATAGTACCTATGTATACAAATACTACCTATCATTCATGTTTTAGTCCTCTTAGGGCTTAGAAAAGTTTTGCATGCTAACTGCTTTAAAAAAATCACTGAAATGTTAATTAAGTCATCCAAAATTATAATTATTAAGGCCTAGCAGGAAAAAAAAATTAGCATTTCTTGAGGACAACCTACCATGCGTACCATGCATCATATTAAGCACTTTACTTCCGGCTTAACTTACAGCTCTCACAACTCTCTGAACTAGACGTTGTTCCTATTTTACAGATAAGGATCAGAGAAATTGAGTATTTAACCTAAAGTCTCTAGTCTGACTACAGATGTCATGTTCTTTCCCCTCAGCACACTGCCTCTATATTTTCCCTATTCACAGGCCAGACATTAAGGTAGCCTGGGATACAACGGTGCATGGAGACCAGGCTCCCCTCTGGCAGACTCACAAGCCAGTGGGCAAATAGGCAAGGCTTTTCACCAAAGCCAGCTCTCAGGGAACTATGACAAGGAAATCAGAAGTTCACAGACCTTGTCCAAAGACCTCCCCATGATGGATGGAAGGACTAACAGAAGGAAGAGAGGGAGAAAAGAGGAAGGAAGGGAGAGGAAAGGAAACTATTTGGGCTGGCCAAAAAGTTTAGTTTTTTCCTTAAGATGGCTCTAATAGTGCTCAGTTGTCTTTCACTTCATTCAAAACAATTTGTTAGACTGTACTGTGACAGTTGTCATATCAGCATGCCTTTAAAAAAATGTATTAAACTTGGTGAATTTTTGTGCAGCCATTTTAATATCGAAGACAGAAGAAAGTACGCAACATTTTTGGCACATTATGATTTATTATTTCAAGAAAGGTAAAAGCGCGACTGAAACACAAAAAAGGATTCGTGCAGTGTATGGAGAAGGTGCTGTGACTGATCAAACGTGTCAAAGGTGGTTTGCGAAATGCATTGGAACATGTTTAGCAGCACCCCTGGCCTCTACCCACTAGAATCCAACAGCAGGAGAGAGCCAACATACTCAAAATATCCAAATCAAAAAAGTTATTGTTGAAAATGAAAAATGTGCCTTTTATTTTTTGGAAACAAATAAACTGACTTTTTTTTTGGCCAACCCAATACAACTTCAAGTCTTGGCCTGGTTCACAGCCTGGAAGTGCTCTATCACTTTCCCCAGTGCGCCTCAGTTTACTTATTTTCTTATATCATACTGAAAAATTATACTTCTCCCTTTTGATGTTTTTTTTGGAGGGGAAAGTTCAAGTACAATTCCAGCAGGTAATTCTGGTATTTAAAAATCCATTTATTCTAAAGGGCTCCAAGAGTTAAAGAGAAAAAAGCTGAATTATCCTGATAATTTCCCCAAATCTCCCCCTGCATTTTGCTCATCTGGTTTCCTTCCAAACTATCCAGGTGAACCATCTGTGCTTGCAATTTTTGAAAAAACTGTTCAAACCTAGTTACCAAGTTCTTCCATTTGTAATTTATTAATTTAAAAAAAATATATTCTCAATTTTCTTTCCTGTATACCCCAGGTGAAGCATGATTAGGTCACCTCTAACATCCTTAAGTAAAGCAATGTTAAATCCAAAACACACACAACTTTAATATATCACCTTCCATCGGCCAATTTTACAACAGTGCTAACTGCAATCTTAAAAGATGACGATGTCTTCTGGATGAACCACAGGAAGAATAATATATTTAGTCTACGAGTTCATGGAATACTGAACAATGTGCCAAGCGCTTTTCACCTCCATGGTCTTATGAGTCCTTAAATGAGGCAGGCTTCATTTTTAGAGAGGTTCAGAAGTAATGGTGGGGCTGCTGAGTGGAGGGGGCCACAAGCTTCTTAATGCTCTTTGAGTAACTTACTCCAAGGTGCAAGTGGAAATGTCACATAAGGAGAATCTACAACAAAAGAACATCTACACAAAATATAATTTCCAAGTTATTTGGTTGGCCAAAGAGTGCACTTAGTTTTTTCCATGAAAGACATATTTTTCATTTTTAGCAATGTCTTTATTGATTTGAATATTTTGAGTATGTTGGTTATCTCCCACTATCAGCTTCTAGTGGGTGAGGCCAGGGGTGCTGCTAAACATCTTCCAATACATAAGGCAGCCCCACAGCAAGGAATTATTTGACCAAAATGTCAATAGTACCAAAAACCTTCACAAACTACTTTTGACACATTCGATCAGTCACAGCACCTTCTCCATACACTACACAAATCTTTTTTTGTGTGCATTTACCTTTCTTGAAATAATAAATCATAATGCACCGAAAATGCTGCATACTTTTTTCCATCTTCAATATTAAAATGACTGCACAAAAATTCACCAATTTTGATTAATTTTTTAAATGCACACTGATATGACAGCTGTCACAATGCAATCTAACAAAATTGCTTCAAATGAAGTTAAAGACAACTGAGCACTACTAGAGCCATCATAAGGGAAAAAACCAAATGAACTTTTTGACCAACCCAATATTTTAAATGTTGCTTTAACTATACTTGAAAAGGGGCTTGGAAAATGTCATGAGAGAGGAGAGTTAAAGCTTGACTTAAAAAAAAAAAGTGTGTGTGAGTGTGTGCATGTGTGTGTGTGTGTGTGTTAACTGGTGTCGGGTGGGGAAGGGCAGGTTGGAGACGACACAGTTTGACATCTGAAATACTTCGAGAGGCACAGAAATCTGTCCACAGCAGGACCACCTATGCCAGGACCGTTGGTCCCTTGTTTACATGTTATCTTCAGAAATGAGCAGGATACATAGAAATGATTTGCCAGAGCCACAGAGGGTTAAGCAGCAGCCTTGGATTTCATTGGCAATTCGGCAAACACTGAAACAATGAAATTATCAATGACAACACTGCCCACTGGGTAAGATCAAGAAATTATGAATCAGTTCACTAAATTTAGTAGCTAAACTCATTCCTGTTTGACTTTTCAAATCAGTTCAGCCCAAATAGCAAGTATATAGTATATGGCTTCTAAAAGCAGAAAGGGGAAAAATAATTCCCTCCCATGAACATCAGAACTGTATCCAGCCAAGTTTCTCTGGTTTTCCAATGTGGAAATACTTAGAGATGGCTGGTCAAATGCTTAGTCTAGATCTAAGACACTAAAAGAAATGAAGAGAGAGGGAGAGATGCAGGCACAGGAGTTCACTTTTGCAGAAATGCCATGATTAAATAACAAGGCTTATATTTATAGAACCACATTAAAGACTTCAGAATCCCACTTATTTCTGTAGTGACGAATGTGTTTAATTTAAGCAATGACTTTGTGACTCTGTCAAAAGACAACAGCTCATAAAAATTATTTTTCAAAAAAAGATTCCACATAATTGTTTTGCTTTCACATTAAGGGGGAAAAGACTTTTTTCTTTTACTTCCCAAATTCATTTTTCCTATTCATCTCACAGTTGGATCTTTGGTCAAAGCATATTTGAAAGAGGAGGACAAAGCCTAGGGCAATTATCCAAAGAAGAACAAGCTGTCTTCCGTTAAAGGCTTATAAAAATAAATTTGGCTTACAAACAGGAATTCAAGGCCATTTCCACACTGCCCTCTCGTTTCATGTGAGTTTATTGATTTTTTTAATTTTTCTTCAAATACATATAGGACGGGCATGTTGAACAAAAATTCTAAGTATATCATTGTAGTCTTGCTCAACACAAACACAGGTTTCAAATTTCAAATCAAACAATCACATCTAATTTCACTTTAATTTTAAGAGATCGGTCCAGATGGTAGCTGAGGACCATTGTGGAGACACAAAATTGAAACCAGTTTCCTAAGCGAAGCTCACAGCCCATCTGGGGCATAATCAAGCTGTGAATCTCATTTCAACCCAAGGCACCTTGGACTGGGGTTGTTCCTCTTTGCATTCTGACATCTCATTCA
Organism: Pteronotus mesoamericanus; assembly: GCF_021234165.1. Taxonomy (NCBI): domain Eukaryota; kingdom Metazoa; phylum Chordata; class Mammalia; order Chiroptera; family Mormoopidae; genus Pteronotus; species Pteronotus mesoamericanus. The sequence goes on along the minus strand of NW_026555325.1, from coordinate 16,169,774 downwards.
ACCTCTCACCTAAAACTTGTTGGCAAGTTGTACTTTCCATCATTTGTATCCCAAGCACTACTCGTCTCTTTAGCTCCTATGTGGTGTTTGTCATCTCATGTCACACAGTACCACGGCAATCCAGCTTGAACACAGAGACATTCCTGAGTCTGAAAGAACATTCTAATTGCAAATACAGGCTGAGCAGAAGAGGGCTTTACAACAGGGTTTTTCTTCTGTGAACCAAAGAATTAGAAGGGAATTTTAACAGATTTTGTAAAAAGTACAGCTCTGTGCAAAAATAAGTTCAAGCAAATCCATTGTTGACACTCCAACAGCATATGGTCCAGCAGGAATAATTTCTGGTGCTATCAGAAAATAAAATCAGTATATCTATTCTTTATAGTCAACTGAATTGAGAGCAGACAAGTTTTTAAATCTCAAGAGTAAGAAAACCATTCCTGCAAATTAAGATTTATGATTTTCAGTACAACAGATTTTTATTTACCCTCGAATTATATTTTGAGTCACTGCAGCAAACCTATAATGACTAAAAAAGTTAATTCTTGCCAAGCCTTACAAAGTAACCTGTGATCAATTGATTGATTCATTGTCTGACAGAAAATAGAGTACAATATTTTCTAAAAGCAAAAACCAACAGGTAATGTTTATAATATAAGTTATTACCTGAACTTTTATTTCTTAGTGTGGGAGATCAGGTTGTCATTCTTCATTAAAAATATATATGTACATAAAATAAGCTTTTAGGGAACTATTTCTACATGTATCTCCTGTGCCTATAGGGGTTCCAACTGATTATCCTACAAAGCTCAAACAGAAACGGACAAGAAAAACTAAGTGGAACTTATGTCACAAGTTGGTGCCATGCTTCCTGCTCCTAAGGGAAAAGCAGGGAGAGTATCATGCAAGACTGAAACCAAAAGCACCCAAGGCAGAGCTGGGAATTCAATACTATGACATTAAAAAATGATCCCCTATTGGTTTCTACTTAAAAAAAAAAATTAAATAAATGTCAACCTACAAATCCCACTAAACACCAAAACAAATTCAAGATGAATAAAAGTTAATCCTTTAAAACATAAATTTTTAACGCTGTAATTAATTAAGCTGTGTGTATTTTGGGGTTCACTCTTTAGCAAGAACATTCTTTCAAAACAATAGCAAAAAAATTATCAGAAATTTACATTTCTTTGATGATGTAAAAAAGTTTAACTTCTACAATCTAAAATGCTGATCTGAAAAGGGAGTGAAAGAAAAAACAATAAAATTTGAGCTATTGTCTTATTACAGGGGTCAAGAAACTATGTCCATGAGCCAAATTCAGCCTTCTGCCCATTTTTGCAAAGCCCATGAGCTAACGATGGTTTTTACATTTTTTAATAGTTGAAAAATGAAAAGCAAAATCATTTCAGGACATGTGAAAACAATCTGAAATTCACATCTCAGTGTCCATTTTGCAAAACAGCCACAGTCACTAGTCTGCTTATTGTTGCGGCCATTTTCACCCTAGAGTGGCAGAGCTGAGGAGTTGGGACAGAAACTACATGGACCACCTACAAGCCTAAAGTATTTACTGTCTGGCCCTTTGCTACAAAGGTTAGCTTACCTCTGACCTATTATACAAAGGGTTTATGCATAAGAAAAACAATAAGAGCCAATAAATAGGTAACGCAGATTTTTTTTTAAGTAAAAGAAAAATGTAATTGGTTAATAATGTAGAAAATGTTCACTTTCACCTTTGAATTAAAAGTATCTCTTTATCAAATTAGTAAAGACTTTTGGAAAAGTTGATACACAATCCTCTCTGTCAAGAGCTAACACATTGTTGGTGCCCAAAAGCCATGAGTGGCTGAACCAAATTTAGACACTGACTTCCACCTCTGGGAACAATTCACCAAGACTAAGTGCTGAAATTCAGGTTGGAAGTTTGGGAACCAGTGCTTTCGCTAAAGTTGCAAGGACAGATGGTAACTAAAGAAACAAAACACAAAAACGGTGTGGTTACCAATGGATCTCTAAGTTTACCAGGATGGTAGTACCTAGCTCAAAAGGCAGAAGTGCAGAATAAACAACAAATGAAAACACTCCTTTTAAGATTACATAAAGACTAAGTGATGTCTTAATTACAACAATATACTCAGTAATAAACTGTTTTAATTGCATTGGTGATTATTGGAATCAGTCCATGGCCCACCTAGATCATGAAGCGCGAACTTCTTAGCAGATGCGACTCCCCACACGTACCAGAAGAGCAGAAGAGCCCAGGGAATGTGGCCACCAGAAGAGCAGCTGGGTTTTCAACAGACCCGAGAGCCAGCTCGTGGAGGGCCAGTCCTCCGAGCAGGGAGCAATGTTGCTTTGTACGCAACACTGTTCCTACTCATTCCATGTGAAGGTGGAATGGCCAGCAAGGAGGTTTCTGACACATTCCTCAACGTTATATTCCATACATATGTTCCAGAGAAGCATATTTTAACATAGTGCATTTTGCTCTGTTAACCAGACCACAACTTGACAGGTTTAATTAAAAATTTTTTTAAACCAACTAGGCATGGAGTTCAAAGTCAAACATTAAAATGAACTGAACCTCTCCACTACTGAATGCAGTAATACCAGTATACCCAGGTTTTGCCTAAGTCACAATCTTCTTCCATTAGGCTTATGTTATAACTTTATTCTATACTTTGTATAGTTTTTAGAATAAATAAAAGAATTTTCTATTTTGTGACTGAATAACATTTTCTACTCCCAACATATTAGGCTTAAACTAGTCACACCTCAGTGTTCAACAAGTCAGAAAGCAATTACATTTAAACATGCATCAAAGGCCTGCTACAAAAACAAGCCCCTAGGCTGGTACCTGTCATTAAGAAAAGTATCTGTCTAGGTAGAAATACAAGCTTGCTACTCATCTAATAGCAATCACACAAAACCATTTTCAGCCATAGTGTGGTCCATTCAACTTCCTGTGGGAAGTTACCACAACTTCCTGGGAGCTTAGAGATAATGACCTTACAGATAACGGCTTGGGCATTAGGAGGTATCTCAGACCGCATAAGGCATGTACCCAGTGTGGTCACCTTACGAAGCTGTGAAGTGCTCATTCCTCCTTCCCGGAAAGGGCTTAACCCTAAGACCAGCCACAACTTTTATAAGATACCTGGGAACCAGTTCTCCTTCGTGACATTTTCCTTTTAACTCATCACCCCTCAAGCTTCTTAGACAAATGGTGAAGAACGAGGAAGATTCAGAAAGAAAAAACAGCAAACTGTGTCCAGGAGAGTGCCCCAGCCTCCAGAAGCAACAAAGTTTATCCCTACCTACAGTTGAGAGGAAGTGAATACACTTTGTAAACAGAAACCCCTGTGTTCTGTATTCCTACTTAATGTATTTATTGAGACCATGCTGAATATTTAATACAAAAATGGGGAATGGAGACATGTCAAAAGTCTAATTTATGGTAACTTGCTTCTGAGTTTATCCAGGTCAGTGAAAAACACCCCTGTGTAAGGAGTCCCTACAGCAATAATATTAAAGCAGACAGACAATGAACTGCTAAAAAAAAAAAAAATTAAAAATTAAAATCACCAAAGTCATAAAGAAGGAGAGGCATACTTAAGGTCAACAGCATGAAAATCAAAGATAATTGGCAAGGGAGACTGATCATTAAAAAGTGATAAATTGATGTCTAAAGTTTTTGAATGAGTGAATGAATGAATGGCCAAACTACTTACTACATGCACTGACCCTACCAAGTTAAGAGATATTTTAAAAATCACATAACTTATCACCTACTAAGGCATAGTAACATTCTCAGGGAGAAGGTAAAGACATGGGTAGCAACGGCAAAGATCCTTTAATAAACAAGCTTCACGCAGGTGAGCTAAGGTAGGTTCTAAGCAGAGGGTTGCGTTCAATAGCACACTTCCTTGCAGATTCAGGATGAAAGCATGCACATGGGGTCAGAGTTCAGGGGCAGAACTCCATACATCCCTTTCATTGAGACCGCTGGTGAGTAACTCCCAAGATAATCACCCATGATGGAGCTAGTAAAAAAAAAAAAAATCTCAACAAGGTGTGCTGTAGAGGGACAAGCTCATCTCATTTCTTTGTTTCCCTAAAATTGTCCTGCCCTCTACTGTCACCAGCGATGGAACCTTTCCTAATACTCTTAATTTCTTCTCTGATCTATTAACAAGCAATTACCTTCCCTCCAAGAGAAGGAAGGGACTTTATGATCTCTAACTTCGAGGTGCTGAAGCCCAGACTGTCATCTGCAGCACTGAATGTCTGCCACTAGGCTTAGTGAGAAGACAGCATGTCCAGGAGGGGTGAAAGGAAGATCAATCAAAACACTACCAACAGCCTTCTAGTATAATTTGGCAGCCAACCAGCTAAAGCATTTTCACATGGTTCAGTTGGTCATTTGAAGAAAATCCATGGCATAAGAACCTAATTTAGGCCTTTAGAGTAACTATTTTGATAGGTTTTATGTCATTTAAATTAAAACTTCATGAACAAACCACAGAGCATATGCCTAAAAACCCAATTAAAAATAAAAAGAAACAAATACTGACAAGACTGCTATTACAGAGATCAAATCAGTTGGATGCAACTTGGCCCCTCAATGGTCAGAGGGACATTTTGCCTTACCCTACCTTTTTCTCAGCCAAAGTTCCCCCCAACCCACTTCTAAGAGGGGTAGGAGGTTTTTCTGAATTCAAACTCACCAGGACATTGAACACTATGTGACCATCTGGTCTGACAACATATTACACATTCTCAGGGCATGGTTCTAATCACAGCACAATTTAAACAACTACCATAGATCTCAGCAAGGTGCTCCTAAATGGAAGAATTTTATATTTTGCCTTCCAAATTGTTTTTATTGGAAGCATATTTGTGAGAACACTAAGAAGTAAAAGGGGCCTCAGCCGGAGCTTCAAAGCCACAAGCGCTCTGCAAACCCACGGAGTGGCTTTCCCACCCCCAGCCTCCCTCCCTCTCTTCTGCCTTCTGCCTTCTCTGGATGGGATTCTATTTCATCCTTACTCTCTGGAAGAGAATGTACCTGCCAACTAATGTCAAGAGCAAATCACTTCATTCCCAATTTAGATGCTAGCACCAAAAACAGATGCTTCGTTGCTCAAAGGGTCACTGTTAACTCTCTCGGCAAATAGGCATAAGCAAAACACAGGAGCCGCCCCACCCTCTGCGAAGCAAATGCTCATCGCTAGGGTCAGCAAGGAGTTTCAGTGCGGCCTTTGGAGTTTCCTACTAAAAAAGAATCCTCCCTCGAACACACGGTTAGTAGCCCTATTTAAATGGATTATTTGGTTCGTTAATTACTGTTTTAGGACTAGAAGATAAAAGGAATGTCACTGAAGAAACAAGAAAGTAAATAAACATTAATGGTTAGCTATCTTTTTCTTTCTGCGGTTGAAGCAGCAGGGAGTTTAAGAGATTTTAGAACAATGTGCAGGCCCTGGACCAGGGAAGGCCAAACTAAACTGAAGGATGATGCCCTGTACCAGAAGTCCTTGTTTTCCAAAATCAAGCTTCCTACAGGATGAAAGAGAGACTGAGGGACCCAATAAGGCTGCCTCCAGTGAGCCAAGGAGAAACGCATCCTTCTTTCAACATGGTGCCTGAATGATGCTCTACTCCCCGTTAAGCCTGAGGGAAGGCTGTGTTTCCATTCTGGGGGAAAGAGTCACTCGTCAGGAGGACCCTGCTGCCCTCTCATTGATGTCAGCCACCTGTCAGACCACATCTCCCACCAGCTGACTTCTACCCATAATCATCCCATGGCCTGGGCCTTGCCTGGCCAGCAACGTGATGCCTCCCCCCAAGTCCCAAACCACCTCAACATCCCCAACTTCTACTGGTAGCCAGTTCTAGGGTGAGAACTAGGAATCATATAAAGAAATATGGGCATATGTACACCACTTCAGCAGTAAAGAGAAAATGGGCTTTGGAATTCTTGGTTCCAACCTAGTTTACTTTTTAATCTGTCACAAAACTTTGAGCAAATTATTTCACTCTTCAATCTGTTTCCTACTTTGCAGAGCTGCTATGAAAATTAAATAAGTACAAAGTAGGCAGTTAGTAAGTGGTAATTAATATTCCTACTCCTTTATTCTATGGTACCAAAGAGCAATTCCAAATGTATGCCAGCCAAGAATTAGGTTTTACTCGACACAATTCTGACAATACAGCTCTAAAAATGGGAAGGATGAGATCTGTATAACATATGGTTGCTATCCTGATTCAGGGAAGGAAAAAAAGCCACACACACAACAGTTTTACAAATTCCTAGTTTATGATGTCAAAATTATCTAAACAAAACAGATGTTAATGATCAAACTGCATGATGACTTCTGCTCATTTCTTCAGCATAAATAATCAAAATCCTCAAAGATGAAGAAAATGTCCTAATTTACTTTCTCTAAGTTTGGGGATGGCTAGGAGTTCTTCAATGACCTTCCTGGCTTTCCAAAATTAATTGTTATGGTAATTTTCAGAAGAACACTATGTCTGCTGTCAAAATTCTAGAAATATAATTATAATAGTAATATATTATTATTATTGTAATTATACTATTAATAAATATCAGCTATCTCTTATGGAGTATTTGCCACATTTGTTGTTTTACATAGGTAAGCTTATACCATTATGCATGAAGAACAAACGATTATTACTGCAAGAAACAAATTCTGAAATGGAAAATAAAATTTATTTCTTAAAAGAAAGTTACAAAACCATATTTAGAGCCTAATACAGTATGGCTTCCCAAACTATAAAAGAAAAAAAAGTTATTACTTCTCAAGAAGTCTATACCTAAAAGATTTCCTCTAGATTTCCAAAGCCCAAGTGCTTTTCCTCTTTCCAGAGTTCTAAGGAAAGTAAATTTAACATCAGCATTTCTCCTCCCAGAGATTAAGACTTTCAAGTCTCTCTGCCCTCTTGGTCCTCCCTCACCACCCTCCTGTTTCTAAGAGCTTTAATAGTACAATCAGAGTTGAAGCCTAAGGCGACTCTGTAATCAGCCTCTGCAGGCATGGGGCTCTATGCTACAGAGGTGGGTGGATTCACTTCCAACCTCAGTTAAGTCCTGCTTTTCACAGTAGGGCTCAGAAAGCACTGAAGAAGGTCAGAAAAGACCTCCCACACATTATTAACAGAAGCCTCCGAGGATCTCCCGCTGGAGAGTCCAGGGTTCAGAGGAAGGAAAGGCAGACGCACACACACTTTCCTTAAGGACAACCTCCCCTTTGAGCCTAAGACAAGCCTAATGCAGAATTGAATGCGATTGGCTGGCACAAAAACCTCCATGCTCAAATGAGCAATCTTAGGGGTAAGTCAGCTCTCTGGGAACCGCAGTGTTTCCACTATGTCATTCTCATAAGGACATTTACCTTCTATTAAGTGCTTCAAAAAGTAGAACAAAGTCGTTGAAACTGGTATGTAAGGATCTGTTTTGCTACTTGTTATGATAATGAATCAGGAGTTACAGGGTTTCTTGAAGTGGTTCATTTCAAGTGTTCCTGCATTTAAATCTTTTTTAAAAAAACGCCACAGCAAGTGTATTGACTACAGCCATGGGGAAGTTCCTGCTTTCCCAACACTGTGAGATGCATTTTTAATAAATAAAACAGCTGTCATTTCAGAATCCAGAATGAAGACTGTGACTCCTGTGGCCACATGCGGAGTGGGAAGCCCAAGGGCAGGAACACTCAACCAGATTCCATTCTGCCCTTTTTGCTGAAGAGGAGAACTTCAAATCAGACCTCTGCTGTGAACAAAGATATTCAAACAAGAAGCTCCTCCCATTGCTACCCCAGCTGTGAGCAGCCCTGGAGATCCGGCTACCTCTTCTGGAAGCGGCCACAAGGCCAAAGGCATGTGTGAGCTCAGACATGAGCTCCTCTTCTCAGGGAAGCCCTGGACACCAAGCAAAGATGTATGAACTACACCGTGGCCAAAATTTTCAAAGTCCCTTGCTCTCATGATCATCTCTGCTTTTCAGGCTATCAGTCCTTCTTGAACTATACACCATCTCAGGGAATATCAATCCCACATGCTTAAAGCAATTCAGAAAAACAAGTCGGCTGTTAACCAAACTGTGACAACAAATAGGTAGCAATCAATATCCCTTGACCAGACTTGGTGAGATTAGCAACTCTTGATTTCAAAACAAGGTTCCTTTTACACCACTGGAAGGAACCTCTACTTATTAGGCACCTACCTTAGTGGAGCCATTCCTCAGTGTCATATGTTAATACATTCTCAGTCATGCGGAGTTCCATTTTGCTTATGAGAAAACTAAGGTTCAGTTTAAGTAACGTGCCAGAAACTGCACAGTTAGTAACTTATAACACCAATATTACCTCATTGTTGCCACCTCTCACACTCTCAAACTGGCATGGTTTCGAAGAGACTATACGGTAGCCATAGTATGATAGATACCGTGTAAAACAAACTACACATTCACCTATCTACAGACCACCTGCATTGGATATATGGGACAGAAAAAAAAGAAAAGGTTTTTTTCTCACTGATTCAAAAAACAATCTTTTCACACAAGTTAGATATGAGCTCAGCCTAGAAAGATGGATATAACTTCGAGAGTAATGTATTAGAAGGCGGCCACCAGGAAGACCCCAGAGGACGTACATTCCAGGTGAAGAGGACAGACTGAGCAAAGGTGCAGAGGTGTGAGAGCCCAGGGTGCAGAGGGAAGAATGCTCAGTCCCTTCAGCATCAGCCTGACTTCTCCCTGCTAGAAGTGTGACATATTTTACGGTTACCAGTAAGTACCTCATAAACTTCTGGGAAAATGTGGATACAATATTGCTGTCTTAATAAAGATCAGAAAGAGAAAACTCATTTGAAGGTGTTTTCACTTTTTACAAAAGATTTCAGCTGCTAGATCGCTACACAAGCAAAAAGCTTTCCCAGCAGTGTGCTCACTGAGGTTGACAATGGGCTCCTTTGGCTCAAACACAGGGATCTGATTTTGCAGGTACAAAGGTTCATTCATTCAACCCATAGTTATTGAATACCTTCCAGGTGCCAGGCACCGTGCTAGATGCTAGGGATACAAAGATGAACTGACCTTAATCTTGGCTGCTCAAAACCCAAAAGGAAACAGCCACAATAATTAAAAGGTGATGAGTGCTATACTAGTAGCAAGTAGGGAGCGACTAGCATCCATTAACTAGGTCCATGTTCAAAGGGTAGCAGCAGAAACATTTTTTTAATTCACCTTTTTTTGTCTATATCCAGGCCTATCTCTGTTATGGCTGCATCTACTTTTACTTTATGTACTGTAATTGTAGACATTTTCATAAAGCTACTGAATTTCCTATCCGCCTCTCCATTTTCACAGATTTTATTACTTTTTCCTAAGACTACAACATCTAAGAGAAATGATCAGCTGGATCAGGTAAAGGATAGTCCTTTGAACAAATGCCTTGATGTCAGCTCTGTATCACATTCCATATCTTTGTGCCATATTATCTATTTAAAAGAGTCAACTCAAAATTGTCAAGTCAGAATGCACAATAATATCGTGATCCTCCCAAATATTTAAGACTTCCCTTTCCAGTAAGTTTTCCTAGCATTCCACTGTACCTTACCAAAGTTAGGAATATAGCACCCATCTGGTCCCGGAAACAGAGTATTACTTTTTTTAAAACCTGACACAAAGCATTCCCTTCCAAGACTACCACATTTTCAGCAAGTTGTTAAAATATTTGGGGTTTAAGCAGAAAACTGAAAAATGATGTTAACACACTTAAAAATACCCAGTACAAGTTTAAAAGCAAAATAAAAGAGCTAAACAAACAAATAATGGAATATTAAACCATATTTTGATATGACATGCCACTTAGTTAAGTGTTGATCTACATATCAAAAAGGCTCAAATACCTAGGTCTGAGACCAGTAGGACAAAATGATACAATTTGGAAATATATTTGCCTCACCACAAACCATTGCAGTTTTAAGTGAAGTTACTGCAAACAGGCCACCTGACAGTCGCAGCAGAGCTCTCTACCAACTTGGAAGAGCTAGTAGTGGGTTGGATGCCCAATAAACCACCACAGTACTAAAACTGTGTCCATAGCTCCCACATCCCAGCACTTGTCCTCAAGCAGGAGAGTGGCTTCTGACTTAAATGGCCTGTGCCTAGCACGTGGACACACTGCACAGACCTTTAAAATAGCATCAATCTCTAAACCAATCTCCCATCCTCATCACCAGGGCTCCATATCACTCTGCCGATGTCAACGTTCCCATTTCTCCCCCACGAGAGAATGAAAAAACACGGATACAGGCAGCAGAACAGACAGCTGGGTCCACCTCCATTCCTCTGCCCGGGCTTGTTTCAGAGCCAACCCACTCAGTCCATCCCTAGCCACCCCTCTCAACACATGAAATGGGTTCTCCTAGCCCACCTGCTCCCAGTCACACCTCTTCTCACTCTTGAAAATCCCGCTGGAAAACTCATTCCATGAAGAATCTCATTAACAGCCCACATGCCCACCTATCCCATTAAAAAGGATGCTAACGATACATGATGGTTGTGTAACAACGAGCAGCCTACTCGGGGTCTCACACATACGCTTTTAGTAAGTCCACTAACATAAGGGAACTGGGAACTGCTCTTCAGAACAGAAACCACATTGTGATCATTTTTGCATCCTCAGCAACTCACACACAGACAACGCTTAATAAATAAGACAGCAAGAAAGGGTTTTGGGGGATGGAACAAAATTGACATCAGGTCTTCTGATTCCTAACCCAATGAAAAGAAAATGTAAAGAAAAACAGAACGGTACGTTAAACATGAAATGAAATACATGTTACAGATATCTAGTTACTTACATCCAAATGTGGCCAGCCTGACAGATTTATAAGTCCACATTAGGGTAAGGATATATAGTCATTCCAGAACTAAGAAAAATACTGGAATTTTGAAAATGATGTATAAATCCTGTTAGTTTAGATGTTTCTGTATGTGGAAAAGGATATTAAAGTGTTAAATATGACTTAGAGCAAGCTCAATTCAAACACATTCTTTTTAAATGACCCTACTTGAAAAGATGTTTGCAATATTATAAACTTTCACCCAAAAGCAAATCAATCCCTGTGACTTCTTGGTGGAGGTCTGGAGAGCTGACGAGATTGTTTATAGGGTAAATACAGGCTAAATTTATCTTGTATCTTTAAGCTTGAAACTTTAAGGAGACTTGAAAAAACAAATGTCTGAACAAAGGTACTATTGTGGGTCATTACTGCAGGTAGCAATCACCCCGGCAATCCAAAGTGAGGGGACGAGAGAGCTCTAGCCACAAGTCGGTTCACACAAACAAATGCAAGAATGAGCTTCCACTGAAGTTCCCACTTCTTATTCCAGTGATTTTCAACCTTCTTCATCTCATGGCACATAAACTAATTACTAAAATTCTGCTGCACACCAAAAAATATACTTTTTGTCAATCTAATACAAGTATAGGTATAATTTTGATTGATTTACAAAAAAAAATAATAGCAATTGCCTGTCCTTTTTGCTCCAAAGTGACTTTTTAAAACATCAGGTGCAAAAATGATTAAGGACTTGTGGACACGGACAACAGCGTGGTGAGTGCCGGGGGGAGGGGCGTAGAAGGGGACTGCATGGTAATGGAAAGAAAATACAATAACGATTAAATCATACAACTAAAAAAATAAAAAACCAAGTGCCTATTCTTACATATAAGGACTTCTGGTACCAAGAATTAACCAATCAGATGCAACTTTTTCATGCAACATGACCAAGAAGATGCAACTCTATTATATGACCTATACATTTACAGTTCAAGGCAGGACATTCACACCAGACGGCTATTGTTGCGTCGGCTGTCGTCATTTTTTCATCTGACAATCTAAGGGAAAACAGGTAATAGTCAGGTATTGAATCTTTTAAAAATTCTTGTGGTTCCCACAGCAGAAAATCACTATCTTATTCTATGGAGTAAGAACAGCAATGGGCAACAAAACCTCCTGTGCTGACGGAAGTGTTCTCTATTTCCACTGTCCAATACAGTAGCTACTAGTCATCTGTAACTCTTGACATGTGGGTAGTGTAGTTGAAACACTGAATTTCTAACTCTGTTGTTTTATTTAAGTTTAATTAATTTACATTTAAATAGCTACATGTGGTGCTGGTGGCTACCATATAGAAGAAAATAGCTATAGAAAGTGAAAAGGAAATGCGTGAAAATTCATCAAGAACTCTTTTAATAGAGTATAGATTCATTCCTACAGGTCTGAAAACAAGACCAGATACCTACCTAAGAATTTTAATACTGACACAGACCTTCAAGATCTAGTGAAGGGAAATGAAGTTTTGGTCCAACGTCAGATAAGTACTAACAATTACAAAGGAGGCTGGTGGTCCACCCCGATCGCTCTCCAAGATGATAGTTTAACCTAGAAGCTCAGCAATGAACCAGATGAAAAAAGGAAATTAAGTAATATTTACAAATAATCTATTATGTGTCAGCCACTGTGACAGGTTCTTTGCAATTGTGGTCCTATTTAATCTTCACCACAATTCTGACAATTTATCATCACTATTCATATTCAGTGACTCTAGAGAGATTGGCAGAAACAGGGTTCCAACTCAGGTCTACAAAACTTCAGAGAGTAGGTTATTTCCATACTGCCTCCTCCTCCAGGTCTCTATCAGCCCTCTCATCCTCAGACTTTCATTGAAGTGGTTGATCACAAGCCCCCAGGTATCAAACGTCTAGTACTTTTCACCTAAAATGCTGGAACTTAACTAGTGTCCTAATCATGCACAAGATAACCACCCCCCCCCCCTTTTCTAAGCAAGCAATGACAACTTGATTTCTCCAGCTTTCTCAGAGATTTTAGTACTTCCAGCCCTGCAGCAGGGCTACCTCTGCGATGGAGAGCAGTCAAAGGAAGAGCTTAGCACAGCCAAGACGTACTCATTAATCTTAACTAGTGTCTGGCGGAGGTCACTGTTTTCAGTGGTAACATCACTCTTCCCCTACAGATAAGGCATCTGACAGGTGAGCACCCAAGACCACACTGCTCAACGCGGCACTGCAGGCTGAACTCTGCATTCCTCATGCCTTGCTGGCTCAGTGCTACTTCCTCAGCTCCCATCAGTACATCTGACCCCTTGTGAAATTCCCCAGGGTAGATCTTTCTGCGTTCAGAGGAACTCTCCCCTCAACAGTGCCAGCGATACATACAGAGTTCAAAGGAGCCCAGCGCTGGCAGCCTCCACTAAAAACAAAGCAAGAACAGCACTCCCCCCCAAAAAAATATATGTCCACACAAGAACTTGTGCATGAATGCTCACAGCAGCATTATTCATAATAGCTAAAAAGTAGAAACATGTCAATTTCCCATCAACTGATAAGTGGATTTAAAAATGGGGTATATCCATACAATGGAATAGTATTCAGTCATTAAAAGGGGATGGAGTACTGATACATGCTACAACATGGATGAACCTTGAAAATGTCAGGCTAAATTGGAAGCCAAGTCACAAAAGGCTACATAGTCTATGATTTTTATCTACATGAAATATCCAAAATAAGAAAACCTACAAAGAAAGTAGGAAAGTAGTTGCTAGGAACTAGGAGGAGGGGAAAGTGGAGAGTAACTTCTAACAGGTAAGGGAGTAACAAAAATGCTCTAAAATTAAATATTGATGATGGTTGCACAAGTCTGTAAATACACTAAAAACAACTCCATTATAGATTTCAAAAGAGTGACTTTTATGGTTTGTGAATCACATCTTAATTAACTTATTTTAAAAAAACAAACTTAAGATAACTGTATGTAGCAAAGCCATAGCAGGAGCCCACAAGGGCTTTAACCCAGTTGTAGTTAAAATGTTAATTAAAATGAGAAAGCCAAATAGCGATGTTTTCAACAAGTCTTCCTAAATTCAACTTATGATTTCACAAACAGTGAAACCATGAAAACACAAAAGTCAAAGAAAAGCCAAGATCATCTCAAACAGGTAAGAAAATAAAGTCCTAGTTACACATATGATTTTAGATGACTTGTATAGAGTGGAGTACAAAAAAAGTGTCAGAAAGACCTTCTAGGAAGTCTTGTTGTATGAATTAAACTTGACATTCCCAGCCCTAAATATGAATGGATTAGACTAGATCACAATCAAGCAGGTGCTGACTTCTTGCCATGCGCCAAGTCCTGTTGTAAACACACACACTGTTATATAACTTGATCCTCATAACCCACTATCTTCAGGCAGAGCATTTAGGGTTATACAGGGTCCAGCTCCTGGGCCTCTGCACCCTGCTTCATAGTCTGAAGAGCTGCTTACTGCTCGGAGGTAAGCTGGTCAGCAGCGAATGGGGAACAGGACTCCAATTGTCTGGCCTGCAACATCCAGTCAGGGCTCCAGACAGAGATGATTGTTTCTCTCTGATTGACTTGCAAACTGGGAAGGTCTCAAAGCTCTTCCTCCATGAAAAGGTTCTATAACAAGAACAGGGGATAGTGGCACTGAGGGCCTGCCCCCTGCCTCCTCACCTTCACCAGGCTCCTGCGCTCCCCACTATTCCCTGCTGCTCCCCACCTGCACAGTGGTCAAAAAGGTCCTCATCTTCTCTACCTGCTTCGTCCTGGCTGGGACTTTTTCCTCTAATAGTCCCATACATCAACATTGACACAGGCATTTTCAGTGATGCAGAGTTACAGGCTGAACTAAAGCCAATCACTGGCCCAGCGTCCACCTCGGACCTAGCCCTTACTGCTGGTGTAGTCAACCAATGACGTTTATTTGGAGCACATTCCAGGCTTCGGAACTGTCTACTGATGTGGAGTCAACATACCCAGCTTTGTAGAAGAAGCCACTGAGGAGGCCACAGCAAGTGTCACTGGTGATGATTCAGAAGAGCCCATGACTGGAGCCCCAGATGAGCCCATGCATCCACAGAAAGCGATGAGTTCATCTCGGCGCTTGTTTAAAACATGGTATCAATAAATATTCATTTGATTTTGGTTGTAAAGAAGTTGTGCATTGAAACATAATCATATTCTGTTTTTAAAAATATTCAGTTGAAGTGAAAATTTTTAAAAAAGTACAGGTAATATAGTATTCTTAGGCACCAGACAGTAATAAAGCTCAGCCTTCCAAGGACTTAACTCATTGAAGAGACAGCATATTTACATATATTTACATATACATAAACCTGTAATAATAAAATCTCATATCCACCAATGTAAAACTATAGTTCTAACTCAACAGCAAAAGTGAAGAGTGGTAAGCACCTCCTGACCCAAAAGCAGGACAATCTGGCAGTGAATGAGGTCAGAATAAATATTGCCAACTCACTCCTGCTCACTGATTTCCACTGGCGAAACCCAAGTGAACAGGAGACCTAGAAGGTCTCTGACAGGGTCTATAAAAATGAGCTGGGAGAGATGTGCAGAACAGAGTGGATGTGGGGGCAAAGGAAA
The DNA here is from genome assembly GCF_021234165.1 of Pteronotus mesoamericanus. NCBI lineage: Eukaryota > Metazoa > Chordata > Mammalia > Chiroptera > Mormoopidae > Pteronotus > Pteronotus mesoamericanus. The sequence goes on along the minus strand of NW_026555325.1, from coordinate 16,154,258 downwards.
AAGAATCAGCCCATTGGATCACAGGTCCATTAGAAGATGATGTGGCAGCCAACTAGCCTTACAAAACCCATATCCAACTAGAAAGAAACTAGGTTTCACCAAACGGCAGTAATGGGGTTCCCACAGAATCAATTGTACAGCATGTCCTCACAGTCCCTCCCCCTAGTCCATGTCTCCAGTTATTCAAGTTTAATTTGGGGTATTTAATAAATATAAAACCATTAAAATTAAGACTTTTCCATTATCTGTCTCATTTTCATTCCAGTTATCTAATTCTTTTTCAAACACTTGGACTAAAAAAAACCCACTGGTACAACGTTATCTTTTAAACTCACATATTTACAAACGACACAAGATCAGCTCTGTTTTCTGGAACAGTCGAGCTATTATCTGACCAAGAAAGTCTAACTGCTAAAGACCGCAATAAGTGATATTCATCCACATATTTCTAACAAAAGGATTACCTGGTCCCGATGACCAAAATCCTCATCCATATGCCAAGCAGGATAATTAGGTCTCGCTTTTAGCACTTGGAAGAAAGCGATACCCCAGCCTAAAGGGGTTAGTCTCTCCCCCGCTCAACTCCAGAATTTAGGTGAAACATTCCCCTTTGCAGGCTCATTCTCTTTTAGTGCTAAATCTATTACAAAGTCTCTTTATTCATTCAAGAACTATTAATTTAATGAACATACTGAGCGGGTTCTACCCTTAACATCATTCCAGGAAAAAAGGACCTAGAAGCAAAGGCTTTTTTTTTTTCTTTTCTTCAGAGCAAGTGTCATAGCTCCCCTCAAAAGGTCCAAAAGTCAGAGAAGAAAAAGGAGGAAAGAAAACTATGGTGGCACCCGTGGAACCTTGGAGCTGGAAGGGAACCAAATCAATAAGTAAATACATAATGTTTACCTCCAGGTTAGAATGTGCATCTTTCAGGGGGAGGGGGAACAAAAGGTAAAATACTTAAAGGCAAAGTATTTAAAAATCAGATCAACTACAATCCTTTTATACACTAACATGCCAAGTGTACATACATTCATAGTTTTTCTGTTGATTTGCAGTTTGTGTATTTTTTGTGTGTGTGAGGCCTTGGCTTTGAAACAGTTAAGTAAAAACCAAAAATGACACAAGAATGTCATTTGAAACAGTTAAGTAAAACTTGTTTACAAAACGGAAGACCAGTTCACTGGGAGTTTTACTAAAGGAGGCAGAAAAAGAGCAGGTGGCACCTGTCATATGAAAGATGGGGGAGAGAGGAGGGACAGAATCATATAGATCAACCATAGCTTCAAATATCCTTTCCCACTGTCCACATAACTGTGGATGAAAAAAAGGGGCCGCATACTGAGCCTGACAAGCTCAGGGGAGGCCTGCATGGTGGGCCTTGCACACTCGGAGCCCGAAAGTAATCACAGAGGGTGGTCTGAACATAAAAATTCCTAAGTAAAGCAGATCCTGGCGGGTATTTCTGTCCTAGGCCTGCAGCTTCCTTGTCAATCTTCACCTTAAGTGAACCTGTCTATTGTCTTTTTTGCATCCAGGATAACATACCTTTGAAAGGTCAGATAATCTCCTTTTCTACACACCTCAAGATACAACCACCAGCCCCAGTGCAGGGGAGCAAACCCTTCACTGTTATCTTGTTCCCTGAATACCATCTCTATGTGCTATGTTACCAGGTAATTGTTAACTATCCTGTAACAACCATTGTAAAAAGAAGTCGTCTCGGTTTTGCTCTTTATCCAATCCCAGAGAATTCTCCACTTTTCTTTATCCTGCCGCCAATGAATTCAAATAGCCCTCCTTATGTCTCCCCCTTTTGTTCTAATGTATAAAATAAGCTGTAAACTGACATTCTCCAGAGCATCTTCTCAATCCATTGAGATTTTGCTCCCCAGCAACAGTCATCAGTTTGGCTCAAATAAACTGAAAAATGACCTACAGGTTTGCACTTTTCTTATGCCTACCTAACCGATCACATCTACGAAATTCTATTCTTTTGTATGCAAAGAACATCTAGACTACTTCTCAAACCCAGAACACTTTCATCCAGTCATGTGCCCTGATTTTTAGTTGGGGGAGGAACACCTACAAAATAGAGATAAGTCATGCTTTACAAATGAGATTGAACTCCCATATCCCAGAGTTAAAAATACCCTTTTCAGAGAGGAATCTCCTTTAAAATTCCACGGAGCCAACCCTGGCCAGCACGGCTCTGTTGGTTTTAGCATAATCCTGTAAACCAGAAGGTCGCAAGTCTGATTCCTGGTAGTGGCACATGCCTGGATTTCGGGTTCAGTCCCTGGTTGGGGCGTGTACAAAAAGCAGTTGATTGATGTTTCTCTCTCTCACATCAATGTTTCTCTCCCTCCCTTCCCCTCTTTCTAAAATCAGTAAACATGTCCTTGGATGAAAATTTAAAAACAAAAAAACAAAAAAAACAAAAATTCCAATGAGTCAAAGTGCTTCAGAAACACCAAACCCAATTCTACTCTTCTATCCGTATTCTGTCCTAAAGTCAAACTCTCCCCTACACTGTTCATGGAGAAAATCTACCAATTCTCATACCTGTCATGAGGGACCAGACTTCTCCAATCTACACTAAATACCAAAGAACTTCTTTACAAAGACTGACTCTCAAAATCTCAAGTGGAAGTATTAAATTTGATTTGATTAATCTCATAACACTGTGGATGACCTATAAGGAAAACAAACTTTTTAACAGAATTTTAGAAGCAGAGGGGACAATAAAAATAACTTAGTTTAAACCCTTTATCTTATGGATAAGAAAACTGGTGCAGAGAGATTAAGTGATTTATTCCAAGCCATACAACCAGTTGGTGTTGAGGCTGGAACCAGAAGCGTCACTAACTTGGTCTAGGGCTGTCTGACTTCACTATGTTCCTTACATACCCAATCTAGTCCAAAGGCACAACAAGGTGAGAGCGGTACTCTTGTCTTCTGATTCGCAGACAACTCTCCTTGCTATCAAAATACTTTTCCTATCCTCACATGAGCATCTGCCTCTTCCTCAGATTTTATCAGCCAACAACAACAACAAGAGTTAAATGGTCTTCCATGAAACTAGAGAAAGTAGCTCCACCTCAGATGATTCGCATATGAGCTGTGATTAATCGCAATCCACTAAGATAAACAGCTCTTGCCCTTAACTGATAGGGAATGGCCAGTGTTCGGGCTGCCCAGAGGAGACTGCGAAGAAGTTCTCAAAAGCGCAAAGTCAGCCATAAAGACCTTGCCAAGATTAAAGCACAACAGAAGAGACCAATCTTCTTCATCAAGGTGAGTGAGCACAGAATGAAAACTCTCCACTAACATGGAGAAGGCATCCCAAAAATAAATGGTCAGATGAGACTCATCAGCAACAGGGGTCGTTTGTCAGATGTCATAATGAACTTTCTCCCACAGGACCCTATGCCAAACTAGAAATCTGAAAATAAACCAAAAGGTCCAACCCACTATAAAGACAGTAACTATCAATTCACAATGGATGCTGTGCAGTTATCACAGGGCAGGCAACTGACCAAATTTGCAAAAGAATCTTTCATATAATGATCACATTATGAACCATAATCTACCTCACATACTAAATTAGACTCTCCATTGATATACCTCAAACTATAGTTTGTCTCTCTACAGAGAAATCTTAGGGCTCAAAAATTTAACAGGCTAATAACACATTCCAGTTAGCTCATGGGTTTGTATTAATTAAAATACTTTCATTAGTCACAGAAGAATCCTTGCCCTAAGGCATATTATCTCCTGACTGAATTGAGAGCTTTTGTCTCCCATACACCCCACTCCATGTGTGAGCTTACCAGTAAAAGGGGAAAAGTAACTAAGATTATTTTTTTGGAAAAAATCAAGTGTCCTGTCATAGCCAGCCTCCAAAATAGTCCCCAATGTCAATGGGACACCTCTTAAGTGAATCCCCCATACCCAGTCAAACCTTCATAGGATGGCAGCCCCTTCACATGACTGCAACTTCATGAGACACCCTGAGGCAGAGCCGCCCAAATCCCTGACCCGCAGAACACTTACCACCGTTTTTAAGATTTTAAGTTTTGAAGTAATCTGTCACACAGCAATAAATTACTAAAATACTTTTCCTGATTAACTCAACCTTCAAGAAATGAAAGTCCAGCATTTCTGTTTCTGAATCATTTTTTAATTTGTCCTTTCCAATGGTTCAAGTGACCTGTATCACTGCTTGATGAACTCTTCTCTATGAGTCTATCATTCCTAAGTCTATCACTTACCAGCCATCCTCTCTACAGTATCAACATATGCTTGCAGTTATTTTTGAAATTCCACTTCAAACCACTCAATCAATATAGCTAATGTTAATAAAAGTTCATATTACTTGAAGAGACATGAGGCCATACCTATGTGTTCACAAATTATAGTGGTTTTTTTTTTAAATTATTGATTTAGAGAAAGAGAGAAACATTAATGTTGTTCCACTTATTTAGGCATTCATTGGTTGCTTCTTGTATGTGCCCTGACCAGAGATCAAACCCACAGCCTTGGCATATTGGTAAGACACGCTTATCAACTGAACTATCTGGCTAAGGCCACAAATTATCTTTTGGCACCTGAACATCTCCTGTTTTATGCACCTCTCCACCCACCCGTCTTCCTTTCAGGCTTCATCCTTTACTCTCCAGTCAATACAGAGCAAAGATGAACCAACAAAACTACAAAACTAGAAAGATACAAGGAGCCCTGGCTGGGTGGCTCAGTGGTTGGAGCTTTGTCCCATACAGCAAAATGCTGTGAGTCCCATCCCAGGTAGAGGTGCATATGAAAGGCAATGGGTCCATGTTCCTCTCTCACATCAATGTCTACCTGTCTGTCTGTCTCTCTCTCCCCTCTCCATCCCTCCCATCTCTCCCCACTCCCCACCTCTCTCTAAACTCAATAAACACATCCTCAAGTGAGGATTAAAAAAAAAAAGACCCAAGAAGGTGCATATAAATAACCAAACAGCAGTTCATCATTTGTTATAAATGCATTATGAAGTATTTATTACTGATTCTAGAGCATCCCTAGAAAATAAGCTTCTTCATCTTAAAAAAAAAGGGGGGGATGGCTGCTTTCCAAGGAACACAAATGCACTAGAGCAGCCTTGAGGTTCCACATCCGTGCATTCTTTCACACTAACTCAGACCCCATGTGCCTGCCTAGGGAAAGAGAGAAATGCTTTCATGTTAAATATATACATGTCCAGTCATGGAAGGCTAAATTGCATGCCTTAGTGGCTTAGACAATCGGCATGCGGTGTTTGCACAAACGAACCTCTACCTCCTTCGCCTATCAGACCTTACCAGACCTACAAATTTCGTAGATTAACAGTGATGCAAACAAACTCAATAAAACGAAATGTCAAAGGCAGGACACCAAGCACACTGACATTACTGTACAATGAAAGCCATACTTAAGGTGAGAAGACTGTAATTTAACTGCATAGCAAGCACTTGTCCAAGTCTTATTTGCCAATCAGCCACATGGCTTTTTTAAGTACTAATTTGGACTGTGGTAAAATAAAGAAACCTTGCAAGTTTATTAAATTAAAACCCAGCAAAGTAATGCCAAACCTACAACCTAATGTAAATGTGATAGGAAGCAATTAATGAATTAACTACTGTTGTCTCCTCCCTTTGTGACAAGATAGTAAAGAAAATCCTGAGCAAGCCAAGTTTCTCCAGCTCTTTTATAAAGGTTTAAAACTACATAAATAAAATCATTTTTTTAAAAAAGAGGCACAAAGGAATTACTTTACCTAGACTACTGTTCATTTCTCAAAGACTTGACTGCAGAAAACTAAAGCACATCTCATTTAGAGATACAATTTGCACTAAATTTAAAGAGGCCCAGGCTAAAAACACACAAAAGGTGAAGACTGATGCCTTTAAAAAAAATCCCTGATGCCCAGAAAAATAAAATAACCAAAGAAAATAATTTATGGCTTTTTTCCTTCACCAAAATTGAGATTTTTACATAAACAAGAGGCAGATACAGCTCTGATATTCAAAAATCAAGAGAAAAATGATAATGCTTCAAGGATTTCTCCTTTGAATCCCCAAACCAAAAGATTTATAAAACAATCACTAATGTTAACCTTTTCATTTCCCATTTGACTAATTTGTAACAGTTCTTCTGCTTTGAATTATTCAGCTAGTTCCTTCCCCTGCCTTCTTGCCTCCTTTTATTAATTTTATTAATTCCATTAATAAAATTTCCATTTCATTCTATCTTTTAAAATAAATCTTGATGTACCCAATGCAGAGACACCAAAGACCACTGGTCAACTTGTTCTATTCTTCAGAAACAATAGGACAGGCCAGTACTTCTTGGGTTTGAAATTCCTTCAAGGAAGAATAAGTTGCTATTTTTACTGCTTAAAAAAGAACATTTCAAATGAAACCAAAAATACAGCCAAATGTCCCTAGGTCTTAAGAGTAAGAATATAAAATACATGGATCTGGAGTTATTTTGCTTGTAGCAACCAGACCCTAAAAAGAGTATTTTGCCCATTTTAGAAAAAAAATTTTAAATCATCAAGAAAACAGAGACCAGAGGCATTACAAGATAAAAGACTTAAAAATAATCTTCTCTATGAGGAAAGAGAAAAAGATAACAAACTTTAGTTATCTTTTATTAAAAAGAAAAGGCTAAGAGGCAACTAAATCGTATTTAATTCCACAAAAATTTATATGTGAAAGATGGTGACCAGATGTTTCCCATCACCTCTCAGTAGAAAATGAAAAAGCCCTGAACTTCAGCAAAGGGGCTCCGAGAACCCAGGTTGCTGGACAGGAGGTGAACTAGTCCAGTAAGTGTGAATCTTTAATACACATATGAATCACTTGTGGGATCTTGTTAAAATGTAGATTGACTCTAATTTAAGAGCAGGAACTAAGAATCCACATTTCTAACAAGTTCCCATAAAGCTTTCTTACCAATGAGCTTTCAGATGGAAAACAGAAAAAGCATGGAAAAGTAACTGTTAAAGAATACCAAATCTCTTTGAACCAGGCGCACAGTCAGTTTCCTGAAGCCTGAGGTGTGGTTTTAATATGATAGTGAAGAAGCAAGACAATATGACCTCATACACCTAGAAGACACTCTGATTTCACAGTGATTCCAACCAGTTTTACAAATTTTCAGTGCTCTTGGGGAGCCAAGGCATTCTCCAAATGACTCCTCAGATGCAAAAAATTATTGCTTAAGAACTTTGTCAACCAAAATATAAAACATATGAGTATAAAAGCATTAAATATGTAGAAAAAAAGAATGTGCTTAGCTGTGATAGTCCAGTTTTTTCAGCCTTATTCTTAGTCTTCAGCCATCAGTCACATTTTTGCCATCAAAAATTAAAACATAAATGCCCATTATATGCTAATGTCATGACTGACAATATGGCATAAAAGTATAGCCTCCTACACAAAACAAGCAAAATAAAATCATTGGTTCAAGTATTATAAATCAGGACACACTACTTGAGGAACTGCAGCTCTACTAGGATTAATCTAAACCCTGCTTCCAGTCAAGCAGTATATTTGATTATGTTTTATCACGCAGCATACATGGACAATAAACACCTTACCAGAGGTAAATGCACTGTTCTTACTCTTACGGAGAAATCTCAATATACCCCAAAATCTCAATCTATCCTGACCTTCTATGACATAAGATACTCTACCCAGTTGGCCCAGTCTGTTGGTTGCACCAATAAATTCCTAAATTCCCAGACTTAGTAAAGATGGAGTTATTGATTCTTTTCTCTCCACCATTCTACCGACCAAGGATTCTGAACCAGGAATCCACAGAGTTCTGATAGTCTATAAGTGGGTTTCTGGAACTGCCTGTTAATGTTTACATGTAGATGAACCTATGGACTTCCCTTGAGATAAGGATCCACAGCTTTCATAAGAATCTCAACGTAGTCCCTGATCCAAATAATAACCAATTTAAATCCAAGTCCTTCCTTTTCTACTTAGGCACTAACTCTCGGGTCTCCCCTTCATCATTCTTACACACAGCCATCTTGTCTATCTCCACGGTCATGCCCTGCCTGATTATGGTAGCAGACTTTTAAGCGGGCTTTCTAACTCTGACTTTGTTCACTCTGAGCCACCCTTAGAGTCCTCTCAGAGAACATTCCAACACATGACTTTCATCACTTATCATTTTTACAGGCACCCCATGTTCTAATATCAACTACATGCAGTCCCTTAATACATACCATATCTCCATTCCTTTCCTAGAATACCCTTCCTCAAAACTCTCCAATTCTCCCCAAACCCAAGCCATCCCATTTATCCTCCACTCTCCAATTCAAGAGTCAACTCTTCTTCAGTTTCATTTCTAACTCCTTGTCAATCTCTACCTACAAAGAACATATGATACCTTGGTCTGCCATTTAATACATATTCCTATTAAAGCATTTACTATATATAAGTAAACTGTCTTTTCATCTCTGTATACTCTAATATATTGCCCAGCAAACCAGGGTCACTCAATAAATCCTCACTGAATGAATAAATAAATCACATGTTATGTGCTGGGCACACAGTAGGTATGCAATACCATATGTGTAGGAAAAATCTTCAGAAATACTTGTACTTCATTTTATATCTCAATTCTCTGAAACCTCACAGTTCAATTAAAATAAATTAAATTACTTAGGGCATGCAGAGAGATGTTTGAGACAGGAAGAAAAGACCTCTTGATCCTTGCAAACCTATTAACAAGTTCCACTCATCATGACAGACAACTCTGAGCTCTCAGTGACGCAGAAAACTGTCCAGCTAAAAAGTTTCTTGAATAAAGCTGGATTTATTTCAGATATTAAACAAAAACATCGTTGAAGAAATTCATTTACATAAGATCAAAGTCACAGGCTAATCCCAAGATCAGCGTTAGTCTCCTCTAGTTGCATAATATACTATTTTGCCAGGAAAAGTACTCAAAGCATATCTAAATAGATTAATTTATTGGAAATACTAGTCAGGGAATTGCTTCAGAAATTCTGCCAAATTTGCTCTTGCTGCATTAAGATTGTCTAAGATATGTTTCATGGTTTACTAGTGTTTTGGTTTAAAAGCCTGGCCCTCTGGCTGATATGACAACTTGCAATGGCAGAACAAGAGAGGCTTAAGACAAAACTTACATAACAATTATAACTCCACACATATCCTGTAGGCCTTTGTAAGGAAAAACAAAATTTTTGACTAAAATTTTTAACCTAATGTTCATGATTCTAGTAGAAATTCCTAAAGGATGTAAAAATTTCAATGAAAATAACCAAAAGTAGTCTGAATTTCCAAGGGACCAATTTCTTACCCCTACTTCTGCTTTTCCTAGCTAACTTTGCCTTCCCATAATTTTTTTTTTTTTATCTTCACCTGAGGACATTTTTTTCATTGCTTTCAGAAAGAGAGGAAGGGAGAAAAGGAGAGAGAAACATCAATGTGAAAGAGAAACATCAATTGGGATCAGACCCACGACCTAAGTTCATGCTCCGACAGGGAATCTAACCCACAACCTTTCAGTTATAGGATGACACTCCAACCAACTGAGCCACACTGACCAGGGCCACTTTTCCATAATTAATATACCTGAGTGGAAAAAGTGTCCCAATAGGGAAGTATCCAAGTAACTCATTAATACACTCAAGCAAATAACAAAGAAAACGCAATGCTCTGAATTCCAATTTCAACAACATCAAGAACAACAAACATCAATATTAACTCCAAGCTATGTGGGCTCTGCTATGGTAAAATAAAGTAATTAATGGGCAGTACTGTTTATCAGATACCAAATATAAAACTCAACCCACCTGTGAGGCTATCAAAATATTGAATTTTCAGAAGCATCCAGAACAAGTATCTCACAAAGCACTTCAGAAACCCTGAGAAACAAACAGGACATATCATAAAGTATTGACATTAGCAAGTATTCTAATAAAAGCCCTCAAAAGAAACTCCAAATGGGAACCAAGAGCCTCGTAATTCAGTCATCCTCCATATTGAGAATCAAACTGAAATTCTAGGGAAACAAAGCAGCAACACACAAGGAGTTTAATACAATCAATTTCCAGTTGGCTATAATTCCAATATCTAGAAACCTGAAACAAAAGCTTTTTAGAATCTGACGTTTTTTGTTAACAGCTTTACTGAGATATCCACATATCATACGATTCACTTATTTAAAGTATACAGAGCTTTTAGTGTATTCAAGAGTTGTGCAGCCATCACCACAATCAATTTTAGAGTTTTTCACCTCAACAAGAAACCCTATAGCCTTTAGCTATCACCCACCCCAGAACCACCCAGAGTCACCCCTGCTCCCAGCCCTAAGCAGCCACTAATCTACTTTCTGTCTCTCTAGATTTGCCTGTTGCAAGCATTTCATATAAACGGAATCATTTAACATGTGGATTGGCTTCTGGGACTTAGATGTTTTCTAAGTTCATCCATGTTGTAAAATGTATCCATGCTTTATTGCTTTTTATGGCCAAAGAGTATTTCATTGTGTGAGTATGCTGCTTTCCTTTTTCTATTTCGCAGTTGATGAGACTCTTAATTTTAAAGGAAACAATGTTAAAGTCACTAACTTGCTAAGTAAGATTTTGTCAATAAAGGGATTTCCAAAAGTCAGAATAGGCTCAGGTTCAGACACTATTAATCATAATCACTGATTATGGATGGTTATACTATGATTCTAAAGCATGACAGGGTGCTTCAGTACCTCCGGGCATCACCAAAAAAGAGTAAACCACCAAACAGAATTAATTAGGAGAGACATTAGAGTCCCTTTCAGTCCAATTTCCTTGTCTATAAAATATCCCCAAGTGATTGTAGTCAGAATTTACTCCCCTTGAGGAGTTAGCTCATTCTACTTCTATTACTGAGAAGGAAAATGAAGCCCAGGAAAGAAAGTGATGTAAGAGAAAGAAGACGATCAAAACTATGAAGAGTAAAATGACAACGAACTCACAACTATCAACAACTGAACCTAAAATAAAAGAAAAACTAAGCAAACAATCAGAACAGGAACAGTATCACAGAAATGGAGATCACGTAGAGGGTTATCAACAGGGAGGGAGAGGGGGGAGAATGGGGGAAAAGGTACATGGAATAAGACGCATAAATGGTAAGTACAAAATAGACAGGAGGAGTTTGAAGAATAGTATAGGAAATGGAGAAACCAAAGAACTTATGTAAGACCCATGGACATGAACTAAGGTTGGCGGGGGGTGGCAACTGTTAAAGGGAATGGGGGTACTGGGTGGAGGAGGGCAAAGGGGAGGAAATTGGGATGACTGTAATAGCATAATCACTAAATATATTTTTTAAAAAGAAAGTGATGTAAAGGTTCCATCAACAATTAATGACAAAATTCAAAGTCAACTCTAACTCTAATGCCTGTTTAATTTTCACCACTCTGATCTCCCTCTTTAAATTGTATTTAACATCATCCTAAAGAAAGATTCAGAGTGTGTGCCAAGAATTGGATATAAGGATATTCATCTTGGTAAAACTTAAGGGAGACAGACAGAAAGAGACACAGACAGACCATCCTGAGACTCAAACAATAGGAACTAGTTAAATAAATTGTGAAATGCCCATTAACCTAACAGGTTACAAGCACTCAGAAATTCTAATTAAAGATAAGAAGAGATGTCCCTGACGCGGTGCGCACAAGAAAACAAAACCGCACTAGAAGACTAGAAGACTATCCGTACCAAAAGAGTTAACAGTGCTTGTCTCTGTGCAATGGAATTAGAAGTGTTTATATTTTGATTCTGGTTCTGTACTGCATTTTCTAATTAATCTTCCACAATGAGAATGTATCTGAATTAGTAGAAAAAATTACTTTTAAATATGTTGAGCATTCACACTGAGTGTAAATTGTTACATTTGACATTACAGTAAGAAGACTTTGAAATTGAACATAATTCTTCCTTCATATTACTATGTATAAAAGAAATTCCCTCTACCAAAGCTCTTTGCAGGACTTGTCCCACATCAATGCTCTGAAATGGTAGGAACATCTTTATTTATTTATTCCCATTTACAGATGGTGAAGTTAAAATACAGGGATGTGGCTGGCACAGATGGGATTAAAGCCTCTGGTTTAAGTCCTTCCAGCCCTCACGGTTAAACTGTAAATCAGAAACATAAACCCAGAAAAAGGGACTATTTTTTGAGAATGACATTACTACTTTATGAAGTCTTACAGACCCCCCCAAATACAGTAAAATTTAGGCGCGCAGAAGCAAAATATCAAACCATCTTCCATTGTGATATTATTTTATTATTGAAGTCTAAAGGAGCAGATATGGATTGAACAAGACATAATAAATGAGGACAATTACCTATAAAGTTATTAGAAAGTTAAAAGGGTACTTGAAACAAAGCAAGAAGCCCAGAAATCACCCACAAACAATGTAGAACAGACATCCCAAATGGCTATACTGGGGTTTTGGTTTCTCATTCTTATTTTTTATTTTTTTTATCCTCACCTGAGGACTTTTTTTAAAAAATTACTTTCAGAGAGCGAGGAAATGGAGATGGGGAGAGAGAAGAAGCCGTTTAAGAGGGAAAAATCAACTGGTTGCTCCCTCGTACATGCCCTGACTGGAGGCTGAACCTGCCACCGTTTGGTTTACAGGATGACGCTCCAACCAAGGCGCACCAGCCAAGGCTCCCATTTTTATTTTAATTTAAGCATTTCATTAAGTAAAAATTAAGTTAAAGATATCAAGCTAAGTTTCAAATAAAAATGTACAAAACTGTGTTATTATCCTGATTCCCACCACATATGCAAACCTCAGGAGACTCAAAAAATAAATAAAAAGTTTTCTTTGTAAGTATAGTATTTTCCAGATAAATATTTTTTTAGAAAAAAAATGAGGCTATAGATCCAAATGCACATATATTAACATACCTGCTACAATTAAGCCCTCTTCTCAATATCCCCTTGACTCTTAATTCTTCTCCACTGATCATTCATTATGCAGTAAAAAGTTTTGTGAAGCAAATGCTCCAGATCTTAGCATAACCACAAGGAATAAACACTCAACTCATCAAAGACCTAAGGAATAGTGTTATGATCAAATCTAAAGTGTAAACAATTTCTTCAGTGTGGACTTCATGAGCTAAGGAGTTTAAAAAATATCTGGCCAGGCTGCTTTAATAGAGATGATTAAATAACTTCTGGAATTTAATAATATAGTGCATCTTTTCCGTCTAAAATAAGACAACTATATTTTAAAAGAATACAATGGTATAGAAAATGGAGTACAAGTCGCTTAGTAAAAATAAATACTGTTTTATGAAAACTTGCTTTGTTTTTATCTTTGGATTGATAGAACTTGTTTATATAGGGCCATGAGTGTAAAATGCATTTTTAGCATAAGTTGCAACGAAGAGTTTTAAGACACTGACTCAAATAATAACCTTTTTTTAAATATTTTATTTATTTATTTTTACAGAGCAGGGAAGAGAGGGAGAAAGAGAGAGACAGAAACATCGATGTGAGAAAGAAACATCGATCAGTTGCCTCTCGCACGCCCCTAATTGGGGACAGATCCCGCAACCCAGGCATGTGCCCTGACAGCGAATCAAACCAGTGACCTTTTGGTTTGTGGGATGATGTCCAGCCCACTGAGCTACACAAGTCAGGACTCAAAGAATAATATTAATTCTTTCAGAGTAGGCCGTGAATATTTACTTTCAGAAGACAAAGTATAGAGCATTTGTTAATAAAGAAAAAGTTGCTGATTTTAAGAAATGAGCCAGCAATTATTCTTATTAACCTTATATGAGCAGCTCATAGATTTCCTTCACTTGGCTAGGAACAGGTGTGCTATCTTTGAGGAACAAGGGCACTGTTGGTGACTTACAGAACCGCCTTTAATATGCTTTAGTTGATGAGACATTAACACAAACAACGCATTCCCTTTCAATAAGCAGTGCTTTGGGTTTTCAGCCTGCAGCTTGGTATTGTTGAGGCCACCTTCCTACCAATATCTACTCCAGGACACTCCCTTCACCAGAGAGTGCAGAGAAGCTGAATGTGTACCATGAAATCAGCGCGCCTAGTTCAAATCCAGCTCAACCACTTTCTAAGGAAATTACTAAAGTTCCAGAGGATTGTTCTGAGGAAATACAAAGAGAGCATTCACACAGTACTAGGCCCCTTGAAAGCCCTCAAAAGTAGTAAGGATTATTAACACAACTCTTATAGAAGTAGTGAAATCTACTTCTACAAGGCTTATAATTGTAACATTACTTATAATAACAAATTGTAACTAACCTTAAATGCCAATCAATAGGTTAAGAGATAGTTGCTTCTCATTAGTCACACTGCTCATGTTCTAGAAAGTCACATCAAACACTGAAATAGTAAATATTGAACAAATGCTCCTAAGGGAAATGCAGGGTTAGGTCTCCACAAGCCACTGGTCACCTTAACACATAAAACTGTGTTATGTGTGTTTCTGTTTAAAGATAATTTTTTAAATATACATTGTTGATTCATTAACATTGAACTCACAACCAAGAGCTCTCTAACTCATGCCTGAACAAAGCTATCTAACACATGTCTTTTCTCCATAAGGCACATTTCAGTCTTCTGGCCCTTGGGAACACTAAACTGCACTTCAGCACTAAGTTGGAGGCCAATATATGGAGCAAAATCACCCAAAAAAGCACAAAAATATGAAAACCGTGGCACTAAATAGAATGTGGAAAGGACACTTGTTTACAGTGAGAGCTGAAAAAGGGAGACAGTGTCCGACCTCAGCTGGGAAGGTGCTCACCAGGAGACTAATTTTTCACCCCTCTGATCTAGGAACAACCACAAAGACACCGCAAGTATTCATTTTCAGGTAACAAACTTTACCCACTAGGCAAATTTGCAAATCCAGACTCCACGAATGATGAGGACCAACTGTAAATAATTTATGGTACATTCAATCATGAATATGATTTCAAAGTTAAATGACCAAAAGCTACATACATCAATATATTTCTCAAACCAAATGCACAGAGTCAGAAGTACACATGGGTTGTGAGACCCATGTCTACAAAAATCAAGCAATTATAAATTATTTTTGCCAAATGTGCAGGGAAATAACATGCATGGTAGTTTTCTTCTGAGGGGAGAAGGAAGGAAATGAGGACAGAGAAGCTTGGACAATATCTGTAACATTTTATTTCTTTAAGTAGGTAGGTGAAGATTTTAATCGACTATTCTGTAATGTTGGGACTATTTCATTAAAAACATATCCATTAGAACTATTTCTCATATTGAAGTATACATGCTGGGAAGAACACATGCACTTTACAGCAGTGAATTGTATGAAAGGTGATTTCTGCATGACATGACAGCACATATTTGGAGCAGTGATGCAGATCATTTAACAGCATAGTAGACTACAACAATTAGAAGGGTTTGTTTGCACAGAAGGATGCCTGTAAGAGAGAGAGATGAAAAGGAGAGAGACAAAGGGTCAAATTTTTATTTCTAGAAACACCCTGTGTCTCTGCTGCTCCTTTGAAGTGCACGGGAGTTTCTTCCCAGAAGGACTCCATGCAGCACAGTGGGCGGCAACCCCAAAGCAAGCTTAGTCACTGGGACATCAAGGCGGGGGAGGGGTCGGGGGGGTGTACCTTAAGCCCTAAAAGAATTATGCCTATGGTAGAGGAGAGTGTTTGGGAAGGAAAATTCTTGAATGCAAACATAAGAAGAATAGCTCCTAGAACCAAAGACTGGGATGACCCATCAGGGTCTTATTTTCATTGGGATAAAGCAGTGGTTTTCTTGGGGCAATGAAAAGATATTCAAGCTCCCAATTTTGTTTCTGCTCCAGAAAAAAATAAACATTAGTGATGCTATTGTGTTCTATATCTAATTCTCCTCTTTGTTCACTTGGCAGTTACCATCACGAACACGAGGATAAAGTCTAGCACCTCGCCAAAAATACCAACATTGTGATTGATGTGTGATTCAAAAAAGCTGTCAAAATGGATACTTCAAGAGGAATGAGTCATACGGCTGGGCCGGGCATGCTAATATTTTTGTACCAAGTTATAATCCTTTTCATCTGGACCTTCTTAGAGTTGGCTTATTACCTCCTTTCAAGCAATTCTAAGCTGACTAAGGGCCATAATAAATGCCACTAGACGCCTTACAGATTGGGTTCATACCTTCATTACTAAAACCAAAAAATTAAGGCTATTTGATATGGGAATAGAGCACGAAGGAAAACATGCACACAGCTTCAGCCCATGAGATTTTTAGAACCCTCCAGGGTCTGAGAACACAGAATTTTATTTCATACTAAAAGTATTACATACTGAAAGTTCCATCGTATACTCTTTTATCTCACTAACTTTAAAAGGCAGAATGCCACTATAAAATTTAGGGCAACAGTGACATTTATCAGCTGAGAGAAAAAGAGTATTTTTCCTCACTGGAAGGTAAGAAAGAAGTATGTGTAAAAAGCATCTTCAGAAAATTTGAGGCTCTCATATCTGGATGCTGGGAGTGTACTGATTTGATTTGGGGCTCTCCTGTTCCATAGGCATAGCTCTATCTGATTGAGCAAGACTGACTATGCAGGACGCATAGTCCAAGTTAATAAAGAACTTTCTGGGGGGAAAAAATAGAGCAAGGAGTTACTGAGGACATGCAGCCTGTAATTATTAGTTTGTTTCCTGATCAATTCCGATGGCATTGCTTTCTTGATTTGAGACAAGTACGAAGCTTTTCTTTAACAATGCTCTTATCTCAGTCAAATCAAATAGAAGGCCATCTACGCATAAGTTATACAAATCCTTTTTTGCCACTATTGAAATTCAGAATAAAGTGCAAATGATTCCATCCATCCCAGAATGGACCTGGAGCCAAACAAACTTTCAACAGCAGTTTCTTCAAGGCCCAGATGGTTATGACTGGAATGTCTTTTCTCGAGTGAGCTAGCTGCTTAGGGGTCACACTGCATCGTGGTTATCTGCTCCAATTATGAAAATGCTAACACTTCCATTAGGCTCTGAAATAGAATAGTTCCATGCCCTGAAACACCAGGCTTTTTTCTAGAAAGGACAAAATATACAGGGGTCAAGGGAAAATATCCAAGTAGAGGCTGTGTACAATGGACCAGACCTTTGGAACCAGTCATAAAAGAAAGAAGGTCAGTAAGTGCAATCTTAAAGTGAGAATAGCAAGCATAAGCCACTGTCAGTTAAATTTTGGATGCTCTTCACATTCAGGCTGATGGTGATTTAACTGAAACCCCATTAGAGTCTATATCCTAGTCCCTAAATTCAAGTGTTTTAATAAAGGCAGATAAAAAGAGTACAAAATAATCAGAACCACCACCTTTGGTGAAGTGCTTACACAAGCGTCACTGACTGACTGTACTAAGAGATAGCATTTAATATTCCCAACAACCCGAAGAGGTAGCTCTTGAGCTCATATGACATGCATGGCTACCCGGGCACAGAAAGATTATGCAACCAGTTAGCAGCAAAATCTTGATTCAAACTCAGGTCTAACTCCAAAGTCTATGTTCATAAACAAGCATTTTTTTTTAAACTAAACTTTTTTTCTTTTCTTTTCTTATTTATTTATTTATTTTTAAATTTTTTTAGACAGAGGCAAAGGGAGGGAGAAAGAGAAGAAGAGAAACATCAGTGTGTGGTGGCCTCTCACACAAACCTCACTGGGGACCTGGCCCACAACCCACGTATGTGCCCTGACTGGGAATCGAACCGGTGACCCTTTGGTTCGCAGGCTGGAGCTCATTCCACTGAGCCGCACCAGCAAGGGACCTTATTTTCTTTTAATAGTTCGGTTAAGTGCTCATTCTGGGTCCTGATGGTCCAATGTCATTACTTCTTATGACAAGGTTTGTAGAGGAGGCTGCCAGCTCTCTAGTAGAATACAGCAGACATTTACTTAGTTTGTGGTGCACATAATCCAGGAGTAAGCCTCAGTCTGTTACTCTGTCGAGCAGAATACTGCACACATGAAAGGATGTCCCTAAAAATCAGTACTTTTTACTCCATTCATCCAAGTGGTTTGCACAGGCACACTTAACACACACACCTGAATCTTTAAGCTTCTAGGTAGAGCAGAATTCCCATTATCTGTACTTCATGAATTACTATTTTCAGCCAAACGTAATGACTTGTCTGGATTTAACAGGTTAAACTAACATGTTGCAAAATGTTAACCTTAATATCCCCTTCAATAGCACAATATATAGAGAGCACATACAAATGATAAACACCTTTTGAAATTTCATTTTCAGCCCTAGCTGGTGTGGCTCAGTGGACTGAGTGCGGGCCTGCGAAGCGGGGTATCACGGGTGTGATTCCCAGCGCAGGGCACATGCCTGGGTTGTGGGCCGGTTCTCCAGTGGGGAGCGCACAAAATGCAACCACGCATTGATGATTCTCTCCCTCTCTTTCTCCCACCCTTCTCCTCTCTAAAAATAAATAAATAAATAAAAATCTTTAAATTAAAAAAATTTCATTTACAGCCCTGGCAGGGTGGCTCAGTTTGTTGGAGCACGAACTGAACATCAAAAGGTTGCAGGTTCAATTCCTGGTCAGGGCACATACCCAGGTTGCGGGTTCAATACTCAGTCAGGGCACATATGGAAGGCAACCGATTGATGTTTCTCTCTCTCATCAATGTTCCCCCCGACCCCCGCCACCACCCGAAATCAATAAGACATATCCTCAGGTGAGGATTAAAATAAAAATAAATAAAACCCCATTTTCATTGTCATGCTGCTCTCTTCCACTAGGCAGTTAACTCCTCAAAGGCAGAGATATGCTTTATTCACCTTTGTGTCCCAGCATGTTAACAGTGCCTGGCTGGGAACAAACACACAAACAAAACATTTGGTGAACGAATGAATGAATGAATGACTGGAACTACGTGGAGTTTGTTTACTAAAAATAAGCAGCCCCGAACATAAAGCATACTAATACAAGATAATAACAGTTGTTCCCCTCACAAGCAAGTCCAAGTCTAAGGGTTATCACTAAGGGCTGATCAAAAGGCTTACTACACAGCCTTCAAGCTGTAACAACACAGCCATTTTACTAGGGACATTTGAAAAAACAAAGGTTCAGAGGCAGTTGTCTGAAAGAGAGCCTTCAGAAAGCTTTCAGAGGACAACTGTTACTAGAAAAAAGCCAATTTGATCACAAGCTTATTTGGCCTTTACTATTTCAACAGCGGACAATGGCTTATTCATCCAGTTCTTATTTTACGTTTAATTTTTTTTTTGGATGAATATATAGTTGCTATTGGTTCTGGGTCTACATCAACAAAATTAATACAGGCTGAAAAGATATTGAGCTTACCCTACAAGGCTTTCAATTTACTTTGAATCATTGCATTTATGTTTATCATGCTTATATTTTGTACATGACACTCAAAACAATGTTAGGAGCACAGCTTTACAGACAACAAAGTTGATTTTCAGCACCAACTCCTACTAAAGATGAGTGTCCCCAGGCAAGTCCCTTAACAGCTCTAATCGTAAGTTTCTCATATATGAAATAGATAATATGTACCTTTCCGGTATCTTGAGCTACCTTTCATGTTTACTAAAGTGATTAAAGAAATGCATAATCAGTGGCTACATTGTTATCATTGCTGCACATGCACCAAACCCACATTTAACTTGAATGCTACCTTAAAATCTTGACAGGAAACAAATCCACTCATGTACTTAAAGGCTTAAGGTGACACTGAATGGAGTAACCCTATAGGCAAGCAAGATGTTAGAATTCTCCCGTTTTCCAGTCACTGCCAGAGATATGACAGTTACAGGCAGAATGGTCTGGCTGCCCAGAGAGTGCACGTACACTGTCCTGTTGTGGCCTCTCCTTCAGTCAAGCTCAGGGGTTTTCAAACATTAACCTGCATAAGAATTACTTTCTAAGTTTGCAGGTCCAGAACTGTGATTACTGTACCTTTACGGGCAACTTAAGGAATTTTAGGGATAACTTTAACTATACACTACTTTTATTTTTAACTTCAAAAAAAAATAATAAAAAAATAAAACATCTTGTGCCATTGACATAAATTTTTTTTTCTATTTTTTATTGTTGTTCTATTACAGTTGTCCCAATTTTCCCCCATTGCTCTCCCACAGTCAATCCCCACTCTGTTGTCCAGGTCCATGGGTCACTTATACATGTCCTTTAACTTGACCCTTCTCCTTCTTTCTTCCCTTAGCCCCCTCCTCCCTCCCATCTCATCCCTGTCAGTCTGGTTCCTTGTTTCCATGCCTCTGGTTCTATTTTGCTTATTTGTTTGTTTTGTTCATTTTGTCCATTTGTATTAGATTCTTCTTACAGATGAGACCATATGGTATTTGTCTTTCGAGGCCTGGCTGACTTGCCATAATACTCTCCAGTTCCATCCACCTTGACATTAAAAAAAAAAAAATCTGAGCAACAAGAAAGTTGCAAGTTACAGTAAAAAAGAAACTTCTTTTTACTTTGCCTCACCCAGGGAAACCTATGGCTTCCAGCACATAAAACAGGCCATTCCAAGTACCTGCCTTCAGAGTGCCTTAACTTCCAAGGGCACTGTCCACACGAATACCTTCTCAAACTGTATGTCCCTTGGGTCTAGAGCAGTGACAAGACTGAAAAGATTTGTTGGAAATCATTTGAATTTAACAGGTGCCAGAACTGTGACTGCATAAAGCCACTTAGAAGAAGTGGCTCTGCTGTGACAAAGGAAAGAAACTCCTCCCCTCCGCCTTGAGGTTTCCCTACAGGTGAGGTCTGAAGCCACCTGGGCTAGGTACATTGCTGGTGCTCTCCCCTCTATTTGCTCCAGGCTCAATGGAACCCCATTCTGAGTCAGCAGGGGAGAAACAAATGAATACTTATTCTGCCTGAGGGCTCTTACCTGATCTCCACATTCTGGCTGCGTGCTCCTCATCATCCAAATCTTAACCGAGAGGGCACCACCTCACATTACTCTAGATTATTCTCATAGCTCTTTGCAGCATTGGAACAGGTGTGCTTATGTACCTATGTACCCCATTCATATATGGCTCTCTCACTGCCCCTCCCAGCACTGGACTGTAAACACCTTGAGTGCAGATGGGCGGTCAGCCTCATGGAGTGCCACATCGCTTGGCACATAGTAAGTGCTCAGTAAATAGTTTTGGATGGCCTGACTAAAGTAGAAGTCATTTTAAAGCAGTGACAAATGGGCAAAACTGCACAATGGAGAATAAAGAGGATAGTCTCTTGCCTTTGCCTGGTAGTTCAGTTGGTTAGAGGGTCACCCCCTACACCTAGGTTGTGAGTTAAAACCCCAGTCAGGGCACATACAAAAATCAAAACAATGAATTCATGAGTATGTGGAACAACAAATCAGTGTCTCTCTCTCTCCCCCCCTATCCTTTCCTCTCTCTAAAATCAATAAACAAAAATTATTTTTTTTAAAAAAGAAAGGAGGGCATAGCAGTGGTTGGGACCAAGCTGGCATTTCTCTACTTCCTATTCTAAGGAAATTTTTTTCTTAACACTCAAAATATAGAAATGGCACCTTCCTTCTGAACCCTTGGAACTTAGTATATCTACAATACATTGATGCTGGACTCATACAAAGTAAAGCTAGTGTGTGAATTAATAAATTTAGTCCAGGGAGTATATGAAGAATGTGAAGAAGAAGCATACATTTAATGACATCTTACAGCTAACTCAGAAAATACACACAGTGTGGTACAGTAGAAAGAAGCAGGTTCTCTCATCAGACCTTCTGGATTCAAATCCTGCCTCCGTCATTTGGCAGTGGCCACTTTATCACGCTGAGCCCCCGTCTCATTAGGAAAAGGAAGCTAACAGCTCTCTCCCAGGGTTGCCAGGAGCAGCAGAGATAATGCTTATAAAGGACAGAACAGAATATGAGGGAGCACATATACATTACCTTGTTTTACAGACAAATTTGTCTGACTCGCCAAATTTGCCGCCTTCCTATGTAACTTCAAGCCACATAGCCTCATGCCTTATTTGCCTCACTTATTAAAAACTCTTAGAGAAGATCATTTGAAAGCCTTTGCATATAGCAAAGCATTCAATTGCAAAACAAGGAATGTTGCTCACTTAAACCTGCCTCAGTCCAAATTTAAAAGAAAGTACCCTGAAGGATATTTTACATTAAGAAAGCCCTATTCTGCCCTGACCACTGTGGCTAGGCTGACTGGGCATCATCCCGCAAGGCAAAGGTTGCTATGGCAAGCGATCAATGTCCCTCTTTCATATAGATGTTTCTCTCCCTCTCATTCTCCCTTCCTCCCCCTTCTCTAAAAATAAATAAATAAAATGTTAAAGAAAAAAAGACCAAAAAAAAGAAAGCCCTGTGCTGCTCCTCACTGATAACAATATATCATGACACACTGATCTATCTGTCTCAGTGATAGTGAAAAACTACCGATTGTCCTTGGCCATTTCAACTACCCTATCCACTTCTCCTAACTCACCCATTTCCTGTAAAGGATCAGGTGAGGCATGATACCAACTTATTACCTCTGGATACTTAGTATTCTTGGGCACCTACTATAGCCAAGTGGTGTGGGGAATACCAAGATGAGTAAGAATCTGTGACAAAATTTCATTTCAGAACAAAGGCCAATTATGTGCAATCCACAGCCAGTCCAGTGCGGTCAGTTAAGTAAGTTCTCGGACAGCTACTCAGTTCCTGGCCATGTGTCAGTGGGCACCATTCTCCAACCAAGTCAGTAATTTTCCACTAAGACCCTGCCCTGGACCAAGCACCGTGCTGGATAAGGGAAGGGCCAGGACCTGTAGGATATACTCCTTGTCTTCCAGGAGCCCACAGTGTGAACTACCAAATAAAACATGGACATAAACAGATGGCTAAGAGTATAATGAGTGACTACAAAGCTACACATAAAAGCATCCCCTTATTTTACAGTCACACCTCACGCAGGGTGATACTTAATCAAGGGTCTCATGAGTAAGAGAAATAGTTCATACTATTCATACTATAAACAGATCAAAGAGAGGAGAGTTGTTTTTCCCATCTCCCCCAAGCTGACGTGGGTCTGACTGAAGGATATTTGGAAGAGGTGGGATTTCATAAGAGCCCTGAAGGTTGGCTATATTTTTAATAAGCAGAAGAGTCACTTGAGAAAAGACATATGGAGGGAAAGTACCAGCCTGTTCTGTGGATAGGGAGGAAGCAAACTCCAAGTCTGGATCAAGGAAGGAAACAGAAGAGGAGGTAGGTCTGGCCAGACAGTGGAAGGCTTCGATGAGAAGGCTGGAAGGGACACAGAAGTCACAGAGGAGAGTATTGAAGGTAAAATATTAACACCAAACATGGACAAAGTGCCTCTCAAATTGGATCAATGTCTGGAATAACAACAGGGCTTTGATGGGAAAATTGAACCGGAAGATGAAACTTACAATCTTACACCTTTTAATATTTCAAAAGGAACATCAAGAAAGATGGCAAAAACTAAAGGCCAGAACTTAGGCTTGAGTACATAAGTAAAATTTGTATCTGCAAGTGCATAATTCCAAGTATTGAAGCCCAAACTGCAAATGCTCATTTTTTTTCCTTTTTTTAAAATTTCTTTTATTAATTATAGAGGGAGGGGAAGGCAGGGAAAAAATAGGGAGGAAAACATTGATGTAATAGAGAAATATCGATCAGTTGCCTCCTGCACACGCTCTGATCCAGAAACCAAACCTGCAACCCAGGCATGTGCCCTGATTGGGAATCGAACCTGTGACCTTTCAGTTTGCAAGACAACGCCCAATCAGCTGAGCTACACAGTCCACAGCAAATGGTCATTTTCACTGTGGAAATTCCTCCCCATTCACGCTTTACTCCGGAACAGAAATCAAGATGTCCTCTTCTCCATATTATGACAAACGAATATGTACACATACAAACACACACACACACACAAACAACATACGATTAGGGTTATCAGTGATGATATAACTAAAAGCAACAGAAAGATACTACAATGTTAGTATCTCCTTAATGGTCAGATCTACTTGGACCGAGGAAATCTCTCAAAGGAAGTGGTGGAAAACTCATGGTTGGAGTCATTTACAATCAGACCACAAGGCACAATCCTGTGGTCTGCTCTTCTCCACATACATCTGGCCACTCGGAAAGTAAGTTCAGGTGTGTGACTATGGCTGGGGAGGCAAAGGGCCAAATCAAACCAGGTTTGAAGAAAAACAGCAAAACAGATCCTTATTCCTCATGGAGGGGCTGGTTACAACAGTGTGTTATTTGTGAAAATCCACCAAGCTGTACACTTAATGATGTGGGCTCATTTCTCTTTGTATATTATTCTTGAACACAAAGTTTCATTTAAATGATGATTAAAGGATGATTCTTTATCATCCTAAAGAACAACCAAAAAAAATTTTTTTTTAATTTCCCTATTATCAACAGAAAAATTACAGGAAGCCAACCCTTGGAAGTTCTGATAATTAATGGTAAAATAACAAAAATATAGATGTCTAATGTTAAGGCATCACTCCATTAAATGAGGATTAGAATCTGGTAAATTCACAGATGACATAAAGATTTCTAAAACTAACAAATGCCTTCCGAAAAGCCCACCCTAAGACTGAAAACTTTTCTTGTGAAAGGACATTAGAGAGACTGCACACTGGCAAGATAAATGGTTCCTTGACCCAGGAAGCCACGCAGTTCTAAATGGTCTTCCCAGGTTCGCATCTGGATGGCCTGATTAGTTGCCAATAAAATGATGAGTCTGTAATAAGGCCTGGAGGATCACCAATTCCAAATGAAGTATCCTGGGTGCAAGTCATGTGTACTGAGCTGGCTACCTAGGTTCACCAGGCAGAAGTCCTTGGTGATAAAGAATCCTGATTAGACAAGATACCCCATTTTCACTAAACAGGCAAAGTTTCCTTAGAAAAACAATTAAGGCTGAACATATTGGGGGCTTACAGGGCCAGAACTGAAACTAACCTATGAAGCTATTCGTCTGATTCATGGCCTTTACATTAAGGTTCTCCCGCGTTCACTAGTGAGACACTTGGCCATGCTGAACTCACTGCGCAAACTGTGTTGCCATGGTGTGAATCTAACCATGTCCTAGCCAACTTCTGCTATTAGTTATCCTAGTGTTTCCTCTATACAAAGAATAAAAACAACATTATTCAGTGAAGGGAGATGGGATTATTTTCAATCGTTCTGCCATCATAAAAAGTCATCATCTTTACCTTCCCCACGAAAGTAAAACTCCATTATTTTTAATCCATACCTTCTTTCACACTACTCCCAATTACTCGAAAGTTTCCTTTGGTCATAAAGCAACCACCTACATTTCTTTGAAAGACATTTATGTTTCTGGATGAAAATGAAACAATAATTGCTTCAACCCTCTCAGTTCAGAAAAGCACATATGTTGTCCTCCAACCCCAAACCACAAATGCTAAATATTATGAATAAAAGGAATGTGTACTTGCTTATGTTATAATATTAAAGGAATAACTAGAGTCTTGCATAGAGAATAATCAGCTCATTGTTGACCTAGCATCCTATTTATCGTTCTATTCTCTGACCTAATTGCTTATATAAGCATGCCAATTTGCCTTGATTATAGAATTCTTAATAAAGGAATGTTGTTTATATTTCACAAGTGTATCTGAATTTCACTCCAGGATGCCAAGCTCACCAAGTCTTTGTAAGTGGTAAAACCAGAGATCAAAGCAAAAGGCCTGCATTGAACCAACAAACAATTAGTTTGGAGAACAGAGACCTAAAAAAATAGAATTGATTTATTGAGAGTTCCAGCCTAGGGGTTCACTCTTTAGTTATAATACATAGAACTTTCTCTGCAAATTTACATTATGATTATTTGATAGTCATTTCTTAAATAGTTAAATAAGTCTCTAACATTCAACAGGCTTTGAACCATTTCCTCCGTATTTCTCACGTTGGAGGTATTGGTTGAATCAAATATCATTAGGAGTTTGTTGTTTAACTTTTTTCCACTTAGCCTAATTTCTCCACATTTTATGGTATCTCTTAATTCCTTTCTACTACCACATCTGCTTCTTCCACTGTGGCTTTAACTTCTGTTTGGTGTTTGGGGGAAGCAGGATAAGGGGAAGACCCATCCTCTAGGACAGTGGCTCTCCACCAAAGCTGCACATTCAGACCTCCTAAGGAGCTCATAAAATTCCTGAGGCTCAGGTCACACTGCAGACAAATCCATCAGACTCTCTGGGAGTGGGACCCAGGCACCCGCTTGCTATGAGGCTCCCAGGTAATATTGCTGTTCAGTCCCGTTGAGAACCACTGCTTTAGCTTGTCAGTCCCTCCACATTCCTACCTTAAATAAAGTTTTCAGCCACACTTCCTTGGTGGGGAGAGGGTGGGGGACAAGGAGAAAGTCAGTGTCCTGAGGAAATCCTCAACTCAAGGCAGGACCTGAGATAGATAAGGAATGCTACCTTTGGGCACCAGTTCCAGGGCCAAAAATATAAACAATTTGACACCTTTCCCAAAGGCAACTAGTTTTTAGTATAAAGCAGGCCATGGGCATGGTCCACCATGCAGCAGTCAGTCAGGGAGGTCACCCCTGGGGACAGCAGGGTCTAAACACCTCAAATCTTTCAGCTTCTGTGGCAGTGGATACAGGGGCTTACAAATGCAACAAAGCTTTTTTAGCAAAGAGGGCGGACTAAGATTACATGTGAAATAAGAGTCAATGAAGTCAGTTTCACACACACAAGGACACTGAAGGTGTGATGGGGGTCGGGGGGAACACCTTTGTTATGTCTTAGAAATTGTAAAAAATTTGTGATAAGGTGCCTACCTGTGAGCTCTGATGCCAACGGTCATGTTTGTTTGTTTCTTTGTTTTTAAATATTTTATTTATTTTTAGAGAGAGGGAAAGGGAGGGAGAAAGAGGAGGAGAGAAACATCGATGTGCAAGAGAAACATCAGTTGGTTGCCTCTCGCATGCCCCCAGTTGGGGACCCGGCCCACAACCTTGCAGTCATGTGCCCTGACTGGGAATCAAAGTGGTAACCTTTCAGTCTGCAGCTTGGTGCTCAATCCACTAAGCCACATCAGCAGGGGCTCATGTTTGCTTTTTAGGACTGAAAAGAAAGTACACTTTTCTCTGTCTACAACAAATACCACTATACCTTCAAGTGGGAACCTGATATTTTCCAAGGAAGGGGTTCCCAGCCATCTTGACCCACACCCGTGAGGCAGTTCTCCAGCCTACCAGTGCTTCCTTAGACATTGCTTCCAAACTATATCCTATCTATTAAAAACAGCATAGTCCTTGGTGTTATGCTAAAAGGTAGGATTTTGGACAAGAGGATGGGTTGACTGGGGAGGGGAGAAGAAGATCATCCTGCAGTATGAACAGGCACCATCTTCAATGAAAGACAAGAAGTGAGTTACCGCTGCAGCCAGCATCCACATAGGTGAAGAGTCAAGAAGGTGCTTGAAGCTTCTCTACAGACAGCATGACCCATAAGCCTGGGAGCATACTCCTTGTGATGGGGGAGGGGGACACGTCCCCAACTGTGGAGTGGAAGAGCCTTTCTGCAAGGGGGCACCTGCCAAGCAGCTGCACAGCTTGTACTCCACCCACTTCCCTCAGCAATTCCAGTTTGTTCTTTTAAAAAATGTTCCTAAGAAGATTCCAGGTACCAGCACACTTGCAAAAGAGAGACAATCATCTGGAATTCTTTTATTAGTCACTCTTATAACATCTATTACTTGTTTAAATATGAAGACCAGAGAGCCCACTTTACATCGTCCTTATTCCCTCAGACCTAGTATGAAAAGAAGAGCACTTTTCATTGAGACCAAGCCCTTCGAGCAATAGTTTCTGTAAAGTCAAATGAACTTCCAGAACATGCATGAGGCTATACTTATTTTCTTCTTTGAGCCCAGGAGGGACCTACTAGACCCTTCCCTACTCTCAGGTGCTATGTCTAGAATCTTGAGGTGGAAGATTCATCTCAAGGAAGCACCGTTTAAGCCAATACTGCACTAGCTATGCCTTGGGTTTAGAAAGACCTTCCAATCATCAGCATTTTTCATACAGCTTGTGTCTGAGCAACTCCAATGGAGAGCTCACTATTCATTTTTGATAACTCTAAATGTTAAAATACTTTTCCTTTGCTTTATGAGATTGTCAGTCACCGACCCTCTACTCTCTAGACCACACGGAAAACAGCTACACGCTTTTCTACACAAAAGTTCTTCAACATGTGAAGTCAGCGAATGTATCACATCACAATATTTTATGTTCTGTAAAATTTACACTTTCAAGTGCTAAGGTTTTTAAAAACCTCTGACTATCCTAACAGTCATGTCAAATTTTGTTCCTATCTACAGAGGAGGAAAATCAAGGACCAGAGGAAAGAGTTGAAGTTGCTCAAGCTGGTGCAGGTACTATAATTCTAGAAACTAGGTCTGCTGCCTCCCAAGCCGATGCTGTTTGCTAAATGAGAGGCCACGAGTGTAACTCTTATCACTTAAGGACTTAAGGGCATGCATACCTTTCCTCCCCCAGATTTCATCAGTTTTTGTTGTTGCCAGCTTCTCACTAGAGCCAAACATTTACATTCAGAGTAAATAGCCTTCAATCAACTTCTATCCTAGATACCTACATACATTGATATTGTGGAGGGTGGGGGTGGGGAATGTACCCCGATAACGATGAGAACGGGCACAGTCCTAAGCACACGTTTCTATGTTTGAGAATAAAACAGCCAGGGGATTACTGCCTCAGATGGGACTGTAGTGGCTCAAAGTGACAATGCTCCCCCTCCCCCGCCCTCCCTCACATGAGGAGAAAGGATGTGAGAAAACAAATCAGCATGCATCTGATGACGGCCTCCCTTCACTGCTACCCATCCATCTGTTCAGCAGACTTCATGGCAAGAGTGCTCCTTGGAAGTGGTTGAAAGGGAGCAACACCTTGCAGAGGGAAATAAACGTAAATGGTAAAACTTGACCTTCCTTGTCCCTTTCAAAAGTAATTACGTTTGGAGTGTACACACTACACTGACAGATTACCTCTTCCTTCTGATGTGGAAAGCCTAAACTTCCGCACCAAGGTAGTTCTAGTCTGCCCAGTTAGGAAAAACTGAAGAGCGCACTTTGAGAACAAATCAGTATTAATGCCAAGAACAGCATAGTGAAGATGCCAAAATGTGAAGAAAAACATCAAATGTACCCCGCTCCAGTCACTTCTAGGAAATTTCTGCCAATTTTCTACAATTTGACACTTGCATTTACCAGATTTAGGTGGTTTTTTTTTTTCTTTAACAGCTTTCCAGCCAGTTCCAGTCCCCCCACCCCTTTTTTTTTCCTTCCTTCCCAGTTCTAGGTCCAAGGAAGTATAATATAATGAAGTGGGGTCCAAAGATCCAAATCTGGGTTAAAATTCTAGATTGGCTAGTCTGTGACCTCAGGCAGATTAAGTAATCTTTGTTTCCTCATCTACAATGTGACTGATACCTGGAGTTATTCTTAGGATTAAATGGGAACAGTAAGCACAGGGTGTACTCATAGTACTTACTCAGAAAATGTTCCCACTTCTTCCTAAGGCAAAATGACCATATTCAACCTCAAGGCAAGCAGAGGAAGAAGGAAAGGGGGAGGGAGAGACAGGGAGAGGGGAAGGCAGGAGGGCGGGAGGGCGGGAGGGAGGATGGATGGAAGGAAGGAAAGGAGGGCGGAAGGGAAGGAGAGAGAAAGGAAAGGAAACTAACTCAAATTAATTACATACCAAAGTACTTCCCGGTATCAAACATGAGACAATACTACCCTGAGCCATCACTTCCTAATCTGTCCTTTTCAATCTGTTGGCTGAGCAGCCTGATACCTGATACCACAGAAATATAACAGCTGGGAGAAGGCTTTCACAAAGACATTGGGGGACAGTGACCGGACTGCAAGCCAAAAATTACTAAATATTACGAGTGTCTTACATAGAAAGATGTATTCTTGGACCAAGACCATCAGTTGTTCATCACACCCAAAAATCATCTTCTTTCAAAATAAAGGACATGGGAGTGAGTGTGTGTGCGTGTGTGTTCCCAACAATTAGGCTGTGTTTAATAATGGAGAGCCACACAGATATTTAATTATAAATGTGAGATTCCAATGTTACCTGTAAAATACATAAAATAGATACACGCTAAAGAAACAAAAATTGAAGTAGACAACTGAATTTATAATTTATGAAATACTTCTATCAAAGAGTGTAACAGAATCATCACACACATGTGCACATACACAAAGGCCTATCACTAAGAGCTCTAACTAAAAGCCAAGTACAAGGATGCAAATAGCTTTAAATGTATATAAGGAGTCAGCAAGCTTTCCCTGTAAATGTAAGTTTTATAACTATTATTCTAACAATGCTGAAGACAAGTTCAGGGATGGGGGTAGGAGAAGACTCTCCTTAGGAGGATTAAGCTTCTAAGGTTTGGATCCATTTTTTACTACTCATTAAAGAAAGTTCAGTTAACACAAATCTATTTTAAATTCTCATTTTTTCCTATAAAAACTATTACTTTTAAAAGTCTACCCCTCCACTGACCTTAATTCAGCAGCCTTTCACTCCCTTCTCTCACCCTTCCATTCACAGACGCTAATTTTTTAGATTTATACAATTTAACTCATATAGACTGAAGGGGGCTGGAGGAACAGTCATTGAGCAGATTTGTTCTCTCAAGTTTTGCAGAAATAGATGGACTTCTGTCATTTTTATTTACTCTTCCCCAATGCTTTAAATATTCTAGAGCTTGGGGGTGGAAGGAATTGTTTTTCATGCCTGAAATGGCTCCTTAATTATTGATGTAAACCATACTTACAATGAGGGGATTATATAATTTTCTGTACAGTATTACTATCTGGTTTTCCTCCTAAAATACATATGATCTTTATCACATCGGAAAATAAAACTAGCTCCTGACCAGGTGGCTTAGCTGGTTGCAGTCTCATCCCCTACACCAAAAGGCTGCAGGTTGGATTCCTGGTCAGGGCACATAACTACACTGCGGTGTTTCAATAACCAGTAGGGGCACTTGCAGGGCGGGTGCGGGAGGCAACTGATCCATGTTTCTCTCAGATATTTCTCTCAATCTCCATCTCTCTGTTTCTGTCTCTCTCCCTCTCCCTCCCTTCTTCTCTCTCTAAAATCAATAAACATATCCTTGGGTGAGGATTAAAAAAAACAAAACACTAGGATCAATAATGCCAAAATGATTCCCACTGTCTCAGGGCAGAAAAATTTCTCCACATATATGCTAAAAAACTTGCCAATTTAAAATGTGTCCTTCAAGCTTGATCTACAGAATTAAATGGTTTGAGCTGATTTCTTAAGTAATTCATGAAGAAAAGCGAAGTTGAGAGCATCAAATGCACAGCTTCAGAAAACTGAGCAGAAATCACTGTAACTCTGAACTTCTATCAATCCAAAGAGTCCTTTTAAGTCCCCCCGTATTCGTCAGGTTTTCAAAGAGCAGCTGTGGCTGGCTAAGGAGAGTTACATTAAACACCGCTTCCATGAGCTGAGTGCATCCCTAACAGGAGGGCCTCCAAGCTGAGACCTTCCCAAAAGCTTTTGTCTCTACTCAGAAAAGGCCAGCCTGGTGTTTTCTTGTTTTTTGTTTGTTTTGATAGGCTTACAATATTGTGAACAGTTACAAAAGGAACCACATTTCCTAATTAGGTGTAAGCTGAGCAAAAGTAGCCACAACAACCAACCATTGCCCCAAGGAGGTGGTGATGTAGAATCAGAAATGTCTACACACTAAATTTGTGGCTGCTAGACTTAATGGTAACAAAAATCAACCATGTTAATAACAAAACATTATTTTTCTAAAGAGTAATTCATACCATGTGTTATTAATCAGCAGGGTAACTGAGAGCTCATGCAAAACATACTACCCCAGTTGAGCAGAACTTGATTGAATTACTGTCATCTGGTTTTCCAGTGTCACTGGCCCTTCCACTTCAAGTCCATATACCCGCCATGCCCCCCCCCCCGCGTTCCGCCCCCCGCCCCCCCCCCCCCCCCCCCGGCACAGAGCACCACAGCATGGATGGAAAAGCAGAAAACCCAGAGCTGGGGGTAAGAACCATGTGTCTGGTAGGAAGGAGATTTTCAATAAAAAGGATTGTCTCTGGAAAGATATGTAGGCACCCAGACTGCCTTGAGAAGCAATTAAGCCTGTGCTGTTTTATTTCAGAGCGTCCCATCTTGCACAAGGTGGGAGTCGCGGTGTGAGATCACAGTAGATTCAAAGCAAGACAGGCAGCCTCATCTATCTCCCGACCGCCACACCAGGTTCCCGGTGGTGTGAAAAAGCTCACGGCCTCTCTTCTCCCAAAGAGCACAAAGCTAACCTGCCATGCAGAGCATTATTCCCCATATCGAACCGGGCCTGAAGAAAGACAGCTGAAATGTCCCAGTCAGTGTTCAGACTTTGGTCCTTTCTCAAGGTAGTGAGGTTACATGCCAAAAACCCGTATGCAAACGCAAAATGTGGCTGCCTTGAGCATAAGTTCCACTTTCTTTCCAGCCTTGTAGAGTTCGGAGGTAACTAACTAGGAAAAGGGAAATGTACAAGTAAATATATGGAATAGTAACGCGTCCGATCTTGCCCGGTTCCCTCCCAACATCCCTCAAAAGAGGCTGGGACACTAAAAATCTAAGTCTGGGGACCAACTGCAGTACAGACTCTAGCTGGGGCGAGGGAAAGGCCACCACACCCTCCTGAGCTCACAGCACTGACAAGCTGTGGCAGGGAGGAGCCCAGAAACTTGGTCCCAGCAGAAAAGGGAAAAAGAAGGGAGTCTTCAGTCTTGAATTTGAGAAGCTGTAAACTAGGAGAAGCGGATTTCTGAAGGGAGCTGGGAACTCGGCTGGGTATGGGAGGGGAGGGGTCGCCCCGGAGTCAGAACAGCTCACAACACGTCCTCGCAAAATAGCACATTTTTGTGGTTTAAGATTTAAGACCAAAAGAACGCGCTCAGGCGAAGCTTCTCTATCGCCTGGGTTACAGATGCCCGCTGCTCACTAAGGGACCAGGACGCCTCACTGCTGCGGGTTTCCTTCTCTTTCCCTTTCAGGGAATCTCCTCTCCGCCTCCAAGTTCGCCTTCGCGCACCGCCCAGCGCGCTGCCGGCGGCCGGCCACATGCACCCCTTCGCCCCGGACCCCGCAGGCCTGGGGCTGAGCGCCCGCGGGATGGTCCACAGGGACGCGGAGCTTGAGGGAGGGTTTTGTCTTGGTGTTTTGGATTGTTTTGTTTTGTTTTTGTTTTTTTTTAAACAAAAAGCCTTAGCGGTTCGCTATCCCCTCCTCCCGGGCCTGAGCCACCTTTCCTTCACGCCCACGACGCACCTCCAGGGCACTCACGCTGCGAGGTGCCTCTCCCGCCAGACAATGGGTTCAGGGATGGCCGGCCAGCCCGCCCCAAGCCCTCGGCTCCATCCCGGGACCCCGAGAGGGCTGAGCACGGCTCTAAGAGGGACGAGGTGCAGGCGGGGGAGGCCACAATGGGGAAGGTGGGCGCCTCCCCCTTGGGACAGAAGGCTCGCTCCCGGCGCGAGGAGAAGGGGAGGAGGTGGGGGTCAGCTGTGACGCCCGGCCCGGAGCCCGCGCCCGACCGTCGCCGGGGCGAACTCACCAGTACGATGGCAAATCGTTCTTCCAGTTCACCTGGTTCGGGCATCGGCAGCTTCAAAGGCACGTTGTGCGCCCTGAAATCGGTCTGCTGCGAATCCATACTCCCCGCGTTGCCCATGTTGGCAGCACGCCTGGGTCGGGGGCTGCTCCGGGCCCCTCGCGTCCGCGTCAGAAATCAGAACAGCTCTGGGCTACCGGCTGCCGCCCGCTGGCGCGACCTGCCGGGCTCCCCGCCCTCCGCTGCGCCCCGGCAACTGTGCCGTGAGCACCGCTCCCTAGCAGCGCTCCAAGCCGAGCCGACCCCCGGCCTCCTTCATGCTCCCTGCAGCCCCAGTGCCGCACCGGCCTCTTTTCCTCTGGAGGGGTCGTCAGGGCGCAGGGCGCCTATCTGCATGTTGTTCCGCTGGCACGCCGCTCCCTGCCAGCGATCGTGGACAGCGGGCGCGTGGTTCCTACGACTCAATCTCCCACCCGTGCCACGGCCACTACTGACACTCCTAGCCCACTACCGCTGAACACAACGCTCGCTCCGCGAGCACCTCTAGCAGACAAATGCAGCTCCGCGCTCCCGACACAATGCCCCCTCTCGCCCGGCCCCCCGGCCCCGGCCTCCGCCCCCCGGCCCCCGCCCCCGAGCCCGGCCCGGCTCCGCCCATAGGCCCCGCAGACTGCCGGGACCCGTAGTTTCTGCCCAAAGCGTCCGCACGCAGAAACCTCGCCAGCTCTGGAGGGCCCCGACAGGGTAGGACTGCAAGTAGCAAAGGCGATCTGTACACCTCTAGGGGCAGCTTAGGTCACTTTTGACCCTCTTCACTCCAACAGTAGAAATAGCCACCGCGTCAACATCAATTCTGACACATTTGACAGATGAATGAATGATCCAACCAACTGATGGTTGAATATAAGCATTCTGATTTAAATTTCAGAAGCTTGTTACTGTTCAAAAGGATCTAAATTTCAGAAGCTTGTTACTGTTCAACAGGGGACCTCTAAGGTATTGGCAACCTCTGTTTCATCAACTGGGGTGTAGGTCCATGGGTGCTTGTTTTATTGTTCTTTCTTCCTTATGTATGTTATCTTTCATGTGATTGAAATGTTTTTTAAACAAATATATACTTTTATGTATATTTATGAATGTCTACTGTGAATATATGCACACATATACAGACCCCAAGAGTTGGATGAGAATTCAATTCAATTCGAAACAAACACCTGTCAGTTATTTTTGGGTTAGTATGTTCCTTAGTGGGAGAAAGAAAGAAGATTGCTCCCGCTCTGGAATACTTCACAATCTAGTGAAGGAGAAAATTTACACAAATAAGCATATCTCATGTGAGATGAAAATAAGGACAGTGATTGGAGTGGCTTTGGAGATGATCTTTGGCTGTAGCAATCTTATTGCTTAATAACAGTCTTGTTCCAGGGGTTTTACAGAAAAAATTGGGCCCAACCCCTTCCTGTGGGGTGTTTTTCTGATTGTAACTACCCCCTCTGAAGCAGTGGAAATGGAGAAGAACAGCCCTATAAATGACTTCAGCCAGCTGCTATACTGTAGGTTTCAAGGACATCTACCTGGCTGACTTGTGGCTGTACTACTGCAATTAGTCCTTTCTTAGCTTAAAGTTGTGTGTCCTAATTCTGGTTTATGTATCAGATTCACTGTGGGAGCTTGTTGCTAAAACTGCACACACCTTGGCCCTGCCTATTATCAGATTTCCCTAAGCTGAGAGCTGGAGCCTGGGCAGGTGTGTTTTTTTTTTTAAACTTCCTAGGTGATTCTGATGTGCAACCAGTGTTGTTACCCTCCTGTTAAAAGTTAGCTGCTTCTGGCCAAGATGCAAGCATCAAGGGCCTCATTTTATTCACCTCAATAAACCCCAAGATGCCTTGAGCACAATAGGTGTACAAGGACTATTTCTTGAATTAACAAGAAACTTTTACCAAAAGCCTATGAAGCAAATATGCAAATGTATTGTGTGTGTGTCCTCTTTAAATAAACCACCACTTGTCCTTTTAAAGAAAGGAGAGCGTATAAAGAAATGCAACTCAAAAATCTGAATAAATGCAATCTGTATTTTAAAATTACACTATATCAAAGATAATGATAAATGTATTACTGATCAAAGAAAAAACAGATATAGATACACACACACACACACACACACACACACACACGCCAACTAGTGAAAATGAGTGAGAAAAAAGCCGTTAGTTTAGACCAAGTGAGACATTTCTGACCCACAAATGTATTTATTTTCTTTGTAATCTCTAGACCTGTCCTTTGCGTCTGATTGATGTACAAAATCAGCCCACCCAGGGGGTTGCCCATATGGATAGAAAAGCTTGAATTATTTTTTGCAGTTGAGATATTCTTTTTTATTACACATACGGCTCTCTGTGGCTATATTTCTGCCAGTAATCAGGAACTTTTTCTCCCCGTATGTCTTATCTAGTCTCTCTCATAATCTCACACTTTGAGAGAAGCCAAGAATAAAGTATCCAAGTACATGAACCAAAAGCACTCTGTCATTTCAAGGTTTGCAATCCCTAATATTTGGTTATTATTTATGACTATTATTAAGTGAAAAAATAAATAAAACATTCCATTATGTCATACAATTTCTGCAGGAATTTCTCTCAAAACCTCAGGAAAATTTTTGTTTTGGAGAGTGTGGCAAGAAAGAAGGGAGAAACCATTTCTATTATTTTAATTGCAGCCCTCTTCCTTCCTCATCACAAAATTAAAATTAAGCAATCATTTTTAATACATATTTTATTTTCTGATAATTTTAATACATATTTTATTTTCTGGTAACACATATAATTTGTTATAATTGATGTCACAAAATACAGACAAAAATTGTTAAAACTATCTATTCATCTTCCAAGAAAGCTGAAATGTTAGAACTTTATCTTCCATGTGCCAGGCAGTTGCAAGCTATGCCAGGAATGGCTTGATCAGAAATGCCCCCCAAATGATGTAATTGCTTTCAAAGAAGCTTTCCCATCGTTCATAGTAAATACTTCTACAAGACCAGCTGAGTTTCATTGCTATCTCCTCAGATTTTAAATGTAATGAAGTGCTCTGTAACTAAGATCGCTTAATTTCTTTAAAAGGCATTGGCGTAACCCTAAGAAGATTCTCCTTGTGTGTATAATTATGTAAAAATAAGTGCTCTGTGATAGCCACAACCATCAATAGCCCTGACTCAAAATTGTAAATAGTGGCTGGGATATTAATAGGGATTATTTCATGTCAATTTACATCCACAAAAGTCCTATAGGAGTCATATGACCATCGTATTTTTTTAAAAATATTTATTGAGCATATACTATGGCCCAGACAATGCTGTTGCTCTTTACCATCGTTTATTCAATTTCTGCCTCACACAAACTTCTTCCAACAGTTAACTTGCAAAGATATACCTCACCTCTCCAATTCCATTCTCCTCCTGATTCAGTTAGGAATGAATGTTTTTGCCACCAAATAAAAGAGAGCCCAAGTAATAATGGCATAAATAATATATTTTGCTCATAAAGACAAGAAATATGGAAAAAGGCGGATGCTACGGTTGGTTCAGCCACTCACTAAGGTTGGGGCCAGTATTTGTGTGATGGTTTGGCCTTTCCCACATACTTAGAAAGAAAAAGAAAGAAATAACATCACAAAATGCAGATAGCGTTGTCTGAAAAGTCAAGTTCAGACTATTTTTCACCATCCTCCCCACTTTATCACCTGCTCTCTCCTTCATCCTGCATCCCTGTACTGTACTGAATCCTCCAAGATCCTCCTTAGCAGCAGACTTTAAGGAGTATTGAATGAGACAGTCGTAGCCTGTCACATCAACGACAATGGTGACAACAAAGGAATGTGCGGCTGACTTGTAGTGTCCACTTTTATTTCAGGGAGTCCTCTTAACATCCTGGCGTAATATTAACTGTCACCCCGGAGGGCGAGAGGTCCTAAGCTGGGCTGCGTGGGCAGCCCAGGATGCCCCATCTACACCTGTCCTCCTCTGCAGATAAATAGCTTCCAAGGCTATCCATCTGGCACCTTTCAACAGCTTCCAAGTCTAAACAAATTCTTTGAAAAAGGAGTTTTTAAAACAAGAAATCCCAAAGGGAAAAGTTTTGTTTCTGGCTATGACCACTTCAACCAGAATAAACAGCATGGGGGAATAAGCAACAAAATGAATTGTAGTAAAATCTGTTTCCAGATTATATATATAATATATATTTTATATATATATAATATATATTTATATATAAATATATATAATTTCCAGATTTTATATACATATAAAATCTGCAAATATTCCCACATACTTAGAAAGAAAAGACATCACAAAATGCAGACAGTGCTGTCTGAAAAGTCAGGTTCAGACTATTACATACATATTACGTATCTAGAGCTACAATTCTATTTACTTTTCTCATTTGTCCTTTGGGGAAGTTAATTTTTAAGAGATCACAAGGAGAAAAGTGGTTTATCATCCTGTAAGAGGCAATTAGACTTTCTAAAATCTCCTGTCCTTTCTTCCCCCTCTGTCTCAGGCCAAATATATGAAAAATTTACCTCTTATTTTGGCCTCCAAGAGAAGAAATTTTCCCAAATACATGATTATTTTGGCTAGTGAATTTGAATTCCTTGACTTGCCATTTAAACTCTAAAGGCTGGTATCATGTTAAGAACATGTCCTTGGTGGATTTGCCTCCTGTCTAGCTTGCACACTGAATGACCCTGGGAAAATGTATTAAACTCAGTTTCTGCATCTGTAAAATGGAGGTAAAACACTCATACAACTAGTGAATTTTTAAGAGTAGTAATTTACATAAACCAACTATTCGAATCATGCCTGATACCTCATGAGATATTCAATAAGAGACATTTTTCTTCTTATGTTCTTTTTTCAAGGTGGTAATGAACTAATCTTGGGCTCTTATTGAAGGAATAAAAATTTCTGCTGCACCTGAATGCATAAAGGAAAATATGTAAGTATATATGGAATTTCTTTCAGATAACAAGATGTATTTACATGAAATAGAACATGCTTTGGTTTGTAGTCTAGGAGTCCATGAGTGCTTCTTCATAACCCAGTTCTTCCATTGATAAAGCTCTATTCTGATCACTCAATAAAAATAGAAATTCAAAACGTTAAGTACACTGTCCAAGGAATACAAACTATTTCCCACACCTGGCTGAAAATAAGATCCAGCTGTGATGCTTAATGAATATACTGATTCCACAGGCCTGCCCTAGAATTCTAATTCAATAGGTCTGGGGTGGGCCCAAGAATCTGTATGTTTGACAAAACTCCAGGTGGTTTCTATTTTAGGCAAGTTTAGGAAACACTGATTAATTGCTCTGGACTGGGGAAATGACTCACCTGCAATTAAGCAATAATGCCTCAACTTAGGGAACAATGCCAAGTTATTTTAAAGCCATTGAATAATTATAACATATAGTCTGCTCTAAAACTTGCATTAGCTGTTATTTTAATCAGAGAGATTATTCCTTTTTAAAACACATTTATATAGATTTTTTTTTTTAATCCTCACCCTGGGATATGTTCATTGATTTTTAGAGAAAAAGGAAGTGGGGGGAGAGGGAGCGAGAGGGAAACATTGATGTGAGGGAGAAACATCAATTTGTTGCCTCCTGTAGTGCCCCAGCCGGGGATGGAACCTGCAGCCTAGGTATGTGCCTGGAACGAAGATCAAACCAGCAACCATTTGGTGTACAGACAACGTTCCACCCATCTGAGCCATTGGCCAGGGCACATTTATACATATTTTTAAAGTTTTAGGAAATGTCACCAGTTTTTCACATTTGTACTTGTCATGCTTTTTAGATTTTTGAGGAGAACAAAGCATCACTGATTCTGTTGTCTAAGTCGTCCCCAACTGATTGAGGAAGAGATTTGTCAAGTGTCCAAATTTTGAGGTGGAATTTAGGCTATGCAGGTTTTCTCCTGCCCTAAACTCATATTTATATACAAAAATAGAATAGATGCCAAACATTCCATTGTGCAAAGAAAAAAATGAAATTGTCCAGAGCTACTGAATGCTACTGACGGTATTTTCATTTTATCAAATGAATTTTACTAACATGTTTATTGTATTATATCATTCTAGTTAAAGTTATTTTCCATACAAAATTAAGATCAAAGAAAAGTTCACTGATGGAAGAAAGGGGGAGAAGGATGGGCAGCTAATTAGTAGAACCAAAAGAACCCCTCAAAGACCAAGCCCCTTGCCTGCTCTGTAATCACTAGTTGCAACACCTGCAGAACTCACCCTGTCTCAAGAGAACTGAACTCTGCTAACCTTATCCAGCTATACAACAGGGGCCAGACAGGCCTGTCTCGGGTCCAGTTCTCATTGCCTGGTTGCTTTGTTTTGTTAGTTTTAGGGAGCAGGAGGTGTTGGTTAAAAATTCTTTTTTTTTTTTTTTTTTAAGATTTAGTTCATTTATTTATTTTTACAGAGATGGGAAGGGAGGGAGAAAGAGAGGGAGAGAAACATCAATGTGTGAGAGAAGCATTGACTGGTTATCTCTGGCACACCCCCAGCCAGGGACCTGGCCTGCAACCCAGGCATGTACCCTGAAGAGGAATCGAACTAGCGACCTTTCACTTTGCAGGCTAATGTTCAATCCACTGAGCCACACTAGCTAGGGTAGTTAAAATTCTTAAACAATTCAAAATATTGACTTGAAATCTATGAGAAAGAAGCGAACCCCCAAAGCAAAATATTTTTTTTTGTAAATCTCAATTACATTGACAATGATTAAAAATGGGGGTTCAAAATATTAAAAATGCAATGAAGTTGTAGGGAATGCATAGCCCCAGACAGATGCCACAGGCACCTATATTTTTTGTCTGTTCAACACCCACTTCTAGGAAGAGCACCCAGTCCTTCTAGGAATGGCTCTTCCCGCCATGCTACCCTGTTAACAAAGGATCTGTCGTATTTCTTTAGCTCCCTTGGCCACAGTTGACCTGTTAAAGGGTGGGATTGTAACTCAGGCTTGGCAATGATCCTTCTTCTTTCCTCCCCTCTGATTTTTGGACTTTAGACTAAAAGAATCAGGTTACATTATTCCAGGTGACAGAAGCTATATTCAATAAAGTTTAAATGTGGTTGATGACAGTGGTGACTGATAAGAAGAGAAAAAAAAAAACCCCTGTAAAATGAAGTGCAGAGATAGGAAATAGTAAGATCTGCCTGAATATTCTACTTATGCAAGAACAAGACAGTTGGTCAGTTAAGACAGTTTTAAAAACTCTCTAAGTCTCAGTTTCCTTGTCTGTTATTTAAGAGCAATAGTAGTCTTTACTTTTGTGGTTTCTGTGAGGAATAATTGTAGTGACTCATGTAAG
Organism: Pteronotus mesoamericanus; assembly: GCF_021234165.1. Lineage (NCBI taxonomy): Eukaryota > Metazoa > Chordata > Mammalia > Chiroptera > Mormoopidae > Pteronotus > Pteronotus mesoamericanus. The sequence goes on along the minus strand of NW_026555325.1, from coordinate 16,113,107 downwards.
TCACTAAATATTGGACCAAACACATGGAAAGAGTTCAATAATTCTCAGCTATTAAGCATCTCCAGCCATGGGGCTAAGAAAACTGCAGGAGTGGGACCCATATTCAAAGGCATGATATGACAAAATTTCTGGCACTGTTTAATAGAAAAACATCCTCAAATTCAATTGACAGCTGACTAAGATTTTAACGAAAGTACCAGGAAAACCCCAAGCATGGCAAATAGTGGCCTCTGATTGCTCAGGTCCTAAAGAAAACCCTAGAGCTAGGTTAATAATTGCGATAATACTAGTAAATAATTTACTTTGCATGCTACCTGCTGGCCAGGCAGGAAGTTGTTTTACACCCAATATCCTTAGTACTTACTACCACTATATGAGTTAGGTAGTATTCTTATTCCTGTTTCGCAGATGAAGAAACTGATGCATAATGTTAAAATCTGTCCTCAAGAAGATTATTTATCCAGAGTCCAATATGATTGGCCAGTATATTTTTAAAAAGTAGCTATTTCTCGTTTTTCTCTGTCCCTCCTGTTTCACAGCCTGCCTTAGTTACTGGCTAGTTGCTAAGTCGGTGAAATGGCATGCCATTACCACACTAAACATGTTTAAACTCAGGCCAGAGAAGCATATTTCACTTTTGCAGGTGGCTCTCCTTCTTGCTCTTGATTGTGGATCATGGGCGTGTTTGGTGGTTCCATTCAGTGTTTCACTTTCCTCTCTATTCCATTCCCCTGCATCTGCTTGCAAGCCTCGCTCAGGAACTGCTTTCCCTCCTAATGGGAAGCCTGTAAGGAACTTTTGCATAAGACTAAATTACCACCCAAATCAGAGTCAATTTATTTCTAGTCTTTTCTTTTAAAGCTGTGATGCATGACTGCCCTTGGTTCCTGTGGCTTCTGCTTAGTCTCAATCATTGCTTTGCCCTGACTTGTAGGATTATTACATATTCTAATTGGGACCGTTAATTTGTCTAGCTCTAGTTACCCATGATCACAGCTTCCCAGAAAATGTCAGTTCCATCTGCTCCCTAAACCAGCATATTCTGATTTTCTGCCTCTGCCTTGGCACCCTTCAAGTTGATCTGTCATCCTGTATACTCTACCTTTTGAAATATGTATGTTTTGTTTTTCTTTTTTTAAAATTTTTTAAAAGATTTTATTTTATTTTTAGAGAGAGGGGAAGGGAGGAAGAGAGGGAGAGAAACATTGATGTGTGAAAGAAACAATATATTGCCTCTGGCACACCCCTAACTGGGGACCTTGCCAGCAACCTAGATATGTGCCCAGAATCGAACCGGCAACCTTTTGGTTTTCAGGCTGGTACTCAATCCACTCCACCACACCGGCCAGGGCTGTTTTGTTTTTCCAATTAGCTTACAGGTTCTAGCTGTAGAATGATGTGCTTCATATTGTGATTCTCCATCCATCTGCACTTGAATTATCTGGAGTGCTTTATAAAAAGGAAAAACTTTAGACCCATCCCTATGAATCAGAGTTTCTATGTTAAGCCCAAGAAGTATGCATTTCTAACAAGCTACCCAAGTCATTCTTATGCCTAGAGAGCTTGGAACTCATTTCACTGGAAGAACAAATAATATAATCATAGACTTTTTTTTTTTTTAACTCCACGTACTTCCAGATCTGTGCTTGGCACCTGGAAGATTCTCACTAATTGCTGGTTGAATTAAAGAGTGAACAAATCTAACTTTCGAAGGAAATCCACTCATAGGAAATCTTCTCTGCTCTAAGAAAATATTTGCAATTTTCACTAAATATACCCATAATTACCAACTTCAATTAATATAATCCTAATTCCCTCATGAATTAAACTGCTTAAATCTCCTTTGGATTTTGCTTCCTCCTGAAGTAACTTTAATTTACTTTTGTTGTGATGAAACATCATATCAAATTGGTTCCAAAACTCTCAAGTTGTTTTTTAATTAGCTTAGACCTCCTGAGTAGAAGCTAGAAAAGTTTCCTCCAATTATATCTGGGAAAAAATACCAAAATGATTTTATAAGCTAGGTAAATATTGTTATAGAGACTATCAAAAAAGTTTTAATGTCCTAACATATTGTTAATTCAACAAATATTTACTGTACTTAAACATTCAGATTCTCATAAACAGTACATACAAGAAAGTCAATGACTCCCTGTTGCTACCTGGGAATATTCATTGTGTGATTTTTTTTATTCACTTAGGTTTGGAATCCCTTTTTATTCCCTAGCTGCAGCCCATTGCAGGTTGGGTGACTCCAGGAGGACATTTAGGATTGCTGACTTTAAGAGACCTCTAGCTAGTTCACAGAGCTTCTGTCATCATAGCTCATTAAGGTGCAAGCTTCCCTCCAGTCTCTTTCTAACATGTTGCCTTGAACTCTTTGTGAACATTACTTTGACTTTGAATATGTGAAAAGGAAATGAAGCAAATGATATAACTGTGAGCTCTAAATATGAGTTGCTTTTAATCTTTACAGAGACCTTATGAGGCAGATCATTTTCCTCCTATATTATAAAAGGGATACTTAAGGCTAACAGTAGTTATATAATTGGGCTAAGTCATATAGCTAAGAATTAGCAGAGCCAGGACTCAATTTCCTATCTCTTTATCCCTAGGCTCATCTACTTTCTACTACACCATGTTGCTTATCACTTTATTTTACCTCCTCTTGAACACATTTCTGCCCTACCCCTGGGTCATGTGCCCTTGGCCATGTGTTGGTCTTTCTACTCTGACTTGGCCTCACTCAGGAGATCCCTAGCAACAGATACTCTATTGATTCCCTTTCACTCATCCCTCTTCTTTCCACCCTCTCTTGGCTTCCCCTTCATTGCCAGCCTCTGCCAGGTTTAAGCACCAAAGTATCACTGACAGAACCAAAACAATGTAGTCTTCTTGATAACTTCCATGTGTTTTGGTATAGATATAGCAAGGCTATCACTTGAAAACAGGTCTGTCTCATAATATAAAACCCAATTACAATGGCTAAACAAGAAATGGTTTACTTTTCTCATATTATAAGAGCCCAGAGGTAGGTGTTTGTACAAGATGGTATAATACTGGATTGGCCAAAAAGTTGGGGGTTTTTTTTTCTGTAAGATGGCTATAGTAGCACTTAGTTGTCTTTAACTTCATTTGAAATGATTTTGATAGATCGTATTGTGACAGCTGTCATATTAGCATGCATTTAAAAAAACTCACTAAAATTGGTGAATTTTTGTGTAGCCATTTTAATATTGAAGATGGAAGAAAATAAGCAACATTTTTGGCATATTATGTTTTATTATTTAAAGAAAGGTAAAAATGCAACTGAAATGCAAAAAAAATTTTTTGTGTGGCATATGGAGAAGGTGCTGTGACTGATCAAATGTGTCAAAAGTGGTTTGCAAAGTTTTGTGCTAGAGAGTTCTCTCTGAAAGATACTCCACAGTTGGATAGACCAGTTGAAGTTCATAGCGATCATATAGAGACATTAACTGAGAACAACCAAAGTTTTGCCACATGGGAGATAGCTGGCATACTAAAATATCCAAATCAATAAATTTATTGAAGAAATGAAACGTGTGTCTTTTATTTTATTGAAAAACAAAATGGACTTTTTGGCCAACCCAATAATTTCAGTTACTGTCTCTGCAACTCTAGTGGCCTCTCTCTCTCTCATGATGGCAAGATGGCAACTATATCCCCAGCTATTGCATCCACATTAAAAATTGAATGAAGGTAGGGGGCAGTTTCAGTAATATTCCTCCTTGTTTACCACACCTTTTCCAAAACACACACACCCAGCAGACTTTGCCTAATGACGTGTTGAACAGAACCGGTCACAAGGCCCATCCCTAGATGTTAAGAAGGCAAAGAAAGCACTTGAAAAATCAATTAATGTAATCCAACACATCAAGAGACTAAAGAAGAAAAATTACATAATTTTATTAATAGATGCAGGAAAAGCATTTAACAAAATCCAACACTTGCTTGTAATAAAAATTCTAAGCAAACTAGGAATAGAGAGAAACTTTCTCAACTGGATAAAGTCTGCCATCCTAAAAAAAAAAAAAATCTACAGCTGTCATACTTACTGATGAGAAACTGGAAGCTTTCCTGCTAAGATCAGAAATAAGGCAAGGATGTCCTCTCTTGACACTGCTTTCAACATAATACTAAAAGTCCTAGTTACACAGATTGGAAGGATTAATATCATTAAAATGACTATACTACCCCCCAAAATCTAAGGTTCAATGCATTCCTATCAAAATACCAATGACATTCTTCTCAGAATTAGAACAAATAATCCTAAAATTCATATGGAATCACAAATGACCATGAATGGCCAAAGCAATCTTGAGAAAGAAGAACAAATTGAAATATCATACCACCCAATTTTAAACTAAACTACAAAGCTACAATAGTAAAAACAGCATGGTACTAGCACAAAAACAGATGCATAGATCAATGGAATATTAAAAAACCATCAGAGGGAAATCAAGATGGTGGAGGAGTGAGTGGAGTCAAACTGACCTCCTCCCAGGACCAGCCTGGAATTACAACTCAATTGTGGAGAAATCACCTGGAACAAGCAACTGAACAATAGTCAGAGAGGAGCCTTTTAATCTCGGAGACTGGAGAATCAGCTTTAGCGCAATCTAACTGGTAAGGAGTGCGGTAGAGACTTGAGAAGGTGGGCAGGGAGGCCAGGGGCAGCAGCAGCAGGATATTGAAATGGCCAGCTGGATCCCCCTGAGAAGAGCGTGGTCTAAACCAAAAGTGGGGATCTCTAGCCTACAGCGCCAGAGCCCCAAAAATACACAGAAAACAGCCAGCTGGGAAAAGTGGCAGGGTTGCTCTCTGCCAGAGACAGGCAGCTGGTGACAAAGAACCGTTTAAAGGGCCAACGCATAAATTTTTATTTGCAGTCACTTACCCTGGTCTCTGGCAAAGATGGGAGCGGAGTGGGCTAGAGACACCTGAGGAGAGTCTGGGAAAGGAGGCTTTAGGGAGAGAACTGAGAAAGTAGCTGGCTGGATCTTGGTGCTGACTCATGGCCCATGTGGCAGCAGCCATCTTGCTCAAGCGGAGACCACTCCCTCTGAGCGGCGGCAGCATCAGAAGACCCAATAACGCTGCCCTCAGGAGGGGCTCCACCCTGCCCTGAGCTGTCTAAGGCGGCCTGCTGAGTGCAGAGTGACTAAATTAACAGCTGAAGGAGACAGCCACAAACTAGATTACTGGAAGTCTCGAGCAGACTGCCTATGGTCAGACAGGGACAACCTCTGGCATCATCAGAGGCAGATCCATAAAGTAAAAACAGCAGTCTCCTACCATAGAAGTTCACACCACAAAGTCGGCAGATCAAGACAGATCAACTTAAGAAGCAGAAGCAAAAAAGAAGAGTCTCACAAGTAATGGGAAGACAAAGAAATACGCCCCACTCAAAGGGAAAGGAGGATTCCCCAAAAAGAGAACTAAATGGAATAGAGACAAGTAAACTATCACTTATTGAGTTCCAAACAATGGTTCTAAGGAAGTTCAATGAGCTCAGTGAGCTCAGAGAGAATTACCAAAAACTACAGAGAAACTACGAGGAACTTACTGCAAACTCTATCAGCATGAAAAAGGACATAGAAACTATCAATAAGAGACAAGAGGAAATGAAGAATACAATTTCTAAATTGAAGAACATAGTAGAAGGAATCAGAAAGAGGCTAGATGAAGCCGAAGATCGAATCAGTGAGCTGGAGGACAAGGTAGAAAAAGCTCCCAGAAAGAGCAAGAAAATGAAAATAGACTAAAAAAAATGAAGAGACATTTAGGGAAATGCAGGACAACCTGAAATATAATATCCTTATACTAGGAATACCAGAAGGAGAAAAGAAGGAGCAAGGGATAGAGAGCCTGTTTGAAAAAGTAATGATGGAAAACTTCCCTAATTGGAAGAGAGAAAAAGTCACACAAGTCCAAGAAGCACAGAGGTTCCCATTCAAGAGGAACCCAATGAGGCCCACTCCAAGACACATCATCATTAAAATGGCAAATATCAAGAGACAAACAGAGAATCCTAAAGGCAGCAAGGGAGAAAGATGTAGTAACATATAAGGGAGCCCCGGTACAGCTAGCAGCTGACTTCTCAACAGAAACACTGCAAACCAGAAGGGAATGGTGAGAAATATTCCAAGTAATGAAAAGCAAAGTCCTGCAACCAAGATGGCTCTACCCACCAAGGCTCTCAATTAAAATGGGAGGCAAAGTAAGGAGTTTCCCAGACAAAAGAAGGCTAAAAGAATGCACCTCCACCAAACCAGCACTGCAAAATATGCTAAAGGGACTGCTTTAAGAAGATAAAGAAAAAGAGTCTGTAAATACCCAGTTCCTTTCACAGTTGCCAATTCTTGTTATTACCAATATTTTTTAATATGTATTAATCTGATTGTGACAATGATGTGTTATTTTAATTGTTCCTTTATTATTTGTTGAAACTACACCTGTTTTTGTATATTTCTTGCCTATTTCTGTTATTTTTAAAGAGCTTTAGTGACTTTTAGGTATTCTTTATCCATTTTTTAATTAAATGTGTGTAGAATTTTTTCCCTAAAAAAAGAAAAACAAAACAAACCATTAACCCTTTTTTAGATGTGTTGCAAATACTTTCCTAGTCTATTACTTGTCCTTTAACTTTTTGTATGTATATTACTGTACAGTCTTAAATGTTTAATATAGTCATATTGTCAATGTTTTACTTTATAGCCTTTGCGTTTGAATATTTTACTTCAGGGTAAGAAGAATATTATTTTGTATTATCTCCTAAAACTCTTTGGATTCTACATATTGATTTTTAACTCACCTGAATATATCTTGTATAATGTATGAAATAAATAGGACGCTATATTTTTTTATTTCAAATAATAGTGGTCCATGCACATTATTTGTTGAATAAGCCTTATTTTACCCATTGATTTGAAATATCAACTTAATGATATATTGCATCGTTAGAAAGATATATGTGTTTGTCTCTAGAATGCTCATTATATTTCATTGATCTACTTGATTATTTCTGTGCTGGCGTCATGTTGGTTTAATTGCTGAGACTTTATAATGGTTTTAAATTTTTAAAATATTTTATAATTAACTTTGACATTAAAAAAATAAATAAAATCAATCTGCATTAGGAAGAAAGGAAGGAAGGAAGGAAGGAAGGAAGGAAGGAAGGAAGGAAGGAAGAAAGGAAGGAAGGAAGGAAGGAAGGAAGGAAGGAAGGAAGGAAGGAAGGAAGAGGGAGAGATGGATCTCCTACCTTTTATAACAACATGGATGGAAGTGGAGAATATTAAACTAAGTGAAATAAGCCAGTTGATAAAAGACAAATACCATATGATCTCACCTATAAGTGGACTCTATTCAACAAGATAAACTAACAAGCAAAATAAACCACAAGCATGGAAACATGGAGCAGACTGAAAGTGACCAGCGGGGATGGGGAAAGAGGACAATGGTGGACAGAAGGGGAAGGGACTAGACAAAGAACATGTCTGAATGACCCACGGGCATGGATAACAGAGTGGGAATTGACTGTGGGAGCTGGGGATGGAGGTGGGATGGGTGGAGGTGGGTAAAGGGGGAAAAATTGAGACAACTGTAATAGAATAAACATGATTTATAAATTTAAAAATATTAAATAAGTAAAAATGAAAAAATCAATTATATGGTCAATTAATATACAACAAAGGAGGCATAACTATACAATAGGACTGTCAGTCTCTTCAACAAGTAGTGTTTGAAAAACTGGACAGATACATGCATTAGAATGAAACTGGATCACTCACTTATACCATATACACCATATACAAAAATAAACTAAAAATGGATTAAATGTAAGAATTGAAACCATAAAATTACTAAAAGAAAATGTAGGTAGTAAACACCAGTCTTAGTAACATCTTCATGGCTATGTCCCTTCAAGCAAGGGAAACAAGCAAAAATAGACAAATAGGACTTCACTAAACTAAAAAGCTTCTGCACAATGAAGGAAATCATCAACAAAAGAAAAAGACAACCTACTGAGTGAGAGGATATACTTGCAAGTGATATATCCAATAAAGGGTTGGTATATAAACAAAGGAACTGATACAACTCAATAACAATAAATAAATAAATAAAACAATTTGATTTTAAAAAATGGGCAGAGGACATGAAGAGACATTGCTCCAAAAAAGACATTCAGATAAAAAAGACATACTGACATCACTAATCATCAGGGAAATGCAAATTAAAACCACAGTGAGACACCACTTCACACCAGTCAGAGTGGCTATTATTAAAAAGTCAACAGATAATCTTTATTGGTGAGGTTGTAGAGAAAAGGGAATCTTTATGCACTGTTGGTGGGACTGCAAATTAGTGCAGCCACTGTGGAAAACAATGTGGAGATTCCTCAAAAATTAAAAATAGATCTATCACAAAACACAGCAATTCTACTTCTAGGTATTTATCCAAAGAAAACAAAATACTAATTCAAAAAGATATATGTCTATTTCAGCATTGTTTACAATACCCAAGATACAGAAGCAACCTAGGTGTCTTAAGATAGATGAATGGATAAAGAAGATGTGATATATATATATACACACAATAGAATATTACTCAGCAATAAAAGGAATGAAAGGTTACCATTTGCAACAACATGGATGGACCCAGAGGATTATATGCTAAGTGAAATAAGTCAGACAGAGGAAGACAAATACTGTACATGTGAAATCTAAAAATACTTATTTTACTTATGTGTGATATCTAAAAATACCAAACAAGTGAAAAATCAAAACAAAACATAAGCAGACCCATAGAAACAGATCAAACTGATGGTTGCCAGAGGGGAGGAAGGAGGGGTGGATAGGTGAAAAGGTGAAGGGGAATATAGTCAATACTATTGTGATAAATTTGCATGATGACAGGTGATTACTAGACTTAGTGTGGTGATCTCAATATAAGATATATAATCGTCGAATTCCTATATTGTACAGCTAAAGCTAATATAATATTGTTTGCCAACCAGAATAAAAAAAAATTTAAGTCCTAGTTAATTCAATAAGATACAAAAAAGGAAATAAAAGCTATACAGCTTGGGAAGAAAGAAAGAAAGCTGTCTTCGTTTGCAGATGACATGATTGTCTATGTAGAAAATCTGAAAGAATCAACAACAACAATAAATTCCAGGAAATAGTAAAGGATTATAATTAGGTTTCAGGTTACTGGGTTGATATGTAAAAGTCAGTCACTTTCCTATACACTTGCAATGAACAAGTGGAATTTGAAAGTAAAAACAAGTATTGTTTACATTATCACCCCCACCCCCAAAATGAAAAATTTAGGTATAAATCTAACAAAATATGTACAAGTTATTATAAGGAAAACTACAAACACTAATGAACAAATTCAAAGATATTCTGTGTTCATATTCCATATACATTCCCTGTTATCCTGTGTTCATGGATAGGAAGACAGTATTTTCAAGCTGTCACTTCTTCCCAACTTGACCTATGTAATGCCAATCAAAATTTCAGAAAGTTGTTTTTTGTATATCAACAAACTGATTCTAAAATTTATACTGAGAGGCGAAATACCCAGAATAACCACCACAATATTGAAGAGAAGAACAAAGTGGAAGAACTGATGCTACCCAACTTCAAGATAAACTGTAAAGCTACAATAATCAAGGCAACGTGGCCATTTTGTGAAAAGACAAGGGCCAAGCAGTTGTGGCTGTGTTTCTGTCCTCGATCAGCAATCGTCTTCTCCTCTCCACGTAGAACCTGGGAGTAGGAGATTCAGAATCGAATCTCTTCTCCCTTCTCCCTCTGGGTTACAAATCACTTAAAATATATATGTCCAGTTACCCAGCACATGGTCCTCCTCCTTCTCCCCCTGTTGCTTGGGTTGTAGTGCTGTCGAAACACCAGTGTGTGTCAGGAAACGTCTCACGGAGGGGCAAACGTGGCTTCAATTCTAAGAAGGGACAGCAAGGATCTTCTTCCAAGTCTGGAAAGTTGAAAGGTGATGATCTTTAGGCCATCTAGAAGGAATTGATCCAGATAAAACAAAAAGTGGATTCTCTACTGGGAAGCCTGGAAAAAATCGAAAAGGAGCAAAGCAAACAAGGAGGGATGACGAACGATAAGTCAGAAGAGGAGCAGAGCAGCAGCTCCCTGAGGAAAGAGGAGACTAATGTGAAGATGGAGCCTTAGGGGGTGCAGGTGACTCTGCTGAGGAGGGGGACCTGTAGATGATGATAATAATGAAGATCGGGGGGATACCCACTGGAGTTGATTAAGGATGATGAAGAAGAGGCTGAGCAAGGAGAGGATGACTCTTAAGCACATACTGGGGTTTAGAAATCTTGTCCCATTGTTTCTTTACCTAGGCACTTGTCTAAGATCAAAATTTTCACCAGATCCTCGCCCCTAGTATCTTCAGCCGAGGCTCGCTGTTCTCCCCATCCGTGTTCCTCCCAGGTTCATTAATTCATATTGCCCTGCGCCTAGTCCCATTTTCACTTCCTTTGACGCTCCTAGTAGTTAAGTCTTACCTTGTGATTTTTACTTTTAATTTTGATACCTCTTTACAACTTAATGATCAAAAGGATGTATGGTTTTTAACAACTGTCTCCAAAATCATCTTTTGTTATGCAGGGAGTACAGTTCTTTTCATTCATATATGAGTTCAGTAGTTGCTTCCTTAACTGCAAAGGCAATGTCACTAGCTGAGTAGCACCTGAGAGCATCTTTGAGTTAATATGTGTTAACCCCACATATGTAGCATAGGTACCTAAGTTATGACAAGGTATATACTTGTCATAACCCCCTCACTCCACACATATGTAGCATATGTGGGGCTGTTGAACACAAATACAACGTATTTGTACGTAAAAACACAACGTATTTTTGTGAGTGAGAGTTGGCATGTCAAATGCATCCTCTAGGAAAATAATTAGTGTAATTGTCTTAAGATTTGTTTTCTAAAGTTGATACTGTGGGTTATTTTCGTGAATAACCTGATGTTTGGGACCTTTTCTTCCTCACAATAAACACGTCTTTATTAAACCAGGGATTCGGAGACGAAAAAAAAAACCTTGGTTTTTTTATTTTTGTATTATATAATTGTTAATTTCAAATTCTTTGTTTCACAGTGGCCTCCACAAAACCCCTAGAATGTATCTTTTTCTTTGAGTCATAGTCATCTTTATGCATACCAACACACACTACTCAAATTATATTTCACTGGGGGTGGATGTTGTATTAAGGAGACAAGTAACTTTGATGTGGAGTGGAGAGTCTTGCAAAATTGCTTTTATATCCTAATGAGAAAAATTGGAAAATACATGAAGCCTTTTCATCAATGCTTTGTGGTCCAGTTGGTGCCCTTTTTAGAGATTTTTGTAATGTGCTAAATTGTTTCATCCTTAAATAAAAGAGGTTCAAACATGTCAAGATTTTAGGGAAATCGAAATGACTGGAAAATAAAACTTATTTTCTTCCCCCATCCTCTGCCCAAAAGACAACATGATATTGGTGAAAGAATAGACAAATGGATGAATGGAACAGAATAGAGAGCCTAGAACTAGATCTGCAAAAATATGGTCAACTGATAATAGAGCAAAGGCAATACAACAGATCTAAAATAGTCCTTTCAAAACATGATTTTGGAACAACTGGACATATACATGCAAAAAAAAAAAAAGGAAAAAAGAGAGAGGGAGAAAACCTAGACAGATTTTACGCCCTTCACAAAAATTAACCCAAAATGGATTATAGACTTAAATTTAAAATGTGAAACTAGAGATAGAAAAAGATGGCAGAGAAGTAAATGGGAGTCACACTGACCTCCTCCCAAGACCAAACTGGAATTGTGACTAAATAGTAGAGAAATCACCTGGAAAACAATGGAATGATAGAGGGAGAGGAGCCTTGGAGCTGCGGACAGACAGTGGATTCAACTCTCACACATCCCAACGGTCTAATTTCCAGGAACTTTATAGCAGTAGCAGAGACTGCAATATTCTTGCTTGGGTACCATCCTTATATGAACCAGTTCCTGATGATGATGAGACTACAAGCAAATCGCAGTTGAATCTAGCTTTTGAAGATGCCTGGAGCAGCAGTGATGAAGAAGGATGAATGTCAATTCTAAGCTACTTTGTGTCTCCACTGATGAAATTTTTTAAATGAGACTTTTTTTTAAAACTGTTCAGTGACAGCTAAAAATAAAAAATAAAAATAAAATAAAATGTGATACTATAAAACTCATGGAAGTTAACATAGGAGATAATCTAGGTAAGTTTGAGTATAGCAATGGCTTTTTTAGGTATAACACCAAAGGCACAATCAGAAAGAAATAATTGATAAGCTGAACTTCATTAAAATTAAAAACTCGTGCTCTACAAAAGACATTGTCAAGAAAATGAGAGGCCAATCCACAGATTGGTAGAAAATACTTGCAAAAGACACATCCAGTAAAGGGCTCTTATCCAAAATATACCAAGAACCCTTAAAACTTAAATAAGGAAACAAAATACCCAATTGAACATTGGGCAAAAGACCCTAACAAACACCTCACCAAGGAAGATATACAGATGGTAAATAAACATATAAAATGATTCTCCACATCATATGTCATTAAGGAATTGCACATTAAAATAACAGTGAGATACCACTATAAACCTATGAGAATGTCCAACACACAAAATATTGACAACACCAAATGCTAGTGAGGAAGTGGAGCAACAGGGACTCTCCTTCGATACTGGTGGGAATGCAAAAATGATACAACCCACGTTGAAAGACAATTTGGCAGTTTCTTACAGAACTACACATGCTCTTACCATACAGTCCAGCGATCATGCTTCTTGGTATTTACCAAAATAAACTGAAAAATGATATCCATCCCAAAACCTCTCAGATGTTCATAAAGCTTTATTCATAACTTCTAAAATTTAGAACAACCAAGATGTCCATTAGTAGGTGAATGGATAAACAAAGTGTAGTACATCCAAACAGTGGAATATTATTCATCATTTGAAAGAAATGAGTTATGAAAAGACGAGGAGAACACTTAAACACATATTGCTCAGTGAAATAAACCAATCTGAAAAGGCTATATACTATATGATTCTAACTACATGACATTCTAGAAAAGGCAAACCTATGGAGAGAGTAAAAAATTTAGTGGTTACCAGGGGTGAAGGATGGAAGGCAGAGAGATGAGTCGGCAGAGCACAGAGGATTTTTAGGGCAAGGAAACTATTCTTTGTGAGACTGCAATGGTGGGTACATGTCATTATCCGTTTGCCCAAATATGGACTGTACCACACCAAGCAAGAACCCTTATGTAAACTATGGACTACGGGTGATGCTGTGATGATGTATCGACATAGGTTTATCGACTGTAACAGCAAACGGTCGCTGTGGTGCGGGGATGGGGATATTTGAGGAGCCTGTGGTGTGTGTGGAGTGAGGGGGTTATGACAAGTATGTACCTTCTGCTCAATTTTGCTCTGAACCGAAAAAGGATTTAAAAAATAAAGTCTATTTTTTTTAAAAAAGCAGAGAAAGGAGAAAATAGAATTGTCATTATTGACTTAGACCAATCATTATTATTCTGTGTGGGACTGGGAACACTGATGCCTGAACTCAATTGAAGTTTTGTTAGCAAGGAGGAAGTGGAGAAATTTCCTCCTTGTTGGTATTTCCCAATGAAGATTTTTTTTCCCCCTGAGTATAAATATGCTTCCTTACAATGTTAAGGCAAATCCTATTGTATTTACTGAATGGATGTTTTAACTAACAGTGTCCACCACCAGCACCATACAGGTGCTTCCCTGTGACTTCCAATTCTTGGTACAATCAACTCCAGACTGGCCTCCCTGCCACCTGCTCTGACCCAGCCTCTCTCTCTGCTTCATTTTTGTGGTACATCAAGCGTTCTTGGTTTCAAAATGGGGCATCCTGTGTTTGTGGGACGGCAGCCACAGGCAAGATTGCAGGTCTGAGTATTCAGTCGAAGGCTTTGTCCTTAATAGCACTGGGGAATAACAACTTGTTTTCATCTCTGTGTCAATGAAATCTTAAAAGGAAATGTAAACACATGATTCAGGTACCATCGGAGCTGCTTGCCTGGATGAGGGGTGGAGCAGCTCCCCTGGACTCTTTTAGAACAGCTAAAACCTTATCTGGAACCAACGCCCTATCAGAGCTGACATTTAGTAAATGCTGCTCCCATAGCCTGTTAAAAATAACATTGTATGTGTCTTCTGGTAGTTAAACAATGAAGAGCAACGTTCTTGTCTTAGACTCATTTGCAGGGTTTACATTAAAATGTTCCTGTGTGTGAATTATGTTCAGAACTTAAGCTGATATCGTTTAAAAGGATACAACTGCAACACATTACTTAATTAGTTTATGTTTACACCCTTATTATAACAAAGCCTGGCTGCTTGTCTAAACCAAAGTCTGTTACATTTATTACAGCAATCAGGGTAATGTGCTGGAATTTTATATGCGTATGTGCACGTGGACAATGCAAGCCTTAACATTCCTTACTAGGGTCCTCTTCTAGGTAGTACTTTTACAGAATGGCAGTTTACACAAAAGCACAGTGTTTTCTTTTCAACAAAGAACACAAATAGAACTCTAATCAATAACAAACCTAATATCACTTGTTTATTTGACATTAGCTTTAGAGGTTCAGGCTTTAACCTCTAAGTTTTAATTAGGTTTAAACCAGTATGTGAACTGATATTGTCTCCCTCCTATCCGTGGCAGCTAATGGACCACTGCAAGCTATAATCTAGAGTGCTATGCTCTCTCTAGGTTACACTTCTGTTTCCAACTTTATTTCCTCATGCTTTTAAAAAGATGCAAATGGAGCGCCAGCTGGTTTGGCTCCGTTGGTTGGGCATTGTCCTGAGGGGTGCGTCCAGTGTTTCCCCTCCTCTTTTTCTCCCTCCTTTCCCCTTTCTCTACAATCAAAAATAAATTAAAAGATGCAGATGGATTTAAAGCCATTTAAGAAATGTCATTCTTGGTGATATTTCCTAATTAATATTTTTTTGGATATATGTTTTCTCACAATGTTGTTGTGATCCTTAATGTATTTATTGTTTGTGACAAAAATATGTTTCTAAAATAAAAGGTAAGATTATATATGAGTATGTGCTGCTGTCAGAGGAGTCCTTTGCTGTGTGAGTTACTTTGCTTATTCCATAGGCATTGATTGAGTGCTTACTATGTCCCAGGCACTGTGGGAGCTGAACTCTTATCCTCAGGAGTTCACAAGGCAGTAGAAGAAACAGATTTGTGAATTAAATACTGTGACAGAGTATTCTTGACATGACAGAGGTCTACATAACACAATATGTACACCCTATTGAGGGTCAAGTACGCCCCCACAGGACATGCTATTTCAAATTAATTTTGAAGGCTACTTAGCAAAGCCCTCCTCCTGGCTGAGATTTTAGACCAGAGATATGGTTCCCAGGTGGTAGGAAGAGCTCACCTGAGTTCCAGTTCTAGCGGGAAGCTGAAATACTGACTAGAGAAACAAGAACTCAGAACAAAGGTGGTAGCTTCTGTGTAACACTATTCAACCATGGGGAAAAAAAATCATGTCTTCTAATCACTCCTTCAACAAATATTTATTGAGTTCCTACCGTGTTAATAGTGGTGTTCTATGTGCTGGGAATATAACATTGAAGAAAATAGATCTAGATCCTTACTCTGGTGGAACTTTTAATAAGAAGGGAAATAATATTAATGACTTAGAAAAATCTCATGTGATAAAAAAAGCTGGTTATAGAATAGTATATATGGTACAATCTGTTTTGTTATATGTAAGAAGGCTAAAGGATTATTTTATCAGTTAGCTCTTTGCTGCCTAACAGCCTACCCCAAAACTTAGTGGTTTGAACAACAACTACTTATTTTGCTCACGATGCAGGGGGGTGTGCTCTCTGGGCTGGGCTTAGCTCATGGTTCTTCTGCTGGTCTTGATTACTTTCACTTACATGTCTGTATTCTGCTGCCACTCAGCTGGGCACCTCTGCTTCTGGGGATTTGCTGAGTGTTGGGTGATATGACAGGAACAACTGGGCAGATATCTCCTGTCATTCAGAAGGCTAGATAGGTTTCTTTACAAGGTGACAGTATATCTCAAGAGCAGCATGAGAGGGAAACCACAATCATAAGATTTTCCAAGTTTCTGCTTGTAATACATTTGATATCATCCCATTAACTAAGCCCAGTGGTGACAGAGGAATACTCAAGGGTCTGACTATTCAGGAAGACATGGACAAATTTGGGGTCCTTGTTGCAACAATTTACTATGGATGTACACCAGAAAGTTGAGAGTGGCTGTCTGAGTTAAGGGTTTATAGTTTATTGTTTCTTCTCCATTTCTCCTTTAATTTTTTTAATTTTATATTTTTAATAAAATTATAATTTATAATAAATTACAATTTAATAGAAATTTTAATTTTTCAAATTTCTTTTGGTAATCATGTGCAACTTTTATAATAAGAAATGGAACAATAAATTAGAAGAGGCTTCAAACTAGTGGTGTGGCCTAAGATAGAGAGAAGTCAGAAGAAGCCAGGACCTATTATCAGGACATGAGAATTCTGGGAGACTTCCAACTTGGAGCACGGTATAGGCACCCAGTGGTTAGCACAAGGGCATCACACCCTGGCTCCTAGAAACATATCATACTACACTAAGCCTGGCTGAACTGGGGAAGAGAGGCTTTAGCAACTTGCTTCTTGGCTCAGAAATAAACTAGATTATGATACAGTCTGCATACATAAGAAATGAGAACATCCTATTTTGGGAGCAGAAATGAGCGTAGGCAGGAAGAATAATGATTTAGGGAGTTCCCTTATGTAAATCTGAACCTTCTATAAGAGTGGGATGAACTAGGGAACGATAGAGGGAAATTCTGTCTTTTTTATAATCCTGGAATTAGATACTAGAATATTATATACTGGTAATGACTCTTACCATTTCATTCAAACTCTACTATTACATCAGTCTCAGAGAAATGGCAGGACTTGCCCTGATTACTGTACTCTTGTGGCAGAGGTAAAACTAGAGGCCAAGTCTTCTGAGAGCAAGTCTGATGATTTCTCTTTGCTGCACTACTGCTGGGCAGGCACGTGGCCCACTTGTGAACAATGCAATACTGGCTGCCTCTCTCTCTCCTCCTCTTTCCCCCTCTCCCTTCTTTCCTCCATCTCTCTCTGTTACAAACCCACACACAGACCCCCCCTTGGGTATTAAGATGATTCTGGTGTTACCATTTATGATGGCCACCATTTCTCTTATTGTGCCCTTAAACCTCTATATACATGGAGGTTATGAGCTAAAATACACCAAGCAAACAAGTTTTAAAACACATAGTTAATGGGCCCTTGAAAAATATAGACTAGTTTGCCAAGTCAACACTGGCCTCAGGCTTTTGCCAGAGGGATAATTATCAGCTATACGATAGAACTGTCTTGGCTTGACTTCAGCTGATTAGTATGCCCAAGGCTGTTACCTTGAAAGAAGCATTGAGAATAAAAGTTATTGTTAGTGCAGTGGGCATTTTAGTATTTATCAAGTCAAGTGATGTTTCTTTTTATGATTGTCAGAACCAGATATTTTGTCATTAAAGGGGATATCTGCAATGACTACCCAAGGGACCTGGTTTATAGCATCTATCTAAATATATTTGGGTTATATATAAGTGAATGCAACAGTGAGATGGTTGGGAAAATAAGTGGGAGATGTGGGACAGCAACTGTTCACATGTACGAGGGGTTACAGAATGCCAAGGTGTTAAGATTTGTGTCTCATGAAAAATACACACAGGAATTGGAGAGAGCTCTTAAAAAGTGTTAGGATTTACCCATTTCTACCACTTACAGATGGGAGAATGAGTTAGTTCTTTCTGTGTCAAACCAAAAATGATTTCAGCTTAGTGATTTAGTTTTTTAACTGACTGACTATAATGTGATCTCTTCACCTTATGTTCTCTTCATTGTGAACATGATGGTCTTCTTAATCCTGTCGCTTTCTTCATACTCTCACTGAGAATTCACTCAGATCTTATTCCTGCCATCTTGGGTTTATACTAACAGAAAATATCATCTTTCTTGCAAGACATTCAAGATATATCTTCTGGATCATTGCTAATGATAAGTCCTTTCTCCTGTCACATCTATTTTGACTTGTATTTTTCATTTGCTACTTATTACTCTTCCAAAAGCTCTGCAATCTCCCTGAAATGTGGAGCCACATGACTGCTCTCTGCAGCACCTGAATTGCTGAGTTGGCTTTGTCTCCATTACCATTTGCATTTTCCCATGCTGGTCACACTATATGCACAATTCAACCAAGTTTTTGGTAGATAACGAATCTTTAATAAATAAGTGTGTACACCAAATGTAAGGCATTTGATTGAAATAGGTTTGGCTCCCAACTCAATATTGCATAGGATTTAAAAGTCTCTAAATGATCCTCCTTTTTAATATATTGTGACCTTGAAAACAGATGGGGCTGCTGGTTGCAAGGATCTCCTTCACCCATGGACACCTGAGCCATAGCGAAAGTTCTATTAAATCTGTAGAACCATGATCTGCCAAACCTGCTTTTCTACTCAGCTCTCTACCTTACTACAAATAGCACCATGCAATGAGAAGAACACATTTTGGAGACATCAGACCCCAGATCCCAACTCTAACACTTCCTTTGCTATCATGCCTGTACAGAGCTCTGCTGAAGCAAATGGAGAGATAATTCATGGGGAGAAATAATCTGCTCTAGGGACATTCCTGAATCTAGTCTATATACAAATAATTTAAAAATAATTGGAATGATTTATTAACAAACATTTATTGAATGTTTATTTTGAGTCAGGTTCCTGGGGTTATAGAGATAAGTAAATTAAGTCTATTCTTCAAGAAGCCCACAGCCTAAAAAGGGAGACACATCTATAAACAGGTTAATTGTAACATGCTGTGCTAGGTACAAGAGTCAAGTTGAGTGAAGGTTACAGTCGTAGCACAGAGGAGCAGTGATTAACTTTCTTTAGAGCAGAGATGCTTGGGCAAGGCCTCTGATGTCTCATTCAGTAGTGCAGGCCTCATAGATCTTTCAAGTAGTTATGAGGTTACCTAAGGTACATGGAATTGGAGAATATTGGGCTGAAAGATATCTTTGGAAAACACAGTAGTCTCTCTTTCTACATTTAGCCAAAAGTGAATTTATAAACCATTCTCTGCAAACAGGGACCTCTACATAATTTGCAGAATCTCTTGTTCAAAAAGCAGGAAAAATAATGGTACTAAAATATAAGTATTTTTCCTTTCTTCTGCTTTGTTCTCTTTTTTGATTCATATTTGTTTATTTGCTACATAATATTGTTCTAAGTAAAAAAATTAAATTATTAGCTTGAATTTTATTACTAATCTTTTTTAATACCCACCCAAGGATATGTTTATTGATTTGATAGAGGGAGGAAGGGCGAGAGAGAGCAAAACAGAGAGAAATATCAACGTGAGAGAGAAATATCGATCAGTTGCCTCCTATATGCGCCCTGACCTGGGATCAAACCCACAACTTCTTGGTGTACAGGACGACACTCCAACCAACTCACCCAACTGGCTAGGGCTCATCTTATGTTTTTTTAATGCCAGTTTTAAACAGAAGAGCATCATATATGTTGAGTTACTGAAATTACACAGTTATTTTTACAGCTCATACATGCTTATTTCATTTTTACCAGAACACAAGAAAAGCTGCACAAAACTAACTCAACTGTTTTTACTTCACTTTTTGATGTAGCACATTCTACCAACACTCTACCTTTGGCTCACTGAAGAGTAAGTAAGAACTGAAAGGAAAAGGATGTATGGATGGCCCTGTCTTTCCCTTTCTTTCTACGTCATCATTTTCAGTGTAAATGGCTCACTAATGCAGGGAAGTAATATGAGTGAGAAAAGATACTATAGGGTTCCTTGGTTTTCATGTTTTTTAAAAATGTCATTGCCTTCTTTCTGTGTTGGAAACAAATTGTGGTTGGCACAGAAAGTGTGGCATCTCAGAGTTGTTAGAACGTCTACTTTCTCAGTCTTGGGTGTAACGCCTTTCTGCTATTTTGTGTTTTGCTTTGGGTTCACCAAAATTCTGTGCCCATGGGGCATTGGGAATGCAATGTGCAAATGACATGAAGAAACAGTGGATGCCTGTGTTGTGCATATCTCCTTTGCTCCTGTGCATACTCCATTGTCCCATTGGACTTCACACACAAACACAAGTTCAAAGACAAAAGTCATTAAGACTTTCACGATACCAGCAGCATATCAAACCAAGTGCAGGGTCCATGAAACTGACTCTGTGTACAAGAAAAGGCTAAACCTGTATTCAGGCTCATAAAATATATGTTAAATTGTTACTTCTCATGATTTCATGATTTGCCATCCTTGTAGCTTCCAGATATACTTCCTGTGTCTGACACCTTTATATGTTCATGATCTTGGTTCAAAACCATTCCTTAAAATACTACTCTTTTTTTTTACAATCATAATTTATACCAGAACATTTTATTCTGTGCAGAAAAAGGCAATTTAATTAGCTTGGTCTTCTTCACCCAAGAGTTCACAATCTAGCATAGCCCCCAATGACAGGAATAGATGCATAAAGTACACCAGACAATAGTTTAATACTAAACAAATCCCTCATTAATAAGTTACTTCTGTGACCTCAGAGGAATAAGTTTTTCAATGGTAAAGAACAAGTCATTAAGATTGCATATTTAGAGGTCAAAGCACACGTCTTGTTTATATAACAAAGGGTTATTTATATAACTTTGCAGCAGGAGAGTGTTTTTAGTAAGTTTTCTGTTCCTGTAACATGAAATGTTTTACTATTCATTTTTTGTTTTGTTTCTTGTTTTGTTTATAATATACTTTATTTCTTAGGAGTAGTTTTAGGTTCATAGCAAAATTAAGCAGAAGGTACAGTTTTCATAAACTCCTTGGTCCCCATATGCCATTCTTTTTATGAATTATTTTCATAGCATCATTAGAAAATAGAAGAGCCTCTTAATCTCTATAATACTTTTGGAGATACAATGGCACAGAATTTGACTACCTTAGACCAAAGGTATCTTAAAGATTGAGTTGGTATTTCCTAAGCTTCAGCCATTTGAGTTCTATATCACAGATTTGGTGATATGCACACATCATGCCTAATTTATTAATTTAGTGTTTGTCTTTAAACTGATTCACCATTTTATTTAAATGCACTCATTTTTAAAAGAAACTTGGTGTATTCCATAATTAAAAATTGTGGTAATTTTGAAATTGTGAAAATTGATGCAGAATTATTACAATTAAGTATAAGTTTGTACATGTCTGCCACCTCAAACCAATTCACAGAAGTCTGCCTGTCACCATTTGGGAATAATGATTTGGTTCAGCATTCACAGCAGTTTTTGTTACAATACTACCAATAGAAGGTGTTCACAGCCTGTCACTTTCTTGTAGTTATAGGTAGCCATTTTAAAGTCTTTGACTGCCCTGGCCAGGTAGCTCCGTTCATTAGAGCATTGTCTAGATATGCCAAGGTTGCAGGTTCAATCCCTGGTTAGGGCACATACAAGAAGCAACAAATGAATGCATAAATAAGTGGAACAACAAATTGATGTTTCTCTCTTTCTCCCTCTCCCCCCTTCTTTTCTCTCTCTAAAAATCAATAAATAAAAAAAGTAAGAATACATATATTTAAAGGCTTTGACATAGATCAGTCAGGCCGTGGATTAGGCCTAATCTCTACATCCATTACCTGTCATTTTACCTCATTTTGTCACACAGATCTTGACACCTCATTTATCATCAAAACAACTGAAGTTAGGGTATTGGGGACCTACCTAATTTATGTAGCCTGAAGGCAAGCCAGGATTCCCCCCCACCCACCCACATCTATCTCATGGCTCTATGAGGTTTTCCATAGGACCTCTCCAACCCTCAAACTGAGATAATCAAGCAATAGGTTAATGGACATTAAATAGAGCAGGAAATTAAAACTTAAAGTTGGAATGCTCTCTAGTACATGAGCACCAGCCTACAAGAACTGAGCAGTGTCTTCCCAAATGCCTACTCTTACAGATGGCAAGAATATAGGCCAGTGTTTCCCAGAGTCTAGGACACATCCACAGGGTGATGTGGGGTGTACACAAACACAACTTTGAAAAGCATGGACAACCACAGTCAGGGAGTCACTCTTTTTTAAAATCTATTCTTATCCTTCTGATTATGTCAGAATAAAAAACCTCTCATTTCTTTTAAAAACCTTTCTGACACTTGCAAATCTACTTTTTAAAAAAACAAGAGAACAGGCACTGCACTCAAGTCACCTATGAGGTATTTATCAAGCTAGTATTTAATTAATGCATTTGTTTTAGTTATTTATGTGGATTTTAGTCTGATTGGGCTGCTATATAACAGGATACCATGGACTGGGTGGCTTAAAAAATAAGCATTTATTTCTCAGATTTCTGGAGGCTGAAAAGCCTAAGATCAAGGTGTCAGCAGATTTAGTTGTTAATGAGGACATTCTTTCTTACTTACGTCAATCCCATCTTTGGGGCTCCACCATCATGACCTCATCTAAATCTAAACACCTTCCAAAGGCTCCACCTCCAAGTATCATCTCATTGGAGGCTTGGGCTCAACAGGAATTTTGGGGGTTACACATTCTGTCCATAACAATATGTATTGTGGTTACTTTCTACTTATAACAGATGGTTCACAAAATTCTATTTATGGTAAGTATATACAATTTAAAATTTGATTAAGCTTGTTTAAATAAAAAAGTGAAGGGATTTGAAGAAAATTTCAAAGGAAATAATAGTTCTAGTGTCAAAAATGAGAAAATTGTATAAGAGTGGCTGAAGTCTGAGAAACACTGGCAAAAGTAAGCAGAATTAATATTGATTTCTGTTAAGTGTTGAGTATTCTGCCAAGAATTAGACATTTGTGATGAAGATGGGGAGATCTGACAATTAAAACTTAAATTTATCATAGAAGCTTCTTCTTTCTGAACACTTTTTTTTCTGGTGGAGGTATTGTAATTCACATTAATGGGGAAATAAATCTCTGTGTTGCTCATTTCCACAAGGAGAGACTTGTGAGAGAGAGATGAAAATAGAGAGGGAATTTTCATCCTTTGGCAATGTTTCTGTACTCTAGAGTGAGAGGCAGGGAGTAAATCAGCCACTGTTGGGCAGAACATGTTAGGGGTTCTGAATATGAAACAGTGGAGAAGTAGCCAACAATTTAATTAATGGGAGGAGCCTGGTGGTAGGAGTTCCATAAAATGAACAAAGAAGAGAAAAAGGATGTGACTGCATCTTTCCATTACCCCCAACTTCAGTAATGTTTATTACATACAAACACTTTTTTCTTTTCTGCTGTTATTTATCAGGGTAGAGGGACAGGAGGTTTGAGAATGGTTGAATAATGCCTGTCATCTCCTATTTATGTATTTATTCAGTCAACAAATGTATCAGTCACTTAGTAGGTGCAAAGTGTAAGTGCTGGGCACTAGTGACAGTAAGGGGCAAAAAGACACAATCCAGACATTACAGAACTTACAGCCAAGTAGAGGAATGGCCATTAAAAAACAAACAAACAAAAACCCTGATATAAATGAATGCCCTGGGGGGAAAAAAATGAAAAGAAACCCTGGGTGCTGAGAGACAGTGTAAGAGGGCTTTATCAGGTACTGCCTGTTTGCCACTTCACATTCATCTGACCTCACTTCCCATTCCAGTGATTGCTGTGGTATCCGGTTCCAGAGAAGGCTTCAAGCAGCTTCAGGCAAGTGCTATCTGACTGCCCCTCTACCAGGCCCATGCAGCTGGTGCCCAGACTCCCGCCCTGGAGCTTCTCTGACTTCACAGTATGGCAGAAATCCACCCAGTACTCACACATGTGCAACCCAGAGTGTGGTAGAATTAATTCCATGTGGAAAGCCACTACATAAAGGCTTCCATCTTCCTGAAGTCCGCTGGCAGGATAGTGTGAGACATTTCATAAGGCTTCTCAGAAGGTCCTGTGAGATTGAGCACCCACTTGCTGATAGCCATGATCAACTCACAAATGCATCCTTACATTGCCCCTCCTTCACTCCATGATGCATTCCCCCCAAGATATGTGCTAAACTGGCTTATACAGGGTGACAAGACCCAACTGTTAAATTTCAGGAATTCTGCTACTTGATAGATAAACACAGGCATTATTTAAAATTAAATTATATAATAAAATTATATTAAAAACAAATGTAATAATATACAAGGCTTATTGCTTTTTAATTATTTTCTTCATTTTGTTATTTGTGCATAGAACTGAGCAGTGTCTTCCCAAATGCTCTTGAGGTTTTATTACCTTTGTTGTATCTGTTTAGTGGGAATACTGTGTAATAGTGGACCGTGTTGCTTCCCTTCCCAAGTGCATATTTAACTACATTGCTAGTCGCTTGATGTCAGCCAGAGAAGCATCTACATCACAAAAATGGGCAAATGCTACAAATTAGGATTTTATTATTTTTTTTGTTGACTGTCTAGACTTTAGAAAATATTTAAAATGTAGATTTAACTTAGAAATGTGTCAAGTCCCTAGAAGTTACATTGTGAATGGCACAAAAATTGTCCTCTAAACTATTATTCAGTTCAGCAAAAATATTATTCACATCCCTTATGAATGGGTGAAATTGACATACATCTCCTAGTTTCACTTTTTTCCTACTTCTGTTAGTATAAATGAATCAACATTCATATTGTGACTGTACGTATTTGATAATCACAGACATAGGTTGGCTATGAATATAAGACTTCAGCGAAAATCAGTGAAAGCATTCTGTGAAAATCAATCAGCTATATAGAATTTGCCATAAGGAGCAGTTTATATTTTATTATAATTTGGAGATTGAGTACTATAGATTATTTATGTCAGTAAACATTTCTAATAATTTATATATATATATAGGTATAGTGCATACAATTTTCCTAGAGTGCTGCTTATAAAACATTCATCAGTACTCCAATGCTCCTTATTCATAGAAATGTCTTTATTTTAGACTTGCTTTGGGAGCAATGAAAGATAAGACCACTGTAATCAGATATAATCAGATGTGACTCTAGAAAGCATACTCTCAGAATGGGAATTTAGAATTAGGTCACTCACCGATAAGATGGTAATAAGAACCCTGTTGCTGGTAGAGTGTTGATAAACTTTGGCATGTGTAGCATCACAATTACTAAGACTATTAATTGTGGTGATTGGGATAAATGCAAATGGAAGATGAAGTATTGGGTTGTGTGGTAGATGTTGAACTTGAGTAGTGTGGGGTTATGGTAATTATAAAGATTATGGAACTTGTGGACCTTGGATCTACCCATTTCCTAGAGCTGTGATTACGCATGACTGAGGGGCCCAAGGGTGTAGGTGATCCCAATGATTAGCACCCTCTTCTGTTTTCAAGGTTGCACTATATCAAAAATAGAATGTTGCTTAGAGACCTTTATACCTCAGATAGCATTGAGCTGACAGACAAATCTTTCAACCAAATGTTCCAAGGGGTTAAGGGCCAAAAGGTTCGAGATGCATTTCATAAGACTCCTATATGATGATCAACTTAATAGTACATCTTTATGTTGGCTCACTCTTCTCCCCTCTTGCAGTGCCCATTCTTACTCCTGCTTTGTACTCACACAAAAGTATTTGTCTCAGGCTCTGCTTTGGGGAAAACTTGAGCTAAATGAGACATGGGTCTTACTTATATTGGGAACAAGAGACATGTAAACAAAACCCAAAGATCAGATGAAGGAGACTGAGGGAGTACACGAAGCGTCCAAATTATGGAATAGTTTGTGTGAAAGCCCTGAAGTGGGAAACATCTGGATCTATCCTGGATGTGAAAAGAAGACCAGTGAGGCTGGAACAGAGACAGCACTGAAGGCAGTACACGAGATAAAACTGGTGAGTGGGCAGAATCTTGTATTTCCTTCTCACTAGAAGTTTCTTTGTCACTAGAAAAGCATTATTACCACAGTCCACTAAGTGAACTTTTTCTCCCTTATTTCTGTTTGCACTGCCTTCAAAATTAGGATAGTGTTGAGAGCAAAACAGTGAAATTAAAGAAATCCTAGCTTACATTTTGGCTCTGCCATAGACTTAATGTATTACTTTGGACAAATTACTCAATTGTTATTTTAAAGAGTAAGGAGACAATAAATATCATATGTATAAATGCTATCTGTAAAATACATCATACTACACAAGCTATGTAGTATGGCAGGTCATGGATATAGTTCATGTTTTACAGATAAATGAAATGCAACCTGGAAGCACTGTGAAGGGTGAAAAAAGAGAACAAAATAGTTCCATGAAGCTCCACCTTTGCTCACAGCAAAGTCACAGATTTAATGATGAGATTTGGACACAATCATTCATGATTAAGCATATTCTCAGAGCTGGAGGAACCCCAGCCCAAAGCCAGGGGAATGGAAAGCCTTTCACTTCTTCATATTGATAAAGCCAGAACATGCAACAAAACAAGAATTTTCCCCCATGGAATTAAAGTATTTGCCTGTTGTCAGCGATACTAGAAGTGGTATTAAAAGAAAGACTAGTATGAATAATGCTCTCTTTAAAGCAGTTTGCACCTACACAATGCCTGTGAAGCAGTTGGTAATTATAGCCTCCAGCATATATTCCATTGTAGTGTGGCTTTAATTTGTAAAAGCCTGCTTTTCTAGTTCACATTTCAATAGCAGAAATTTATGTGGCCTAAAATATGATGCCAACTAATACTACTGGAAAGAAGGTGTGTTTCAGAAGATACTTCATACACACTAAGTTATGTGATGCAATAGGTTCAGTTCAGTCCCATGGTCTTTGATCCCTTCCCTGGTAAGCACAGATTAGTAAAAAAGATCTTCAGAATTTGCTCCATTTAAACAAATGCACACCAATGATGAACAGTTCTCTTGTCATGACTAACACTGATACAATGTCTATTGCATGCTTGGAAATAATGATAGATTCTTGAAAAGAGATATGGAGATTTACATAAAGGTTCCTGAAGACTTAAGCTATTATATTTTTCCCTCTGGGTTAGAAGAATCAAAACTCTCTTGTAGTCCTATACCCCAGATACTGCAGAATTTTGTTTTACTTTATTTTTTGTTTTCAACAGTTTGACTCTACTTTGTTTTAGTCTAGCCATCCTTGGGTGTATCCTGTTTGGAATTCACTAAGCTCCTTGAACCTGTAGGTTTATGTCTTTTGCTAAATTTGGTAATTTTTCAACCATTATTGTTTTTAGTACTTTTTTCAGCCTGTCCTCCTTCTCCTCTCCCTCTGAGTGTTAACACCAATGATGAGTGTTAAATTTTTGTTAAGAGTCCCATGGGTCCCTGAAGCTCGTTTATTTTTTTTCAGTTATTTTCTCTCTCTTGTTCATTTGAGTGGCTTCTATTATTCTACCTTCGAGTTCATTGACTCCTCTGTCCCCTCTCTTTGGCTGTTGAGCTCATCCATTGAGTTTCTTATTTGGTTAATTGTATTTTTAGTTCTAAATTTTTCATGTAGTTCTTTGTATTTTCTACTCCTTTGCTGAGCTTTTCTAATCCTTTGCTGAGGTGCTACATTTTCATTTGGTTTAAGCATGTCTATAATTGCTTGTTGAAGCATTTTTATGATGGCTACTTTAAAATCCTTGTCAGATAATTCTAACAACACCTCTGTAATTTCAATGCTAGCATCTTCTGCTTTTTTTTCATTCACTTTGAGATCTTCCTGCTTCTTGGTATGACAAGTGATTTTCCATTGAAATATGGGTATTTTGGGCATTTTGTTATGAAACTCTGGATCTTATTTAAATATTCTGTTTTACATGACTTGCTCTGACTCTAATCTAGCGGGGGAAGGGGAGAGAGTAATGCTTCATCACTGGCAGACGGAGGTAGAAGTCCGGATTCCCCACTTGGCCTTGTTACTGCTAGGTGGGTGGTAGTTCTGGCTCACTACCGCGGCCTCTATTGCACCACAGGGGTTGCCCAATAAGTACTGGGTGACAGTCTTAACTTTCTTCTAGACTTCTCCTGATAGCACCCTACAGGAGAGGGAGGGGAGTATCTTGTTACTGCTTTGTGGCTCCCAAAGTGGTCTCCGCTGATGTTGCAGAAGAAGGACCTTGTTACTCCCCAGTGGAGATGAAAATCCCAGTTCCATACTTGGCCTTTTAATACCATTCCAGCAAAGGCACTGGGTACTTTACTACAGCCCAGCAAGATAGAAGTCTGGGTTCTCCATGCAGCCTTTTCTTGGCCTTGGTGTGGGTAGGGTCAGAGTTTTTTTCTGTGGTATTTGGCTGCAATAGAGCAGTTATTATCTAACTTTTTTTTTTTTTTTGGTATTGTCAGGATGTCTCTTTCCTAGTTCTTTAGCCAGAAAGAGCAGACTTTTCTTGAGGATTTTTTTTTTCATTGTTTATCAGTAGTGTTTTATTGGAAACCACAGCCATGTTCTCTTGCCCGTGGCTGCTTGCATGCTACAATGACCAAGTCCAGTAGTTGCACCAGAAACGACATAGACTCAAATCCCTAAAATATTTACAATATGGTCTTTTACAGAAAATGTTTGCCAATCTCTGCATTGGATAATTGGCATAAAGTTTAAAAAGACTACATTCCAGGGTAGAAACAAAATGGTTTACAGATCGAGTTGATTTTCAGCATTAGTTTTTGTAAAGGTAAACACAAGGGAGAACATTTTTTTTCTTTACTCTTCTAGAGTCTTTTGGCTGGTCTACTAATTAAATTGACATAAGAAATACTAACAAGAGAAAACAAATTTAATTTCATATGTATGCGAGCCTCACTTAGACATGAGAGGCTCTCTGGCAGTCAGGCATTTGAGGCTTATAGGCTATAATGAAAAACGGAGAAGTGGGTGATGAGTAGAGATCTGGGGTTTAAAGGGAAGGAAGGTGATTCACAGGAGGATGGGAAGAGCAAGCGTCTGTTAAACAAATATGCCATGAAGAAGCAATGGGACACACAGAAGACTGAACAAACAGATCCTGCCAAGCTCTCCACGGCTCACCAAACTTAGCCCATACACTTTGCAGTTATCTTTGGTGAAAGCTCTCTTCCTGAACGTGGCCTTCGATCTAAATTCTTTTAGGCAGTTAATAGGGAGGTATAAAGCTTTTCATGAGTCTTTGGACCTTGATTGTCTTTAGTTCTAAATAATCCACATGCCAAAATGTCACATTCTGGGAAGACTCGTTCTGTACCCCTTCACAGAGAAAACCATTTCAAAACGGAATTCTGTCCAGCGGTTTTCCAAATCATTTGAAGTGAAGTCCAAAGTCATTATCACGGTAAACAATGTCATTCTTGACATTGCTTACATCTGTAACTTCTCATCTGCCCCAGTCATTCTAATTCAGATGCTCTTCTAGAACTCCAACCTCAGGACCTTTGCACTTACTGGATCACGTACACACAAACACCAGCATAACCTACTTGCTTATTGCATTCCTTGTCCTGTTCAAATGTCACCTCATCTAGAGGCTTTCCTTATCCCCTTGTCTAAAATAGTCTCCAGCCCCACACACACATACTCTATTTTCTACAAAGTAAGCCACCCTGACTTAGGTACGTTACGGAAGTTTTATTCAACACTGTATTTTAAATATTGTTTTTTTAGAGAGAGGGAGAAAGAGAGAGGAAAAAAACATTGATGTGTGGGAGAATCATCAGTCAGTTTCCTCTTGCATGCCTGCAACTGGGAACCTGGCCTGCAACCTTTTAAATCTCTATATATTGGCATTTCTGCATCACAAATTTCTCCAGTATCCAATTTGGAGTATATGAAGCAAAACAACAATAACAATAATATAACTCAGGGAATTTACTGCCATATAGTGTCCCAGATTTCTAGCTAGTCTATCTTCTTTCTACATTTTAGAGTCTTCTTATGTTTGTTTTACATGTAATGTCCACAGTGGAAGGAAAAGGGAGCAGTATGTTGGCTCCATCTTCCTGGACTGGATGGACTTTTAAAGAGACTATTGAACTCTTTTCCAAAGTGGTGAATGAAAGTTACTACCAGTATGTATGAGAGTTCCAGTCACTCTAAAACCTTACAATTTGTATAATCAGCTTTTTAATTATAGCCATTCTAAAAGCTATGTAGTAATATGTCATTGTGGTTTTGATATATGCTACCTTAGTGAAAAATTATGTTGGGAAGCTTTTCTTGTGTTTATTTACCAACTATTTATTTCCTCAGATGAAGTTTCTATTCAAATCGTTTAACCATTTAAAAATTTTTGTTGTGTTCTTATTACTAAGTCTTGAGGTATTTGTCTATATTCTGGATTCAAGACTTTTACCAGATTTTTGATTTGTGAATATTTTCTAACTGCCTGTGGCTTGTCTTTTTATTCTCTCAACAGGGTCTTTCAAAGAGCAGAAATTCTCAATTCTGATAAAATTTCATTAATCATTTTTTACTTTATGAATCATGCTTTTGGTGTTGTAACTAACTAAAGATCACAAAGATTTTCTTTTCTATATTTGTCTAGAAAATGTATAGTTTTAGGTTTCACATGTAGACCTATGATTCACTTTGAATTGATTTGTATATATGGTGTGAAGTATGAATTAAAATTTATTGTTTTGCATATGGATATCCAGTTGTCCAAGCATCGTTTGGTGAAAACTTTTGTTTATCCATTGTATTTTCTTTGCAACTTTGCCAAAATCAATTAACTATGTATAGCAGTCTATCTCTATACTCTATTTTGTGTTCTATTGCTCTATTGAAATATCTTTACATCAATACTACATTGTCTTGGTTACTGTAGCTTTAGAATGAATCTTGCTATCTGGTATGGTAAGTGCTCCAATTCTGTTGCTCTTTTTCAATTTTTTTTTAAGGGGGAAATAGCTATTCTTGGTCTTTCGCATTTCCTTTTGAATTTTTAATAAACTTATCACTTAAAAAATATTCTTCTGGTATTTTGATCGAGATTGCCTAGAATCTATAGGTCAAACTGGGGAAAACTGATATCTTTATAATTCTGACTCTTTGATCCATAAGCATAATATATCTTTTCATTTATTATGTCTTCTTTATTTTCTCTCAACAATGATCGGTAATTCATACATCATTAGACTTTTTCTTCTGTATTTTCTTTTGATGCTATTATAAGTAATATTGTTTTTATTTCAATTTATGATTTTTAACTGATATTATATAGAAATATAATTAATTTATATATATTGATCTCACATTCTGCAATCTTGCTAAACTCATTTGTTAGTTCTAACAGTTTCTTTTTTATAGATTACATCAGATTTTCCACATAGCAGATTATGGCATCTATGATAAAGAGTGTTACTTCTTCCTTTCCAGATTTGGATACCTTTTATTTCATATTCCAATGGCACTAGCTAGAACCCCCAGTACAACAATGAATAGAAGTGATGAGGGCAGACACCTTTGTTTTGTTCTTGATCTTAGTGGGTGAAAGCACTTGGTCTTTCTTTTCTTTTCTTTTTTTTAATTTAGGGGATAATTTTTAAAGTATATTTTATTGATTATGCTATTACAGTTGTCCCATTTTTTTCTCCCCTTTATTCCCCTCTGCCCTGCATCCCCCTCCCACCTGCATTTCCCCCATCTTAGTTCATGTTGATGGGTAATACATTTAAGTTCTTTGGCTTCTCCATTTCCTGTACTATTGTTAACCTCTCCCTGTCTATATTGTACCTACCAATTATGCTTTTTATTCCCCCATACTTTTCCCCCATACTTCCCTTTCCCCTTTCCCACTAATAACCCCCCATGTGATCTCCATTGCTGTGATTCTGTTCCTGTTCTAGTTGTTTGCTTAATTTGTTTTTGTTCTTGTGTTTTAGGCTCAGTTGTTGATAGCTGTGAGTTTGTTGTCATTTTACTGTTCATAGTTCTGATCTTCTTCTTTTTCTTAGATAAGTCCCTTGAACATTTCATATAATAAGGGCTTGGTGATGAGGAACTCCTTTAACTTGACCTTATCTGGGAAGCACTTTATCTGCCCTTCCATTCTAAGTAATAGCTTTGCTTGATAGAGTAATCTTGGATGTAGGTCCTTGGCTTTCATGACTTTGAATACTTCTTTCCAGCCCCTTCTTGACTGCAAGGTTTCTTTTGAGAAATCAGCTGACACTCTTATGGAAACTCCTTTGTAGGGAACTGTCTCCTTTTCTCTTGCTGCTTTTAAGATTCTCTCCTTATCTTTAATCTTGGACAATGTAATTATGATGTGTCTTGGTGTGTGTTTCCTTGGGTCCAACTTCTTTGGGACTCTCTGAGCTTCCTGGATCTTCTGGAAGTCTATTCCCTTTGCCAGATTGGGGAAGTTCTCCTTCATTATTTGTTCAAATAAGTTTTCAATTTCTTGCTCTTCCTCTTCTTCTTCTGGAACCCCTATGACTCATGTTGGAATGTTTAAAGTTGCTCCAGAGGTTCCTAAGCCTCTCCTCATTTTTTTGAATTCTTGTTTCTTCATTCTGTTCCAGTTGAATATTTATTTATTCCTTCTGTTCCAAATCGCTGATTTAAGTCCTAGTTTCCTTCCTTTCACTATTGGTTCACTGTTGGTTCCCTGTATATTTTTCTTTATTTCATTTTGCATAGCCTTTACGTTTTCCTCTCTATTTTGCAACCATACTCAACCATTCCTGTGAGCATCCTGATTACCAGTGTTTTGAACTCTGCCTCTGATAGGTTGGCAATCCCATCATTACTTAGTAATATTTTTCTGGAATTTTGATCTGTTCTTTCATTTGGAACATATTTCTTTGTCTTGGCGCTCCTGTTACATTGTAAGGGGTAGAACCTTAGGTATTCACGAGGGCAAGGCAACCAGCTTCATCACATTGTGGTGCTTTGTGTGGGGGAGGAGTCAGAGAGGGAACAGTGCTATTCACTGTGCTCTTGTCCCACTTTCAGTCACCTCCCCTGCTACCCTCATGCAAATTGGGTCCATCTGGTGCTGATTCCCTGGGTGGGTGGGTTTGTGACATTCTAGGATCCTGTGGGTCTCTCCAATGAACTTGCCTGTGAGACTGGGAGTTTCTTCCACCACTGAAACCCCCACAGATTATTACAGCCAGAGGTTTTGAGGCCCTAGTTTCCCATGCTAGAACCCTGGGTTGTGCAGTCTTTCTCGCTCCCCAGTTGTTCCTCCTGCTTATCTGTATGCAAAAGTACGTCTTGCCTGCCTGGTCTGCTATCTTCCTGCACATCCTCTCTGCCCAGGCTGCCCATCTCTGCTCCTCTTACCAGTATGAGTGAATGTTTCTTTTTTAACTCCTTGGTTGTCTGACTTCCATACAATTGGATTTTCTGGCAGTTCTTGTTTTGTTTTGTTTTTTTAATTTTGTTCTTGTCCTTCTTTTGGTTGTGCAAGGCAGCAAAGTGTATCCACTTATGCCTCCATCTTGGCCAGAAGTCTCCGCAATTGGTCTTTCTCTTCTTTCCCCCAACTCTGTTAAGGAATAATTAACAAATATAATTGTATATATTTAGAATATACAATGTTATGATTCAATATACACATATGTTGTAAAATGATTACCAAGATCAACACTTAGTCTTTTATCATTAGATATGATGTTAGCTGTGGGTTTTCCATAGATAGCCTTTATCTGGTTGAGGAAGTTTCGTCTTTCCTTCTTCCTTCCTTCCTTCCTTCCTTCCTTCCTTCCTTCCTTCCTTCTTTCTTTCTGAGACATTTTACCATGAAACTGTGTTGGATTTTTGTCAAAGGCATATTCTGCATATATTGAAATGACTATATTGTTTTTCTTCTTAGTCTGTTACCATAGTGAATAACATTGTATTTTGAACATTAAATATACCTTATATTCCTAGTAACACATAACATCATAAGATGATATATGGTATCTTTATGGGAGGAAAATATTTACCACATTTTATCAGAAATGCCCAAAATGTATTCTTCAGAACATTAGCTCTGTGACGTGTCAAAAGATGTTATACAAAAAGTACAGGTGAAATTAGTTTGGCAGGTGGTAGGCTAAATAGGCTTCTTAGGAGCTTTTAATATCCTGGAATGATAATATTGTATACAGATCTGTAAGAAAAGAGATATGTTGCATATGACTTTGCACATTCTTATTTGACCATGGACTTATCTTTCCTTAGATCATTTGACAAGACCAGAGTTCCATGGAACACACTCTGAGAAGTACAATTTTATATTAGGTGGAAAGTATTTGTCTCTTTCTCTGGTTACATGGTAAGCTTGTTGATGAAACCCATCAATTAAATTCATATTTGTAATAATTAGCACTTGCCTGGCATTCTTTCACTTATTCATTAATTTTTTCAACACATACTATTTTAAATTAATTTTTAGTTAAATATAGTTGGTATACAATTTCACATTGGTTATATTAGTTTAAAATGTATGATATTGTGGTTCAACATTTTTATGCTTTACAATGTGATCATCCCACTAATTCTAAGAATCATCTGTCATGTGTAAACTTAGGACAATATTATTGACAAACCTCCCTTTCCTCTTTTCACCCATCTCCCCACTCCCTCCCTTTTTGTAACCATCCTTTTGTCCCTGTTTCCATGAGTTTGTTTTTGTTATGTTCATTTGTTTTATTTTTAGATTTCACATATAAGTGAAACTATACCGTATTTGTCTTTCTCCACCTGACTTATTTCACTTAGCATGATGCCCTCAAGAGTCATCCATGTTGTTACAAATGGCAAGGTTTCACTCTTTTTTATTTCTGCATGATATTCCACTGTGTGTGTGTGTGCGCGCGCGCGCGTGCGTGTGTGTACACCACATATTTATCCATTCAACATTATTTGAATCCCTTTCTGTGCCAGATACCATGATTGGGGATAAAGAGATGAAAGATATGGTTTCTGCCCTCAAGGAGCTCAAATTAAAAAAGAGCCTTCAATGAATGTTAGTTGAAGCAATATGCAAATGAAAGAGTACCTAGTGGCTTAATTTTCAAACATGATTATAAGTCATAAAGCATTTTGGGGGCGGAATTAAACAGACAATTCCTAAAAAAAGTTTATTTCAAGAGTCTCGGTTACTGTTGAGTTGCCAGGTTTTATTCTCTTTCTACAGTTGATATTGAAATATCCACAGTCCTAGGAGAATTAATGAGTAATGCAACTTGTATACATCATATATATATCTGAGTAAAAATTAAGTGAATTGATGTTGTAGGTGTACCTTTCTGTTGTGTACTGCACAGTCTTGCCCCTGAGGGCAGCTGTCCAACTCTTTCAAATTAATTACAACATCTGCTTTTTAACTTTGGCCTTTTGTTAATTGTTGGGAGTGTTTTCCCAACACCAAAGTTGGATGTGTGCCCCTCTCAGGTATTCTACAAAAAAACCTTTTTTCTTACTCTCTCCCAGCATCTGTCAATATTTCATAGAGTTGCCTGTTTATTTTTTCATATTCCTCAATGAATATCGAACTCTATGAGGATGAATCATGTGTTCATCTCGATGTTCCCAAAAACTTAGCTTCAAATAGCATCCAATACGTAGTAGGTCCTCAGTGAATACTTGTCAAATGAATCAGCTTTTTTGATCTGGGCCCCTGTCTACCTTCCCAGGCTCTTCTCCTGTTATTACTTGCCTTGTACTATTTCTTGCTGCAACAAAGCGTGTACTTCTCAGCCCTAGGGCTTTGCCTATGCTCCAACCTTTGCCTTGAATATCTTCTTTTATCTTTACCTCTTACCCCTTTATCTGACTTACTAGAACTAAGCCTTCAAGACTCAGTTCAGGATTGACCAGGAAGCTCTTGGCGGAGTGCTCTTCCCCTGTGTTCCCTCTACCACTTCTTCATATTGAACTGACATTACCTGCTTATTTGTTTTGCTCCACCTAGGTTGTGGGCTGCCCCTAAACAAAGACCATTTTCATGAATGTATTTCCCACACTAACGCAGTCTGGTTACTTAGGAAGTGGCCAATAAATCCCTGTGGAGCCCAATCAAGTTAACTATACTTAGGGCTTATTTACCCACACTGAGTTCCTGAAAATCTTCAACAAAACATGCAACACAAAAACTCAGAATTCTCTGCACAAATATTTACTCAGCATTAAGCTGTATCGTTGGTAGAGTGGTTGGGCACTCCTAAGAGAGGTAGTCACTTGTATCTTGGGCTGTGCTGTCACCAGGGACTAATATGGTAGTCACTATTCACATGTGGCTATTTAAAATTTAAAAATAATTAAATTTAAATAAAAATTATAAATTAGTTTCTTAGTCACTCTAGCTGCATTTCAAAGGTTTAGTATTGACTCACAGCTGTGATGTAAACAACTCAGAATCAGTGCAGAATGTTTTGGGGCAGCACTGGTCCAGCCCATAAAATCCAAGGAAAATAAAAACCAAAATATTTCAGTAATTGTTTAGGAAACAATTCAAGGCTGTTTTGCAGACCAAATACCCAACACTCCTTTTCAGAGGGTATTTTAGAAAGTCAGTTTCTGGCTTCAAAAACAGCCCACGTGCTGAAGTTAGTTTCTGAAAATAATAAAAAGCCGAAGGTTTATATTTATAAAACACTGAACCAAGATGACTGTGAGACAAATTTAAATTGTCCTTGGGGCATGGGGACTTGGTTACTTAAGCATACTCTGCCAACCAATTGTCATTGATGGCCCTAGATCATATCTTTGTTTCTGATGTCTAAAATTTGAAACCTTACAAATTTACTTAAGATGTGTTCTGTGAATCTTCTGGGTTCCTTAAAGTGCCTGACCCATAGAAGGCAATTACATGTTGGCTGAATGAAGAACTTTTGGGGGAAACAATTCTGACTCATATCCAAATGTCCGTTGGAATTAAACACCAGGATGTTTGATGTGTGATGACTCTTGGATTATACTTGGAAAATCTTGCCTGCTCAACTAGTTTGTAGGGCCAGAACACTATTGAATTTGGCAACACTAAAACTGAAATCAGAGCCAAACTCTTGGTCTACCTGGAAGCAGCGAGGGGAAGTCTTGGCCACATGCTGTACCTGTCATAATAACAATAAAAAACAAATATCTTTATGAATGCCTTTATTTTCAAAGCATCACATTAAGAGGTGGGAATGAGAGAAATTATGACATATACTCTGCTTTCAGAAAATAAAAAGTTTAATTGAGACAGAATATAGGGAAATAAAAAGGTTTAATGGTTTAGTTTCCTTACAGTGAATGCATCATTACACTCGTGGACAGCCTGTCTCAATGTCTGTCTGACTGCTCTGTCTCCCTTGGTCTCATGTCTACTTAGTTTTCAAGTTGTATCGCGTCTCTTTCTATGTCAACATCTTCGTTCAACCCCTCCTTTCCATGCTTCCACCTTAGTTCAAGTCCTCAGATTTAAGTCCATTTGAGACAGACTTCTGGTTGCCAGGCTTCTAGTTCCTATGCTTCTACTCATATATTTCCTTCTCGCTACCATTTGTTTGATCTTACAAAAGTGTAACTGCCCTAAAATTGTTCATTAGCTCCCTACTTTGTATTGCATAAGAGTGCATATTCCTCAACCTGATTGTCGAGAATTACACAATGGAATTGTAACCTATTATTCCAGGCTTTTTTCTCATTGTAGTCCTTCTCCCGATATTGCAGTCACCTTGGAATGTTTGCTGTTCCTTGGGCATGTATTATACCTCTGTGCTTGTTATTCCCCACCTGCGGAAATGCTCTTCTATTACCCTTTCCCACCTCACCCTTGTCCTTTCCAAGCAAACTAAAAAAAAAAAGAAATCTACCTTCCATGATTTCTTCCATCCTGATATATCTTTTCTAACTCTACAGCATTTCACTTATGATCTTTTTAATTTTGACTTGTGCTCATCTTTTTTTCCCGTTGAAGAGCTAATTCATTTTCTCTTTTAGTTTTTTTTTCAATTACAGTTTATATTCAATATTATTTTATATTAGTTTCAGGTGTATAGCATAATGGTTAGACAATCATATGCTTTCCAAAGTGTTCAGCCTGATATTTCTGTACCAACCTGGCACCATACATATTTATTACAATATGATTGGCAATATTCCCTATGCTATACTTTAACATCTCTGTGACTATTTTGTGACTACCAGTTTGTACTTCTTAATCCCTTCACCTTTTTCACCAAGTCCATCAATCCCCTACCCTCTGGTAACCTTCATCTTTTTCTTTTTTAGTAAAGATTCTTACTGATATATAATATACATAGGGAAAACTACACAAAATCATAAGTGAATGGCCTGATAATTCTTTTACAAATTACTGTATTTTGCAATGTATAATTCACACTTTTTTGCCCAAATTTTTGAGGGAAAAATAAGGATGCACATTATACATGGGTAGTACTAATTCCCTATCTATATAAATGTTTTTAATTCTTTTATTTATGCTTATGTGTTAAAAGTGTAACTATAGAAAGCAATAACAATTAGCATATGTTCAAAAATAAATGCTAAAATTCCTTTATAATACAAAAAACAAATATCTAAATATAAATAAATAAAACACTGAATTAAAAAATTAAAATATTTTTTTTCCTGAAAGTTTGGGCCAAAAACATGGGTGTGCATTATATTTGGCTAAATATGGTAAACACACCTATATTAAAATAATGCAGATCAACCACATAGCAACCCCGAAGCTCCCTCTAATTCTCTTCTTTGTCATAACTTCCAATGGTAACAATTATTCTGACTTCTATCATCATAGATTAGTTTTACCTGCTTTTATACCTTATATAATGAAATTATATAGTTGATTTCTTTTGTTTCTGACTTATTTCACTGGATATCATATTTGTGAAATTCATGTTTCTATGTGTACCAATAGTTTGTTAATTTTCATTGCTATATAGCATTTTATTACATGAATATGTCACAATTTATCAATACTTCTGTCAATGGATATTTGGGTGGTTTCTAGGTTGGGGATATTATTTTTAATACCACTATAAGCATTCTTATATTTGTGTTTTGGGGCATATATTTTGTTTTGGGGGAGCATATATACCTGCAGTAGAATTAATAAGTGATAGGGTGTATTAGATATACATGGCCACATTTTTCCAATATGCTTGTACCAAGTTATAGTCAGACCAGCAGCAGAAGAGAGCTCCAGTAGCTGTAAATCCTCAGCAATTCTTAGAAAGCAGTCAATTAAAACTTTTTTGTTCCCATTCTGTTGGATACAAAGTTATATTACTTTGTGATTGTAATTTAAATTTCCCTGATGACTTATTATGTGAAGCCCATTCTTATTGGCTAGATCTTCTTCTGTGAAGTACCTAGTCAAGTCTTTATTTCCCTCAGTGATTTTTAGGAATTATTTATACATAGTAGATATAAATCTTGTCAGATGTATATGCTACAGAAACTTACCCCTAGCCTGTGGCTTGCCTTTTTACACATTTATGTCATCTTTTGAAAAACAGACATTTTAAATTTTAATGAAGTCTAATTGTGTACATCCTTTATATCACTGATTAGATTGGACATTTTTAGAGTCTGTGTCTTATTCTTCATTATATCTCTTAAAATTCTGACCATAGTCTTATATATGGTAAGAATTTGACATTTATTGAATTGAACTACTAACTGTGTAGTATATATGGTAAGTTATTAAAAGGGAAGAATAATTGAGGAGTAACACAGCCAAATGAAGTATTAGGTAGGTGTTAGGAATAAACTGAACCATGAGGGAGGAAAAGCATTTTAGGCAAGAAAGACAGCTCTGTCATAATAACAGTGAATAAAGGGGAGAAATTTATTTGCTATTACTTTTTTGAAATAAATAGAGGTATTACTTAAGAATTGTAAAAATTTTACACATAAGGAGCTACTGGGATACAGAGACTATACTTCTCTTTTTTTCATTTTTACCTATTTTATTTTAAAAATTTATTGTATTTTTTCCTTATCATTTAACGCTTTTATACTCCCTTTCCCCTGCAATCACCACACCGTGGTCCATGTCCATGAGTTCCTTTTCTTTTTTGCTCCATCCCACCACCTGCTAACCTCCCCCTCACAAGAGCTGTCAGCCTGCTCTCTATCAATGAGTCTCTATTTTGCTTGTTAGTTCAGTTCATTAGATTCCTCAGATAAGTGAAATCACATGGTATTTGTCATTTTCCGACAGCTGTTATTCACTTAGCATAATTTTCTTCAAGGTCATCCAAGCTGTCACAAATGGTAAGATTTTCTTCTTCTTATGTCTGAGTAATATTCCACTGTGTAAATGTCCCATAGTTGTTTTATCCACTCATCTACTGATGGACACTTGGGCTTCCATATGTTGGTGATTGTAAATAATGCTACAATGAACATAGGGGTGCTTATGTTCTTTTGATTAATGTTTTGGGTTTCTTTCGATATATTCCCAAAAGGCAGATTGATTTTTAGTTTTTTGAGATATCTCCATACTGCTTTCCACAGTGGTTCACCAGTCTGCATTACCACCAACAGTGCAAAAGTGTTCCATTTTCTCCACATTCTTGGAGCACTTGTTTGTTGATTTATTGATGATAGTCATTCTGGCAGGTATGAGATGATATCTCATTGCGGTTTTAATTTTCATTTCTCTAATTATTAATGATGTTGAGCATCTTAACGTGATACATGATGCTGACAAAGTCCCTCTTAAATTTTTTGAAATACTTTGAGAAGTAGAGGTGTTAGTTCTTCCCAGAGTGTTTGGTAAAATTCACCTGTGACCTCACCTAGTCCAAGGCTTTTGTTTGTTGGGTATTTTTTGATTACTATTTCAATTTCAGTAGGTGTAATCTGACTGTTCAGATTCTCTGATTCTTCCTGATTTGTTTTGGGATAACTCTATGTTTCTATGATTTATCCATTTCATCCTAGTTGTCCAATTTGTTGGCATATATTTGTTCATAATATTTTCTTACACTCCTCTGTATTTCTTTGTTGTCAGTTGTTATTTCTCTTCTTTCATTTCTGATGTTATTTATTTGGGTCCTTTCTCTTTTTTTCTTGATAACTCTGGCTAAAGGTTTGTCGATCTTGTTTATCTTTTCAAAGAACCAGCTCTTGGACTCACTGATCTTTTGTATCACGTTTTAGACTCTATTTCACTTATTTATGCTCTGATCTTTATTATTTCCTTCCTTCTACTCACTTTGGGCTTTGTTGTTCTTTTTTATATTCCTTTAAATGTAAATTAGATTGTTTACTTGAACTTTTTCTTGTTTTTTAAGATAGGCCTGTAATGCTATGAATTTCCCTCTTAGGATTGCTTTTCCTGTGTCCCAGAGATATTGGATTGTTTGTATTCTCATTTTCATTTGTTTCATGGTATCTTTTGATTTCTTCCTTGATCTCATTCTTGACCCATTCATTGTTTAATAATATGTTATTTAGCTTCCATGTCTTTGTGTGTTTTTCAGTGTTTCTCTTGTGATTGATTTCTAGTTTCATAGCATTGTGATCATAGAAGATGCTTGACATGATTTCAGTCTTCCTGAATTTAATGAGATTAGTTTTGTGTCCTAACATGTGGTCTCTCCTAGAAGATGTTCCATGAGCACTTGAAAAGTCTGTATATTCTGCTGCTTTGGGGTGAAATGCTCTGAAGATACCAACTAAATCCGTTTGATCTAGTGTGTCATTTAAGGCTGCTGTCTTCTTGTTGATTTTCTGTCTGTAAGATCTATCCATTGAAGTCAATAAGGTGTTAAAACCCCTGATTATATTTCTGTCTCTCTCTCCCTTTCTGTCCATCAAGATTTGTTTTACATATATAGGTGCTCCCATGTTGGGTGAATAAATGTTTACTAGGGTTATGTCCTCTTGTTGGATAGTTCCCTTTATCATTAGGTAGTGTCCTCTGTGTCTCTTATTATAGCGTTAGTTTTAAAGTCTATTTTTGTCAGATATAATGAAAGGGTTTTTTTAATTTTCATTTGCATAAAATATCTTTTTCCATCCCTTTATTTTTAGTCTGTGTGCATATTTTGTCTGAGGCGGGTGTCTTGGGGACAGTATATATATATGGGTGTTGTTTTCTTATCCATCTAGCTACCCTATGACTTTTGGTTGTAGCATTTAAGCCATTTACATTTAAGGTGATTATTGATATATATGCATTTATTGCCATTTTATTTTTACACCCTTTTCCTCTTTTGTTATTGTTGTTG
Organism: Pteronotus mesoamericanus; assembly: GCF_021234165.1. Lineage (NCBI taxonomy): Eukaryota > Metazoa > Chordata > Mammalia > Chiroptera > Mormoopidae > Pteronotus > Pteronotus mesoamericanus. Next base: position 16,070,789 of record NW_026555325.1, on the reverse strand, counting down.
TTGTTGTTCTTCTTCTCCCCCTCCTCCCTCTTCCCCTCCTCCCCCTTGTACTCCTTCAAGCAAGCCCTTTAACATTTGTTTCAGTACTGCTTTGGTATTAACAAACTCCTTTAGCTTTTTCTTGTCTGGGAAGCTTATTTTTCTTTCAATTTTAAATGATAGCCTTTTTGGGTAAAGTAGCCTTGATTGTAGGTCCTTGCTTTTTATCACCTTGAATATTTCATGCCAATCCCTTCTGGCCTGAAATATTTCTGCTGAGAAATCAGATGAGAGTCTAATTGGAGCTACTTTGCAGGTAGCTCCACTTTTCTCTTGTAGCTTTTAGAATTCTCTCTTTGCCTTTAAGTTTTGCCATATTAATTATGATGTGTCTTGGTGTAGGCCTCTTTGGATCTATATTGTTTAGGACTCTCTGTGTTTCCAGGACTTGTGTGTATTTTTTTTTCACCAGAGTATGGATTTTTTTTTGTCATTATTTCTTCAAATAGGTTCTCAATCCCTCCCTCACTGTCTTCCCCTTCTGGTATTCCCATGAAGTAGATGTAGTTATGCTTTATGTTGTCCCAAAGATTTCTTAAGCTCTCCTCATTCTTTTTAATGCTTTTTTCTTTTTTCTGCTCTGGTTGGCTATTTTTTTTTCTATCTTTTCTTCCCAATTGCTGATTCAATACTTGGCTTCCTCTAACCTATTGTTTATTCCTTCCTGTATATTATTTATTTCAGATATTGCATTCTTTATTTCTGGCTGATCTTTTTTTACTGTTTCTATGCCATTTCTCATGCTGTTGAGTATCCTTATAATAATTACCCTTAACTCTGTATCAGATAAATTGCTTGCCTGTGTTTCATTTAGTTTTTCTTCTAGAGGATTCTCTTGTTCTTTCATTTGGGGCTTGTTGCTTTGTCTTCTCATTTTGGCTGCCTCTTTGTGTTTGTTTCTGTGTATTAGGTAAATCCACAAAGACTCTTGTTCTGACCTATGTCAGAAGCTGCCTGTGACTGGCCCTAGTTAACCTGTTTGGAGCTCTCAGTAATCCATAGCTTGTGGTTCTATCTTCTGGGCCTAGGTGTGTTCAGAAAGACCCAGGCTGCACACCAGGGCTAGTTTTTACCAGCACTGGGCCCATGGGAAGGTCCAAAAAAGTCTCAGCACTCCCAGAGATCTGCATTAGTTGTTAAATTTAAGCACTGAGATAGCCTCCAACTGCATTTCTCAGCAGCCTTGCTTAAGCTCCATGGGGGTGAGGGACACAGAGTAATTCCTGTGGATGGGGCTGTTGCTTCCCTTCAGGCTGATGCTGCCTGGAGGGAGTGCAATGCCTGAGAATGATGGCCTATGCAGTATGGGAAATAACTCAGCACAGGGACTCTGTCAGCTGTTTCTTCAGTTCTCTTCCCAGAGCCACCAGCCTCTGACTCTCATCATGTGTCTATAGTCCACTCCTTTCTCCCTCTGCTGAAGCCCAGGGTAATTGGCTACAAACAGAATTTTGCGCACTGGCCCTTTTTGAGGCTCTGTGCATCTCCAGCCATCTCTCCCTGGCAGACAGAAACCCTACTGCTTTTTACAGCTGGATGTTATCTGGTTTTCTTTCCTGATCCTAGCTCTGCAGGCTAGGGAGCCCAGCTTAGATCCCCCCGATACTTCTCAGGGGGAACCCACCTGGCTACTGAAATATCCCTCTGGAATTTCAACTGCTGCCCATGGGAGCCTAGTCAGCCCTCTTGCGCCTCCTCTGTACTCCTTACAAGACACATTATGATGAAGTGGTTTCTTCCATCTGTCCATGGTTTCAAGGCTTTTCTCCAGCTAGTGTTCAGGTGGTTATTAAGGATGATTTCTCCATGTTTTAGTTGTAAGTCCTGTTTGGTCCCAGGATAATGTTTGTGTAGCTTCTACTTATTCCTCTGCCATCCTAGATCCTACCCTTATATTTTTCTGAAGTACTATTTATGTGCCAATTGCTTCATAAATGATTACACTTGATCCTAATTGCAATCCTGGAAGTAGGGACTATTTTCCTCATTATTTTTTAATCCTCACCCCATGCCTTTTTTTTAAATTGATTTTAGAGAGAGAGGAAGAGAAAGAGAGAAACATAGATGTAAGAGAACAACATTAATCAGTTAACTCCCATATGCACCCTGACCCACAGCCTAGGTATGTGCCCTGACCAAAGATTGAACCTATAGCCTTTTGGTGTAAAGGATGATGCTCCAACTAACTGAGCCACCTGGCCAGGGCTCTTTCTCATTTTGAAGATGCAGAAACTAAGGCTTATAGAGGACAAATAACTGGTCTTCTTCATGTTCTTGGGAAAACTGCAGAATTACTGACTGCTTGAGACTAGTAATTTCCTATATGCATGCATACTTTCACTCCCACCAATTAAATTATAACTCTTAATAAGTCATGTGTTTATTCCCAAACCTGCTTATGCCTGTTTTACTTGTTATTATAATTAGGTAATTTAATTAAAGAGATGAAAATCCATGCAAACTTATAAAAACCAAGTTAAATGATCTTGAAAAGTCTCAGGAAAGGCCAATTGTTGAAAAGTAATTGTGTGAATTAAATGAGTATAAAAGAGTGGGGCAACAGTTCTAAAAATCTATAAGAATTCTGCATTTTTGATGATTCCCAAGTTCCTACTGCTCTTTAAAAAAAACTAAATATGGAATTACAAGTCTTTATGGGTGTTGTTTATGAAAAGCAAACAAACAAACAAACTAAACTAAGCAAAAAACAAACCAACCCCCTCGCTCCCAGAAGTTCATTCAGCAGACCTACTTACACTATGAGAAAAGATTTTGGTTAAACAACAAAAGATTGGCAGATGAATATAAATTTATGTTATAAGTTAAAACAAAATGTTTTAAGGTATATGCTTTGTTTTGGTCATTCTCCACTTTAAACAATTCTCATTGATTGGTTAATTCACAGCTAGCTCCAGCTCAACCGTAGTTGAAAGCTGCTATTCGCTTACATGAAGAACAATACAAATTAGGGCTCCTTGCTCAGCAAATGACTGGCATACCATAAGAGTTTAAAACTTCAGAACTTTAGTTAGTATTATGATTACCTACATTTGATATATACTAGGTCTAGTAACTGTGGGGTCTTGGTTTAACAAATAAGTGTAAAATGATAATTATTAACTACCCCAAGTTAATTCAAAGTAGATGCAGATCTCAGATTCTTGCCAAAATATGATGTTGCTAGTTGGCCCATTGGCTTTTGCCTTATCCAGCATTAAAGTTTAGAAAAGCTTTGATTGAACAGAGGAAGGTTTTTCTTTTTCTTTTCTTTTCTTTTCCTTTCTTTTCTTTTCTTTTCTTTTCTTTTCTGTTCTTTTCTTTTTTTTCTTAAGAAATCTTGTAAAATATACTCTGGAATGGTTTACATCAGATCCTGGCAGATAATAGGGAGGGGAAAAAACCCTCCTGAAATATGTGACTTCAGTCAGAAGCTACAGCCCAGGCATGTTTTTGTAAGAATGCTGTTATGAGGACAATATGTCTCGTTACTCCCTCTCCCTACAGTTTATTTTTAATTATTGATGTCACTCTTTCCTTTCCTCCCTGCCCAAATAAATATAACATTTAAACACAAAAGAGGCTAGTACGTCAGTGATGGACTAAAAGAAAGAATACGTGATTTGGAGTAATAGATTGTTAAATTTGGTTAACCCCTGAGCTACCCTCACTTTTCTCATGGGCAGGGATTTTCAACACTTTGTCATGTTAGAACACTTTTCATCCCATCCAGTCTGGCACTAAGGGTCAGAACAGAGAAAGTAGCAAAAGGAAATGTTTATGTTGATGGGTGTGTCCTCGGGTCATTCGCCCCAGCTTATTTCTTTCTGTCCTCTGACCCAGCTGTTCTCTGTATGTTTACTTACAGAGTCAGAGCTAGAGTTTAGTATAAATAAAATATATGACAACATTATCAAATAATGTAATGGGGCATGTTAATGGGATATTCTAGCACTTGTATGTGTCTGGCATTGAGGAAAATAATAAGAACTCTGTATACACATGAAATTGATGGACCGTTGAGATCCTGTGCTACTTTTTAAAGCAGAAAGCAATCTGGGCAAGTAATTTTTACCAGCAGGTGAGATCTCAGGTTCAAACACTTAGATTAAATTTTGCAGACATTCACACGCAAACTTCAAAACAGGTACACAGCAAAATCATAGACCAGACTCTGCTCTTAATCCTCCCTACCATATACTTAGGCACACATACATGTTAACACATGAGTTTGTCTGGCAGTACTCAGAGAACATAGGCCAGCTTCTTGAGCTCTTGACTCTTTTCTCGAGTGCTTACTAGCTCACAACCTAACACTTAATTATGCCTAACTTTGAATACATGTGTTTGAAGTTCTCTAATCCAACCAGACTGTAAGATTTTTAATAGCCACACGACATCTTACACTTGGCTTATATTCTCATTTGTGCCTAGTATAAAACTGAACAAGATATGGATAGGTACTAAGTGGATAACATATCAGATAAACAGAGATGATTGTCTTAGGCTGAATCCAAGCAACAACAGAGTCCTTCTTGTCTCAGGTTACCAGCTATATCACCTTCTCAAGGGTTTGACTGGCCCATTGTAGAAGTCTATCTGCTCCCCAGAAGTTGTACTTGTGTTTGTAACTCAAATTATCGTCACATAATGTGAAGGTAATTCTACAAATTTCCACCACTGCCAGAGTAGGGCCAACTGCCTATATCCTTTAGCAGAATCCAATTCATTTGAAAATGGGGATGGAAAGACACTTTCCTTGGGGTGATGGGCATACAAAGCAGTATGAAATGCGGTTTTATTTAATTGTACACTTGAAACCTGTATGGTTTTGTAAACCAATGTAACCCTAATAAATTCAATTTAAAAATCCAGTTTATTTCAACAAATTTTGTTATCACTTGGGCCAGCTGCCAATGGTGCCAACTGAAAGCCAGGCCTAACCATGAGGATTAAGTCAACTCAAGTATTGTCCAGTACGTCTCTTTATCTGAAAGGCCCATGAACAGTGTGAGGGTGAGAAAGCCAGCACTAGAGATCCTTATTAGTCTCAGGATCAAAAACTAATGCCTCATAATATTCTAGCTTATTATAACCAGAATCAGAGAATGGATGTTGCCTTTCAAGCTGAAGAAGCTTACACCTACCTGTCCAGCCTCATCCTAATTCCTGAAAATAATACCTACTATTTGCTGAGCATTTAACTATATGTGCTAGTGCTTGTCATGCTTATCTCATTGAAACTTCCTAAGCTTTATGTTTTAGATACTGCTTTTAGTTAGTCTCATTTACCAAGGAAGAAATAGATGCAAAGATCAATTAATAACATTCTGAGGGTCACATGGCTGGTTAGTGATGGAGTTGGATTCACACCCAGGCAGTCTGATTCTATGGCTAGCCCTCCTAACAGATTTTTGCCTCCTTGGTCACCTACCTCCAGTGAATATAAGGGACTTTCATTTACAAGATATTGTATGTGGGCTTAGAATTATTAAGGATATAAAAAGGGCCCCTGAAAATGGGCTCCTGCCCTCAAGTATATACAGCCTTGCAAAAACAAGACTCTTCAAACAACTGGAGGACTAGCCAATATATAATCACATGAAAGCATGATATGATTGTCTAAGAGAATGGGAGAATGAATGACATAGTGACATAGGAAAAGAGAAAAATATTGCCAGGTAGCATTAAAAGCCCATTCAAGGTTAGTTATGATATATTCAAAATGAGACCAGTTGACATGGTGACATTTTTCTAGTTACGTTCAGCCATGTGAGTGCAATGGCTCCACAGGCAGAGAGTTGGAAATATACCTGAATTGGGGTTTTGCTAAGCAAGTATTAGAAGTAGGAGTTGAAAGTATATTCAAGGGAGTGGTAATAATATCAGGTATAGAGGGAAGACAAAATGGGGACAGTGAAAATGTATCAATGAATATTAGATCCCAAGGGATACAGGGATTGTTGGAGTCAGGGTATGAGATGGGCAACATGAGTCTTGCAAATATAGGTGCTGTAGAAAATCAGAGGTACAATTCATATGGGACAGAATAGTTGGGGGAGGTTCCTTTGAAGGTGATAAGTAGCATTTAGGCTGAGAATAAAGGACAGAGAAAAACTCAGGTTGATTAGACAAATAATAGCAGATGCTATGTAGTAACATGTGCTATATCATGTGCTATATAGCACCATTTTGGTCAATGATGTAATAACATCATGTGTTCTATAGTAACATTTTGGTCAACAATGGATCATATAAACAATGGTGGTCCCGTAAAGCTATAATGGAGCTGAAAAATTCCTATCACCTAGTGACATCACAGTGCAATGCATTACTCATGTGTTTATTGTGATGCTGGTGTAAACAAACCTACTGTGCTGCCAGCCTTGTGAAATTATAGCACACAAAATTATGTACAGTACATAACACTTGATAATGATAATAAGTGACTGTTACTGACTTACGCATTTACTATACTATACTTTACAGTTATTTTAGAGTGTACTCTCTATGTATTAAAAACGTTTTCTGTAAAACAGTATTCCATGTAATGCTGAAAGCAGCCTCATATATCTCATGTTTACCACATGTCTTGATTGCATAATTTCCTATGTGCTTGACTTAATTTCATGTTGTTTTGTACAATAACATGCTGTACAAGTTTGTGGCCTAGGAGCAATAATCTGTACCATTAGCCTAGGTATGTAGTAGGCTATATCATCTATGTTGGTTAAGTATACTCTATGATATTTGCACAACATGAAATCACCTAATAACGTATTTCTCAGAACGTATCCTCAATGTTAAGCAGCACATGAGTGTATTCCAAATTGGGGGCAAAGTTGAACAAGATCATGGAGCGTGCATTAAAGTTAATGGATTTAGGAAACCAGCCTTACTTGAATATAAAGTTCAGGTTGGGGAATGGTAGGGCATACATTTTGATATGTATTTCTAGATGATGACTCAGGGACAGGGAGGATAAGAACTATTTCCATTTAACAAATGTTCCAAAACAAACCTGTAATCTTTATTCCTTTGTTTGCCGGTGACTATGAATAAGACTTCTGCAATTTAATTTGACAATATCACCCCTGTTTGAAAACCTTGCCACATTTTATCAGTAACTTCCCCCTCTGTTTTTAACTCATTTTTTGGCCCCATATGGTGAATATATGTGTTTGCCTTACAATGTTCTGTGTTGAATAATTTAGTGCAGCTACAGTTGACTGAAGCAGAGATTTAATAGGCATTTCAAAGCCTCTAAAAATTTAAACAAAAATGTCCAACTGAGTAGATTTACACGATGACTGAGAGATGGTCATTGCCATTGCCCATTAAAAACAACCAAACACAAGCAATTAAACTTTATATAACCAAAACCAGTTTTCCATGTTTCTCTACATTATTCAGTCACTCCTTCAGTCAGTCAACATTTGAGCACCAACTGTAAGCCAAGAACCATGGTAGGTATTGGGACTTAGAAATAGAAATGAAAGGAATATCCTTTCCCAGGTTAGTGGACAAGACAAACAAATAAAAAAGATAGTAACAATAATAATAACATAAGTACTCCAATGAGATAATACAGGGAGCAAATAGGAAAGGTTCTTTGCCTGGACCCAGATGGGAATCCAGGAAAGGTGTTTGAGAGGCACTGACATCTGAGCTAAGTTTTGAAATCCCAGCAGTAGTTACCTAACCAGCTGCAAAGTGGCAGGGTGTGCTTCTGGTGGAGGAAGGAGCAAATACGAAGGCTCAAATGAGAAAGGCTGACATAAGAGAGTAAGAGAGCTTTAGGGTAATTTAGCATCTTGGGATATCAAGTGGAGATAGTGAGAAAATTGAGGCAGGAGAAATTAGCAGGGAAACACACACACACACACACTCACATACACACACACGCTCACACACACACACATAAAACCTGTATGTGTTCTGCAATGGATGCAACTTGGAGCCATTGATAAACATTAAGCCAAGGAGGGACACTGTAGAATATAAACTAAAAAGATCATTCTTGTGGCAGGGTAGAAGATTGAAGCAAGGAAATTACTTAAGAGACTTTTGCAGTCATTCAAGTGAGAAATGATAAGGCCTTGAGCAAATGGGGATGTAGAGGAGCAAACCAATACCACAATCATCTGGGAAGTAGAGTCCATTAGGTTGGAGACTGATTATACAAGAACTGATGGAGGAAAGGAAACAAGTGATGTTTTCCATCTTTCAAAGATCTCACTGGGATACAATATCAATTTATTCCTTAGATCACTGCAGAAGTGTGAAGTTTGAGTACTAAGTTGAGTTATGAAGCTTCTTTTATCCAAGGGAGAATGAATTTCTCTAGATTTGGGCTTTGGCTTTGTAGCCTCCAAAAGAATGTTTGGACAGTCTTAAAAAAGAGAGCCTCAAAGAAGTTGAACCCAAGGAAGCACACACCAAGGCACATCATAATTACATTACCGAATACTAAAAGTAAGGAGAGAATCTTAAAAGCAGCAAGAGAAAAGGAGGCTTTGGCTTTGTAGCCTCCAAAAGAATGTTTGGACAGTCTTAAAAAAGAGAGCCTCAAAGAAGTTGAACCCAAGGAAGCACACACCAAGGCACATCATAATTACATTACCGAATATTAAAAGTAAGGAGAGAATCTTAAAAGCAGCAAGAGAAAAGGAGACGGTTCCCTACAAAGGAGTTCCTTTGAAAAAAAAACCTTGCAGGCAAGAAGGGGCTGGCAAGAGGTATTCAAAGTCATGAAAGCCAAGGACCTACATCCAAGATTACTCTATCCAGCAGAGTTATCATTTAGAATGGAGGAGCAGATAAAGTGCTTCCCGGATAAGGTACAGTTAGAGTTCATCATCAACAAGCCCTTATTATATGAAATGTTCAAGGGACTTATCTAATAAAAAGAAGAAGATCAGAACTATGAACAGTAAAATGACAACAAACTCACAACTATCAACAACTGAACCTAAAACACAAGAACAAAAACAAACTAAGCAAACAACTAGAACAGGAACAGAATCACAGCAATGGAGATCACATGGAGGGTTATTAGTGGGGAGTGGGAGGAAGGAGTATGGAGGAAAAGGTACAGGAAATAAAAAGCATAACTGGTAGGTACAAAATAGACAGGGGCAAAGTAAAAATAGTATAGGAAATGGAGAAGCCAAAGATCTTATATGTACAACCCATGGACATGAACTAAGAGGGAGGAATGCTGGTGGGAGGGAGGGTGCAGCGCAAGAGGTGGATAATAAAGGGGAGAAAAAAATGGGACAACTATAATAGCATAATCAATAACAAATATATGTTTAAAATAGTCTAAATTTATTTTTTGAAGTTATTCCTTTTATAATGTTAAAAATAAATTGGCAGCCATCTTATACAGGTTTATTATCTTTCTGTTTCTCAGACCTTTCAAATGCTATCTGGGTAGAACTATTCCATGTACATAAACTCTATAATATGTTCCTTATCTGATTAACATGAGGTAGAGTAGTAGCTCAGCTGTCTTTGTCAGCTTCAGAGGATGAGGAAATAAGAACGAGCAGAGTTTTCTAACGTGTTTGATACGATGAAATCACATTTGTCCTCAAAACACGGACTATTGTTGGCATTTTTATGGTTTGATTTTTTTTTAACTAAAAATTCATCCATATGTGCTCAGATTCCAAATGACAAAAGCCATTCACTCAACTACTTCAAATGAAATGGAGTCATTGTTTGAAGAAAAGATTACAGGATCATAGCCGGTAAGGCTTTTCCACCAGGAACTCTGTGGCAGTTTAGCAGGGACGGCGTGGCTGTGCCACATGGCTGGGTCGCAGCACACTGCCTCAGTCCAAGGGTGGAGCTGACACGGACTGAGAGGCAGAACTCACCAAAGAAAAAGAGAAATCTGTCATCATAAAGAAAAAAAGAAAGAAAACTTCCCAAACTCCAACTTTTAGATTTAAAGAGACAATGCAAGATGTACAGCTGTGAGGAAAGCTGCTTCATGTCACATTTCTCTTGTGACAGTTGCCATTTGGGTCCTGCCGGTTCAGCTTCTGTCTCGCCTTTCTTTGCAAACCCCAGGCAAAATGCTGCAATGCATGCCTGGGAGAGTGATCTCAGTCCCAATGCCAAATGGATGACTAAAATAAACTTAAAAAAACCAAATCATTGTCTTTGGACTGAAACACCCATTTTGCTCATTTGAGGCTTCTGACTTCCTTTTGGAACCACTTTCTTGAGATGTCCAGATGGGGCCTTCAAAGTCTCTTTCTTGTATGAGTTTTTTTTTAAAAAGTGATACATGCCATATGTTCAAGAGTCAAATAACAGTACTTTCACTGGTTGCAGCTAAAGGATGAATAGAAGTCCAATACAGGACAAGAAGATGAAAACACACACACACTTAGCTGCATCTTTTGAGGAATTGAAGCTGTTTCAAAATCTGTGCTCATAATTCCTTGCCTCATTTTGGGTGGAGTAACTTGAAAGTTTTAGTATCTTTGCCAGCATTTTTCACATGTGGAAAGGAAACAGACTAGTTAAGCAAGACTGCCTTAAAATTTAAAAATATATTAGGGTCCATGGATTTTTTTTTTAATAAACCATTATTGAGCCTTTGATTCTTCCATGGAGTTTTTACTCTAATGTTACTGTGTTTGCTTCATCCCATGATATTAGACTGAGATTATGGTATAAAAGCCTTTCCCAGCTGTTGGGAGAATATAAAAACCATCTAAGATGCAGCCGTATCATTAAAACTGTTTTGGTCACAAGTGACAGAAATTTTCCTCAAGTTGGCTTAAGCAAAAAGGAGAACTTATTGGCTCATATAACCAATAAGCCTAAGAGCATACTAGCTTGAAGCATAACTGGCTCAAGATGCTTAAACAATGATGTATGGAATCTTTTTCTTCTCTAAGTCACTAGATCTGCTTTCCTTTATGTTGGTTTCATTTCTGGTGTGGTGGCAAAATGACCACCAGCAGCCTCAGGCTTGGCAACACCAGTAGAAAGAGATTTTATTTCTTTATAATCCTTTTAGTAATTTTAGATAAGGCTCTCATTGGCCTGACTTAGGTCATGTGCCATCTTTGAGCCAACCACAGTGGTCAGGGGCATGTAATATTGTCAAACACGCTCTCACTGGAACCAAAGGAGGGTCCAGATTCATTCAAAGTGCAAAGATAGTTTGAGGAAATGCATAATTCCTCGAAGGAAAATTGGATTACTGACAGCAAAATGGCAACGGCTGCTGTAGCAGGCAGTGTTGGCTACCTGTCTAAAATCCACTTTCTTCCTTTTCTCTGCTAACTGAAGCCTAGTATGTATAGGTATTTACTCCCTACTCATAGCTCTGGGCTTCAGGTAAGGGTGGGAGTAAGGGTGGATGGGCACAAAGAGTCAGAGTCCAGGCAAATGAAGAAGGTAATCTGTTCACATAACAACACTGACAGCAAGTCAGAGCCTAAGTGTAGTGAGGCAAGCATTCAAGCAAGGAAAAAAGTGGCGATGGCTTATGGGAAATTGGTTACATACAGGGGAATTGATCAAAGAGGTAATATATTACAAATAATTGGAGCCAGATTTCTCACTGTTGGAGAAGGGAATTACAAATATGGAAAAGGAGAAAAGTAGTAAACCGTGTAGTATTGGATTGGAATTGAAGGTACTATTGTGAATTCATGCATTTAATGAATATATATATACATATATATATATATATATGTATATATATATATATAAAATCTGTCCAGAAAGAGTCCAGCCATTGTTAATATGAGAATGGTTTGCGGGACATCAATGTAACCTGGCAGCCAAGGAGAGTGGACTGGAATGTGCATTCATGAACAATGCTGACTTAACAGTACTAGTCAATGGGGGCAGTAGCTGCCATTGAGTGAGCATGTGTACTGTGTGGCCATCACATTCAAAATGACCAAGTAAGTAAAGCAATGAATCTGCATTAAATTTTGCATTAAGCTTGAACATTCCTCTGCAGAAACTACTGGGATGATTCAGAAGGCCACAGCTGTGGGCAACTGGTGTTTGGCAGCTTCATCACAACAATGCGCCTGCTCATGCATCACAGCTCATGCATCACATCTCATGCAGAGTTTTTTGGTAAGACATCAAATCACTCAGGTGATTCAGCCCCCCTACAGCCCAGATTTGGTGCCCTGTGACTTCTGCCTATTCCCAAAACTAAAATCACTTTTGAAAGGAAAGAGATTTCAGACCATTGATGAGATTCAGCAAAATATGACAAGGCAGCTGATGGTGATTGAGAGACCTGTGTGAGGTCCCAAGGTGCCTTCTTTGAAGGGGACTGAGGCATAATTGTCTTATGTACAATGTTTCTTCTATCTTGTATCTTCAGTAAATGTCTCTATTTTTCATATTACATGGCTAGTTACCTCCTGGACAGACCTCATATGTTGAAACATATATATGCAAATACAGGAACAGTAATATCTCACAGCAGAGAACAAACCTAATGCTCAAATGTTATCTAAATACTACTCTACACTAAAGGGAATCAAGGTTTCTTATCAATGGTGAATCCATCTCTGAGTGAAGAAAGTAGAAGATGAGCCAGGGATATTTTGTAGTGCCCCCCAAAAAGAAAGTGTTCAAAAAACGATGAGGGCATCTTGAAGGGACATAGAAACCAATGTTAAGGGATTTCTTAACATTGCCAGTATGGGACAATCTGAGCAACAAAATAAATATTTTAGCAACGAAGCATAACCCATTAACTAAAATAAAAATTTGAGTGCATAATATAAATAAATAAATAAACGAGGAAGGAAAGAAAGCTCTCCCATTTATAGAATTCCAACTAATAACTATAGAAAGAATGGTGAGAATAGAAAATCACCATTTGACAAACACTTTAGTAATAATTATTCAGGCATGAATTATCAATGGATCCTCAAGTTTAAAAAAATATATAATAAGCATTTTGCCTCCATAGTCTCAAAATGTCTCTCCACCAGTTAGTCATTTAGTAACTTTACTTTGGAAAAACCTAGCAAACGCCACCTGAATCAAGTGATTAAATCAACAGTAATGGGAAAAATCGATAACATGTAATTCACATATGATGCAGCAAGGATACCGCATCACAAAACAGACTTTAAAACAAAGACTATAATAAAAGACACATATGAGCATTACATAAAGATAAAGGGATCAATCCAACAAGAAGATATAACATTTGTAAATATGCATGCGTCTAACATAGGAGTGCCTAAATATATAAAGCAAATATTAACAGATCTAAAGGGAGAAGTCAACAGTAATACAATAATAGTAGGGGAGTTTTATACCATGTACATTAATGGGTATAGCATTCAGACAGAAAATCAATAAGGCCTTAAACAACATATAAGACCAGATGGAATTAATAAACATATGTAGAACATTCCACCCAAAAGCAGTCCAACACACATTCTTCTCAAGTGTACATGGAATATCCTCCAGGATAGTTCATATGTTAAGGTACAAAACAAATTAAATAAATACGAAGTGAAATAAAATTTAAAAAGACTAATGAAAATGGAAATACAATATTTAAAAATATAGGCTGCAGCAAAAGCAGTTATAAGAGGAAAGTTCATAGTGATACAGACCTACCTCAAGAAACAAGAAAAATCTCAACTAAAAAATCAAACATTACACCTAAAGGAGCTAGAAAAAGAAGACCAAATAAAGCCCTAAGTGAGTAGAAGTAAGGAAATAATAGATATCATAGCAGAAATAAATAAAATAGAGACCAAGAAAATAATAGAAAGATCAATGAAACTAAAAGCTGGCCCTGGCTGTTGTGGTTCGATTGGTTGGAGCATCACCCCAGAAACCAAAAGGTTGCCAGTTTGATTCCCAGTCATGGCACATACCTAGGTTGTAGGTTCGATTCCCAGTTGGAGTGCATATCGGAGGCAACTAATCAATGTTTCTCTCTTACATCTCTCTCTCTCCTTGTCTCTCTCATTACCTCTCCCTCTTCTCTCTCTAGAAGCAATGAATAAAAAGACCTCAGGGAAGGATAAAAAAAAGAAAGAAACTAAATGCTGGTTATTTGAAAAGATAAAGAAAATTGACAAACCTTTAGCTAAATTTGCCAAGAATAAAAGAGAACTCAAATAAGTAAAATAAAAAAAATGAAGACCAGAAATATTGGGGTGAACACTTTTTAAAGTGTATGACTATCTAACCGCTATGCTATATGCCTGAAAATTATAGAAAATAATATTAAATATAAATTGTAATTGAAAATATTTAAATTTAAAAATTAATTAATAAAAAATGAAGGAGAAATTGTGATACCACAGAAATACAAAAAGATCATAAAATACTACTATGAAAGGTTACACACCAAAATATTGGACAACCTAGAATATATGGGTAAATTCCTAGAAATATGCAATCTTCCAAGACTGAGCAATGAAGAAGTAGAAAAATCTGAATAAACCAATCACCAGTAAGGAGATTTAATCAGTAATAACAAACTTCTCAGCAAACAAATATTCAGGAACAGACAGTTTCATTGGTAAATTCTACCAAACATTTAACGAAGATTTTTTTAAAAATATTATTTATTTATTTTTAAAGAGAGGGGAAGGGAGGAAGAAAGAGAGGGAGAGAAACATCAGTGTGTGGTCACAAATCCCCAACTGGGGACCTGACCCACAACTCACGCATGTGTCCTGACTGGAAATCAAACCAGCAATCCTTTGGTTCACAGGCTGGCGCTCAATCAACTGAGCCATACCAGCCAGGGTATCAAAGAAAGTTTAATACCTAGCCTTCTTATACTGTTTCAAAAAATTGAGGAGGAGGAAACATTTCAAAACTCATTTTCTGAAGCCAGAAAGGATACCACAAAAAAAGAATATTACATATCAATATTCCTGATGAACATAGATACAAAAAAATTTTTTAAACAATCCTAAAATTTCATCAAAAATCAAAACAAATCTAAAAAAGAAGAATGCTGAAGGCATCATGCTCCTTGACTTCAAACTAAATTAGAAAGATATAGTAGTAAAACAGTATAACAGATTGATAGAACAGAATAGAAAGCCCAGAAACAAACTCATACATATACGGACAATTAACTAACAACAAGAGCCAAAACAATACAATGGGGAAAAGATAGTCTCTTCAATAAATGCTGTTGGGACAACTGGACAGGCACATGCAAAATAATGACACTAGGCCATTTTCGTACACCACACACAAAAATCAACTCAAAATGGTTTAAAGACCTGAATGTAAGATCTGAAACTATAAAAGTCCTAGAAGAAGACATAGGCAGTAAATTCATTGACATTGGTGTTAGCAGTGTTTTTTTAAAGATTGGAGTACAAAGTCAAGGGACACAAAAGCGAGATTACGTCAAACTGAAAAGCTTCTGGGCAGTAAAAGTAACCTTCAACAAAATGAAAAGACAACTTACAGAATTGGATAAAATATTTGCAAATTGTATATCCATTACAGAGTTAATATACAAAGTATATAAAGAACCCACAGAACTCAACAACAACAACAAAAAAACAATTAAAAATGGGCAGAAGACTGAATAGACATTTTTCCAAAGAGGACACGTAGATGACCAACAGCCACATGAGAAGATGCACAATGTCACTAATCATCAGAGAAATGCAAATCAAGACCACAGTGCAATATCACCTTGCACCTGTTACAGTGGCTATCATCAATAAATCAGTAAACAACAAATGCTGGTAAGGTTGTGGAGAAAAGGGAAACTTAATGCACTGTTTGTGGCAATGCAGATTGGTGTCGCCAGTATAGAAAACAGTATGAAGATTCCTCAAAAAATTAAGAATAGAACTACCATATGATTCAGCTCTTCCACTTCTGGGTATTTATCGCAAGACTGAAAACACTCATTTGAAAAGATATATGTACCCCTGTGTACTTGTAGCATATTTACAATAGCCATGATAAGGAAACAACCTAAGTGTCCATTGATAGATAAATGGATAAAGATGTGGTACATATATACAATAGAATATTACCCAGCCAAAAAAGAATGAAATTTTGTCATTTGCAACAACATAAATGGACCTTGAGTGTATTATAATAAATGAAATAAGTCAGACAAGGCAGAGAAAGGAAAATACTGTAAGGTTTCTCTTATATTCGGACTCTCAAAAAAAGCAAAACAAGCAAACAAAATAAAATTTTTAAAAAAGTCTTAGATACAGAGAACAGATTGATGGTTACCAGAGGGAAACGGTTTGTGGGGAGGGCGGAAGGGGTGAAGGGGATCAATTGTATGGGAATGGATGGTAACTAGAATTATAGTGGTGATCACTTTGTAGTAGATACAAATATTGAATTATAATGTTGTACAACTAAAATTTATATAATGTTATATCCCAATTTTACCTCCATAAAAAGTTAATTTTATGTTTCTTTTTTAATTTTTTAAACATGATTATTAGAAAATTTCAAATTACAAATGTGGATCTCATAATTATCTTTATTTTTGGCTCTCATTACATATTTTTTGACCAACACTAATCTAGATCTAGATGTCCTCCTGGTGCTCTGGGTCACTCACTCACTCACTCACTGTGAACAGCCTCCTAGTTAACCTTCGGACTGCAATGACCTGGAGCCCACACTAGTGAATACACTCAGGGGACTTTTACTGAGCCTCGCGGAATGGCAGTCCTAGAGTGGGGTCAATAGGATGGTACACCTCTGAGAACTGATTCTTGCTGACTGGCCCTTGGAGTTCTCTATCCCCTTTGTTGTGGTTATGCTTATTACACTCATCTAGGAAAAGGATGAGATATCGGTGAGACACGCCACCCCAAACCTGAAGTCAGATGACTGGGACTCTCATTCATTTGTCTCATCTGTTTGTCCCAGCCAGTACTACCACAGTAAAGTAAGGAGTCTTAGACAATAGTTAAACAGTTGTTAAAACAGAGTCCTAGGAGCTTGAGTTCTACCAAGCTGTCTGGAGCAAGGAGGTAGTTCAACCTGGTTTTGTTTTATTTTTTTTCCAGAAAAGGAAAGCATTGCTGGTATACTTCAAATAATGTGCCAGCATTCACTGGGTTAACATTCTTTTTTGTGCCTTTGGAGAATACACTCTCCATGGTATGTCTGAAAGCCAAACTGTTGTAATCTTTAGGAGAAAAAAAAAAGCACTTTCTAGATTTTATCATCTTGACAGGTAAAGCACATCTGCTGTAATCAACTATTTTTTTAGGATGTTAGTCTCACCACGCAGATTTAGAAACATGCCTTCCTTCTTTTTAAGTGAATTTATTGGGTCTAATGTCAGTTTACTGAACAAAGATCCTGGCAATGTCCATGAAATGCTCTAACATTCTTACATAAATAGGTAGTTTTGGAGGCAAAAAACCCCCCACTGGTCTAGCTGCTTAGCTGGCAACACTTGCAGAAAATCCCTTTATGCCATATTGATGTAGCCTTTGTATACAGAAGCTAAAGGAGCAGCTGGAGTAAATAAGTATATTTCTTGTCATGCTGGTTATGTCACCCTTCATATGCATTCGTACAGGTCAATTAAAAAATATCCACTACAATGATTTTTGTATAAAGAACAAAATTTATTTTAGAAGAATCCCCAAATTATAACATTCATTAAAGATCTCAGTTTGCCCGAGTCTTCCTATGTTGGGAAGAGCAGTGTGTTAACATGCCAGGGCATTAGGGATATAAAGAAAGGTGCAACTTGCCTTTCTTGAGTTTCTCGATTGTTATAGGGATGGAGGGAATGTGCATGTGGAAAGAGCTGGTAAATCCCCCCCAAAACAAAGAATGACCAGTAAATATATTACAAAGGAAAAAGGGAAGCCTAGATTTAGAAAAGATTTTCAAATTCTTTTGATATTTATACCCTTACCCCTGGAGACTGCTATTTTTATCATTAAAAAGTATTCATAAATATTTGTTGAATTTATGGTCCTATTCAAGTTTGCTTCTACATCTAAGTGACATTTGAACCATATGTATTGCAAATGCTTGATGAGCTTAGCTGGAAAAAAGCAAAAACAAGACAGTCACAAACTGGAGAGTTTTTGATTATTAATAGAGATGTATCTTCAGTGTTACCTTCATACCTGAATATTATGATTGAGTTGAATGGCCCTGTTCTCAATTTGGTTATCTGATGAAAGGCTTTGGACTATATTAAAGTATTATGTCATGGGCTGCATAATATCCAACCTCTTATACCTAGATCTCTTCTGGACAGAGCAGGAAAACCATTTGTGGTTTTCATTTGGGCTTCTTCAAAAATCCCCTTACCCAGATTTGGAAGCTGATGATGATGATAATGAGTCTTGGAATTCATTAGGCATTTACTTTTCTACTTGCACCTAAATCTACAGTGTTTATGCATTCCTGTTGGTCAAATCCTGGGCAGAAATTTCTCAGAGAAATTTCTCCTATCTTTGCACTCTAATAAAAACCTATCTATCTTATAATCTTACTGCAACAATAAAAGGAAACCTCTTCTCATTGCAGCAGTCAAGAGTGTCTCCTCTGGTTGTTCGAATCTGGAGAGGCCTGCTCCCGGGCTTTCTGTCCTTATTTCTTTGGCACCGTGGGTACAGAATGCCCTAGAACCATGACCGCCAGACCTCCCTAGGAACCTGGAATGAGTTGCTGGCTGGGTTCAGCAGTAATGGAAGCTCCAAGCAGAGCAAAGTCACAGGGCCAGGGCCCCTCAGGCAAAGTTCATACACTTAAAGCCACTGTGTAAACAAACCTCATTTGGCTCAGACGTTATGGAATTGATCAGTTTCTTTTTTGTGTGTTTCTTTATAACTAGAATCTATATAATCTGGTAAAATCCAAAGAGAAAATTTTGCCTAGTGAGATTTCTTTTAAATGATGTTTGCTGGGAGGTGTGCCAGACAGAAGTCCTTTCTTCCACGGTGGATTCAGTGCAGGCAGCAGCAAGCTGACCTTTCCCACCCTTTTCATTCACACAGTTCTAAGGAGAGAACCTACTTTTGTGCCCGGTGCTCATTCAGCCCTCAGCCTCTCTGCTGAGCCTACCAATTAGTGCTAATAATTGTGGCCAGAGTTTGAGGTCTGGACTTGGGAACACAGCTGAGAAGATGGATTCGTTTCAGGAGCTAGACTACTAAGAAGGCATGAGATGGAACATGGAGGAAGCAGTTCACGAGGCTTAAATAATAGCCTGGGGAAATCAGGGTTTCAGGTTTGGAAACTTTCTCTATCAAAGCTCTTTCATGTTACACCCAATCAACTCATTTTTGATCAAATCAATTTGCCTCACATCTTATTGGCTACAATTGGGATAGTATAACAAAGCCAGGCATTTGTTTATAAATTTTCAATAACTTACAAATTTACCTTAAAATATCAAAAAGATATTCACAGACATTTAAAATTCTATACGTGGAATCAGGGTAATATTTTTGAGAAGCTCAAAGTCCATTTTGTTTGTTCTCACCCTACCATTGGGATGTGTTTAGGAAAGAATAGCTATAAATCTATAATCTTTTAAAGAAGGTAACTTTAAGACCCAGTAACATGAAATAATTTGCTGTAGGTTACGTGAGCAGCGGGATAGATGTCAGGCTCCGTGAGCTCAGCCTGCACAGGGAATGCGGTGGAGTAATGAAGTGCCTGAGCTGTAGCACCAGGCTTGCCTCAGTTCAAGTGTCAGTTGGCTGACCTTAGGCAACCTACTTAACTTCTCTGTGCCTCAGTTTCCCTCCTCTAAAACAGGGCTAGTAGGAGTTTCTCACCTGCAGGTTTGCTATGAGAACTAATTGAGCTAATGTGCATCAAGTACCTCCAACAATTTCAGATATGCGCTATTTCAGTGTTTATTAAACATAAAATGCAATGGAATGGTGAAGTCCTTCTGTTTTGCTCCTTAACTACTCACATGATCTTTAAAAAAATGTTTCTTAGAAACTAATTTGTACAACATTCCTGGGATGTTGAGTGATTACAGAAGACCCAGGGTAGGATCTGGCTGCCTGTCAGACAGAGCTATGGTGGAGTTGTGACTTGTAAAGCTCGTTGCACAGTTTCCTGTGTCCACCGCCAGAACTTATTGCTCACTGTAATTAAAACAGGCTTTTCATCACCCAGTGTTAATGAGTATCATTGCATCCTTTGATCACTGTTCTTGCCTCCAAAGATGGATTCGTATTTCTGAAATTTTAATTCAAAAGAACATAAACTCTTTGTCTATTGAGCATATATATTATGTAGTTGTGACAACTCTAGAGCTATAAAGAAGCACACACACATGTTTAATGTGCAAATTACATGTGAGAAGTAGCTCAAAGGCAACACACAGGGGTCCAAACTTCCAGTTTTGGAACTCATAACAGAAACCAATGAAATATTTATGGCAAGAAAGTCAGTCACAGATGTCATATGTACAGATGTATATTCCACCATGAACAGACAATTTATGCATACATTCACACACACATATTCACATACCTGCATATAAAACCTATGATATTTATTCCTACTTCATTTGTCCTGTTCAATAACAAGTAGCCCTTCAAATGAAACATCACAGGAAAAAAATTCTGGAATTGCTAGGTCATAGTTGGCATATAATCAGGCTCTGTATCAATTCCCTAAATTCCAAGTTGTACTTATACTTATCTTTCTACTTCATTTATATAGCTGTAGTTTTGTTTGGAAATTATAATGGCATATTTGAAACAATATGAAGAAAGATCAGAGGTGGGCGAGGATACTTATACATGTGCATGAGTCAGAAACTCTGACATGCCACTGCAGTTCACCAACAGCTTACTTCGCAGTGATAGGTGTGAATGTCAGAGTTCTTCCTTCCCAACATCCTTGGGGCACAGGGTGGGGGATTTCCTAGTGCTCAATAAGGAAAAACACATATTGCCCTATTTTCATATTTCCCATGGAGAGATGAGTAGACAACAAATGTCTTCAGCCTCCCTCCAGCCCTCACCTCTCTACCTCCTGAAAGAGAGGACAAGTTTGAAGGGCATGTCAGCTGGCCTGGGCTTGCCTCTTCTGGGATTTCCTGAGCCAGTCTGGCCATGTGATTCTCCCATTCTGGTTTGTTCTCCATGATGTGATAGCCTTAGCAGGCACATTTCTGCGAGGGAAAGTTTAACCTCTGAGGAGGTGAGGAGGCGTGGGGTTGTTAGCAATCTCTTTGGCTGCAGTTCTAAAGCTAGAGCTGCAAATCAGTAATAAAGCTGACATTCTATAGTAAAGCTGACATTTTCATCTTCATCTGTTTATCTCTGTGCCTTCATTCTTACATAGTCTGAACTCAGCAATCTCAGTTTGGACCCATAAAATGCTCAGCATTGCAGAATGATGAGTTAGGATCATGAAACGTGCACATTAGCTGCCTCCTTCAGCCCCTAATAATTCTGTCACATAGCACCTCTAAGAGTTCTTGGGTTAAGTAGGGAGGGAAATATAGAACCAATAGAGGAATCTCAAGAAACAGAAGGCCACTGATTCATGGTTAGGAGCAGAGAGATAATTTCGGCGGGGGGGTGGGGGACTTGACCAAAATACAGTGGTGAAAAGATCCATAAGATTTTGAGGAAACTAAATCCCTTTGGGGAGGCCAATAAAAAATCTGTAACAGATGTCGATGGAAACACTCTCCCAAGTAAACCAGAGATCTATCACACCTTAAGGATAAGTCGTAAGCTTCATATCACTGCAGTATCAAGGTCAACACTCAACAATAATGACAAGGTCATATTCTGAGACAAGGGCAGCAGAAGCAGTTGCTAATCAAAGTTACCAGATGGCAGAAAGCAACATTAATAGTTGAAGCAGGAAAACTTGAATATCTGGGAATCAGCCAATGGGTGAGAGAAAACTTGGAAAGCTACTGCTGTTAGCATTAGAAATCTTAAGAATATCCTTGAGAGTCTTCCTTTAGCTGGGGTAGCCTGAAGGGAACACAGTTATATGTTTAGCTTCTGTGGTACCTATTCTCCAAAAATGGTCTCCCAGTGAGGTATGGTTTCCAGTACACATGCCCTTATGTGTTCCCTTCTCTTGAAGTCTATGTGTTATCACATAATAGGATACAGTGCAATTGATACTGCATCCAAGGCTAGGTCAGAAAGCTTGCAGCTTCCACTCTGGTCTCTTAGAATGCTTACTCTAGGAAAAAACAGCCATTGTATGAGGATTTTGACTAGGTTGAAACTTCTATGCTATAATGAAGCTCAAGCTAGCTGTATGGAGAAGCCATGTGGATTGACATGTCCAAGAAGCCCCTAGCCATTCAAACAATCTCAGCCTAGGCACCAAGTGTAAGTGAAAAAACTGTCAGACATCTAGTAGAGTCCTCAATTACTCCATCCCTAGCCAAAATAGAACTTCAACTGCATGAGAGACCTCAAACTAGAATCACCCAGCTGAGCCCAGTAAGCACACAGATTTAGAAGAGATAAGAATAAGTTACTTAAAAATCATCAATTGTGTTGTCATCTATAGCAGCAGGTAATTGGAACAGCCTTCACAACATGGGATATAAAAGTGTTTATAGTACAATAATATCCCTGGACTGCAACAGCCAGGGAAGATTCCAGGTGGAATTGCAATAAAGTGTCCTCCATGTTTTACCCAATGGGAGGGGGATCCATTTTCAGTTTGGATTCCAGTCATGAAGTTGCTCTTCTAAAAGAAGCAAAAACAAACAAACAAACCAGAAAAAATCAACCTTCCCAGGCGTTGCTCAGAAAACAAAAGGCTTTAATGATTGACCAGCAAATAGAGTAATTCCTGGGAGACTAAGCAACTTGTAGAAGGTATTTCCAGGGAATCTTTGAGAGTTTAACCTTTTTAAAAATAAATAAGTATATACATAGATAAACAAACAAACAAACAAATAAATGTTTTGCCCTGGTTGGAGCATCATCCCATAACCGAAAGGTTGTGGGTTTGATTCCCTGTCAGGGCACATACGCAGGTTGTGGGTTCAGTCCCCAGTCCTGACAGGTACAATCCCGAGTCTGGGTATGTACGGGACGTAACCAATTGATGCTTCTCTTTTGCATTGATGTTTCTCTCTCTCCCTCTCTTCCTATCTCTTTAAAGCAATGAAAAAATGTCTTCAGGTGAGGATAAAAAAAATTATATATACATATATATTTGTATGTTTAAATCCAATACATAAAATGCATTTGGCACAATTGCAGATGGAAACTGAAAGTCATGCAAAAAGTAATAAAGTTCTGGCATAAGAAAAGAATACCCAACATAGACCACACTGGAACAGGAAACAAGCAAAATGCAGATGAGGAAAATTACATTGAGCTCAAGAGCTTAAGGTTTGGAATTATAGGTCCAGTTTGAGTCTTGTTACTGCCACTTATTAGTAGTGTGATTTTGGTCTAGTAACTTAACTTCCTTGAGTTTATAATGGATAATCTTCGTACCTAAGTACAGAACCATAAATGAGTATTAAATGTGGTGATAAATGCAAAATATGTATTACCATGCCTAGAACATAGTAGGTCATTAATATAAAGTAGCAATTATATTACACTTTAATGATTTCAGTAGTTTTGTGTATTTTTACTTGAATAATTTAAGGACATATTCACCTAAGGATTTTCCCAATTTCTTAACTGTAGGAACTTTACATCTCACTGTGTGTTTGTAGACTGTTGTATGAAATTATAAGTAAAGTATATTAGTTACTACCATTGAAATTAAAAAACCCTGAAGTTTCAGGAAATTAATGTAATATTTTATTTCTTGCTCACTCAGCATCCAAAATGGGTACTGCTTGTTTGTGGTAGGCAACTCTCCTTCAAGGGACAATTCAGGACCTGACCTTATTACACTTTGTCATTTTGCCATCCTGAATGTGACTTCCATATTCACTTAGATTTAACTGTACAGAGAAAGATCATAGAATTTTATTACATATGGAAGACTTTTTGGAACCAGGCTTGGAGGGGCCAACATCATTTCCAATCACATTTCATTGACTAGAAATTAGACACATAGCCAAATCTAACTTCAAGGGATTTTGAAGTTTAGATAAGAGCTCAGGAAATTTGGTAACAGACAGCAGTTTCTGCCTCATAAGCTATATAAACCAAATGACAAATAAGTGACACTAACAACCACAAAAAAGGAAGAATATATTGTATAGCAAAGAGTATATATACTTTTTCCCCTCTGTTGAGTATTCAACCATGCTCTACTACTCGTAGTATTTTTATTTTCAGTGTAAAAAACCCTCTAGATCAAGATGTAGATTTGCATTCCTTAGCTGGCTATCATTATCAAGATTCTGGTGTGCAGAGCAGGAAGAAAGAGATGTGATATTTTTAAAAGATGGTTGTTATAAAAAATTACTTTCTCTGCAAGTGTCTTATACAAGATGGGGCAAAAGTTGGTTTACAGTTCTGAGTATATGAGTGCAGAACTAATTACTGTGTTATTATTTACTATTGTATTATTTTCCATGCAAACAACTGTAAACCTACTTTTCTGCCACCATGTTACATTGTACAAATACATAAATTAAGAGCTAGCTAAGTTTATTTTAAATTATATTTTATTGCTTATGCTATTACAGTTGTCTCAAATTTCCCCCCCCGCCCCCCTCCAACCAACATCCCCCACTCCCTCAGGTAATCCCCACACCATTGTTCATGTCCATGGGTCATGCATATGCATATAAGTTCTTTGGTTCTTTCCTATACTGTACTTCACATCCTCATCGCTATTCTGTAACTACATATTTGTGCTTATTTTTTAAAAAAAAATATTGTACTTATTTATTTTTAGAGAGAGGAGAAGGGAGGGAGAAAAAGAGGAAGAGAAACATCAATGTGTGGTTGCCTCTCACACATCTCCCTCTGGGGACATGGCCACAACACAGGCATGTGCCCTGACTAGGAACTGAACCAGCAACCCTTTGGTTGCAGGTTGGGACTCAATTCACTGAACCACACAAGCCACAGCTATACTTCTTAATCTCCTCACCTCTTGATCCATTTCCCCACACCTCCCTCCTGTCTGGCAACCATTAAAACACTCTGTATCCATAAACTGTTCTTCTTGTTTGGTTAGTTTGTTTTTTAGATTCAATTGTTAATAGGTATGTATTTTTGCCATTATACTGTTCATAGTTTTGATCTTTTTGTTAAATAAGTCCCTTTAACATTTCATATAATAATGGTTTGGTGATGATGAACCCCTTTAGTTTTTCTTGTCTGGGAAACTCTTTATCTGCCTTTTGATTCTAAATGATAACTCTGCTGGGTAGAGCAATCTTGGCTGTTAAGTCCCTGCTTTTCATGATTTTGAGTATTTTTTCCCAATGCCTTCTAGCCTGCAATGTTTCTTTTCAGAAATCAGCCAACAGTCTTATGAGAACACCTCTGTAGGTAATTCACTTCTTTTTTCTTGCTGCTTTTAAGATTCTTTCTTTATCTTTAACCTTCGGCATTTTAATTATGATATGTCTTGAGATGAGTCTCTTTGCATTCATCTTGTCTGGGACTCTCTGTGCTCCCTGGACTTGCATGTCTATGTTCTTCACCAAGTTAGGGAAGTTTCCTTTCATTATTTTTTCAAATAGATTTCCAATTTCTTCCTCTTTCTCTTCTTCTGACACCCCTATGAGGCCAATGTTGGACACTTGACATTGTCCCAGAGGCTGCTTATACTATCCTCATTTTCTTTGGATTCTTTTTTCTTCTTGTTTTTCTGATTGGGTTTTTTTTCTTTCTTATGTTCCAAATCATTGATTTGATTCTCAGCTTCATCTACTCTACTGCTGTTTCCCTGTAAATTGTTCTTTATTTCAGTTAGTGAATCTTTTGTTTCTGGCTGGATCTTTTTACACTGTTAAGGTCCTAAATTCCTTGAGCATCTTATAACCAATGTTTTGAATTCTGCATCTGATAGATTGCTTATCTCCATTTCATTTGGCTCTTTTTTCTAGAGTTTTGATCTGTACTTTCATGTGGGCCATGTTTCTTTGTCTCCTCATTTTGGCAGCTCCCTGTGTTTGTTTCTATGTATTAGGTAGAGCTTTTTTTGACTTCGTGTCTTGGTAGTGTGGCCTAATGCAGTAGGTGGCTTATAGGGTCCAGTGACACAGATTCCCCTATCACCCAAGCTGTGTACTTGAGGTGCACTCTGCGTGTGGGCTGAGTACACCCTCCTCCTCTAGTTGAGCCTTGGTTGCTGTTGGCAGATCAATAGAGGGATTTACTCAGGCCAGTCAGCTGTAAGGACTGGCTGTGAACACTTGCCACCAGGCTCTGCCCTCCGTGGAGGATCAGTTGTGTAGGGGCACGGTCGTGGTGTTCCAACATGGTCAGTAGCTGTCCATTGGGTGTGCAGGCTCTGCAGTTTCCTGGGTGGTGCAGGCCAAGATCAGCCCCCACCTGTGTTTTGCCCTGGGGCCACCCTGCCTGAGTTAGAAAGCAGTCTGAGATGGCTGCTACTAGTGCTGAGCTTGGAGATTTTCAGGTGAAGCCAAGCTGTGACCTAGGCTGCTTGCTGCTAGTGCCTGGCCTGGGGAGCAATATGGCCAGCTATTGCTTGCTTGAGAGGATTTAGGAAGTTCTGCAGTATAAGCCAAGACCAGCCATTCATATGGAAAAGAAGCCTGAGTATGCACATTGGCTGGGTGGGGCAGAGTCTCTGATGATCTCCAAAGCAGGTCCAACAGTGTTAGCCAGGCTGATGGAATCTCAAATATGACACTAGCCTGCAGGCTCTGTGGCTCTGCAGGGGGAGGGCTCAGAAAAGCGACAATGGCCTCTGCTTACCCTGACATCAGACACTTTAGCCTCTCCCAGTGTGCCACTGATGTCTTCTGGCTGCCATGCTGGCACTGGAGCTCAGGGGTATGAGTCTGAGTAGATGAGTCCATGTGTGTGTTCTTTAAGAGGAATTGCTTGCAGTTCCAGCAGTTTCTTCCACAGACCCAATCCCTGCTGATTTTTTCAGTTGTGGGGACTTATCTTCCTGGCACTGGAATCCTGGGCTGGGTAGTCTGGTGCGGGGCTGGGACATCTCACCCCCAAGATCTCTCTCTCAAATTTTTATCCAGCACACATGGATGTGGGACCAGCCCATTCCACATCTGTGCCCCTCCCTCCAATCTGGATGGATGTGGTTTCTTTAATTCCATAGTTGTCATACTTCCATTCAGCTTGATTTCTGACAGTTCTGAGTGATGGTTGTTGTATATTTTAATTGTAATTTTGATGTGGTTGTGTGAACAGTTGAGACGTGCCTGCCTATGCTGCCATTCTGACTGGAAGTATTCAGTTATATATTTTAAAATTCTTCTTAAAAGCTTAAAGCCAGGAATTTGACCAACTGCTTTTCTCTATCACCCCAGACTGGAGGGGAGTGCATAGAAAATAGTCTTGATGCTGTTTAAATGATCAGGAAATGATCAGGGTAAATTAGACTTTTTTCAAATACATGACTAAATATCAATTTTTTTCTGCTGCTGAAATCTAAAAGGTTAATTCATTTAAATAAGTTACTTTTACTTAAAACGGTGAAATTAGAATTGTTCTGGAAAATCCCAGTTGTATAGCAGCCATTAATAGCATTGTACAAATGATAAAATTTGAGGGAATTCACTGTTTAGTAAAGGGCACCAGAGGTCAGAAAGCTATGTGATTAGCCTCCCAGTTACTGCCAGCATGTAGTTGTGCCAATGTACAGATGGGCCTTTGTGTTCTCTTTAAATTCCAAAAGGCAATACATGTGTATGTGTGTTAAGTAACATTCCACTAGTATTGAATTGATGGTTCTCACATTTACTGCTCAAAACAATCATTCAGAGAACTTGTTTAAAAATGCATCTAATTAAAGAATGCAGGCTCCTGAACTGATCTCCAGAGATTGATTGAGTAAGCCAGGGTGGGACCCACTGAGCAGTTTTAACAGACACCAAAAGGATCTCAATTCAGGTGGTCCTGAGACCACAGCTTTAGAAACATCTCAGATCAGGATTGGGAAAGGTTCATTAACCCAGTTGCCTTGTTCCACAACAAGACTGCTGTAACTCAACATCATCAATCACCACCCACAAGCATGGCAATGATTCTATGGCTTGCCAGGGTTCATTTAGAGATCCTACCTGCTGGGACATGTGGGTGCCCACCCACAGTATCCCATGCAGAATCAGCATCTCTACCCTACTTGTGATTCAAGGACTTGCTCAGCATTTTGGCCATCTGGACCCAAATTCACACAGCAGATGGTGATGGGATTGCCAACTAAATTTCCTATACAGCAACAAGTTTTCCTTTAGTAATTGGCCAGCTTTTGTTCCTTGACAATAAGTTATCATTTTTAGAGACCCAGTTTTTTTTCCCTATAGTAAGATACTGTCTCTTAATTCTCTATAAAATTAGCTATTATATGTGAAATATTCTTGTTGCTATCAAAACACCCTGAAGATTACACTCACTTTATTAGAATAAGAGGTATGATAGGAAGATAATATTTGTCTTCATGAACAAAAGCAGGACAAGTGAAGCCACTGATGATTTATTGTTAAGATTTGGTGTTGTTGCTGCTGCTGCATTGCTGCTAGAATTTTTAAAGGGTCAGAATTCACAAGAACAATCTCATTTCTGAGCATGTATGAAAACATGAAATACATACTTTTTTCCTCATTTACAATACCAATAGCTCCAAAGATTTTCAAAGGGTGTTTTATTTATTCTAAAGGTGCTAGCTACATTTCCAAACATTCATCTAGGTGAAACAGTCAGCATTGTGCTGACTCAGATTGGTTGTAATAATTGCACCAAGAGAGCTGGTAGGTAAAATATTGGACTGGAACAAAATAGAAAATTTTACAGAGCTTTGTGAAAATACAGTTGTGCTTATTTCAAAAGTGCCTTACTGGGAGAGAAATTATTTACTATCATGAGTTACAAGCAATGAGGTGAAATGAAATAAAATGGTAATATGCAGGAAGCCTATCTGACTTCCTGGTAGAGAGACATTTAACGGTGAGGTATGTTCTGCCAAGAAAAAAAAAAATTCACATCAAATGAAGCGTTGAAAACCAGCCTAGACAATGCACTAGAAAATAGATGGTAAAACCCTTTCCAGACAAAGGGGAAATCAATGGACTAACCAAACTTACCATACCCTTCGTGCTCCATCTCATTCACCCTTTTTCAGCACTTTAGGGTCTAATGTTCCTAAAGAAATTGTTTCTTCTGATGCATATGTCAGCACAGGAAATTATTAAATCCAAAAGTCTGCAGAAATTAATTTTAAAATTGCTAGGATACATAGTGAAAATGGAGGTAATAGACAATATCCAAGCAATAGACTCAATAGGCAGCCCATAAAGAATTGCTGGGCTTTGCCACTGTTAAACTCTATCTACTTCATTTTCCACTGCTTTCTTCCCTCAGCTTTCCATAGCCTGGTCCACAATTTCTTTCAGCCTTGTCCCAGTCCTTAGGTAATTCAAATACATGGCCTTATCACTTTTTCTCCTGTCTCCAGAAGAGAAGATTTAAATATTAAGTCCATATTCAGGCTAGGGCTCTGGAGACTCAGTGATGACTGTTGCATCCATGGGTTCCTTGTTCAGAATCTTGAATCCCTGCTCATATTTCCTTATTGCCATGAGTAGACAACCATCATGATCAGGCAGGTTTATGCCTAGGCCCTACGTAATGACTACTTTTGCTGGTACTTCCTACTGGTGTTACCCATGCATGGCTCCTGGGCCTTATATTTATGTGCTAAGGTGTTAAGCCCTTTCCTAGTGTCTCCCATAGTCCTTCTTAAAAAACAATGTACCACTCGTTTGCAAGAACACCACCTTACTATGAGGCTGAGTGTCTATTAGGATACATTCCAAAATATAGGTCCAAATTTGTCCACATGAGTAAGATTTTAGTGGACCATGGTTTTAGATACGTATGCCCAATCCTTTCAATTCAAACCTTTTTAGATTTAGGCTGTTTGTTTTTTGTGTTTTATTTTTTGTTTTTTCCTATCCAACAAATCTGTCTCTGCTTAAGCTCACCTGGCCACTGAAAAAATAGTTGCTCTACCAAGTTCTTAAGAATCTGTCAAGTCCTGGCTAACATGGCTCAGTGGACTGAGTGCTAGCCTGCGAATCAAAAGGTTGCCAGTTCAAATCCTGGTCAGGACAAATGCCCGGGTTGCAGGTTTGGTTCTGGTCAGGATGCCTATGGAAGGCAATTAATTGACGTTTCTCTCTCACATTGATGTTTCTGTCTTTCTCCTTTCTTTCCACTCTCTATAAAAGTAAATATATAAATTCCTTTTTAAAATTTTTAAAAAGAGTCTGTCAAAACCTCAAGTACATTTTGTCCAACATTTTTGCACCATCAGTTTCTATGTTGCCTCTAATCTTTTCACCGACTGTGCTCCATTCTAACTTTCTTTCATTCCTTTCTCTGATTCTCCTCTTAACTTATCTCCTCATTTGAAGGCCCACAACCCACGGGTCTTTCACTGGCACCTGATCTCTCCTGGCTGTATAGACTATGACAGCCAAAATAGCATATAGTAGCACAGAAATTCCCAGACAAGACTATGAGGTATGCAGTGCACCACACACAAGCTGTAGACTTAGATGGGAGGGAGACATTCCCAAAATAAACAAATTTAATTCAGGCCATAAAAAGACTAATATGGACCTAAATTTAATATAATTGGATTTGTCTCAAATGTAGGCATTCAAAAAGAAAAATGGGAATAGCCATTCAAGAGAGTGGTACAATTAAATAGAATGCCAACACATAGGACTGATGGGGATGAAGGAAAACAAATGCTTTCATGTATGCTTAATAGAAATGGAAAGCAGCATGAATTTTGGAAAATATATTTAGCAATATCCATTGAAATGTAAAAAGGTGCATGCCTTTGAAATGCAAATCAAAACTACAATGAGATACTGCCTCACACCTATTAGAATGGCTATTTTTAATAAGGCAAAAAACAAAACAAAACAAAACAAAAAAAAGAAGTGTGAGTGAGGATATGGAGAAATGGAAGCCCTTATACCCTGCTAATGGGACTATAAACTGGTGCAGCCACTATGGAAAACAGTATGGAGCTTGCTCAAAAAAATTAAAAATAGAGCTACCTTATGAGCCCATGGTTCCTCTTCTCGACATCTACCTGAAAATATTGAAAGCATTTATTCATAAAGATATATTCTCCCCTATGCTTATCACAGCCTTTTGCTTGGTGGCCAAGATATGAAAACCATGGAGTCCTTTATGGATGATTGGATGAAGAAGATATGGTTCATAGATTGTACTGAGTGGATCTTGTTCAGAACCTGACCTCTCTTCCAAATAACTTTCAAATTTAAAAACAGAGTATTAAATGGTACCAAGAAATAGTGGTAAGAGTGGCATTGTAAATATAAGAAAGTTAATATTTTTAGAGATGCATACTGAAGTACATAGAGATGATCAATGGGATTTGCGTGAAGACATTTCAGAAAAAAAAATAAAGGGATATCCTTGGCTGGTGTGGTTCAGTGGATTGAGCACCAGCCTGCAAACTGAAAGGTTGCAAGTTTGATTCCCAGTCAGAGCACATGTCTGGGTTGCAGGCCAGGTCCCCAATTGGGAACCTGTGGGAGGCAACTAATCAATGTGTATCTTGTGCATCAATGTTTATCTCCTTTTCTTTCTCCCTTATTTCCCTTCTCTCTAAAAATAAATAAATTAAATCTTTTTAAAAATAAAATAAAACGATATAAATAAATGCACATTTGAACTTCCAGTCAAGATGGAGGCATAGGTAAACATGCTTCGCCTCCTTGCCCAACTAGAAAAAATTACAATTAGACTACAAAACAAATATCACCCAACTATTAGAAAATCAAGCTGTATGGAAGTTCAGCAACCAAGGATTTAAAGAAGCCACATTCATCCAGGCTGGTAGGAGGGGCAGAGGTGCAGAAAGAGATGGAGAAGCAAGGAACTGCAGGAGTGGTGCAGAGAGGTGATGCAATGGGGAGGCCCACATTCATGAGTGGTGGATAAAAATTGTGAGGGATGCCTCAGGAGCAAGGAATTCCAGCCCCAAACCAGACCAACCAGCAGCCCAAGGTTCCAGTGCCAGGAAAATAAATCTCCACAGTTCCTGGCTGTAAAGACCAGTGTGGGTGGGGACAGCAGAAGAGACTGCTGGATTATCAGGAGATTCCTCTGGGAGGGCCCGCATGGACTGAGGAATTACAAAGACCCACCCTCTCTGGGATTTAGCACCAGAGCAACAGCTGAAAGGGCACACAAGGCATACAGGGAGAAAGTGAAAGGATTGGAAACAGGGCCAGTGCCAGGAAACACCTTCCTCCTGGGAAAACCTCCTGAAGGAAGGCAGCAGCATTGTCCTCTCTCTGAGACCTCCCTCTACACATAGCCACAAAGCAGTGAAATGGGTTCCCCCACCCTGGTGATCACCTAAGTCTCTGCTCCACACAATTTACAATTCTGGTCTTCTACATTAGGCCACCCTACTAAGATAGTGAGTCAAAACACCTCTACCTAATACACAGAAACAAATATAGGGAGGCTGCCAAAATGAGGAGACAAAAAAATAGGAGGCCCAGTTGAAAGAACAAAACAAAACTCCAGAAGAAGAATTAAACAAAACAGAGATAAAAAACCTATCAGATGCAGAGTTCAAAACACTGATTATCAGGATGCTCAAAGAACTCACTGAGTATGGCAACAGCATAAAAAAGGCCCAGGCAAAAATGAAATTTACATTAAGTGAAATAAAGAAAAACCTACAGGGAACCAATAGTGGAGAGGATGAAAATGAGAATCAAATCAATGATCTAGAACATAAGGAATAAAAAAAAATAAGAACAGCAAGAAGGAAAAAGAATTTTTTTAAAAGAAGATAGAAAAAGAAGCCTCAGGGGGCATTTCCAAATGTACCAACATCTGAATCATAGGGATCCAAGAAGAAGAGGAAGAGCAAGAAATTGAAAACTTACTTGAAAAAATAATGAAAGAGAACCTCCTTAATTTGGTGAAGGACATAAACATACAAGTCCAGGAAGCACAGAGAATCCCAAACAAGTTGGACCCAAAGAGGACCATATCAAGACACAGCATAACTTAAATGTCAAAGATTAAAGATAAAGAGAGAATCTTAAAAGCAGCAAGAGAAAAGCAGAGATTTACCTACAAAGGAGTTTCCATGAGACTCTCAGCTGATTTCTCAAAAGAAACTTTGCAGGCAAGAAGGGACTGGCAAGAAGTATTCAAAGTGATGAAAAGCAAGGACCTACACCCTAAGTTAGTCTATCCAGCAAAACTATCATTTAGAATGGAAAGACAGATAAAGTGCTTCCCAGACAAGATAAAGCTAAAGGAGTTCATCATTACCAAGCCATTATTATATGAAATGTTAAAGGAGCTTAAGAAAAAGAAGAAGATCAAAACTATGAACATTAAAGTGGGAACAAATTCACAACTATCAACAACTGAATCTAAAAAAACAAACCAAGCAAACTGCCAGAACAGGAACAAATCACATATACAGATATTATTTGGAGGGTTATCAACAAGGAAGGGAAGGGGGAAAATGGGGGAAAAGGTGCAGGGATTAGGAAGCATAAATTGGCAGGTACAAAACAGAGAGGGGGATGTTAAAAATAGTATAGGAAATGTTCAATCCATGGACATGAACTAACGTGGGGAAATTGCTGGAGGGAATGGGGGTGCAGGGCAAAGGGCGACAAAGGGAGAAATGGGGACAACTGTAATAGCATAATCAATAAAATATATCTTAAAAAATAAATGCAAAATTTTGATACTTGTTAAATCTGAGTGATGTGTGTAGAAGTTTATTTTATGACTCTATTTTTATGTGTTTCAAGTTTTTCAGAATAATTTTCTTTAATTTTATCCCCTCTGTTTCTTCAGAAAGTGTCTCAATTTCCATTTAATTAGATGTTAAATAGAACCATGACAGGGCTTGCTTACCTAGGTCAAGGTCCATTAATTTCCCAGTCTAACCCATTACAGAAACAGGATTTCAATGAACTCACTGGTACCTAAAAAAGAAAAAAAATAGACATGGTTCATATATATATAGTGGAATACTACTAAGCCATAAGAAAGGATGAAATACTGCCATTTGTTACAGGATGAATCTTGAGAGTATCATGCTGAGTAAAATGGGTCAGATGGAGGGATAAGATTTTACTCAAATGTGGGATATAAACAGAGAGCAACAAGTGAACAAGCAAGGCAGACAAGAAAAACACATAGACACAGAAAAGAGTATGTTGGTTACCAGAGGGGAAGATGGATGGGGGAGGTTGAAGAGGGTAGAGGATATCAAATATATGGTAATGGAATGAGACCAGACTTTGGATGGTGAGCATACAGTGCAATATACAGATGATGTGTCATAGAATTGTACAATTGAAACGTATGTAATATTATTAACATGTCACCCCAATAAATTTAATTTTTTAAAAACGATTCACTTCTTTGATCCAAAACTCATCTGTGTTAGGAACTACAAAAACCATATTGAACAAAACAGAGAGGTCCTAACTCTCATGGAGCAAATATTCATAAAGGAGGCAAATTAATCAAATCACCAAGGTTATTAATGTAACTAAACTACAACTGTGATGTATGCTATAAAAGAAAGGTACATGATGCACACATATGGGGGACCTGATCACATCTGCAGGGTCAGGAAAGACCTCCCCCAGAAGTGAGATAAAAAATGAGCAGATATATGCTGGGTACAGAGGAAGGAAAATATTCCTGTTTCCTGGGATAGTGGTAGCAAGAATTAGTTGACTAATTAGGAGACAGGGAGATGTATGCTGGGTAGAGAGAGGGTAGAGAGGAAGGACAGAACAGCATGTACAAGCATTTCCTTAATCTATTCATTTGTCACCACATCCACCCTTACCACTGTGGTCCAATAAGCCACGATCACTCCCATGTTAGGGCCTTTGCATTATTTGTTCCCTTTGCCTGGAAATCTCTTTTCCATAATCTCTGCATGGTTGACTATGTTTTCATTCAAATCCCAAATATAAGAGAGGCTCCTACAGGACAGTCTTCCCTGACCACCCAATAAGGAGGATCCAGTTACTAATTCTCTCTTCTACCAGATTCAACTTATTCTTAGTATAGCAGTTAATAATTACCACTCTCTGATATTTGTCTTATTTTTTTTACTTTTTAAAAAAGATTATATTTATATATTTTTAGAGAGGGGAAGGAAGGGAGAAAGAGAGGGAGAGAAGCATCAATGTGTGAGAGAAACATTAATTGCACACCTCCAGCTGGAGACTGACCTACAACCCAGGCATGTGCTCTGACCAGGAATCAAGCCATCAATCTGCTGCTTCACAGGCTGGCACTCAACCACTGAGCCACACTAGCCAGGGCTTGTGTTTGCTTTTTCTGTCTCTTTTCCCACTTATTCTTCTAGAATGTAAGATCTTTTAGAAGAATAAACCTTGTCTGTCTTTTCACTGATACAACCGTAAAGTCTCAAAGTAAACAAATAAAAATGTACTTCAGATGGAGGGAGCATGGAAGAACACTGGAGAAAATGAAAGAAAGTTGGTGTGGCTGAAAGGCAGCCAATGAGGAGGGAAGTCAATCTGACAATAAATGGGAATGTGATTAGAGTAGGGCAAGAATAGATAGCAAAACTCAATCAGAAGATATTATAGTGATTAGAGATAGTGGTAGCAAAAATTAGTTGACTAATTAGGAGACAGGGAGAAATGGATAGATTGAAAAAATATTTACAAAAAAGACAAGATGTCAGAGGAGTGAATGGAAGTCACAGTGACCTCCTCCCAGGACCAGTCTGGTATTACAACTAAATTGTGGAGAAATCGCCCGGAACAAACAACTGAACAACAGCAAGAGAGAAGCCTTATAACCTCGAACAGAAGAATCAGCATTAGCACAACCCAACTGGTAAGGAGTGCAGTAGAGGATCAAGAAGGTGAACTGGGAACCCATAGGCAGCAGCGCCAGAGGGATATTTAAGCAACCAGTTGGATCCCCCTGAGAAGAGTGGGGTCTAAACCATAAGCAGGGATCCCCAGCCTACAGCACCAGAGCCCAAAAAGTACACATTTAACAGCCAGCTGTGAAAAGCAGCAGGGTTGCTCTTGGCAGAGATGGGCAGCTGGAGACGCAAATAGCCATTTTAAGGGCTAATGTCTAAATTTTTATTTGCAGCCACTTACCCTGGGCTCTGAAAAAGGCAGGGGCAGATTGAGCTAGAGACACTTGAGAAGGGTCTTGAGACAGAGGCTTTGGCGAGAGAAAAGAGAGAGTAGCCAAAGTGATCCTGGTGCTGACTCCTCTCGCATATGGCAGCAGCCATCTTGCTCAGACAGACCACTCCCCTGAGTGGCAACAGTGTGGAAGGATACAATAGCCCCACCTCCAGGAGGGTCTCTATCCTGGCCCTGTGATGTTTCAGCCTGACTGCTGAGTACAGAGTGTCAACCACAGAGAGTAGATCCCTGGCTAACAGGGGCACAGAGTAGTCTAGAGGCACTTGAGGAGAGACTGGAGATAGGTTTTGGGGAAAAATCTGAGAGAGTAGCCACCAGGATCCCAGTGCTGAGACATCCCTCATATGGCAGCAGCCATCTGGCTCATGTAGATCATGCCCCTGAGCAGCAGCAGCATCAGAGGAAACAATAGACCTGTCCCCAGGAGGGACTCTGCCCCACCATGTGGTACATAAGCCTGAATGCTGAGTGCAAAATGACTGAATTAACAATTGAAGGAAACAGCCATAGGCACTAGATTCCTGGAAGTCTCGAGCAGACTGCCTAAGGTCAGACATCACCAGGGGCAGATCCAGAAAGAAAAAAACAGCGGTAAATACTAGAGGCCACTGAGAAGAAATCAACTGTGGTCTTCTCCAAGATTTGAGATATTTTCTTTACTACATAGCTTTTCAACATTCATTTCAGGTCCATCAAGTTTGCACATATTAAGTCATTAGATTTTATACTAATAGTTTATTTCTCTCCTTCCTTATAATAGTCTTAATCTCTTTAAAGCCTTATTAAGACTGGTTCATTTGCTGTTGATAGTGGGATCAGAGGGGGTAGTTATTTTCGTGGGGGTGGGTTTATTTCCTGGACTTTGTGGTTTTGTTCTAGAGGCACCTACACAAAAACACACAAGACATGGTGGGCAGACTGACCCTCAGTCACCCAGCTGGAGGGTAGGACCCACCAAAAAACAACCAAGCAACAATCAAAACCCATTTACTTCCAGAGCGCCAATATATACTGCATAAAAGGCATCCAAAGAACATTAAGCTCAGGAGATCAAGGAGACTGCACCACTGAATTTCACAGGTCTCCTACCATAGACATTTACACCACAAAGTCAGAAAGTTAAGACAGATCAATTTAAGAAGCAGAAGCAAAAATAAGAGTCTCACAAATAATGGGAAGACAAAGAAACACGCCCCCCCACCCCCCTTTGAAAGGAGAGGAGGAATTCCCAGAAAGAGAACTAAATGAAATAGAGGCAAGTAAACTATCAGATATTGAGTTCAAAACAATGGTTCTAAGGAAGCTCAATGAGCTCAGTGAGCTCAGAGAGAATACAAAATACTGCAGGGAAACTGCAAGGAACTTACTGCAAACTTAATCCGCATGAAAAAGGACATAGAAATTATCAACAAGAAGCAGAAGAAATGAAGAATACAATTTCTGAAATGAAGAACACAGTAGAAGGAATCAAAAGCAGGCTACATGAAGAGGAGGGTCAAATCAGTGATCTGGGGGACAAGGTATAAAAAAACTTCCAGAAAGAACAAGAAAATGAAAAAGGACTCAAAGAGAATGAAGAGGCATTTAGGGAAATGCAGGACAACCTGAAATGAAATAATATCTGTATAATAGGAATAACAGAAGGAGAATAAGAGGAGGAATGGATAGAGAACATGCTTGAAAAAAGTAATGATGGAAAACTTCCCTATTTTGCAGAGGGAAAAAACCACACAAGTCCACAAAGCACAGAGAATCGCATTCAAGAGGAAACCAAAGAGGCCCACTCCAAGACACATAATTAAGGTGGCAAATATCAAAGACAAACAGAATCCTAAAGGCAGCAAGGGAAATAAAGGTAATAACATACAAGGGAGCCCCAATACGGCCAGCAGCTGACTTCTCAACAGAAACACCAAAAGCCAGGGGGGAATGGCAAGAAATATTCCAAGTCATGAAAAGCAAATGCCTGCAACCAAGACTACTCTATCCAGCAAGGCTCTAAATGAAAATGGAAGGCGAAATAAGGAGTTTCCCAGACAATAGAAGCTAAAGAATACACCTCCACCAAACCAGCACTGCAAGATATACTAAAGAGACTGATTTAAAAAGATGAAGAAAACGAGTGAGAAAGAGAAGAACACAGGTACAACAGGAAAACATGAGTAAGTACCTATCAATAATAACTTTAAATGTAAATGGACTAAATGCTCCAATCAAAAGACATAGGGTAGCTGAATGGATAAGAAAACATGACCCACACATATGCTGCCTACAAGAGACACACCTCAGAACAAAGGATCTACACAGACTGAAAATAAAGGGATGGGGAAAAAAAATAATCCAAGAAAATGGACAGGAAAAAAAGCCAGGGTAACAATTCTTATATCAGACAAAATAGATTTCAAAACAGAAGCCATAAAAAGAGACCCAGAAAGGCATTTCATAATCCTCAAAGGAAGAATCAATCAAAAAGACATAAACATTGTAAACTTATATGCACCCAACATGGGCGCACCCAAGTATATAAGGAAAATCTTGGAGGACTTCAAGAAAGAAATAGACAGTAACACACTGATAGGAGGGGTTTTTAACACCCCACTGTCAACAATGGATAGATCATCCAAACAAAACATCAACAAAGATATTGTCAAACTGAACAACGCATTAGATCAAATGGACTTAACTGATATATATAGAACCTTTTGTCCCAAA
The DNA here is from genome assembly GCF_021234165.1 of Pteronotus mesoamericanus. NCBI lineage: Eukaryota > Metazoa > Chordata > Mammalia > Chiroptera > Mormoopidae > Pteronotus > Pteronotus mesoamericanus. Next base: position 16,031,698 of record NW_026555325.1, on the reverse strand, counting down.
GAAGCAAAATATACATTCTTTGCAAATGCACATGGAACATTCTCAAAAATAGACATGATAGGCCACAAAACATGCCTTAAAAATTCCAGAAAATTGAAATCATAACAAGCATTTTCTCAGACCACAAAGGCTTGAAACTAGAAACCAACCTTAAGGGAAAACTCAAAAACATTCAAACTCATGGAGACCAAATAGTATGCTAGTAACGAATAAATGGGTCAATATTGAAAACAAAGAAGAACTCAAAAAGTTTCTGGAAACAAATGAACATAAACACACAAGAGTCCAAAACCTATGGGACACAGCAAAGGCAGTTTTGAGAGGGAAGTTCATAGCAATACGGGCCTACCTAAAAAAGATAGAAACATTTCAAATAAACAACCAAACCCTACATCTTCAAGAACTGAAGGAACAACAACAAACAAAGCCCAGAGCAAGTATAAGGAAGGAAATAATCACAATCAGAGCAGAATTGAATGAAATAGAGACTAAAAGAACAATTCAAAGGACCAATAAATCCAGGAGCTCCTTCTTTGAAAAGATAAACAAAATTGACAAGCCTTTAAGCAGACTCATCAAGAAAAAAAGGGAGAGGACCCAGATAAGTAATTTCAGAAATAAAAGAAGAAAAGTAACAACTGATACCACAGATATACAAAGGATTATAAGAAATTACTATGAACAATTATATGCCAAGAAATTTGAAAACCTGGGTGAAATGGACAAATTTCTAGAAAAATATAACCTTCCAACACTGAATGAAGAAGCAGAAAGACTGAACGGACCAATAACAGCTGGTGAAATTGAAGCAGTAATCAAAAAACTCCCAGCACACAAAAGCCCTGGGCCAGATGGTTTCACAAGAAAAATTTACAAAACATTTAAGGAAGAGCTAACCCCTGTCTTTCTTAGACTATTCCAAAAAATCCAAGAAGAGCGAATACTCCTAAACTCTTTTTATGAGGCCAGCATTATCCTAATCCCAAAACCAAGTAAAGACACAACCAAGAAAGAAAACTACAGGCCAATATTTCTGATGAACATAGACGCTAAAATCCTCAACAAAATATTGGCAAGATGGATCCAGCAATACATTAAAAAAATCATCCACCTTGATCAAGTGGGATTGATCCCAGGGAGGCAAGGATGGTTCAATATTTGCAAATCAATAAACATAATACATCACATAAATAAAAGAAAAGACAAAAACCACATGATCATATCAATACATGTGGAGAAAGCATTTGATAAGGTACAGTACCCATTTATGATAAAGACACTCAGCAAAGTGGGAGTAAGGGGGGCATATCTCAACATAATAAAGGTCATATATGAAAAACGTGCAGCCAACATCATACTCAACAGGCAAAAACTAAAATCTTTCCCATTAAGATTGGGAACAAGACAAGGATGTCCACTATTACCACTTCTATTCAACATAGTATTGAAAGTCCTAGCCACAGCAATCAGACAAGAAAAAGAAATAAAAGCCATGCAAATTGGAAAGGAGGAAGTAACATTGTCCTTGTACGCAGATGACATGATAGTGTACATAGAAAACCCTATAGACTCCACCAAAAACGACTTGACCTAATAAGTGAATTTGGCAAAACAGTAGGATACATAGTCCATATTCAGAAATCAAAGGCATTTTTGTACACCAACAATGAAATATCAGAGTCAGAAATCAGGAAAAAAACCCCACCCATTTTCTATAGCAACAAGAAAAATAAAGTACCTAGGAATCAACTTAACCAAGGAGGTAAAAGACCTGTACTCAGAAAATTACACAACACTGAAGAAAGAAATTAAGGAAGACACAAATAAATGGAAGTTATACCATGTTCATGGATTGGAAGAATCAACATCATCAAAATGTCCATACTACCCAAAGCAATTATAGATTTAATGCAATTCGTATTACAATACCAATGACATATTTCACAGGTATGGAACATTATAATTTAAAAAAATATATTTTTATAATTTGTAAAGAAATTATAAAATTTATAATTTCTAAAATATTTATATGGAACCATAAATGACCCTGAATAACTACAGCAACTTTGAGAAAGAAGAACAAAGTAGGAGAGATAACAATACCTGACATCAAACTGTATTACAAGCCCACTGTAATCAAAAGAGTCTGGTACTGGCATAAGAACAGACACATAGATCAATGGAACAGAACAGAGAGCCCAGAAATAAACCCATGTCTCTATGGTCAATTAATATTCAACAAAGGGGCAGAAGCATAAAACAGTAAAAATAGCTTCTTCAACAAATGGTGTTGGGAGATCTGGATAGATAGCTACATGCAAAAAAATGAAACTCAACCACCAACTTACACCATATACAAAAATAAACTCAAGATGGATAAAAGACTTAAATATAAGTCGCGACACCATAGAAGTCCTAGAGGAGAACACAGGCAGGAAACTCTCAGACATTCCACTCAGCAATATATTCACCAATATGTTCACTGGAGAAAGGGACATAAAGGAAAGAATAAACAAATGGGACTTCATCAAAATAAGAAGTTTCTGTATGGCTAAAGAAAACATCAGCAAAATGAAAAAGGAACCAACCATATGGGAAAATATATTTGCCAATGATAACCCAGATTTTGATCTCCAAAATATATAAAGAACTCACACAACTCCACTCCAGGAAGAAAAATGATCCAATTAAAAAATGGGCAAAGGATCTGAAAAGACACTTTTCCAAAAAAGACATACAGAGGCCCCAGAGATATATGAAAGGATGCTCAGCATCACTATTCATCAGAAAGATGCAAATTAAAACCACAGTGAGCTACTCTTCACACCAGTCAGAATGGCCATCATAAACAAATCAACAAACAAGTGCTGGCAAGGTTGTGGAGAAAAGGGAACTCTAGTGCACTGTTGGTGGGAATGCAGACTGGTGCAGCCACTGTGGAAAACAGTTTGAAAATTCCTCAAAAAGCTAAAGATGGGAATGCCTCTTGACACAGGAATTCCACTCCTGGGGTTATATCCTAAGAATCTTGAAACACGAATTCAAAAGGACCTATGCACCCCAATGTTTGTAGCAGCAGAATTTACAATAGCCGGTGCTGGAAGCAACCTAAGTGCCCATCACTAAATGAGTGGATCAAAAACCCATGGTTGGTACATTTACACAATGAAATACTACGCAGCAGAAAGAAAGAAAGAACTACTACCCTTCGCAGCAGCATGGATGGACCTGGAGAGCATTATGCTAAGTGAAATAAGCCAGGCAGTGAAAGACAATACCATATGATCTCACTTTCAAGTGGAGCCTAATCAACAAAACAAGCAAGGAAGAAAAATATAACCAGCAACGTTGAAAGGAAAAACAAACCAACAGTAACAAGAGGGGAGGAGAGAGGGGGGTAAAGGGGAAAAGAAGGGAAAGGATCAGGTCAAGGAATATGTATAATGGACCCATGGACAAAGCCAAAGGGGGAAGAATTGAGGGTGGGAGGTGGGGGTGGGTGGGGCAGGGGAAAGTGGTGGCAGAAAAATGGAGACAATTGTATTTGAACAGTAAAAAAATATTAAAAAATATTTTCAAAGTAACACTGTATGGCAATGAATTGTATATGGGTAGTTATTTCTACTGTGCAACTATTTGAATGACAGTATCATTCACTAAGATAAAAAATACTGGAGAGAATTGAATTTGATGGAGTTATGAGTTCGGTTTTAGATAAAATGAGTTTGTGGCAGTAGGGTTTATGGGTCTTAGGTTACGAAGAGAGGTGTGAGGTAGGAAAATAAATCAGAATTTAAAAATAAAAAATGTGTTCCAATCTGCATGGTTCTGGAATCGAGAGGTCTGTGGTAAAGACATAAATATAGATACCATTCTTGTATGCTTGCTAATTAAAGCATTGGTTATTGATGAGGTTGTTTAGAGACAGAACATAACGTGCAAAGAGAAGAGCACCTAGACTGAACTTGAGAAGGGTGCATTGAAGGAGAGGTGGTGGCAAAATAGATTGAGAAACAGCAGCAAAAGAGGTCGGAAAAAAGCAGAGAGCCTTCTACAGAACAGAGAGGATGCTAAAGAAATGTTTCATTAACTCTAACATCATACGGGTTATGGTGACTTTAGTAAGAACTGGTCTGTGGAGAAATGTATTTTACATAAGTGCTATACAAGCACATAAAGCTACATGATGATCCCTGAAATAGTGTCTGTAGTGGCATAAACGAAAAACATCTACCTGAAAACAATTTAAACCTCAGCGGGGAATCCCTGCATAGATTATAATACACCCATACACTAGAATGCATGCAATCATTGAAAGTGAGGAAATCTATTTATGATGATATAGATAGATGTTCGGATTTATAAATAAAGGGGGAAGTACATTACAGATAAGTATGGCTGTCCTGATCCTTTTTTTTTTTTTTTTCAAAACCTGTATATATTGATACAGCAGTAAGAAAGGAGAAATTAAAAAGAATTTGTAGCATTAAATTCTTAACACTGGGCTCTTTTTGAAAGTATAGCTAAATAGCAGGAATATAGGGATGGGGTGAAACTTAAATGGTGAGATCATAAATACTTTAACTTTTTATGTATTTTAGATATTTAAAAAGCTGGTTATGGTGTAAAAAAAAACACTGTTTAAAATCCTTACCCAATGTAAAAGCTGAATCTTTAAAAAATCACTACTTCCCAAAGTATGTCAGGCAAATGGATAATGTCACAACCAAGAAAGTTCAGCTGTCACATTTACTAAGTAGAACTTCTTTTGGGGTACCAAACAATTATTTTATGATTTTAAGTCAAATGCTATACATACCCAAAGCGGTAGCCTTCCTTAATAAATACTTTTTTAAAAAAGATTTTATTTATTAATTTTAGAGAGGTGTATGGAGGGAGAGAAACATCAATGTGTGGTGGCATCTTGCGTGCCCCCTACCGGGGACCTCACCTGCAACCCAGGCATATGTCCTGCACTGGGAATCAAACCAGTGACCCTCTGGATCACAGGCCGGTGCTCAATCCACTGAGCCACACCAGCCAGGGCAATAAGTACTTTTTATCCAATTAAATTCCCAAATCGTATACCTTCTTATCAGAGATCTATGCTTAGCAAGCATTTTCTTGGATTAAGTGGTTTTATTTAGTCTATTTTAAAAATTAATTAATAGATTCTATTTTAAAGCAAGCAATGATGAAGAACAATCCAGTATTTACGGACTTATTAATTTTCCTTTACTTTGGCATATGTCTGGTGTGTGTATATCTGCATGGGGGCAGTGGGAAAAAACAAGGTATTTAAAATTCCTTTTTCTCAGGAACTCCTTTTCTAAGGTAAACTAGAAAGAAACAGTAAAAGAGGACTAAAAGGAGTTTAAAACATTTCTTTTTAAATAAAAAAAATATGGATATTCTCTTAGGGAATTTTACTGTCCTGAGTCAATTACGAGTGTTGGCTTGAGCTGGAAGCTCAGCCTGAGCGAACTGCACTCCGGAAGGCGCTTTCTTCCCCGAGGGTGAACGGGCTCACAGTTGCTAGGGACACCCAAAGTGCTCTACGGGGCAGAATCCGAAGGGAAGGTGGCTCCGAGTTCACAGCTCTCGCTTGGGTGGGCTCAAGCATCTGCCCTCTTAGAGGCTTTTCCAGCCTATTTTGGTCTCCCCTTTCTTTACTGTAAACCCCAAGGTCTTATAAGAAGCAAACAAGGGAAAGCACTCTGCATGTGTAAAGCGGTATAGAATTTTAATGTCTTTGTTGTTCATTACCATCCCCAGGTTTACCCCCAACCGTTCATCTTCCCTTTCTGCACCCCTCCTTCTACCACCACACTTGTACACTTACAAACCCTGGAATTTCAGATTATTTCTAGAGGGCCCTGTTCTGTACCAATCAGATAAACAAACCCAGCAAACCCAATTACCATTTATTATCACATTAATATATCACCACTGTTACATTTGCATTTTAAAAGGAACTTTCTGCAGATAAAAATCTTATACAAGTACTTTGGTGAGCCAGGGGACAAGGTAATTTTTGTTCAGAAAGTTAGGTCTCATTAATAGTTTACTCATGACAATGAGAAAGTAAGGAAAGAAATCATTACCTTTGTAAAAAGCATTTATTTCTCCATGGAAAATGCTAGTATGCTGGTTGGTAAATTTAGAGTGCATTTATTCCTTTTCAGCCTCTAGTGCACTGTTTAATCCCTGTTATTCTTACTTCTGTGTTAAAGAAAGTGAAGTTAGTTATATCATTCTAAGTGCTAATAAAATTGATGCTGAAAATCTGACAAAACAGATGGGTTTTTTCCCTCCAAAGATCCATCAAATCTCTGTCTGCAGCCAGGCCTTGTTTCCTGGATCCTATATGTTTTATTGTTGGATGCAATTGAAGACATATCATGGACACAATGAAAATGGCCAGATTGATTTTTTTTTTCTGGGAGGGCATTCTCTCACACTCATGTTACTTGTTTGTTACATTTCAGGACAGTCAGAGGACAAATTTCTGAGCTACAGAACAGTAGACTATCTCAATTCTATCCCAAGATTTACCATCACAAACTCCAGGGCAAACCACCTGATTTTTCTTAATGCAGATTCTAATTCAGTAGTTTTAAGTTGGGGCCTGTGATTCTGCGTTTCTAACATACTCCTTTGATGATGGTGCTGGTTCTCAGATCACAGAATAGTAAGACCAAAGATTCCTAACTCACGTGTGTAAATAACTATTGTACTTGCTACACAGTGCAACTGTGTACCGTAACAGTTGAGAAAAGATTTGGAAATTAAAAACCTATGTAAATAGGAAGTTTGTTACTTAAGATATTTTAGCACCTTGCTTTTGAAACAAACCCAATGCAAAAATCTAACTTTGCAAAATAGATCAATAATTAAGAAATAACTTACCTTTCTTGATGATTCTGTGCTTTATAGGAGATGCCATGGTGATTTTTTTTCTAATTATTGAGATCTCTTAATGTATTTAAGGTGACTCAACATTAAAATTACACTTAATTCATGGCTGTTTGTGAGTACAACCATTTCATAACTCTGCATGCCTATAATTTATCATAAACTTAAATGATATCTACAGCCAGATTCTATTTAATACGCAGATGATCATTCTGTTTCTGTCTATCTGATCTAAAGTCTTAATGGAACTCAATTCAAAGAACTAATTTGACTGTTTTTCCCCACTGAGTGGATGAAGGTCAGCTGCAACACTTTGTGTATTTGAAGAGAACGTGCATTTATTATTGGATTGAAGAAATCAACTCTGGCCAGAGCAGTAAATGCACCACCCTAGAAAGAATGAAGTCTATTATTTCAGAAAAATAGATTTGAGAGACTCACAAAGGCAATATTTCTTCATTAGTTTGTAAAATTTCTTTATATCATTTAAAGCCTATACCTAGCTCAATCCAGGATTTATGATGAGATATTAAAAATAAATAGTTCTGAATTGGTAAAGTATATGAAACCAAAATCTTTCAGTTTATGAAGAGAATAAGAAAGAGGGCACTGAGTGTATGTGTGTGTTAATGTGAGAACTAGTTTTTGCCAACTACTATAGTTCTTACAAATTTACATTGAGCCAGTGAACCTAAGAATGAAAACAGGACATGGATCATTAGGGACTGCTTAAGCAGAGAAACGAATAAAACCACAGATGTCTTGGATATGTGGATCAGGAGTTGGCATGAGGTATTTATTAAGCTGTATCTAAAAATTATAGCATCAGTTCGAGTGATTTTGCAATTTGGCCTCTGAACAGAAAAACAAATATAAAAGTAAAAAACCTAGTTCTTTTAAAAGTCATAATTTAAAGAAGAAAAAATACTTCTTTGCTGCCCTAATTGATCTGAGTAGCAATAGCCTGGCACTTCCATCTTATTCCCCTTTAAGCTGAGTAGGTAATTGATCCATTGGAAATATTTTGTAAAATGTAGCCTTTTCTTTTTTGATGTTAATAGCTCTTTGTTTATATGACTGTATATGGTATTGATTATAAAGACATTTGTTGGATTCTAGTTTTATACTTATACATTTATAGGAACACAGCAAGGATTAGGAGAGACTTGATTATTTTCTCAATTTATTGAGTAGTAAAACCAGGAACAAAGAAATAAGAGAAGTCAGAGATTAGATGGCAATGTACTGACTTTGATTGAATCCAGTACAGGAAGACAGTTAACTGCTTCCAAAAGTATTTATAAAAGTCTTGGCCATAAACTGTATATTTGAGCCATATTTGACTAGATACTAAAAGCTGTTTGATGTACACACGTTCTTAACAGCACTAGTTACAATAGCCAAAAATGGAAACTGCCTAAATGTCCACCAATAGATGAATGAATGGAGAAACAAATTGTGACATATACAATATTCTATTATATGTTATATATAATATTATGGTATATATTATATATAATATCTTCTAGGTAATATATATCATAAATATAATGGAACATTATTCAGACAGAAAAAGGAATGAAATGCTAATACCTGCTGCAACATGGATAAATCTGAAAGCATTATGCTGAGTAAAGAAGCCAGACCAAAAAAAAAAGAAAAAGGGTCACTTATTGTATGATCTTATTTTTCTAAAATATCCAGAGGCGGTAAAGCCATAGACACAGAAAACAAATTGGTGGTTAACAGGGGCTTAGAGAGGGGACAAGAGGACTGATGGTTTACCAGGTATGAGGTTTCTCTCTGGAGTGGTGAGGACGTTTCAGAACTAAGAGAGTGGTTGTACAGCACTGTGGATATAAGTACTGAATGCACTAAATTTCGCCTCAATAAAAACTGTTTGAGAACAAACAAATATAAGTGCAATTAATGAACACTTAATGCATAATTAGCATAATGCCTGGACAATAGTAGGTATTCAATAAACATTCACTGAGTAATGAATGAATAATAAGATCAGAGTTCTCTTGCTACATGGTCTTTTTTCAGAAAGACAGCTTTCAGATTTTTGGATGATTACCCCTTAAAGAAACAGCAGTCCCCGAGCATTATTAAAATCACAGGATTTAGAAGGGGAAGAAATGTCAGATGACAAAGAGTCTAACCTCACTACTTCACAAGGCCCTCAGATGTGACTGGCCTTGATTAGATAACACTGCCATTTAGTCTCATTAGTAGACTAGAATAGGAGGCTCCAGATTTCTAGCTCTCTTTGCTACTCCCCACTCTTCAGCCATGACCCAAGATCCCTGAGAAGGGTGGAGCCTGGTGGAGGAGGGAAGAGTTGGCCAGACAATGGCTGTAATAAAGTTAGTTTACTCTTGTGATCAGGACCCAGGTCATATTCGGGTGTGGAGGGAACACAGCTCTCCTAAGAAGAGGAAAAACAAAGTGGGTGGTAAATAAATTATGAAAAGTGTAAAATGCAAATATCCCAATGGTGGATGCAATTCTATTCCCAAGAGGAAAATATTTAGAATTCTTAACTCTTATTCATAAGAGAAGTTAATTTTGCTTGAAAGGAGAAAGATGGAGGTTGGTCCCACGTAAAGCCAAGGAAAATAAATACATGTACACCTCATACAAATTTATTAAAATTATTTAAAATTTGATAGAATATTACAATAAAGGTCTATTTCAGAGGAAATTTGGCTAACAGTAGGATTTATACTCCTGTATTTTGTAATAATGCAATTTTCTTGAAGGTGAGTTCATTTTTGATTTCTTATCCTTAAAGATATTACTTTAGAATTTCCATTTTAGAAAATCCATCACAGGGAGGCTTTTCCTATAATAAGATTCAATGACAAGAGATCAAAGTTAACATAAAAGGAATATTAGAGTATTTCTTCTCCTTCTCCTTCTTTCTTCTTTCTTCCTTCCTTCTTCTTGTTTATTAATCCTCATCTGAGGATATGTTTATTGATTTGAGAGAGAGAGAGACATCAATGTGAGAGAGTAACATCGATCTGCTGCCTCCAGTATGTGCCTGGGGATTGAACCCACAACCTAGGTATGCACCCTGACTAGATCAAACCCACAGCCTTTTGGTGTACAGGGGGACGCTCCAACCAACTGAGCCACCCTGCCAAGGCTCTTCTTTATTTTTATGAATGCCAAAACAAATGTGAGCTGAGCTTTTAAAGTGTGTGTGTGTGTTAAAGTTCACTGCTGATGGAAATGGGCCAAGGACTGTAGTGCTAAGAACTGGCTCTTTGCCAAGTGCCTTTGGTCTTAGAGAAGGCGAGCGGGAGACTGCAGAGAGTGCTCTCAGCACTGGTGGGAGGTTGTTTGAAGTTGAAGGGGTCAGCCTATTTGATGCCCAGGAGCGGAAAGGAACAATGGTTCTCTGATAATTAGGACAGTGATCCCAGCAGGGGAGCCCATCAGCTTTGTTTTCCCTCAGACGGCAGTGTCTCCCAGCTAGCTTAATCTTGCCAGGACTCTAACTTTGAGGCTCATGATATCTTTGTAGGCTTCAAATTGATTCTGCGTGCTAACTTAGCAAACTTTTTCTTCCATAAGCAGACGTTATAGAAGGTGAAGTTTTATGACTTGATCCTTGTTCAAAGCATTTTGTAAACCATAGCAGCAATAACACTGCTAAATCACTAAGATAAATGCACAATTCTTGTCAGCCTACTTATATATGTTTAATTCTCTTTTCTGTCCTTCATTCCTTTCTCTTTTGATATCTTTCTCTTTTTATATAATGCCAATAGATTCTGTTTTCCTTTTCCCCAGGCCCTTCTTCCCTCTGTATTCTCATTATTAAAATACTTTACCAGCTCTGGCTCAGTGGCTCAGTTGGTTATAATGTCGTCTGGAAATGTCAAGGTTGAGGGTTCAATCCCTGGTCAGTGCACACACAAGAATCAACCAATGAATGCATAAATGAATGAATAACAAACCTCTCTCTCTCTCACCAATAAATACAAGAAAAAATTAAAATACTTTCACTGGCTTGATCCTTAGTTGTACATAAAATGATTCTTATTATCCTAGAACTTCCTAATCTTAAATTTTCAAGTCAAACGTGAAGTCCCACTTCTAGGATTTCTTATCATGCCATATGTACTCATAGGGTCCAAATCTGGCCTATGCTGTTTTTTTCTTTATCTATATCATTTATAGTCATATTTCTGTGATTTTCTTTATTGATCTGACCCTTCAATATCATCTTTTTCATTGAGAAAAGTTCAGTTTTTACGTTAAATATTCTTTTGACAGAGACCGTAACACTCACATCTTAGTGATTTACATATATTCCAATTTAGTGGTATTGTTTGAATTGATCTATTTTTAACATTTAGTTTACCTCCTATTTCTGCAAGTTTAGCTCTTACATAGAGCTATATCCTGTTATTGCTGAGGCAGCAGTCGCCTAAGTCTTTGGACAAAATAGAACAAACACTTTGAAGCCAGTTAGCAGATGCTCATGTCTAGATTTTGCTCCTAGAATTTCCTTGGTACTTCATCAGAGCCTGAAACCCCAAGTGTGATAAGCTAAGTTCTCCATTACAGATGCTTTTCTGACTCACAGTAAACAACAAAATGTTGGGTGGAAAGATGCCACCACAGCAGAAACAAATGTTAATGGGGGAATACTGAAAAGCAGCCTCTTACATGCAACAAGTTCAGGAAACAGTGAACAGTAGGATGGCGGACACCACACACTCACTCTGCTTAGAGACGCTGATGGGTTCTGCACATACTTTGCATTTAGGGGAAAAAAATTTAGATATGAGTATTCCATGAAGGATAATAAAAATACTTTAAATTTGCAGAAATCCTTTTCTCCCAAGAGATCACATTACTCTATTACACCTTAAAGCCAAGGACAGATTATTAAAAGGAAAATTGAAAAGCTTAGAAAAGTTGAGTTGACAAAGCAAGTCAGCGGCCAAAACGTAACTGAAATTTAGGTCTTTACTTATTTTAGAGAGTTGACAATTACTCAGTGATTTTAGGAAATATAGACAAACAATAAAATGTCCCTTTTTCCCTAGATCATTCTGACTAGCAACTGGGGCCTTAAACTATGCACATAAAATTAACTGGCTAGACAGAGATTCAAAACAAATGCACAAAACCTTGCCACTGCTTAATCTTTACAATATAGGGAAAATATGACATTTCATGAATATTTTGTTACTAAGGTTTTTATTAAAAAAGATTTTATTAAAGCATGATTGCATTAAAAAAGAGAGAAAAGCTCATAAAGCATAAGAACCTATGTATGTTTGAGAAACAAATGTGTCATAGTGGTTGTTATATCATTTTATGCAAAGTTTATGCAGCTTGCTGAAGCCAAGAGAATCCTATGTGTTTTTAATACCTATTTAACTTTTAAGTTGAAGATTCTCCCAATTACTGTACAATAAAAGTATACCAATGAAAGTGACAACATTATATGGAATTACTCTAAGAGGCTAATAGTGGAAACGAATTTAAACTTAAGCTAACAATAACATTTATAGAGAAGCAAATAAGACATTTATGTCATTCTGTAAATGTATAACATAAGAATCTTTCCTTAATTAACATAAATGGCAGACTGAGCAAATTACTAATTCAGTGTAAATGAGCTGGCTGTATAACTGGTTACTTGACATTCAGTTATTTTGCACATTTAATTCCATTTTATTTTGAGTTAAGAATAAAATGCATAAAATTAAACATTTAAAAAATCCTTTGGGAAACAATTGGCTTCTTAGAAATTATAACGAAAAGGTAAAATAGCTATAAATGAAAGTTAAAACCCTAAATAAATTCCAGTTACTCAAATTTTGATTACCAAAAATGGGGCTGTGTCTTCTGAAGTATATATTTCATTAAAATTTCTCTTGTTCAGTCAAATTTCCAATTATTAAATGAACTCAATCTCCTTTCCTTGACCTATGATTAGCTGGGAAACTATTTACTTTTTTATTAGACTTTTAGTGATTACCATAATTATTATGACATTTGTGATTTACCAAAATGTGATATTTATTTGTACTTGCACCATCTTTCCAGAAAGTGCTACGATCTTAGGACACTTTAACAATGTTTATCTCTCCTAAAATACTATCGTTCTTTATTTCTCTCTATATTTTAAAGACCAAAAGTCATTATTGCTGTTTACACAGTAAGTACTCACTTAGATTTACTCTAATGTTTAGATCTCATTGTTTTCACCGCTATACACATCTCCAATTGGGATCATTTTCTTTTTCTACCTAAAGAATACGCAATAGTATCCCCTTTAGTGGGATACGAATGTGACTAATTCTTTCCGTTTTTGTTTGCATAAAAATGTCTTTATTTCCCCTTCATTATTGAAGAATATTTTCACTGTGCATGAATTTCTGGTTTTACTGTTATTTTCTTTCAGTGCCTTGAAGTTATTGTACCATTGTCTTCTGGCTTCCATTGTTTCTGTTGAGAAGTTAGTTGTTGGCGTTTAGTCTAAATATTGCTCCCTTTGACAGCAATCTCTTTTTTTCCTTTGGCTGCTTCTTTCATATCCTTGGTGGATTTTTCTCTTTATCTCTCCTTTTCACAAATTTTTCTGTAATAATCTGAGTGTGAATCTCTTCTGTTTATCCTCTTTAGAGTTTATAGGAATTCTTGAATTTTAAACTTAATCTTTCATACATTTTGGGACAATTCGCAGCTATTATCTCTTTAGGTAGGTCTCTTCTTAGTCTCTCTCTTCTTCTTAGATTCAATTATATCTATGTTTGCTTTTTACAATTTATCCTGTATGACTCTTACACTTTTGCCTATAATTTCCACCCTTTTGATTCTTGTTGCTTCATCCTTAATATACCTTTTGTACTAATGTGTCTAACCTGAGTTTTAATTCCAGCTATTAATTTTTTTTATTTCTTTGATTCTATTTGAAACATTTTCAAGTATTTCATTTTCTATATCTCCCAAAACTTTTCATCTTACCTCTTACCTTCTTAAACATGGTAAACATACTTATTTTAAAGTTCATTTCTGGTAACTATAATGGATCCTGAGGACCTGACCCTGTTGTCTACTATTTCTGCTGGTTCTGAATTATGTTGTCATATCCTTTGGGGTACCTGGTTATTTTTTATTGTATGCCAGACATTGCATTTGAAAATTCTTATGCAAATAATTTGATGTTTACAATAATATTATCATACTGCATAGGAAATTCATTTTTCTTCTGCCACGATCTGGGATACTAGCAATCTTGAATAATCTTAATCAAATTCTAGGGATTAAGGTAACACAAAACCTTGTCCCTGAGAAATGATTTATATTCTGTTCACTAGTTTTCCCAGGGTTCAGCCCTTTGAGATTCCAACACAAACATGGAGAGTGGTTTACTATGGCTACTCCTCCCTCGCAGATCCTTCCAGATCTTGGTCTCCAACTTTTGTCATCCTAATTCCATGAGGATATTAAAAGTACTGATCAGACACTTGATTTTTCTTCTTTAATTGGCAAATGTTTCCAGAGGGAAAGTAACTATGGATAATAACCTTACTTTGGATTTTAAGCTTTTCTCACATATTGCCCTTGAAGTCTTTATTTGAATTTGGTGTTTTCAAACAAATTTATTCTGGAGTTTTGTTTTATTTATTTATTTTTCTTTGTTTGGTTTTTAGCATTTTCCTAGCATTTAAACTTATACTCAGTGAGAGACTTGGTCCAAATTACTTAGTTTCTAATTACTACAGGCAGAACTTAATCTTGTAGTTAAACACTTTAGACACAGTCAGCTAAAAATAAATATGTGAATTCAAAGACCCCTAAGCATCACCTCATTCTCAATCTAATGCATTTTCCTAGAGACTCCTAGTTACTTAAGAATGCAAGTTGATTTAAGACCAATTAAGAACTTTGGTTTTGCTCTAGAATTCACACATTGTAGGTAGAATGTCAGTTCTCATGATCACTATAGAACTGGGTATTTTGAAGTGTCTGTCTATATATTTGGTGTCTTCCGTGTTAAAATTGTCTTCTAGAAATGCATATAGACTTTGCCCTAGGTATTTGCTTCATAAAATTAAATCTAAGTTGATTATATATTTACACAGGGGTTTCTCTGATAAATAAATGAATTCAAAACAAATCAAAGACCTAAATGCCATAGCTAAAATAATAAAAACTTAGAAGAAAAGATAGGAGTAAATCATGACCTTGGATTCAGCAATGCTGTCTTAGATATGACACCAAAAGCATGAGCAGCAACAGTAACAAAATAGATAAATTTAACTTTATCAAATATAAGAACATTTGTATGTCCAACCACACTATCAAGTATGTGAAACAACAACTCACAGAATAGGAGGAATTTTTAGCACTCTATGTATTGAAAAAGGACTTTTATTTAGAGTATATAAAGTACTCCTACCACTCAATAATAAAAAGACAAATAAGCCAGTGGGTTGGGCACTGTCCAGCAGACCAGAAAGTCACTGGTTCAATTCCTGGCCAGGGCACATGCTTGGGTTGCAGGTTTGGTCACCGGCTGAGGGCATGCAGGAGTCAAGTGATTGATGTTTCTCTCACACATCAATGATTCTCTCCCTCTCGGTCTCCTTCCCTTCCCCTCTCAGAATAAATAAATAAAATCTCTGAAAAATTGATCAAAAGATCTGAATAAATGTGACCTTAAAAAAGATATATAAATAGCCAATAGCACGTAAACAGATTCTCAACATCATCAGAGAAATGCAAATTAAAACCACAAAGAGATATCGCTTCACACCCATTAGAATGGCTATAGTAAAAAAGATAATGAAAAGTGTTGGTAAAGTTGGGCAAAGGACCTGAACAGACACTCCTCCAAGGAGGACATACACAAGGCCCAAAGACATATGAAAAGATGCTCAGCATCACTAGCCATCAGAGAGATACAAATTAAAACCACAGTAAGATACCACGTCACACCTGTCAGAATAGCCGTCATAAACAAATCAACAAACAACAAGTGCTGGCGAGGCTGTGGAGAAAAGGGAACCCCAGTACACTCTTGGTAGGAATGCAGACTGGTGCAGCCACTGTGGGAAAGAGTTTGCAATTTCCTCAAAAAGCTAAAAATGGAACTTCCTTTTGACCCAGCAATTCCACTGCTGGGATTATACCCTAAGAATTCCAAAACACTAACTCATAAGAACCTATGCACCCCAATGTTCATAGAGCACAGTTTAAAACAGCCAAGTGCTGGAAGCAACCTAAGTGCCCATCAATAAATGAGTGGATGAAAAAACCATGGTACATTTACACAATGGAATACTATGCAGCAGGAAGAAAGAAAGAGCTACTACCCTTTGCAGCAGCATGGATGGAACTGGAGAGCATTATGCTAAGTAAAATAAGCCAGGCAGTGAAAGACAAATACCATATGATGTCATCTATAAGTGGAACCTAATCAACAAAACAAACAAGCAAGAAAAATAGAACCAGCAACATTGAAAGAAAAAACAAATGGAAAGTAACCAGAGGGAAGGAGAGAGGGGGGTAACAGGGAAAAGAAAGGGAGGGGTCAAATCAAGGAACATGCATAAAGGACCCATGGACAAAACCAAAGTGGGGAAAGATGAAAGATGGGAGATGGTGGTGGGGTAGGGGAAAGTGGTGGCAGGAAAACGGAGATAAATGTATTTGAACAAAAAAGAAAAGAAAGAAAAAAAAGTATTGGTAAAGATATGAAGAAATCAGAACCCTCATACTGTTGATAACAATGTATAATGTACAGTTATTTTGAAAACAGCCTGACAATATCTCAAAAGTTAAACATGGAGATGAACCTTGAGTCTGGCCAAGATGGAGGTGTAGGTAGATATGATTTGCCTCCTTGCACAACCAAAAGAAGGATAACAACCAATTTAAAAAGAAAAAACAGCCAGAACTTCTAGAAAATTAAACTGTATGGAAGTCTGACAACCAAGGAGTTAAAGAAGAAACATTCATCCAGACTGGTAAGTAGGAGGAGCTGAGATGGGCAGCCAGGGCTGAGAAGACACATGTGTGGCAGTGGCTGGGGGACCGGGAGTTCCTAAGTTCACATGCAGATAAAAACTGGGAGGAACACCTGAGAAGCAAGCAATCCCAGCCCAGGACAGACTAAGCAACCCAGGGTTCCAGTGCCAGGAAAATAAACCTCATAACTTCTGGCTATAAAACCTGTGGGGGTTGCAGTGGTGGAAGAAACTGCCAGTCTCTCGGGAGAGTCTGACAGACCCACAGAGTCCTAGAATGTACACAAGCCCACCCACCCAGGAATCAGCACTAGAGCAGCAACTGGAAGGGTGCCAGTTGCTTGCAGAAGCAGGGTAAGTGACTGAAAGTGGGGTGAGAGTCAAGCAAGCGGCATTCTTCCCTCTCTGACCCCTCCCCCACATACAGCACCACAACACAGTAAAGTGGGTTGCCGTACCCTGACAAATACCTAAGGCTCTGCTCCTTACAACATAACAGGTATGCTGCGATGAAGAAATATGGCCTAAATGAAAGAACAGATCAAAACTCCAGAAAAAGAACTAAGCAATGAGGAGAAAGCCAACCTATCAGATGCAGAGATCAAAACACTGGTAATCACAATCCTCAGAGAAACAATTGAGTATGGCAGTAAAATAAAGGAAGAAGTGAAAGCTATACAAAGTGAAATAAAGAAAAATATACAGGGAACCAACAGTGAAGGGAAGGAAACCAAGACTCAAATAAAGAATTTGGAACAAAAGGAAAAATAAACATTCAACCAGAATGAAGAAAAAAAGAATTCAAATAATTGAGGAGAGGATATGGAACCTCTGGGACAACTTTAAATGTACCAACATCTGAGTGATAAAGATGCCAGAAAGAGGACAAGAAGAGCAAGAAATCGAAAACTCATTTGAAAAAAAATTAAAGAAAACTTCTCCCATCTGGCGACAGAAGTAGACATATAAGTGCAGGAAGCTCAGAGAGTTCCAAACAAGTTGGACCCAAATAGGGCCACACCAAGACACATCATACCTAAAATGTCAAAGGTGAAAAACAAAGAGAGAATCTTAAAAGCAGCAAGAGAAAAGGAGACAGTTACTTACGAAGGAGTTTCCATAAGACTATCAGCTGATTTCTCAAAAGAAACCTTGCAGGCAAGAAGGGGCTGGAAAAAAGTATTCAAAGTCATGAAAAGCAAGGACCTACATCTAAGATTACTCTGTTCAGCAAAGCTATCATTTAGAATGGAAAGGCAGATAAAGTGCTTCCCAGACAAGGTAAAGCTAAAGGAGTTCATCATCACCAAGCCCTTATTTTATGAAATGTTAAAGAGACTTATCTGAGAAAAAGAAGATCAAAGACATGAACAGGACAATGACAACAAACTTGCAACTATCAGTTAGGTTGCAATAACTGAACCTAAAAAAAAACAAAACAAACTAAGCAGACAAGCAGAACAGAAACAGAATCATAGAAATGGAGATCACATGGAGGGTTATCAGTGGGGAGGGGAAAGGGAGAAAAGATACAGGGAATAAGAACATGATTTGTAGGTACAAAATGGGTAGAGGGAGGTTAAGATAAGGTAGGAAATGGAGAAACCAAAAAACTTATATGTACAGACCGTGGACATGAGCTAAGGGGGGGATTGCTGGAGGGAATGAGTGTACTGGGTAGAGGGGGACAAAGGGGAGAATAAAGATGGGACAACTGTAATAGCACAATCAATAAAATATACTTTAAAAAAGTAAACACAGAGCAATTCCACTTCTATATATATACTACCCCCAGAAATGAAAACATGCCCATACAAAAAACATGTACATGAATAGTTATAGCAACATTATTCATAATAGCCAAAAGGTGGAAACATCCCAAATGTCCATCACATGTGGCATAGCCATACAACAGAATATTCTTTGGCCATAAAAATAAATACTAATACATGTTACAACAGAGATAAACCTTGACAACACTATGCTAAGTTAAAGAAGGAAGTCACAAAAGAGAACATATTATATGATTTCATTGATATGAAATGTCTAGAATTGTCAAGTCTATAGAAGCGAAAAGTAGATTAGTGATTGCCTAGGGTTGGGTAAGGGGTGGGAAGATTGAGGGGTGGGGACTAATCGGGACAGAATTTCTTTATAGGATGATGATAAGTTTCTAAAATTGATTGTGATGATGGTTGCATATATCTGTGATACTAAAAGCCATTAATTGCATGCTTTAAATAGATTAATTGTATGTGAGTATATTTTAATAAATCTTAATAAAGCTGTTACCAAAAATTTAGATGATAAAAGGTGGCCCTTTTTCATACTGACATACCATAGTCATCGCAATAACTTTTGTGCAGAAACTGATAGTAGTAAATGTAACACGTCTTGAAAGTTAGTCTAAATAATGCAAAATCTGGAAAAATAAGGTGAGGGAAATCTGTACTTAATTTGACATTGCAGTTAAGGGAAGAATACATTAAGTCCTTACTTAAGGTCACCATTAGGGTCTGTGACCTTAAGTGAAACACATAATGAAACCAATTTTGCCATAATTAATATAAACAAGGGTTTATATTACCAAATCTCATTAATGTTATAATGAATCAATGTTGAACAAAATGATATTATTTGAAGACATTATATACAAGTAATTTCAGTTAAAAAGAGCCCTAATTTAACTTATTTTATTGCCTACATGCTTTAGTAATTTTTTCTACAGTTACTCTAGCTGAATATATCATGCACATCTAATTCAGAAAATAAGATGTTCCCAGAAGTTTGGAAACATGTGATGTCCCTTTAACTGAGTCACAACCACCTTGAATAGGTATGAACACTGCAAGACAGCCTCTTCTTAATGTTTGCAAACTTTATACCAATGTAACTATAAAACTTGCCTAAAATTCTGAAACTTATGTGTTCAATATTGTGAGTTGCTATGGATAGGTCAAATCATAAGCCTTGCATTTTTTAAATTTTGAATGCAATGTAAAAATGGATTTGAATGCTTCTTTGAAAATGGCAGATGGCTTAACTTTGATTCATTGGTGTATTTTATGAAACAAATGCAGTACTTCAGTAGCACTTTTTATAAGACCCTGATCTGATTTTTCACATCCAGCTGTGTGATGTTGGTTTGATCATTTAAACAAAATTGTGAAATGGAAATATGTCAATTCACTTACCACATGGAAAACATAAGTATATATGAAGAAAGTGACTTCTTCAGGAGTCAGAACAGAAAACCAGCCTGGGCAGGGATTTGGAGGCTACAGTTAGGATTCCTTGATCTGCCAGAAATAATCTCTTTCAAGGGACATGAGCCAAGGTTCTTTGTTAAGGTCTTGGTGTATCATCACATGGGCATATCACTGCAGTCATTATCTGGTATCCAAAATTGTTCACTGCTTCATACTGAGTCCTTTATATTAGAAGATTTCTTCATAGAAGAAAATTTAGATAGTTTTTGGCTAATAAAGACCAAGAATTGTTGTCATTGAGGACACTGGTAGGATACATGATTAAACGTAAAATATCAAAATTTTGCAAAGTAATAGTGCCTGGAGATTCCTATATGTATACTGGCAACCCATATCTATTTTCATAAGTGAAATTACCATTAAATGTAACTGATTTCATCTGGAATATTTTCAGGGCGATTATTAGGAGAGAACAGGTGGAACCTGAAAACAGGATTTGACAGTGGGGCTCAGCAAATTGTGAAGCTCGTGCTCTGCTATGGTTTCCACAGTTAACTTTCTGATTCCCTTTCTCTCCTTTTATTGCCTAAATATCCTTCCCAGTTGTCCACTTGAGACTTCAGGCTGTCCTTTGTTTCTGTTTTGGGGGAGAATCTCTGATAAAAGAATTCACTTTAAGATGCCAGCAGCCTGAAGCTGTCCCTCTAGAAATCTTTGTATGTTTGAAAAAGCAGTCCCCTCCCAAGGAAAAAAGTAGGAATTCAGACTTATGTGGGGTCCCTAGTTCAAGAAAAATCTTGGCATGTAATTTCTTTCTTCTTCAGAAGTCAATTAGTTTGTTGCCCAGCATAATAAAAAAATCACAATTCATCAATACACCTAACTTTATGAAATCCTTATTTTGATATTTAAACTGTTAAGTGCTTAAATACGAAAGTACCATCAGCCTAAAAATAAATACACCACAGAGATAGATAAAGGTAGAATGAAGAAGGTCATCATGGTGCATTGGCAACACTTTTTCCTCCACATACTAATCAAAAGCAGGATAAAGACAGGAAAAGTAGCATATTTATTATATGCAGAGTTTCTTCCCACTTATTTATAATGAAGAGAATTGAAGATATTGTTGAATTTCTAGTGAAGATCAAAGTGGTAGACTCATAGCAGTAGATCTGGGGAGGAAACAGATTAGGTTAGTCATCTGTGTTTTCCAATCTGGCATGTGATTTCATGCTCTGTTCATTTTGAATGTCTGCAATTACTGGAAAAAAAGTTTGAACAATTTTTCATATGTTTATGAGCCATTTCTGCTTCATCTTAGCAAAATTTCTGGTTATTTCTGTTAACCATCTTTCTATTGGAGCATCTGTATTTTTCTTATTGAGTCACAGAAATTCTTTGTACGTTTTGGACTAATTCTTTGTTGGTTATATTTGTTTCAATGATCTTCTTTTCACTCTTTTTTTGATACTGTCTTTTGATGAACAAAAGTTCTAAACTTTAATGTAATTGGTTCATTTTTTTGTGTGTGATTTTTGGCATTTTTTTTTTAGCTGAATATGATTTGTTTAGGGGTTTTGCGTTTCAATTCATGAATGACATTGGCTTGACCAGAAATTGAGCCCACAACCTTTTGGTGTATGGGATGGTGCTCCAAGCAAATAAGCCAGCCCTTTGGGGCAAATGTGGTTAGTTTTTATATTTTATCTGGTTGTGTAACAAGTAGAAAATTGTAACCCATCCCACCATTCTTTTGACATTGTTTCTGTAAGTGCTGACTCTGGCTAATCCGTAGCTTGTAGATGAACAGCATGTTTGTATAAGAATCCTAGGAACTAACTTTGAAAAATACAGACACGGACCTTCAGGCGTCCCAGCTCCAAGAGATTTGCTGACCTTAATGGAGTCAGGATGATAAAAAACCAGAATGCTGTGGAGCCAGGTTGGCTAAAACAGGGTGATGCACACTGGACCATCACTTGCCGTACTGGAATGGACTATGCTTGTCTGTATGTAGAGAACATTGCAGCCGCCTTCTTTGATCTTAGTTCTGTTCCCCTCTCACTCCTTATAGAAACCTCTGCTTCCACTGAGCGGGGGAGATGGACTTTGAGATGTGAGTTCCCATCTTTCCAGGATAGAGGCTTTGAGACACGAATCCCCTATCTTCCCAGGAGATGGGCTTTGAGACAAGAGTCCCCCATCTTCCAGGTGGCCAGCACCTGAAAATAAACCACTTTCCTTTACATTAGCACCTGCCTCTCAAGTATTGGCTTTCATAGCAATAGGCAGTCAGACCTGCGTTTGGTTACATTTGGAATTTCAATCTGTTGGGAGTTTATTCCTCTATGCTGGGAAAGAAATTTTTCCATATCTTAAGTTACAAAATCATATTTTAAGAAGAGATGTTCGCTCAGTAGACTCTTAAAACCTAGTGATAATTGAGGGGTGTAAAATGAGCCCCAGTACGACACATTTAGTGATGAGAGAGAGTACTTTTGCCCATTGCAGCAATGCCACAGTGGCCACCCCACTCAAAGGCTTCTTAGGGTTGTTCCTAAAGGCAAGAAGGACTATGAATAAGCTGGGGTAATTCTGTCATAAGCCTTTCAGATGTGTCTCGCAGCATGGCTTATTGTGACTCACTGACCTTCAGCGTGGAGAACTAACCCCTCGGAGACAGCTCACAACTTCTGGCTTTCTCATGATCATCGCAGTCACCAACGGATTAATAATGTTGCAGTAACAATTTCCTAGAGCAGACATCACTTAAAGAGTGCTTTTTTAGGTGGCAGAGGTCATTTACTTCAGAGACATTTTAAAAGCATTCATTACTGTATTTTTGTTTTGAAGGATGGAAGGGTGAATTGCCTGAAGGCTGTACAAATCACTGTGGTTAATGTTCAGAGGGATAACCATGGCCCCCAGGAGTACTAATAGCATGTTAGAAGGCATATAATGATACATTGTACAGGATGTTGGACATCTATAAACACTAAACTTGTCAGAAACATTATTTTTTCATTGTTCTCATGTTTACTAAGGAAATAATCTCGAAAAAAACTTGGCAAGTCTAGCAATAGGACTCCTGGTCAAGATGGAGGCATAGGTAAACATGGCTCACCTCCTCACACAACCACAGCAAAAATTACAACTACAAAACAATTATCACCAAGAATCATCAGAAAATTGAATTGTATGGAAGTCCAACAACCAAGGAATTAAAGAAACCACATTCATCCAGACAGGTGGGGAGGTAGACATGGAGACATGCAGAGAGGAGTGGAGATGTGGAAATGTGGAATGGGTGGTCCCACATCCATGTGTGGTGGATAGAAATTGGGAGGGATACCTTGGGTTTGGGGGATCCCTGCCCCAGTCCAGATCACCCAGCCCAGGGTTCCAGTGCCAGGAAGATAAGTCCCCACAACTTCTGCCTATAAAATCAGTGGGGGTTGAGGCAGCAGAAGGAACTGTGGAATTCTCGAGTCTCCTCTTAAAGGGCTTAGGACATACACAGACTCACTCCCTCTGGGCTCCAGCACTAGGGCAAGCACAGGAAGGGCACCAGTGGCATACGGGGAGAAACTGAAGTGTCTGGCAACAGGGCGAGTGCTGGGAGACAGCTTCCTCCTGGACAAAACTCCAGAGGCCAGGCAGCAACATTGTCCCTTCTCTGAGCACCCCCCACCCCTTGCGCACAGAGCCACAGAGCAATGACAAGGGTTGCCCCACCCTGGAAATTAACTAACGCTCCACCCCACCCAACTTACCAGTGCACTCTTCTACAACAGGCCATGATACTAAGCAGAGGGTCAAAGCAGCTCTACCTAACAGACAGAAACAAACACAGGGAGACTGCCAAATTGAGAAGACAAAAAAATGTAGCTCAGATGAAAGAAAAGAACAAAATTTCAGAAAAAGAACTAAACAAAATGGAGATAAGCAATCAGATACAGAGTTCAAAACACTGGTTATTAGGATGCTCAAGGAACTCACTGCATACTTCAACAGCATAAAAAAGACCCAGGCAGAAATCAAAGTTGCACTAAGTGAAGTAAAGAAAAATTTACAGGGAATCAACAGTGGAGTGGATGAAGCTGAGAATCAAATCAATTGTTTGGAACATAAAGAAGAAAAAACATTTAATCAAAACAGCAAGAAGAAAAAAGAATTTTAAAAAATGAGGATAGTATAAGTAGCCTCTGGAACATCTTTAAATGTACCAACATTCAAATCATACAGGTGCCAGAAGAAGAAGAGAAAGAGCAAGAAATTGAAAATTTACTTGAAAAAATAATGAAAGAAAGCCTACCTAATTTGGCGACGGAAATAGACATGCGTCTAGGAAGCACAGAGGGTCCCAAACAAGATAAACCCAAAGAGGGCCACACCAAGACACATCATAATTAAAATGCCAAAAGTTAAAGATAAAGATGGAATCTTTTTTAAAAAATATTTTATTTATTTATTCTTAGAGAGAGGGGAAGGGAAGAAGAGAGGGACAGAAACAGCAATGTGTGGTTACCTCTCGCGCGTCTCCCACCAGGGACCCGGCCTGCAACCCAGGCATGTGCCCCTACTAGGAATCGAACTGGTGACAGTTTGGTTCACAGGCCAGCACTCAGTCCACTGAGCCACACCAGCCAGGGCAAGATAAAAAGAGAATCTTAAAAGCAGCAAAACAAAAACATAGAGTTACCTACAAAGGAGTTCCCGTAAGACTCTCAAAAGAAACTTTGCAGGCAAGAAGGGACTGGCAAGAAATAGTCACAGTCATGAAAAGCAAGGACCTACAACCTAGATTACTCTATCCAGCAAAGCTATCATTTAAGATGTAAGGACAGATAAAGTGCTTCCCAGATAAGGTAAAACTAAAGGAGTTCATCATCACCAAGCTCTTATTATATGAAATGTTAAAGAGACTTACCTAAGAAAAAGATCAAAAGTATGAACATTAAAATGGCAAAAAATTCACAACTATCAACAACTGAATCTAAAACACAAACTAAGCAAACAAGCAGACTAGAAACAGAATCATAGATATGGAGATCATTTGGAGGGTTATCTGTTGGGAGGGAGGAGGTGGAGAACGGAGGTAATGTGCAGGTATTAAGAAGCATAATTGGTAGGTACAGAATAGACAGGGGGAGGTTAAGAACAGTATAGGAAATGGAGTAGCCAAAGAACTTATACGCATGACCCATGGACATGAACTAAGAGGGGGACTCCTAGAGGGAATGGGGAGTACATTGTGGAGAGTGGCAAAGGAGGAAAATTGGGACAACTGTAATAGCATAATCAGTAAAATATATTTTTAAAAACTTGGCAAATAAAAATGTTCCAAGATCCTTAAATTGGCCTGTATTTCTTATAATGATAGTTATGAGTAAAAGATAATGTTCATGATTGTGGGAGAAGATTGTATCCTTTAGATTTCACATCTCGCGTGTACTTTAGTAGGCAGTTTTATATCATGTTTAAATATTTTAAAGCAGTGTTTCTTAAGATGTGGCCCAGTGATATCCTGCATTAAAATCTTCTGTGATATTGCTTAAAAATTCATATTCCTAACCTTGCTTCAGCCCTAGAGAATTAAAATCACAAGCAGGGAGGGTAGGAGAGAAAGGACCCTTCATCTTGCTTTGTCAGCAAGAGAATCCCATGCTCATGAAAGAACTACATAGGCATACCTCTGTTTTATTGTGCTTTGCTTTATTGTGCGTCACAGGTGTTGGTGTTTACAAACTAAAGGCAAGACCTTCCCCCAGCAAACAAGAATACAACTCACTTTATTGCCATATTCACTTTATTAGGGCGGTCTGGAACCAAATCTACAACATCTCTGAGGTATGCCTGTATAGATTCTCAGGAAGATATTTGTCAGCATAAAGATGACTGTAAAATGGTTTAATAGATTCTGAGATTTTTTTCTTGTTATTTAATGCATTTACTGTATATCTTCAAAGTATAGAACGCTGTGCTAGGTACTGGTGGGACATAAAACATGGAAGTTCCAGTACTCAAGGCAATTCTTGTAAGGGGAGAATTGAGTGCCCCTAGTAGCTTGATTAGAAAAAAAAGTACTGAAGGTTCTAATTGGAGTTGTGATTTGGAAAGAATGTGTCTCATGTCAAAATGTTTAATGGGTTTCTCATGGTATCTGACATCAGAAAAAAAAAAGTCAAGTTAATGGGAGACTATATTATAGATCCACCTCAGAGATAGCTGTAATGCCTGAGACCCACAGAAAGAATACAATTCAAAAAGAGGCCCTGGCCAGTTAGCTCAGTTGATCAGAGCACTGTCCTGATACACAAAGGTTGTGCGTTTGAACCTCCATCAGGGCACATGCAAGAATCAACCAAGGAATGCATCAATAAGTGGGATAACAAATTGATGTTTAGATAGATAGATAGATAGATAGATAGATAGATAGATAGATTTTTTAAAACTGTTTAAAAAAAGAATTCCAAAAGATATTTTAAAATAAATTTTCCCGATGCGTCAGTTGGATTCCTAGAAGCAGAGACTAAGGCAGAGATTAATGTACAATTCTTGAGAATGCTTTCTTGAGACACTAAAAGGGAGTGAGGGAATGGGGTCTAGTCTCAGCTTTGCCTGACTTTACAGAGAGCATTCAAGCAAACTGGGAGCAAGAGCAAGGCACTTGACACAGAGGTCGTCGTGCACACCCGTACAGCCACTGACTGTGCGCCACCTCCAGCCTCCCAGGCCTACTAGTCATCTTCCACCAGCCAAGGGCAATCCTCCCCCAAAGGGTGCAGCTGTAAGCCAATAGCAGCCAACACTCCTGGTGACTGGGGATGGATACACTGCCCAGTAAGGGGATCAGGGAGGACACTGAAGGCATCTGTCCCACCCACCCAGTGCCTGAAATGATTCTTCCCTTATGCCGCGCTGATTCTTCTATTCAGGGTGTGTAGGAAGACCCCCTGAGTTCAAACCTCAGCTTCATCCTTCTTTGGCTGTCCTACATTAGCCTCGTTGTACTCCAGCATTCTCACCTTTTAAATGTAATTTATGAAGTTAACTATTAGAAGACAACTGAGAAGATAATCAGGTAATTCACACCAAGTGATTTGCACAGTGCCTGGCATATAGTAAGCACTCAACATATTTTAGCAAATACTAGCTATTATTTCCATTCCCTTACTATACTCCTGATTAAGACCTTGATTACTCTGTGTCAAGACTTTCCATGAGCTTCCTGCCTGGTTTCTCTGCCTCAGACACTGGCCCCTCTCCACGAAAACACACTGAATAGACACACCAAACTGTCTTGCATACATAAACACATATACCAGAGTTCTCTTCCTAGATATTTCCTTTCATAATATTATATCTCTGCTCAAGACTTCATTAGTTCTGTGAAGAAAAATCAGTATTTTAGCCTGCAATCCAAGTTGTTCCACAGTGTGGCTCTCATTGCTTTTCTCGTTTTTCCTGTCACTATTCTTTTGTATCAGTGGTTCTCAAAATTTTGTTCTCATGACCCCTTTTTGTTCTTAAGAACTGTTTCTATCTATTGATATTTATCTTATTTTAAACTATAACTGAGAAACATTGAAAATATTTTATTAATTCATTTAAAAATAACAATAACAGGTTAATGAAAAATGAAACTATTTTCCAAATTAAACAGATTTACTGAAAAGAATATCACTCTCACTTTTTCCAATCTATTTAAGAACTGGCTTAATAGAAGACAGCTGCATTCTGAATTCTGTTTCTGCATTCAATATGTTGTTTTGATTCAAGTATATGAAGAAAACCTGGCCTCATGCAGATATGTAGTTGGAAAAGGGAGATGTATTTTAAAAGCTTTCCAAATAACTGTCAATATTCTTCTGTGATACAATACCAATATTCAGTAAGCGGTAGTCTCAAAGATCAGCTACAATGAGCAGACCTCATAAATGTCATATAACTAAAAACCACAAGATTATGATAGCATATTTAGTAACCATATTTTCCTTTCTTCAGCTTTGACTCAATATCGCAGCTTAATTTGTACTACACTTAGGCTAGATGTAGTCAGTTTCAATGGCCTTTTCCTAGTCTGTTACATTAAAATCCACTGGGCTATTGTACTCCGAGAGAACCTTTTTCTCAAGCGTGATTTTTGCTTTTTAGCATGATTTTTATCTCACTCCAAGATCAACTTCTTTATATTCTCTTTACATTTTGCATCTCTTGTTTTTAAAATATACGTGGGAATTGGTTTTTACTCAGGTGTGGGGAAGCCAACTGATCAACAGATGATTGCCGTTAAAAGGAGTTGGTTACTTACAGTCCCCAGGAAGAGGGCACACCATGTCATGCAGGGCTGCGGAAAGCACCAGCGTAGGTAAGGAGACAGAACAAGTGAGAGGAAAGTGTGGGCAAAAGCCTTTGTTGTGGTTTTCATGGGAAGGAATGCATGAGGCAGGGTAAACTGCTGAACATGTTTAGGATCAGATACTTTGAATAATTTCTCTGAGCTCTGGGCTACAGGTGTGGTTTCTAGTTGTCCAATGCCTGGCCCTGGGATGATTTAGAGCGGGGTGGTAGTGTCCTGGACTTCAGGAGCCTGAAAAAAGGAAATGGAAAGGGGTATGGACACAAGATTTGTTGGTTTGAGTATCAAAGGTATGTTTGTGCTCCAAGCAAGTCATTTGCTGTCTCCTAGAATTAGCTACCCCTTAGAGGGGCAATCCTTTTTTGATATAGCTAATGAGTCTTATTTGAAAGATTGTTATGAAACAAATATTAACACCTCATAAATGTCATATAACTAAAAACCACATGATTATGATGGAGTATTTAGGAACTATATTTTCCTTTCTTCAGCTTTGACTCAATATCACATCTTAATTTGTACTACAGTTAGGCTAGATGTAGTCAATAAACAACAACAACAACAACAAATTAACAGGTATTTTGAGACCAGCAAAAGAAAAAGATGTATTTTCCATTTGTCTCTGATGAAATCTCCAGATCATTTTATGAATATACAAAGATTGTGAACATTTTATTTTCTTGTTGGGGCAAGAATAGGGGACACATGTATTGAGTATAGGAGTGGTAAAATTATTCATTAATTACACTTATGGTTTCATTTTGCCATTTCTCTAATAACTGCTATGCCTGGATTCTGCTAGTGTGCTAATGAATTTGGGAAGCAAAGATCATTTCCTTTTAAGCAGAATGTGGAAGATGTTAATTGTATGAGTAAAGGTTAGTCCTAGAATAGTAATTTGGTACTAGAGTAAGACTCCCATACAAGGTATTTAGAAAAATACAGCAATTTATTTGGATTCATGTGAAAGTCTTTTTGAGCATGTAAGATTTCACTCTTAGACTGTGGGGATGTTTTGTGGAAGAATATTGTCCTCTATTTTCTAAGAACTTATTTTGGATATATCATCTACAAATTGATCTTACTCTTCTTTAGAACCACTTACCTTTGAGGACTTAACCTTACTGAGTTTAAAAAGAAGTTTCAAGTTTATTTTTCAGTGTATAATGGTTTATGATCACTATGTTCATTGTCTTAAATGGCCATCTTACAAACTACAAAGAAATGTCCCTACTTATAATAATACATTAATATTCAGTTAAGAGATATATTATCACTTACCAAATCCCTTCATAGTTTTACATGCTGTTTTTTTTTATTTTTACTTGATCTTTATAGTATTTTTTCCATTACCATTTAGTCACCTTATACTTCCCTCCCCCAGCAATAACCACATTGTTGTCCATGTCTATGGGTCCTTTTTCTTTTTTGCTCATTCCCTCTACTCCCTACCCATCCCCCAACTTGTTGTCATCTGCTCTCCATCTATGTGTGTCTCTGTTTTGCTTATTAGTTCAGTTTGTTCATTAGATTCCTCAGATGAATGAAATCATGTGGTATCTGTCTTTTCTGCCTGGCTTATTTCACTTAGCATAATGTTCTTCAGGTCCATCCATACTTTTGCAAAGGGTAAAATTTTCTCCTTTTTAATTGCCAAGTAGACTTCCATTGCATAAATGTCTCATAGTTGTTTTATCCACTCATCTACTAATGGACACTTGGGCTCCTTCCATATCTTGGCAATTGTAAGTAACACTGCAATGAACATATATTTCATTATAGGGGTGCTTATATTCTTTCAAATTAGCATTTTGGGTTTCTTTGGATATATCCCCAGAAGTGAGATCCCTGGGTCAAAGGGCAGATCTGTTTTTAGTTTTTTGAGGTATCTCCATACTGCTTTCCACAGGTGTTGCTCCAATCTGCATTCCCACCAACAGTGCAAAAAGGTTCCAATTCTCCACATTCTTACCAGCACTTGTTTGTTGATTTATTGATGATAGCCATTCTGACAGGTGTGAGATGGTTTCTCACTATGGTTGTTAATTTACATTTCTCTAATGACTAGTGACGTTGAGCATCTTTTCATGTGTCTATCGGCCATTCATATGTCCTCTTTGGAGAAGTGTCTATTCAGGTCCTCTGCCCATTTTTTAATTGGCATTGTTTGCTTTTTAGGTGTTGAGTTTTGTAAGTATTTTATAAATTTTGGATATTAACACCTATCAGATATATAGGCAAATATGTTCTCCCATTCTGAGGCTTGTCTTTTTATTTTTCTGTGCAAAAGCTTTTTAGTTTGATGTAGTCCCATTTGTTTATTTTTTTCTTTTGTTTCCCTTGCCTGGGAGATGTATCTGATAAAAATTTCTATGAGCACTGTCTGAGATTTTGCTGCCTATGTTTTCTTCTAAGATGTTTATGTCTTGGCTTTAACATTTAAGGCTTTAATTCATTTTGAATATATTCTCGTGTGTGGTGTAAGAAGGTGGTCTAGTTTCATTTTTCTGCACATATATGTCCAATTTTACCAACACCACTTATTGAATAAACCATCTTTAGCCCATTGTATATGCTAGCTTTCTCTGTTGAATATTAATTGACTATAAAGGTGTGGGTTTATTTCTGAGCTCTTTATTCTCTTCCATTGATCTATGTGTCTGTTTTAATCCCAGTACCAGGCTCTTTTGATTACTATGGCCTTGTAGTATAGTTTGATATTTGGTAGCATGATTCCTCCAACTTTGTTCTTTCTCAGGATCACTGTTGCTATGTGGGGGCCTTTTTAGCTCCATATAAATTTTTGATATATTTGTTCCAGTTGTGTGAAATATGTCATTGGAATCTTGATAGAAATTGCATTGAATTCATTGATTGCTTTGGGTAGTATGGACATTTTAATGATGTTAATTATTCCTATCCATGAACATGGTATGTTCTTCCACTTCTTTGTATCTTCTCCAATTTCTTTCTTCAGTGTCTTATACTTTCTGAGTACAAGTCTTTTACATCCTTGGTTAGGTTTATTCATAGGTATTTTATTCTTTTTGAAGCAATAGTGAAAGGAATTGTTTCTTAATTTCCCTTTTCATTAATTCATTATTGGCATATAAAAATGAAACTGATTTATGGATGTTAATTTTGTATCCTGCTATTTTGCTGAATTCATCAGTTCTAGTAGTTTCTTGGTGGAATCTTCGGGGTTCTCTATGTACATTTTCATGTCATCTGCAAATAAAGACAGTTTTACCTCTTCTTTTCCAATTTGGATGCCTTTTATTTCTTCTTCTTGTCTGAGTGCTGTGGCTAGGCCTACCAGTGCTATGTTGAATAAGAGGTGAAAGTGGGCATCCCTGTCTTATTCCTGATCTTAAGGGGAACACTTGTAGTTTTTGCCCATTTAGTATGATGCTGGCAGTGGGTTTGTCATATATGGCCTTTATCATATTTTGGTATGTTACCTCTATTCCCATGTTGCTGAGAGCTTTTATCTTAAATGGGTGCTGGATTTCTTCGTCAATTAATATGATCATGTGGTTTTTAACCTTCATTTGGTTTATGTGGTAAATCACATTTATTGATCTGTGAATGTTGTACCAACGTTGCATTCCTAGAATAAATCCCACTTAATCATGGTGTATGATCTTTTTAATGCATTGCTGTATTCAGTTTGCTAATATTTTGTTGAGGATTTTAGCATCTATGTTCATCAGGGATGTTGACCTATAATATTCTTTTTTTGTAGTATCTTGATCTGGTTTTGGAATTAGGATAATGCTGGCCTCATAAAATGAGTTTGGAAGCCTCCCATCCTCTTGATTTCATGAAAGAGTCTGAGAAGTAGAGGTGTTAGTTCTTGGAATGTTTGGGAAAATTCAACTGTGAAGCCATCTGGTCCAGGGCTTTTGTTTGTTTCTAATTTTTTGATTACTAATTCAATTTCATTGGGTGTAATCTGCCTATTCAAATTCTCTGACTCTTCCTCATTTATTTTTGGGAGATAGTATGTTTCAAAGAATTTATCCATTTCATCCAGGTTGTCCAGTTTGTTGGCATATGATTGTTCATAATATTTTCCTATAATCCTTTGTATTTCTTTGGTGTCAGTTGCTATTTCTCCTCTTTTATTCCTGATTTTATTTATTTGGGTCTTTTCTCTTTTTTTCTTGATGAGTCTGGTCAAAGGCTTGTCAATCTTGTTTATCTTGTCAAAGGAACAGCTCTTGGATTCGCTAATCTTTTGTATCATATTTTTAGACTCCATTTAATATTTGTGTTCTAATCTTTATTATTGCCTTCCTTCTACTCACTTTGGGCTTTGTTTTTTGTTCTTTTTCAAGTTCTTGTTTTGTTTTGTTTTGTTTTTGTTTTTGAGACAGACCTGTAATGTTAATGAATTTCCCTGTTAGGATTGCTTTCCCAGTGTTCCACAGATTTTGGATTGTTTGTGTTCTCATTTTCATTTGTTTCAAGGTATCTTTTGATTTCTTCCTTGATCTCATTGTTAACCCATTCATCATTTAATAACATTTTATTTAGTTTCCATGTCTTTGCATATTTTTCAGTGTTCTTTTTGTGGTTGATGTCTAGTTTCATAGCATTGTGATCAGGGAAGATGCTTGATATGGTTTCAATCTTCTTATATTTATTGAGACCTCTTTTGTGTCCTAGCATGTGGTCTATTCTAGAAAACATTCCATGTGCACTTGAAAAGTCTGTATATTCTCTGCTTTGGGGTGAAATCCTCTGAAGGTACCAATTAAATCCATTTGATTTAGTGGATCATTTAAGGCTGCTTTCTCCTTGTTGATTTTCTGCCTGAAAGATCTACCTATTGAAATCAATAGGGTGTTAAAATCCCCAACTATGACTGTATTTCTGTCTCTCTCTCCCCTTATGTCCATCAAGATATGCTTTATGTATTTATGTGCTCCTATGTTGAGTGAGTAAATGTTTACTAAGGTCATATCCTCTTTACCATCATGTAGTGTCTTCCTTTGTCTCTTACTATAGCCTTGATTTTAAAGTCTATTTTGTCAGATATAAGTATGCTACCCCACCTTTTTTTGTCTTTTCCATTTGCATGAAATATCTTTTTCTAACACTTTACTTTTAGTCTTTATGTATCTTTTGATCTGAGATGGGTCTCTTGGAGGCAGCATATATGTGGGTTTTGTTTTCTTATCCATTCAGTTACCCTCTGTCTTTTGGTTAGAGCATTTAAACCATTTACATTTAAGGTGATTATCGATAGATAGGTATGTAGTGACATTTTATTGTTAGACTGTTCTTCTCTGTTTTTTTTTTTTCTTTTTCTTTTTCTTCTTCTCCATAAAGCAAGCCATTTAATACTTGTTGCAGTACTGGTTTGGTCTTAACAAATTCCTTTAGCTTTTTCTTGTCTAGGAAGCTCCTTATTTCTCTTTTGATTTTAAATTATATGCTTGCTGGGTAAAATAGCCTTAGTTGTAGGTCCTTGTTTTTCATCACCATGAATATTTCATGCCATTCTCTTTTGGCATGAAATGTTTCTGTTGAGAAATCACGTGCCAGTGTAATGGTGTTCTCTTGTAGATAACTCCCTGCTTTTCTCTTGTGTCTTTTAGGATTCTCTCCTTGTCTTTAAGCCTTATCTTTTTAATTATGATGTGTCTTGGTGTAGATCTCTTTGGGTCCAAATTGCTTAGGACTCTCTGAGCTTCCTGGATTTGTGTGACTTTTTCCTTCACCAGGTTAGGGAAGTTTTGGTCATTATTTCTTCAAATAGCTTCTTGATCCTCTGCTCACTCTCTTCTCCTTCAGGTATTCACATGATGCAGATGTTATTATGCTTCATGTCCAAAATGTTTCTTAAGATTTCCTCATTTTTTCAATTTTTTTTTCTTTTTGCTGCTCCGCCTGGTGTTTTTTTCCTACCTTGTCTTCCAAATCACTAATTCGATACTCCGCTTAATTCAACCTAGTATTTATTCCTCCCAGTCTATTATTTATTTCAGATATGGCATTCTTTATTTCTGACTGGTCCTTTTTAATAGTTTCTATGTCTTTTTGTATACTGTTGAATAGTCTTATAATCATTACTCTAAACTCCCTGTCTGATAAATTGCTTGCCTCCATTTCATCTAGTTCTTCTTGAAAATTCACTTGTTCTTTCATTTGGGGTTAAGTCTTTGTCCTCTCATTTTGGCTGCTTTGTATTTTCAGCCTAAGTTGTTAATCAGTAGCTGAACTGGTCAGCTGTTAATCTAATCATGCTGTAATCAGCAGCCTCCCTTAAACTCCACAGGGACTGCAGGCGGGGGTATTGCTTCCCCTCAGGCTGATGCTGTTCAGAGAGGAGTGCTCTGCCTGAGAGAGATGGCAGTATGGGGGATGACTCAGTACAGGGATCCTGTTAGCTGTTCTTCTGTTTTCTCCCCAGAGCCACCAACCCCAGACTCTCCTCAAGTATCTCTAGTGTACTCTGCCTTCCCTCTGCCCGAACTCAGGGTAAGTGGCTGCAAATGAAATTTTGTGTTTTGGCCTTTAAGAGGCTCTCTGCATATCCACCTATCTCTCCCTGGCAGACAGAAACCCTCCTGCTTTTCACAGCTGGATGTTATCTGGTTTCCTTTCTGGCTCTGGTGCTGTAGGGAACCCAGCTTGGGGTTTAGACCCCATACTTCTCAGGGGGAACCCTTGCAGCTGCTGAAATAGCCTTCTGGAATGTCAGTGGCTGCTCATGGGAGCCCAGCCAGCCCTTTGTGCCTTCTACACACTCGCTACCAGTCTTGTGGTGGTGAAGTGGTTTCTTCTGTCTACCATTGGTTATAAGGCGTCTCTCCAGCTAGTGTTCAGTTGGATATTCAGGATGATTTCTCTACAATATAGTAGCAATTCCAGATTGGTCCTGGGAGGAGGTTAATGTAGTTTCCACTTATTCCTCTGCCCTCTTGGATCCAATCTACATGCTGTTTATTTTTAAAATGAAGATTATAATGCTTAATTTTTACTAAATTTTTATGAACAAATGAAATAATTGTGACAGTGTTTTGAAAAATAGTGCCATATATGTATGAGCTACAGTTTAAAAACTCTGATCATACATCTTAACATCTGTCTTTTTTAATCATTTGGCTTGTTTTCAGATGGGAGGAACCCCATATAATTTATCATTCTGATCTCTTTCTGGATTTTTTTTAAAGTCATTATAGTCTTCTTTAGGTATCCTATAACAAGAACATAAAGAATATTTCTACAGCTTTTAGACTATGGTTTTATAGAAAAGTGAAATGTTTTCTGCATTACTTCTGAATGTCTTCTCTATTTGAAAAATATAAAATATATTTCAAAAATCATAAATATTTTACTGTGGAGAGTGATCCACCACTACAGTTGCTTGTTTTGCAGTTCAGCAATGTAACTTGCTACTTATGGCAATTCCAGTTTAGCATCCAATCATGTTTAAATTATTTTTCAACTTATTGAATGAAGCAATTTAACCTTGTACAGTTAAAAAGTGGAAATAATACAATGTCCCTGTCCCACCTAAAAAAAATTCCTTGTAATTTTTGTCCCTCATCTTTTCTTATAGCTATTGCACTTTTATCTCAGGATTGCACTGTTATCTCTTGGATGTGCCCTCCTTTATTATGTTGGATCTATGATAATTCCAAGTTCTTCCCTTATTGTTTTTTAAATTAGGCCCATCATAATTATAGATTTCCCTTCTACTTTTAGTGCACATTTTTCAGCATTAATAAACTGTTATACATTGTTTAAAATGTTCTAGTTCATTTTTGCATTTACACATTTCCCCTGAATTGTCCTGAGTTCCCCAAAAAGGAGTTTGATGAGCTAGGGCTGAGTTATTGTGTGAGGGTAAGAGAACTTGATGTCTGGCAAGATAGAAAACACAGACCTGACCAGGCAAACTGGAACAAGCCTGGTGAGAGTCAAACTGGTAAGAATGTTGAATTTGTTTTTTGGCAACTGAAGTTGTAATTACAAGGGGCACAGCAGAGAGGAGGATGCTGGAAATGATGTGTAGGCTGGGAATCAGAGACACTGAGTAGAATAAGAGAAAGCAGGAGGAAGAGGCCTAGAAAGATTCCACATGGGACTTGAGGATCGTCACAGGGGCTTCCAATAGGGCATCAGAGGCCTGCCTGTTGATGGAATTGTAAGGGTTACAAACACCAAGACTGTTAAGATGCATTCATTCG
Source organism: Pteronotus mesoamericanus (assembly GCF_021234165.1). NCBI lineage: Eukaryota > Metazoa > Chordata > Mammalia > Chiroptera > Mormoopidae > Pteronotus > Pteronotus mesoamericanus. The sequence continues at coordinate 15,994,998 of NW_026555325.1, read as the reverse complement.
TATGTTCAGTGAACAGTTTGCATATCCACGAGACAGGTGCAGGTAATACAAAGAATACTAAGTCATAGATTTTGGTACAATAGAGAGTTATTATTTGATATTACATATATTTTTTTGACACAAACAAAACTTAATGCTTCTTTAGGACATCTTGTCTTCATTTTTAATCTGAGACCTATAAAATATCCTATTAAAAGCATGGATATACTTATGGAGAATATGATGAATCCCTGCAACAAATGTGGTTTCTTATTTGTATAAATCTTTAAAATGGTTTTCAAATTGACAATTGTCCTTAACTATAAAAAATAAACTTCAACTAAAGTTAATAAGAAGATAAGACACTTGGGAAAGAACAACCTACGCTGCATGAATGCTGAGTTAGAAGGCACATGTTAATTATGAATTAGACATTTGAAATTAGTTTCCTAAAGGAATTAATTAGTTCATGCTCAATATCTTCAAGAAATTATTGGAAACTAAGAATTGAAATATAATACTACCTGGTATAAAACCATGTTACATCTCTACTTGAAATATTTCACTTCAAGTAATACTGCAGTGATAATGAAAAGGATCAAAAGGAAACCCAAACTGGACAGGAGATGAAGACCGTTATTTTCTGAAATAATTCTCTGTATTTTAGAAAAAGAAAGATTTTAAAAGGTAAGATCATAGGAAGATATAGCTGAATATAAATATTGAATAAATCCTGATTACTAAAATTAGGTTGTACCCTTTAAAGCTAAAGGAGGTAAACTTCAGGACAACTAAAAGTAACTACTCCATAGCATGTGTAAATATGTCCATTTATTGCCTTAAAGCAACACTTTAAATCTCAAATGTGTGTTGATATTACCTGTTTTAGTGCCCTGCCTGGAAAGCTGCTCTTCTGATTGTACATTTGCAGAGATTCATGGAGTTCTGGTCATCATAGGCATAATAAACATTGCTATTATGAAGGACCAGCACACAGGAATTATGTAGAAATAAATACTATATTTACATTAAAACTTAATAGGAGACAATTTATTAAATACTCATGATAAAAATTAAGTGAATATTAATTTTAAAATAGCAATGCCAGTTTATTGACATTCATTGGTAACATGAATGTCAACAAACACTATAATATCAATATAGAATATGTAAAAACTTGGTATTTTTTTTTGAGAAAGTTTATTTAGAAAGTCACAGAAAATACCCTGATTGTTGTGGCTCAGTGGATTGGGCATGATCCCACAGACTAAAAGGTCTCTAGTTCAATTTGGATCCCAGCACATGCCTGGCTTGCAGGCCAGGTCCCCAGTTGGGGGCATGTGAGAGGTAGCAGACTGATGTTCCTCTCCCTCTCCTTCTCCCTTCCTTCCTCTCTCTCTAAATATACATAAACAAAGTCTGAGAGAAAGAGAAAGAGAAAGAAAGAAAGAAAGAAAGAAAGAAAGAAAGAAAGAAAGAAAGAAAGAAAGAAAGAAAGAAAGAGAGAGAAAGAAAGAGAGAGAGAGAGAGAGAGAGAGAGAAAGAGAGAGAGAGAGAGAGAGAGAGAGAGAGAGAGAGAGAGAGAGAGAGAGAGAGAGAGAGAAAGAGAGAGAGAGAGAAAGAAAGGGAGAGAGAAAGAAAGGGAGAAAGAAAGGGAGAGAGAAAGAGAGAGAGAAATAAATAAATAAACCCCAGAGGTAAAGGTGAGCCATAGGAGAAATGGACTTTAGGAAACAAGTTACAGCAAAAGAAGGGCCCTTGGAGTTTAGAAGGAGAGAGACACAGAAAAGGCACCAAGGGGAAAGGGGAAGGGGAAAGGCATGGGTGTGCTCCTTAGAGAGAGTCACCAATATTTGGTACAGTATAATGAGGTATTATTCATATGACTTTTTAAGGTAGATAGAAAGGACAATGTCTTTTATTGTGGCCAAATTAGGTGTCTGAAGTGTTTTTGAAAGTTTGCTTCTACGTTTCACAGCTAAGTCCATGCCAGTTGATTCTGAGAGTGAAGCAATGTCGCCACCTACTGTGAGGAGTCCGACAATGACGACGATAAAGGGAAAAATAAATCTGTTATAAATAAATTATAAAGAATTATGCTAAATTTTAGTGCAATTACATTACACCATTTTCAGTTGCATTTCCAGTAAACAGAATTACTGAATAGAATCAGCTAATTCTTCTAGGAGTCCTGTGAAGCAAGCTTTTTAGTCATGGGCTTTTAAGAACCTTCATCTCAGTAATTTTCTTTAAAACACATGTAAACATATGCACACACACAATTCCCTGAATTTGTGCATCTTTTTTCTTTATAATATAGCCTTTTAATGTTATTGTTACTTCTGTTTATCCTTTACTTTTCCATATCATCTTTTTCTTAAGTTGATTTCCAAAATGATTTTTTTCTGGACTGTCCATACATAATTTCTCTTTTCATTTTGCTAAGGATTCAATCTATTCTATTTATGAGAGTTTAGATTTTATATTACAATAAGAAGCATTTCTAACACCAAATTTTTTGGGCTAGCTATTCTCAACTAGGCAACTAAAATTTTTAAAATGGGTACATACCAATACATCATTGGTCTTTATTCAGTTAGGACTTGGTATTCCCCTTTTACCTAATCTTCCATTAATCATTTTCCTCAGTTTCTCATTCTGAATATAACTTATTATAGGACAACCATTATATAATTTTAATGCCTTCTCCCCGACATCAACCTATGCCCCCGTCATTAGTATTTTGCAAATAGTAAGCACCCAATGCTTACTAAATGGAACATGAAAAGTGTAGTGTATCTGAAAAAAATGTTTTTACTCATTGTGCAAAAGTAGGGAAAATAAAGTAACACAAAGGAAGAAAAAGGAAGAAAAGATAATAAGTATTTTATTGGTTATTCGGATACTTTGTTCTTTCCAACCAACATTTGGAAAATGGTGATGAGTGAAAGACAAGAGGAATAAATCAGAGAAGTAAAGGACATGTAATCAATCTAACATAGGATTATTCAGTGTGTCTTAGTTCACACTGCTACAACCAAGTACCATAGACTGTCTGGTTATAAACAACAGAAATTTATTTCTGACAGTTTTAGAGACTGGAAGCCTGAGATGAAGGCGCCAACATGGCCAGGTTCTGGTCAGATGCTCTTCTAGGCTACAACAATCTTTTGTATTTTCATATGGTAGAAAGAGAGTGAGCTAGCTCTGGCCTCTTCTTATAAGAATACTAATCTCATTAATGAGGTCTCTACTCTTATGATATAATTACCTCTCAATGGACCCACCTCCAAATATCATTTACATTGAGGGTTAGATTTCAGCATATGAATTTTGGGGGGACACAAATATTCAGTCCATAATGTAGTGTTTGTTGTATTCTAAGTACAGGTTAAATGCCTGGGAGTGGTACAAAATTTAAAAACCACACAGATCCTTGTGCTGTGTTCTTGGGGAGTTAGAGCAATCACACGAGATAGGTCAGAGGAATATTAAGGGCTTGGTAGATCGATGTTGACTCTCTGTTCAATAAAAGTTTCAGAGAAGTGGCAAACGTGGATTGGGACCACTGGAGAATATGCTTCTGGAGAATATGGGTGTTGAATGGAATCTTAAATTTCCATACGTGAAAAATAAAAAGAGGTAAAAGAAGAAGATAGGTAGAAGAAGAAAGCATGTATGTTTGGAAAGTGAAATATCGTTAAGGCACAAGTAATGCAAACAAAAAGCACTTCTATTCTCCTTCAACTGATTTTTACGACGTTGTTTAGTGCTGCACTAATATGCTAGCCACTAGCCACATGTGGCTATTTAAGTTTAAATCAGTTAAAATGCAATAAAATTAAAAATTCAATTCTTTATTTTCACTAGCCAGATCTCAAGTGATCAATAGCCACAGGTGGCCAGTGGCTCATGCATTGAGCAGAACAAATATGAAACACATCCATCCCTGCAAAAAGGTCTTTAGTAAATACTGTAAGTGCCACTGAGCACTTACTATAAGAAAAGCTCTCATGGCCCAATTTAATCTTCACAGCAAACTTACAAAGCATACTTGCAGGTAAGAAAACGGAGGTTCCCAGAACTTAACTATCTTTCCAAAGTCACATAGTCAGTGGCAGAGCTGTGATTTAAAATTTCATCTGACTTCAAAAACTGATGCTGCAAGCCATGGAAAATAAGATTGCTGGGCAGGGAAAAATTAGTTATTTACCAAGACAATGACATCCCAGATTGAGTTTACTGTGGCAGACAAAATCCAATAGGTTCTTGAGTAAGGGAACAAAACCACAAAGGTGGTATTTCAGGATAACTGTGTGTGTGTGCAGGACGGTGCTAGCCCGCATGATGTCTTTAGAAAGAATAAAAAAAAGACTCTCTCTCTTTGAGATAAATGCAACCTTAAGGACCTAAGACTCAGTTAACAGAGCATGTAGATCCCAGCCCCTTCTTAAGTCCTACATAGGTGCCCCTTTCTCATGTGTGATATTTATTTATTCACCATTTTAATAGATGTGTAGTGTTATTTCATTGTGGTTTTAACAAAAATATTTTATTTTCCAACTACAGTTGACATAAAATATATCTGTTTCAAGTGTACAACACAGTGGGTGCCCTTTTGCAAAGGGAAGAAGGAGGAGGCAGGCAGGAAACAAGAACCTGGTATATAATGGAGATGATGCCACAGGGAAGGGAGGAGGGGAGAAGAGCAAAAAGAGAGTTCAAACTAAGAACTAAAAAAATTGTTTTCAAAAAATCGGAAAATTAGAAAAAGAGTTAGAGTTTATTCCAAGGTTTCTGGCACATGGGCCCCAACCATTTGGTATTTATGATAGAAGAGAGGAAAAGAAAGCCAATTTCTGGTTTCTGGTACAGCATCTAAGGAGCTTAGAAGTTGTCACTTCTATCCACACAAAAAGAAAAAAAATGCTGAACTGAAAACCAACAGCTCTTCTTACATCCATCAGAGAACTGAGTTCACAAGGCGAACAGCTGCCCCCAAAACTGTAGGGGCAGGCACACATAGAGGGTCACAGTTTCCTGGAGCAGAAACCACCACTGTAATTGACGAATTGTCTCAGGCTCAGTGTGTACAAGTCTGAGTTTAAAACTTCAGAGGGACCCAGTCATAGGCAGGCCCCTCATTTTTTTCTGAGTTTTACCTCTAGAAGCCCTACCAGATTCTTATAGCGAAGGTTTAGAGAAAATCCCCTTAAAAGCAGGGGGAGGGGGAAAGTAGCCATTTTGAAATAAGCCCAGAGCATTCTGTTCTTAATGAGGCCTGACCTCAGGAGAAATGTTTTACCAGAGTCTGACCAACTAGGGTTTTACTGGAGCCTAACCAGCCTGAGGGAAGGAAAATACCCAAATACAATCCCCTCTAGCCTTCCCATCTCACCTAAGAGGGGAAGGGGTAAGCCTGCAAGACACTTGTGAAACGTGCCAAATTTTGAGAACTAATTCTGTAGCATCAAAATTACTAAGACTGTAGTAAACTGGAGTTGGGTATAGGTAGAAGGGCATGCTGGCCTCTATAATAGCTCAGGCATTTGAGAAGGATGAAGACAATTATAAGGACTGTGAAGTTGGTTGGTTAATTACTACTAATGTACTGCAGGAAGAAAATGACAAGCTCAGGTTAGCCAGCATACTCAAGGAACACTGTGAAAGTTAGAAATATTCTATGGCAGCCTTTGAAGAGACCTTCAGAACCAGGGTTCTTTTGAGAAATGGTTGATTCTAAGACTGGGGCAGAGAATATACAAGATGAGCCTGGACCATCTTGTAGTAAATGAAAGTAGAGATATGCTAAAAAAAAAAAGGGATAGAAATGCATCAAAGGGACAGAGAAGTCAACTGAAAGAGCTTCCAGTTACCAAAGCTGGAACAGTTTGAGCAAAACAACTATGATAACAACAAACACATATTTGGATTACAGCCCAAAGCATAAAATATGAGTTCATACTGATGAGTTCATAAATAATTAAACAAGTAAATAGAAGAGACAAATTTTCTTTACAAAATTCTAGTTTATTTTGATATCCCTCTCTACAGGTAAAGCTTAATTTCCTTGAGGATGGGTAGATTCAATGTTCTGCTTCCTAAGTATAGAGTAAGGAAAGGGAAAAAAATTAACTTTAAAATGGAGGACCTTGGCAAGTGCTACACCTACCAAGTGCTGAAAGTTACCCTCAGCAGATATCATGTACATATCCTAAATACCCGCTATGATGATGTTATAAGGACATTTCACCTCTGTGGAATTCTTTCTAAAACCCTGTAAAACCCTCCTAAGCATGAGACAGCTATGATGCAAACCTAGATTCAGGGACAATATACAAGATATGTGGTCTGCACTTCTCGATTGTCAAGGACATGAAAAACAAGGAGACTAAGAAACTGTTACAAACCAGAGGAGACTTGGGAAACATGAGAACTAAATGGAATGTGGTACTCTGGTATGTAAAGAAGAGTTAATGTAGCAGGCCGGAGACTGCTATCCTTAGCAAGGCCTGGTTGCAAGGTCAGCTCTTGGCTGGCGTCTGGGAACTTAGATTTTAAGAGAGTTACTGTAATTCCCTGGTAAGAATAGCCGATGGTGCCTGAACTATTCGTACAAACAATGTAGTTTATGCTGAATATTTGCTTTTCTTGTGAGAGTCTGGAAATTGGGTGCATGTTAAGGAAGGGGTGCCTGAATGACCAGCCCCTGATAAAACCTTGGGCATTGAATCTACAAAAAGCTTCCCTGGTAGACATTTCACATGTGTTGTGACACCTCATTCCCTGAAGAATTAAGCATGTCCTATATGACTCCACTAAAAAAGACCTTGGGGAAGCTTGTGCCTCCAGATTTCACCCCCCTATGTCATTTCCCTTTGCTGATTTTGTTTTGTTTTCTTCTGTTGTAATAAATCATAGTCAGGAGGCTGACTATACGCTGAATTCTGTTGAATCCTAGCAGATCATTAAACCTGGGACTGGTTGTGGGGACTCCTGACATACCTGGACTGGGTCCTGGGGAAAAAAGACAACATGAATGTAAACATTGGTGAAACCCAAATAAAATCTGGAGTTTAGTTAATAACAAAGAATTGATGTTTGTTTCTTAGTTCTGATAAATGTACCATGGGAATATAAGATTTTAACAATGGGAGAAACAGGGTGAAGGGTAAATGAGAACTGTCGGTACTATCTTCAAATCTAAAATTATCCCAAAATAAAAAGTTTATTAAAAACACTCAAACTCAGTGCTTTGGAAACTCATGAAAAATAACATACCATTCATTCCAAAGAGAGAGAGAGAAATTACCCAAACTGAAACACAAAGAGAAGGATGAGAAAGCAATAAAGAGCAAAAGAGAATATACTTTATTTTCTGTAGCCAAAGGGGCATTGATTGTGGTTTAAAAAAAATAAAACAAAAAAACAAACAAACAAAAAACAGACTCAAGACCTGATTGTGAGAGTAGCAGAATTTAAAAGAAGGTTTAATTAATAACCCAATACATGTCTAATAAGTGAGGGCCCTGAAAGAGAAAGAATGAGACCAAATTCTAGAATGTAGGTATCTGGGTGGATCCTGCTGAGAACTTTGAGCTGTTAAGATTTACCTCAATCCTCTACACCAACAGAAGTGGTGCACTTGCCCTTGCTGTAGGACAGTGGCCTCCTTTTGTGTGAAGACCATGCGGAAATCTCACCTGACGAAGATGCCTTCCAAGGTGCTACTTTCTCAAGATTTGCCACAACTGCCTCCAGTGTTTCTAGACAAATAACTACGGTCACTTTTCATACTGGCAGAACTGAAAGAACATACCTGGGGATGGATCTTGGTGTAGGTTTGGGGAAGTGGTCTGAAGTAAGGATACCAGATTTGTTGAGTGTAAAACCCCAAACCAAGAAAACCCTAAAGGGACAAAATCTAATTAAATTTAAGAGGATTGTTTTCTGTTACCAGGAAGACCAAAGTTCAAGAGATTGTATGACAGAAAAATGAAAAAGTTGCATTCCTTTGCACACAAGAATTTGTGGACTGCCACAGACATACCTTTTAATTTTTCAATAACTTCATTAGATCAAGTGATAATCTTTGCATCCTCTTGTTTCTAACACAGGTCTGGCCCTTAGTGACTTAAAATTTTTTGTTAATGGGAGAAACTCACCAAGAGACTAAGTACACACACAGAAAGGGAGATACCTATAGATTTTTGAGCACACTTGCCATAAAGATGAGGAAGAACTAAAGGAGTTTCTTTAAAATGTGAACACTTTCCTAATCCTCAATCCTTTGCCCTTATCTTAATACAAGCTCCTGTACATGATTTCTTCCTGGCTTTCAAGTGAAGCAATAGCCTCCTAAACTGTTCTGCCTGGGTCTGCTTCTTTATACACATCATGCACTCTGACGTCAGATTAATATCTGGAAACTTTTAAGAAAACTATTCTACTGCTGAAAATCTTTGAGTGATTTAGCCTTCTTTGCTAAAGTTTTGTTAAAAAGTGGCTTGTTCTTAGGGCTCTTCCCAATCTGCTTTCTCTTATCTCTGTCTAACCTTGTTTTCCATTCCAACACTAAACCTTAATCCTAGACAAATCCAACCAGAAAGTCTCCAAACATATTGTGAACATCCTAGGTGCAATGTTTTTTTAAAATTTAATCTTGTTTTTTTCCCATTACCATTTAGCCCCTTTATAATCTCCCCCTCACCAATCACCATAGTTGTCTTTTTTTCCCCCTGCAAACCAGCTCCTTTCACCTGCAAATATTTATTTGTGCATATCTTTATAGTATAAAATGCAACCAACTTCCTGATCTATACCATGTGTGAAGATTCTGTACTCTGTATCAAATCTTTGTACCAGAGGCTGTAAAATGATTTTGTTTGATCCATTGTTAAAATGTTAAAGTAATTCTTAACATTTAAAAATCATTTTAAAATTGGAATCCCTAGTATGGCCCGCACTTCAACAAATAGCTAAAGTTTACTAGTAGCTATTAATCTTCAGATACACATTATTTGGTTAGATAGCCATGGCTACATTTGAAGTGTTTATTGAACACCCCATTACTTGCCAGACTCTGTTTTAGATGCAGGGGATACAGCAATAAACAAAACTGATCATGGAATTTATATTTGCAAGAGGGGAGAGCAAAAAATGTAGTAAGTAAATTATGTATTAGTAAGTGATAATGCTATGGAAAAATAAAGCAGGGTTTAGGAGATGGAGTATTTGGGTGAGAAGGGTGCTTGCACGTTTACATTCATCTAGATACCTAGCTGGATCCTATGGGAATCTGAGACCCCAACTATATAGTAGTTTACCCTTATCTGCGGTTTTGCTTTCCGTGGGTTCAATTATCCGTGGTCAACTGTGGTCTGAAAATATTAAATGAAACGTCCCAGAAAATAATTCGTTAAGTTTTAAATTGCAAGCCATTCTGCAAAGCATGACGGAATCTCCAACCATCCTGCTCCAGCCGGTTGGGACTTGAATCATGTCTTTGGCCAGCATATAGAAGCTGTGTGCGCTGACCCCCATTAGGCACTTGGCAGCCTCCTCCTCATTAGGTTGATCTGTGCTATCATAGTGCTTGTGTTCAACTAACCCTTATATTACTTACGAATGGACTCAAAGCCATTGCAATAACTTTCATTACAGTATATAATACCTTCTATTTTATTGTTAATGATCTGTTACTGTGCCTAATTTATAAATTAAACTTTACCACAGGTATGTATGTGTAGAAAGAAATCGGTAATATCCAAGGCTTCAGGAAGCCAATGGGAGTCTTGGACTGCATCCCCCTCCGATAAGGCGGGAATCAGGACCGTCATATACTGTCATCTATATGCTTTCGTCAGCAACTTAAAGGCAAGGAACGTGCCTCATTCCTCTTTGGACTCCCAGAGTACAGTGGTATTTTTAGGGTGCCAACACGATGGAAGCAAAACGTTAGGGGTCCCCAGAGTCAAAGTTAGAGTCATCACGGCATCCCAGAGTGGTTATTCAGGGGGGCTTTAAGCACTAGGTAGAGTGCAACACCATAAGCTACCCGAGAGAAGAGCCAAACCCCTTGTCCACTCTCAAAGCCACCTCTATGCTGAGGCTCCACCCATTTCTAGGCAACAGGGCCATGACAAGAATGTAACAGCGGGCCCACGGCCACTTGGAGGAACCCAGCCTGCCGCTTTGGAACCAATTATTTAGCCATTTGACCCCACAGTTCCGCACGCAAAACCCGGGACAACTGTGTACCCTACAATGCCGTCGCAGGCACCGTAGCTCCAGGCCTCTGGAGCTGCCCAGTTTTAGGCGCGACAACTTCCGGCCTCCGAAGGTCCCCCCACGCCTTAGCTTGCCGGGGTCCTACAGCAATGGAAAGGCGCCCGCGGCGAACGCCTGACCCATACGGGGCCTAGAACAGGGGCTGTTTCTTCCTCCCGGCAGGCAGCAGGGACAGGGGTGCTGAGGGGGTGCCCACGGCTGGCGGGACCTCGCTGCTGGGGCACAATCGAGGGCGGAGTGTAGATCCGGAGCTGGCGTGTCAGGCAGGATTGGGGCAGGTGCGGTGGCGGAAGTAGGTGGACTCCAAGGAAGCTGAGCCATCTAGGAAGGCGCGGCCGCGGGTCAGCTAACCTGGAGCAGCTGTGTCAGCCTGACCGCAGCGACTAGGGCTCGCCTGTCGGCGAAATGCCTCTGTTCGCTGTCAACCCCTTCGAACAAGACGTGGGTAAGTGCTGGTTCCCGGGCCGGGCTGCTGTTTGTGTCGCTGGAAAGTGGAGGTGGCAACTCCCAGAACTGGAATGCCAAAGCAAAGGAAGAGAGAAAGGGGGCGGCGCCGCTGCCTCGCCGGCTGGGAGGGTCACTTCGCCCTGGAGAGTGCTTTCTGCCCCCCGAGATTGGGGATCCCAAAAAAAGGCCATTCCCCTCAGGCTGGGGAAGAAGAACCTGGGGCTTGCTGGAGACTGGGCAAATAAAGCAGTTGGGAAGTTCACGGTATAAACTTTCTGCTCTCCCTAGAGCTGGTTAAGCAATCCCCGCCCTTTTAGGAGATGATGCAGAAGTGGAGACTCTGCTGTCTAGGGCAGCCCAGCACTAGAGACCTTGACTTGCCTCCATTCAGTAGGAGGAACCTATAGACAAATTTACTCAAGCCCTGATAGCATAGCTTCAAGATTTATTTACAGTGGTTGAAGGTGTTACTCTATATCCATGGATGGAGCAAGTGCTGTGAAATGTCTTGGGGTATGAAAACGAAAACCCGAGGGTGTCAAAACAGTCCAGAACAAATAATATTTATTTATTGGAGTTGTAAGAGCGCCTTTGTCTCAGTGACTATTAAGTGAGAAAAGGATGGACGAGATAAGAGAACTTGTTTTTTATTTTTTGTAGTAATAGTTTACAGAACCCTAGGTAGAGTTTTAGGTCTTCGTGGAATGAAAAAATGCATGGCTGAAAAGCACCAGAGGCAAACAGATACTTCACATTCACAGATAATTCACAGACAGTGTCACCTGTTTCATAGTTACAGTTTTCTAATTATAAGGAGACTAGAAAGGGCCCAATTTTGATATATTATGTGATTCCAAAAGCATGTTCAAAAGTTAAATATAATGTATAAGTCGCTTCCATTCCCAGAGAGCAGTCTTCAAATATATATTTCCATAATTTTGCTCAACTTCTTTTTCTTGGTAGCTTAATGCAAATGATTGGCATAAATCTAGGAAGCTTCTGCTTTTCAAACACCTAATGATGGTTTCCTTTATCGCAGCAAGACTTGTATTTTTTTATTGCTGGAGTGACTTTTCATTTTGACCTAGTAAAATAAAATAGAAAGGTAAAATAGAAAAGACAAATGCTTTTCAAATTTAAAACCTGTGGAACTTTTTCTTCAAGGAAAATCTTTACTGGAAGCCCATTGTTTTTTGGTTGAAAACTTGTATAAGTACCCTGAGTTACTCTTCCTGTTTAGCTTTTCTAAACCTTCAGTGGCTTCTGAGATACCTGCCTGGTTTAGTGGATCACAGGTTAGTACCAATGTAGTAAAAGAGGCAGTGCTGTTCAGACTTATAAATACTGCTGTGTGTAGATTATTTCATGGGCAATGTCATTAAACAAAGCTTCAAGTACTTATTTAACTCAAGTATGACTAAGTCAATATCCAACAGGCAGTTTAAAGGTGAAAGAATGAATTTGGTTGAGGTCCATGTGTACCTTCTTTTAGACAAGTGAATGAAATTAGTAGAAAAAGTGGAATGAAATACCCAGGAGTTTAAATTATCCTTTAGCCATTATCACAGAAGGAAAATTATATAGTGCATTTTTCATAACTTAAAGCTCCTTTTTAAAAAAAAGAATACTATTTTTTTTAGAGAGAGGGGAAGGGAGGGAGAAAGGAAGGGAAAGAAACATCAATGTGTGGTTGCCTCTGGTGTGCCTGCCCACAACCCAGGCATGTGCCCTGACTGGGAATTGAACTGGTGACCCTTTGGTTTGCAGGCTGGCACACAATTCACTGAGCCACACCAACCAGGGTTAAAGCTCCTTTTAGTTTGAAATAGTTAAGTCATGCAAGCAAGTCATTATTTAACTTGTGATGTCGCAAGAATGTACCTGTGCCACATCATTGTCTGTGTCACTTATTCTCTTTGATTCAGTCAGATTTTTACTGTTACCTTTTTCTCATATCTTTGTTCACCTTTCATTCAACAAATATGCATTGAATGATTATTGTGTGTCAGACATTGTATTAAGTTCCGGGGACACAAAAGTTCAATAAATGGACTGAATTCCTGCTCTCAGGGAACTCAGTCTAATGGAAGACACATACACACATAAAAAGGAAGTGGTCAAATATTGTGATGAGTATAGTACTAGAAATATATGACACACTTTATTTACATGTTCCTTTATTTAAAACAGGCATTGTCCCTGAAAAGAACTTCCAGGCAGACTCATTCTTTCTGTAAAGGTGTTGACACTCTCCCCCACTTTTTCTCCCCCACTTTTCAGACAGTACTTCTACGTGCAGGAAGTAACTTTACCTCTTATTATAGGTATGATATGGTCATTTTATAGTTAAGGAGCTTTAAAGATGAAACTACATTCCTTTGGTCCATATAGAGTCTCACCTGCGGGTGAGCCGTCTTCCTGACGTCATTTATTTCAGGAAGAAATTCTCTACTCAGATTCAGAGAAAAAGCTGTAGTAGGTCAAAATGCCTAAGAAGGTATTCATAAGTTGATGATGGTATATGACTTGTCAAATGGAAACAGGCCAAAGGCTAGGAAGTTCTTATTTTTTTCAGAGTCAGAACCGACAAACCCAGGTTGGTGTATGCTAGGAATGGAAGCATTAGAACTCTTTAAATTCAATAAACTCAATAAATTATTGGATTTATTTAAGTCTGGATTTATTTTTTGTTAAGTAAAACTCCTTTGAAGCTGCGCTGAGGAAGAAAGAAAAATACACATACCCCAGCATCTTAAAGGGGAATGTAGGGTTCCTGATGTGGAGCCTGGTTGGTGCAGTCTTCTTAGGCCATTCCAAGGCGAAAGTAAAACATGGGGGACAGAGCCACAGTAGGAAGATTTAGTGGTTAGTGTGAAAAGGAATGTCATTTCCTTATATTCTGTACCAATTTTTCTAGTTTTACTACATTGATTCCTCACTTAAAACCTGTCTGTTCTGCTCCCTAACTCCAGTTCTTATTTGCACATCTTATTTTCTCCTTACCTGGTCCAGGCAGTCTTTCTTGCCAGGTTCTGCCTCTGCCATTTAATATTCACTCATAGACTTTTTTTCCCCAGCAACCTTTTTATCTCCTTCCTTAAAGATATGTTTACCTGTGTCCCACAGAGCTGACCTCAAATTCTACCTCTGTAAAATTCTGGCACAGTGGATTGAAGTGTGAACTTTTATCTTAAAAAGAGACTTTCCAAGTGAAATTTGAATGTGTTGTATTGTGTCTTTGTCTTGTGTTCTGTTAGAATTTGACAATGAGGTAGCTTGGGACTTTTATTTCATTTTATTTATTTTACTTTATAAGAAACCTTAATATAAAAATAGGTTTTGATAGCACTTCAGTAATGAAGATTTATTTTACATGTTCAGATTTATAACATTTATGTACTAAAGTCAATTCTTGAACACAGTGAGGTTCTGTCCTATTCATTTGCCTCCCTTCTCAGATTTAAACACTCCAAAAAATGAAAAACTCTATTTTATCATACACCGTTGACCCTTGAACAACATGAGGGTTAGGAAAATTGACCCACGGCACAGTCAAAAATCCTTCTATGACTCACCCTAAACATAAGTACTAATACTCTACTGTTGACCAGAAGCTTGACTGATAACATAGTCAATTAACACATTTTTGTATATGTATTATATACTGTATTTTTACCCTAAAGTAAACTAGAGGGAAAAAGTGTTATTGAGAAAATCATAAGGAGCCGTGACTTCTATGGCTCAGTCATTTGGGCGTTGTCCTGCTAACTGAAAGGTCGTCAGATCCATTCCCGGTCAGGGCACATGCCTGGGTTGTGGGCCTGGTCTCTGGTTGGGGACATGCAAGAGGAACTGATTGATGTTCCTCTCCCTCTCTCTCTCCCTCCTTCCCTTCCCCTCTTTCTAAAAATAAATAAATAAAATCTTTAACCAAAAAAAAAATCATGAGAAAATACATTTACAGTACTGTAAAATGTTTATCAGTACTGTAAGATTATGTCATCTGTTTTAGGCTTTGTGGTTCATCTGCAAGTTCTTTCAAATTGCCAGTGGAAAAAAAAATCTTCATACAAGGGGACCCATGCAGTTCAAACCAATATTGTTCGAGGGTCAACTGAATGTACTCTACATACAAGTATACTACATAGTTTTGCATGTTCTTAAACTTCATAAAAAGTGTTTTGTTTGCATTTCACTTGCAACTTGTCATTCAGCATTTTTTGTGATAGTTTTAGCTCTCCTTCATTAATTTTAAGACCTATGTGGTATTACACTATATGAATATGCCGTATTTTTTATTGACTCCCCTGTTAATGGACATGAAATTTTTTCCAGTGTTTTGCTTCTGCAGACAGTATTGCAGTGAAAATTCTTATCCATGTTTTCTTGTTTGCATGACTGAGAGATTCTCCAAGGATTGTACCTTGAAGATTCCTTATTTCCTTTTTAATAACCTTAATTCCTTATTAAAAGTGTGGATAGTGCAAAGTTGCAAAATACTGATTTTTAGATAGCAGAATTACCCTTTTAAGTGTTTGTAGGAGATTTTAGTCCCACCAGCAGTAGAAGTCCCTGTTAATCGATGTTCTCGTTAACACTGGGCATTGTCAGAGTTTTAAATTATACCAGTGTGATGGGTGTGAAATAGGGCATTGTTTTCATTTTATTTCAACTTCATTGCTAATGAAGTTTAGCATCTTTTCATATATTTCTTGGTCATTCCATTTTCTTTTACTATAAATTGCCTCATTATTTTTACTTTGTAGGATTATTTTTTCTTGATTTTTGGTGTCCCGAATACGTTCTCTACCAATCTTTCATTGGTTATAAAAATTGCTAATATATATCTCAGTTGTTTGTTTCTTTTTACAAGTTTCTGATATCCTTTATTGATAAGAAAACAGTGGTGGGAAAATGGAAACAACTGTACTTGAACAATAAAATTTTTTTTGAAAATGAAATTAAAAAAGGAATTTGTTTTAATTTAGTGATATCATCCTTCTCCCTTGATTTTATTTTCCTTGTTTAGGAATTCTGTCTCTAACATGAATTTATAAGGATTTTGTCATATTTTATTCTGAAAGTTTCATTAAAGTTTTGATTTTCACAGTTAGGTCTTTAATCTACCAGGACTCGGTCTTTATGTAAGGTCCCAGGAAGGATTTGATTTGATAGTCAATTGACAATAGACAGTGATCAGTTTATCTAATCACCATTTACTGAATTGTCTACTTTTTCTCCACTACTTTGGAGGACTCTCCACTTCATACAGCACTTCCTTTTATGAGGCCTGTATCTGTGCTTTCTGTTTTCTACACTGTTCTCTTTAGCTATTGTGTACCAGTACCGCATTCTGATCTCATTGACCTTTATAAGTGGTAGAGCAAGTCCCCTGTCTTGTTTTTCTTCATTTTGATAGTCTTACCTGTTTTTGGCCTTTGTTCTTTCATACCAGTTTTTGATCAGATTGGTCAAATCCTAAAAGGGAATTTCTTTTAGGCTCTTTAGGATTTAAGAGAAAAAATATTATAATTGATATTTTGTTTCATATGAACTGATGTTATTTAAACCATTCATTTTTACTCCTTGATAATAACATTTAATTCTAAGTTTACTTAGATTTTAGTTTGAAAATAAGGCAAGAGAGCAAGAAGATGATTTTTCTACAAGTGAATATATGATATAATAATATGATAGCAGTGTACTTAGGTGGGTACGTCTCTGTGCTGCTTTGTTGTTTGTTTGCTTACATGAAGGGACTTCAGAGGTATTCTTAATGTTAAAAGACTACATCTTTTTTTTAAGTATGTTGACTAGACTATTAAACACCAGTCATTTGATAACTTATATTTCTATCATCTATCACCCAGATATCAAAACAAAACTTAAAGATATATCATTTATCTCCTATTATTTTCCCCCTTCTCAATTGCCTTGTGTGTCCAAATCTAGCCTTCTCCCTCCCCACCTTGGTTTTTATACTTTTCATTTTTTACAAAATTTTCAAAAGTAGTTTTGCTTGCATTTTTTTCCCTATTTTAAACAGCCAGTCAGCAACATTGGTGAGAATATTGTTTCTAGAAACCTGAAGTATTTTGGTATTGCCCAAACATTCTTTTCCTTATCCTTCCTTTTTAGCACTGAGGTTCACACTGGCTTATTGGCATTTTCAGGTCTTCCTTTGGAGTAATGAATACTGTTCCCATCTTCTAGGCTACCCTTATGTCATTTTCTTAATAGACCTATAAATTCCTATGCTTAAGGGGTAAGCACCTCTCTCTTCCTGTGACACCCTGTGGAACACAACATTTTTTACTACTGACACCTGTTTGTGACAGCTATGACCGTTCCATTCAAAAAGGACTTGTTTTAGTTTCCTTTAGTTAAGGAATGTTGAAAATTGAAGAGCCAGGGAAGTAGTTAGAAGCCTAGCTTTTAATGAACCTCAGAAGTTACACTTAATAGGTCTCTTACAAAAGCATAAAGGAAAATGATGAATGATTTTAAAATTTTATTATGTATAATATCCCTATTGTTTAGTATAATTTTTAAATGGTAGCATATAGAATTAAAAAATTGTTACTGAAATTTTTCTGTAACTGAAAACTCACAAACTTTCCCTTAGTAAATACAGTCACATGAAGCACTTGTTTATCAGTTTTAGTTTGCATTTTGAGTAATGTAGTGACTCAATTTTAGTTCATTGAGCTAAAAGGGACTTTTATTATCTGGAGCAGCTTCTTTTGCTCTCATATGTAATAGATGAATTATCTTAACATTCGCTTCTAAAAGCTATGCTTAAATACTTAAAGAGATCTAGCACACTCAGTGTTTTGGTTTTCCTACTAGTACTAAAGTTGAAGGGGTAGATCTTTTTTATTTTAACGTTATTGCCTTTTTAGGCTCTGTTACTTGTGTTAAAAAAAATTCAGCTGAGTAAATTTGAACATTTCATTGGCCTTACTAAACAATTCATCAGTTAGGCAGCATCCCATCTAGCAAAGCACAGAGATACTAAGAGGAGTTATGCAAAATGGAAGACTTATATAGGAAAGGGGGGCAAAAAAGTCACTAGGAAAAGAAAAGTGAAAGTTCATTGGTGGAAAGTAGTTTAGGGTGATGATGGCTTCTTACTGGCAGAATTGTGGTGTTTCCCATTGGCTGGGCTTGTTGAAAATCTCTTGCCAGAGTAGTCAAGTAGAGAAACCTTCCTGTTGGAGGTGGGCTGCTTGTTGGAGGTAATTGACATGAATGGGGGTGTGAGAGCTCCCTCTACAGGTCTTCCGAACCCCAATTTTAGTTGAGATTTCATTTATTACAGTACTGTGCTGTATGTAATGTGCAGTTTTTTGCCCAAATTTTTGAGGAAAAAATAAGGATGGGCTTTATATATGGGTATAATGATTACGTACCATGTGTATAATAATCCCATGTATGGTGCACACAAAAACATGTGTGCACATTATATATGGGAGCACATTAATTTTCACATTTGATAACGAATGCATATTTGTATTTAGTATAGGGATTGAACCTAACAAGGTCAGTGTATCAGACATCACACCCTGAAGATTATTAACATTCTGAACTTATATTTAGCTCGTATTATTTTAGTTTCATTCAGAAATTTGTCAGTATGTGGCGGTACAGTTTTAAGAATTTTAGCCATTTTAGTGGTATCTCATTGTGGTTTTAAAATGTATTTATCTGATTACTGTTGCTGTTGGGCACCACCTTTAAATATATTTATTCACCAAATGAATGTCCTCTTTTCGGAAGATTCTGTTTAGCCTTTCATCCCTTTTTCTTTTCATTTAATTTCTACAACACTTTTAAGCCTGGCAGCCATTGTAGCCTTCATTTTACAAATGAGCACATGGGTTCAGATTTGATTCAGAGCTGAGATGAACTACCTAGAGACCTTAATTTAAGCTAGTAAGTAAATTTCAGAGCTGGGTGTAGAGAACGCAGGTCTTCATTTTTTAATGGGTGATGTGTGTACTCTGCATGTGCTCACAGAGTGTGCATAAGGATTTCAAGTCTATAGAGGTCATGTGATCACCTGCCCAGTCTAACAACTTTTGATTTTCCATCTGTGACATTTTGGCATGGTTATGGGTACTTTGGAGACTCATTTTTCTCCAGCTATGGGTAAATGTCTTACACATGAAGCTTTCTGATAAGTCTGTTTCAGCACAAATTATACCTACTACATTTATGCTTCTGCCTTGTTTTCTACTGTAAGTGTGTTATGAAAATGAGAGGCCGGGTTTGTTTGTTTTTTTGAAGTTGGGAGGGGGTATAACTCTCATGTAACAGGATTATAGCAGGCCTCTTGGAAGTATTAGCCAAGAAGAAAGTGAACTTGCAGGAATATAAGGATGGCCCTAGACCTTTTGCCTTTTAATAGATGATTTACAATATTAAAAGGCAGTAACAGGTAATTTTGTTGTGTTTTTTTTTTTGATCCTGCACCTCCTTCCTATCTATCTCATTTGCCCAACTCTCCGAAAATGTTGGTGGTGACATGTGAAATGAAAAAACAGCTGCAGTCACTCTTCTGTATTCAACCAGAACAAAAGCTCTTAAATATATATGTTTTTAGATGATGTAATAAGTGAAGTTAATCATGGCATTCTGGCTGGTTCTTTCCTTATAAACAAGAGTTGAACTTATATTTATCCTAATCAGTATGTTTAAAATGTTCGTGTATAGGGAAACTGAAAACCAACTTGTTGGGAAGGGTAAATTTAGCAGTTTTGAACAAAAATTGCATCCAAGAGGCAGTTTAATATAGTATTTAAACTTAGGGAATGTACACTGAGACAGACTGCTCAGATTGAAATTCCTGTTTTTACCACTTACTGGCTGTATGACTTTGTGCTATTTACTTTCTGTGTCTCAGTTTCCTGATTTTTAAAATGAGGAATTCTTACTTCATTGGATTGACATTTAGCATATGCAAAATGCTTTGAAGCTGTTAGTTGTTGTTGTTTTAAATTAAACTGTTACCTATAATTCAGTACTCAGAGCTGTAAGTAGGTTTTTATTGTAGGAAATAATGAACAGCATATTTTAAAGTAAAATTTATGTTAAACTGCCTTCCCCAGAGTAAACTGCAGATTTGCAGCAATAAAAATTTACCCAAACAAATCAAAACATTAAATGAGGAGGAGGATTAAATGAGAAATGTGTTAAACCCAACACTCTAGAGTACTAATTATAGTTGTTGTCATTGGACTCAGGGAAGCAGGTGAAAAATATTTTGAATCTATCAGGTTGAGTTATTGGGCATTTAAATATTTTAATCTCAATTTAACTACATAAGAATTGTATGGTGTAGAAATTTAATGTGTATACCATTATTTTAATAGTGTAAACACGTGTGAATTATAAATTAGAAAAAATGGGCTCACCTACATTTTCAAACAATTTTTAGTTTATCATAAATTGGCCCAAAGAAAGAACATTTTTATATTTTTAAGAAAAGCTGTCAGCTGTGGTTTCCTGTTAGATACCACAATGAATTCGACTCATTTACTTGCTTTTCATTTTCTAGCTTATTTCTGTTCTAAAATTTTTTTTGCCAGTTTTCCCAGTTCTCCTGTAATTTTAAGGTGTAAAAATAATTGTTTTCTTCTTATTAATATGTAAAAATTATTTTTCCTTTAAGATCTAAGCATTGCTTTAGTCATATCCCAAGATACTAATATGTAGTATCCTAATTATAATACATTTTTATATTGCCTTCTATCATAGTCTTAATTATATATGTCCTGATCATTAATTTCCATGTGATTGTGTTTTACATTTGGTCTAATAAATATATATTGTATTCAGAGAATATACTGTGTATATTTTCCTAAATTATTTCTAGTGTTTGGTAGTTACATGCACATTTGAAGAAAGATTTAAACTCTGCTTTAACGTACAGGAAGTCTTCACTTAGTACATAATTCCAATATGCATGAGTTTAGTTACCATGTTTTAGTTAATAGCATCAGTCTCCCAGCAACAAGCTTTGTAATACCTTGAGCGTAGAACCCATGCAAGATTTTGAAATACAGAAGTACGAACTAATAGCAGGTGGTGTTTTGAACCACTTAATTTGCAATAATTTGTTATATAGCCAGTTTAAAAAAACGAATAGACTGAGGCTCTGTTCAGTTTTTTAATCTTTATTTCTCTGTTTTTCAAATTTGATTACTTTTATTAACTTCTCTTCATGTTCACTGTTTCTGTAGTCTTGTAATCTGCTTTTAAGCTCATCCAGTGAATATTTTTAGTTTAGATCCTGTCCTTTTCATTTCTATGAATTCCATTTCTCTTCTGAGCATTCACCATCTACTCACTTATTATGACCACCTTTTGCTTTAAGTTCTTGGAAAAATATATAATACCAGCTTTAAAGTACTTTTTTCTAATTCTGACATTTGGGTTATACAGTTATATGTTTTTATCTTGATTGTCGGATACTTTTGTGTATCTAGTAATTTTTTAAATTATACTGGTCATTGTGTTTATTCTTTGTAAGGAGGCTAGTTATGTTGCTTTCCTTTGAAGAGTGTTGAGTTTTGTCAGGTAGTTAAATTATTGGAGAATCTTTTAGGTTTTTGTCAGGCTTGGGTTTGTTTTGTTTTCTTTTTTTGGTTTTTTTTTTTTTTTTTTTTTGTGAGGTAGGCCTATTTTGATATTGAACTAAATTCTAAGGGGCCTTTACTCCTAAGGTGCAGCCTCTTCAGGGTTTCAACAGAATGTCTGAAATGTTCTCTCTACTCTAGTTGGGTATGGAGTATTAGTCTGCTTGGCCTCCCGTAACTAAATACCATATACTCATGGCTTAAAGAACAGAAATTTATTTCCTCACAGCTCTGGAAAGTGGAAGTTCAAGATCAAGGTCGCAGCAGGGTTGGTTTCTAGGTTGCAGATGGCTGCCTTCTCACTGTACGCTCACAGGACCTCTTTGAATGTATGAGAGACAGCTTTCTGGTGTCTCTTCTCAGGACTCTTAATGCTGCTATAGCAGGGCCCCATTCTTATGATCTCATTTTAACTTAATGACTTAGCTGGAGGCCCAGTCTCCAAGTACAGCTACACTTGGGGGTTAGCTATATAAGAATTTTGTGGGGGACAGACATTTTAGTTCAAAACAGGCAGGAATTCCAGAGACTCTCACACTGTGCTACCTTTGAGCCCCGTAGTAGGTGACTTCTGCTAGTCCTCATAGAGCCTCACTCTGTGTGTTTGTGTGTGGCGGGAGAGAGGTAGGAGCAGCCCTTGATCAACAAGGAGCATGTGCTCAGAAATCTAGTCTATCTCCCAGCTGCTCTGCTAGGGCTGGTTTCCTTATGTTAGGACAGGAGAATGTTCCTGGACAGAAAGGTGGGGCTGTTGTGAGGTTCACTTCATATTTTCTTTCCCTTAAACACCTCAGACCTGAACTGTTACTCATTTTTTGAACACAGTTGCCTCATATATTTTGGCCTTTTTTATACATGTTTTTCATAGAATAGCAAATCTGGTACCAGATACTCTGTTATGGTTGGAAGTAGATCAGTTAGGAGTTTTTATTTCCAAACCTAGTTGGAGGAGCTTTAAAGATCTCTTGTGGGCATTCCTGTTCTATATAGTTAATTTTTTTTATTACTTATAGAGCCTATTTTATTAAAAGTTTTATAGGTAAACTTGAATTCCTTTTAAAGCTGTATGTTGAACATACTGGACTATGTGGCGGGGGAGCCTTTTTTGATGGGCTGCTGCTTTATGATAGTTAGAATCTTTCTGAAGTATTTCACTGGGTATATGAGGCTCTCTTTATGCAGTAATCAAAACCTGGTGATGAAATATTGTGACTTACACCCACCAAACCCTGGGAATTTAGCATGTAGACCCCAGGAGAGCTCTTTTAACTCTCTTACCATTCTGTGCATTTGACATCGCATAATGTGAGATAAGGCTCCAAAACTGGGCAAAGTGACACGCTATAAAAGAATGGTCGTTAATTATAATATTTAAACTTTTTCCAGTAGTTTAAAATGCTCATAAGTACATAATTTAACTGTTATTTTGTTCACTTGAAAAATGAAATCCTTTGGCAGGCTATTATAAAGTGTTCAGTTTTTATACTTTTTATAAAGAGTAATCGTGAGCCCTATATTTGTAGGGAGTAGTACTCTGAGTGGTAGAGTATTCAAATCAGGACTTCTAATTTTCACAAGATTAAATCAAGTAAAAATATTCTGTCTAGATAGTTTTGAAATTATTGAAAGGGTTTTGGGGATATTGCATAGGCTTCACATTTAATTGTGTATCACATGACCAAAATTGTGTGTCAGAATTTGGTAATTGATGAGTCTGGTCTGAGATCAAAGAGGAAAGGATATATTCTTAGATGTTGGAATTAATGAAATATTTCATAAAAATACTTTTCCTGCCTCATGCCATATGCTAAACGAAATTCTCGAGTAGATTAAGGGTTTACCCATAAAAGAGAAACTATATATATACACAAAAGAGAACATAGGTAAATATTTAATCTTCAAGTAGTTCTAAACACTGTGCTGGAAGATACTATTTTAAAATAGAATGATAGATCTGTATAGCAAAAACAAAACTCTGTAAGCAAAGAGAAAAGATGAGCATGATGTTGGAAAGTCACATTTAATAGATATGATTTGCTTTTTAGATTCAAGATATAAAATTAGTCACCTGTCTTCTTGTATCACTGTACAAGAAGTCCTTTGCCTCCCTCTTTAAAAAAAAATAAGCAACAGATACTTATTTCTCACAGTCTGGAGGCTGGGAAGTCCAAAATCAAGGTGCTGGCAGATTTGATGTCTGGTGAGAACCAGTTTTGTGATTCATAGATGTCATCATCTTGCGGTGTCCTCACATGGCTCATGTGGCTTCTGAGATAGCTTTCTGGGTCTCTCTTTATTTTTTAATTTATAGGGGTGATATTGGTTAATAACATAATGTCAGTTTTAGGTGTACAGCTTTATAATACAATATTTGTGTACTCTATTGCAGTGATTTTCAACAGATGTGCCACAAGAATTTTTAAAACATGCTCTACCTGAGTGTTAAGTCAGGGGCACTGACCTCTTTGCCACCTAGATTGTCAAATTAAAAAATGACAACAGCCAACACAGTAGTTTTCCCATGTATATGAATCAAAATTATTCCTATTTTTTTGGCCAGATAAGCAAAATATTTTTTGGTGTGCCACAGAATTTTAGTAATTAGTTATGTGTGCCTTGAGAAGAAAAAGGTTGATTTCTATGGCTAGGGACTTCCAGTACTACATCAAGTAAGAGAGGTAAAAGTGGACATTCCTGTCTTTTTCTAATCTTGCTGGGGAATAGAGGGACCATACCTAAACACTATAAAGGCAATATATGACAAACCCACTGCCAGCATCATACTCACTCAGAAAATGTTTGAAAATTGCTGCTCTACTGTGTGCCCACCACTCAAAGTCTGGTCTCCTTCCATCACCCTGTATTTGACCCCCTGTGCCCTCTGTGTCCTCCCCTTGCCACCCCTCTTCTCTGGTAAACCACCGTCTGTTGTCTGTATCTATGAATTGGTTAAATTTTGTTTGTTCATTTGTTGCTTTTTGTTTTATATTGCACACATGGGTGAAATCAGTTCTTGTCCTTTTCTGTCTGACTTACTTCATTCACTTAGACTAATTCCCTTAAGGTCCATCCATGTTGTCACAAATGGCAATATTTATGTTTTTTATGCCTGAGTAGTATTCCATCGTGTGTGTGTGTGTGTGTGTGTGTGTATGTATATACATATATGTATATGTATATATACATATATACATATACATACACACACACATATATACACATATATATATAGCACATCTTTATCTAGTCATCCATCAAAGGACACTTGGGTTTTTTCCATGTCTTGCTTTGCCTTTTGAGGCACTTCCTTCTGCATTTACCCTACCTCCCTGTGAGACTCCAAAGGTATCGTCATTCCTCTTTAGTAAAACAAGAAGAGAACTGGGGTCTCATAAAGTGCACTAGTGCTTTTGCCTTTTGTAGTCACACGGTGTTGCTATTGCAGGTTAATCCTGTGCAGTGCCTTGGATGTTTCTCTGCTCAGCAGTGAAGCTCTTGCTGGTCCAGAACTTTGCACACACAGGGCATCATAAAAGCTCTTATAGTTCATATACTTGGAAACTCTATTATTGTTTTCCACATTGCAATATTGTGCCAGGGAGATAGGACATGGACTATGGTAGATAGCAACCAGCATCATTCATTCTTTGAATAAGTACTTAGCGAGCACTTTGTGCCCTGATACTGTTGCATCTACTTGAAATAAAAATAGTGAATAAAACAAAACAAAAAATTCCTGCCATAATGGAGCACATTCATGTTGAGGGTTGGAGTGGGGGAGAGACGTGGTGGCAGAGATAGACAATAGACAAGATAAAGTATTTATGCTATGAAACATCTATAGAAAGGCCTAAGCATGAAATCCTGACATTTTTAAATAATTTTGAATTTCTTCTATGTGGAGTATCAATACAATTTTAGTGAATGTAACAAAGAAGAGAGACTGGGTACCTGATAGATTTAAAACCATAGTTTGCTGATAACCTTCTTACTAGATTGTATTAGCACTGTGGCCACTGTATGTAATGGTACATTATTTAGCTATTAAAAATAGTGGTATAGAAATATATTTATGAATATGGAGAGATTTTTGTGGTAAGTGGAAATGCAGGTTAGGAAATGATACATTTCATATGATCACACTATTAGTGGGAAATACATTTTCTTTTCTCCTGAGGTTTCCTTCCTGGAGAGGGAGTTCCATTAGTGTCATCTGACTTCCCCTGCTCCTGTATCCATTCCATTCATGATGGAATGATGTTTCTGATGGGGAAGCTTGCAGTTCACTGGCCCTATTGATGCTCTTTGTCCATGTAGGAGCTCACTAGTCTGTCCACAGCCACTGAGTGATCTCATCTACTTCTTGATGGAGTAAGGTGTGCAGGGGCTCCCCGCTGCAGGGTGCGGGGTGCCCCTGTGTAGTGCTAAGGCAGGCCCACCTCTGGGTTCGCTCTCAGCAAGCCCATTTGTCCAGCATACCTGGAGCTTCTGTTAGTAATAACAGCAGTTATTTTACTTTTTTTGGTTTGTTTCTCAACTTACTTGTAATGGGCAGGGAAGAGACTATCAGTTTTGGGACGCTCTCTCTGGACACCTCATACCTATCATCCTATTTTATGTAGTTTTATCATATTTTTATTTTTCCATTTATGTGTATAAAAGAAAGTCTGGAAATAATATGTGTTATGATCTTCAAAGAGGTTGGTAGAATTAGAAGATTTTGTGTGTGTGTGTGTGTGTGTGTGTGTGTGTGTGTACTTTTGAATTCACTAAATTTCTTAGATATGTTGTTAAATAGTTAAACATTTTAAATCTTTAGGGGGGAAAAAAATACATCCTGGTCTGACTTTACAGGTAGAGGAATTAGTCATCTCTGTACAAGGGAAGAAGCTGGACCTGAGTAGATAATGTTTCTACCTGCATAACTTGGGGCTTGAGTTTAGAACTTAGCGCAGGGCAAAAATCTATTACTTTTCTAAAACCTTCGGCTTGTCATTTCTTCACATATGTCAAAATAATTGTTTTCTATCCATAGTGTTAGGCAATTTGCATGGCTTTTAAAAGTGAGTTCCAACATTTAACTGAGGTAAACTAGATTCTGTGTTTTTCTTTCCTACCTGACAAATATAGCTGTTTGCTTAAGCCTGTTTATTTTTTGGCTGCTTTTACCATTTATTGCCTTTAAAAAAAGGAAGTACTTTAGATTCTTACCACTGTTATAAGCTTGTATGTATGTAAAACCAGATTTGGCTATATTTGAAATTATAGGATATAAAGGGGAAAAATATAAAAAGTTTCTAAAGTATAGTTTTTATATCCTCATGTCTTACACTAGCAGAAAAAAATGGTATCTCTCGATATTGAAATTTTTTAAAAAGAGTAAAAATACTACTTAATTCAGTCATTATATTCTAGTCATGCTCTTAAAAATTTACTTTAAAATTTTCATTTTGATCATAAATTATTTCAGACCACAAAAAGATACTGAGAATAATTTCTGGACACTTACTTTAGAACTTAAAAAACAAAACTTTATAAATATCATTAAGTCCTTATTTACCCCATTTTGATCCTCCATCTTAAATTTGATGTTTTTCATTCTCATACATATGTTATTTTTAGTACTTGTGTACTTATATCTCAAAATAGAGTGTATTTTTGAGTGTTTTAAAACTTTACATGAAACATTCATATATTGCTGGTGGAATGTAAAATGGTACAGATGCTTCGGAAATTGCCAGATCCTAAAAAAATTGCTGTGAGACTAGCAGTTCTCCTAGGTATATACCAAAGAGGTATAAAAACATATGTTCACACAAAAATTTGTACACAAGTGTTCGTAACAGCATTGCATTATTAATTTAACCAAAAAGTTAAAAGAAATACCCAAATGTTCATCAACTGATGGAGAAATTAAATGAGTTATATCTGTACAGTGGAATAATAATTCAGCAATGAAAAGAAATGAAGTACTCATACGTGCTTCAGCATGGATGAACCTTGAAAACATTATACTAAATAAAAGAAGCTAGTGACGACAGACCATATGTTGCCTGATTCTAGTTATATGAAAAGTTCAGAATAGGAATCTATAGAGACACAAAGTAGATTAGTGGTTTTCTAGGGTAGAAAGTATGGAGGGAGAATGGACTGTGACTACCAATGGGTATAGGTTTCTTTTTAGGTTAATGAAAATTCTCTAAAATTAGATAGCAGTGATGGTTGCACAAGTCGCTATACTAAAAACATTGAGTTGTATACTGTAAGTGGGCACATTGTATTGGAACATGAATTATATTTCAGTAAAGCTGTTTAAAAGGTTCATGTAAATGTTACATATTCTATTAGTTTTTTAAACTCAGCATAAGCCAAACAAATCATTGTATTTTGAGATTTACACATTTTCGTACATTTAGTTCTGTAGGACTCATTTTTACATTCCATTGTATGAAGTTTTTATATTTTAAGAATCTTATTTTTCTTTTTGCTTTTAAAAGCAATGACTCAGTATATAGTTTAATTCATATTTCCTTATATGACAACACATTTTAAAGGTTTTCTTCCAAATTAGAATTTGATAGCATTATTGATAGTTTCTAATTTATTGTTGACTAAATTTATAAGACATTTTATTGGTGTAACGTAGAACATTTAATTCATTTATTTATACAATTTAAAATTGAAATGAGCTAAAGTACTCTCTCTTCTGAAGTTTTTTCATAGTTCTTTTATATTTAGCAAAAGCAAAGGTAGGGCTGCTTCTGTGCCTTTCTTGTTATCGTAGTGTTACAAAAGATGTGTCCTAATTTTTGTGTATGCTAATATCTTATAGAAAAAGCCACAAATGAGTACAATACTACGGAAGATTGGAGCCTTATTATGGACATATGTGACAAAGTTGGAAGCACTCCTAACGGGTAAGATGCCTTATCATCCTCAGTAAGTGTCTAAGGACATAAGAACCTGTGTCTCTTTTCTTGATGTAAATTTGAAAAGTTACTCTTTACTTTGGGGGGAATAAAAACAAAGAGATCGTAGTGGTGCAATTTATGGGAATAACCTTATTCTGAAAGAACAAATGGAAAAAGTTCAACCGAAAACCTGAGATAAGTTAAAATACATAAAGCCTTGGCACAATAGAGACACATGTTAACAATGAATAGACTAGTCGTTTAGGAAATTCTCTTGTAACTTAGACATTTATGGGAGTCTTTTAATAGGGTAAATAAATACAATAATTTAATAGATAATAATGCTGAAAAGCATTTCAGTAATCAGTAGGTAAATATAGTAACGTCATAATGAAAAAAGTGAATATAAAAAAGAGGTGCTTTGGGGGAGAGATGCAGCAATTAAGCTGAACTGATTATACTTTAGAAGTTGAGAAGACTGAAGAAAGCATTTGTTTTAACATTACAACTTCTAAAGTACATTCATGCATGTTTATACTTAAACCTTTTAAGACTATATATACTGCTCTTTTTTCCCGAAAGATAAGAATTTGCTGTCCAAAAGCTAAGTCTCTCTTGAACAAATGAAAAGATATTTTTTATATGATAACAGTTCTCTTGTTTCAACTGACTTTTTTTGAAATCACCTTTTTTATATGATACAGTTCTCATTTTGACTGACCTTTTACCTCTTGATTTTGGAATATACAACCTTTGCAATATTTGCTTTTTTTTTTTTTAACTTCTACAAGTCTATGAACAAAAGAGTGTGTAAAATTATTTTAGGTAATAAGTTTACAGGATTTCATTTTTAGATTTAAAGTTACTTGGTAGTAATATACCTCATATTTTTAACATGTGATTTGAAATTCTGAATATTTACTTAACCTTCTTCATTTTTTTCTTAGAGCAAAAGATTGCCTAAAAGCCATAATGAAAAGGGTACATCATAAGGTTCCTCATGTTGCTCTGCAGGCATTAACTGTAAGTAAAAGTCATGTTATTATTTGATCCAAATTTTAAGTGTATATTTATTTTAGTAAGTTAATATCTCAACATATGTATATTGATTTTTATTTTAATTAATAGCTTCTTGGGGCTTGTGTGGCAAACTGTGGAAAGATATTTCATTTAGAAGTATGTTCCCGTGATTTTGCAACAGAAGTACGTGCTCTGATAAAAAATAAGGTAAATTTTTAAAAGAGAAGAAATATGTTATTAAAAAATATGTACTCTATGTCTTTTTAACTATATATATAGCATTGATAAAGTTGTATTATAAATGAAATCATTTTTAGACAAATTTGAAATGAAATAAAACTTCCTGTTCTAAAATTTGATGTTTTTATTTGTAGCACCAAAAACTGTTTTCCTCCCCAAGGCATATATGCTAGTGATAATAGCTAATCTTTACTGCTGGTTAGTTACCAGTCACTGCTTTAAGCATTTTACACTCTCTTGTTTAATGCTCTTAACAACACTTAGATTCTCTTGTCATTTTATAGATGCAGAAATTGATGTTTAGATGTTAAGTAACTTGTCCAAGTTAATGCCAGCCAGTAAGTAGCATAGCTCTGGTTCAGATGCAGGTTTCTGTAACTCCAGTGTCCAAAATAACCACCGTTTTATACTGATTCCCATAAGAGATGGAGAGCAAAACGGGCCTTTATCCTAAAGCAGGGTAGCTGGGTCTTCACTCTAGGGATGTTGTTTCTTTTAAGATGGAAACTGAAGCACCATTCTCATGCTATTAGTGGCAGAAATACCAGAATTGTAGTTTAGTTGACATAAACAGCTTATAAGAAAACATTAAAGAAATAACCTCTGAATATAAAAAGCTTGTAATTATATTAAAACGTAGAAATTGATGTTCAAAAAGGGTAATTTTGCAAGAAATAATTATATCTTAAAAATAAATAGGTATTTATCAAGTACTTGACTAGGCTAGGTATTGTTGGACTTCTGTTGACATTCATATCATTAAAGGAAATTTGGGTGGTAATTCTCTTTGTTGTTAAATAATTCAAGTACTTATTTTAACCAGCTCTTTTTCTTTGCCTTTTCTTTAAAAGGCTCATCCTAAAGTATGTGAAAAACTGAAATCTTTAATGGTGGAGTGGTCAGAAGAATTTCAAAAGGACCCCCAGTTTAGTTTAATATCTGCAACTATTAAATCTATGAAAGAAGAAGGAATTACTTTTCCTTCAGCAGGTTCTCAGGTAAGAGATTCACTCAAACCCATGGTTGACCCTTACAATTTTGAGGGTATGTATCTTACGTAAAATCTGGGCCAGGTGTATTTTAATCATCACCCACCTCCACTCTGCATGTGCCTATCTGGCATAGTGTCTTATATTTAGCAGGTATGCTAGTTGTAGTTAATTTCTTCTACATATCAGAACTTTCCAAAGTGACTCAGCCATAAATAATCTGTTTAATGCTACTCTAGAGTCATGCAGAAGGCAAAGGTGGATGAGAGAGCCTTATGATCAAGAAATGTATAGTAAATTTGAAGGGTAGCTATGTACATGTGAAAAATAAGTAAATTATAAGTGAGAAATATGGATGAGGGGTACAAGTGCTAGCATAGAGAGGTAACTACAGACTGGGCTGGTGAAAGTGAAGACATAGAATTTTGGGATTGGAATGTATTCAAGAGGTAGAGAAAGCTTAAGACCTGTTTGTTAAAGAATGAATATGCCTGCAAGGAATGGTTTATATATAGGGCGGGTGGAACTATAAGACGAAGTTTATTTGGGGAGATAGGGGATAGCTTTAGTATGATGGAGTGGAAGGCAGATGTCATGAATCACTGTGTGGACTGTTTAGGTCTGTGAGGGAAAAACATTGTATCGTAGGTTTTGCTCTCAGCCTCTATTGCTCTCCAGTTAATATCATTATATGGGTTAGGGAAAGAGACTGGGGGGTGGGGGAAGGGGGGAGAGAGAGAGTTTTAATTTTATTGTAGACTCTAGACTAAAGAAACAAAAAGAATCTTTACAGCTGACCAGGCCAAAGGACTCTAGGTAGATTTTGGGGATAGAAGTCTTTTAAGTAATAAAAAGCAAGCATTGTCCTGCTCTGTCCTTTCTGCATGTCATTCTCAGAAATCTGTGTGACAGAACTGGTTGATGATTCAGAATCCTGGGCATCTCTGTCTTCCATGCCCTTAAATTTAAGCATGACCTTCCTTAATCCTCTGCTATGCCTGAAGAGCCACCACCATTCAAACACAATGAGTAGTAAAAGAGGGCTTAACTTGCATTCCTGGTCTTCACCCCTTGTTGTCTCTGTCCTCCTTCCTCTTCAGTAGAAAAGTCATCATGGCTTTTTGCTGCCGCTTCCCTTATAACTATACGCCTGCAACAAAATAGCGTTTCTCACTGAGTTGAGAGACCTTGGACTATGTAGATAAGGAAGTGCAATCAGGGAAGATGCCTATTTAAGTACTTTCTGTATGCCAACTTCTGTGTCAGATACTAAGATTTATGTACTGTATAAGCCAGTTCGTGTCTTTTTTGAGTTTATAATGTTTTCTTGAAAATTCTCATGTTTTATTTTAATATTTGAAAACAACTACTTAAACTTATCGTAAAGGACTTCACTTTTAAATGAAATTCATTAGTTATTACCAGTTTTATTTTAAATTAGATGTGTGAGTAATTATAGAGCTTGTGTTTTCTTTGAAAGGGTAGTTGTGTTTATTTTACTTATACATTTACAGACTGTCTCAGCTGCTGCCAAGAATGGTACATCATCAAACAAAAACAAAGAAGATGAAGACATAGCTAAAGGTAAATCATCAAATGTGTAATTTAGTGTTACTGGAAACACCCTTGACAGAACAATTTATTGCAATAAAAATTATAATAAAATTGGGTATACTTTTACTATTTTACCTCACATATAGACACTAGTAGTGTCTGAAAATTAAGTAAAACAATTGACAAGAAAACAAGATTAATTCATTATCTTTGTCAATTATATATATTTAAAGTCATACCTTTGAAAAACTTACATTTCACCTTTTCTTTAATGCCAAAGTTATGAGTCAAGCACAGAAATATATGTTCCCAGCTTGTCCTATATGGAAAGCTACTCATATTAAAATGTCACAATCTGTTTGCTATAAAAATAATAGCTGCTGTATATGACAGACTGTTATAATCAGGAATGAGCAAAAACTTTATTTTAAAAAGTGTCATGATTCTCTGCCCCTCTAGAAAGTTAACTGCTTAGTGTTTATGTGGACAAATAAAATACTCACTTGATTTATCCTCATTAAATATTACATTAACATCTCTTTTTAAACTTTAAAAAAATCAATTAATTCTGGCTACTTTTTTTTGCATTTTAATTTTTCAAACTAGCTATTGAATTATCGTTGCAAGAGCAGAAGCAGCAGCACACAGAAACAAAGTCCTTATATCCATCTGCAGATGTTCAGTTAAATAATAAAGTTGCAAGGAAAGTGAGAGCTTTATATGATTTTGAAGCCGTTGAGGACAATGAACTTACCTTTAAACATGGTGAAATTATTATTGTTTTGGATGACAGGTATGTTTTAAATCTTTATTTCTGGAATACTTTAAAGTTAAAGGTAATATCCTTAATTTAAAATCCTGGATATCCATATCCTTGACTTTATATATCACAGAACGTTTTCATATCTTAATTACTTGTTTTCTAAAACAAAACATAAAAGACACTAGGTAATGTGATTTTCTTAATTGTCATCTTGAAGTTGGTTTTACTTTTTATCTTAGATAAAATATATATTAGATGACTGATTATCACAATCGGGAAACATAAATATTCAGTCATCTGAATATTTACTTTGGCAATTTTGTATACCAAAATTACTAACAAATAAACTTTAGCAAGAAATACAGCTATATTATCTTGATCAAAGCAACTGAAAGGTATGCTCGGCTCCTCCGTAATTCTTAATTTGTTACTCAACTCTCCCTCAAAATTTCTCTATCATTTAAAGTTGTAATAAAGACTACATGTATCTATATTGGGTGTAATTCCAGCCTTTACTTTGCTTTTAGACGAAGTTGATGAAATTTAACAAGAGCGAGACCTAACAGCTTGTTGCCATGAACAAAGCTTGCAGATGTATCTGGTATTCATTATAAATAGCTTAGTAAAGATAGCATATTTTTAAATGGATAAATACACAAAAATGGTTGTACTGAGCTGTGGTAAATATTGAGAAACTGTTATGTAATAGGCTCTGTTTATAATAAAAAGTGAATGACATAGTTCTGTCTTCTAAAACCTAAAATAAAGTATGGGAGTTAAAATTACTATATAGGTAATTGTGTGAAATGCAGAATATGAATGCCATAAAAGAGGTAATGTTGGGATCCAAAGAGAGCAGAGTAGCATATGGTGCAAGCATCTGGGAAAGAAGGCCTGTCCAGGGTCCATTTCAGGTGAACTTTGATTGATTTTGACAGGACAGCAAGAATTTTGCAATAACCTAGAATATGAAAAGAAAGCTCTCTTAGACAGTCAAGGTAACACTATGTTCACAGAAGCTTTGTGCTTTTTACTAAATAACCATTTGTAATGGAGCACCTGACCCTGAAAGAGAGTAAATAGATGTGAAGGTGAAGAGGTAGTGTGGGCCTTGAACACTGACAGTCTGACAGGTCAGGCTTCTGAGTGTAGTTTTAGTTAGAATATTTACAGAATCACTTACACTTCTGTTAACTGTTATGCAACTATAAATTTAAACACATTTGTAAAATAAATAGAAACAGAACTAAAATGGATTAGTTTTTGCCCTGAGATTCAAGTTTTGAGAATTACTTTAGTAACAAATTTTTCTAAAATTAATTGCTGTTCACATGGTAAATACTGATAAAAGGCACAGGTACTTCATTGCTCTCTCTAGCAGGTGTTTGTATTACCCTGTGTTAGGGCAACTGAATCTCTTGAGTTTTTCTTTAGTAACTGTGTGAATCCTTCATACATGTTGTATCTCTTGATGTCACTTGGTGTTTGTGCAGCATTATATACCTGTTAATAGGCTACAGGTTTGCAGTGAGTAAAGGGTTATGTTATGGTGCTGCATGTGTTATTTTCACTGGTGTCTAATTAAAGCACAAATTCATTAAGTAACTTAGATGCATACAAAGCAATTTTCAGTTGAGACTTACTGCTGCAAAAAAGAGAACTTTTTTCTTTGTAATTACTGAGAGAATGCAACATCGATATGATGGAATGTGTAAGTTGATTGCCCTCAGTTTGAAGATAGGACACCCAGTCTTAAAATTTCCATAGACATGCTCATCAACATGTATAGGTTAAATGTTGTCATTCTGGGTGATTGGTAATCACTATGAGATTTTAAACAGAAAAGCAAACTTGGTTACTAAAGTCAAGTGGCAATGTTAGGTTAAATGGAGGTCATCTAGATGATCCAGAATATGACTGTATTCCTTGTATTTTCATTGCTGTGAAAATGAAAATATAAAATTAAAAATTTCACATGTAGAACTTGAAAGGAGTCCTTGAAAATACAGTGTTCTTGGACTTCAACTTAAGAAACATGGAGTTGATAGAAAAAGCAAGCATTTCTTATTAACAGTATACCCAAAAAACTTTTTACTTTCTCCATTTTTAGCTTTATCTCACCACTCCTTGTTTGTTCTGTATGTGCCATTTCAAATAATTAAGTGGAATTCTTGCAGTTCCAGAAATGTCATGTTGTGATTAGACTTTTGTGGCATTGTACATTTGGTTCTCTCTGCCTAGAAAGCCCTGTCAGAGAAGCAAGTGCATTTAGAAAAGAAAAGGAACTTTATTTGGAACGAAGGTTTGCAAGGGAGTCCAGGCCAAGGATTTGTTCCCCAAATTAAAAAATAAAACAGATAATTTAAGGAAAAGACCCCCACAGCATTACCAAGTTTCCAGGTTTACTATTTGTATGTTTGTTGTAGAAATAGCACTTTTCTCACATGATTGTCATATCAGTAAAGGCCTCACCGTCTTCAGCCATTGTCATTGTAAAAGTCAGCAAGTCAGTTATTTTGGTTAAGAAGTCAGAGACTAGATTTTCGTCTATTTTGAGACCTAAAATGAGACAAGATAACTTTGTTTTTTGTTTACCTCAGTGTGCAAAGTATTTTATTTCTTTGTACTTTTTATTTTCTTGCTTATCCATAATGGAGAAGGGCATTTTTATTTCCACAGCCCTCATTTCCTTTTCCTCCTGGTGAGTGCCTACTTAACCTTCAAAACCCATGTCAGATTTTTTATCCCCTTAGAAGCCTTTAAACCCTTCTCTGCCTTTACCTGTAAATGAGGAGTTCGATCTTGGTGCTGCTATAGCTCCCTGAATATAAGCGATAGCATTTCTCATATTGTATTGTCCTTACTTCTTCACATATGTCTCCTGCTAGAAGAATTGATTCTAAAGAGGGTCAGCACTTCCCTGGGTGGGAGGAAAGGGGAAGGAGAAAACAAACCCCAGAAGACAGAGCAAGGTAACATGTCTTAGGTGGTAGGGAGGGTTGAAAAATATGGTACTAAAGTTTAAATTTCTTGAGGGCAGAAATTGTGTCTTAATTATCTATGTAACTTCAATTGCTTCAGTGCTATGTAACCCAGCGTCTATCCCCTCCTTGGTGGGCTTTCGTAAAGGGTAGCTGAACAGTCAGTTTGTTGAAGGTAAAGTTTATGTCTTTTACACTTGCATCATTTTTCACTTAACTGTGACTGACTTTCTTTCTTAACATAAAAATCTGTAAATGCTGTTATTTTCCTTAATTTTCAAATGGTTTCTGTGAAACTACAGTGCCAAATTACCTTAATTTAGGAATTTATATATTTTGTGCCATTAACATTCCATGGAATCAACTGATTGTCAATGGAGAGAATATAGAGCTGGATTACGGATGGGAAGGAATCATCATGCTTTGACATGGCATTTGGTTGTTTTGCCTACTTCTGTATTTCATCAAGGCGTTTGCAGTAGTGGTTGATGGGGGGCGGGGGGCGGATTATCCTACATTAGTAGAACCACTAAGGAAGACTACAGATAAAATTGTTGATAGGTTCAAGTAAAATCCATGCATCAATTTCACAGGTTTGTGTTCTTTGGTTTTATCTAAAAATTCCTTTAAGTTCAACTTTCCTTTTTAAAGTGGAAAGTTCAGCTTAGGAAAGTATGTGAGAATAAGGGAAAGTGTCTCATCCTACAGATATGATACCTTAGAACTGTCAATATATCAGTTATTTTCAGGCTTTAAGAATTTGGGTAATAGCTCTTTGTAGCACTTTTTTTTTTTTTTTTTACATCAGAGCTAAATTTTATTAAAATCAAAGCATTAGTGGGCCCTGTAAGATTAAACAAGTTCTTGTCTCAAATTTCCTTCTCAATAAGCATAACTTACATATAAAAAGAAATCCTGGCTAGCATTATTCTCAGGAGATGAACCATCAGCCTGTGAATTATGACTTAGTAAATTCCCTGTTGTACTTTTTAAATGAAATAATGCTTCAGAATCATAGAAATTAATTAATCCTTAAGTTTCATCTTTAAGAATGCCTGCTCAGTAAGTCAAATTTTATATAAACTTACCATTATTTCTAGATTTTATGATTGTCTGTAGAGACAACTTTATGAATCATTGTTCAAGAGAATCAATGGACAACTATTAAAACTGGTGAGAATTCATCAAGGTTGTTGGATACGAGCTCAACAGATAAAATCAGTGGTATACTTTACTGTAATCACAACTACTTAGAAAATGTAAGAGCAAAACATGTCATTCTCAATAGTTTCAAAAATTATAATCAAAACTAAATAAACCTAACAAAGGCGTATTTTTCCTTTATGGAAAAAATTATATAGAATTTGTTGAAAGATATAAAGGACTATAACTATGATATTTACATAAATATAAATGGAGGGAGATACTGGCTTCATGGTAAAGAAACAGTATTATAGATTTAATTTTTCCCAATGAATGCATAAATTCAGTGTAATTCCAATTAAAATCCCAACACAAGTTCTCTTTCATAGAGAACTTGAAAACACTTTAACACTAATGTAGAAATGTGAAGGTATACAACAGCCAGGAGGGTCCTTGCCCTGCCAGGAATCAAGGCATATTAATAAGTTCAAGTACAAAATATATAGACTATAGTAACAGAACAGAGTCCAGAAATAGGTTCATGAACAGATAGCAGCTTGCTGTTTGAAAGATATGATAAATCAGTAAAAAATGAATGACATTATTCAGTAAATTTTGCTGAGGTGAATGGCACTTTATACAATGCAAATAAAATTTGATTCAGATTTACACAGTACATAAAGTTTCATTCCAGATGAATTAAAAGATCTAAACGTGAGAATGGAATAAAAAAGAAAACTAAAGCTATTAAATACAAATATATAGAAGAGATTTAAGAATTCAATGATAAAGATTTCTCTTAAAAAAGTGTAAGTTGTAAAAAAAAAGAGATTGTTAAATTTGATAACATGGAACAAAAAACACAATTAAAAAAACCCATTAAACATGTTAAAAGACAAGTTTGAGAAAAGGTATTTTCTTAATGAAATTCAGACAGACAATTGCTATCCAGAATGTGGAAAGAACATCTATAGATCCATGAAAAAAGACAAAAGACCCAGTGGGAGTCAAAAATGTACAGAAGGCATGAACAAGGCAGTTTACAGAAGAGGCGATCGGAAAGGCCGACAATCATGTGGATACTCGGGAATGCCAATGAGACATGATTTCTCTCCTGTCTGATACCCACTGTTGTTTGGACAGTTAACACGCATGAGGGGAAATGACATTCTGAAGGGCTGCTTAGGGAAGAAGGATAGTGAACTGCCATGACCCCTTTAGGGAACATTTGACAATATCTAGTAAAATGAGAAATGCTTATATCCTGTGGCCCAGCAAGTCCATGTTTATATATAAACCTAGAGAATTATTGCACGTGTGTCCCAGAATCTAGAGTGATCATTATCCCAATCCTTATAATGGTGAAAGACTGGAAATTCCTAAATGTCCATGTATATAGGAATGGATAAATCAAATATGCTGTATTTGTGTGATGGAACTTTGATTTAAAAAGGATAAACCTCTGAATCAGAGACCTCAAAATATTAACATAAAATTAAAAAGATCTATAATGATTAACATCTAAATCTATAGAGTAGGCTTAAAGATACTTGTAAACAAAAAATACACTGGCAGGAAGGCTACACAGGAGGTGCTGTTGTTGATAAAGGGGACTTCAGTGTTATCTATAATCTTTTTATTATTTTGAAAGCCTAGAATAAAATGTGACCAATTGCTAATTGGTTCTAAATATAAGTATGGGAATATGGATTTGTTTTATTTGTGCTTTTCTATATCTTTTATTAAATTTAAGAACCACTTTTAAATATAGTTGCATATGAACTAGTATTTTTCAAAGTAGGCTAAATTTAATTTTTAATTCATCTTGACACAAATGCACTAAAATGTATAGGAACAAATGACATTTTTGCACTGTATTTTCAGTGACGCCAACTGGTGGAAAGGAGAAAATCACAGAGGAGTGGGACTCTTCCCATCTAATTTTGTAACAACTAATTTAAACATGGAGTCTGAGGCAGGTAAGTTAAATCTTACAAGAGGTTAAGTTTATTAAAGTTTTTTGCACTTGAATTTATGGTTTAATTTTGACTATAAAGTAAATTGGCATTTAACTCCTGTTTTAAAACATTTATGGGCAACAATTTAACCTACTTCTTAATGAGATTAAGGGGTTAATTTATCCAGGTCAATTCCAAGAATTATTTCCTTATCATAATATTTTAAATCCTTTGACAGTTAACATACAGTCACGTATAAGGCATAAAATAATCTGTGATCATGTAAATATTTAAATCAACCTAGTTATGATTTAAGAGGCCATTTGTGTCTGATCAGTACAAAGAATACTGGTTTTATTCATCACGGAACCACAGTATGGAAGGAGGGGTGGTGCCGGTAAAGTCTGGTTGACAAATGCTGCGCCAAATATGGTTGCAGGGTTAGAAGTACTCCTAAGTTTTAGACTTCTCCCTACCTTGATTTGATGTTAGGGCACTCCAGGTAATATTAAAGTAATGTAATCAAGATAGTAGGTACCCTCACTTGGTTTTGTAGCTACAGACAGTTCCCCTCACATACTGTCAACCATGCAGAGAAAGCTTCCATTTGTAACCATGCAGAGAAAGCTTCCATTTGTTATGCAGGCAGGGAGGTGACCAGAGCTGAGTGTAAAGAACAGCTAGTAATACAAGTAATTGTGGTGATCAGAAATAAAAGTTCGGTGGTGTTTGAGCAGTCATGTATCACGCATTTTACTAAATCCTTTGCTTACACTATTTATATAATCCTCACAAGTCTGTGAGAATAGGTACTTTTGTTACCCCATTTTACAGGTAAGGAAACAGGCTGAGAGGTTATGTGGCTACTGGGTGATAGAGCTGGGATTCTGAAGTTAGCCAGTCTGTCTTTATGCTGACTCATTGCAGGACATGTTGGTGATAATCCTTACAGTTCTAGAGGACTTAAATCAAAAGCTCTATGCATTGTATATAACAGTAATTTTCAACCTTTTTAATCTCATAGCACACATAAACTAATGACTAAAATTCTGTGGCACACACAAAATATATTTTTTGCCAATCTGACCAAAAAATAATTGGTATAATTTATTTTCTTAATTTTTAAAAATTTTATTGATTACTCTATTACAGTTCTACTTTTTCCCCACATTCTCCCTTCCACTCAGCACCCCCCACTCCCTCAGGCAATCCCCACACCATTGTCCATGTCCATGGGTCATGTATATAAGTTCTTTGGCTACTCCATTTCCTACACTGTACTTTACATCCCCATGGCTATTCTGTAATTATCTATTTGTACTTCTTAATCCCTTCACCTCTTCACTCATTCCTCTATACCCCGCTCTGATCTGGCAACCATCAAAATGCTCTCCTTATCCATGCTTCTGTCTTTGTTCTTGTTTGCTTAGTTTGTTTTTTAGATTCCATTGTTGATAGATATGTATTTATTGCCATTTTATCGTTCACAGTTTTGATCTCCTTCTTCTTAAGTAAGTCCCTGTAACATTTCATACAATAATGGTTTGGTGATGAAGGACTCCTTTAGTTTTTTCTTGTCCGGTAAGCTCTATATCTCCCCTCTAATTATAAATGATAGCTTTGCTGGGTAGAGCAGTATTAGCTGTAGGTCCTTGCTTTTCATGACTTTGGATAGTTCTTGCTAATCCCTTCTAACTTGCAAAGTTTCTTTGGAGAAATCTGCTGACAACCTAGTGGGAACTTCCCTGTAGGTAACTAACTGCTTTTCTCTTGCTGCATTTAAGATTCTCTCTTTATCTTTAAGCTTTGGCATTTTAATTATGATGTGTCTTGGAGTGGGCCTCTTTGCATTCACCTTGTTTGGGACTCTGTGCTTCCTGGACTTGCATGTCTATTTCCCTTCACCATATTAAGGGAGTTTTCTTTCATTTTTTCAAATAGATTTCCAATTTTTTTCTCTTTTTCTTTTCCTTCTAGCCATCTCTATGATGCAAATTTTGAAATGCTTGAAGTTGTCCCAGAAGCAGTTTATATTACCCTCATTTTTTTGGATTCTTTTTTCTTCTGGTTCTGATTGGTGGTTTTTTGTTTTCCCATGTTCCAAATCATTGATTTGATTCTTGGCTTCATCCATTCCACTGTT
Organism: Pteronotus mesoamericanus; assembly: GCF_021234165.1. Taxonomy (NCBI): domain Eukaryota; kingdom Metazoa; phylum Chordata; class Mammalia; order Chiroptera; family Mormoopidae; genus Pteronotus; species Pteronotus mesoamericanus. The sequence continues at coordinate 15,953,940 of NW_026555325.1, read as the reverse complement.
GTTTCCCTGTAAATTGTTCTTTAATTCAGTTAGTGTATCCTTCCTTTTTAACTGAATCTTTCATATGCTGTTGAGGTCCTCACTAAGTTCCTTGAGCATCCATATAACTAATGTTTTGAACTCTGGCTTCTGATAGATTGCTTATCGCCATTTTGTTTAGTTCTTTCTCTGGAGATTTAATCTGTCCTTTCACTTGGGCCATGTTTCTTTGTTTCCTCATTTTGGTGGTCTCCCTGTGTTTCTTTCTGTGTATTAGGTGGAGCTGCTATGACTCCCTGTCTTGGTAGCATGGCCTAATGTAGTGGATGTCCTATAGGGTTCAGTAACATGGCCTCCCCGTCACCCAAGCTGGGTATTTGAGGTGCGCCCTTCGTGTGGGCTGATACACCCTTCTCTTATAGTTGAGCCTTGATTACTGTTGGCAGGTCAATGGGAGAGATTTACTCAGGCCAGTCAACTTCTAGGACTGGCTGTGACCACTGACCACCAACCATGACCCTCCATGGAGGATCAGCTGTGCAGGGGCAGGGTGGTGGTCCTCTGATTTGGTCTATAGCTGTCCCCTGGGAGTGCAAGCTTTTAGGTTGCCTGGGTGGTGCAGGCCAAGGTCAGCCCCCACCTGTGTACTGCCTGAGGCCACTCTTCCTGAGCTATAAAGCAATCTGAGATGGCTGCTACTCGTGCTGCGCTTGGAGGTTCCCAGGCAAAGACAAGCTGTGAATCTAGGCTGGCTGCTGCTAGTGCTGGGCCTGGGCCCACTCAGCAAGAGGTATGGCAGCTGGGGGCTCACTGAGGTCGGCTTTTGCTTGTTTGAGAAGATTCAGGAAGTTGTGAAGCATGAGACAAGACCAGCCATTCATGTGGAAAAGTCACTGTTAACAGCTTGAGTGGGCCTGTAATTTGGGTGGGATGGAGCCTCAGGAGATCTCTTGGGTGGGGCAAACAGTGTTAGCCAGGTTGATGGAATCTCAGATAGAGCTCCCACTTGCCAGCTCAGTGGCTATGTGTGGGGCAGGATCAGAAAAGGGACAGTGGCCTCTTCCTGTCTTTTTGTCTGCGGGAAAGCTGTCCCCTAGCTCTCATCTTGATTCCAAACACTCAGTTCCTCTCTCTATGCCGCTGGTGCCTTTCAAGCTGCTACCCTAATGGTGGAGCTCAGAGGGAGTGAGTTTGAGTAAGTCCATGTGTGGGTTCTTTAAAAGGAACTGTTTGGGACTCCAGCTGTTTCCTTTCACCAACTCATTCCATGCTGGTTTTTGCAACCAGAAGTTAAAGGAGCTTATCTTCCTGGCGCTGGAACCCTGGGCTGGGAGGCCAGGTATGGGTCTGGGACTCCTCAGTCCCGAGATATCCCTCCCAATTTTTATCCACTGTGCGTAGGTATGGGACTAGCCCATTCCACAGCTCTGCTCCTCCTACCAGTCTGGATGGATATGTTTTCTTTAATTCCATAGTTTTTGGGTTTCTGATGGTTTCTGAGAGATGGTTGTTCAGTTTAGTTGTAATTTTGATTTGGTTGTGTGAGGAGGAGGAGAGCTGTGTTTACCTATGCCTCCATCTTGACCAGAAGTTGCCATTTATGTCTTTTACAAGTTTCTGGTAATGACATTTGGGAGAGGACACCTTTTGGAACCAGCAACGCAGCACTAGACACCATCCTCCTGCCTGGTACTTGATACATTAATAGGCATCTTATGATTGTTTAGACACTTGTGAATCCATCCAACTATCCCAGTCTGTATTTTTCCATCTTGTGACTAACTCTGTTAAGTGGCTTGATGAATTCCACCTAGTTTTGTTTTGTTTGTTGTTTTTTTTTGTGGTCATAGCAGAAAAGAAGAGCATTGGCTTCATGGTGGATACTTTATTGACCAGCATCCATACCATGCTCAGGGTTACTTCTTGGTTTCCCTGTTTTGTTTTGTTTTTTAATTCTTTCTGCATAAAAGCTCTCTCTCTTTTTCTCTTTTTTTCCTCCTTTTACTTATATTCATAGTACTCTTTCATGGCCAGAACAGTTCTGCCTCCCCCAAGAAGCCAGCACCCACCTTGTCTCCATCAGTTCCAGGCATTGATATTTGCTATAGAAGGCAGTTTGGCCCTTAACTTTCAGGTGTTTGGTGTATTACCTGTATAGCCAGAATGAAACAGAAACTTGGGAAATACTGTTGGGGGAGTGAAGGTTAGTCTTTGTCTTGATCAGACCATAACTATAAGCTTTTTGAGGGGAGCTGCTAGCCTAACAATCTTCTTTTTTATTGAGGTAAGATTAATATAACATAAAATGAACTGCTTTAAAGTGAACAGTCAGTGCTTACAGTTCTTTTTAACTCACACACAATGCATGGCACAAAGCTGGGCATACAGGCATGCTCAAATAGGCGTTTGCTAACAATAACCTGATATAACAGTCTATCATTTTCCTCCATAATCATGCTAATGACCAATTATCCAGATCCTTTGAAATGGATTTTTAAACATAGCCAGTGTTTTATTTTTGGAAACTCTTAAGTTGTGGACTAAAGGAAGCTTTATTCTGACAATATTAGAGTCTCCCATGCTCTTATTTAGGGGACAAAGAATTTTTCTGGATGAGCAAGTAGCACTTAGAAAATAGATTTCAGCCTTCTCTATGTGAAACTTCTTTTGTGTTGCTTTACCTACTATCAAAGTTCAGTTTCAATCAACTCTATTTTTTCTTCATATAGAAAATACATTTTTATAGCAAGGGAAAGACTGTAGAAGGAACTCAGACATAACTGGAATTAGCTAACTAGATAATACTCTATTCTCTTCTATATTTTTTTCACCCTAATGGAAATACTCCCTTTTCCAGAAAATGCCTGTAATAACTTCTCATTAACATTGCTTGCTTGTTCCATCAGAATGTAAGTTCTATCAGGGCAGGTGTTCTTGTCTGTTTTACTCACTGGTCTATTTCCAATGTGTAGAACAGTGCTTGGCACATTGTCAGGGCTAAATGAATATTTGTGGCATGAATGGTTGAACTTATGTAATGTTATTGATTATGAAATGTGATGACTATAATATTTAAAGGGTTTCCTTTTTTTCTTATGGATGCTCACGGACTATTTAGAAATTAGTGACTAAAATATCAAAGGAAATGCTGAGGAATTTAAAGTTTACTTTGTTTTTATAGCAGCTGTGGACAATTTGAATGTGATTGATGATGAGGAGGAAGAAATTAAGAAATCAGAGCCTGAGCCTGTATATATAGATGAGGTAGAGTCCTTCTTTTGCTTAATAGTTAAATTATTGAGACTTTATAATATACTATCTTTAAATGCTTGGAAAGTGTAATTTCTATATTCATTGAAATTAAAACTCTAGTGAGTTTTTAAAGTGTCTTACCATTTTTTTAGGAGAAGATGGATAGAGCCCTTCAGGTACTTCAGAGTATAGATCCAACTGATTCAAAACCAGACTCCCAAGACCTTTTGGACTTAGAAGGTACTTAGTGAATATTAGGGATTACTTTAATGTCCTTTAATACTTTAGCTGTTTATAGTGCCTTAAATTTCTTCTGCCGTATGTTTGCTTATAGAGATTAGAAATACCTGGTGGGAAACAGACTAGTGATGTAATGAACATATTACCTGGAAATTGTTGTTATAAACCTGCCTATCCTGTTCAAGAAGGAAGTCTTTGTATTTCTGTAAGACCGCTAAAGAAATTGGCTGAAGAGATTTGCAGTCCAAAAAAGGACAGAATTAGAAATAATAGCCTATTAAATTAATTGAGTTGAAATGTTAGCAATTCTTACTCCTGTTTCAGTTCTTCTATCGTAATTTTAAAGGTCAAAATAATACATGATCTGTGTTAACTTAGTAATATAGTCATTTGATGCATGCTGGTGTGTTTTTTAGATCCCAAGATATGTGAAACAAATAAAACAAACTTTTTAAAGAAAAAATCCTTTGGGAAAAAAATCGGTGATAAATGGATAAATCTTCTTAAATCTTTTACTAGAAGAAAGTTTAGTTATGAATATGGAATAGTGTAGTGTTAATTGTATCAGTGTTTATATTTGAAAATACATGTGCGTAATTTTGAAGTGGCTTAAGTAAACAAAAATGTTCATATCTCATCTGTATATAATTACATATTTTATATACTGACTCAAGTTCATTTTACTTAGCTAATAAGATTTTGAGGTAACTCCAAATTTCACAGCCCATAAAACTTCGTACTTTCAGAGAACAAAGTGAGGTTTCTGTTTTTTAACTTTGGTCACATTGATATTGGTGCTCAATAGTATTAAAATTAGGTCTTTTATAGTCCTTTCTCTAGCATAATGTTCTCTTTGTATTATTCATGATGTTGCATAGTGGTTTTCTGTTATTAAAAATTGTTGACATTTACTTAAACTGGTTTAAGTTTAAAGATTTTAAAATATTCTTGTATTTACAGATATCTGCCAACAGATGGGTCCAATGATAGATGAAAAACTTGAAGAGATTGATAGGTGAGTTTGTGCAGGCAGTAAAAAGTATAGGTTTCCTGTGTTTACTTGTTTTGGGCAGAATTTTAAACTAGTGTTTATGAATCTGTTAAGTCTCTTGAAGTTATTTATCAGGTTCCCAAACTCTTACAAAGTAATAAGAAGGTGGTACTTTTTATTTTGGTATCATATTTTTTTTTCATGGCAGTAGAGTATATGTAGAACCATGGACCGTTGCTCTTATGGTGCCAGTCTTCATTTTCTTACCTGGGCTGGAATTGAGGAATAATGAGTAACGAAGAATAAATTTGTATAGAGTACAACATGAAAACAGACATCTTAAGCAAGCAAACATTGTCTTGTTATGTGGCGAGAGTTAGTATTTGTAAGACTTTCAAATGAAATTTGCCCTTTATTTATGAAGCTAAATCCAATGCACATACCCTTGTTTTTCTTCCTTGTATTTCTGCTGCTTTTAATTTCATTATCCCACCTAGTCTTACTCTTAAAAATAGTAACAGCACTGTAGGATAGACTAACAGGATTTTGAGCTTTTTACTTAGTTTTGCTCCTTCTCCTATTCCTCAGAATTGTCTATCTGAAGTCAGAAAGAGAAGCCATTGTGAATGGAAAACAAGAATAAGGCATTAGCATGCTGTAGTCACCACTTTCTAGTTTCTGTTTATTGAATTATTATATATAACAGCACACAGAGAACAGGAGCTACTTATCTACCTTTACCAGAGAAGGGTAGTAACAGGAAGATTTTTTCTAGCCACTGAAGGTTATACTTTTTGTCCCATTGGTCATTTTAAATAAATTCTTTGTATTTTCTACCAAAATGTAAAATAAATATCTCTTGCACTTAAATGATGGTGGTAGTTTCATCACACTTTATTGTTCTTATTTTGGAGAAGGCATTAACTATCTACTTACACATCTGCTACTTTGGTTTCAGTGCAGAGGTATTAATGGTCAGTGGATAATCAAACTGGAAAAGAAGCATATGGTTAATTCTTATTCACACTTTTGTTAGCATGGACACTAATTTCTGAAGCTTCCTGTGTGTTTGACAACGGGCATTTCTGAAAATAGAGTTTGACCTGCTTCATACAGTCACATGTGCAAGAGAGGAAACAGCATATTTTGTTGTTTTTTTTTTCAGATACAACATTCTAATACAGGAAGGGTGACAAGTCTCAATAAGTCTCAGTCCAGATCTTTTATTTGATAGCCCTGTGTATAGTTGCCTACCTCCTCCTCTCGTCTCTTAAGCCTCTTGCATATATAGAAAGAGCTACATTTAATAAATGGGCTTCTTGGATGCCTTAGGTCAGAAAAAGTGGTCGTTGAACTTTCATGAATATGTCATTTGCAAAGGGTGTTCTTTATTACTCTCAGGGGAACAGACAAAAGTGTACCAAGCCAGGAGGATTTGCCCTGGAGTTCCTTGGGCAAATTTGAAAATACTCTTACTTGGATATGTTTTTATATAACAAGGTATCTTGTTTTACTCAGTTTCTCAAAAGAAATCAGCCAATAAAAGCAGTAGATACTAGTTTATATAGACATTTTCATTTTCAAGGATATTATTAAACATTTTTTTCGGTTGATCCTTTCATGAACGTAACCAAATAAAAATAAATGTGATTTTGTTTGTGAATACGTTTTTTTTTCAGTCATAAGTATATTTCATAGCAGGCTCTGGGCCTTGCCCGAGTACTTTCTTCTACTAAGATGTTTAATTAAGGTCTGGACTCTTCCTAAATTGAGAATTTTTTCTTCTTTGTAATTGAGTTTCCAACAGAAATCTATAACATATGTAACATAATTTTCCTAGTACCAGAATTATGAATTGATTGTATTTTGTGAGGTGTGGCCTTTCCCTAACTTTATGAAGTCATATTATCTAGTTGTTATAAGAATTAAATAATTCCTCCTGTTTCCCCTTTATGAATATTCTCATTGGACAAGGGGGGGGGAACTAGGTTTACAGTAGTGAGTACACAAAATACAGACCTTGTTCTTGTATTAATAATTATTAATTATTGTTTTCCATATGAACAACTGCAAACCTGTTTTGCCCTACTCTGTAAAGAACCATTTAAAATATGAATAGAAAATGTGTTAAATTTAAAAAATAATTTGTGTTGCTAATGTATTTGAACAATAAAAAGATAAAAATAAACAACTTTAAAGAGGATTAAAGTGCTTTTCTCCTGTACCAGGAAACATTCAGAATTGTCTGAATTGAATGTAAAAGTCATGGAGGCTCTGGAACTATATAACAAATTGGTGAATGAAGCACCAGTGTATTCAGTTTATTCAAAGCTCCATCCTCCAGCACATTATCCACCTTCACCAGCTGGGGTTCCAATGCAGGTGAGCATGTTTTCTGAGAACATTTTTCAAAATTAAAAAAATTAATTACCGGTAAACAAAGTTTTAAAGTATAGTATTAAAATTTCTATGTTTCTAAAACTCATTTTTGATATTCAAAAAAATAATGACTAGGCCTGGCCCATGTGGCTCAGGCGCATTCCCTTGTAAACTGAAAGGTTGTGGATTTGATTCCTGGTCAGGGCACATACCGAGGTTGGATCTGGCCCCCAGTCAGGGCATATATGAGAGGCAGCTGATCGATGTTTGTCTCCCTTTCTCTCTCCCTCCCTTCCCCTTTCTCTAGAAATCAATAATTTTGTCCTCAGGTGAGGATATATATGACAAACAATTAGTGCTTACCAGGACAAATTAGATATTGATATTGCCCAAATACATTTTAGTTCATTTTTAACATTAATAAAGTGATCACTAAATACACTTGGGGACTTCTGGTTCTTTATATATGCTTTTGTAAATATAAAGCATAAATCCTTTTAAGTAAATATAAAAAGTAAATATACTTTTTATTAGTGTAAATCCTTCGATTTAGTATACTGTCTGATGTATCTGGTGCTGTTCCTGTTACTCAATAAGCATGATTTAACATTTCTGTTAAGAGCTTAATTATTAAAAGGCTTAGTTAATGAACATTTGTTCTCAGATCATGTTTTCTATTTTCTTAGATGCATGACTTAAATTGTTAAAAATCCATGTATGATGAGGATATGATGCAGATCCACTGATACAGGTTCAATAAGCTATTTATGAACAGCATCTCTCCCCAAGACTTTACATCTTATCTGTCATTCCCAGGAGAAGTAGATACATATTTATTAGTGTCCAGTATTCTGAGGCCTTTTTGAAATTTCAGTCAGCGATTGAATTTAAAAGGAGCTCTGATGAACAAAATTTATGTTAATTTATGAGAACTGGTATGTAAAAGAGTGTGTGAAAGAGATACCAAGGCAAGAAGATAGAATGTGGGTGCATATTCTTGATGACTTGACATAACATAATTGTTAAGTAGAAAAAGAATAGTTACCATGGTAACTGTCACATCGGACAAGAAGCATTTATCAAAAATGCCATGCCCTGAACTTTTGAAAATAATAAAAGAGTCATTAGAGTTGAGGGTAGAAAGAGTTTCTGGGTGCAAAAGACATCTTGAGTTTATTCAATATTGCTTCTTTTTCAAAGAGTTATTTGCTGCTGCTGTGAAAATGGAACAAAATAGAAATGTCTGTACCATTGTATAATAGAATTGTATGTTATATTTGTTTCTTTGTATGTCTTTAAAGGGTTGTCATTCTTATGCCAGGTTTTTGTGTTTAGTTGCATACTAGTTACAATCTATATTTTGCTAAGCACAACTCATTTACTTAAAAAGTTAACTTTCTGTCATTTTGATTCCTATCTACACTATTCATTCATAACAGCATTTGACATACTCAAAGTTTCTATTATAATTTGAAAAAAAAGTTTCTGTACTAAAGAAAACTTGGAGTAGCACACCATTAGCTGTGTCTCTGAAGGCCACCAGAAACTAATGCAGAAGAGGCCCGTTCCCATTGTCTCAGCCTATTGTCAGTGAGTTGTTACATGTCTGCTTAGGAAGTGATATGATCACACTTATTCTAGTTGATTTGCCATTTCTAGCATTCTACATTTTCATGTCACTGGTTTTTGCTTAAAAAATAGCTTAGTTTACTGGAGTGATGATAGTTACTATATGATATTTATTAAACATGCGCTTTTTGTTTTGAATGCTGTATTTGGTAGGCAAATGGTAGATCCTGTCCTTAAGGAGATGTTACCCTGAAAATTAAGTAGGGCACATATAAATATCTGAAGAGACTTAGACCATTTTGCTATTTCATGATGTATCTTCTCCTTTACCCACAAAATTATTCTTTTCTTTTGTCCTGTCTACCCTAAAGGCAGGAAGTAAAGGAGACATTGCCAGGGAGGACCTGCACCCTGCTCTGATACCATTTCTTCTTCAACTTACTGTCCTAATAAGCTTCATTCCTAGGGAGGATTTGAATAAGTCATCCTGGGATGAGTGCAAAGAAGGTCGTCATTCTGATGGCTGCCCTTCAAGGGAGTATTTAGTTTTCTGTGGCTCTATAGCTGCACACATCACTGAGTAATGGACAACCTGGATGAATTCCAAACTGCTACTTAAAAATACACTACCTCCCTTCCTTTCAACCCCCTGCAAAATAAAAGAACAACCAAATAAATAATAAATTTCCATAGATTCGGCACTATGATTTGGAAGCTCTCCGCTTTTTGTACTAGGGTGAATGGATCAGTGAAGCCATTTGTTCTCCTAAGAACTATAACATTTTATTTCATTTAAGTCCTTTAAAGTTTTAAATATATTGTTAGGCAGATGTTTGGGAGTTCAGTGAGTCAACTTTTTCTCTTTGGTTAATAGACATATCCAGTTCAATCACATGGTGGAAATTATATGGGTCAAAGTGTGCACCAAGTTACTGTCACCCAAAGCTACAGCCTAGGACCAGATCAGATTGGTCCACTGAGATCTCTGCCTCCAAATGTGAATTCCTCAGTGACTACACAGCCTGCCCAAGCTCCATATTTAAGGTAAGTTTTTTGGAGCTGTGTTAATTTTGTAATTGTATACGTTAAATATTCACAGACTTTCAGAATGAGAATAAATAGGCCCTTCTGTTTGTAGTAATATTGCTATCTTTTACCATTGAGATGAATTTATAGCACTGCCCATTTATAATCCCATGAAGTAAAACTTGTGCTCCTCTTAGTTTTGCTACCCAGACTGAGATGGTTGTCCACGGCTTATAGTCTGGGTCCCTGGAACAAAATAAAGGTAACTGTCCCTTACAGGAACTAAGCCCGTGATATATTCTAACATACATATACTGTAGCATTGTGCTATAATCAGCCCAGCAAAGGAGTCCTAGACATATTTATCTGTATGCACACCTAAAAATCAGAAAACTGTTGTTATTTTGACTCTTCAAAGAAGTGTGAGTTGTGGAATTTGTGGCCTAATTTTTTATACTAATACTTTTATTCTGAAAATCAAATTTAAATCTTGCCTTCTATTAACTTTGCTTAGGCATACAATGTTCATTCAATATAGTCATGTGTAGATGATATCTAAGGTCTCTCCCCACTCTTAAATTCCATCAGTGTAACTTTTAGATATCTGAAAATTAAATAAACTTGTTCATATTGGTGTTCAGATAAAATGTAAAATTTTATCTTTGATGAGGCTAAGAATTCTGGAGAAGAAACAAGTAATGTAAACATTAATCCTCCTATAATGGAAGCAGTGTATTTTGTGTAATATAAAATAATATATCTTTTAAAATAAATGTATGCAGTTAACAGGAACAAACAAGTCCTGCAATTAGGTATGGTTTTTCAACTTTTTTTTTTTAAAACACTCTAAATAAGTAAACTATAGGTCAGAACTATCTTGAAGGTAGATTAAGGATCCTATGTGGAGTACACCATTCTCGTTGCCTTCATTAATTTTATGTAGAGATTTAAATTAGGCTATTAGGGCAGCTTTGAAAGTGCCCTACCAAAGGAAAGTCTAAAGAATATGTGTGGCAAAGAGGTGGTCTCCTTTGTCCTGGATTGAGAGATGGGGGCAGGGAGAATATGGGCTGAAGGTCTACTTGTGCTGCGGTTTGTTCTCATTGAAGTTTGCTCAGGATACAGCTGTCAGAAACAATCAGCATCTCCTCCAAAGACTTTTAAATGATTAAATGGGCCATATAATCTTATATTTTTTATTGCTTGAATATCTTCTTCTTACAAAATATAAAAAATACATTAACAGTGTTGGGTAGCTGGAGTGAGTAAATCATTATCAGAATAGCACAGCAAATAAACTTAAAAAGATAGAAAAGGCATTTTTTATTTTCTCAGGATGATTGATCTCTAACCATAACCTAGATAATGCAAAGTAAACATGGTTTTCTTTTTAAAAATTTGTTTGTAGCACTGGACAGGACACTCCTTCCAATCCAGCTTACATGAACCAGAACTCTACCCTTCAGTCAGCTGCTGGCACAGCTGCATACCCACAGCAGATGGGGCTCTCTGCGGACCTGTCATCTTACCAGAACACTGCGTCCAGCTTGCCACAGCTGGCAGGCTTTCCGGTGGCAGTTCCAGCTCATGCAGTTGCACAGCAGCAAACAAATTACCATCAGCGGCCTCTCCTTTAGAAACACACCAAGCATTTTGTTGAAAGCCTTCATATGTGTATTATTCAACCATTACGATTCAAATCTGAAAATATTGAAAGAAAAAATTTTTTTTCTTAACTCAACATAGACCATGAATGAATAAAGCACAAAATCTTCTTACTCTACTAGGCCATAAAGGGATTTTTTTTTTTCACTCGAGTTTGTTTGAAGTCAAACTTCTGAACAGAGGCAGCTCCAGGTTTTTTCCAGTTGATTTTGTCTTAATTGCAAGTTTCCCTGCACAAATCTGGACACCCCGTGGGTAGCCTTATGACACTAACCAGCATGAGATATGTAAATTTTATAAAGAAACCACCCTTTACTCCTATAATAGCGTGTTGATAAGGAGAGCACTGAAACATTTAGATACATTTTGTCTGCATATTTTTTTCAGTATCCCACATACCATTATTTTAAAAGGCAACCATCTTTTTGTGCAAGCATTTAGCTTGCCATCATAATTCCTTTTGGCTCCTTAAATTACAGTTGTAATGCTTTCAGTTTTGCCTTCATTGTATGTTGAGTAATAATTAGCATATAGTTGTCTGCAGAAGCGAGCAATTTGGAAGGAACAAAAACGTTTTCTGTTATTAATAGTGAAGACCATGCAAGTGCAAATGTGTAAAAAAGTATTTAGCTAGTCCTCCAGTCATGCCAGCAGTGGGCTAAGAAATGCCTCATAAAACATTTCCATTACCTGGAGAACATTTATTTTCCTACAAGGGTCCCTGGTATTTAGAATTGCCACTATGTAGGCCTTTCAGATGACTTTGGTCATTCTGTAATGAAGGTATGATCTTTTTCCTTCATACAGTACAGTGTGCAGAGATGCTATATTCCCTTTTTATGGATGACATGTGAATTTGAGCCATGAGACCTGACAATTTGATGTGATGTATGCCAAGCATGGATGTTAAGTGTGTGTTTATTGATAATGTTGCTTCTTTACAGAGGTGACTCGAGTACCATTGCTATGCCAGGCTGCCGAAAAAAATCAGCCATTCTGTTCAGGAGTAATTCTGAGCCTGTGGAATAACAGCAGGCAATGGATTGGTAGGAAAGTTAGCAAGACAGTTTTTCTGAAGCATACGTTTCAAATTAGTTTATAGTACTAATAGGATTCCATTATAGGAGTCAGTAACTCATAAGGGACTATTTTCTCTCCTAAAAATTTGCACACTACTGCATTATCTACCACTTTTTTAGATAACAAAAATTAGAAAATGCAAATAAAGCCATAGTAGAAGCAGTAGCTATATGTTACAGAAACACAAAAGCCCCCCCCCCCCGCCATGTTATTTACAGGAACAATTGATGTTAAAACTATATTTGGATTAAGATTTAAGAATTTTTAATAGGTATTTGAACTATTCAAGTTTATTTGTATAAAAGAGGCTAGCATCAAGAGTTCTAACTTACTCATACAGAAGTCTATTACATTTATGTCCTAAAAAAAAGAATGCGAATACATATGCTTACAGATACATAACAGACTAGAAGAAACCATGGATATGAGTTTGTTTTTTATAATGTTAATTGTATGGAAGCAAGATTTCTGTGTTGTTTTTTTTTACAGAAATCTGTAGTAGAAAGATTAAGGATAATCTTTCTATGGGTAATCTTTCTACTAAGAATCCATGTGAACACAGTGCTCTGGAAATTTTTTGTCATTTACTGTTTAAAGAAATTTGGTTCTAAGTACATTGCTTTTTTTCAAAGAAATTGTATCCTAGAACAAAATTATATACTACTTGGACTACATTTAAAGGAAAAAACAAGCAGTATCTGAAAACCCAATTTCTGTCATTCTTTTATTTCATATGATACAGGTGACAGTAAAAAAAGTTTTAACCTTTAATGCTTTGTGTTCTGTTTTTCATCCTATATTTCTTTTCTTTCTATGTGAATTCAATTATATACTTACAAAAAATTCTAAAATGGCACCTTACTTTTTGGAAACAAATCTATTTAAAGACTACAAAGCATAAAAAACATTTACAAAGCTGCTCTTAATAATAATGTTTGCATATATATGGAAAATCCTTTTTCTCCCAAACAATATTTAATAAACAGTTATTTTAATATTTGTGTAAATATTTGATGTATAATTGTGATTGGAATTGTAAAAGCTTAATTATGCTTAAGTCTTGAACTAGTATGAATACTGCATACCCACTAAATTGGGATCAGTCAGTTGAGTTCACCTAATGTAGTTTTTGAATAATGTAATATGCAACATGTACATAAATAGTGTATATTGGCATTTATCTGTGAAATTTTATATATTCAGAAGTTTTGTCTCCCTCTTAAATTAAAAATAATTTTATTTTTGCCATACTGCAGTGAAGTTTGTGTTTCAGGTTGTTGATAGTATAAAAATCTTATTAAATCTGTGTAGTGAGATTTAGTGTTAAGAAATACAGCATTGTTATTTTTCTTTCTTTTCCATGATCTAATGGATTGTATTTATTTTCAAACCTGTTTATAATTAAATGTTTTCTGCCAAAGGAACTAACATCAGATTTCTACATTGGGTTCATACTTACTGTTTTTATAAAAAAATAAAAATAAGTTCTGCTTTTTCACATGAAATCTTGGTACATGAGAAAATTCCTGAAAATTAAAATAAAGTTTTCATTAATGTAGAAGGCTTTCACTTGGGTGTTAAAATACATGAAGTGGGATATGTTTTTACAGTGTGGAAAATGTAGTCTGCCAACATTGTCTTGGAATTTGGTGATTTGTTTATAAAATTACCTGAATATGAAATAATTAGGATTTGAAATTACCTGCAGATACATTGTCATCATATGCTGTTTCAATAGTTGATTTTTTAAAAAATGTTTTAAAGACACTTAAAATTATTTTTTAAAATTTATTATAAAATAAATATTTAGGGGGAGGGAGGGAGAAAGAGAGGGAGAGAAACATCAATGTGTGGTTGCCTCTTGTGTGCCCCTACTGGGACCTGGCCCGCAACCCAGACATGTGCCCTGACTGAGAATCAAACCAGCAACCCCTTTGGATTGCAGGCTGGTGCTCAATCCACTGAGCCACACCAGCCAGAGCAGTTTTTTAAATTTTTATTTTTAGAAAGGGGAAGGGAGGGAGAAAGGGAGAGAAATATCAATGTATGGTTGCTTTTTGAGCACCCCCTACTGGGGACCTAGCCTGCAACCTAGGCGTGTACCTTGAGTGGGAATCGAACCGGCGACCTTTCAGTCTATTAGACCATTCAGTCTAATGCTCCAATCAACTGAGCCGCGCTGGTCAGGGTGTTATTTTCTATTTTTTAACATTATAGCCATCCTAGTGGATGTTGAAGTGGTACTTCATTGTGGTTTTAATTTGCATTTTACTAATGACTAGTAATGTTGAGCACCTTTTCACGTTACTTGTTGGCCATTTGTATACGAGGGGGGACCTTAAAAAAAACCTGAATTATCTTTTGGAGGGTGGGCCCCTTGTAGTACAGGCTTCCCCCACTAGCTGAGTGTTTTAGGAACCCATCTGTATCAGTGTACCAGCTAGTGTCGTGAGAGGCTAAGTTCAGCTTAAGTGAATTTTTTTTGAAGGCTCAGTGGTTTGTCCATTCATGATGGGTGACTTACAAGCATACCTGCCCACACCATGCTGTGTTAACGAAAAATGGAATGATTCCCATGCCCCACCCTCCCTATTCATCCGATCTCACCCCAAATGACTTTTTTTCCCCTCCTGATAACAAAAGTCCTCAAAGGGAAATATTCTGCTCTTGTAGAAGAGGTGAAACAAAAAATAGCAGAAGCACTAAAAGGCATCAAAATTGACGAGTTCAAAAACTTGAGCAGTGCACAAAATATCTCGATAGCTGTATTGCATCAAATGGAGAGTACTTTGACAGTGCTGGAAGTTTAAACATGTAAGACTAAATACACAATTTTTAATAAATTCCAATTTTTAGGGTTCCCCCTTGTATCTTCGGAGAATTACCTGTGTAAGTCCTTTGCCCATTTTTTCAATTGTCTTTTTGTTACTGAGTTGTTACTGCTCTTTATAAATATTCCGGATTTTAGGCCCTTATTAGATACATGATTTGCAAATATTTTCTTCCGTTCTGTAGGTTGTCTTATCTCTCTGCTGATGATGTTCTTTCATACACAAAAATATTTAATTTTGATGAAGTCCAATTTATTTTTTCTTTTGTTCCTTATGCTTTTGGTATCGTAACTAAGAGTCCATTGCCAAATCCAGGGTCATGAAGATTTTCTGTTGTTCTAAGAGTTTTATGGTTTTGGCTCTTATAATTAGGTCTTTGATCCATTTTGAGTTAATTTTTGTACATGGTGTGAGGGAGGAATCCAGCTTCATTCTTTTGCATGAGGTAGTTGTCCCAACACCATTTGTTGAAGAGACTGTTCTTTCACTTGCCACTTTTTGACACTGGTATACCCTAGTGGTAGTCCATTCCAGGACCTAAGTTTTACAACTGTGATGGATCAACCCTGTAGCTGTATAGTTTACAGTTTTAAGAGGTGACAGCCTTGTCCTTATCTGATCACTTCCGTCACATACCTAAAAGGGAGTCAGTACTATCTTGTTAGGATGTAGCTCACAGTGGTGAAAATCCCATGAATAGATGTGTTAGGTGTCAATGTAGAGATGGTTTTTAGCTGTCACATTTTTTTTTTTTTTTTTGCCTCCAAGTAACTCCAGACAAGTATTTTGAAAAATGTATTGTTTAAAAAGAAAAATGGGGTTTCAAACGCCAGCTGATGATAATCACAATTCTTTCCTGGGAAACCCCCCAGGAAATTTTACCTGCATGCTATTAGTCAAAACTGGGCCAAAAAGCTACTTACTTAGTAGCAAGTGAGTCTGGGAAAGTGAGTATTTTGCTTTCCAGCCTCTATATGTATAGAGAGAAGGCAGAGGAGAAGATTGGGAATGAAAATAGAGTTCCACTATATAGTATCTGTTGTGTCCGAGTTTCCAATGTGGTAAATAAATTCAAAGTCAAATTGCTCTGTTGGTGTTCCATGGTCAAATAAGCTTTTGTTAAGATTCTCTAATACAAGGACTCTCAAACACTGTTTTTAGTCAATAAAGACTAGAATTAATATATTTACATCTGACCTGATTGTTAAAACCGACATTTAAAAAAAAAACTCAGACACAGTAGGCCATGCAAGTGGAGTTGGGGATAAAAGTTTCAAACTGCTGTTTCTTCTATTTCAAAACTGATGAAGAAATTAAAGATTTATTAGCAGTCATTAATTCATTCAACATTATTATATGCTGGGAATACCAAGAACTTGAGTTTCCAAGCCTG
Organism: Pteronotus mesoamericanus; assembly: GCF_021234165.1. Lineage (NCBI taxonomy): Eukaryota > Metazoa > Chordata > Mammalia > Chiroptera > Mormoopidae > Pteronotus > Pteronotus mesoamericanus. The sequence goes on along the minus strand of NW_026555325.1, from coordinate 15,937,535 downwards.
AGTTGTATTTATGGCTTCACCATGTACCATCAAGTTGCATAATGGTAGACATTGCAGTTTGACTTGATTGAAAACCATTTTCATACACACTATCATTAAATTCTCATAACACTTGTTAGGGAGAGAGGCAGATAAAGAGATGAATCTTCACAAGCTAGTAAGTGGCAAAGCTGGGGTTCTAAACCAGGCTCTGCCCAGCAAGCATATGCTTTTCCTCACTATACTAGTGTGACTGTTACCTAGAAATAATTGTGTAATAACGTCAAATAATATTCTGTAACAGCTTCCTTTCCCACAAAACACTGAGATCAGTGGGGTCCCAAAGGGCTCACCTGGGTATAAAATGCCTTCAGATGTGAGAATACTCATGTAGGAAGGGCGTAATAGTGGCTGGATCTATTTATGTGTACATTGCAGTACAAATAGCTATCTCACAAGTGGGCTGATGAGACCAGAGCTTGATGTAAACAGACTGGCTCTGCGATTCTGTGAGGAGGAGGGGGTCAAACATCAGAGAAAGCAACTTAAGGAAGCTTATAGAATTCTGTACTTTGTGATTAGAAAAGAGCAAAATTCAGGGAATTGCTCTGAGGAAAACACCCGGTAATAACTAGATGAGGCTGTTTTGAATTAGGAGAGTAGTTTCCAGTTGACGCGATGGGACCTGGGGCTTACACTCATAGCCTGGCTTCTTCAAGAATCAGAGTTGCTGAGAAAAATCATCCAGGCTGAGGTTCTGGTATGATCTGGATTGGACCCAAACTCTTTAGATTACATATTAGTTAAGATCTCCATGATCTCGCCATCGGCAGCCCTTCTAACCCCTTTCACTTTGCTGCATGCATGCTAGATTCCAGTCCCCAAACCTAAAATTCCTTAGGTGCCTATTTTGCTTATTCACACCTGTTTGTTTGGTCCTGTTATTTTTCACTGCCTGAAGTTCTCTTGGCCATCTAACAAATTGTCTTTTTCAAGTTTCAGCCCAAATTTCCCTGATTCTGGCCCCTAGTAACCATGCTGTACTTCCGTAGCATCTTTTAGCTAAAACTTTGAAGAAAAAGGCTTTTGGCTCTTTCCCTTTCTCCTGGCTTAGAAGGCAGGTGCAATGTTAGGAAATAAAGCAATCATTTTGTGACCATGAGGAAAAAAGTTAGGATGGTTCAGGAAGATTAGAAGGACCTGGTTCCTTGATAACAACTTTGATTGGCTGCACCAGTTGTAGACTATCTTCCTCTGCACTTACGTGAAAAAAATAACCCCTTGATCTGTTACCCCTATTTGTCTAGACTACTGTTGGTAGGGTTTTGCAATTTGTATTTGAAAGCATTCCTACCCCCTCTAGGTCTGTAAAATCCTTTAGAATTTGGAGCTGTGCTTAATTCATTGGTGTATCCCTAGGGCCCAGCTTAGGCACGTGAAATGTTTGTGAGATGAAGAATAAAAATGGATTTAACAGCTGCATAGCACCTTACAGTGCCTGGCATTCAATAAATGTGTTTTGTTTGACCCTTTTTTATCCTTGTGCTCGTTTATCATCATTACATTTTAATGTGTCAAATCAGGATGTATTTTACAGTGGATGCACATGTATTGTAAGATTTCATTTTATTCCCTTAAAGCTATTCAATCGATGATACATCTTAAACTTCAAGTTGTCTTAGAATCCAGGGAATATGACATTATTTTAACTACCAAGAGACAAGGAGACTAAGGTCCTAAGTGTCAAAAAGGCCAATGACTCTATTTAAAAAAAAATCATAGTGTTTCCAATGCTCATCAAATAATACTCATGGATGCTTTCCAGAGCAGGATGCTCATTTCTCCTCTCTGAGGCCAGGGATTGCAGCCGAAGCAGAAGCACACTGAACATTTCTTTCTGCCTCTTGGCAGGAAACTGTCCATCACCGACCCTTGCTGTGGGCTGGGGGAGGGGAACTGGTTATGGAAAACACTCAATAAAGGGGTTGCCTAGAACGTTGAAAGGTCATAGATACTCAGGCAGGTGACACTAGCAAGAGGCATCGCAGGAAGACATGGGGATAAGGGCAAAGCAAATTCTATGTAGTGGTCCTGACGATACTGAATAGCTTGACTTTTATGTCCCACATGTTTATTACATTGGTTGGGAGCCACTAATATAGATTTATTCAAGTTCTCCAACTTTGCATCTCTATAAGCCTTGTTCACTGGGCACAGAGAAATAGAAAAACTAGAATTTGAACATTACTTGGAATTGAATGTACATCATTCGGCAACTTAGAACTTCTAGAATACTTCCTTTAAATGTTGTAGAAAGAATTAACATAATTTATGACAACCATGAAAAATGGCAGAATGAAGGTAAAGGACAGAGGAGATCAGATTTTATAACTGTCTAGTTAAATAAGCTATCCTTCATGTCAGGATTGTATTGTTTGTATTTTTTTTTACTCTTCTCCTTTCCTCCAAGAGGATTGTACATATCTGCCCATGCCCTTGACTCCTGGAGTAGCGTGCTCCCATGCAGTGATTTTGGTCCTGGTTGAATGTCATGTGTTGCCAATGGATATGAGCAGTTGCAACAGAGAAGCCCACACCTAAGCAGAGGCTTAAAGAGGCACCATGAAATCCTCAGCGCTCTGGCTTTTTCCTCTTCAGAGTGGGGCTGCTTCTTCAACCTGGGCTTGGGAGTAGAAAGGGGAACTGAGCAACAGCCTGGACCAGAACCAAGGGCTTACCTGATGTTTTAATCCACTGGGATTTTAGCATTGTCTCTTACCAAAGCAAAGATGACTAACATGCCAGATAAAAGAAATAGAGCATAAAAAATTTAAATTAGCTAATAGGTAGCATCTGAATTCTCTATTTACAATATGTCTATGAGTCATCTTAATAGTAATTATACTTAAAACTTAGATTTTAAAAATTTACTTCCATAGTCATCTGAATGATTTGTACCCTTTAGAATTGTACTCACATAATAGCCTTTTCACTGGGTAAAACAATTTAGTATATAAATTGTTTTAGGCTAAGAAAGTAAAGTTTTTTTCATTTGATTTCCAAAAATATTATAATAGACTTTAATATCCAAAGGTTGCATGGGTTATGTGCGTTTTGAACAGATTGTCAGTGTTTGGACCACAGAACTGGGAGACAGTGGAAGGGGGAGAGATAATTCTGGAAAAATTCTTTAGAACAAGAGAAAATAGATCCCCCCAAAAAACAATTCAGAAAATTTTTACTAGCGTTGTTTGGACATAAGTGTAAAAGGTTAATTCCACAAACCCATAATATGCAATTAAACACATGTGCCACTATAGTGATTTTGTATGTTCCTAGCTTAAAAATACAAACAGTATTCTCCTAGATGCATAAACTCTAGACAAAATATTATGATTTTATTTTTAAATATGAAATGCACTGTCATGATTATGACCTCTGAGAGTTCTGTAAATCATGTCTTTTTATTTTTTTAACAGCATTTTGGACAGGATTTCCTCTGTAGGAAGCACTTAAAAAATATTAAGTGACAGAATAAAGTGTATGAAGAGAGTATTTCTTGCTGACAAAGTGATTCAACAGTGTTCACTGTTTTAGGAAAGAAAACAGGGTATAAAAGTGGTCACCTGTTCCTGACCAATTCATTCTCTTCAGAGCAGGTTCCTTCCTAATTTGCTAAATGTGGGGTTTGCTATAGATCTAGACAGTTACATTTCCTTCCAGATATAAAATTTTAAATTTTACTACATTTCCTTTCAGATATAAAGTTTTAAATTTTTAAAAAATAAAAATATGAAATAAAGTTTATTTTGGGGTATTTTTAGATTTACAAAAAAATTGTGAAGATAGTACAGAAGTGTGCACCTAGTTTCCCCTATTATAAATATTTTACCTTCCTATGGTACATTTGACACAGTTTTTAAAAATATTTTTTAATTTATTTTTAGAGATTGGGGAAAGGAGGGAGAAAGAGAGGGACAGAAACATCAATTGTGATTGGTTGCCTCTGGCATGCGCCCCAACCCAGTGGCAGAATCAGAACCCAGTCAGGGGCTCTGACTGGGAATTGAATTGGCGACTTTTTGCTTTGCATAACAATGTGCAACCAACTGAGCCACACGAGTCAGGGCCATTTGTTACAATTTTTAAACTAATGTTGATATTTTACCAAAGTCCATACTTTATTCGATTTCCTTAGATTTTACCTAATGCCCTTTTTCTGTTCCAGGATCCCATCCAAGATATCACACATTTAGTCATCAAGTTCCATTAGGCTCCTTTTGGCTGTGACAGTTTCTCAGACTTTCCTTGTTTTTGATGACTTTCACAGTTTTGAGGATTGCCAGTCACCACTACATTTGTAGACTGTCCCTCAGTCGGGATTTGTGTGACATTTTCCGCATGATGGATGAGACTGGGGTTATGGGTTTCAGGAGGGAGAAAACCACAAAGGTTAAGTGCCTCTTGTAATACCAAGAGTAAGTACCACCACCCCGCCATCGCCGTTAATGCTGATTGTGATCGCCTGGCTGAGGCAGTGTTTGTCACCTTTCTCCACTTCCCCCTTTCTCCATTGCACTCTTTAGAAGGAAGTCACTAATTCCCAGTCCATACTTAAGGAGGGGAATACTTTTTTTTTTTTTAAGTACTTCTTTACTTTCTGGCACAATAAGATGTTCCAGGCTTATCTTACATATTTCCTGCCCCAGTCCTAGAATAAGCTATTTCTTCGAGGTGTCCTGGTTTCCTTCATTTGATGATGGTATTAGAAACCAAGACCTGGGTACTAGATGTGTTTGTTACTATTGAGATGTTATTTCTAGGACTTCAGTTGAAAGTAAGAAAATAAGCATTTGTAGACTAACCTTTGTATATATACAGGTCTACAAATATTTCATTATATAGCTATCAATGTATATATTAAGCTACACTTGTGCTCATATGGATGTCTCTGACTTGAATCCATTACCACATTGATAATCCTAGCCCTCTCCCTTTGCTTATCTGTAACCATCCACTCCAACTATGCAAAACCTGCCTCTCATCATCTGCTGTTCATATACTTCCTGGTGCTTGTTCAATTCCAGTACATATGTATAGTGATTTTAGCACTGTTGACCTATACTCCTCAAGAAACTTCATGAACAGTTGCCCATGCACAGTTCCTTTTGTATTTAGTCTTAGAGACTCCATTCACTTTCAGAGTTACTTGGAAGTGAAGTTGTTTCATATAATTGTAATACAGTTACGTACTTTTGTCACATTCTGCATTCTATCCTGGAATCTCCCAACTTCCTAAATGATGTTTTGAAAATCGCACACATTAAGATTCACTCTTTGTGCTATAAATTTCTATAGGTTGGCAGATGCATAGTGTCATGTAGCCACCATTACAGTATCAAACAGAATAGCTTTAGTTTTAGGATTTGATCACCCCCCAAAAATGCCCAGTGCTTCCCCTAGTCTACCCTCCTCCTCCTGAATCACTCACTTTTTATAGTCTTTATAGCTTTGCCTTTTCCAGAATCTCATATAACTGTGATTATATGGTATATAGCCCCAGACTAGCTTCCTTCAGTTAGCAAAATGCATTTAAGGTTTATCCACATCTTTTTATGGCTTTTAGCTTATTCCTTTTTATCAATGAATAGTATTCCATTGTATGATGGTACCACTTCTTTATCCAGTCACCTATTGTAGGACATCTTGGTTGCTTCCAGTTTGGGGTAATTATGAATAAAGCTATTATAAATATTTATGTGCTGTTTTAGAGTGGACTCAAGTTTTCAAATCAATTGCTTAAATACCTAGGAGTATCATGATTGCTATATTTTATGGTAAGACTATGTTTAACTTATTAAGAAACTAGCAAACTATCTCATAGAGTGGCTGTACCATATAGTATTCCCGTCACCAATGAATGAGAATTCCTCAGTTATAGAAAAAAATTAGCCATTATGATAGGTGTACAGGTATTATATTGTTGTTTTAAGTTGCATTTACCTAATGACAAGTATCTTTTCATATGCTCATTTGCTATCTATATATCTTCTTTGTTAAGGTGTCTGCACAATTTTTGTCCATTTTTAAAACTGGGGTGTTTGTTTACTTATTGTTGAGTTTTGAGTTATTTACATATTTTGTTTACAAGTTCTTTATGAGATTTGTGTCTTGCCAATATTTTCTCCCAGTCTATAACCTGTCTTTTCATTCATTTAACAGTCTTTCACACAACAGAAATTTGTAATTTTAATAAAGTCCAATATATCAATTTTTACTTTCTTGGATCATACTATTTATGGTGGCATTTATCTAAAACTTCAGTATTAAACCCAAAGTCTTGAAGATTTGCTCCTAGAAATTTTGTAGTTTTGCATTTTACACTAGGATCTATAATCTATTTTGAGTTAATTTTTATGAGGTCTGAAGACTTTTAAAAATAACAGCTTTATTGAGATCATTCACATACCATGCAAATTTATCTACATTTAAAGTGTAGACTTCAGTGGTTTTTACTGTGTTCACAGGAATGTGCAATAATTACTACCATCAATTTTGAAACATTTTCTTCACCTCAAAAAGCCCTGTCCCTTTAGCTGCCACCTGACTACCCCAGCCTCCTAGCCCTAAGCAACCACTAATTTAATTTTAGTCTTTGTAGATTTCCCTACTCAGGACATTTTATGTAAATGAAATCATACAATATGTGACCTTTCTGATTAATTTCTTTTACTTAGCATATTTTCAAAGCTCATCCATGTTGTAGCATGTACAATACTAGTACCTCACTCATATTTAATGCAGAAGGGTATTTCATTGTATAGATATACCACATTTTATTCATCCATTCATCAGTTGATTGACATTTAGGTTGTTTCCACTTTTGCCTACTATGAATAATATTGCTATGAGCATTCTTGTACAAGTTTTTACATGGACATATGCTTTCATTTATCTTGCATATATACCTAGGAATGGAATTGCTGGGTCATATGGTAACTCCATGTTTAATTTTTTGAGGAACTGCCAAAATGTTTTCTACATTGGCTGGACCATTTTACAATCCTATCAGCAGTGTACTATGGTTCCAATTTCTCCATATCCTTATCAACACTTGTTGTTATCTGACTTTTTGATTATGGCTATCTCATTGTGGTTTTGATTTGCCTTCCCCTGATGACATCAAGCACCTTTTTCATGGATTTATTGACCATTTATGTATCTTTTTTTTGAGAAATGTCTATTCAGACTTTTTGTTTAACTTTCAAATTGGGTTGTCTTTTTATTGAATCGTAAAGTTTCTTTTTCTATATACTGTAGTAGGAGCTCCTTATTAAATATATGCTTTGCAAATATTTTCTCCCATTCTGTAGGTTGTGCTTTCACTTTCTTGATAGTGCCCTTTGAAGTACAAAAGTTTATAATTTTGATAAAGTCCAATTTGTTTATTTTTTATTCTGTTGCTTATGCTTTTGGTGTCATATCTAAGAATCCATTGTCAGTGTTTTCCCCTAATAGTTTTACACTGTCAGCTCGTTCAGTTAGGTCTTTTGTCTATTTTGAGTTAATTTTTGTATGGATCCAACTTCATTCTTCAAGTTCTGGTGCTGGGTGCAGGGACAGCGGTGCAGCTCTCTCTCACTGACATTTCCACGGCAGGACCCGAGTGCATGGTAGAGAGAGGCCATAGTCCCAAGGTCCTCTGGTGTGCCTCTCCAGGAGCAGTTGGGACCCCAGTATTCTCAGAGGTGCTGTGCCCACACTAGCACCTCCATCCCATGAGTGGGTGGGGCTGGGCTAAAGAAGGGAGCTACCACCCCCCTCTGCCCTATTTGATGGGAACTTAGCCTCAGCAAGAGGGATCTAGGGGCAGGATGATAAATGCTGATGTCCCTTATCTCCCAGAAAGATGACGGTCCCAATGGGAGCTGAGGGGAGAGGGAGGCCTGTATTCTAGGCTGCACGAGTGTGGTGTGGCATTTGCTTCTCACTGAACCGACTTTGAAAGCAGAGAGGGAGGTATCTGTTTCAAATACCACAGACTCTCACTTATCTTATTGACCTTTAGTGAACGGTCTTGAATAAATGTTTCTTCATTTGCCGAGTATCCTTTGGGCCACTTCCAGAGAATTAAATAATTAAAAAATAATAGTTTTCACCAGTTTTGCTGTGGGGTAGGTGCAGAGAGGGCCTCACTGTCACATTGCTATAGATTCTTTTTTTGATAACTCAGAGTGAGTACGACTGTGGGCAATGGAAACTCAGAAAACTCAACTTCGGGTGCCCACATAATAATTCATTCTATAGATATTGACTGAATATAGATACTGACCTATGAAAATAGCTCACAACTAAAAATGGATTAAGCTGACCGTAACCAAAGCAGGGAGTTCTGTATTGGCAGACACACCATTATCCATAAACTTCATGATATATCTACTATATGTGAGGTAGAAGAAAAGAAGATGAAGAGCTAAAAATCTATTTTAGAAAATAGGAGATTTTCACAAGAAGAGAAGTAATAAACCAAGGCAGCCTATATTAAATGCCCAGAAAATAAATGCTTCCATTTTTCAGGGGCACGAGAAATGATCCAGGACTGGCGAGGTCGGTCTTGGAGGAAGAATGAGCTCAGCCAAGTTTGGAAGAAGAGTAGGAATCAGCGGGGGGCGTGTGTGTGTGTGTGTGTGTGTGTGTGTGTGTGTGTGTGTGTGTTTTGGGATAGGGTGTATTCTAGGCCAGAAGTGCTGAAGTGAGATGGTATTTGGTACACTGAAGCAATCATGTGCAGACCTGCCTACTTGCCAAAAGGTCTGTATAGAGAGATTACGTTGGAGAAATGAAGTGGTGACCAGGAAAGCAGAGAAGAGGAGCGCTTGATTGTTGGGACCAAGTAATTTGGTCTCTATCTTGCGAAGTGTTAACAGCAGTAAGTGCCTTTTAAAGAAGAGTGACTTGGACAAAGAAGTTTTAGGAAAATAGCTTTGACTGTAAGAATGATCTATGTGTGTGTGCATGCACAAGCGCACACACCATGCTTATGCCTGGAGGCAAAGAGACTAGTTATCAGACTGTTAGAAAGAAATGAAGGTCTGGATTGAGTGAAGGGGGTAGGAATGGAAATAAGTGTCTGGTGAATGGTAAAGTATAGTCAGGACTTCAGTAATGCCAACCAATTTTTAAAACAAACAGGGCAGTTTCCATAAAAAAGAAATCCTGGAATGCAACGTGACATGATTTAACGATTTAAGATTAGCGATTTAAGATACTATGCATATTTTAAAGATGGATTTCTCATGCAGTAACTATAGTTAAATGGTTCTTTTTATATGTGAAATCGAATGTATTTTTCTTCCCTCTCCTTATTACTTTAAATTTCACCACTCCACAATTTGCTTAATTTGGTCTCAAATTAATCTCTTGTATGTATTTGCAGAAGGAAACCCAGAATTGCAAAAACGGCAAAGATTGTGTACGGTTTTATGGATGAGTTTCCTTCCTTGAAAACAGCTATCCACGTAGAAATGGAAGGCACGCGGCCAACTCTTGCTTTTTTAGCAGGTCTAACGTGACCTTCAAAACTCCTTAGGACAAGCTGCTCTCTTGCGGGGCTGCATCTCCCGTCAGACTCAGGCTGACAGGGTCTCCGCGGCTGCCTGGATGTCTATGGTTCGCGGTTCTGAGGCCAGAGTTGGCAAAAACAATACAAAAACATGAACAACAAAAAAAAACAAACTACAAAACCCTTTGCCTTACCACTGTGGGCTGATGAGTGAAGTCGCGGAAGGAAGGTTCTGCTCTTGCCCTTTTAAAATTCCAATGCAGCAAACACACACACACACACACATACACACACACGCACACGCACACACACAGACACACACGCACACGCACACACGCGCCGGTCGGCTCTTCCCACTCTGCCACGCTGCACCAGCGTCCCTCCCCAAGTCCTGATTCATGAACCGTGCCACCTTTGTCTCATTTTAAACTGTGCAGACTATTTTAATCCTCCCACCCCCACCGCAGATTTCCCCCTCCCTTCATCCTCTGGAAAGCTCTGATGTAAGGCACTCGCTAGGTGAGAGCGCGCTTCTCCCCATCGCTCTGGTGGGCGAGATCCGGAGAAGCCCATCCGCGGGACCTCCGCCTGTGGGTCCGCTGCGGGCGCGGGGGAAGCGCCTCGGGCCCTTTAAGGTGTCTCGCTCTCCGAAGTGCAGGCAGGGAGCCGCGAGCCGGCGCGGTCCCATAGTCGGGTGGGGAAGTCCTGCCGCCCTCCCCTCCCCCGCTTCCGAGCCCTCGGGGGCCTGCGGGCCCTCTGCCCACCGCGCTCGGGCGGGCCATGCACCTGTGAACCATGTCTTCCTCCTACGCCAAGAACGGGACCGCGGACGGGCCGCACTCGCCCCCCTCGCAGGTACCGCCCCTCCTCCGCCTCCCCCCTCCTCAGCGGCCCGGGAGTGCCCCGCCCTCGTGCCCGGCGCTCGGGGCCCCCGGTCCTGGGAGTCGGCGGCCTCTCTCTCCCACCCTCCTCCGCGTCCCTTTCTCCTCCCGCTCCTCCTCTTTCTCCTCCTCCTCTTTTTCCTCCTCCTCACCTCATCGGGTCCCTGCGCTCCCCCTCCGGAGCTCGCAGCCTACCCCAGCAGATGCCGGGGACTCGGACCCCGTGCCCCGAGACTCTTTGTTAATGGATGTGGTGGGTGCTCGTGGGCTGCTCCTCTCGGGCATCTTTTCGGCTGTCGAGGATTGGAATGGGGGTGGGGTGGGGGTGGGGGCTGAGTCTGGGGTCCGCCGAGGAGACTTGGGTGCGGGCTCTGGGGGACCCCGGGAGCTGGTCGACTGTAGCCGGGGGTAGCTGCCCGGGTCCTCACCCGATTCTCTCTGGCCCCCGTGTGTCGAGTCCAGGTGGCCCGAGGCACCACGACCCGGAGGAGCAGGTTGAAAAGATCCGATGGCAGCACCACTTCGACCAGCTTCATTCTCAGACAGGTAGGAGGCGGGCGCGGGACGGAAGCGGGGGAGCAGGTTGGGCAGGAGACTGAGCGCAGCCCCCGCGTGTTGGGTCCGTGGGTCGCGTCTCTGTGCGCGCCTCTTTCCGACCCCGGCAGGCGCCTGGACTGCGTCCTTCTCGTTCTGCACCCTGTTCGCAAAGTCCGGGTCTGGGCGCCTCCTCACTGCCCTAGGAAGTTAGTTTGTGCGTGTCGATGCAAGTCGGCGGGGACTGAGTTTAGCGCAGGGACGTTGAATTTAAGACTGGAATATTTCTGGTTGCATTTTCAGTGCATGGGAAACGTCTGTAAGTCGTGTAACTTGACTTTGGGTAACCAAAGCCCGTGGGGCCGGGCACCTGGTTGGTTTGGCTGAGAAGTAGAGGGTCTCTTTCATTTTGAATACTCTTCTTTGTCTAGGACTTGGGAGGAGATTCTCTAGCTCTAGTCAAAAGGATACTTTGAGCAGAAAGTTTGGTCTCCCTTTGGAACTGCTTCTTTGGTTCTCTAAATTAGAGAAAGTGTGCCCGATCTGTTTAAGTCGAAATAAGCGAGGGTCCGCATTCAGTTCCCCGGGGGTCTGTGGGGTAATACGCTTAGTGTTTGTTTCTTAGTGATTGTTTTATTCTGCATGGTTCCTGTGCGGGTTGTGTGTGCTGAAGAGTGCAGGTTACACGGACTACTTAGGTGCCTTTTACCTTGACCCAAGAAATTAGTCCTTAATTTTCGTTCTGTGCATGTGTTGTAAATGAAATTACCCCTACATTGCTGCTGGGTGCTAGGAAGATCATGAAAAAAAAAAAAAAAAAGTGAGTCACCTTGATCTCTTTTTGGAACAGAAACTGTCAAGGTGTGTGCGTTAGGGAGGACGTTGGTCATTGCACCAAGATGCTGTTATCCCAGGCTGCACTGTGGACCGCTGGAGTGACCTTGGCAAGTTTTTATTTTTCCTCTGGGTGACTCGGAGCACTGAGCATTGTGTAATCTGTTTTTAACCTACGATGACAGCTTTGCTGGATTTCTTTAGAGATTATCTCATCAATTTTGAATAGGCTACCCACGACACATGGGCATTAGACTCAAAATTGGACTCACATCTTCCCTAAAGGGTCCATAAAGCATAATTAGATATTTATTATGAAGCTGATCATTTTCTGCAGAGACAAAAGTGATCACTACTTCTCTTTAATTCTTTGAGCGCTACTAAAATGTGCATTATTAACATAAATATATTTTGGATTCTGAATTAATTCTAAAAGTACATTCTATTCCCTTTGCTGTGTTTAGATTATTTATGTGTTTGATAAGGTAAAGACATTCTTCATCTTTAAAAACTTATTTTAGTTATGTGACAGAGCTCTTATTGTTTATTTGGTAGGTACCTATTTGGGTAGTGTTTTATTGTTGCAAAAGTCTTAGAGATACCAATTACACAGCAGTGTTTCACTAAACACTTTTGGTGTCATCTACACCATCACTTTGCTAATGCTTTATTCTTCCAAGTACAAACAAAACAATATTCTTTCTAATATTCTAATTCTGTCCTCAATTTGCTCCAATAAATGATTACATGAGGTAATACATGTGTAAGTGTTTGCTAAGTAGGCTGGTATGTATTTCCATAAAAATATGAAAACTATTGCATGATACAATAAATAATCTTGGGAGCAATTTCAACCAATGCAGATTTTTAGAACAAACATTATTTCATAAGTCTTTATGAAACTTGGATTTGTTAATTTGAAAATGGCCCCATTTAAGTTGTATAATTAGTTGTAATTATATAATATACACAATTTCCTTTTTTCTCCAAAAAATACATATTTTTAAGTATGTGCAGTTCAGTTAATATCTTACACATGATCTCATTTAAATGGCATAATACAGATTTCTATAAAGGCTACAATAAAAATAACGGGGATTTTCATTTCTGTGAGAAGATTTAAAAAATGATTGCAAATGACATTTAACAGTGTATTTTGGAAATAAAATTGAACAGTTTTTACCCAAATATGAAAAATTTTTTAAAGCATAATAGCTCTTTATGTTATTAGAACTTCATTATTCGTTGAATGACCAGTGATTCATTATTTTTGAATTCTTGATGCATTGGAATGCTAGAATTTCTAGGTGATATTTCCTAGTCTGTGTGATGCTTTTGCACATGAAGGAGATAGTGGCAAGACCAATAAAAATAATGCTGCTCATTTCTCTGTCATATTATTTACAAATACATGGGAAGGAAGCTTTCACTAAAAAAAATTGATATGACAAATCAGATTGGTAAGACTGAGCTGGTGGTAGAAAACAGAAGACAGTTGGCAAACTCACTTAATAAAACAATGTCTGTTCTGAGAGCTGGTAAAAATGTCAATGTTTGGGTGTATACATGCACGGATGTATGTATGTGCACAACCTACATGTGCATGCATGTGAGTTGGCCTGAAAACAAGCAGAGTGAGAAAGAGAGCCTGCCTCTACTCTGAGGACTGTGCACAAAGTCCCTCAGGCATTCTTGACCTTGTTTCCTGATTTACTAGATTGCTGGCCTCCACAATTTAGGAGAGATGGAGGTTTTGGACAGAATCCAGGAAGCAACTAAGTGGTTTCTTTGAGGAAAGGTGAGAAGATTCAGTATTTTGCCAGCGAAAGGAGAGAGCGGTATAGGTGACCCAGTACTGCTCTTCAAACTAAGGCATTCTTTGGAAATGTGATGGATTGTTCTCCATCTTCACTGAAGGTGAAACTCAAGAATTGGCTACAATTAGAAAGAAACGAAGTTTTGCAGTAAGACTTTCCTAAGAGTGTTGCTGTCATTGGAATGGCTTTCCAAGTGAGGCTATAAAATTTTCTCCCAGGAGATTACTTCTGACAGGCTGTTTAAGAATGGATTATTTCTTCATGTTTTACATTTTAAGGAAACATTTATTAAACATTTGCTATGTGCTTAGCAGTCTGCTAGATGCCATGAAGGAGGAAAGAAAACGATGAATAGGATATAGCCCCCATACCCAAAGGATTTTATAGTCTACTTAAGGAGACATAGATGTATAGAAAGGAGCTATTTATGTGTAGCAACAATATTGCAAGGAATGAGGGCGTGGCCAAAACGCCCGTGTGCACTGACTATTGAAATGCCCATGGGCGTCCCTGCACATCCAGTGTGTATGGTAGAGTAGTGCAGGTTGCTCTCAGTGGCGTTTTCTCCCCACTGGGGTTTAAAGAGAAAATCTGATCAGAGTGGGATTGGTTTGTTGACCTCTCCCTGTTAAGTCTGCCCTTGTGGGGACTGCAAAGTGTTAGAAAACCTGACCCCGACCAGCCTCCTCTTGAGCCCAGATGTCTTAGTTCTGAACAGAGATCTTGAGGACACCACCCTCCCCACTGCCATAGGCATTTTGCACATGCTGAGACCTCTCTGTGGAGGGTCCTCACTCTCCCCTCTGCCTATTTACTTATAATCTCCCTTGAGACGTAACTTTAGTCATCACTTCTTTTTCTAACCTCTTTGATGAGGTCAGTTCCTTCATCATGCACCTCATCCCAGAGTGCATTATGCCAGTTCTCAGTAGTACCACCACTATTACACTTTAACGTGTAATCAGATTTCTCTGTTAATGCCTTTCTCCCCATCCAGATGATAAGTTCCACTAGGGCAGGGATATATTTGCATTTGCTCTCCTTTGCATTCTCAGCATTTAGCGTAGTAGATATTCGATAAATACAGGGGTGGGCAGGGTCATATGGGAAATAATACAATAATTAATAAATAGTAATACAAGAATAAACTCTGTTTTGCATTCTCACAACTGTAAACTTAACTTTTGCCCACCTCTCTATTCATGTGAATGAATGAAGGAATGGATTATAGAGGACTAGTTTGATATATTTTAGGCATGGAGTTAATGCCTAAATATAATGCTTAGGCATTATATTTTAATGCTTGCACATTAAACTTTTTGTTTATTTGGGAGAATCCATCCTAACAAACCTTTGCGAAGTTTGCAAGGGTTCCAACCTTTTGGTGTGTCTGGGCCACATTGGAAGAAGAAGAGTTGTCGTGGGCCACACATTAAATACATTGCGACACGTAATCACAAAAAAACTTCAATGTTTTAAGTAAATTTACGATTTTGTGTTGGGCCGTATTCATAGCCATCCTGGGCCATATGTGGCCTGTGGGTTGGATACCCTGATAGTGGCATAAAGCAACAATGCTTTTTTAAAAAAGTTTCTGTATGCCGACCAGACAGGTCTGCTTTGTGTGATTTCATCTTGGCACTGGCGTAGCTGAAAGATCTAAAATATCAGTTGCTCATGTGGTTGGGTAGCTGGTGCTGGCTGCTGGCTGAGAACTGATCTAGAGCTTTGGGCAATGGGCTCAGTTTTCCTCTACCTGTGTGTTTGCGTAAGCTCCATGGTGTCTGGGTTCTTAGAAGGAGCATTGCCAGAAGTAAAGGCTGAAGCTGCAGATTTGGTAAGACCTAGCATCAAAAGCTGTCTGATGCTACTTCCGTTTCAATCTCTAAGTCAAAACAGACCAGAGGGCCAGCCTAGTTTCAAAGGGAGAGTAAACAGACTCTATGTTTTGATGGGGTAGAGCAAGGTTACCTTACGAAAGAGCATGTAGAGTGGAAGATACTGTTGCAGACATCTTTGAAACCATCTACCTTTGAGCAAGGAACCTTGTATTTTTCAAGGTATGCTAATCAAATGATCATTGCAATAATTCAATGAACCCACACTGAGAGATACTAAACATATTGAGATACTAAGTTGATAATATAACAAAACAGGTTGACAAAAACAAATTCTTTGACTTATAATTTGAACACTGATTGTAGACACCGTTTTCTGATGAAATGAAAAATTTTCCCCAATGAAATGAAAATTCATCAAGACAAGATGGATATACTTTGTGCATAGCTCTAAGAATAATCATATGTGTAGAGGCACACTAACCAGTCAACTTCCCGTTTTCAGATGAATAAAAGGAAAACAAAGGATATAAGTGCCTTACCAAAGTCACATCAATTGATATAGTGAGATAGTCTCAGATTCTACAGTTTTTCCACCACGACACTTTTCATCCCTGAAGAAGCAAGGCCAATGCACAAACACACACACTTGTGGGCACATGGAAGAACATATAGAGCTTATTCCTTTTAGGTCCTAGAAATATTCTTAACTTATATGGTTATTGTGAAGAACAAAGCAACAACTGGAGAATCTAGAGACAGGAGTTTGTTTTCACAGTTTCATCATGGGATGGAATTTTTGTTTTCATTGTTCATGGTTACATGGAGGGTTTTTTGTTTTTTTGTTTATTCACTAGTCACTGTTTTACCCAGAGTCTAACCAAGAGGCAAAACTACTTGAGTTTTGACAACTGAGGGACTTGAATGTTGAGACATGGTTAAACAGGTGATGAGAGAGAGAAGCTGAACCTAGATGTCAGCAACAGCAAGAAGCCACTATCACCTCTAGGCCAGAAGGACATGGAAAAGAAACTATTATAGGAGCCCAGGGACCAGAATCACCTGCTAGATGCTGGAATCACTGATTCTGCAGGAGCAAGGGACATAGAAGATATTAACTCACACCTGTCAGAATGGCTGTTATCAAAACAGCAAGAAATAACAAGTGTTGGTGAGGATGTGGGGAAAAGGGAATCCTTGCACACTGCTGGTAGTGGTGTAGATTGGTGAAGCCACTATGGAAAACAGTATGGAGGTGCCTCAAGAAATTAAAAATAGAACTAGCATAAAATCCAGCAATTCCATTTCTGAAAAAAAAAACACTACTAACTTGAAAATATTTCAGGGGATTAATAAGTACAAATAGGTAGTTACAGAATAGCCACGGGGATGTAAAGTACAGTATAGGAAATGGAGTAGCCAAAGAACCTATGCATGACCCATGGACATGAACAGTGGTGTGAGGACTGCCTGAGGGAGTGGGGGGTGCTGGGTGGAAGGGGGCAATGGGGGAAAAATTGGGACAACTCTAGTAGCATAATCAATAAAATATATTTTTTAAAAAAGGAAAAGATGTATGTACCCTCATGTTCATTGCAGCATTATTTACAATAGCCAAGGTAAGGAAACAACCAAAGTGTCCATGGATGGATGAATGGATGAAGAAATTGTGATACAGGTATTATGGAATACTTTTTAACCATAAGAAGAGGGAAATTGTGCCATTTGCCATGACAATGTGGATGGACCTGGATGGTATTATGCTAAGTGAAATAAGTCAGACAGAGAAAGACAAATACCATATGACCTCATCTTTATGGGGAATCTAAAAACAAAAAACCAAGCACCTCCTCTCCCCCAAGCTCATAGATATAGAGGTCTGATTGGTGGTTACCAGAGGTGGAGGTGGGAGCAATGTGTGAAGTGGACCAAAAGATACAAACCTCAGCCAATTATAAATAAATCCTGAGGATGTAATATACAGCATGGTGACTATAGTTAATAAATAATACTTTTTTTTTGAATATTTACAAGTTGTAAAGAGAGTTGATCTTAAAAATTCTCATCACAAGAAAAAAATGTATCTCTGAATGGTGATGGATGTTAAGGAGACTGGTCGTGATCAGTTTGTAATATATACAAATACCAAATCATTATGTTGTACACCTGGAACTAATATAATGATGTTTGTCAATTATATCTCAATAAAAAAGAGAGACACACACACAGAGGAAATGCAGCCTCTGCCAAAGAAGCCACCTGAGGTGGAGAGAATGGGAGGGAGATACTCTGGCCTCTTGCTTTTATCCACCCTCATCCCATCCCCTCCCTCCCCCATTCCCCTGGAGTGCCTCCCATTGGCTGAATGTAGGTGGACGCCAGCTAACATGGGAGCCTGGGAAACAGCCTGCAGGACCAGCCCCCCCCCTCCCCCTGCTGAGATGGAAAGCACAGCAGGGAAAGGGGAGGAATAAATCTAAGGGAAACAGGCCAGGACAACCATTTACTATATTTTAGTTGCACGGAAGACAATAATAAATCACTTTTCATCAGCAAAATTGGAAGTTTTTATTTGACCTGTAAGTAGAACTTCCTTGCTAAATGGTATAATCCAGGTACAATGAACTTCACGGAAAAGTTTATACCTGTTTCCATTGTGCATCTTCTGTGCCATGCATCTTCCCAAATTGAGATCTGATAGAGCAAGAAAGAACTCTGCCTCCTGTGGCAAATTCTTGCTCTTGGCTTCGAATAAATGGAACTGAGTTGATCAAGCTCCTGATTGACCAGTCTAATTATTGGGCAGCTAACCAGTTAACCAGTAATTTTTGCTTTCCTCCACGTCTCTGTTTTTGGCACAGAGAATTCCCTAAATATTATTTTTGTAGAAGAAAAAAAAAACATTCTTCAGCTTAAGATGGTAACATTTTATTGAAACTTAGATAAATTCTGATTCAAATTTTAAACTCTCTTGAAAGTTATAGGATGCTGTGTGGAAGCATAAGATGAAAATGCCCTTGTCTTTGCTGTGCCTCTCCCCTTAATGCCGTGTGTGTAGACAGCGTGGTCCCTGGGCATCAAGGAGCAGTGACTGCTCCTTATTGGGGGAGAAAGCAAAGGGGGAGCTGAGAGAATGTAGTTTAGTCAAAGTGTGTGGAGTAATTATTTGTAGGAACTGGTCTCTCCCATCCTGGGTGGTCTACTAATTCAGTGAGGTTAGCTGGGCTCAGCCAATCTAGGTCTGACCCATCTTTTCTGGCTGAGGCCATGTGTGTTGCAGCCTATTGAGGCCAGACAGGTCCTCTTGAGACTCAGGTAGACGGAAGAAAATGCACGGAGCTGTGGGGATGCTTAGCATGCCTTTATTCGAGGGAGCCACACAGGCCACAAGCCCGTGTCTGTGTTTGCGTGCATGCTAAGAAGCTCCTACCTTCTTAAGTACTAGAAGGAACAAAGCTGGCTACAGGCCAAATGGTTAGGTAACGTAGCATGGGTTGCACATGTGAGCCAACTTCATGTTATGGGAACCATTTATTGGACCCAGACTCAAGGCTATGAGAACACTACTTTATCAGACCCCTTCAAGGTTGTGAGAAACTGCTTCCTTAGTCACCCAGACACCTGGGTGAGGAAGCCAGACTGCCTCCACTTAACCAACCCTACACTATTCCCTTGTCCAAGCTCATCATCTTCCTCTGAGTTCGGCCTGTTCTTGGTCTCATTTTTGCAGCTCAGACTCAGAAGAAAGTATAAACCCTAACCAGGGCAAGCAGGCTTGCAAGTCACCCAGATTCACTGACGACTCAGGGAGCCATCCGCAAACACGTGGGGAGTGGGCATGAGGCCCCATTTTGCACTGCAGTTCTCCATGTTTGTCCTTTGCATGCTTTTAAAGCAACATTTTGAAATGAGGCTCCTCCTAGGATCACGAGCAGTGCTGCTCTTTGCTTGCTCCCTCTTCACTGGAGCTTCCTTCCCAGGAGCAATATGTTTACTCAGAAACACAGATCATCTGAGCCCTGCAGGCAGAGTCCCTGGATGCTTTTCACCTCCTCCAAACCCAGATGTTGACTAGTATTCCCTCTGTGGGCTGAGCAGAGCACTTTCTTAACCATCTGCATTCACACTCTCTTTAGAATACTTCTCCAGATTACAAATCATGAAATTAGTAAGTCTCAAGAAGAGGTAGGCTTTTATCTCCAAAACGTCCCCGTAAACACACATTCTGATTTACGCAGCCAGTATTGTTCTGCCTTCACAGTCACAGGCTCTGGTACTTCATGTCCCAGGAAACCATGCAGGTAGAATTCAGCACTCTGTCCTAGAAAGAAGGTACATTATAGACTACAGAGCAAAACTTCATGAATTTTACATGGATGTAACAATGTAAATTGGGGCAAGGAGAGGGTGTAGGATTAGAAGTAAAAGACTGAATTAATGAAAGGGCTAAATCAGAGATTCAGTTTTAAGGGAATACTTTTATTGCTTTCAAGTAACAATAATGATAAGCTGTGTGCTACAGCAACCCCTTTTCCAAACTAGGTAAATCTGATGTACGATCAACACCTGACCTGTACATCGGTCGAGATTTGAAATTTCTTGGAGGTAGTTCTTATTTTAACCAGCATAAACATGCTCCTCTGCAAATTTTCCTATTTTCTTTAACATATCCTTTCTTATTACATAGAGCAGAGGTAATAACTAGAATCTGAAGGGATGGCATTTAGCACTTGAACTTCAGGTACCGAAAGCATTATGAGAGAGGGGCTGTAAAACTTACGCTACACAACTGATCTTTCTGATCATTTCGCTGCAATCATTTGGATGACAAACCATTCCTATTTTATTCTTCATTTTATGTATTTTTTTTTCTGTTGCTGGAGTATCTTTGTCCATGGCTGCAATTTAATTGCTATAGTAATAATCTTGAAAAGAACCTACATTTTTCCTGGTTATCAGAATCACTAGAAATGGTAAACTTTTGCAGTGTTCACTGTGTTTGAATATTACATTAATTTATTTTTAAATTAGGAAAAACATTTTTTGGCATTTCTTTTCTAATACAGGAAAGCCCACCAGTAATGGAAATGCATAGTAACACATGTAGATGAATTTATCCTACTCTCCTCCCTTCTTCTCGAATGGCCCAGTGCCAGCGAACAACTCAAATGCTGATTGTGTGTCCAAATCAAACAGGTGGGTGAAAGGGTCACTGTTAAGGTTAGAGTGCTCAACAGGCATGACTTTCTTATGTGGCCTCATTGTGTGTGTGTGCCTTTGTGTGTAACAGCAAGAGAGAAGTCATTCAGGTTTTCAGAGGCTGTATTCTGTTACCACCATAATCTAATTTTAGATCGCTTTCATCACCCCAGAAGAAACCTTGTACCCACTAGCAGTCATCTCCCATCCTTCTTGCCACCGGCAGCCCTAGGCAACCCTTAATCTACTCTGTGTGTCTACAGATTTGCCTCTTCTGGACATTTTATGTAACTGAAGTCATACAATAATATGTGATCTTTTGTGACTGCCTTCATATTTTTTCGTTAACATATTCTCTACATCAGCTGAGGGTTTCCAGTTGTAGCCCCTGGCCTAACTGTGCAGATGCTGGCCTGTGTGTGGAAAGGGGCTTGAATTGAGTCTACGTCACAGACGGCTTTTCAAATGATGGTGTTGAATGAAGTATATCATGTTTATCTTGGAGCTACAGTCTTGGGATGTTTTTAGCTGAATTTTTTGACCTGCGTGGAAATCAAATGCCTGACATTGTCTTCCTTGTTCTCAGGATTGAACAAAACTGAGTGCCTCTCATCTATAGAAGGGGATACGATGGCATGAGAGCAATAGGATTTCCAAAAACTGTCAAAGCAATATAAGTGGTTATTGTCGTCATTTTCAGTAATTTTTAGTAATAGAAATGTCTTGGGTACTTATAATTCAAAATAGCTCTTTTATTTTATCTAGATGTTCATAATAACTCAGTTTTGGTAATTATAATATTTCTTCCTTGAGAGATACGATTCAGAAGAAAGCAGAGTGCTTGAGTCTTAAGCCAAGTACAATATTTATGGGAATTATTGGGTCCATAGAACTGCACTTTCTGTGTGGCAGGTGCCTCTCAATTATGTTTGAGCACTTCCCTGGGGGACAAAAGTCAATTATCAAACAGCCGTGTGGCAGAGAAATAGGTCAGCTGCAAAAATTCTCTGCTAATGTCAGAAAGATGGAGGAGTGATTTAGTTAGGGGGATATTTTTTATTTTTTTGGTCCCGTGTTGTAGGGAGACCTTGCGGTAGTGAAGGCTCAGAGTTCCATTTGGTGTTGATTGTTATACTCATTTACTTTAATATAACATACATATTTCTTTTGATCCATAAAACAGAAAGTAAACCAAATAATATCCTTTTTAAAACTATGTCAAATATACATTGTAAGAGTAATAATGTGTACCATGGTTATTGTTTTTGCTTTATTGCTATTTCTACATGAATAGTGATGCTCAGGGTTTAAACTAACCCAATAAAATGCAAATTTCATATTTCTAAGTATTTTGTTTAATAATTTTACGTACAAAGAATTAATTGTAAAAGAAAGGACAATGGTGTTTTTTAAAATTACGCTTTTTTACATTGTGGTAAGATACACGTAATGTTAATTTTACCATTTTAATCATTTTTAAGTGTATAATTTAGTGACTTCAAGTATATTCACTGATGCCATTTTTTAAATGTGTGTGGCAGGTTATTTAAAAAGTATAAGCAGACAAAACTTAAATATATCTGACGTACAAATATGCTAAAAATATCCACCATATCCAGGCCCCCTACCACGATTGTGGCCTTGTTTAAAACAACAGGTGTTCACCAAGCCATGGGTCCCCATGTGGTGAAGAACCAGGAAGCACTGTGGAAACTGACCAGACCCTCTGGGTGGGCAGGGGGTTAGGACAGGGGCAGGGCCCTGCCCCAGAATACCTGCTTTCCCACCCTGAGCACTTTTCTCCTCCCTCTACTGTCTGAAATCCGAGCAGTTTCAAGATGATCTGGGTTACTGAACAGCCTATTTTTAAAATGTGAATGCTCCCAGGAGTCTTAAGGGAGCTAGTCATTCATACATTATTGTCATTTGACTCACTGCTCACAGGTATGCTCATTTTACCATCTCACACAAGCCCACCACAACAAAGCAGAGTTGCTCCCCAACAATGGACCCCAATACCCCTGGGGCTGTTTGTCCACACAGTGCCTTCCCCTCATCCCCTATCTGAAAGTTCA
Organism: Pteronotus mesoamericanus; assembly: GCF_021234165.1. Lineage (NCBI taxonomy): Eukaryota > Metazoa > Chordata > Mammalia > Chiroptera > Mormoopidae > Pteronotus > Pteronotus mesoamericanus. Next base: position 15,914,816 of record NW_026555325.1, on the reverse strand, counting down.
TCCCTCCCCCACACCCCCTCTGTCATGCCACTCCTTCTCCTTGAAGAGGTCTCACCATTTCCCCCTGATGATGACCTTTCCATCTGTCAAACCCCTCTAGAACCTTCTCCTCCATGAAGCTCTGTAATACGGCTCCAGATCTGCCTCTCTGGTACTCCCTGACATCCTCTTTTGCCTGTTCATCTATTAAACTCTCGTTGGTGTAACCTGGCGGTCCCCTTGACTCATCAGCTGGAGGGTTTGCATGGACTTTGTCCCTAATGTATCATGTGGGACAAGAGGAAAGAGGAGCAGGAGAAGAAGTCAACATTAGTAATCCATATTTTGCTCGTTCATCTTTCTTAACTGTAGTAATAGGAGCTCAGCACCTTGCCTCACCTTCCTTTGAGTCCAAGGGGTGCTCATTACTCTGTCGCTCATTGATGGCTACTGCCACAAGCCTTTCAAGAAGCCTTCTCCCGCTCCAGTTGCTCTGCCTTTGTGAGAACACCACTTCCTTCTAACTGAAGGGCTGTTTCTCAGTCAAAACTTAGATGGTGGCAAACAACACCATGTTCTCAGCTTCACCGTTCAAGCTGTATTCCATACGTTCTCAACTCTGGGTCACTTTCTGTCCCCGGGGCCCTTGACTGGCACTTCCTGAGCCCTGCATCTCACAGATTCCCTTGCAAAGCCAGACTTTGGTGCTGTCAGCCCGCATCTCCCTTTGTAAGGTTACATGGGGGAAGAGACATCCTTCTGCCTCTGCCCCAGGACTGCACACAAGTCTTGCTTCCAGCAGTGACTCTAATACAAGTTGACCTACACAAATTGGTGTAGACAAAGACAAACTTTGAATCCCTTTTAGCCTCAGCTGCAACATACTCATAATAATTTATGCATTTTTCTTTATTTTTGCTTCATGAATTTGCATTGGAGGCTGTGGTATAGGAGTAGGAGGAAAGGGAAAGGTTATGTTGGGGGCTGAAACACTTTGGGAGTTAGTGCACACCTGGGTAGGGTATCCGAATAGAGACCTTGGGACAGATGGAGGGCACTGGATGTTGGGGGACAAAAGACAGTGGCTGTGGGGAGGTGGCTTCAGAAAAGGGTATGAGGGTCAAACTTGGTGTATTACAGACTTTGTTCTGGAACTGTGTTTGTTGGGAACTACCATCTATCCTAAATGTAGTTGTTTAGGCTCCTCTGGTGGTGTGACTTTCTGTTGTAATATTGTTTCTTAATAAGAAAATACGTACCAAGTTTCAAATAATTAACTAAACAGTGGATTTCTGGTATACCACCCAAGTATTAATACAGGAGTGACTACCTGAATTAATATTTCTTAGGGCTTCTGTCCTGTCTGCACACTGGGTGTTTGAGTGGGGTGGGCTAGGTGACCTCTGAGGTTCATCCAAGCTCTAGTATTATAGAACTTTATGTCTGTGTCCACAGATGTGTGTGGTCAACACATTTGTCTCAATACAAAACAGTCTTCTGTAGTTTTTATGGAACTCCTGTGACACTTAGCTGCTGAGGTGAACTCATAAAACACAGAATCATGGAAAATCATTGAAAATATTAGGTGAAGGCATGCTTTTAAGAATGTAGCAAAGAGTTGATGTGGAGAAGTTTATAAGAGGAAAGATAATTTGGATGGAGCTGGAATTTATAACTCAAGCATATGCACGCAGAATGAAAGGATATGCAAAGGATAGAGTGGGCTGTCAAGAATGAAGTATTTGTGAAATGTGGTGAGATGGTTCTCAGACGTGCATCCTGGAAGCTATTAAGAGGAAGTCAGTTGAGGAGTAGTGGAGCTCCTGCTATTATGATTATTAAAGCCACCAGGAAGAGCAAGGAGCTAATGGGGCTTTACATCTATAATAAGAATAACAAAAGTTGCCCGATTGAAACTTTGCTCTAGGTGAGTAGAACCACAAGATTGATTTTCATCATTTCAAAACTACATTAGGAGCTTTCAATACTGACTTTTCTGCTCTTCCCTGGTTTCTCGGAACATGATATTTTGCATAGTTAGTTCAGCATGGCTTCCTATATTCCAATAAGTGATGCAGGGATTTCTGTTTTTAAGTGAAATTAACTAGTAAGCTCTGGGGGATGTTTACAGCAGACCTTGTGTGTTCAAGTTGCCTTGGGTAAGCTGGTACAATTTGACTATTTTCCTTCTCACCCCTCTTATAGTCAGTGAGGCATGCTCCTTACTTGTTACTAAAAAAAAAAATTATATACTGCTTTGTTCTGGATATGGCTTAAGTTACCTTGTGTGTTGGCATTGTGTGTATCACAAATGAATAAAATGAACAAAGGAGAAAATAAGGGTAAGACAGTGTGCTGAGTACACAAAATGTGTGCCAGTGAAATCCTAGTCACTTGCTCATTGGGGGCCTCAAGTTTATCTCTGAACCTTCTAGGAACTATCCAGAGAGGAAAGCAAAAGCATTTACAGGATTTAAATGTCTAATTGTAAAAGGAAAGGCACAAATACTGAGACTAGAGAGAAGTTTCTCCCATGTTCTCATGGAGTTAGTTGGCACTGTGTAAGGCAGTAAATTAAACCTTAACATAATTCTTGAGTTGTTTCTTACAATATCATTCAGTATGTGGATAATATCCCTCATCATGCTGGATGGAGTACAGTGCAATAAAAGCAATTATCGGGAGTGACTGCAATATGGTCCACAGACATCTGTGATTTGTACCCTTGGCTGCATATTAGAGTCACTGGGGTAGTCTATAAAAATCTCCATGCCCAGGCCACATCCACCCTAATTAAATCAGAATTTATGGGGGCCGGGACTCAGGCATCAGTATTTCCCACGCTCCCCAGGTGATGGACGTGGTTCTCTGGTCTCATGTAATCCGGTGGGAGATTTTAGAACAGCTGTTTTCAACCAGGGGGTATTAGTCAGGATAAGTTAGGTGATGGTGCAACATTCAAAACTTCCCCAAAACAACAACAACGGCCTATTTTTGCACTCACACTTCATGCATCTCCTGAATTAGCTGGGGGCCTGTCTTCTGTTCTTCTTACTCCAGTGGAGCAGCCACTATCTGGGACATTTCTCTTTGCTGCAGAAAAGTGGATGAGACCCATGGTGGAACAGACATTGGCTGTTGAAACTCCGCATGAGTATATGCGGACCTGCTGTAACACTGAAACTAAAAAATACGGTGTATATTTCTGTCACTTAACAGTCCAGAGGTAGGTGGGCAGTTCAAAGTAGGTAGATGGCTCTATTCCAAGAATTCAGTGGTCCAAGACGGGTAGGTTATGCCGTTCTTGATATTTAGCTTCCAGTTTTGGGTCTATTGTGGCTGCCTCAGTCATCACCATTTCCTAGGCAGCTCAAGGGGAAAAGGGGAGAATAAGTAGTTTCATTTTTAAGGGGATGACCTGGAAGTTAACCGTATTTCTTCTGCTCACAACCCATTGGCCTGAACTTTGTTGTGAGGCTACATCTAGCTTCAAAGGAGGCTGAGGGATGTGGTCTGTAGTTGGGTAGCCATGTGAAGGCTAAAAAGTATGAGGGCTCTACCTCTGGAAGGAATGAAAGAATGGACATTGGGGCCAGGTAAGCAGGTTCTGCTTTATTACAGTAGTGGTCTTCAAAGTTTCGTTTTATCAAGGAAACCATTTCTGCAGATGAAATTGCAGACACCATCCTTGGTAATTAGCGTATTTGGATTGCTCTGATTGATGAGGGGTGCTATATCTGGACCCCTCCCAGTTTCCTCCTCATGCTGTCTACAGAAGTCCTAGAGGGATCCTAAAGCATCATGAAAATCATTGATGTAGATGAACTGGTGGTTTTATAAACCATTCTCCCCAAATACTGTTTTTTTTTTAAATCCTCACCCAAGGACATTTTTTCATTGCTGTTAGAGAAGGAGGAGGACGAGGAAGAGAAGGAGGGGAGAGAGAGAGAGAGAGAGATCAATGTGAGAGAGAAACATCAATAGGTTGCTTCTTGTATGAGCCTGGTCCAGGGATAGAACCCATGACCTAGGTATGTGCCCTGACTGGGAATTGAATCCTCAACCTTTTGGTTATGGGACGATGCTCCAACCAACTGAACCACACTGGCCAGGGTGCCAAATACTGTTCTTCACAATAGAACTTTGGAATGGTACTGAAATGATGGACCTGAACAATTCTTCCAGCCAGTTCTATCTCAAAAAGCCATCTCAAACCCATGCATTTCTCTCCATCTCTCCTGTCGCCACCTTACTTCCTACTTTGACCCACAACTATCTCTCTTCTGGTCTACTGAGTCTCCCTACTTCCATCCACCATCAGATCCAGTCTCCACACAACTCCTGGAGTTATCTTTTTAATTTTATTTCTATTTTTATTTTTTAATTTTTATAGAATTTATTGGGGTGACATTGGTTAATAAAATTATATGAGTTTCAGGGTACAATTCTATAATCTATCACCTGTATATTGTATTGGGCATTCATCACCCCAGGTCAGGTCTCCTTCCATCACCATTTACCCCCTCTTTACTGTCTTCTACTTCCCCTACCCCCTCTCCCTCTAGTATTCACCACACTGTTGTCTGTGTCTAGGAGGAGGTTTTTTTTTATTAATCCCTTTACCATTTTCATCCAGACCCTGAAAACTGCTCCCCTTTGATGCTGTCAGTCTGTTCTCTGTATCTATGAGTCTCCTATTTTGTTTGTTATCTTATTTTGTTTATTAGATTCCATATATAAGTGAAATCATATATTTGTCTTTCTCTGACTGGCTTATTTCACTTAGTGTAATACATATTGTCAGAGAAGGTAAGATGTCCTTCTTTTTCTAGGGCCAAATAGTATTCCATTGTGTAAATGTACCAGAGCTTTTTTATCCACTCATCTACTGATGGGCATATAAGCTGCTTCTAAATCTTGGCTATTGTAAATAACACTGCCATGAACATAGGGGTGCATATGTTCTTTTGAATCAGTGTTTTAAATTTCTTCAGATATATTTCCAGAAGTGGAATTGCTGGGTCATAAAGCAATTCCATTATTAATTTTTTGATGACACTCCATGTTTTCCACAGTGGCTGTACCAATCTAAATTCCTGCCAACGATATATGAGGGCTCCATTTTCTCTGCATTCTTACCAATATATTGTTTGTTGATTTATTGATGACAGCCATTCTGACAGGTGTGAGATGATGTCTCATTGTGGATTTAATGTTCATATCTCTGATGATTAGTGATGTTGAGCATCTTTTCATATATCGACTGGGCATCTATATGTCCTCTTTGGAAAAGTGTCTCTTTTTGCCTGTTTTTAAGTTAGATTGTTTGTTTTATTGGTGATAAGTTGTGTAAGTTCTTTATAATTTGATTACTAACCGCTTATCAGATGTATCATTGGCGAATATGTCCTTCCATTCAGTGGGTTTTCTTTTCATTTTATTGATGTTTTCCTTTGCTGTACAAAAACTTTTTAGTTTGATGTAATTCCATTTGTTTATTTTTTCTTTTGTTCCTCTAGCCTGAGGAGATAATCAGAAAAAATATTACTACAAGAAATGTCTGAGTTTTTATTGCCTATGTCTTCTAGGATTTTTATAGTTTCAAGTTTTATATTTAAGTCTTTCATCCTTTTTGAGTTTATTCTTGTGTAGGGTGGAAGAAGGTGGTCTAACTTCATTTTTTTGCATGTATCAGTCCAATTTTCCCAGCACCATTTATTGAATACACTATTTCTACCCCATTGTATGTTCTTGACTCCTTTGTTAAGTATTAATTGACCATAAAGACATAGGTTTATTTCTAGGCTCTTCATTCTGTTCCATTGATCAATATGTCTATTTTTATACTAGTACCATACTATTTTGATTACTATGGCCTTGTTGTATAGTTTGATATCAGGTAGTAAGATTCCTTCTACTTTTTTCTTCTTCCTCAATATTGCTGTGACTATCTGTGGTCTTTTGTGGTTCCATATAAATTTTTGGAATATTTGTTCTAGTTCTGTGAAATACACCATTGTTATACTGATGGAATTACATTGAATCTATAGAATTATTGGGATAATGTGGACATTTAAATGATGTCAATTCTTCCTATCCATAAACGTAATATATACTTCCACTTATTTGTATCTTCTTCAATTTCTTCAGTATCTTATAATTTCCTGAGTACAGGTCTTTTACATCCTTCATTAAATTTATTCCAAGGGTTTTTTTTTCTTTTGATGCAATAGTAAGTAGGATTTTTTTTTTAAGTTTCTCTTTCTATTCATTCTTTGGATATAAAAATTCAACTGATTTCTTGATATTTATTTTGTATCCTACTACTTAACTGTATTATTTATCAGTTCTAGGAGTTTTTTGGTGGAATCTTTAGGTTGTCTATAATACAGTATCATGTCATCTGCAAATGATGAGTTTCATCTCTTTGTTTTCAATTTGGATGTCTTTTATTTCTTCTTCTTCTCTGATTTCTGTGTCTAGGACTTCTAGAACTATGTTGATAAGAGTGGAGTGGACATCCCTGTCTTGTTCCTGATCTTAATGGAAACACTTTTAGTTTTTGCCCCTTGAATATGACGTTGGCTGTGCATTTGCCATATATGGTCTTTATTATGTTGAAGTTTGTTTTGTCTGTTTCCACTTTGCTGAGAGTTTTACTTGTAAATGGGTGATGGATAATATCAAATGCTTTTTCTGCCTCTTAATATGATCATGTGATTTTATCCTTTATTTTGTTTATATAGTGTATCACATTTATTAATTTGTGGATATTGTATCAACCTTGCATCCTCAGAATAAATCCCACTTGATCATGGTGTATAATTGTCTTAATGTATTTCTGGATCTGGTTTGCTAATATTTTGTTGAGGATTTTAGTATTTATGTTCATCAGTGATATTGGCCTATAATTTTCTTTCTTTTTATATTGTGGTTCAAAAACAGTTGTCTCCACATACCTGCTAACATTTGTTGTTGTTTGTTGATTTGTTTATGATGGCCATTTTGATCAGTGTGAAGTAGTATCTCATTGTGACTTTAATTTGCATCTCTCTAATGGTTAGTGATGCCGAGCATTCTTTCATATGTCTTTGGGCCCTCTGTATGTCCTCCTTGGAGAAGTGTCCAGGTCCTTTGCCAAATTTTTAATTGGATTATTTGTCTTTCTGGAGTGGAGTCGTGTAAATTCTTTATACATTTTGGAGATCGAATGTGTTCATGGATTGGAAAAATTAACATCATCAAAATGTCCATACTACCCAAAGCAGTTTCAATTCAATGCAATCCCTATTAAAATATCAATGACATGTTTCACAAATATAACATTTAAAAAATTTATATGGAACCATAAACAACCCTGAATAGCTGCAGCAATTTTGAGAATGAAGAACAAAGTAGGAGGGATCACAATACCTGATATCAAACTATATTATAAGCCCACTGTAATCAAAACAGTCTGGTACTGGCATAAGAACAGACACAGAGATCATGGAACAGAATAGAGAACCCAGAAATAAGCCCATGTCTCTATGGTCAATTAATATTTGACAAGGGAGCAGAAGCATAAAACGGAGTTAAAATATACTCTTCAACAAATGGTGTTGGGGGATCTGGACAGCTACATGAAAAAAAAAATGAAACTCGCCCACCAGCTTACACCATACACAAAAATAATTTTCTTTCTTTGTAGTGTCTTTATTTGGTTTTGGAATTAGGATAATGCTGTCCTCATAAAATGTGTTTGGGAGTCATCCTTCCTCTTGAATTTTTTGATAAAATTCACCAGTTGAGCCATCTGGCCCAGGACTTTTGTTTGTTGGGAGTTTTTTGATCACTGTTTCAATTTCATTAGTTGTAATCTGTTTATTCAGATTTTCTGATTCTTTCTGATTCAGTTTTGGAAGATTGTATATTTCTCAGAATTAATCCATTTTGTCTGATTGTCTAATTTGTTGGCATATAGTTTTTTGTAATATTTTCTTAGAATTCTTTGTATTTCTGTGGCATCAGTTGTTGCTTCTCCTCTTTCATTTCTGATTTTATTTATTTGGGTCCTCTCTTTTTTTTCTTGATGAATCTGGTTAAGGGTTTATCAGTCTTGTTTTATCTTTTCCAAAAGACAGCTTTTGGTTTAATTGACCTTTTGAATTGTCTTTCTAGACAATATATCTGTGGTATGTTTCAAGGTATCTTTTGATTTCTTCCTTGATCTCATTGTTCAATCATTCATTGTTTAGTAACATGTTATTTAGTCTCCATGAGTTTGTGTGTTTTTCAGTTTTCTTTCATGTGATTGCTTTCTAGTTTCATACTATTATGATCAGAGAAGAAGTATGATTTTAGTCTTCTTAAATTTATGAAGTATGATTTTAGTCTTATTAAATTTATGAAGACTTCTTTTGTGTCCTAACATGTGGTCTGTTCTTGAAAAGACTATATAGTCTGCTGCTTTGAGGTGAAATACTCTGAAGATATCAATTAAACCTATCTGATCAAGTGTGCCATTTAAGGTCCCTATTTCCTTGTTAATTTTCTGTCTGGAAGATCTATCCATTGATGTCAGTGGGGTGTTAAAATCTCCTGCTATGACTGTGTTACTATTGATTTTGCTCTTTATGCCCAAGATTTGCTTTATAATTTGGGTTCTCTTATCTTGAGTGCATAAATCTTTATAAGGGTTATATCCTCTTGTTGGACTGATCCCTTTAGCATCATGTAATGTCCTCCTTTGTCTTTTGTTATGGCCTTTGTTTTGAATTTTATTTTGTATGATATAAAGATTGCTACCACAGCTTTTCTTTTCATTTCCATTTGCATGAAATATCTTTTTTCCATCTATTTACTTTTAGTCTGCGTATAATCGTTCTGAGGTGGGTCTCTTATAGACAGCATATATATGGGACTTGTTCTCTTATCCATTCTGCTACCCTATGTGTTTTGACTGGAGCATTTCAGCCATTTACATTTAAAATGATTAGTGATAGGTACACATTTATTGCCAATTTATTATAACTGTGTTCCACTGCTGTTTATTCTTCTTCTCCTCTCTCTTCATTGTCTTCATCTTCATCTTCATTGTCATCATCTTCATCTTCATCTCCTTTGCCTTCTAAGAATCTTCAGCATTTCTTGGTGGTAATGACCTCCTCTAGCTTTTTCTCATCTGGTAAGCTCTTTATCTCTCCTTCAATTTTAAATGATAGCCTTGCTGGATAAAGTAGTCTTGGTTGTAGTGGATTTATCTTTTTAAAAAGGAAATCATATGTCATTTTTCTCTTTAGGACCCTCCTATAGATTTCAGTGTGTTACAATATAATCTTAATTTCTTATTGTGATCTACAAGGCTCTGTAATGATCGAACTACTGCCAAACACTCATATTTCATCTTTAACTCTTCTCTTTACTACTCTGCAGTCTTTCTTCTGCCCCATCCCTGCATCCCTGGCCTTCTTTATGTTCTTTGAATCAGCCAGGATGAATTCTGTCTTCAGGCCTTTGTACTTCTGCTCCCTTATCCTGGAATGCTCTTTTCCCAGCTCATTATGTGGCTGGGCTCCCTCTCATTCTTCTTATCTGAGCCTTCTTAGAGAGACCTCCTCCAGCTGCCCATTTAAGGTAGACTCCTCTCCTTCCATATTGCTAGTACATTCCTCTACTGTCAGAAATCATCTTATTTTTGGAGTTTTCTTTTTACTTATTCATCCTATCAATCCCACTGGAATGTAAGTTTCAAAAAGGCAAGGAACTTGTATATGCTTGTCGTTGAACATTCCTGGAGAACAGAATAAGCTTCTGACACCTAACAAGTGTTTAATATTGATTAATAAATGAACAGAAATGACAGCCATTCTGTGATTCAGTAGCTGGCTAAGAATCTGGGTGTGACCTAGACTTTGTTGTCACTTAAGTGAGAAATCATCCTCAGGATAGACTTGATGTTTTCCTTTAAGAACTGAGGTATCCAATAAGGAAATGTTCCTGCAAAGAAGGCTTAGAGGTGATCCAAACCCTGAGGTACTTCTTAGAAAGTAAGTTTGGAGTTTACTCAAAAACACACAAATGGATGTTCACGGACCCATAGTTTCAAGCTCACAGACATAGCTACAATGATTTTTGGCTTGGAAAAAAAAAATTAAAGCAGTTGTGGTCACATGCCACCTTAGCCCTCACCGTGACACATCTAGGTTTAAGCAATTCCCTCCCTAATCTACTTTCCAAAAAGACCTCATGCCAAACTATACACCACAGCACTGTCATACAGGGCTTCATGTCATGGATAGTAGCCACAGTTTGGTGAAGGACAGGTGATCACTCTTTGTTTCATTTGTGTGCTCCGTTCTGGATTTGCTTCAGGACAGTTTCTGCCTGAATAGAGGTCATCTGAAGCCTCTTGGTCATCACCAACTGACCAGCACTTGGCCTCAGCTCTTAATCGCCTTGTGGCTGATGTTTTGGTCTGGTGCCCGGGGTTGGGTGCCTGAGTTCCTGCATATCAGAACCTTTTGTCCCAGACTCTCCTGGGAGGCAGCAGGACTCTTGGACTCTGGAATTTGAGCCAGAGTTGAGAAAAGATGACATGTCTGTGGATACGGCTGAGGGGTGAATGGCTCCATAGGAGTAAAGAGACAAGCCGATAGTTTGGCCAGACCGGAGGGGAGGCTGTCTGTCAGGCCACAGGTCAAATGTGGGAAAATCAGTGCAGTCAGTAGGAGTAAGGAAACACTGCCTGTGTCCTTCTCGTCTGCTCGGCTCACACTCCATCAGTAATCCTCCTCCCTCCACCGCTGCTTCTGGTGGACTCCCACTCCTTTTCTTCACGATGGCATGAACGTCATAGTCTCTGTGAAGTCTTCTCCGACACTCCCAGGCAGAATTAGTTTCTTCCTCTCTTAGTATATTAGGAACACTTTTCACATTGTTTAGAAATGATGCATTTACCGGCCTCTCCCATTACCAGTGAACACCTCAAGCACTTGGCTCTTAATTATCTTCAGAGGGGCCGTGCCCCAGAGCTGGTGACGGAATTGGCTGTGACTCGGGTGGGCAGGAGTGTGAGGCTCCATTACTTTCTACTGTGTGACCTTGGGCGAGTAGTGCCATCCCCGAGGCTCCTTCTCCTCTCCCAAAAAATGGGGAGAGCAGTGCCTGCCTCACAGAGTATGAGGATTTTGAGAAATAAGATAGTATCTGTACATCCTGGATGACAGTTATTTCTTTAAAACCACAACCTGCTGTCACTGTTCTGCTTTTTAAGCAGGACGGTCGTGGTAATCTGTACCAGTACTGCTGCCTTCCATTTTTAGAGACTGGTGGAGAAGGCTGACATTTCCCAGCCTCTGCCAGTTCCTCTGTGCCCGTGAAAGGGACGTTCTAGAGGGACGGTGGTCAGATTGGTAATAGCGGTGGTGGCTGTGGTGATGGGCGGTGGGCCTATCGGGGTAACAATGGTGCTGCTAGTGATAGTGGGGCGCGGACGGGGCGGCGAGGGTGACTGTAGGGTGGTGCTGTGGAGGTGCGGACGGCGGTCGTGATGGTGAAGGCGGCGGAGGTGGTAGGGATGAGGTGGTGGTGGTGGTGATGATTGTCGTGTGGGTGACGGCGGTGATAGCATGGAAAGTGGTGGCGGGAGTTGGGGTAGATCTGATGGTGGTGGCATTGGTAGTTCTGAATGTTTTGGGAACAGGGTGGTTTCTGGCGCTTACTCTGGGCTCTTCACCTGTTGCTCAGCCTGCCCGTTGGGATTCCCGGTCCCCAGCTCGAGGACTGATGACCACACAGCTTTGTTTATTTTTTATTTTTTTCACTGTCTTATGTGTTTTATTCTTAACTCAGTGCCCTCTCCATGGGCTTACCTGGGGCTCTTCACCTGGCTCCCATCCCTTGACTCTGTCTGGACACTAGTTTCGAAGGCAGTTTCCTGAATGTAGCAGACTTCGAGCCCACCTGCGTCCACCCTCCACTCCTAGAGTCTTGCCTCTTACGGCCCTAGACCCCTGCTCTTCACCCAGGAGCCAGGGACGTGTCCCCAGTAAACTTGTCCTTTGGGCTGTTTAAGTGAGAGATTTTAATGCTAGAGGAAGACATTTCTTAGTGAAGGGAGTGCTCCAAGTGCTGAGAGCCCCCCTCTTGAAGAAAACAGCTGGCAATAATGGAGATTGGGCTTTCTTTTCAGCAGTAACAGCAGATTGACATATCTGCCCACAATTATCTTCTTTTTGTTGTTCTCAAAATCTATCTTTCACAGAGAGTTTTTATTATCCTACACTGTGTTCCAGCCTCTTAACATATCCTCACTATTTGTTTGTTTATATATTTAGCAATTCATTTGTTTACATTTCTGTCTCAGCTTGTTCAAAATTCATAATAATTCTGTTCTGCTAACTTGTGCCAGGCTTGGTGATGGCACTAGAATCTGGGGGTGGTGGCTAAATTCTCATGTAAACATAGTGAAGACATGATTGCCAGCTTACTACACAGGGGAAATAGCATTGAGCGAGAAAGCAGCCACTCAGAAGGGGAGGACACTTGCAGGTGTGCTGAATTTGGTGCAGGGGTGAGGAGTGGGAGGCAGGAATGGAGACTTTTGATAGTAAGGAATAAGTTCTCCTCTTTAAGGAAATCATTGTTTTGACATTGTGACATTTGTGTTTTCTAATGGTTGATTATCCTCAGCTCTCTAGACCTTATTTATTCTTTGCCAGTTGCACAAAGCAGGTATGTGTATGTATATTTCTTCCAAAGACCAACAGCAATTGTGATATATTGCTCTGTGAGAGCATGTCCCTTGTTGTTGCATTAAAACCATTAAATTGGCACTAAATTCTGGTCTATTAGAAAGAGCACAGTGAGTACTGCAGAAACTGAAGTTCAAGGTGCAGCTTAACCATTTCCTAGTCCTGGAGTAAGCCACTTAACTTCTGTGAGTTTCAGGTCCATCTCTGTAATATGGAGCTAATAACCGCAGTGCCTTTGTTGTATGGTTTTTTATAAGCCTGACTGAGATGTATCTGTGAAAAAGGTTTATAACATGAAGAGTTTACTATTGCTATTTTTATATTCAACTTACAACACTTACCTTGAGGAATGAATGCTCTTTAACTGGGAAGTTTGCTGCTTAGGACAATTAATACAAATAGCACAGATATTTTTGAAAATCATTCTACTTTATAATCACTTTGCATATAAAATTTCCCTAAGAGTTAACATTTATTAAGCCATTTTAGCCACGTTGAATTTCTCAAGTTGTCTTAGAGCTGTGAAATAAAAGATCAGTGGCAGACATTCTCCAGATTTTTGCCCCCACACTGTGCTTGCATAGCCCGGAATGATTGTCCCTGTTCTTGCCTGTTGTATTCCTACTCATCTCTCAAGCCCCTGCTCAAAAGTCCCCCCTCTGGAATCAAACTGCTCCTGGCAGACGGAGTCATTTCTGTCATTTTACAGCTCCTTATTCTCATCTGTAAACTACCCCTCTCAGTTATTGTGAATGACACCTGAATGTAAGCTCCAGGAGGGCAGGGATTTTTGTTGCTTTTGATCACTGTGTAATTCCCAGTGCCTCCAAATGTTCCTGGCTCATAACGGGTGCACAGTGAACCTTACAGGGTGAACGAATGGGTGAATGGTTGCAGCAGATAAGTCACCTTCAGTTTCTTAAGCTCACGAGTTGGCTTACATAGATGTTTCTTGTGCCTTCATCTTACTCAGGGCCTAGTGCCTACTAGGTTTACATGTTTGTTGAATGAATAAATTTCTGGATTAGGGACTCATGCATCTAAAAAACAGAAAAGAAAGGATAAATGTTACAAGGTACTAAAAGTGTTATTGTGCTTTCACACCATAGTTGTTTAAAATACATTTTTATTATGTTTTTAGGTTATCAAAGACACTGTTACCATTTTTATAAGAATCTGTGATAAACATCTGAAGTAGTTTTTAAAATCAAACTAAATGATAGGCTTCCTTGGACTAGTTTTTAATAAAAATTTTTAATTTTTCTCCTAAAAATGATGTAAACATCATTAGCATAGAACATGCCAAAATATTTTTTTACATCTTTACTATCCTAATATACAGATACTAATAGTTGCCTCTAAATAAGAATTATTGCAAATTCATAGTTAGTATCAAAATAATGATAGCCAGATTTTTGCAAACGGCCATTTGCCAGGTTTTCTGTAACTTCCTCCCCCTACTGTGTTTGAGGAAGTCTTTCTCATAGTAAGGTTTTTAGAATTATACTTACAAAATTTTATATCCTCTTCAGCAGATGGGCTGACCGACTTATAGTCTCCATGGTAACAAGGTTTTTGTATCTCCCCCAACTCTTTTTAAAATAGCCTAAAGTCACAGAAGGGAACTTAGATATTAATAGCCTATGAAATTTCAGTGTGAACAACAGTTATTAAATATGCAGCTTTTGATTATTTATTTCTTGATCCAGAATCATCATGATGTATAGCAACTATGACTAAGCATATATGAATATAATTTTAATACCCATGCAGATTAGGGTGTTGCTTTGCTGAAATGATTAACTGTCAGGCAACCAGTTTAAATCAACCTTTACTTCTCAACTTCCTTTTTGCTAGTCAAGTCAGATTAGGTACTATTCCTCCATTTAGGAATAGCATAGTGATAATGTTTTAAATTACTTTAACGTCTATGCGAAAGACCAAACCAGGGCTCTTTTGTTGCTATGCAGTTTCTGTGAACACCCATTTATGTTAAGCATAAGTGTGGTGTTTGTGCTAAATAAAGACAAAGCAAGGATGATTTCTTGGGGCTGTAGACTCTGTTGACTTGTTTGTTCTTGGACACCCATAAAAAATTGCAACCCCGAGCTCAGCTTGTACATAAATGATTCTGTAAGCCTAGTACACTAGCAAATCGTGAAAAGATATTTCAAAAAATGGTTGTATTTAGTTTCTTGAAATTCTGGTTCTTTTTCCCAAGAAGCACCTTATTTTTGCTGCAGCATGGACTGGGCATCACACAGAAAAGCTGATTTTTATTTTTGGACCTACTTCTAAATACTTATTTTTGAGAAGTTATAACATATTCTTGCTTGTTAGCTGTAAACATTGACATAAATTGTTATTTTATCAAAAGATCTAGAATAAAGGATACGTTTTTCTCTAAAACAGCAGAAATTTATTAAGAATATCTGGAGTTCCTGACATTGTGATGGGCTTTTAAAAATGTTATTGGAGCTAAAATCCTATTACAAGATTGTGTGAGAGTTTTACCTAAAAGGCCACTAAAACTTTTTTCTACCTTGTTTTCCACTGTCATGTCTCTATATTTATTTTCTTTTGTGTCACCTGATCCGGTTGAGCTGTAAAAGGCTGAGTGTTGAGGGTATGTGTGAAAGTAGCATCTGATTCTACTAAAGAAACAGGGGTGTTGCTAGTACGCTTGTGATAAAGATGTTTGCGGGTAGGTCTCTGCCGATGAGGCTCTTGTCATCACTGCAACTTCTGTTGGGGGACCAGTCTCCTCGGAGCCTGAGGTCCTCCTCTACTCCTCACCTACAGCAATTGGGCTTTGTTTTATTCAGGGTTCCTCTGAACACTTTCGTGCAGGTGGTTTATTTCGGAAGTGATCCCAGGGAGCAGGAGTGGAGACAGTGCAAAGCCAACACCAGAATGTGTTAAGTTGGCCAGCGCCGGGAGCAACTAATGGGTGGCGACACCACACCTCCCTAAGGAGCCTTATGAAGTGCATGTCAGACCTGTCTGCCTGGACCACAAAAGGGGGAAGCGTTTCTTCATTGGCATCTGATCCCACTGATCAAGGGTGACCGCACAGGGTTGGCTCCCTCGCACTACCGGGCTGCACATGCATGAGTGTCAAATATCCTGCCCTCATTGTCAGAGAACCGGGGACCAGGAAGCCGAAGGCCCATGGAAGGGGAGAGGCCAGGCACTGTCAGATCACACTCACGTGAAGCTGGTGAAAGCCTGGGGGACACTGATTACTGCAGAAGTGACAGGAGTAAGAGGAGGAATCTAGAAGATGTGAAGTGGTTCCTGAAAGGTACAAGTGTGCATCTCAAAGACAGCAGTGCCTCCCTTATCGGCTCATGTCTTACTGCCTTGTGGAGGGAGAATTCTCTGCATCCTTCCAGATAACATAGGTGGTGGGCTCTTCAGTCTTATGTAATAAATCCGTAGTTACAATCCCACCTGCCTGATCCTTCTGATCCCTTCCTCAGCCTGGCATCTCTACCTCATTATCAGGAAACCATCATCGTGTCCAAGCTTCAGGGAGCCATTCCAGCTGGATATTAGGACAGTCTCAGGTGTCCTTGACAGGACTTGAAACCAGAGTCACAGTGGAATGCTCCCGTGTCAATGCTATTCTTTATCCAGCTTTATATTCTTTGCCCCCCTGGTCTAAAACCCTCAGGATCCACGCCAAGCAATCTTCTGGCTCTTGCTGATTATATTCCTTTGATGAATAAACAGTTTACTTCTTTTCAAAAATTGTTTATTTATTGATTTGGGAGAGAGAGAGACATTGATTTGCTGTTCTACCCATTTATGTATTCATTGGTTGTCTCTTATGTGTCCTGACTGGGGATCGAACCTGCAACTTTGGGGCGCGCGTGTGTGTGTGTGTGTGTGTGTGTGTGTGTGTGTGTGTGTGTGTGTATGACGCTCTAACCAACTGAGCTACCCAGTCAGGGCAATAAGCAGCCTACTTCTGAAGAAGGAACTATATTCCCCTGTTTGGGCTGTGCTGAGATTTGACTCTAGTTATCAGCTCAGAAGCAATGAGATGAGGTAGCAGCAGATTTTAAAATGGACCAGAATTATCTTGTTAGGCACCTACCTTGTGCCAGGACTTTGCAGGGTCTCTGGGAAAGGGGAGGCTGCTCTCCTCCAGCAAGAAGGAGAGAGCTGCTGTTAACATCTGGGAGGATTCAGGGATTTAACATCTGTAGGCTCATCCACCCAGACGTCCAGATTCCAGGTCGTAGAATCACCTGTTTTCCTATCAGGGCCCTGACTGCAGCCGAGGAGACACAATGAGATGGCACTCAGCCTCTTTGCAGGCCTTCCAGTGTTACAGTTAGTTCCTGAGCCTGATTTTCAGCACTGTCTGCCTGGTGGCTGCAGGAGATGAAGGTCAATCTGATGGCTGTCAGAGAAGCCTTTCACAGTGTGCCTTCTATTACTAGTTAAGTGACCTGGATGTGTAATTTTAATGTTACCTCTCCAAGGCTTTCAAAGCAGTTAACAAGCCAAATGGCTGTATGATTCTTATGATTACCATTGACCCCCCTGTCATTGAATACCACAGCTACCACTTAATTCGTGTTCCATGTGCACCTCATCCTAATCTACCATAGGTTGGGAAGTAGTAAATATGCATGCCAGGGGCTCCAGCAAAGGGGTGGAGTGATCCAGCTCCGTCATCCAGAGGGTCCGCTTTTCAAGTCCACTTCCTTATTAACTTTCTTAGCTTGCTTGGGTCCCCAAGGAAGCGGAGCCTGAGATAAATACATGCAGGTAGTTTATTTGCAATATGATCCCAGTTGGAGCAGAGGACCTAGGAAGAGAAAAGGGAAGGAGGGAAAGCCAAAAGCATGCATACATTATCAAACTGACTACTGCTGAGGAAAGTGGGTGCCCCCCTACCTTTGGGGAGATTTATAAGATTTGTCTCAGAATTGTCTGCCTGGCTGCTGAAATGAAGAAGCATGTACCCATTGGCTTCTGTCCCTGCTGGTCAAGAGTGACTGATAGGTGATGACTTCCCTGCATTTCTGGGTTGCAAGTACATGAGTGTGGAGTAGATACCTGCGGGTGCCTAAGCCTTAGTTGGCATTAGAAAGCTCTGGAGCAGGAGGTGAAGGATATGTACAGGGGAGAGGGAGGCAGAGGTTAGGTGCTGTCAGATTATACCTGCATGAATCTGATTGAATCCTGGTTGGACCGTCTTGCCTCAGCAAGGCTGGTATAAGATGTGGGACTGAGAGGTTGTTGTGAGGTGGTGGGTGAGGGATGTCTAATAAGACTTCAGTGATTAAATGGATTCATTTATTATACTCACTAATGGTTCCCATTTTATCTTGATTTTCTATTTTTCCAGTGTGAAAATACTTAACTTTTGTAACCAAGAATAATGTTAATAAAAAAAAATATTACCCCATTCCTTGAAAAAATAAATGTTGTAGTCTTAAAGTGAGGTTATGTAGGACTGCCTGGGGGAAAGGACAAGTGAAGAATGTAGAGAAGCAAATAGCTTATGAAATTAGATTGCCGCTTCTTAGAACTTTCTAAGTGGGATATAAGGGAGTTAAACATGATAGCACAGAGCCTCCATTTATACGGTGTGAGTCTTGAATTGTTGGTCAGAATGGCTCGTTGCTGAGAACTCCTCTTTCTAGCATTTCCTTTACCTCTTAGGATTATCTGTGTTTCGAACGGATCTAACCAAGCCTTCACAATAGATGTTGTTATCAGCCAGGGAACTTGCCAGACGTGAAACTCGATGGAAAAAAGCACATTACTTCTCTTCATATAGGCTCTATCCTGTGGTTCACGGTTGGAAGACAGATATGCAAGTAAATAAAATTTACTATTCAAGCAAGAGTATACATTAAGTGCTTACTCCTGCTGTCGGTGGAAATTGTGTTCTTTCACAGGATCTCAAGGAAAGCATTCTCAGAGACCCACCCTCAGGGATCGTGGCATGGTGTGGTAAGATTAGAAGGCTGCCCGTAGGGGCCCCATGTCTCATCTCCATCCACCCTGCCGTGGAAAAAGTCCAGTCCAGCCTCATGTTCACCAAGGCCAAAGCAAAGGCTGGTGTCCAAAGATTCTGTGCTATTGGCCTGGCATGAGCAGTCTCCTTTCTCATCCAGGTAGCTTAGCGCTATTCCTGGCTGTGATTGATTGCTGTGCTGCTGTACCCAGGCTCCTGCTTGGAGCTTGTGTTTGGAGTCTGTGTGACTGCTAAGGCCACATGGTTGCTAAGGAGACAGAATGCACTGAGCGAACAGGGTGAGTGCATGTTAACCAGTGAGACAGAGAGAAGGTTCAAGCTCTTTGTTACCTGGGATTTTATTATCTAGGGTCTGGGAAGGACCAGGCATTCTTTTCAAACTAACTAATCAATTTCCCAAGCTTTCATGGGATTCTGATGATCTACCCCCTAACCAATTTCCTAAATCTTCCAGGGTTGTGTCTCTTATCTAATTGGAGTCTTTTCCTAGGTTAGACTGACAGGCCTGTATGGTCACCATCTTGGCTCCTATTACCTCCCCCTTTGTTGTTCTATCCCTTCCCATAGTGATCTGTGGGGAATGGATCAGTGTGAACTTGTAACTTCCTAGGAAAGCAAGCAGGCTTATGATTGCTAGTTTATTATGTTTAATAATGTCTAATTTCCTTTGCTCCTTTCCTTTATTAATAACTAGCTAACTACCTATGCCAACACTCTGTACTAGGCACCTAGCACAGAAATATAAATAAGAATTAGCCGTTGCTCTTAAGAGCAGCTCCTTCTGCTAGTCCTCATTTCAAAGGAGAACTATTGTGTAGCAGCTAACTGGGGACTGATGTGTGAAGTATTTTGGTTTAATGTTGAATTATTGGTGAATTCTCTGTATGACTTGTATAGAGAGGGTATCTTGGATTTCATGACTGCATAGATATAATTTCTTGGATTTTAAGATCTAGTTTCTCTCCCTGTGTATATTTTCTTGCTAGTGTTGGTTTAACTATCATAGTCAGCCATTCTGAAGAAGTTTGTTTTCTTTTTTATGTAAACCTATTGTGTGAAGAATGTGTGCATGTGCTTCTTGAAAATATATTATGAATATTATGATGTACATATAAAAAATAGAAATATAAACCTGACTCTTTTCTTTCTACACCCTAGTGGATATACTTGCCTACCCCTTGGGGTGCCTGACATCCATTCTGGAGATGCTTGACTCGATGACCATGACCACATTCACATAGAACAACAGGGGTGAACCCTGAAAGATGTTAGGATTCATGTACTTGCCATTAGACATATCCAGGCCTAAACCAATCTCTGTGTGTACTTACACATTGAAGACTGTCCTCTTAACATTTCAGAATTTTTACTAATTTCCAGTTCTCTGCTATTCAGAAAGGCCGTATTGCATTGTCTGCTGGAATCTAGAACAGAAGGGGCAGCCTATGTTTGCAGATAGGTTTTGTTGGCTCATCATTCAGAGAAAAATAATTTTGAATGACTTGATAATTGGGGGGAATTTTACACAAGATACTGAATTTTTAACTTGTCTTTTAAAAAAAGGGAGACGTTACAAAACGTAGTTCTGCATTCTCCTGGGGAGACAATGGTCTGGACATAACTCCTTCAGATCGGCATTTCCCCTCTCTGTCCTTATAGCTCCCCTCTGCCGCTTCTCATTGGCTCACCCCCAGCACGCTGCACTCAGTTATGCTCTCAGTGGAATTTAAGCTCTTTCCTTTGACCTAAATTTTGCAAATGATTACTGTTTAAAAGGGTTTCTTGGAATTATACGGTATGCAGAAAACCTATTCAAGCCTTATTCTGCAAGGAACGCTGTTCCCCTGGTTTATTCACTCGAAGCCCCAGAATCTAGATTATGCAGGCGGGTTGGAGTTGGCTAGGTATAGTGTGGTTTAGTTTAGTCTAGTGGTTATGGCTCAGCCTCTGGACTGAGATTGCCTGGGTTCAGATTCTATCTGCCATTTCCTAACTGGGACCTTAGGCTTGTTACTTAACCACTTCCTGCCTCAGTTTCGTCATCTGCAATATGGAGATAATAACAAATGGGTGGATGTAAAATAACTGTCAAATAACATTGCTTAGCATGTAGTAAGCAAGTGTTGGCCATTGTATTATCTTTAATTTACCAGTTCCTTTAATTTAGTATTTAATGATGATTATTTCACAATCTCTAACTGGATGAGAATACTAAACCCACAATGTGCAACGGCTGATATTCAGTTTATTGAACATAATATTTTTGCAATAGACTCCCATAGCATTCTGCTGTGTCCGATATTAAATCCAATATGTTTCTTCGAAGGGATTAGTAAATTCCTTAGTGTGAAGCAGCCATGGGCATTGTCTCTGTGCTGGTCCATCTGGATACTTCTGAACTCATCTGCTGACCCTCTGCTTTGTGGCTCCCTGACCCACACCCTAAGGCTGATTGGAGTTCAGAAGGGCATTTTTTCATCCCAAAAGTAGATATGCTAATTTCAGAGAAGTGCCAGCCTTTCTGTCTAAAACTGTGCACAGTTCACACCTCATATCCTGCCTTCTGCTCTACTTCCTTCCTAATTTGTCATTACACAGGTCTGAGGACAGCCAGACTTTAAGGAAGTTCTCTCTTCCCTCCTGTGTCCTCTGCCGCATACCCGCAGTCTGTTTTGACATGCTGCTTCAAGTTCAGTGCTCCCTGACCAGCCCCCTTCCCTGTTCAGAGATGAGGAGATGATTGCTCCTGTGGCATTTCCAGTCTGGCTTAGCCACAAGGGTTTACTGTTTGAATTTTATGCCCATACAGGGAGTATACTGCCATTGTTTGCTTTAGGAATGCATGGATCTTTCAAAAATGCTATTTGGTGAGTATTTCTTTATTGTGGTGGTTTGAAGCAAACTCACCTATACAAATGACACAGATGGGAAGGGACTGCATCAAAACTAAAATAAAGTGACTTAAAAGAGTGGTCATTGAAATGTGTGGTCAGTCTTTGTCTCCACTTTGCAGAGTGCTCAGGACCTCTGGCTGGGGGGACGGGGGCTTTGGTGTGCTCTTCACAGCATTTCCACTCCCTGAATGCTGTTTTTCTTAAACTCTCTACCTGTTCTTTTTTCCTTCTGCTTGTTTTGGTGCATTAGGAGTTCTATACATTGATTGGCCTGTGTTTATTTGTAGGACCAGTGAAAAGAATAGTTAACTGAAATTTTCAGAATCTTGTCCAAATAAGAAACATGGAAAATGAATTTATCCATTAGTCTTCAGTATTTGCTAAAAAAAGAATTACTCAGGATATCAGAATATCCACAAAATATTCTTAATCCTTATTTTTATAACGATTCTTTCTTTCACTATTGTAAATGACCAGCTGCATCTGGAAGCATTCATAACATTGTCTTCATTGCTTTGGGAGTCAGAAACCACAGCCTCTACGTATGGCTTTTTTCACTTACTCTGTGTGTGATGAGCAAGTCATTTACCATCCGTAAATATACTTAATAAACTCTTTCTATTTCACAAATTTTAGGAGGCTCAAATGAGCCTACTTATTTAAAGTTCCTTTTAAAAGTAAAATGTGATAATGTCAGATGCCTTTACATTCCAGAATAGTAATTCCGTATATATTCAGTAGGCAGTCCATGCTTGCTAAATTAGGATAATACTAATTAAATATTTTCTCTATTTTCAAACAGTTTTAAAATTTTTGATTAAAAAGAAGTACATGCTCATTACAAAACATCTAAGAAATATACAAAAATATAAAGATCACCTATAATGTGATAACTACTATCTATTAACATTTTGGTGTGTAGCCTTCCATGTTTTTGTATGCATATGGATGCAGAGATACAGGCAAATGCATTTTTTACCAACGATTATATATTGTTTTGTTACTTGCTCTTTTCATGTAAGATTGTATTGTAGACATCTTTCTTGGTTAATAAATAAGAACTAGTGTATTGCCTGTGTGGAAATATCATGATTTACCTAACTTGCTCCTATTGCTGGACATTTGGTTCCCCAATTTGTTACTTTAATAAATAATGCTGATGTTTTATTCTCTTGTGATAAATTCCTAGAATTGGAATTCCCAAGCAATGTGTTCTAAGCTAAAAAATTCTAACATACTCCCACCATGAATTATAGAATATCTAGTAACATGGAACATAGGCTTTTAAAACAATATTTAATACAATTTGAGTCTCATGGCATGCTATAGCATTGGATTTATCAGAGCAGTAGTTTATCTTGAACATATTTAGGGGAGTTATACACTAGTTATTTGAAATAGCTGAGAACCTTATTGTCGTATAGTTGTAGCCCAGTACAGTGGTTCTCCTGTGCATTAATAATGTGTTAATAATTACTTTTAAAAGTAGATCTTTTTGTGTAATGATGTGTAATGCATACACATTTAGCAAACATTAACTGAGTCCTGAGTGGTTAACCAACTTTTTGCCATTCTCTGGGGATATAAAGTCGAATAAGTTGCAGTTGCTTTTCTTGAAAAACTCAGCCTAGAGGGTGAGACATACATGTAAACAAGTGATTATAAACACCGTAAGTTATATTATATTTATTATATTTATACTATGTCCTTGGAAAAATAAAAGTTCATCTCCCCACTGCCTGCGCTGGACAGAGGTTAGAGAGAAGAATAGTCCCCCTGGTATGTCTATATTTTATGTATATAAAATATATATTAATATATAATATGGATTATATATTTTTTTAATTTTTTTAACCTGAGATAGAAGGTGTCATGGAGGAGGAGGGAGAGAAGAGCAAGAGAGATGCTGAATCACATGATGGAGTGGCCAAAGGATTCTTACAAAAGAAATGTTCAATATTCAGCTTTATGTTTTTAGGATTTCTGTGACATAAAGCTTCTCTGTCTTCTAAACCATGAGTAAAGTCTTCTGTATACATACAAGTCCCGAGTCAATGGGATTCTGTGTTTATTTGTCAGGTTTTTGTATTAGTTACGCATTGTTGCATAAACAAGACCCATTTATTATTGCATAGTACCTAAGGGCCGGGAACCCAAGCCTGGCTTAGCTCAGGCCTCACTGCGGTCCCAAGGCTGCAGCCAAGGTGTCAGCCAGGCTGGGGGCTCATCTGAAGAGTCCGCTTCTAAACTCACCTATATCGTGGCGGCAGGATTCAGTTCTTTAACGTCTGTTGTACTGAGGGTTTCAGTGCTTTGCTGGCTGTTGACCAGAGGCTGCCCTCAGTTCCTTGCCACGTGGGCCACTCTAGTCGATGAAAGGGAGTCTGCTAGCAAGACGAAAGTCATTATCTTTTGCCGTCTGATCATGAAAGTAACATTGCTCGGTGTTGCCAGATTCTGCTGGTTAGAGGGAAGTTACTCATGGGGAGGGAATTGAACAAGACCAGGAATACCAGGAAGCGGGGATCATTAGGGGCCATCTTACAGGACGCTAACCACAGTTTTCAATGGAATTCAGCATAAGGAGTTGAGGTCCATGTTTGTGCAACAAGACACAGAGCAGAAAACAAGAACTCAGTGGAGGTAGAAAGTCAGAGGTAACAGTAGCCCCAAGAATGGAGCGCCACTCTCCCTTCATCCTCTGGGAATTTCAGAAATCTTAGCTGAGTATTGAATTTTCTCCAGGGTGGAATTATAAGGTAGGCCAACGGTAGCTAGAGCATAAAGGGCAGGGTGATTCCAGTTGCCTTCTGGGTTATAATAATAATAGAACTATGGAGAAAATGCTGGGGATATAAAAAAGGTGGACTCTATTAATTACCTGGCAGAGTGAGGAAGACTTCACCAGGAGGAAACACTGCCTGGGTCTTCATGCATGTGTTGGAGTCTGCTCTATGCAGAAGAAGGAAAGCACTTTTGAGAGCAAAGGCATTTTGGGGGGTTCAATGGTTTTTTGATAAACTGAGAGAAATTTCATAAGGCTTGAGTGTGGGGAGGGAAACATGGGAGATAATTGTAGTAAGTGAGACGGAGAGGCATTTGTGGACTTGAAATTTCTGATTTCTGAAAATTTCTAATGTCAGAAAAAGCTTGCATGTATTGATGAGCCAGTTGATAGGATCAGATGATGAATGAGAATCCTCTGGCTGGGGTGGGGCAGGTGGTCAAGTGGGTAGCGGTGAGAGTGAGTGATGGTACAAGAATATGAAGCGTCAAGTGCCCCTTCCTTGCAGTGTGCCTTGGCTTCGCTGTCACATTTTGCCCAGTTTCTGTTTCCTTCCTCCTTTCTCGTCAAAGTTAGAGAATTTCAGAGGTTAGAGCTCCTCTGAAGAAAGTTATTCGTCTTCGTAACAACTTCCTAATTATCTTATCTTTGAATGCAGTGGGGGGAACATGGCTATTTTAAGTATTAATTAATTCCAAAAGCCTCTAGAAGCCAAAAAGCCCTATGTAGATGTGTAAGTGTTCAGTAGTAATTATAGTCACAATCAGAGAGCAGCAGGGCCCAGTGGGTGTGAAATCCGTTCACGTTTCACATCACCTGCAGGCTGTTTGGTCGGCTGCGTCTGCCTGGATGAGGGGGTCAGGCCAAGCAGAGGCCCTGCTGCTAAAATGGACTGGAATCACTGCCAGAGGCTGAGAAACAGAAGCTGAAAAATGCTTGATTTAAAAAGAAGTTCATCTTAAGATACGACACCAAAGTACAAGTAACCCATCGAAAATGGATCATTTGGATTTCATTAAAAATTTTTAAAACTTTTTGCTTCAAAGGACACCATCAGGAAAGAAAGAACACACCCCAAAGAATGGAAGAAAATATTTGCAAATTATATATCTGATAAGGGACTGATATCTCTAATATATAAAGAACTCTCACAACTCAAAATAAAAAGACAAATAATTTAAAATATATGTCAAGGGTCTGAAAAATATTTCTTCAAAGAAATGGCCACCAGTGGCCAGTGATCACATGGAAAGATGCTCAATATCATTAGTCATAAGGAAAATGCAAATCAAAACCACACTGAGATGCCTCTTTATGCCCACTAGAATGCTTATAATCAGAAGACAGATAAATTTCTGCAAGAATGTGGACAGTGACGGTGGGAATGTTAAATGGACAAGTGACCTTGGAAAATAGTTTGGCAGTACTTCAAAGGTTAAATATAATTGGTTACCTTAGCAATTCCATTCCTAGGTATACACCCAAGAGAAATGAAAATATATGTCCACATAAAAAACTCTATACAAGAATAGTTATTGCAGCATTATTCAGTATGACTTCAAAGTGGAAATAACCCAAA
The DNA here is from genome assembly GCF_021234165.1 of Pteronotus mesoamericanus. Lineage (NCBI taxonomy): Eukaryota > Metazoa > Chordata > Mammalia > Chiroptera > Mormoopidae > Pteronotus > Pteronotus mesoamericanus. The sequence goes on along the minus strand of NW_026555325.1, from coordinate 15,888,844 downwards.
TATCCATCAGCTAAGAAGGAGAGAGAGCCTGGGGGAATGGGTAAATAAAACATGGTATAACCTTGCAATGGAATATTATTTGGCAATTAAAAGGAATTAGCCACTGATACCTCCTATGATATAAATGGATGCTAAATGAAAGAAGCCAGATCCCCCTCCCAAAAAACCCCCCACATATTATACGTGTTCTTTTATATAAAAAGTCCAGAATAGGCAAATCTCCGCAGACACAAAGTAGACCAGTGGTTGCCCAGGGGCAGAAGGGCCGGGGAGCCTGGGGAGCGACTGCTGAAGGGCATGGAATTTCTTTCTGGGGTGACAGCAATGTTCTGAAAGTGTGGTGATGGTTGCACCACTCTGTGATTATACTGAAAAAACATTGAATGGTCCACTTTAAATGGTTAACTTGAATGATATGTAAGTTATATTTCAATAAAGCTGTAGCAAAAAATTTAAAAAAGATGTTAATAGTAGAAAGCCAGAAGGAAAGCTGGGCAGCTCAGTAGGGATGGGGGACGGTCAAGGAAAAGGATTTTATTAGATAAACTTCAGCAGTCACCTGTTTTTACATTGTCATTCTATGTGTGTGTTTTTTTGCTGTTGTTGTTTTGTTTTTAGAACAAGGGATATGCCTATATTTTCTTTTCTTCACTAGACCAGACCCGGCCCTGTTTGCTTGTTAAAAAAGCAGTGGACATTGATGGAATGTGAATGGTCTGAACTATATAAACTTTCCATCTGGCTGTTACGCTCCAGGAAGTCTCTTTTTATTTGATTGTGACTGACTGATTAGATGATTTGTTCATGTTTCATTTGTGCTGATTTGGCTCATTTAGAGTAAATCTGCTTTGTGATTTGCCCCCTCCCCTTGCCCAATATTCCCCAAAGCCCTTATTTAGAGGCTGTGTTCTTTTCATAAATAGAAAGTGATGATATTTCTCACCAGCCAGTGTGAGATAAGGACTGAGGGGAAAGTGAGGGCTGGAGCTGAGTGTGGGGGAGCCCAGATAACTTTCTTCCCTGGTCCCTGAAGGACAGGCCACAGGCTCAGCACAGTGCATTTCTTTGAAGAGCCGCCTTCCTGGCTCGCTGTATGTCACCAGGGAACCCACGGCCCTCACCCCACTTGCTTCATCCTGGAGCAGTGTCAGCTCGGTCAGGATGCGTCCACAAGGCACAGGCAGGCTCATATTGGGGCTCTCCAGGCCAAAGTACGGTATTTGGGTCCCCCACTCTATCTTGTGGCCTGGTTGTTTTAAACAGGTCAACACATTTGGCCTTCACTAAGAGTTCCTCACCTGAGGTTAATGATGGTCATTTGCAAACAGAGCCGTAACTGGAGTCCTACAAGAGAAATAAAATGCTTCCCTGTTTGTCATTCATATGCTGCAGCAGGAGCTTAGCATGTGGAAGCCTCATCCTTCAGGACACAATGTGACTTTCTTTCTGTAGATCTAAATCTTTTGAGGAGATGGAATGTAGGGCTGTGACTGGTAACCTACTTCCTTCTTATGATGAAGAAGGTCAGGGAGAGAGGGAGAAAGTGAAAGAGGGAGGGAGGGAGGGGAAGGAAGGAAGGTAGAAGGGAGGGGAGAGAGAGAGAGAGAAAGAGAAAAAGAGAGAGAGAGAGAGAGCATGAGCACCACAGAGAAAGAATCACAGAATGAAAAGATGTGAAAGGATCTTAGTAAACAGGGAGAAAGGAGGAGACGGAAGCTTGTAAAACAAAAGGGAAGAATGCGAATGGAGGAGAGGGTGGTATCAGAGCATGAACCGAAGAACCAAGAATGAATAGGAAGGGTAAAGATGCAGGCAGTGCTGAAGAATGTATGCATAAAATGCTGCTTATTATTGATTCTTCCTTCTTTATTCTAGAAATTGCATTCGATTGTTACTGGCCTTAATTCTCCCTGACTTTGAAAACCTTACCTCCTGCTCCTCATGCACACCATATAGCCACCTGCCTATTCCATCGTTTCCTTGGTTCCTCTGCTTCCTCTCCTCTCTACTCCTTTCCTATACCCTCCGCAAACACTTGGGCCCTAAAGTCGTAGCACTTTAAATCTAGAAGTAGCTTCTAGATTTAGGTCTAAGAAGATTGGGCTCTTTCACTTTACAGAAAAAGAAATCCAGAAAAGTTAAATAACTTGTCTAAATTCATATAACCCCCCGGCTGCAAAGCTAGACTAGAATGCAGAGCTTTCACTCCAAGGGCACCTGGCAGATCCAAGTGTCTCCATTTGGCTTGCGCCCTGCATAGATGTCATGGATAGATCTCATTGTCGGAGGGGTGGGTGGGAGAGAGGGCCAGCCAGTGGAGTGCTGGCCTTGTCAGCTTCTTTTATAGTTGGGGGTGGGTGCGTACTTCTTTATTTCATTTAGCTTGGGGACTGAAGTGGAGGCCAGTTGGTTTCGTGGACAAATACTCATCCTTTCTAATCTGGGTCCAGCTGGACTGCCTGAAGGTGGGCCTTCCCAGATGTGTCATGTGGTCTCTGAAGGGTGGGGAGTGGAAGTGGAGAGGAACTTTCAAATTGAAATTTCCGATGGTGGGGCAGTGGGATGGAATCTCATTTTTCCCCAGTGGTTCTCAGCTGGGGTGGTTTTGCCCCCTTGAGGACTTTTAGCAATGCCTGGGGACATCCTGGAGACATTTTTGGTTGCCCTATCTTGTAGTGGTTAGAGACCAGGGATGCAACTAAACATCCTGTAATGACATCTGAGAGAGAGACAGAGAAAGAGAGGGAGAGGAAGGGAAAGAAAAACACTGACCAGTCACCCTGCCCCCACACGTGCCCCAACGGGGCATCGAGCCCTGAAACCCAGGTATGTGCCCTGACGGGAGCGAGCCCACAAGTTTTTGGTGTATGGATGAGGCTTTATGAACCAAGCCAGCCAGCGAGGGCTGACCTAATCTCTTCTAAACAGAAGCTCAACACCCAAGGCCCAGGCCCAGGACGGAAACTCTTTTTCCTAACTGGGTGGCAGCACCTGCGGACAGTTTAGTCCAGATACCTGGGGCTCAGGCAAGCTGCTTGAGATGATAAGCTGACTGGGATTTCTGGGTTAATTAACTTAAATAAAAAGCTGAGGTTTGATGAAGAGCAGGCAGAATTCTCATCTCCTTTTGAGATGCTTACAGCACAGCAGGCTTATCTCAGCTACTCGCATTAAAGGCCTTTTGCCCAGGGTGACACCTTAAAAAGGCAGAAATAGGGGCTCTCTTAGATGTAGACTCCAGTGGGCAAAGTGTGGTGCTGAACAGGTTGTGGGGAATTAAATGAGAAAGGAAGTGAGTGTGAAACCAAAGGGTGCCAAAGGGGGAGAGACGGATTTTTAAAAGGGTAGTTTGCCATGTATAATGCGCACCCACATTTTTGGCCCAGACTTTCAGGAAAAAAATCTTTTGTTTTAATTTTTTAATTAATCAATATTTAGATATTTGTTTTTTGTATTATAAAGGAATTTTAGCATTTATTTTTGAACATATTATGGTTCAAGAAATTTTATGTAACAAATAATTGCAAAACACAAGAACAGATACAAGGTGTAAGAAATTTTATGTACCATAACAAACTTATGATATCTACGCACCATACATAGAAGGCCAAGAACTCATCAACGCTGTCAATATCAGAAGTGTGATTTTCTTCAGTTTCTACATTACCGGTGTCTTCTGAAGAGTCACTTTCCTCATCCTGGGAAATTTCATCGTCCTCAGTTCCATCCATAGCATTGCTGATGCCACAATTTTTTTTAACAATTTCACAACCACTTCCTTCTTGACACCGTTCCACGATCTTCGGCTCCAACCACAAACCTGGGGATGGATGCTTGCTTGATCCTGCCTGTGGGTGTGAAATCATTACAGGCTGGCTGCATCCACAACGTCCACTCTGTTTGTTAGGGCCTCAAAGGGCTTGCTTACTGACACATCAGGAGATCGCAGTTGGCTGGTTAGCCCACCAGGTACTACAGCAAGTTGGGTTTTAAAGTCCCCTGCGACTGCTTTTGCACTCTGTGTAACATGGGCTTTGAGGTGATCAAAAACAAGCAAACCTGGTAGTTAAAGTACCGGTAGATTGTCCTGTTTGCTGCAGGCAAGTTGAAATTGGCCACAGCTATAGGAAGGTCATCATCTAAGAGCTTGTTCTAGGTCAAAGGGGTTTGATTTAACATTTTTATAACTTAACCTCATTTTACCTTGTTAATCCACAGAGTGCATTTGTATTCCTAATATACCTTCTTTCTTCAGGGAAAAGTTGTTTCTTCCTGTGGTTGTATCTGAGAAAATAGGTGCTCTTTGTTTTGGGATGTTCTAGTCTCTGCTGGATGGACAGTTCATAGAATAGAAAACTGTACTGTTATGTAATCAGAGTTTCCAGGTGCAAAGTGGCCATTTCCTTCTGATAACTCCTTTCTCTTTCTAGTTTATTAAAAAAGCTAACTCAAGTTGACTTTATATGACTTGATTTTTTTCCCCTCTTATTATCGTTGTTATTACAGAAGATGTCTCCCACCCTTTCCTTGGTTCTCAGTTACTCTAAAGAAGACTTGTTGATTTCTAATCATTTATGGAATTTTTAAAATTCCTCCATTCTAGTCTCTGTTCAAAAAAAAAAAAAAAAAAAAGAGAGAGAGAGAGAAAGAATCCCTTCAACTGTTCATTACCTGTGGGACTTTTTTCCCTCTTCAATGAATCTGGAAAATTGAAACAAATCCCTTCTACCTTCAAGTCTGGATTGAGAGCTGTGGGCTCTCCAGTGAGGGAGCCAGGAGAGGGAGTTCGCAGGAGTTCCGGGTCTGTGGGTGTGTGCGGAGGGCAGGGAGGGGAGTTTGCTTGTAAATCTCTACGTCACACACTGGTTTCTCTCCCAACCCTTATTCTTTTTTTTTTTTTTAAATTGTGATAAAAGTTTCCCATTGTGACCATTTTCAGTGTGTCGCAAAGGGGCACTAAGTGCATGCACATTCTTGTGCAGCTGCCACCGCTATTCATCTCCGGGACTCCTGCTTCACTGCAACCTGAAGCTCTGCGCCCCTTACACAGCAACTCCCTGGTACCTCCCGCCTCCAGCCACTGGTAACCACTGTTCAGTTTCTGTCTTTGTGAATTTAACTATGCTAGGTACTTTATGTGAGTCAAATTATACAGTATTTGTCCTTTTGTGTCGGGCTTATTTCTCTTTGCATAGTGCTTTCGCGTTCATCCCTGTTGTAACATGTATCAGAACTTCATTCCTTTTTAAGGCCGAGCAGTATTCCACGTATGTGGAGACCACATTTTGTTTCTCTCTCATCTGGGGATGGGCATTTGGGCTGTTTTCACCTTTTGGCTACTGTGAATAATGCTGCTGTGAACATAGTTGTACTCCCAATCATTTTCTTTGAAAGCATATTAAGAAGCTCATCTGCTTTGTTAAAGCACTGTAATGATAGATACCTTTCTAAATCCATGTGTATAATACATATATTTATATATTTATCTGTATGTATGCACTGGGAATAGTTACACAGTAGAAATGGTTTTTCTGGTCTGAAGTCCTTTCATACGCTTGTTTCATATCTCTCTTCTTTCCACACTATCTGTCTCTCTCCCTCCCACTCACTATTACCGCCTCTTTCCTATCTCTCCTTGCTTTTAATTCAGTTTAATTTAGCATACTTTTATTATTGAAGACTTTTTGGGTACAAGGTACATGGGAATTTTGAAAAACAAAATTGCCCTTGAGTTCTTCTGGTCTGGTGGCTCAGTTGTTTGTCTCATCATCCAATACACCAAAGTGTGGCATATTTGATCCCTGGTCACACCTAGATTGTGGGTTTGATCCCTGGTCAGGGCACGTATGGGAGGGAGCCGAATAATGTTTCTCTCTCCCTCTCTCTCTCCTTTCCTCTCTCTCTAAAGAGAAACAAAAACAAAATAACATATCTTCAGGCGAGGGTTAAAAAAACCCATTCTTGAGTTGAGTTGTTTATTGTCTCTTATGGGAGACTAGACCCATGATACCAGTGGGGCGAACCTGCTGAGACAGCTAGGCTTTCTAAGGGATGGCAGACATGAGGGCAAACATGTCCCAGCCAGAGAAGGTGACCCTCGTGAAGGGCATGCGGTGGGAAGTGTTTGGAATGTTTCATTTTAAGTTGATTTTCTTTGTATGTGCCCTTTAGATGTTTTTCATTGCTCTACCTGGGAGCAATAGCGATTTCTAAACTGTATGGTAGATTTTTTATGGGAAGTTTCTCTTTCATAGTTTTGCTTTGAAAGAAGTGCTGTTTTGTTCGTTTGTTCATTTGTTTGTTTGACATAATCTTAATAGATATTCTAAGGAGAGGAGTGAGTGATGTTTTTAGTGTATTTTCCATTGGTCATTTATTTTGATTTTTTCAGATAATTTTGTTTTTTTGTTAAATTAATCTGATTGAATCAAATGCTTGTGAAGCCTAGAAAAGGAGAAGCCTCTCAATTTAGTTTAATATTTGAAGAGTGGATATTGCTCAGTTGAAATGTTTAATATTTGGAGAATGAAGATGTTTATGTTGATTTATTTAACAAAAGAAGCAAATGAATTCTAGATATTTTTCCACAAATACCTAAAAAACTCAAGTATGTGGCTTTATGGATCTATGTTATGTATATACGAGGTCTGTCCAGAAAAAGTCTAGCCATTGTTAATATAATGAGAATGGTTTGCACAAAATTGATGTAACCTGGCAGCCAAGGACAGTGGAATGGAATGCACATGCATGAACAATGATGACTTCACTGTACTAATCAGTGGGGGCAGTAGACACCATTAAGTGAGCATGTGTACTGTGTGGCCGTCACATTCAAAATGACTGAGCAACTAGAGCAATGAATCTGCGTCAGATTTTGCATTAAACTTAAACATTCCGCTGTGGAAACTATCTGGATGATTTAGAAGGCTGTTGCTATGGGCAGCTGGTGACTGGCAGCTTCATCACAACAATGCACTCACTCATGTATCACATCTTGTGCAGCGTTTTTTTGTGAAACATCAAATCACCCAGGTGATCCTGCCCCTCTATAGCCCAGATTTGGTGCCCTGAGACCTCTGGCTTGTCACAAAACTAAAATCACTTTTGGAGGGGAAGAGATTTCAGATCATCAATGAGATTCAGGAAAATACAACAGGGTATCTGATGGTGATTGGGAGAACTGGGTGAGGTCCCAAGGTGCCTACTTTGAAGGAGACTTAGGCCGTCATTGTCCTGTGGACAATGTTTCTTATGCTTGTATCTTCTCCAATAAATGTCTCTATTTTTCATATTACATGGCTGGATACCTTTTGGACAGACCTTGTATGTATATGTATATGCATTCTCTCGCTCTTTTAATTCTAAGTGTAAAGGTAAATAAATGAACAACACTTTCAGCCAGAAGGGACAAACTAAGATGTAAAATACCATTTTTCCTTTCCCTTAATCATCTTCTAATGATTAGCTGCTATTAGCAGATGGGCACACAATATGAGCAGTAAATAATGTAGTAAATTTAGCTGGTGTTTCTGATCAGTGGTACTGCCAGTCTAGCTCCTTGGACATCAGCTGGACTTTGAAGAATAGCTCTAATCTGCAGGACTCACTCAGGAAACCTCAGAGCTTGAGAGATCCAGGCCTCTTCTTAATCAGGATCCTTAGAAATACAGTCTGATGCACTGGACAGCCACAACAATACAAGAACAGGGCCAGGGGAGGGAGCAGAAGGAGGAAAAAAAATGGAATTGGATGGCATTCCCAGGCTCAGAAGAGAACAAGAACATGGTGCTGCTTGAGACTGTGCTGCTGACCCCAGGTTAGGTGGTATGATGACCCAAAAAGGCATTCTAGCTTTCTTACCATTGTAGCAGCAGGTAGTTTGGAGTTTCTGGGAGCTTGGCCCTTACAAAGTCAGTGGCCTGGCCCCGGGTGTTGGGAGACAGAATATTGCTTCTAAAGCGGACTTGGCTTGCTCCAGGCCTGTGCTGGGGCAAGGCTTGCCTAGGGGAGTGGTGGGCTGAACAGATTACATAGTTTACTCATTCGGTCACACATTCCACTATTTATTGAGCACCTACTCTGTGCCAGGCATCAATCCAAGTGCTGGTGATGATGGAATGAACAGCACAAAGGCCCTGCATGGAATTTACATTCTGATGGAAATTTTTTATTTGATACATGTGAAATGATTATTACCACATTGAGGTTAGCGAACATAGCCATTACCTCACGTAATTACAACTTTTTTTTTTGTGGTGATAACACTTAAGAAGTACTCTCTTAACAACTCTCCAATATTTGATACAGTACTAATTATAGTTACCATGCTGTTCATTGGCTCCCCAGAATTTACTCATCTCTCTGATGGGATTAATAAGAGAATTGGTGCTAACATTTGGTGTTCTGACTTCTAGGTGTACAGCCTTCCAGTAATTCTGGATGCCACATAGTCTTTTAATTATTCGCAAAACGTCTCCCTTTTTTGATGGTTTCGGAGGAAAACAGAGAAGTCATACCTACACCTGTTTTTTGGTCCAGTCCTTTTCAGGTAATCAAAGGATTGCTGAAGGGGTATGTTTTCAGTGGTATAGCCTCCAAGTCTTTTGGCCACGGCTGATTGGCCCAGGCTCTTCTGTCCTCCTGCAAAGTCCCTGGGCCCCAGGCTCCTCCCAGCATCGGACCTCGGTGCCCAGCGCGCTCCTGCAGAGCCAGCAGCAGTGTTCCTCCAGCCCCGCCCTGGCCGGTGCCTACTTCCTATGTTTCGTCCCACGGTCGCATTAATTTTGTTTTTTAAAAACTGGATTTAATTACTCGTGTGAAACGTAAACCGAAATTTATGTACAGATTGCCCTTTGCCTTATTCCAGAAATGCTTCCCTTGAGGACTCAGTTTATGCAACTAAAAAATGGTGGTGCAACTAAATTCATGGTTGATGAAGCAGATTTCTCAAAACACAGATCTCCCTACGCACAAAGGATTTTGCAGGAAAAAATCCTGAAGGGCAGGAAATACTTTGGGACTAGCTAATGAGAAAGAGTTTGTAGAGCGAAACTGGGAGGACTTTACCCGAGCTTGCGATCCTGTTGTGTGCCCTCCACGGAGTTCTGCTTCTGCTCGGGCTGGTCCGAGGAGAGGCCCTGAAAGGCTGAGGTTGGGGGTCACAATTGTCACTCAACTGCCATGGACATTGAGGGGCCTCCCTGAAGCAGTCAGCAAGGGGATTTGATCACCGTGCAATTTTGTTCGTGTGGATATTTTTCACTAGGAAATTGTCCCGAAGATACTAATTCGTTTCACAGAAAATATCACCACTGCTTGGCACAGGCAATATGCATATTAGGGCATGAACCAAGGGCCAGATTTTCAGGCAAGACCTAAGCATTTCTCTGATGTAGAAAAATTCTTGCTGAATTTAATTATTTGGAGGAAATCTTAGTGAAATGTGAGACCTGGAATAGATGTGGCATCATCTCTTTTGGTTCCATCTTTTTCTGAGCCAGACTTGATAATAGGGACTTACAAATCTGAAGGTTCTAGATGTTACTTTATTCTTTAAAAAATGTTGGCGTTAAATACCATGACAAGGGAGGATCGTGACCTTTCTGATAGAGCAGATGTATGAAATTCTACTTTTTACTTAATACATGGGTTAGACCTCTTGATATTTTTGATACTTAAAAAAAAATCCCCCAGCTAATTTATGCAGAATGACTCTTAAATGAGACATTCCATTTAGCTGCAGTGAAAGTAGGGGGCTGTTGTTTATCAGCCAGGATCATTTTTGTAGAAGTAGAATGTAGAACTAGAATTCAAATTCTGTTTGGACATAAAGGATATTCATTTCCCTAATACAATTAAGGGACTTTAATGTTAGTCAACAAACTATGCCCAAAGTGTGCAGGAGCTACATAGTGTCGTAAATACCCTCCTTTTACTTCCTATTAAAATAGATACTATTTTATATATATTCTGGTTCAGTTTATATATAAGGTTCAGTGCTTTCTCCATGTCTACAACTATGTTGCTAAGGACTGACTTAGTTATCTCAGAGCTTTGCTCTGTTTCTCTAGTGTCAAAAAGGAACTCCTGCCTTTCTGTGAGCAACACTGGTCCCACCCTCCTTCTTTGCCCTAAGCACCTGCCGTGGGCAGAATTATCAACACATATTTTCATTGAGAGATAGAAAGCGGCGTGAAACAAGGCTGTTCTCAAAGAGCACTAGTATAGTTGGAAAGGTCTGTGAAAACAATTATGAACATTCTAGGGCTCCATATGCTGTTTGGCAAGTGAATAGAATAGGAAGATTGTAGGCTTTCTGCCAAAGGCTGGTCAAGGAAAGGTTTGGGTTCAGCATTGGGGGACAAAAGTTTTAAATATGTAGAGTGATTGGAAAGGTGTATTTCTTGATTTTCTTTTTAAGACAAGGAAATGTTAGCTCATAGAGCTAAACCTTTAAAAAAATAAATGCTGTTTAATTACCCTCATATAAGCTGAACCTCAGTTTTGGATTTGTTTCTTACCTTTCCCCTATCCCAGCCCAGGACGCTTCCAAGGAGCTGACCGGGGGCCATCTCTGGGTGGGGGGCTGCATGCGGAGGGGACGCGCGCACCTGGGAAGACAGCGCGAGTTTCTTTTCAGCCCAGGAAGTGCCCGGACTCCTGTCCTCTCCACCACGAACTTGCTGTGTGACCTCGGCTGAGTCACAGCACCTTGCAGGGCCTCCCAGGGTCACAGTCCGGGAGTCGTTGAAATGGCTGTTTGTAGCCGGTCCCTGCCTCTTATTGCCTGTGTCTTTCATGGAGAGAGATTCAAGAGGAAAGTGCCTGCTGCTAACTTGCCCTCCCTCTAGAAGATGCCGGGCTGTGGTAAGGGCCTGGCTGAGGCAAGGCCAGCCTTTCCCCTGCCGCGCCTCTGGCCGCTCCCTCACACCTCTCCACTTAAGTCAGCCAGGGCCCGAGGTGAAGTCCGAAGTGCCGATCTCTGCTGAGCACACGCATTATGTGCAATCAGGCTGCACTCCAGCTCCCGGCCTGCCATTAGCCAACCCCCTGATGTCTTTAGCAGGAGTTGCATGGGGGTTATGCAGTCTGCATTGGGCCCATTAGGCCAAGGCAGAGAGCAGAGGCGTGAGATCAGCAAACTCCCATATTCCAAGATCACCAACCTCTTGCCTTGCAAGGGTATTTACTGTGTTCCCATTGCAGGCAGGCATTCCTGATTCTTTAAGGTATTTAGGAGCACTGCTATCAGCCGGCTTTCTGAAAGCAACCAGCACTCCCAATTCCCACCCCCAAATACAGCATGGTAGACCCCAGGTTCCTGACCTGCTTTTCTTTGGGGACCCCTCTGATTGACCCCACTTTTCCCTGCCAGTGTGAACCCTGAACAGAGTCCCTGGGCCCTGCATTTTGTCACAGCCTCTTTGGGGGTCCTTACCTTTTGCAACCAGCTGCTGGGGTCTGGCTCCATCTTCCTTCCTTGCAGTTTGGGGTGCTGCCAGCTCGCTGCCGTGGCATTGGGCAGGCACCCTGCGGGTGGGGGGCAGGCAGCAGCACTGCAGGCCTGCTGATGTCTTGACTGCAGGTTGGCCAGGCTGGCTGACTTTGAACCAAATGGGAGAAGTAAAATCTGTCTGGCACAGCACCTCCTCCCTCTGGGTCTCAGAGGTAAGGTATGGCGGCCCTATAGCAGTTCTTGCTCCCTCCCCACTCTAGGAAAAGAGTGGCGCCATCCTCAGTTCTGTGCCTTCACCTGGGAGGGGTAGGTGCTTTTGGGCAAAGCAAGAATGAGAGACACGTAGCTCCAGTAGGAGTCGGAATATGTTAGGATGTATTTCTTGCCTTAGCACATATTTCCTCCTTCTTTTTTTTACTTTGAAATACCTAAATCAAGAAGTCAGATGTGTAAGCACTTGCAGAACTAGGGCTTACATAAACTCCTCAACAGCACGATTCTTCTGTAATATCTGCTGATGCATTTCTTTAGCAAAGACTGAGGTTTGGACCCAAGCTGGATTTATTGTGTTTGGAATGACTTGGTTCGTCAATCAGTGGCATGCAGATTGCCACACAAGCACCGATTCTTACTTAAAGGAGGGGGAGTCTTATTATGTTGTTAGGTATAGTATGCATGTTATTACAACACCTGCCTTAGAACTCTCATCAAAGGGGGGTAAAGAGGGGGTTCACGTTATTTCTGCCTAAACCAAGATTCTCAGATATGACTCACTGAGAAGGTACTAAACAGAAGGCCAGGGATAAAGACAACATGGAAGCCCTTGGGAACCTATTACTATTTGCCCCCCAAGAATTAATGGTGGCAGGATCAGCAGGCGTGCAGTGTGGGCTAAGAGCGCCCTCTTGTGGCTTAGGTCATCATAAATATTTTGAGATAGAAACATCCAAGTAAGGATTCTGTGTAGGTTCCTTGCCCTTCTGTCCTTCTCAATGTCTAGTGCAGTTCCTGGCATACTCTGTATTTGTCAAATTAAACTTTTTGGAGGGACCTCACGTTGTGGCAGAGGACACTTGTTCTATGTTAAACTACAAAGCATAGCCAAGACTTTGACATTTTGTCTTTCAGCCATGGTTCCTAGGCCACTGGGTCCATCGTAAGACAGAATACTCTAAATCTAGCCTGGGCAGTGCAAGGTGTCCTGGGAATGGCACTCCCCATGCTCTGGAAACTGCTTCCACAGGTTGACCTCCTCATTGAAATCGACCCTTCATTACATTTAACACCTTATTTTTCATTAATGTGAGGAGGTTTAAAAATCTTCTGGAGAACTTAACTTATTTCTGAGGTTTTAAACTCAAAAAATGCTTGAGGGAACAAGCTTGAGGGAAATTTTTATTGATTAATCTGAGGTAAAGTAATCTTGTGATTTGTCAACAAGGGCAGTCTGAATCCCTATCAGATCCATTGTAATATTCTACTATTTTAAAAGTTATCTTAAATAATTTTTGGAGCAAGGAAGATTGCCACACAAGCACTGATTCTTACTTAAAGGAGGGGGCGTCTTATTACATTGTTAGGTATACTACCCATGTTATTACAACACCTGCCTTAGAACTCTCATCAAAGGGGGGTAAAGATGGTGTTCACATTCTTTCTGCCTAAACCAAGATTCTCAGATATGCAAAACAAAACCAAATAGTGCATTTGAGAAGGTTTTTGCCTCTCGGGAGGCCTTTGGATACTGCTTGTAATATGGGGCAGACAGTGTCAGACATCTCTAACTGGAATTTCAGACTTTCCATCTGCTACCCAGAGATTTGGGATTTTGAAGGGCATTGGATTATAAAGAGGGCCTGCCAGTTTGTGATTAGGACAGGACATTGGAAATTTGCTCGTTCAACATCAGAGCCCACTCATGAACCACTGCCAACACTTTGCCACTGCATTTGCGGGACTGCCAACTACCCACATGGTTCCTTTGGTCTCCTCCGCCTCAACCCTGCTGTTGGTTCCATTTAGGATAGAAAATCAAAACCAGGTAGTCCCATTTAAGCAGCACCACGCAGTGCTCAGTAAAGAATAAAAGGGCCAGGGCAACTCTTTTCCCCACAACATTATTTTGTCACTCCGAAGGTTAGCTGTGTTTGGGCGCGAGTGGTTGTAAGGGCGCCACCGCTGCAGAAAGCAGCAGCTCCACAGGATGCCACCCCCTGGTGTGTGAAAGACGGCCTGCAAACACCTAGAGAGCAAAAAGGTTACGTCCTCCTAATTCATATGCAAAACATTAAGTTAAACGTGGCATTTAGGTGACGCTTTTCATGACAGGAGGCTCTTTCTGTAGAGAGGCCACCTGCCACGGCCCCATTTTGTGGTAACAGGGCTTAAAATAGAGAAGGCCAAAGCAGGCGCGCGCGGTCAGCCTGCTCTTCTTGCGTGAGGTGCATGTTGTCCTGGAGCCCTTGGTGACCACCGCAGTGAAGACTTCGGGAGCGTTCTGTCCATTAAGTGTTGCCATTTGAATTCCAGTCGCTGCTCCCACGGCCTCTACAGAGTTCTGCTGCCCCACATAGATGTATTAAGACCTACTTTGCAAGACATGACTTCTGTTGGGATTTTTATTTAAAATGAAATTTGAATGCAGTGACCCTGTGCATTCTGATAATTTTAACAGGCCTGTTGGGTGAAAGTAATGAGGAGAAAGTCTCGCTGAGTCTATCTTGCTCTTGAACCTGACAGGTTTTATTTGGAATAGCTGCCTGTTAGTGAGGGAGAAACACTCATTTTTTTCCTGCCTAAGGAGCCATTGAACTTTATTTTTCCCCTAGGTGTTAGGAAACAGGGATTAAAAATAGTAGCTGACCCAGACATACTGCGCAATAAAAAGTTTCTTTCTCCTCCCATGTTGCTGATTACCTGCATCTTGTTAATAAGGAAGAGAAAGATGTTACCTAAAAACTGAAGGTGTGAATAATTCTATTCAGGAAAATTTAAAATATCAGAGGAATTAAAAGAGTTCTTTCAAAAGGTCAAAAGCTTACATTTTTCATTTTTCTCTTTATTCCATGTGACCATTGACCTTTGTCTTAAAGCCTCCCTTCCCACTTCCCCCATGCCCACGAGTTAAATGTTGTGTCAGATTATTTAAAAGTTTCTAAGTAAGGGGGAAAAAAATCTTCCAGGTTTGGCTCCTCTGTCTTTTCAGAATATACAGTCTGAAGGAGAATTTATAAAAAGATCGGAGGTTGGGGTTCCTGTTACTTTTGGAAATGGTATTTACCCGGATCACACTGAATCTGCCTCTCACCCTGACGAGTAGACGCCGATAGGGTGGAATCTTCACAGGCTAGAAAGGCCGCTGGAGACCATGCTGAGACCTCGGGAGACCTGTGCTGCAAAGGTGTTCCAGCCTCTGCGGGGAGAGGCTCAGGTTGCCCCTCCAGCATGCGGGGCCCAGTCTCTCAGTACCTCTCTGTTGTTTTCAGTAACTTTAAAGTGATGGCAGTCAATTCACAGCACCCAGGGGAGGACTTAACCAAAGTATTTAATTTGCATCAGCAAGTAGACATCTGCCCTTTTGCACAAACACTTGTCAGCATAGCGCTTCATCCTCACTTCCCTCCATTCTCCTTGGTTGTTATTTAACCAGTCACGCGGGCCTTCTTGCTGGCCCTCCAATACAGCCAGCTCACCCCTACCTAGGCCATAGTCCTGCATGGCATGGGGTTCTCCAGGTCTTTGCCTGGCTGCCTACTCCGCACCCAGGCCTAATTGGAAGTGCGACCTTTGCCGTGGGGCCTTTTTGCACCAACGTAGTCTATCATTTTTCTGTTTTCTAGCTTCATAGGATTTTCAGTTCCAGAAATGACCTTAGATTCCTGGTAAAAGCAGACTGTGGCCCCAGGTCCATAGGTGTGTCTCAGCTCCACTACTCATGCTGATGTCTTCTGTTCGCCTTACAAGTTCGGCTTCTACGTTCCTCCACCACTTTCTGTGCCCAGTACCTCTCTGGGCTTCTTGCCTCTGGCTTCCATTTCTTCTTCCTTCTTGTTGGGCTCAGCCATTGGGAGGAGGCTGGAGGACAGCTGTGGTCAGTGCAGCACTCTAGCGGTGACACACCTTCAGCGAATGACACGGTCCACTGAACCACCCTCTCCGGTTGTGCACCTGCTCCCTGCACTGGGTGGGTATGGACCCCTCTGTGCCCCGGGGTTCTGCACTACCCCTTGTTAGTTTCCTTAAAAGCTCCCCACACATTTGTACAAAGAACTTTTTATTGAATTCTCCTGAAATCACTCAGTTTGAAGAATATAATTTATTTCTTGCAGAGGAATATAACTTAACCGCTAGATGCAGTTAATTCACTTCTCTGTGCCAGAGTTGCTGCATCTGTGAAGTACACATAAAAGAACAGTCTTTATAGAGCTGCTTTTAAAATTAAATGAGTTAATATTTGCAAAAATGCTTAGCAGGGTGCCTGGCACATGGTAGGTACTATGTAAGAGTTTGCTATTTTAACTGTTGTTGTTGTTGTTGTTCTTATTATTGCATGCTTGTTGACCCATATATTGCTTCCCTTGGTTCTGCTAGCATGCGTGCTTCTTGGGGCCAGGGGCTCTGTCTTCTTGCTGCATTTCCAGGTTCTAGAACAACACCTGCTTTGTAGAAGCACTATACGTACCCTCTTAAGTCTGTGTACACAGGAGATTTAAGACATTGTATATAGTTTTGTAGGGAGTTTATCTCAAAAAATCATGTTTATGAACAAAAATCAAACAACGTGTTTTAGCAACACTAGTAGTTACTCAGACAATAGTCAGTGTCTGGATTATACAAAGGAAGTGAAACTGTGGGTCTGATTCCAGTGAAGAAAAATTGGCAAGTACTACCTAGAAGACGCCTAAGCTAATTTTGTACAATCAATGGTTTGTTTAGCAAGACTCCAGTAGTTGTAAAGGGATTTGGAGAAGCTGGGTAGTGTGACAGCTCCAGAATCAGATTTCTGGGACTCAAATCCTGGTGCTTGCTGTCAGCCGGCTGTGTACTTTGGTCAAATTGTGCTTCCTCAGTTGCCTCATCTGTAGAGGGGGATGACAATGGCCCTTTCTCCCAGTGTGATGAAGATTAAATGACTCAATACATGTAAATCAATGAGTTCAGTGCTAGCTGTTTTTATGTGACCTGTTCATTAACCTTCCAACAGAAATATCAAAAATTTTTAAGGTGGAAAGATGTAAAGTACACTGAGATCTTCTTTGGCAACCAAAAATGCATCAAGTGAAATACTGTTTAGATTTTTGAATTCTCTATTATTAAAAGTTAAATTTTTAAATTGCATCTCAGTAATATATAGTTTAACTATAGTCTTTATTTGCTGTCCTTAAGGAATTTGTGATTCATTACAGCATTCTTAAACACACTGAGGTAGCTGTGTCATCTTCAGTATGGATGGATTCAGATGGATTAAATTAGTTGCATGTTAGCAAGTCAGTTGTTGCTTCCTGTGGGCTGCAGAATATGTTTTGGTCCAAAGTGCTTGAAGGGAGAGATGGTTAAAGTGAGTATCAGGGGACCTGGCCAGCTGTGTGGCTTGGGTCAGTCCTTTTCCTCTGTAGATCCACTTCTTATCAGTGGACAAAGATATTGGACTAGTGAGAAGAGGATTCCTCTCAGCTCTCACAGTCTTTGGGTCTGTATTTTGAAACCATCTGCAGGGCAGTTTTAACAGAAGGTCTGAAAAATCAGGCTGGGCTGAGTGCCTGCAGTTCCTTTTCTCTTCTCCCTTCTTTGCCACATTTTCCCGCCTTGCGGGGTGCAGACATTTGAGTCACCGAGGCTGCGCTGCACTCCGCTCTTGCCTGAATATGAAATGTGGGAGTGTGCTCTCCCCGCATTGAACCTGAGTTAAAGTACAGCCCTGTGCTGCCAAGCTTTTAGCCCCTGGCTTTTCAAGGCCATCCTTGGAACACTTACCTTGTGGAGACCTAGATGCCAAGAGAGAAAGCAGACTTGAAATGTGCAGGGGAATCCATGTTCTAAAATGGATGACTTAAAGCATTCTTCTCTTTCCTTTGCCTACAACCTAGTTCTTTCACTCACGCAGGTCTCCCTGCAAGGTCTCTCAGAGTCTCCGTGGTCTCCCCCTCTGCACCTGGGAGGCTCTCAGGGCTCTGACGCCTGCAAATGCAGAGCCGTCAGGAGGGGTTGTTAGGGACGCGAGAAAGCTGGGATTAAGGATGAGGATGCCGGCTGCCCAGTCCCTTTGGGCAAGCCCCGGGTCATCTGCCTCAGGTGGTGTGACCTAGGAGGGCACACAGGGCCCGCAGTACAGATGGCAGCGCCTGTAACAGCAGAAGGTCAGGAGGAAAGAAATCACTGCCCTGCATACTCTCTCTCATCCTCCATGTCCTGTGTTCCCAGTTTCTGGAATGCCCTCCTACCACGCCGAACTACATGTCACGTGTCACGTGGGACTGCACTTTAAATTACGGTTCACTCTCATCTGTATCCAGTCCTTATTCCATGATCTTAATACCTCATAGTCATTACTTGCTCAGACTTATAATTTGTGAAGTGTCCTTTGTAGAGTGACCGACTGTCCTGGGGACTGAGTGGCTTTTCCAGGATGTGGGAGGGGTGCTAGGTGCTAAAACCGACAGTCCCTGGCCAACGAGGATGGTTGGTCAGCCTTTCTTTAGGCCTTTTCTGTCTTGCAGGGAGTGTCTCAACACATTGTTATTTTTCATCTATAAAATCATCTTGTTATCCCAGAGCAACGCCTTTTGTCTACCCTCAGTGCCCTTTCCCGGTGACTGCTCCACCGTGTCTTTCCTCTTCACTCCCCTGTCTTATTCCCCGACCCAAGGTGGCACAGTGAATGTGCCACCTCCCTGCACCTTAGGTGACATCAGTCTCAATCCCAGAAGTGGAAAGAGCTCAGAGATGCTTCTGAAAGAAAACGAGAGATCGTGCGTTTGAGCTCTAAGGTTGTCTACTCAGTCCACCCTTTTCTGTGATTTCCTCCTTACGTCTCATCCTGATACAAGCCTTTGCGTCCCTGAGACCCTCACAGCCCAGCCTCTCGGCCTTCGTCTGTTTCTCCTGGCCGGAATGCCCTCTCCCAAATGACTCGGATGTTTCTGCTCGAAGCTGCTTACGCCATCCTCTATGAAGCCTCCTTGAACAAATCCTCTCCTTCGTTTCTCATCCCTAGCACTCGTTCGTGCTTTTTAATGTATTTATCTTTTCTTGCTGCTATGCACTTGTCTGAGTTCCTTATTGCTTATTAGATTTTAAGCACTAAATGCAAGGATCTACTTCTTCTTTCCTGGGACTTCCCCAAAGTTCACAGCAAGATGTTCACCACGTGGTGACACACGGGTGTTTTTGACCAACAGATTGCTCATTTGGTCTCAGTCTCGGTCAGACGCCGGGGAGAGCAAATGAAAAGGAACTACTCCCTTCTGCTGGTTTCACAAGACAGATAGAAGCGACGTGATTATACTGATTGCGTCATGACGTTGAAATGATTGCATCATTATCTGGCAATCATGTGGGTTAAGTATTCAAAGGTTCAGTGAAGGACTGGTTTGTCTGGAGGCTACAGTGAAACAGGTTAGGTGAACGAGGACAGCGAGGAGGCGTGGGCTGTTCTGTATTATAAAGCAGGAAGCGTTACTGGATGTCAGGAGGGTGTGCGTTGACTCATGCAGGTCATGTGTGAATCTGGGCCACAGGGAAGTGCTTGTTCACATTCTATTTATACATTTAGGGTAGCTTTGATTTTTTTAATACAACTTTTCCCAATTGTGCCCATTACTGGTTTGGAGGCTACAATAAGAGCTAACAGATCAGCAATGCTTTGGTTTAGTGTCCACCATCAGAATCCCTGTAATTCCCATTCTTAAACAATTTATTTCCATTTAAAGGAAATTAGGGGCTACCCCCTCCTTTGCTCATCCCTTGTTCACTCACTTTTTTTAGGTCTTGGCTCAGATAACCCTTCTCCTGTGGTTGTTCCTGGGGGGTAGGTAGGTTCAACCCCTGACACTAGATTTGGTTCTGATGTGGAGATAATGATGCTACACATGCACAAAGAGGCTATGAAGAGATGTATTACTCCCAAATTAAGACTCTCTGTGGAGAGGAGAGCTGGACCCCAAGAAGTTCTGAAAATGGCTTGAGAGAGCAGGGAGGGACATTGGCTTTCGCTTTTCTGGTTGTTAGGGCTTTGAGCTAGGGTCAGGCTTGTGTAGTTTCAGCTTCCCACCAGAGCTGAGAGAGGTGGCGCATGGCTTTCCTGCCAGCTTCCCTGACATGGGCCAGCAGGGGAAGGAGGAGGCATGCGGCTTGAAAGCTGTCAGCAATGCAACATCATAAGTGGAGGAAGACCCTTTATCATGGCCCCTTTCAGGGACGATTCCTCTGTCCATCACTTGGCACTACTTGATTTCATATTAAAAGGTTACCTGATTGCTGTTCCCCCAATAGATTATAAGAGCTCTGTTTGATTTGTTCACCACCCAACTCCCAAGGTCAAGAATTGTGCAGTGGAGGCTCTCAACAGATACTTGCTGAAAGAATACACTGAGTAGACTCTCATTTCTCACCATGCGTTTATCTATGTGGGCATGATTGTCAGGGTGGCATTTGTTCCCCCTGAGATTTGAAGAAGTGATTAATCTTGGGCATTAGCAATTAGCCTCAGTATTTTACTGGTCAAGAGTCTATACTTTGGAATGAGATATACTTAGATTTATATCTGGGCTGCTTAATAAATGTGTAACTTGGCCTGGCCAGTGTGGCTTAGTTGGTTGGGCATCGTATTTCAAAGTGGAAGGTTGCTGGTTTGATTCCCAGTCAGGGCACATGCTTGCATTGCCAGTTTGGTCCCCAGTTGGGGCATGTATGAGAGGCAACCGATTGGTGTTTCTCTCTCACATCAATGTTTCTCTCTCTTTCTTTTTCTCTCTCCTACCCTCTCTCTGAAAATAAAGAAATAAAACCTTTTAAAAAATTGTGTAACTTTGACAATTTACTCAATAATTCTCTGCATATATTTTTTCATATGTAATGTGAAGATAAGAGAACTTAACTCTTAAGCTGGGTATGTATTATAGTGCCTGGCATATGAAAAATAATAAATATTAATTATTATAATTATTGGTCTTCTCCTTCATTCATTCATTCATTCAACTCCTGTTTATTGAGTGACTACTATAAGCCATTCACTATTCTTGATGCTGAGGATCAGCAGTGAGTGAGCAAAATGGACCAGAATCCCTGGCCTCATGGTGTTTAAATTCCAGTAGGAAAGATTGAAAATAAAAAGATAAATTTAAAAAAACATACTCTGTTAGAGTATGGTAAGTGTCAAGAAGAGAAATAAAGTAAGGTCAGAAAAGAGTTGCAACTTTTAAAAATTTTATTAAATTTATTGAAGAGATATTGGCTAATAATATACAGGTTTCAATTGTACAACTCTATAATACATCATCTGTATACTACATTGGGTGTTCACCACCCAAAGTCAAATCTCTTTCAGTCACCGTATATTTAACCTCTTTTACTCTCTTCTACCTCTCCCTCCCCCTCCTTCTCCTCTGGTAACCATCATACTGCTGTCTGTGTCTATGAGTTCTGTTTCTTTGCTTGTCTTGTTTGTTGGCTTGTTGCCCTCTGTTTTATATTTCATGTGAGTGAAATCATATGATTCTTGACTCTTTCCTTCTGACTTATTTCACTTAGCATGATAGCCTCAAGATCCATCCATATTGTCACAAATGACTGTATTTCCTCTTTTCTTATGGCTGAGTGTATTCCATTGTGCATATATATCATATCCCTTTCTTTTCCCCAGTCCTCTATCAAAGCACATTTTAGTTGTCTCCATGTCTTGGCCACCATGAATAATGCTGCAATGAACATAAGGGTATATATATCTTTGTACAAATAAATGTTCTCAGATTTCCCATACTGTTTTCCATAGTGGCTATACCAGTTTACATTCCCACCAACAGTGAATGAGGATTCCTTTTTCTCCACATCCTCTCCAACACTTGTTATTTTTTGTCTTGTTGATACTAGCCATTCTGACAGGTGTGGGGTGGTATCTCATTGTGGTATTGATTTAGGAGTTGCAAGTTTACACAAGGTTGGCAGAAAAAGACCTCAATAAAAAAAATAACATTTAATTAAAGACCTGAAGGAGATGAGAGAAGGAGGCAAGTAGTTAAATGGGAAAAGGCTGTTACAATCAGAGGTTACTGCCAGGACAAAAGCCCTGAGGTAGAATCATGCCTGGTATATTTAAGAAGCAAAAAGAGCAAGTTGAATATGTGATCTAAGGGGTCAAGTCATGTTGTGACCTGACTTCTAGCCAAGTGAGAAAGGAAATCATTGGGAAGCTTGGAGCAGAGGAATTACATGTTCTTTCTTATATTTCAACAGGATCTCTCAGGATGCTCAGTTGAGGCTAGATTTAAGGAGAAAAGTGAGCGTGAAAACAGAGACAACAGTCAGGAGGACATAGCAATAATTCAGGAAATAGATAATGATGGCTTTGACTTCTGATAGAGGTGGTGGCACAGGTAAACATGGCTCGCCTCCTTGCACAATCACATCAAAATTACAACTAAATTATAGAATAACCATCACTCAGAACTGTCAGAAATCAAGTTGAATGTAAGTCTGACAACTATGGAATTAAAGAAACCACATCCATGAAGACTGGTAGGAGGGGTGAGACATGGAACAGGCTGGACCCACACCCACATATGGTGGATGAAAATTCGGGAGGAATATCTCAGGAGCCAGCAGTCCCAGCCCCAAACCAGGCCTCCTACCCACCACTTCTGCCCAGGGTTCCAGTGCCAGAAAGATAACTTCTGGCTGCAAAAACCAGCAGGGACTCTGTCGGTAGAAGAATATACTAGATTCCCGAGCAGTTCCTCTTAAAGAACCCACACACAGACTTAATCAGACTCACCTCTTCCGAGCTCCTGCATGGGGGTAGCAGCTTGAAAGGCAACAGTTGCTTATGGGGAGAAAGTGACAGGTCTGGCCTCAAGGTAAGAGCTGGGGAACAGCTTTCTCCCAGACAGAAAGTCCATTGTTCCTTTTCTGAATCCTCCCCTCAAAGAGCCACAGATCCAGCAGATGGGCACCATTACTGAGTCTCCATTTTCCCCACCCAGGAGATCCCCTGAGGCTCTATCCCACCCAAACTGTTCACAGTGACTTTTCCACATAAATGGCAGGTCTTGGCTCATGCTTCACAACTTCCTAAATCCTGCCAAATAATCAACAGATGACCTCTGTGAGTCCCTAGTCCCCTTACCTCTTGCTAAGTGGTCCCAGGCATGGCACCAGCAACAGCCAGCCTAGATTCACAGTTTGGCTTTGTCTGGGAATCTCCAAGCCCAGCACAAGTAGCAGCCATCTCAGATTGCTTTATAGCTCAGGCAGGGTGTCCCCAAGCAAACCATTGGTAGGGGCTGACCTTGGCCTGCACCACCTGGGAAACCCCAGAAACCCCAGTGCACAGCTACAGAGCACATCAGAGCACCACCACCCTGCCCCTGCACAGCTGATCCTCCACAGTGGGTTGAGGTTGGTGATCAGTGGTCACAGCCAGTATTTGAAGCTGACTGGCCTGGGTAAGTCCTTCCCATTGATCTGCCAACAGCAATCAAGGCTGAACTACGAGAGGAAGGTATACTCAGCCCACATGAAGGGCACATGTAGAGTACCCAGCTTAGGTTATAGGGGAGGCTGTGCCACTGGACCCTTCAGGACACCTACCATATTAGGCCATGCTACCTAGAAAGGGAGTCATAGCAGCTCTACCTAATACATAGAAACAAACACAGGGAGGCTGCCAAAATGAGGAGACAAAGAACAAGGCCCAAATGAAGAAACATCAACATGCCAGAAAAAGAACTAAACAAAATGGAGATAAGCCATCTAGCAGATGCAGAGTTTAAAACACTTTTTATAAAGATACTTGAGGAATTTAGTGCGGACCTCAACAGCATAAAAAATATACAGTCAGAAATGAAGGATTCATTACTTGAGAAAAAGAACAATTTATAGGGAAACAACAGTAGAATGAATGAAGCCAAGAATCAAATCAATGATTTGGACCATAAAGAAGCAAAAAGCAACCAATCATAACAACAAGAAGAAAAAAGAATAAAAAAAATTGAGGGTAGTGTAGACAGCCCCTGGGATAATTTCAAGCATTCCAACATTTGCACCGTAGGGGTCCCAGACGGAGAAGAGAAAGACCAAGAAATAGAAAATCTATTTGAAAAAATTATGAAAGAAAATGTCCCTAATTTGGTGAAGGAAATAAACATGCAAGTTCAGTTATCACAGAGTCCCAAGCAAGGTGAATGCAAAGAGGCCCACTCCAAGACACATCATAATTAAAATGCCAAATGTTAAAGATAAAGAGAGAATTTTAAAAGCAGCAAGAGAAAAGCAGTTAGTTACCTATAGGGGAGTCCCCATAAGACTGTTAGCTGATTTCTCAAAAGAAACTTTTCAGGCTAGAAGGGCATTGGCAAGAAATATTCAAAGTCATGAAAAGCAGGGACCTACAGCCCAGATTGCTCTACCCAGCAAACAAATCATTTAGAATCAAAGGGCAGATAAAGAGCTTCCCAAATAAGAAAAAACTAAAGAAGTTCATCATCACCAACCCATTATTATATGAAATGTTAAAGAGACTTATTCCAGAAGAAGGAGAGCAAAACCGTGAACAATAAAATGGCAATAAATACATACCTATCAACAATTGAATCTAAAAAAAAAACAGAATCATGGTTATGAAGAGGGTTTTGATGGTTTCCAGATGGGATGGGGGTGTGGGGAATGGGTGAAGAGGTAAGGGCATTAAGAAATACAAATAGGTAGTTACAGAATAGCCAGAGGGATGTAAGGTACAGTGTAAGAAATGGAGTAGCCAAAGAGCTTATATGCAGACCCGTGGACATGAACAATGGTGTGGGGACTGCCTGAGGGTGGGGTGTGTTGGGCGGAGGGGGGCAAAGGGGGAAAAATTGGGCAACTGTAATAGCATAATCAATAAAATGTAATTTAAAAAGAGAGATAATAAAGAGAGATAAGAGAGCAAAGAGCTTATATGCAGACCCGTGGACCAGGGGAGTAGAGGTGTTGAGAAGTGGTCCTACTGTGAATGTATTTTGAAGGTTGAACCAATAGAAATTGCGGATGGATTGAATGTGAGGAGTGGGAAAAAGTAGAGTTGAGACTGACTTTGGAGGTTTTTGGTCAGAGCAACTGGGAGAATGGAGTTGTCATTTTTTGAAGATCAGGAGAGGAGCAGGTTTGGTGAGGGAAGGGAATATACATTGGGAGCATTGTTTTGGACATGTTATGTTTGAGATGCCATTAAAAATCCAAGTCTGTTACACGAGTCTGGAGTTCAGGGGAAAGATAAGGGATAGATATATAGAGCTTGGACACATCAGATGTGCCCCCTACCTTGGGTACCAGTTGGTTTACTGTTGATATCTGCCACAGCTGCGTTAGGTATGTTGCTGTGAGCCCACATTCAGCTCAAGTGAAAACTTACCACAGCCTACAAGTGCAAGGGAGTTAATGCCTCCAATGAAACCTTCCACCGCTGGGTAATGAATCAAGTGGGCAAGTGCATCAGCTTTGTGAGGTGGGGTTGGGGGGGTGTTTCTGTACACTTTTCAGGAGCCCCAGCAGAATCCAGCCCCTGTTGTACAGAACAGTGACCCTGAAAAGGTACATTTACATTGGCATTTCCTCCACTCTCTTATTCTCCCCACTTCCTCACTTCTCATCAATGGGAACATGTTCCAGATAAACTCCCTGAACTCAAGTCCTTGAGTCAGGCTCTGCTTTGAGATGAGCTCAAATTAAAATACCAACTTGTAAAAGGTACTTAATGCCATGAGATGGGGTGCTGAGATCTCCCAGAAAGTGAGTGTCGGCAGAAGGAGAAGAGGTCTGGGCACTGAGCCCTGGGGTGTTCCAGCAGTCAGAGTGGTGGTCCTCAATCCTGGAGGAGCATAAGGTCACCTGGGGAAATCTAGTCGCCCACCCATGCCTGGGCCCCGACCCTGATGAATTAGGTCAGGGTCTTTGAAGTGGACTCTGACATCTGTATCCTTTAAAAAGCTTTCTGGATGATTATAAATCACAGCTAGCACGGAGACCACTGATTAGAGGTTGGGAACACGATTATCTAGCAAAGGCAACTCAGGAGCAGCCAGAGAAGTAGGAGGGGATGCCAGTGGAAGGAAGGGTTCCAAGGCAGAAAGAATGACGATGTCTGTCATCTGTTGCCAATTGGTCAAGTTAGATGAGCCTGAGATTTACCAACAGATTTAACCACATGGAGACTTTTGGTGACTTCAGTAAGAGCAGTTTTGGTGAGCAGTGGCAGAGAAGCCTTATTGCTCTGGGTGCAAGTTAGAGGATGGGAAAATTGAAATTGCAGTCAGTTGATGTTGGCAGCTCTTACAAGGAGCACGGCCATGAGGAGGCGTGGAGAAATGGAGAACTAATGGGAGGGAGAAGTAGGTCCAAGAGAGGGTTTTATGGTGGCGTGTTTGTATGTTGATGCTGGTAGAAATAGTCTAGTGGAAAGGAAAAAACTGATGATGCAGGGGACAAGAGAGGGAACTGCTGCAGCCCAGTTCTTGAGCCCAGACTCTGTGCAGGACTGGAGGTGCTGGTCTTATGGGAGTCTAGGCTCTTTGCTCATAACAACAGGAGTGCTCGGACCTGCTGCAGGGAGGAGGGTCGATGTGGAAGGTTGCTTCTGATGGCTCCCAGGAACCTCTTCTGGGCACTCCACCTGGTGGCCCCAGCTCCGTGCCCTCCAGAGATGCCGGCTGCGTCCGCGTCTGCAGCGAGGGCTCTTTTCTGCGTTCCATCCTCACGGCCTCCTCTTTACTAAGCACAGAGGTAGATGGGGCAACACTTCCTGCACAAACGCAGCTCTCTGCATGCACGTATCTTTTTCTACAATGCTCTAGGCTCAGCTATAGTCACATGTAAAAGCAAATGTAAACGAAAATGCCCCCAAGGAAAAATGCAGTTTTATGATATAAGAGAAAACTGCCGAACATTTCCTGAAATCTTGTTAAAAACCACAAGGGGGCACTATTCCTTTAAAACTGCAGTATATCCAATTTTGATGATTGAAGGAATGGCTTCTTTGAAGTTCAGTTTCCAGAAGTCTGTTTTCTGTGAAATGAGAAGCCCTTGTGTCACAATAACAAAATATTTTCTGCACCTCATAGGACACTTGGCATGATCCAGAGACCTGGATTTTTAATTTAATCTGGCTCTTGAGCAATTATTCTTTTACTTATATAGCCATTTCCTCTGTACTTAAAGCACAGTGCCTTTTTTTCTTTCTTTCTCATTTCTACTTTTTCATCTGCTTACAGTACAGACTGGAATCAGGTATATTGAAGTAGGTAGTTTGAGAGAATTTGGAGAACATGTCTTTGTCTTTCTTGGTTCCCATCCCCACAGTCCTAGACTCTCAGCTGTGAAGCTTCCACTGTTGAACTTTTTATGGTATGAAAGAGAAAATTCTTTTGAACCATTTCTTGTTTGCAGTAAGTCATAATTCCTAATTTATACAAATGAAAAGGGTTTTGGAGGTGGGGTAGGATTGGGAGAACAGTAAAATTCGGAATTTCCGTACCAGTCCAGCAATATAGAAACTAGTGGCTGCACAAGATTTAGCCAAAATGGCCGATTGATGGAAGGTTAATACTGGGTTTTAGATTTCTGATTTTGCAATGTTTAAATGAGTGCTGCCTACTATATTGTTATAATGTCAGGTCACTAAGTGTGCAACACCTTTCAATTATACAATGGTATGCTTGTGGGGAAAGATACAATAATGCCTGTCAGAGTTGGTATGCTAAATTAATAAGCAACAATTGAGGAAAGCATGTCTCACCTCTTTATTTCACAGTTCAAAGCTAAAGTAGTATATAATTTTTTAATGCCATTTTTAGGACTATCCAATTAGAAAATTACAATGTCCCTTATGTAAAGGCTTTATGGAACCTGCTTAAATGTAAAGAAATATACAAGCAAAAATGGTGAAGGGAAGCCATCACAAGCTAAATAATTACAAAACTAGTGGCTACAAATACTCATTTTTAGCCACTTTGTGTTTTTCTCTATTTAACCTGAACTTGTAAACAATTGGTCCTTAAACTACACATGTGAATGTCTTCTTGACATTTGATATACCTGTATCTTGATCCATGTGTGGTGCTTTGTCTGAAATATCAGTTGTCAGCATGATACACAGGCATATGTGTCTCTAGGGCCCAGCTCTAATTTATCTGTGTTTTCAGAATGATGACAGAAATGTTTTCAGTTTTGTTTTTCAAAACAGACGGTTAACCACTTTGGTGGGGGAAAGCTATTTAAAAGTTAATCCCAAGATTAAGATCAAATGTCAGTACTATGCCCATCCCATCCCCATGGTGGCCTTTATCCTGAGTTGATTCTGTTTTAATATTTTTTTTTGTACAAACCTATTTCAGTTTTGCTTTTCTTGGACTTCCTCAACCCTTTCCAAGTGCAAACATTGTCAGGAAACAGCAACTCAAGCAACTTCAAAACAGCCCCCAGTTCCTGGGTCCTAATGACTACAGTTTTGAGGCCTATACGTGATCTGTGAGCAGCGACAACAGCATAGGTCATGGGGTACTGTGGTCCCAGGAGAACATTAAGATTTCTGTATTGGTTTTTTTGGGGTTTTTTAAATTTTTTTTATTTTATGTCATTTCACTAAGGAAAAAAATCACACCAAACATCTAATTATGTTACTTTGCAAGGAAGACTGAAACAAATGTAGATGTTACATATCATTAAAATAAAGCCTATGCTTTCATATAACAAGTCAAGTAGATTCAAGAGATGGAGATCGATGACATGCCGGCGCCTCTTTAGGGAAGAATATAGCACTTCTTGTCCCACTTAATAAAACCAGGAGATTTTAGAAAAATTGTAACCATAGATAAAATTCTTGATTCTTCTTCAGGTTTTTTTATTGTGCTTTGGATGAATTCACTGCTTTTGCGCTCTGAAGCACCTTGTTTTTGTATGAGTTGAGCCATTGATTGTGTTCTTTGTAAACTCCTTACGGGCTTCTCATTTCCTCCGCCACTTGTCTTGAATGGCTATGGACTATGTGATTCGTCTCCGACCTTCCCTTAGTGTATAATGAATAGTGAAAACTACACGAACTGGGTTTATTTGCAGGAGTTAAAACGAGAGGGGTGCGTATTTGGATGAAGATGATGTGGAAGTGTTCGGAGAGCAAAGACTCACGTAATAAGCAGATTGCTGAAGAGTGGAGCTGAGTGTCCTTTGTCTGCCTTGAGTAGGCTCACGTGCTGTCAGTCAGTTTTGAGGGAACTTGTCAGTAACTTTGGATCAAGATGACATATCTGATGATAAGGGGCTTACAATTCTCGAATGTACACGGCCTTAACGTTAAGTACATACTGTACCAGAGATAATCTTTTTAGGAAGAAGAAAAAAAGTGAAAACCCTATGGTCAGTTAGGTGAAGAATGTAATATCCTTGAGAAATGAAGAAAGTAAAAAAAGAAACACCAGCTTACTTTCAGCTTTTTAGTTTTCTTCCTTTCAAGACTCAGTGTATATAGTTCCATGTGTGTTATCTTTAATTCTGTGAAGTCTTTAATCAAGTGACATTTTTGCACTTGATAAAACATGTGCTTTTTACACTTGACATTTTACACTTGATAAACATCATTGATTTACAAATAAAAATACAAGAAGGAAAAAATAGGCACTGTTTTAATATTTAGAAAGGGTGTCAAATATTCTTGTAAGTTTTGACAATATTCTCGAAAGGAAAACCTTTTCGCTTTAAGAAACTTTTCATCTCACTTTTCCTGATAGCCTGCTGACATTTCTAGGTGAATGAAATGGTAACGGAGGATGGGTTGTTGGATTGATGCAAATGATACCCCTGCTTTCATTAAGGCAAACTTGGCTGTCTGAAGTGTAACATTTTTCTTCCTTCCCTCCCTCCCTCCCTTTCTTTCTTCCTTTCATTCATTCTTTCTTTCTTTCTTTTGATTTAGTCTTTATTGTATTGTTTTCCATTACCATTTAGTCCCCTTATACCCCACCTCCCCTCAGCAACCACACCGCTGTTGGGGTGACATTTTTCCTTACTTGAAGTTTTAATGCTTTATGCGCTGATCTATAATTTCATTTTATTTGAAATCATCCTAAAATGGATTGTGTATTCTGCTTACTGAAACAGGAGGTACAAAACTAAATTTGAAAAAAAATGTTTTAATGTCTGTGTATTAAATGTCTGAGTTCTGTGTATTTTGAGGGCAAGTCACAGAAGCAAGTGGCAGGTTACATGTATGCATTTATATACAGCACATTTTAGGTGTCCCAATTTGAGCTCTTGCTTTCTTCCTATATCTCCGTATTGTTTCAGAGAAGAAATCTGTGCTTTCCTTTCTAGGGCTTCCTCCTCCAGATGTGTTCTTGTTTGTTTGTTTTTAAGATTTTATTTATTTATTTTTAGAGAGAAAAGAAGGGAGGGAGGGAGAGAAAAAGGGAGGGAGAGAGAGGGAGAGAAACATCAATGTGTGAGAGAGAAACACACAGAGATTGATTGCCTCTCGCATACACCCCACTGGGGACTGGGCCCGCAACCCAGGCGTGTGCCCTGAGAGGAAATCAAACCAGCGAACTTTCGCTTTGCTGGACAACACCCAGCCACCTGAGCCATGCCAGCCAGGGCTCCAGGGGCATTCGCAATCCTCCAACCCCATCCCCTGTGTCGTCATCTGTTAATTATCTGCTGATTATGCTCTTGAACTTCAGTCAGCACCCCCACCCCTGCTCTCTGGGAAATCCTTTGGCTGCAGTGGTACGTAAGTTTACCCGGTTTTGAGGTCAAAGCAAGAAAAAAACCCCCAAAACTATCAGCTCCCTACAGTTTCCCCAGGATACAGCTGGATCTCTCTCTCATTCCTTTGCTGTCAGACGTCTTGGAAGAGCAACGTTTTATTCACTGCCTTTATTTCCTCATTGCCAATTTACTTCTCAGACAGAAACATTTGGCTTCTTGCCCCCACACTCTATCTATTCTGAAATGCTCTCTGAAAAGCCACCAGGACTTCACTGCCAACTCCTAAGCCTTCGTAGAATGCTTCTTATCATGTCCGGAACATTTCACCTTTCTGAAAACTCTCCTTACCCTTGACGTCTGAGATACTCCTCTGTCTCTGTATGGGCATCCTCCTTGCTGCATGTTCTGTTTCCTTAGCTAGCTTCTTTTCACTACTCAACTTTGAATTGTTAGAGCTCTCCAGAGTTCTGACTTAATCATATTCTCCTCCTTCCTTGCTTTGGACAAACTTACCCATTCATATGCTGAACACTCCCAAATCATTTTACTGTCCCCAAATAGTCTTTGGGAAAAGGAAGACAAAATGATCTTTTGATTCCACCACCCAAGTAATCAGCTCATTGCTCACTTTGGAAAGTGGCCCTTCCAAACAAGGCCACTCTCATCTTTGAAAAGCCCTCTGTTCAACAGGCATCAGTGAATGATGTTGAAAGATGGTCACTATATGTTAGACATTGTCGTGGCTCAGACTTGTGTTGGTGGGTGTTGCTGAGATAGTTCATAGACCAAAAGACTTCATCTTTTTACCTTGCTTCTCTTTGCATGTCATGTCCCAAATTTTTTTTGTAAGTTTCACTGTTATTTTTATTTTCCCACCCTTATTTGTAGATGAAGTTTAGAATCCCATTTGCATAATGAGTTTTTTAATATCTGTTTCCTCACTGCTGCTTGGTTAGACCTGTTGTACAAGCTTCTGTTTTCTGTAGTACAGTGTATATATCATGGCTTAACCTATTTCTTTATTATTAAATGTAAAGAGAGGCACTCTACTTTCTCTTGTCTTTGGAACCAACAAGAATATTCACCAGAGGCAACTAGAATATTTGTAACATTGGAAAGTTACAGTCACAAGGACAGCTTCTGGGGCCATTTGTGTTCTTTTTCTATTAATTTGTCAGAGCAGTGGGTACATAGCTCCCTCTCTCTGCTCCTGAGTCCTGATTAGTTCTTAACCAGGAGCCCCAAATGGTAGACACCTGAGAAGGGTAAGGAGAAGAATGCTGCCCTCCACCTGGGTCCCACCAAAGCCCAAGTGGACATAGAAATGCCTGACATGCTCAGTTAAACTGTTATGATCCTAGCATCTCACGTGGACCCTCTTGGGTAACTCTCAGTCTGAGAAGGCTCCCTTTTTCCGAAAAGAGTAGGGCTCATAATAAACAGAACCAGGGCCCATAGACTCCAGAGACTTGGACTCGGGGAGGGACACGAGTCAGTACCGTTGGCTGCAGGATCAAAAACCTTGAGTTGGAAACAAAATAGAAGCACAGTGGTTTTTTCCTGAGTTTTTTGGAGCTTCACCTGGTGCCTGGGCCCTCTTTATCCACCCAGCCCCCACATGGACTGCCGCTCAGTCTAAAGGCTGTCCTTTGGGCAGCAGACACATGTCCTGCTGACTTGGCCCCTATTCCATGGAAGGGTCCTTCTGTTGGTCTTGTAGCACCTGTGTAAGTTGTTTGAGTTTTCCAGAATAGTAAAAGAGCGAGAAAAGTAACTTTATTGAGGAGTACCTCCATTTTGTCTCCTTTGCATAAGTATTTATGTATACACAATGTGCACATGCGCACACAAGTATATATGTGGTGGTCATCTGACTACATTTAGGCCACTTGTCACTTAATAACTTTTAACCATTATTCCTAATATTCTTTTGCTGGGGAGACAACCATCTTCTGTATTATCAGAAAAGCCCTTAATTCATTTATGCAGTATATTCACCCACTTGTTCTTTCAGGTACCCACGAATTCATTTACCCATCCACCCATGAACCCACCTACCCACCCACTCATCCACTCACTCACCCACCATTAAAAATGTACAACCATTGAAAAGGTGCTAAGGCACTATGTTGTGCCATTGCAGCTTGATATAAGGAACTCAAAAACTTCTATCTCCCTTTATTTTACTCTCTTGTCTTATACATATATACATCTAAGCTTTTGAATCAATTCTATCTGACCTGGAGGAGTAGAAGTGGTATTGAAAAGATTCTTGTATATAAAATGATATTACCAAGGCATAGCGGTAACCAGAAATGACCTGAAATAACTTCTATCATCCAATTTTACTGATGGAAAAGGAGCCTGGTTGAAAATTACCATTGGTGTGTCCTGAAAGGCCTGCGCTGTAGTTGAAAAATGCTCGCCAAGTGCGAGCACTGATGCAGTGCTGATCTTTGTTCAACATGAAAGCCTGGTCACTGTGCCAATGTCAGTGCAACATACAGCTCCAGGCAGCAGAGGACAAGCCACCGTGGGGTGAGGTGTGTCCCTCTTCCAAACCCTGGTCCTAATCACCAGTCAAGCCCTTTTCCCCTTGATTCACCCATCCTCACCAATAAGCTGGCTTGCATCTCTCCTGCCCAAGAGAGAGAATGGTCACGTACCAACTTGTAATAAGCACACATGTTTTTATAGTTTCCACCGTTTTAAATGGAAAATTTCCTTAAATATTTGATATAATTTTCCTTTGAAAATAGTTTACAGAATATTGTAAATAATTAACTCCCCTCCTTTTTGTTTTTGACTCAACATCAAAAACTTTTTTTTTTTTTTACCTTGTTTTGAAACATAGTGCTTCCTCCAGATGTGGGGAGGGACCACAGTCTCAACACTGATGCTCACAGGCCTCAGTGCTTCTGTGAATGTTTGTATTTCAACACTTTTCTTTCTCCAGCCTTCCTCCTCACTTTCTGTATATGTACATGTGGTGCTGTCGATGCTTCTGCCTGAGGTCCCCCGTTTCCTCTGTTATCTTTGTTTCTAATCTTCTGTGATCTTGAAAGCTAGATCACTGTACTTCTTAGAGCTATGGGCAAAGTTAGAACAAATAGACTCTGATCAAAGGTCCAAGGAGAATTCCAAGGATTAAACTACAAGAGATGTATTGTTTTAAAACTTTCATTTTCTACTTTTCTGTCTTCCAAGGTTCTTAAAAGCCTGTCTTCTGTGTCTCAGCTTTCTTTTGCGTAGGTAGAGTTGCCCCATCCGTCTGCAGCTGTTCATCAGCTGATGTGGGAGAGGTAGGTGTTTTCCAGAGTGTGACCTGCAGAACACCTGCATCAGAATCACTAGAGGTGCTGTTAAAATGCAGGTGCCTGGGTCCCACCCCTGACTCGCTGAATCAGAAGTTCTGGGTAAAGGGCCCAAGAACATGCATTTTCATTAAGCCGCCCCAGTTGCTTGTTTGCCCTAGAGCTTGAGAACTATTGGAATAGGTGCAATGCCTATGTTTTTCATCTGAGCTAAGCTTATTTTATAATTGTAGTTGCAAATTTCTGAGATGTTCAAAGAGGCAGAAAAGCCTAGTAGTTAAAAATGAAGGCTCTGGAGCCAGTCTGCCCAGGTTTAAATCCCAGTTCTACCTCTAAAATTACCACATTTTATTGAGCAACCTGTGTAAGCACAATGTGCCTCAGTTTCCCTATCTGTAAAATGGAGATAATAGCACCCACCTCATAAGTTTATTGCATTAATATAGAAACAATTAATAACAGTAAGCACACAATAAATGTTAGCTTTAATTGCAATCATATTTCTGTGTAGTGGCTGTATCACAGCTTTTGTGGTTTCTTCAAAGCACAGTGATTGTTGCTATACATAAGGAAATCTTCCCCAACCACTCTTATGCCTGAGTATGCATACATAGACACGCATACCCAGTACCATGTATGACATATCATGACTTGGCTTCAAATAGCACAACTATAGGTCATCCATTCCTTTGAAAGTTACTTCTGTCTCTTTGAAAGCCAGATATCTAAGTCTGAAGGAGTATCACTGACATGAGCCTTAATTTTTCATAGATATTTAAGCCTCAAATTCTGAGACTCATCAAGGCATTCAAACCGAAGTCGTGGCTTTGGTTTAAGTTGAGACGGTGAGATAGGGTTTGTCTGTGTGCACCAAATTATGCAGCAATTATGATGGAATCCCATCCAGAATTATACTGGTTTCTATGGCAACTGAATTCAAAATAGGATCTTAGAAGCCTCTTCAAGTAGAAAAAGCAAGTTTCATTCCTCCTATATTTATGGAATATATAGTTTATGCAAAGCATTTTCTAAATGGAACTTTCATCTCTTTACTTATCGTGCCATTAATAATTTTGATGTTGTTGTAGTACTACATTTCTAAATTTTCTCTGAAACTCTGACTGAGAATCTGAAGCCTCCCTAAAGTACTCATTTTGCTATGAATAGCTAATGTTTCACTTTGTTGCGTATAACAGATGCACTAGGTATTTTTACTTTTCCGAGTAATTCTATAGTAATTAGTAAGAGGAGAGAGCAGCTGCTACAGAATTTCCAGGTTAGCAAGTCAACTTATTTTTAGTGGCAATTTAAATAAAAAGCTTTTGAGTAAATGCTTAATTTGTGTAAAAGACATATTTTAGCATGTATCTGTCTGAAACAATTCCCAAATCGGAGCTTGTGATCACGAAGACCATGTCTTTTGCAGATACTAAGTGATTTGGCAATTGCAGGTATAGCGGGGAGGACAGGCTAGGTTTTGCAGTGCTCAGAAACGCACCCGAAGTCTCAGTGGCTTGTGACAACAAAAGTTTACTTCTTGTTTGTGCTTCCTTCTCATCGCAGGTATCTGTAGCTCCTCTCTCTGCCGTCTTCACTCTGGGACTTGGGTTGACAGACAGTCCCTCTCTGGAACATTGCTGGTCCTGTGTAATAAAGAGAACAGAGAGCATGGCATGGTGACCAAGGATTCTTAAAGTTTCTATCCACAAGTGACACATGCAATTTATTGTCTGCTCACAACTTATTGTCCATAGCAAACCTCATGTTTGGGCCTGAATCCATAGGTTGGGAACATACGGTCCTCCTACAAGGCAGTGAATACGGTGCCCCCTGTGGTAATAAAGTCTACCACAGCAGGGACATCAGACCTTGGAGATAACAGATTTTTTAAAGGGGTGTTGGTGATGGGGAGTAATGGTAGAATTACAGAAATTTTGAGAGCTCAGGGAAATGGTCCATGAGGGTTTTGCGACTTCCTAAAAATCCCTGCAGCCATTTAGTGGCAGAGTAGCACGAAAACCACATCTCTTAGCACCAAACCTAGTCTTCTTTTCTCTGTAAAATGAGGAAACTTCGTTTCATGGTTTTGACAAACGAGCTCTTTGTACAAGATAGCAGACTATTCAGCCTTGGGTTAAAGTGCTTTCTCTTCCATTTGTTTTGTCCTTTTGATTAACGTTACTTTGGATAATTAAATTAAATTAAGCATTTTAATTTCTGATAGTGGAACACAGTGACTGCATAAATGTTTTTATAATTGGTTCTCTGAGGCACAGGACCTTCAAGAAATGCAAGTGGCCCAAGAAGACATTTTTTCCAATGGTAGTTTTTTTCATATTGATGGGAATTATAATTTTTTAAAATGTTTTAATTTATTTATTTTTAGAGAAGGGAAGGGAGGGAGAAAGAGAGGGAGAAAAACATCAATATGTGGTTGCATCTTGTGCTCTCCCTGCTAGGGACCTAGCCTGCAACCCAGGCGTGTGCGCTGACTGGGAATTGAACTGGCGACCCTTTGGTCCACAAGCTGGGACTCAGGCCACTGAGCCACACCAGCCAGGGTGGGAATTATAATTTTTTTAGATTGCACTTGAATCATCAGAAAGAAGAAAGCTCTAGAAAAAGACCTGTACTGGACCAAGAAGGATGTCTTTGAATTGTGAGGTATTGTCCAGTGACCTAGAATAAATGTGGGGCTCCAGCTGTGGCTGGGCCAGTGCCAGGCGAGCTGGGCCATTGTCCTCCTGGCCTGCGCAGACTGGCTGTAGCAGATGGGGCACCAGCATGGCCCTCAGAAGCACCTGGGCTGAGAATCCAGCTCTGCCATGTGCTGGTCATGTGACCCATATGTAGTTTTCCAATCTTTGAGTCTCACGTTTATTCATCTTGTAAAATGGGGACAATAATTCCTTCAACCAAGGGGTATTGAGAGCAATAAAAGGGTGACATGTTTCAAGTGTATGGCATATGAGTTGTTCACAGTCAATGTTTGTTTTCCCATTGTTCTGAGTGTTATACTCTTATTAATTCAGGATAATACTGTATCAGCTGTTGGGTAGCCATATCACTCCTTTGTCCACTGAACTAGAAATGATCTCAAGTCCCCAAGTCTTCCTCATGTGTTGAGGTTGAACTCGTCTCTCCTGTCCTTTTGAAAATCTGTAGCCAGTGCCTCATGGAGATGCTAGCACTGGCCTCATAGGATTGGTCAAATTTTAATCTCAGAAATATATGTCTCAACCCAGGGAAGGCCGACAACATAGTGCTGGCGTATTTCTTAGTGTTCTGTGTCCTTAACCCCAGAGTTTTGATATGCTTTTAGCAGGCGGCTCCACTCCGGGAGAAAGATGAGGGCCCATTTAGACTGCAGGGGCCTGCTTCAGGCCCAGCAGAAGGAGGCAGGACTGATGGCAGGGCGAGAGGCAGCCAGCTGCCGACCATCGTTCTTCCAGCTGCAACGGTGTCTGTTCGATTACACAGCTGTACCGGGGGCACCAACCTATTCCACAGCAGGAAATTAATGACACAAATGTTGTATCCCACACACCTGTGGCTGACTGTCATTTTGATGCTCTGTCTATTCTCTGCCTCCTTTTGAAAAATAAACTTTTTTATTTTAGAGTAGTTTTAGATCCGCAGTGGAATTGTGAGGGTAGTACAGAGAGTTCCCATATACGCTGCGCCCCATTTTCCCTGTTATTAGCATCTTTCATTAGTATGGTACATTCATCACAATTAATGTACTATTGTTCATACTCTATTATAAACTGAAGTCATACTTTATTCAGATTTCTTAGTTTTTGCATAATGACCCTTTCCTGTGCCCGGATCCCACCCAGGACACCACCTGCCATTTAGTCATCATGTCTCCTTAGGCGCCTCTTGGCTGTGATAGTTTCCTGAGTCCTATTTTTCAGCCTGCTTTGAGCTAATTTTTAAGAGATGCTTTTCCATATTTTTGACAAACGCTTGATAGTGGGTGTTAGTTTTCAATCAGCAAACATTTATAGAGCACACCTACAAAAGATGAGGTCACAGAGCCTAATGACAGAATGAAGGTAAGTTACCTATCCCAGTCCTAGTGCCACTCAACTCTTAAAGTGCCCGCACATTATTGTATCCCCCTGGGGATCTTATTAAAAGGCAGATTCTGGTTCCGTAGTTCCAGGGCAGGGCCTGAGAATCTGCATTTTTAACAAACTCCCAGGTGCCCAGGTGTCACAAGGGACCACACTTTGAGGGTCAAGACCCTATACTTGTGCAGAGCTCCGCATTATGTGCCGTGCACGCCGGGGGAGGGGAGAGGGAGAGTTACAGAAATTGTGACAATCTCTGTCATCAAGAAGTTTGTGATTTTGTTAGGGGGGAAGAAAGACAACAAAACAAGGGAGTAAAAAATAAAGTGCAAAATGGAAATTAAGGTAATAGACCGTTTACACCATTTAAGATGACTATTATTTTAAAAAAACAAACAAACCCAGAAAGTAATATGTGTTGGAGATTGCTAATGGGAATGTAAAATGGTGAATTTTCTATGGAAATTAATATAATGGTTCCTCAAAAAATTGAACATAGAATTATCATGATCAAGCAATTTCATTTTTGGGTATATACCCAAAAGAATTGAAGTCTTGGATAGATATTTGTACACCCATATTTATAGCAGCATTTTTCAGAATTCACATTCACATTATTCACAAAAGTTGGAAGAAACTCAAGTGTCCATCCATTGATGAATGGATAAATAGAATGTAGTATATACATACACTGGAATGATCAACCTTATAAAGGAAGGAAATTCCGACACGTGACTATAACTTGGATGAACCTTGAAGACATCATGCTAAGTGAAATATGCCAGTCACAAGGGCACAAATACTGTTGATGAGGTACTTAGACTAGTTAAATTCAGAGACAAATTTAGAATGGTGGTTGCCAGGGCCTGGGGGGGAGGAGGGAATGGAAGTTAGTGTTTATGGGTACAGAGTTTCCTATGTGGAAGAAGATTCACAGGTGGATGGTGGTAATGGCTGCACAACAGCATGAATACGATCAATCTCCCTGAACCGCACACTTAAAAAAATGATTAAAATGGTAAGTTTTATGTTATACCTACTCCACTATAATTTTAAAATTATTTTTAAAAAGACATGCACAAAAAAGTACAATAGGTGATAGAGTTGTCAGGTGAGAAGGATAAGACGATAAAAGTAAGGAGCATATGTGATATACTGGGTACAAAGTGCTTAGGAGCTCATTTAGTCTCCAACAACTACCCATGAAGCTTATCAGCCCTGTTTGCCAATGACAAAACCACAAAAGGGAAGACATTACAGAGGCTGTACCAGTCCGGGAGAGGTGTCCAGGGTGGAATTTAAAGTGAGCGGCCGGGGAAGAGAGACAGGATGTTGGTGGAAAGGCGTTGGCAGGCATTCTGGATGGATGGTGGAAACTGGCTACGGAGAGACACAGACAGTGGATGGGACGACTGTGAAAGAACTTCAGTTCCAGGGACTGTGAGAGGAACCGTGTCTTTTAGTGTCTAAGCAGGGAGTATCAGAGCCAGCAGGTGACATTAATGGGAGAAATGGCTTAGTGCAAGGTGACAGGGAATGGTGTGGACTATGGCAACTGAATAGAACACAGCCCACCCAAGACATTCAGATCTCATGCATAAACCTGGAGTAGCATGGGCCTCTGTCGGGCTTTTAGGTAGGCATTAGCTAACATTGAACTTCTCAAGGGGAAGTCCCCGCATCCTTGAAGGTGCGCAGTGATGCTGAGGGCAGGTAAGACCGCATGATACATGAGGCACATCTTCCTGGCTGTGTCAACAGTCCTCAACGACTGTGGGTAAAAATTAATGCCGTTTCATTAAGTACTTAAAATATTATTTTTATGTTATGACAAAGAGAGTAGAATACCAATGTAGCAAACCAATTGTTAGCACCAATTATTACATTCCAAAATTTAAAAATGCATTTTATCAATGAAAATAATGCAAAGCTAATACTAATTGAACACTCAATACATGCCAGGCACCACTCTGAGCCCTTTGCATGTGTCATCTCCTCAACTCTCCTTACAGCCCACCACGCTCAGTGCCATTATTACCCCATTTCCAGACAAGGAGACAGAGGAACTGTAAGGGGAAGTCACTGACCCAGGCGATTGTGGCAGAAATCTAGCATGCAGTGGTTGTCGCAGATGCACTTAAGAGGTCCGTTTCTTTTTTCATGGCACTGTGATCCAAGAGTAATTTAAATAGGGACCACTAGATGTCACTACTTGGTGCTCCCTAAAAAAGCGGAGGACCCCTGTGACTCCACCTTGAAGAAAACAAGAAACCCACATAACCACTGGCACTTACTGGTTTCCTGTCGGGAAATGCTGCTGTGACTTGGTTCCCATAGCACCTGTCTCCTTTCCTCCCACCTGCAGCCCCGCCCAGTTAGCTGAGGGCTACTGGCCAGCACCCCACCCTCCCCCACACTCTGCTGGTGGATTTGATATTCAGGAAAGCAGAAGGCACCGTTACTTCATAAGTCAGTTTCCTCCCAGATAGATGCCCCCTCACCTCGGAAGGCAGGGTGGCGGGGTTGATCAGAGGTGTGTGTGTGTGTGAGTGTGTGTGTGTGTGTATGAGAGAGAGACAGAGAGACAGAGAGTAAGTCTGAGTTGTGTTTGTTCCAAGTGTGAGTAACTGAATAACCTGGAACATGTCCTTGCAAATTGGACTGGTGCTTTCACGTAAGACCTTTTCCAATGCAGGGCTTGCATGGGGTAGCTGTGTGACAAACATCTGCTATTAAATTGCACAGAAGGGCAGGAGTGGGGCTTGTACTCAGGGTGCCAGCAAATAAGAGGAGGATCTGGAAAGGGAGTAGGGAGGGTATGGGGCCCCTCAGGGGCAGTGCGTGGCAGCGAAGAGGAAGGGAATGTGTCAGGAGCTCATCAGAAGGAAATGAAGGGTCAGCACAAGGGGCCCTGTGCCTCTCTACTCGTACCCCACTGACATTGATTCAGGACATAACAGTAGAATGTACATGTTCTACTTCAAGTGTATACAAAAATGTATCAAAAATGAGCAAATTAGCCCTGACCAGTGGAACTCAGTTAATTGGGCATTGTCGTGCAGACTGAAAGATCTTAGGTTCAATTCCTGATCAGGGCACATGTCTGGGTTAAAGGTTTAGTCCCCAGTTGGGGCTCATACAAAAGGCAAACGATTGATGTTTTTCTCCTTCATTAATGTTGCTCTCCCTTTCTTTCTCCCTCACTTCCCCTCTTTCTAAAAATAAATAAATAAAATCTTTTAAAAAAGAAAAAAATGAGCAAATCAAACATATAAGATTTAAAAACCTTTTTTTCTTACTTGATTCCAACATTCTCCAATTAATTTTGAAATCTTCCTTCTTTACTGTAAACCTCTTGAGAGTTCTGTACTTATATCTAAACACAGTCAGTAGAATGATGGATTACATTTTTATTCCAGTTCACTTGAAGCAGCGAAATGAACTGAGAG
This sequence comes from Pteronotus mesoamericanus, assembly GCF_021234165.1. Lineage (NCBI taxonomy): Eukaryota > Metazoa > Chordata > Mammalia > Chiroptera > Mormoopidae > Pteronotus > Pteronotus mesoamericanus. Next base: position 15,847,608 of record NW_026555325.1, on the reverse strand, counting down.
TTCTCTAAAACATGATGCTCATCCAAAAGGACAGCAGAGAAGGGGGAAAAACTGTTGGAAAAAAATAGGAAACTTTTTACTGAAACGGGTCTCCTTTCTTTTGGAGAGGAGGTCAGCATGCAATAGATACATCAGGAACTGTTTCAAAAAATGGGGCTAACGTATAAGGGCAACTACAAAGACCCTTTTTAAAAAAAAAGTCTGGACAATAAAGCAAATAGTGCAGGTGAACGTCTTCAAATTATAGAAGGAAAATTTCAGTATCAGGCAGACCTTTATATTTATGTGGGCCCTGGAGACTGAAATTCGTTTGCACAGAAGTGGAACACATGCTGTATTAGCTGCGTTGCTAGCATGCATTTTAAACATTTGGAACATTATAGTTGGTGCTTTCAAGAAATTTTCCACTTTTATTATTTTAAATGGGAACTTTCTGCTAAACACTCAAAATGCAAATGCTAACTTATTTTAAATAGGAATACTATTGACATTAACATCTTCACTGTACAGAACCACAAATGCTTCTTCCATTTGAGTCCTGAGTCATCACTAGCACCACATAGAGCAGCAGCAAGCTCATTTTGATGCTGCCGTATTTTTCTCATAAGAATAATAATAGCCATAGCACACATTTATCGTATGTGATTACATTTAATTCTTACAGCAGCCCTGTGTGGTGTAAGGTACACACTGTTAATTATATTTGATAGATGACAGATAGTTGAATAAACCAAGGCCCAGAGAGGTTAACTTGCTCAAGGCTACAAGTGCTTTGTTGCATAAGTTCATATTTGATCATGGAAAAAATCTTATTAAAATTAATTAGATCCCATTAATCAACATTTTGCTTTAGGAAAGTATCTGCAAAATATTGCACTGCAGAAATTTAGACTATAGTCACCGCATACTCTATATAGTATTTGTTGTATATATGTGCAGAGAAGGAGCCAAGGAGATACATCTTTGATTTCTGATAGCTCTACATTATTCGGTATTTAAAAAATCATCTTCCTAAACAATTCTTATTCCTAGTTTGTTGAATCAAGAGTGAAAGAAACCATCAACAAAATGAAAAGACCACCTACCAATGGGGAGAAGATATTCACCAATGATACATCTGATAAGGGGTTAATATCCAAAATTTACAAAGAATGCATACAATTTAACACTATAAAACACACACACACACACAAAAAGGCAGAAGGCCTCAATAGATATTTCTCCAAAGAGGACATACAGATGGTCAGTAGGCATATGAAAAAATGCTCAACATCACTAATTATCAGAGAAATGCAAATTAAAAACCACAGTGATATACCACATTACAACTATCAGAATGATTATCATCAAGAAATCAACAAACAACAAGTTCTGGTGAGGATGTAGAGAAAGAGGAACCGTCCTGCATTGCTCATGGAATTGCAAATTGGTGCAAAAATTAAAAATAGAACTACCTTATGGCGCAGCCATTCCACTTCTGGGTATTTACCTGAACAAATCCAAAACACTGATTTGAAAAGCTATATGCACCCCTACGATCATTGCAGCATTATTTGCAATAGCCAAAATTTGGAAGCAAGCAACCTAAGTGCCCATCAATAGATATATGGATAAAGTGGTAACACACACGTAAATATGATGGAATATTACTTGGCCATACAGCAAATGAAATCTTACTATTTTCAACAACATGGATGGACCTAGAGGGTATTATCCTATGGAATAAGTCAGACAGAAAGAGACAAATACCATACAATTTCACTTATATGTGGAATCTAAAAAACAAAGTAAACAAACAGAACAGAAACAGATTCACAGATACAGAGAACAAACTGACAGCTGTCAGGGGGAGGGGGTGAGCGGGATGGGTGAAAGGGTGAAGGGATTAAGGAGTGCAAATTGGTGGTCACAAAATAGTCACTGGGAGCTAAAGTACAGCACAGGGAATGTACTCAATAATATTGTAGTAACTATGTATGGTGCTAGGTGGGTACTAGACTTATTGGGGGGATCACTTCATAAATTATGTACTGTATTTTGCCATGTATAACGTGCACTCATGTTTTTGGCCCTAACGTTCAGGAGAAAAAATTTTGTTTCGATTTTTAAAATCTAATTATTTATTTTTTATATTTAGATACTTGTTTTTTTGTATCATAAAGGAATTTTAGCATTTATTTTTGAACATATAATGGTACAAGAAATTTTATGTAATAAATAACTACAAAACACAAGAACAGATATAAGGTATTTCGGGTACTATCCATGTATAACACACATCCTTATTTTTCCCTCAAAATTTGGGCAAAAAAGTGCTCATTATACGTGGCAAAATAAGTAGATGTCTAACCACTATGCTATATACCTGAAACTAATATAAAATAATAATGAATGTCAACTGTGATTAAAAAATAATAAAAATAGAACTATACATTTGAAACCTGTATCATTTTATTAACCCCAATAAATTTAATTAAAATCTTTTTAAAAATAAAAATAAATTGAAAAAAGTGCCAGGGTGTTTGTTTTTTTTTAATGCAAATGTGAACTTTTATTTATTTTTTTTAAACAAAACCTTCATTTAAGGACTGGCAGAGTGCACATTCCCAGGGCAGCACTAAGGCCCAGTAGATGGGGATTCCAGCTCAGACAGGCAGCTTCATTTGCATCCCTGCTCTTCACTTACACATCACATGCTTTCATTCCCTCATAGGTAAGGTAGGAACAATGGTCATACTCATGACTTCGGATTGTGATGAGTAGATAAGTATTCACAGAGGAAAAGCATCCAACATAAATCATGATGCATAGTGTCCAATAGATGTGGGGCTGTCACCAGAAATTGTAAAACTTCTGAAATATGGGAAGGAGTGGATTTGGAGGGATACCTGAAGGAAGCTGAGGAAAGTGCTTCCTGGGACTATCATCAGCGGCAAGAGGTCTCTCTGATGAACTGGCAATCTCCTTTATGGCACGTCTGAGTCAAGAGAAGAGAGCATTGCTCTTGTCTCCAGGTATATTTCTGTGTGCCCACATCTAATGTAAGGCAATTAACCACACGACAGTGAAATTCACGGCTGCCATTTTGGAAGGGCCATTATAGAGTGATTTTTTTCCAGGTATAAATACTCTTGTCACAACTGTATTTTCGTATCACAAAAGAGGAGCTTCACACTACACAGGGGCAGCAGCATAATGACCCACCACGTGTATGTGCATCAATTCCTAGGTTGTGGCCCGATCCCCATTCAGCATGCTTATGATCCCCAGTCCGGGTGCCCTGGTCTCTGGCAAAGGCGGGGGCAGAGTGGGCTAGAGACACCCCAGGAGAGACTGGGGAGGGGGGCCCCGGGGAGAGAACTGAGAGAGCAGCCGGCGGGATCCTGGTGCTGACCCATCCCCCATGCGGCAGCAGCCATCCCGCTCAGGCCTGTTTTTTGTTTTTAAGTAAGAGGAAGAGGGAGGAAGGGGGAACCCCCCCCAACCCAAATCTTCACCTTAAAAATATTGCTACATTGCAAGTCAGCCAGTTATGAGACTCTGAAACAGTTTTGTTTAAAAAGATTCTTGATACTTGCCAATAGTGAAAGTGCAGGCACATTTATGATCATGACTGAAGCAAGCAAGGGAAGGTGGTCGCTGCCCTTCTGCAGCGGCTCAGGGTTTGTGAAGGCTTTGGTGTGCCATGGACCACTCTTTGGAGAGCTGGTCATTGTCAGTGTCTTTGGGTCTTGGCCCCGCAGGATGGCAGAAGCCAATTTTCTAAAACCACCTCTCACCAGTCCCGTGGTATCTTTTGCACTGTCCTTCCACCCAACTAAAAAGCTCCCACCGATCCTTCACATTGACTCACATTCTCTTCAGCATCCATCAGAACCACGTTAGCCACACCCCTTCCCTGAAATCCAGCCTGATGGAAACCTCATCCTCCAAAAGTATTTATTGCGGTACAACTCAATTTTTTAAAAAAATTTTTGTTGTATTTTTTCCATTGCCATTTAAACCACTTATGTGCTCCTCACAACTAATTTTTTTTTTTTTTTTTAACTGAATGGACATTTGCCTTGCCTAATGGTGATTTTGTTCAGGAACGTACATCTTTCATCTCTCCGACTTGAGTGCAACCTTGAGGAGGCCAGGAGCTGGGTCTTAGGCCCAGTTCTTGATACCCACCCTTCCAGCTCCCCTCAGTGCCCAGCCCTGCGGCAGGCCCGGTGTGCTGAGAGGTGGTGGCTGTGGTCTTTAAGAACCTGTACTCTGGGCCTGATTTCCTGAGTTTGAATCCTGGCTGTTGCTTATTGGCCATGACCTTTGGCAACCCAGCCTCTTAATCTGTAAAGTGGTAAATCATACTAGTACGTACTTCACAGGGTTGTTGAGAAGATTCAGTGAGATACAGGGTGGAAAGTGCTCAGGGCAGTATTAGGTGCTCAGTAAACATGATAGAAGCCTTATCTGTTGTTTTTCTTCAAGAAATATCTACGGGTGAGAGACTGGAAGCCTGTGAAGAAACGGGCGAGGCAGCGAGAGTGGAAGAGAGAGCTCAGGGCCCTGGGTGCCTATTTCCACACTCTGCCTGGGCCACGGGCACCAGTCCCCACCCCGGCCCAGGCCCCTTTGCCAGTCGGGCGTGTGCTTAGGAGTGGAGAGTAGGTGCAGGGCCCCTGCTGAGAGAGAATTCTGATGTAGAACAGACAGGATTTGGTACCTGTCGGAGTGGATGCAGGGGATGTACGTCTTCCAGCTTAGATGACTAGGTCAAGAGTGATGCTATTAACTGAGTGGGCCAGGTCAGAGGGGCAAGTAATGAGTTCAGTTATAGACATGCTGAGTCTGCAGTGCCTGGGATGCATCCAGATGGGGCCACCCAGGAGAAGTGGCAACAGCAGATAACATGTATTGAAAAATGATCATGTTCCAGTGACCATTCCAAGTCCTTCACTGGTTTCAATCCACTTAGTCTCAAAACCACCCTACAAAGGATTGACACTCTTGATATTCCCAGTGTGCAGGTGAGAAAACTAGGTGCAGAGTGGTTAAGCCATTTGTGTCAGGCCACACTGCTAAGGGATGACAGAGAGGTTGGGGCTCAGACAGTGCTGCTGGAGCTCCCACATTTAGCCCCACTCTATGAAGGCTCTGTATCTGAGGTTTCAGGGGGAGAGGGGTCCAGACACACAGATGTGGGGAAGCCATGGTAGCAATGATCCTGCTCCAAGGGAGACTGCGGAGTGAGGTGGGTGTTGGCGGACATTTACTGATATAAGTGAACATCATTGTGGAAGATAGAGTTTCAATATAATGACTGGGATGAAAGGTCAAGGAACGGAATAAAACTTGCAATGGACTGAATGTTTGTGTCCCTGCAAAATCCATACGCGGAAGTCCTAATACCCAATTTGGAAGTGGGGCCTTTGGTCGGTAATTAGGTCAGAGCGCAGAGCCCTCACGACGGGATTAGTGGCCTTCTGAGAAGAGACTGAGGAACACTCTCTCAGCAGTGAGGACACACAGCAGGAAGGCAGCTGCAGGTGTGAGCCAGAAAGAGGGTCACGTCCAGAACCAGAGCATGTTGGCACCCCAATCTCAGACTTCCAGCCTTCAGAACTATGAGAAATAAATGTTTGTTGTGTAAGCCACTCAGTCTGTGGTATTTTGTTACAGCAGCTCACTATGACTAATACAATAATAGTCTTTTTAAAAATCTCCAAAAAAAGGTTACATATGGGCTTGAGGACAGTAATTTGATACATTTCTGTCACCCATTTCAGTCAACAAGGTTTGTTTAAATTGTTTTCAAATTCCATAATTTAACACTCCTATGGGGTAAGTAGGTAGAAAGTGTTATTATGGAGAGTACAGGAAGAAATGCATATTGGGACAGAATCCTAGCTAGCTGCTCCCCACTCAGCATTTGTTTAACAAAGCACCATTGAAAGAGGGTTTATGTTGCAAAGTAATAGTGATGTCCTGGAGTTGAGTGAGTAATTTTAAATTAATTTTTGGGTGGTGTGGCCTGGTACCTAGCAAAGGGATATGGCTGCTAATGACTTATTTTGTAGTGTGTTTGTGCCTTTATCATACCAGGGGGTTTAATGCTCTTAGCATCAGAATCACGATCACCCCAGGAACTTTAAGAAACTGTGCACTTAGGCCCCACCCTTGCGAATTTCAGTTCAGTAAATCAGGGTGGGGGTAGGAGAGCAGGCTAGTGCCTTTTAATTTTTTTTGACTAATGCATTTTTAAAATGGGTGCACTTTTTGTCAAGATGACAGAATGACATAGTTATTTCTTTTTCACTCCACAAGCTCATTGAATTGATTTTCTCAAAAGGTGTAAGAAAGAAAAAATCCACAATCGAGCTGACATGCAGAAAAATGTACAATCACTTGATGAGAAATTTTGAGGCTTTTCTGGAAAATAGCAGCAGATGAGATCACAATTAAAAAGATAGAGTAGAAAACTCAAAAGGATCTGGCTGGACCTGCTTGAGGTGAGCTCTGTCCTTTGGGCAGCAACCGGGAAGAAACGCTACGGCGCCATCTAGTGGAGGTCAGGAGTAGGCCTTGGAGACCTTGATTATCAGTCTTATTAATTAAAAGATAACTGTTCGCACCTGCTTCCTCATGCCCAGCAGCTCGTGGCAGCGCTTGTTCCCAGGCTAGAGTGGCAAGAACGTTCTTTTAATAAAAATCGAGCTGTGTCTTGGGGTGAGATTTTTCTAACACTGGCAGCCAGGTGACAGAGAGAAGGAGAGGTAGCTGATATTTGAAGGGAGTGAAGCTCACCACGCTCGACCTACTTTAGTGCAGGGGTTGGTCGCTTGCTTGCGGCGCCCCCACCCCCATCCTTCCCGCTGCTGCTCACACAGACAGTGAGAAGCCTGGCTATCAGACTGTTTGTCCACTGACGTGTTGATTCTCGCAGACTCTCCTAGACAGCTTTGAATTGACGTGTACAAATAGAACTTCTGGGGTGTGTGCTGAATAAAACAACATCCTGACCCAGATTTGACAGAGCAGCCAATTAGCCATATCCGTCGTTGATTCTCCTACGTGGGTTACTCAGTGCCTTCGTGTGCCCGTTTGTAGAGGGGAGATGAAACAGTGAGGGTGAGAATAACAAGCACTGTTGGTTTCTGTGCAGTCCCCAGTCACGTTCACATCCATGATCTGAGCATTATAATAAAGCTTTGTGAGGTATTGGTACTTTTATTCCCACTTCACAAATAAGACAGCCGAAGGTCTGAGAAATTAAGGAACTTATTCATACTCATACAAGTAATACATGTCAGATTTTGGATACAAAACTTAGGTTTGGGGACATCAGATTATGTGTTCTCTTTTCACTTACATAGTTTCCAACTTAATTTTAACTACATGATAAGCATTTGTTTCTAGGTGATAGAATGGACTTGGGGATCTTTACGTAGCATTTGTGATATGTGCCAGTGTAATAGACTAATGAAGCCACAACATATTGAGAAGTATTCTTAAATGATAGCTCTTACGTGAGACAGCAGGGGTGGAAAGGACAGTTTAGCGTGTTAGAAGTTGGTTAATTTAGGGATTTGGTTGTAGGTGGAGAGGGTGTGTATTAGTTCCCTGAAACTGCAGTAACAAATTACCACAAATTCCGTGACAGAAACCACGAGACATTTATTTTCTCACAGTTCTGGAGACCAGAAGTCCAAAGTCCAGGAGTCAGCAGGGTCATCGTCCTCTGAAGGCTGTGGGGGGATTCTGTTCTTGCCTCTCCCAGCTTGTGGTGGCTATTGGCATTCCTTGACTTCTTGGCTTGTGCCTACATTGCTCCGACTTCTACCCCCATTTTCATACCATCTTCTCCTCTACGCCTCTGTGCCTTCCCCCTCTTCTGTCTTTTGCAAAAACCTTTGTCATTGGATGTAGGGCCCACCCAGATAACCCAGGATGATCTCATCTCAACATTCTTAACTTAATTGCATCTACAAAGACCCTTTTTCCAAATGAGGCCACATCTGGAGAGTCCAAGGATTTGGATGTGTACATATCTTTCTTATTGGGGAACACCATTCAGAATGCAAGTATTTTATTTATTTTTTCATAGTGAAATAAAAAACTCTTCACCCTTATACCCTGTGATGTGTGTGTGATTTATACAACACTCGGCACCCTTCATTTTTAGGGACTAGATCCATGTTATATCTTCTTAAACACCAACGGGTAACAGCTCTTAGTTGGAAAACGAGAGCTTTTCTTGAGCCTTCCGTATGCCTGTTTGTGACGACGTTTCTTATGCCTCCTTCTCTCCCTTCTCTTTTTTAGCTTCCTAAGCAAGATGTTTGGATTTTCAGTCTTAGAAACTGCTATTCAGAAGAGAGGCAATCAAGCAAAAGCAAATCAGAAAACTGTTCTGTGGTTCTGTATTCTTTAGTTGTGGAAAGGAGTGGCAGGTTTACTCAGCTCCAGATGGGAAAGAAAGATAAAAGTCTTAGGAAGGGAGTGGAGACTGGGCTATTTAAGTCACTCACATTCTTCAGTTTGCAGATGGAAAACACTGAAAGCCGCAAGGCTTATATAAGATCACTTGGCAAGTTGTAGGCTGACCCAGGATTAACACCTGGAGCTTCTGAGTTCTCTACTTCTATTCTCCAAATCACAGTGTGTCTCAAGGGTTCTTACTCTGTTAATCTTTGGTTGTCTGGGCAGTTCACGAGGGTCTTGACACTCAAAGTCAAATGGGCACATGGGGCGGTGAAACCCTGAGTGTGTTGTGTTTGAGCCTCATTCAAACAATGAGCAAAACAAAACAAAACACGAATGCTGTCCTTGTACTGTTCAGGCTCTCTAAGCTGGCTAGTGGGATGGTGTCTGGAAGCAAATAGATTTTTAAAAATACCATACTAATATCTACCACAGGCAGTGCGTTTCCGGAATCTGACTAAATTGTCTGTAGGATTACCATGGCTGGAGTCATCGTTTGTATGAGCAAAACCACAATAAAAAACAGAAGACAGCCTTTCTCCTTAAAAAGGGCTTGCTCCAACTATTCATCTAAGAGCAGATTTTCCCTTTGCAGACTTTGAACTGTTCTGAACTTGTTTGCAAGGTCAGCCCTCCAAGATTTCAGTAGCAGCAAAGGTATTTGGGGAGCTGGAGTAAATGTTTAAGTGAACTGGGCCAAGGAAAACTTCGCTTCACCTCAGGTGCAGTTGAGAGTTCTAACAGGAGCTGGTGGGTGGTGTTACGACATAAGGCCCGAGTGCCAGGCAGTATTGCCAGGTTCCCAGAACTTCGAAATGACGAACAGCCGTTCACAAAGCACGCTTGTCAATGGTGTTATGCTTTGAATCATTTTGTCTATAAATTTAATGCCCTTTTTTGCTAATGTCTATGAAATCTAATGTACTAAGCTTCCTTTTGTGGTAGGCACATGACTGAACAATTACAAGCCACAAATCTTAAACTCAGAAAGTTCACCTACGATTTTTTTCATTTGGTCTCATAACTGCATAGGCCTTGTGGTTCATTGTCAGTGCCTAGGGGAGTTTTCAAGGTACACATGTTTACTTTTGTCATCTAAAGGACTTGTGTGTATCCAAGGGGAGAGTCATGTTGGTAGTTATGTTGACATTTAAGCTTGCCAACCTTTTAGAGGTACTCAGTGGTCCATTGATAACTTGGAATATGTCTGGTTGAGAATAAACTACTGAAAAGCTTAAAATCCAAAGGTTCTGCAAATTTATCAAGTTCCTGGTTTGATCAGCATGTGGGCCTCAGGTATAAGTTTATTTTCTATTTTTTGCTTGGACACAAAAGTCATTGCCAGAATTTGCAAGACTAGCAGAAATCGGTGGACTAAAATGAACCTGGCCTAAATGATGTTATCTACTAGATGTAGGCCAGACAGGCAGGAAGGCTTGCTTAAGGAGCACATGAGGCATCCTATGGGAAAGGGACCCTTTCCCAGATTGCTCACAGTAGAATTCAAACCTTAGTATGAGGACGTTTGGCACATCGGACTGATTTTCTTCAAACATACTTCTTTGGGTTTATCCTTTTCACCTTTAAATGTGGTCCCCTGCCTACGCCCCATTCTTCAGAGAGGTGGCCTCTGGAAGTAGCCTACTTTTCTGATTACTTATTTGGCACTTAATGCAATTTGTTTGCCTCCCCTGTGCTACGGATTTCTCATTGCTGTGTTGTTTCATCCTTGCTCTGTCACTTTTGCCCTCTGCTCCTCTGGTCTGACTCAACTTTCATTGGCTCCCACGAATACCATCTCTCCTGGGCCCTAGGCTCCTAGTTCCTGTCCCTGAAAGTAGGTCTGGGCTTCCTGGGTCGCACAAAAATGGTATCTACAAATTACTTTGTTTCACAGACTGTTTCTAGATATAGTTAGTGATCAAAAAACGTGTTAAGAAAACATGGTTCAACATCTCTGACCCTGAACTTATCCAAGATGTTTTCTTGTCCTTTCTTCCCACACCTGCTAAAAAAGAAAAAAGAAAAAAAAAAAAAAGGCACCAGAGTTGAGAACCTTGTGAGATCCACTCAATTTCAGCCCTGTCATTGGGTGTGAGGAAAACAATAATTACTGAATTTAGAAGCCTGTGAAGGTGTCATTTTGGCAGTACTGAGAACTAAAGTTTTCTTTTGCAAAACTTACAAAAACATTTGCAATTTAGGAAGTGGAATATTCCCAAAGCTTCTTCCGTGACATGGCTTTGATTTTGCAGGAGTAAGGGTCGAAGGATGTGAAGTGCTCAGCTTGCAATGACCAGGAGCTCAGAGTATCAACTTTTTCTAGGGGTGACAGAGTTGGTCCCAGTTGGAATGAGGGAAGAGATGGTGCTAAGAGTTGCATCTTTGATTGACAGAGTGATTATGTTCTGGTTGCAGCTTTCCCAGAAACTTAAATTTACTCCCCATGGTGCTGGTTTGCATTCACACCTGTCAGGAGCTATTATAGTGACACGTAAAATAGCTATGATGTTTACAAAAAAAGGCTGGAACCTTGTGTTGGTAAGTAAAAGCCCTCCAGAGCAGGTATCCACTTAGTGGTTCCTGCCAGTCGTTATTGTATTTATTTTCTTTCCATGGTTATGTACTTAACAACCTCCCCAAGCCATAGTTGCCTTTACATTTCATTCTTAATTACTTGAAAGATAAACTAATAATGCAGGGAGCAAATGTGCACCGTTATTAATTAAAATCCCCAGGAAATGGGACAAACTGAAGAGAAAAGTGCTTTTTAAAAATAGTAAGTGTACCTTGCCACACTGCATAGAGAATCTTGTACCTGTATATAGCTATAGCTGCTACTTCTTGGGTTCCACCCAACATCTCCTGGGAGCACCTCGGGTTTCAGGTGCAGTTGTGGTGGACAGTTCTCATGCAGGAACCTGCTTACCTTGTCTCTCTCTCTTTTTTTTTCCCTGAGGGTTTTGCCCTGACGCCTCTATGGTATACTAAGACCTTGCTAAAGCCAGTTCCAAATGCTGGGGAATTAATATCCCCTCTGCCAATAGGTGATAAATGCCCTCACCTGTTGTCCCTCAGAGGGCAATTCAAAGGGCATCTCACTCTGCTCAGAAGTCCTCAGTGGGGTTGAGCCCTGAAATGGCAAATCAGAAAAGCATTTCTCATGGGCTTTTCCTTCTTCCCTAATTCAGCCTCTTGACTCCCTGAGATCACCTCCTAAAGTCCATCATCTTAGCTTCTACTTTGGGGGAAGCCTAATTAAGGTAACTGCCATGGTGGAATTTAGAGATCATTAGAAGCATCGCTTTCAGCATCTCCTTTTAACTCCCTGTAGATAAGGTTAACAGTTCCAGACTTAACAAACAAAAACAAAACAAACAAACAAAAAAACATTTGGAAGCCAGAAAAATGGAAAGATGAAGAAAAGGATTATTTGTTTCCTATGGACATGTCAAAAAAAAAGTAATAAATAAAAAAGACTCAGAAGCCCTGCATTCAGATGGTTTTAGCTTTCGGCTGTTAGAATCACATTCTTCACACCCCATTTTCAATTACAGGCATGTGATTTGACACATATGAGAGCTTGGCACCTAATTGTTACTCCCAGTTCAGAACCAGATATGTCAAATTGTAAGATGAGACAAGGAAAAGTCATACGATCCACCTCTCTGGCGTCGGAGAGGGCAAGACTTACACGCAGTATCTTGTTAAGGAAGAATATGGAACAATATTCCACAGTGAGTTTAACAACTATTAAGACCAACTTCTGGGAAGACTGGTTCCCCAGGCTGGGCTCCATTCAACCTGAAAGTTTGGTCTTAAGTGTTGTTGATTAATAAGAGCTAACTTAGGTTTCCCAAATGGACCTCCTGTGCTCAGAGACCTAAAGCCAATCTGGAGCTGAACTCTGAGTTAGAAGATGATGAGCTGCTTAATTCCATTGTTCAGAGCAGTACAAAAGCCTTTTTAAAGAGGTTCACTAAATGCTATTTTGACAGGAGCATGTTAAAGATAATCTGAGTTTCATCATGAGTCAGATATTTCCTGATGTAACCAAAGGTCTAAAGATAAAGAGGATTTCGACATGCAGTTTTTGAAAGAACTTTAGGGTAATTTGTGTTCCATGTGTAATTCATTGCAAATTTATTCTCACTAGATTATGTCATTTTATATAGCGATATAATTCACCAACTCCCACTTGGAAAACGACATTCCAAAGTGACATTTTAAACAAATTGTTAGCAAGATTGTAAATGGACTTATTTGTCATTTTATTAAATAAATTTTTGAAAATTCTCCTCACATTTCTTATGTGTTTCTGCTCATGGTAACCTCTTCCTGATGTGGATGACTGACTACTTCTTCGTTCTCTTTGCTCGCTCAGTTGAAATTGTGGCTTCATCAGGATCAGCGTCATGACATTGGTGTGTTAGGTATAATCAGAGAGCAGCAGAGATCAGATTGTGCTTCCTGGAAACTGTTTCCCTGAAGATGAAGTTAATCCCAAAATTTGGAGAACTCTTTCAAGTGTTAAATGAATTGGAGAGCACTTTCGGTGTTAACAGGCACTGTACTGGTTGTTAAGGTTGTGAATCAATGAAGTCCAGTCCCTCTTCCTCCCTGAGCTCCCATCCTCGCCTGAGTGTGGAGGATGCAGTGCAATAAGGTCTATGATGTGGTGGCACCCCAACCTAAGAGACCTAGCAGCGGGGACATGTAATGTCTGCCTGGAGAAGATGTGTGTAGGCTGACTTTTGAATGAGAAAGTAAGGTAAATGAGGAAGTGTGGTAGTGAAACAATTTTTTTGAGGAAGAGGGTTCAAAAAACACAGGTAGCAAGAGCAAGTATTTCAGGAACAAGGGTATCGTATGGCTGGAGCATATGGTGTGAGGAAGTCATGTAAGAGACAAGGCTGGTACATCAGGAAGTGGTTTGTATTGTACTTAACCCATGAAAGAATTTGAATTTTATAACAGAGAAAGGGGGGTGCTTTTGCTATTGTTGTTTAATCAGAGTCATAAGATAAGATATGCAGAATATTTTGGTATTAAAATGGAAAGGTGTGTGGGACCGGAGAGGAGGTCACAGGTGGAGGCAGGAAGACCCAGAAGGAGGCTATCATGGCAGTGCAGGGAGAGATTAGGAGAGCCGACACTCCACGGATTGAGAGAAGAGGAGTTCAAAAGCTGTCAGGGGGAATAATAGCAGAATGTGGGATTCCGTGGAGAGAGGGAAGGGAAGCGTTGAGGATCATCCCAGATTTCCAAATCAGACAACAGGGTAGAAGTACCATTCAGTTCTACAGTACAGGGACCTGGTTTTGAAGGAGGTGGAGATGAGGTCACTGTTGGCTATGTTGAGTGTAACATGTCTAGGCTGTGGGACATCCAAACAGAGACATCTGGTAGGCAGTCGAATATGTGGTTCCGGGACTCCAAACATACATTTAAACTGACCATATTTATTTATGAATTGTCAGAAAATGGAAGGTGGTTTCAGCTGAGGGAGAGCTGGAGGTAAAATTCTGGAAAATTGGAGAGAGGGCCAGAGAGTTTCCTTGGTTTCTGCCACAGGAAACAAGAACAGGGGAATTTCCAAGAGAGAAGAGAGGTCATGAAAGATGAAGTTCTATTAGATATAGTGACTGAAAGGTCACCGGAGATCTTGGCGAGAATAGTTTGAGTCAGAAGTGAGTCTAAAGGCCAAGTTATAGACTAGATGGTGTCAAAGAAATAAAACGCTAGAGTGTAGATATATCTCTGGATGTTGGCTATGAAGAAAAGCTAGAAATAGGTTGATAAACAGGGAGAGTCAGGGCCAGGGAAGGGTTGTTGTTCTTGAGCATGAGTGGGTCCTCAGCCAGAAGAGACATATGGGTTAAAGTTACAGTCGAGAGAGCGAATGGAACCAGTCTCATATTGAGGCCAGAGGAACTAGGATTCTGAGCACAAGTGAAGAGAACAGCCTTAGAAGGAGGAGGGATGCCTCTTCCACTGAAGTGGAATGGAAGGAAGAAGGTCTCTAATTTCTGGGATGGAACAGAAAATTCAGGGAATGTTGATGTTCACCACCTGGAGATTGGGGGAGTGAGATAACCTGTTAAGAATTAAAGAGGAGGAGGGATAAGGTAGAAGCTTCAGATTGATAGAAATTTGTGTGGACTGAGAAGACGGATGAATCTACAGGAGTGCTGGGCAGTTGTCAGGGGCTGAACCTCCCTTGCCACCAATTCATTTGTTGAAGCCCTGATTCGCAGAATGATGGTATTTGGAGGTGGAGCCTTTGGAAAGTAAATAGGTTTAGGTGAGGTCATAAGGTGGAGCCCCTGTGATGGGATTAGTGACCTTATAATGTGAGGAAGAGACACCAAAGCTTGCCCCCTCCGCTATGTAAAGATAGGGCAAGAAGACTGCCACATGCAAACCAGAAGGAGCGCTCTCACAAGACACCAAATCAGTTGGCACCCTGATCTTGGACTTCTCAATATCTGGAATAATTTTGATTAAAAAAAAAATTACAGTTTACTCAGTCTGGTATGGAATGGAGAAGGATTTTAAATGACAGTAGGGTGTGGCTGGTATATTAGTTAAAAATGGAGGTGTTTAGGGTATGAAGAGTTTGTTGGGCCAGAGAGCAAGCAAATGTGAGTAACTGAGTGACATGGGAAAGTGGTGTCCTTGGGTAGATAGATAGCCTGGTTTACTGTTGTTGTCTACTATGACTTTTCTTTGAAAATAAACTAGATGGTAACATTAGTTTATAGACAACCAACCACTTGTAACAACTTAACATTGAGGTTTTACTTTACTTTGATTGCTAAGTATGTTTTGGAAATTTTACTTACTTTAATAGTGTATCCTCACCTAAAACTTAAGGTCTTTAAAAAATTATATTTCATTTGGTAACAAATTACTTGGTAATAAAAGGGGAGTATAAAGATTATTTCATGGAACAAAAAAATAAAAAATTATTTCATTGAATCAAATTTTCCAAAGAAGGAGTACAGTCTGTAATGAATATATATGAAGACATTTTCTAGGCAAATTTACATAAATGTATAAATGCTCAAGAATGGACAGTAGAAAATGATACATATGACTGAGATATTGTCATTGGAAATGGAAATATACAAAAGGAAAGGCTTTTAGATTGGTGGACCTTATCGAAACTGTGATTGACTCTCTTTATGTATAGGTACTAAGTTATCTGAGTTAACAGCATTTATAATGACACTAAATTTAGAAAAATAAAAAAATACGAAGACAAGAGAAAGTGCTAGCGTGGTAATTTACAGTGACATACAGCTAAATGACTAGCGGTCAATGTGTGACCTTGCGATTACGCTTTCATATGTGTGTCCTGGTTTGCTAATTCCAGTCACCAAGTTTGCTATACTTGTTAATGCTCTTTCCTCTCACTTGGTTCAGAACATCAATAAGGCCCGCCCCACCCTTTTTTAATGCATCCTCACAACTTATGATGGTCAGCAGGTCCAAGCTTTTCTGGCCCGAGGCTTTTTTGCAGATGAGGTCCATGGCAGAAAACAGCTGAAGGCGGGCGGAGTGGCCTCTGGAGACAGATGAACAGAATGAAGCACGGTGCTCGTTTGCTGCTCTGAACTCAACCAAGCCCAGGGACTGGAGCACCCGCCCTGAGCTGCAGTAGTAAACTATAAAGAATATTCATTGCCATATAAAAATTTAATTCTTGAAGTTCAGATAGCCTTTCCATCATTGTCAATTTATTTGTACCAAGAGCCCAAGATAACAGTTGGCATGGTAATGCTGATACTTCAGGGAATTTATCTACAGATTAAATAAAACGATTCTTTTGGACTCATGTTCATCCTAATTTTGAAAATCCGTCCTTTACTTTTCTTGTTGGAAAACTGGAGTGAGTTTTCCACGTATGGGTTTGTCAAGGGCATGCATTTAGCATTTACTCATTCCATTCTGACCTGACATGGTAGGTACTGGTTCTTAGCACTTAAGTCGGTGCCCCGCTTCCATTCCTTCTTTCTAATGGCCGGGGATAACCACTCTTAGCTCCTGCTGGGAAAGAAACAATCTCTGAAACAACTGTTGCAGACCTCCTTGTGCCAATGACTTGAAATTGTTCAAACTGTGATCACTAGTAGGGATTAGGCTAAAGGTGGGACTCGGATCCAGGCAATGTCAAGGGGGTCTGATTGGACCCAGGCTGTTCTTACGCTAGTGTATTCCAGCCAAATGGGATTTACTAGAGCTGACGTGGTAGAAACTTTCCTTTCTCACATCAGATCTTTTTTCCCCCTCACATCTTCCCCCATTATGGTGTTAGCTCTGATGGGGAGATGAGGACATTTCATAATCCCACGTATGACATGCTGACAACGATGCTAAGCCATGTAACAACCTTATCAATAGCCATTAATCTCCAATATGATGTTTAATAGGGTGCAAGGGGAGTAATTCGTTGTTTAGAGTTGGGAGTGGGATTGGGGGTGGGCCCAAGGGTTAGCTGGGATTTCATATTTTGGTAAATATCATCATAACTCAGTAAATAATATGAATATTTATCCCTGGCCCATAGAATACAGGCAGGAGCTCTCTTTGGGCTGGAAGAGGTACCATTTTGAAAATTCACACCAGATACTTATCTACTGTATAAGTGCTGAGTATATAAATAAAAGGTACATCAGTATTTAGATTCTTTTCTTTTCATGTGAAACAAGATCATTCTTAGAAATGAGACTAAGAGGTATGGGCAATGTTATGTCATCTGGTAGAAGTAGATTTCACAGGGTGAATAGGTTGCTGTAGGGATATAAAGTCAGCACCATAGAACAAAATGAAAGTTTAGGGCATGATGCTCTTCACCATATGCTTAAGGAATTGTGTGCAGTGGCCGGCTCACTTAACACGTGTGATACGTAACTGTTGCAGTCTTAGCCCAGTTTTCTCATTTAGTTGCCTACTAAAATGGCAATGGAATTTTTGGAAAATATAGATGGTAGAACCTCTATTAAGCTTGACTTTTCAGAATGTAAATAGGTTGTAAAAAAGGCAGGTGATTTCGATCTTCTGCCACTGTTGACAGCTATCTCCTCAGATGCCATCTTCACAAGACTTTCCCCCCAAAGAAGAAACTAGAACATCACAGTCTCTATTATTTAGATGTGAAAATTCCTTACTCAGAGCCAGTAGATTTACCATGTTTATGAAAAATGCAGTGTTTCATATGTATACATATCTTTTCACATATTTATATATACAGGTTCATTAGCAAAAAATGCAAATTAAAGCAGCAAGTGAGATGCCACTTTTTGCTTATCAAATTAACAGATTAAAAAATTAGACCTTCAAGTCCTCCCTTGCCCTGTTATTGGTGATAGGGTTAAGAATTAGAACTTCACATCAAACTAATAAGAATATAAATTGGTAGAATCTTTCTGTACAGCATTTGGCTATGCGATTAAGAGGCTTAAGATATTCATACATGTGACATCAGAATATCTGGGAGTCTAGCCCCCCAAAATAATATGAATTGCTGACTCATATAATTCCAGCATTATTTATAAGAGCAATACAATGGGAACTGCATATTATATTTATATGATGAAATATGTAATTGTAATAAATTATGTTTATGAGGAGTTTTTAGTAATGTGAAGAAATGCTTGTGTTATTGTTAAGAGAATACAAAAGTTTATGTGTAGCATACTCTAAATGTGAAAAAATGCATACAGAAAAAAATAACAAAATAGTAATAGTAATCATGCAGTTTAAACGTAGTTTTACAGTTGTTCATATGGAAAATAACACAATAATTAATAATACAAAAATAAACTCCATTTTGTGTACTCATAACTGTAAACCTACTTTTGCCCCACCCTGTATGTCAATAGCTTTTTATTCTCATCTTTATACTTTTTTTATTTGTCAAGTTTTCTACAATACCACTTTTTTAAAAATTTATTTTTATAATTAGAAAAATAAATATACTCATTGTAAATGCTTTAACAAATTTGTAGAAGATTTGGCAGTGGAAGACCTCATTATAGAGAGTTGATCTGTGAAGGGAAGAGTCAAGGAAAATTTCAGTAGATTAGTAAAATGCTTAAGTTGGTTTCAAGCATAAGAAGCAGCAGGAAGCTGGATTATAAACTCATATGTGTTTGGGGGAAAATGTAATGCGTGGATGAAATAAGAATAAAGTAAAAAAAGATGTAAAGTAGAGATGGCAATAGACAAGTTGATGGAGGATAAATATAATGAAAAATATATTTTATTCTCTTCTTTTATTGTTTCAGAAATGTGTGACATTAGGGAGCTTTCCCATGATTTCTAACTCTTTAGATTTTTCTGGTTGTTTATGTTCATCAAGCATATGGTTTAAATGATGTCAGTACAACCAACAAGAGCTGAATGTGAAAGGAAACCAAGTGACTACTGGCTATAAAATTAGCTTGGTCATTCCTTCTCCCACTGGACCTTTTATTTTTCTCCCAAAACTTTTGGTAGTCAGTTTCCTTGATTGAAGAGAGATAATGATTCCCAAGAGGCTGTGTTGGTTAATGTCTTACTATTCTAGTAGATAATCTTTTAAAAAGCTAAGCCTGCATTAGTTGAGGCCTACAAATCATCTGCCTGACATTGTCTTTTAGTTCCAGGCTTTGATGGAAAGCTTTCAAGGTACATGGTAGGGGAAGCTCATAATTTCTCATTAAGTTAGGTAAATCTGAACATTTACTAATAATATTCCTTTTCTTAATGTGTGCTGATTGTACCCTGAGAGCAATGTGTTTATGAATTTCCCCCTTTTTTCTGTAGTGGAGTACTAGTGTGAGTTAATCTCTTTCATTGTGAGTACACATACCCAAATTATGTTAAGACAGTTGCTTCATATTCACGTGATTCATAAGTTTAAGTGGACATTTAGAGGAGCCCAAGAAACATAGGGAACGTTAGGATTTGACATTATTTCCAGACTGACAAGTTACTAGTTTGCTATCTTGTAGTGTTTTATGTGTATTTAGAGCTAATTTGATGTTAAAAGAGTAACTCAGAGGGACTATTAAAAACAATTTGTTTTAAACTACTGTTTTAAAAAATTGTGCTACTATTGCCTTTCCCAGTTTAAAATAGATTTTTAATGTACACAAGGGCAGAGGATCAAGTAGTATTAATAGCTTATCCGCCTCCATGAGGCTCAGAAATGTAGTGAGTTTGGGGTGCTGTAAGTTACATGACACCTAAATATTTATTTGAGTATTGGTGTTTTAACTTTCAATCTTTCTTAAATATTTGAGGAGTCACTTTTGGAGTCACTTTTTGTTATTAAGAAAATACATTGCCAAACAACTTTGTAAAGCCGTGTGTGTGTGTGTGTGTGTGTGTGTGTGTGTGTGTGTTACCAGTCTTTATGTTTTGTTTATTCTTTTGGGTTTATGAGACATACTGACATATATGAGACTATTGGTAATTTTTTACATTCCTCTCTGTTTTCTATCAATACTAATATACAGTATTTTTTTATTTGTCCCCAAATGTATACTATTTTTTTATGGAGATAATTGCTATTTTCCTTGAATATTGGATGCAAGAATCACTTCTGAGAATTAGAATTTAGATCAAGTAACTCAGCCTGTTTCTGTTCTTGCCTCTTGGGGAAAGGCTTTGGACTTAGTGCTCCAACTAATTTTCCATCCAGTACTGCAAACGAAATGACCAAACAGATTGGGAACTAAGAGAAATTATATTGAAAATACAAATCTTCATGAGCAAATCCTTATGGACTTTACTAAAAGATGGTGAATATTTTCCTTTTTAATAGTGGTCTAGATTAATTCTAAAACTGAATAGGGTTAAAGATTTTCTTTGAGTTAATTTGGGCTTTGAAAAAATGGTATAAAGAATTAACAATTTATGTTGTGTTTGGCTTACCAACATTTTGTTTTTGCTCCAAATCTTTGATTTCAGGAAATAGACATGCTTATTGATGATTAACAATGACATAGCAATGTTCTGATTTTATTAGGGATGGGGTGCGGATTTGCTAGAACTGACCACCACCTTGCTTTTGTGAGCATTTTGTGAAAGAAGAATGAGAAGTGACAAACCAGAGAGGTGCATTTTTTTGAGCCCAGTACCTACCTTCTGGACATATTTTCTTAGTTGCCTTGTTCCTGCTCTAATGAACTCTGTATTTCAGTTACTTTTACAGCTGGTATTAGTTAGCATAAGCTGCTTCAACAAAGGCATCCTCAAGTAAAGATGCCTAAATAAGATGGAAGTGTCTTTCTCTTTCATCTACAGAAGAACATTCCAGAAGAGCAGAGCCCTCTCTGCTCCATAGCCCTCTCTCCATGTCATTTACTGACTCAAGTTTCTTTAGCTTAATTATTCTCCATCATTCGTATGTACAGTGGAAATTAGTTCATTAGCACCACATCCAAAGGAATGGGTAAGAGAGTATGTGGTAGGCAATCCATATTCTTTCAAGGATATGATATGTAAGTTGGACATATTACTTTCACTCACATTTTGTTGTCAAGAACAGGATCACATCTAGCTGAAAGGGAGGTTGTAAAATGTAGTTCCTAGTTGGGAATACATATCCCTTGCTAAAACTGGTTGTGGAATGGGGTTTATTGCTAAAATGAGGGAGTGGAGAATGGATACTAGAGCTTTTAATCATTTCAGCCACATAGAATAATAGAGAAGTCAAAGTTGAGCAGTGTGCACCAAAACCACCATTCTCTTATTACTGTTCACTGAGTTGCAGAAACAGAACTATCTATTGCCCGAGATAATCCTACTCAAGTCTAGCAGTACTTTAAAAAGCTCTAGGTCTACTTGTAGGTGAGACCTAAAGTGAGTATTATTGCTACCTTAAGCTCAGTATTTTGGGGTAAGTCAGATTTCCCTAATCCTCTGTTGAGTTTCTAGCATGTCTGGTGCCTAAGGCTGTATGAGATATGATAGAACTTGAGACACATGGTCCACTCAGTGCTATGTTGTATTGTGGAGATCATCTGTATCATGCTAGCTTATTTGGCTTTTTCCAGTGTACTTATTGAATTTTTATTTTCCAGTTATTGTAAAAGACATTGGCTTAGAAAGGGTTGTATTAACAGATAAGAGATAGTTCCTGGCCTAGAAGGGTACATAGACTGGCACGCTTTTCCAAAGGGAAATAGGCAATTCTCCCAAAATGTGCTCCGAGGCAATGCAATTTTGGGAAACATCCCAGAACTGTAATGCTACTATCCATTCATCATCGAGCAGTATCCCCTCTGCCCACAGGTTTTACCCAAGAAAAGTTTCTAACACTGACCCAAGTCCAGCTCACATATGAGTTTCCGACAGCCCTTTTTGTTTTGTTGTTTGTTTTCTACATCCACAGCAGCCCTAAAATTGACCTCGCAGATTTCTGGCTCATTACCTTCTCTGTTGCCTCACTGTAAGATCTCAGATATCTATGAGAGTAGACTGCATGGATTATGAAGGAGGCAATGTCACCAGGGCTCAAAATGCAGGTTTTCTTTTTATGTTTGTCATTCAGTTCCTCTAACCAGTAGTGATTGAGGATTTTCTATGTAATGGAGCATTTGGGGTACACAGCTGAGTGAGACATGGTTCTTGCTTGAGTTGTTGATCTTATAGTGGAAGAAACAGGTCTACTGGATGAATTACACTATTGTGTGGTAGGCCCATAAGTAGAGAGAAGTGCAGGAGAATAGAGTGCTATGGGAGTATAGAGAGAGTGCCTAATACTTTAGGGAATTGGGGAAGGTCCTAGTGCCATTTACATGGGATCTTAAAGAAGGAATGAATTCACCAAATAGAAAAAGTTGAGGGTGGGGCATGACAGAGTGCAACTGGCCTCCCAGACAGAAAGAACATTGTGTTCAGAAGTATGAAGGTATGAAAGATCATGGGCTCTTTGCTCCATAACCAAAGAGCAAACAAACAACTCATCCACACATTATTAATTATGTTTCCTTTGAAATAGAGGCATTGTTAAAACAACACCTAGGTTATTTGATTTGTAAGGATTTGACTCTGAACAGGACCCTTCTCTCCTAGTCAGGGAATGAGGACAATTTGGTGAGGACCCTCTAAGGATGGTTATGTTCTGGGTTTTCTTAGCTCTAAAAAAATATCCACATTTCACTTTGGGAGGTTGTTTTGTTTTGTTTTGTTTTGTCACTGGCCTGTTTTGGCAGCCACAGTGCAGTAGTAGCCAGGGAGTTCAGGCCACTGTGAATTATTCACATATTTATTGAAAGCTGTCTATGTGCAAAACACTGTGCTAGGCAGTGGGGGATATGATGGTGATTCCTCTTTCAATAGAACTCACATTCTGGAAACAGATATTAATTCATCAACCTCACTAATGCATGTTCATGGGAACAGGGTCAGGGGAAGTGTGAGGTTTAGGCAAAGGGCTCAGAATAGACAGAGTGTGGTCATGGAAGGGAATATGATGTGTCCCAGAAGGCCAGACTGGCAGTAGGTAAAAGGGTGAAAGGGACAGAGGTGCAAAATGAGAGATGTGACTTTTCTGTAACTACCAATTTGTACTTCTTAATTCCTTCACCTTTTTCACCCATCCCCTCTACCCCCTCCCATCTGGCAACCATCAAAATATTCTTTGGAATGGGGATGAGGGAAAGTAGAAGAGGGCAAAGGAGGGATAAATGATGATGGAAGGAGACTTGACTTGGGGTGGTAAACACACAGCACAATGCACAGATGATGTATTATAGAATTGTACACCTGAAACCTATATAATTTTATTAACAAATGTCACCCCAATAAATTCAATAAAATGAAAAAGAAGTTCTCTATATTTAAGAGTCGGCTTCTGTTCTGCTTCTTTGTTATTCTGTAGATTTCACGTATAAGTGAAATCATCTGGCATTTGTCTTTTTCTGTCTCAGTTATTTCACTCAGCACGACAAATACAGTATAGGGAATATACTCAATAGTATTGTAATAACTATATTTGGTGTCAAATGGGTACTGAATTTATTGGGGTGATCACTTCATAAGTTATATAAATGTCTAATCACAGTGTTGTACGCCTGAAACTAATTTAATATTGTAGGTCAACTGTAATTGAAAAATTAAAAATTACTTAAAAAGAAAACAAAAGAGAGATATGAGAAACATTGAGACCATGGCTAGACCATGTTAAAGATTGGGTCTTTATCTTAAGAGCAATGGGGAAGCCTTGAAAGATTTCAGATAGGAGCTGACACAATCTGATTTTTGTTTAGAGGTGATATTAGGTACTCAGTAAACATTTAGGGATGTTTATTAGGTGACTGAATGCATCTGTCTATAAACTGTGTTATCAAATCAAAGAGAAAAACTCCCCTGGGAAAGAAAAACATGAATTTCTACCTAAAAGCAATAGCAAAGTAGAAAATAAAATTTTACATAAGAACAAACTGACCCATTGATTCTTGGTAGCAATTTCGGGCTCATGGGAAGTGGTTTGCCCAAGGCCAGGTAGTGTGTTGGTGGCTGACTCATTTCCGCCCTGTTCATAAGTGAAACCTGTGCCTTCCTTCTTGCTTTCCTGCTTCTCACCCCTGCTGAAGCTTTGCAGATAAAGGAATCAAATTACTCTCCATCTCTCACTGGGACATCTCCAAATTGAGAGCTTTGGTTGTACCCATCACCTTCGTTCAGTTTCTGCCCTAAGGATATCCAGTATTGCTGCCACCCCATCCCTCAGTCAGCTTTCACGCAGTCAGTCATGTCTTGCGGATCTTCAAGTTCCCAGTCTTGAAAATAGCTCAGAGCAGCCGGCAATTGAAAGCTATAATTGTTAAATTAGCACTGACAATATTAGCTGAACGATGTAGAGGCAGCAGGGAGGAGATCAGCTGGACCAGTCTCCTCAGTTCATTTCAGAGAAGAGTGGAAAATAGAGTGGTGTAGTATTAATGAAAACTGTGGCTGTATGGAATGTTTTTGCCAAGAGATTGGCATTCTTTTTTAACAGAAATTTCGGAAAGCGAGAGATTACTGAGTAATACGTCAATCACAGGGAAGGATCTGTCATTTTCTGGCAAGTTGAATAGGCCATGGGAATTTTTTTACCTTACCTATGCTCACTCTTTTATGAATTATGAAGTATTATTTTTTTCCTGGAGCCATCAAGAATAGCAGGGAGGAGGGGAGCTAGTCCATATATTCATTCTTCTTTCAAATGTCTAGGGTTTTCTGTCTGCCTCTTCATCCTTATCTGTCTGTGCTTCTGCCTGTCCTTCTCACTCTCCTCTTGCCTCCATAGTAAGAACCAGTAGTTGCATGTGTCACAGGATTTTCATGGGGTTTTCTTGGCAGTGGCTTGTGACAGGTTGGGGCAGTTCAGGAAGGGGTGGTGGGCATGATGGAGGTAAGAATTCTATTTTGGCAAGAAACCAGGCCATCGGGAAGGCCAGTGTGGGAGTGGTTGGTGCCCAGGGCACGCAGGAAAGATGCAGGGTTCAGCGGGGTGGCTGAAGGGTCAAGGTGTTTTCAGGTCACGATGGCCTGAGCTTGCATGCCAGCTTCAGCATAAGGAGAAATCAGCCTGGCCAGATGCACAGGTAGGCAGCCCGGAGGAGGCTGGCATGGAGCTAAGTAGGGCAACAGGAGTCTGGATCCTGGTCTCAGCTCTGCTGGCTGAGACCAGGGTCCCAGGTGGGGATTGAGATGATCAGGCCAACATCAAGGGCAAGTGTTAGGAATCCCAGCCCAGGGGCAAAGGGAACCAGGGCTTCAGGCCAGACCCAATGATAAGAAACAACGGATGCTTGTACAGCATTGAGTTGTGCCAGGCACCGTTCTGAGCACTTTCTTCTATCCAGGCTTTTTGTCTGCACAAAAATCTTGGGATAGTCCTCATTTTATAAGTAAGGAAATGAAGGCAGAGAAAAGCAGAGTCACTTGCTGAGTGTTATCCAGCTGGGAAGTGGCACAGCAGGGATTTGTGGGCCGTCTGGCTCCAGAGCCCCTGCTCTTCACCACCCTGCTGCATAGTGTTCTTCTTACACTGCCCAGGAATACCATTCACACAAATTGCGGTGTGTGGGGAGCAGGGAGGTCCTCGGAGCTGGGCTACATAGGCGGTCCTGATTCCATACTACTTCCCTTTAAAAGAAAAAAAAAAAAGAAAGAAAGAAACCGATTCTTCTCTCTACCTTCTGGCCACCAGGAAATTTCTATGCACCTTTCATTTATTAACTCATTAAGCCCAGAACTATTTTTATCTCTATGTTAGAGATGAGGCCAAGAGACACTGAAGACATACCTGCCTAGGCAGTGAGGTTTAAATTCAAACTCAGAGGACTAGTAAAAGGGGGAGCGAGTGTCTGTAAGGCTTTGTTATGTTTTGTTTTCATTCCTTTTCTGCCCTGCCGGCACCACCACCTGTCTGAAGCCCATTAGGGAGGAAGTGCTCGCCGTGCCACAGATTTCTAGATGAAAACGAGTGAGTGCATTAGCTCTTGCGGAGCTGAAGAGGGAGAAAATCATATAGCCCACTGTGGTCACTTTGCAAAATTTAAATAAAAACAAAAAGCAAAATAATGCCTATAGCTGAATTGGCAATTAAGGACCTTGGGCTTGTGTTCTAATTCATAAAGCCAGCAAGCGTCCAAACACAATCCCTTTGATTCTTCCCTGACCTCTCAGAGTCCTACTGTAGAATACATAACTACACTGGCTAAGAAAGGTTACATTCTGGAAAAACCTGGCTGGAAATTGGATAGCAAAATTTCTTTTAGCTTCCAGATCTACATCTCTTATCTTGATCACGGCTGTCTAAAACTCAGAGTGATCAGCTCACTCTCGGTTTTTCTCTCCCTCTTTTCCCTCTTTCCAAACAAATGGAAAAGAGAAATAAATGCTTGTGCTTTGCATACCACTGTCAATTCCATGTGTTTGCTGTGCCATAATGCCCAGCCCAGGAAAGGGAGAGGAACTCCATGTCCCTAAGTTTGAAGCCAGCAAAAACTAACTCAAAGTTAAGTTCTCTTGACATAGAGAAGAGAGCTTTCCTGATTTGTTGAGGACCATACCATTTCCTTTGCTGAACTGAGCTCAGCTGAGGCATTTGTCAAATTCCAAGAACAACCTCTCCACCAAGAATCATGTGGCTTTTATAGCAGAATCATACAAGCCAAGCCTTGTGATAGAGTCTTTTTTGACTTGGAACTATTGATCATCATGAGAGATGACTTGAAAGGAAGTGGGTCAAAAACATAGTCAGCAAGCACCCTCAAAATGGGAGACAGTCTTTCTGGGGTGTGTGACTTAGGAAGCTACTCAGTGTTGAGAGATGGGGGGCCACTGGCAAACGCCCACACAAGGTGAGCCACAAGGGCTTCGTACGCGTTCTCATTGTCACTCCAGGCAGGAGAAATGGACTGTTCTCTCAGCCAGTCGCTCAACTGGAGGGCTCTTCAAGTCAAACCAAGAGACTTCTAATTCCTTGGTTACTTTTCACCTCTTGCTGCAGTTAAATGTGATACCCTTGAAATTGGGCCCTTGGGACTTAGACCTGCTGGAATCCCGAGGCCCTTTGACCAAACGCTGGTGGCTTGTGATCTGAAATAGACCGAGAATGCTCTCAGGGTCTCTCACTCTTTTCAGCCAGCTCTTGGCTCAGAGAATCTTGGGATAGAGATGATCAGTTTCAAGATCCTCCTGTTTTTAGTTCATTTTTCTGGGAACTCCTCAGAGTTCCTTCTGGGGAAGTCCAGTCTGAGCCTCTCACTTGGGCCCCTGTGGAATGCTGGGATCACCCTGAGTAGGGAGTTGAAATCTTTAGGTGACTTGCAGGTGCAGTGCTTATTCTGTGTAGATCCAATTGCTAGGGCCTTCCCTAATTTATTCGTGGATTTTCCATTGTCAGCTTGTAGATGACCAAATGACTTATGATTAGACAATTTTTAGAATGACAGGAGTGAAATAAAAAATAGTCCCTCCCCCCACACCCACTAAAGCGACCTCCTTCTGCCTTACCAAATTCCTCCTGGGAACAGGTCCACTGCTCCTCATCCCTTATCTTGAAAAATCCCATCAAGACGGAAGTGGGGAGGAACACCCAACTCTAGATAATTATAGCTTTGAATGCAGCAATTTAAACATCCTGGGTATTAAAATGAGGGCTGGATTAGATCATTCTGGGGTTCTCCCACCGCTAAAAATTTGTGATTCTGAGTACAGGATTTTTCAAAGCTCCTGGGGTGCAGGCAGAGCCAGGCTGCCCCTGTTTCACATCTGCTCTTAGCCCTCGAAGCGCTGGCTGAAGGGTTGCAGGGAGTAACCCCAGGCTGCCGTGCTTAATCAAGCGCCTTATTCCTGACGTCCCACCCCGAGTCGGGCTCTCTTACTGCATGCATTAGTCTATACAAAATGAGCTTTAAACACTCCCTTGAGACCTCGCATTAGCTGTAAGGGAGCACTCCGAGGCAGGGAAACACAGGAGAGGAATTGAGTCATGTACCGTTTTCCCATTAGGGGGCAGTTTCTCTCATCTGGGCAAATTATGGAAATGGACTGCCTCTTCCCCGATCCCATCCACCCACCCCCACCCCCGTACCTTAGATTTCCTTTTAAAGATACTCAGGAAATATCTGTACTCTCCACTGAGACGGTAAAGTAAGGAAATGGAAAATCTAGATCTGGAAAATCTATAGAGAAAAAAAGACCCGCTTGCCTCAATTTTCTGTGGATTCTGGCTAAAATATCACATGACTGTATAGTTACAGAGTTCATTAAAATGACAGAATCTGATACAGGGATTTGAGTTTACAAATCCTTTGACTCGGTCGTCTTGCCTAATGGAGGGGAGAACTGAGGGCCAGCCAGGGAAGTGACCTCCTCCGGGACACGCAGGTGTCAGCAGGGAGAGCCGGCACTGGGTGTTTGTCTGTGGTATCCTGCCAACTGCACTTTTTCTCTTTTGCCATTCTCCCTCTGTGTAGGCACAGACGGCACCCTCTCTGAACCGCGCCTTTCTGGAGTGCTGAAGGACAGATGAGCCCCCTTGCCATTGTTTGTATTTGAAAGTGACTAAGTACCGATGCCATTCCAAAGGTGCGCAACTGTGACTGAGGGACATAAAGGGTGTCAATGCAGACTCGGAAGAGCTGTGCTCTGCTCAACAGCTGTAGTTCTGGTGCTGCTTTTTGTGACTCAGGCTTGTTTCTTTAAGAGTTTCACTTTTCAGAGGTAGTGGCTGGAAGGATGGGCCTCATTTCTTAGGCCCAGGGCCAGCTGGTTAGTCCTGTGCTGAGTTCCCTCGAACAGCAGCTGGCCAGTGCCTTGCAGCTGACAAAGCAGGGATGTCACTATAAGTATTCATGTTGTACTTTAGATTTTGAAAGTTCTTTCTCTGAGTTACTTCTGACTTCAGTTTGGCAGGTGAAAAAACTAAAATCCACAGAGCGGTGATTGGTCCAGAGCCGTCTGACCGACTAGTGGTGAATCTGACACTGGACTCAGAGCCTCTGAGCTCCTTGGGTCGTTGCTTACCCCAGTGAGTCATTCAGCTTCTCTAGATTATGTTTTTTGCCCCTCACCAACTTCTTTTTTCCCCAAATATAGCTGGCTTCTTTTAGAGTGAGCTCTAGAGCTCTCCTGTTTCAAAGCTGTTGTACGTGTTGGTTGAAACTCCAAGTGTTCAGATGAGCTCCCATGTGGGGCCTGCCCCGGGTCTCATGGGGCTGTGGTGTGGTGCAAGCCAGGGGAGAGAGTGGGACTTGTCTGTTTGAGTTTTGGGGAAAAGACGCATGCTCTTTGAGGGATATTAAAGGTCTAAACATTGGAAAGGGGATGAAATGTTTAAGCTAAAACATTGGCTGTTACTTAAAAGTGGTTAAAAAAATTAAACTAAAACGATATTAAAGTTTTTACATCCACATGAAGGCTTTTGAGAGCTTTTAGTGTCTTTTTACACTTTTCACTCACTGGGTTGCAGAGGTATTTTCCTGCCAATGAGGCAGAGAATATTGAAAACTTTTCAGCAAGAATATTGAAAACTTTTACAGTAGAAAGTCTCACAAGAAATCTTACCATCTGTTTATTCTATCCATTTTTTTTACCTTATTCCTAAAAAAAAACCAAAAAACTTTTAAGTGACTTATTGCCCGTTTGACTGAAATTGCATCTGTTAAGTACAGATGTTGGATGGAGATTAGTATCTGTTTGCCTGTCTTTACACACTCTTCTCTGAGAATAAGATTTCTCCTTTGCTCCCCTATCTCCCTTCAATTGTGAATTTAATTAAGACGATGAGCAGTTGCATTTAGGGTATCCAATAGTCTGCCTTTCCAAGCATTCCAAGCAGCCTCTTAGGTATTGATGTGTTTATGGCAGAACTATACAGTACAGGCGAAACAGGAAGCAGCTCTTTGCTGGGGAGGATGCTCCAGTCGCCCTCCACTCTCCCAGGGAACGCTCTTCAGCTGACTGAAGCAGGCAAGCCGAGCCAATCAGAGGCCGCTTTCCTAGCTCAGTCACCAGTCTGTGGTTGAGAAAGGGTTTTGCTTTTTTTATGCTCTGTATTGGGAAGGCAGATAAAATGCCAGGTCTGAACTGCCTCTGGTGATAACCTCACTCTGTGTGATGTGAATGAACAGCATCTTGCCTGGTAAAATCCACAGGAATTGATAAGGCAGGTGCAGTTCTCCACACAGGCCTTTTCTATCTTTTAGCTCTAGCTGTGGCTTCTGTAGCAGTTTTGTTTTTTGCCTTGAAAGAGGTGCTCTGGATTAGCAGACCTCCATGTATGACAATTTGTACCTGCATGGAATTGAAGACTCGGAGGCTGTAAGTATTTTCATAGATAGCTGATTCCCTCTCCCCTCCTCTTCCTCCTCCCACTGAACTCCCCCCTCCCCCATTTCTTAGGCAACGCAGGGAACATGGAGCTGAAAGCTAACATCTTTCGGGTGCTTGTTGGCTGCTGTGTCAATGTTCTCTGTCTACTTTAGAGTTAACTGAGATAATTCTTTATTATATAATTTCTTGTCTAGCAAAAAAGAAATCAGGATGGTAGCAAAGGCATGGAAGAGAGTAAGCCGTTTGGATTTGTACACTACTTGGTCCACGTTTGATCTCACCAGGGATAACTGCTCCTTGTAGACGGGCTTAAACTCTGCAGAAAGTGACTGTTTTCCAATAGCAGGGTTCATAGAAAAGGCTCATTCATTATATAATACACATTGTTTATGGAGCAAGCATGAATGGAAGTTCCTCAGCTGTAGCTGTATTATGTGCTCTCTGGCCAAACAAGCGGTACAGATCTACTGCTTCTTTGTTAAGGAAATCAGATGCAAAGGTTGTAGTCATACAACACCCCAGTGCAGAGGCGAGGGTAGTGCCCCTGCGCTCCACCCTGAAAGATCGAAGTGTGCTCACGTGTGTTCCAGCTTAGAAAACCGGGCTCCTGTCCCTTCACAGGTCAGGCTCACGTAATCTATTAAATTTGGGATGAAAAGGGTTTTCTGAAATCCCTAAACTCATTCCATCAGAATGTTAGCTTTTGAATATGGGGTAAAGCTGATTATGGAATATTTCTTTTACTATCGCTACTGGCAATTCTTTATTTTAAATCAATTATGTCGGAACCTTGCAAGGTAAAATGACTCGAGGTGGCTAATGGGAACTGCTGTGGGGAGTCTGAATTGTATACGAGTGTGATGCCATACATGTTGCTACCTTTGAAACAGGAATGTGTTATATAAGATTCTCTGGCTCAATCCCCAAGTAAACAGACTATAACAAAAAAACTCCTATGATGTACGTCAGTGCAGACGTATGTATAAAATGATGTGTAATCCATGAAAGATAGAAATCCTCTGTTGTGATAAGGCATTTCATTTTTCCTCCCTGTCTGTGTGTGAGCTCGAACTCTAACTCTGTTTCCGCAAAGTCTCTCTGCAGGCTGCCCAACGTGCTCGTAAATTATCAGACTGTCAGTTTACTGCAAGGGGCTGCCTGCAACAGTGCTGGTTGGAATAGACAAGGTCCACACTTGCGGGTGGGATGGGAGAGCATAGCAACTATAGGAGTTCAGTAAACCAGTTCCCCGGCTGGGCTCCTCAGGAAGCCTGATTATTTCCGATACTCCTTCTTTCCCCACCAAGTGATGAAACATGTAATGTATTATTGAATTGTAACTTTTTATTTTCAGCCATTGGGTGTTGAATTGCACTTCAGTGGATTGGTTGGAGTTATTTTAGAAACCAGCAGCTATGAACAGAGTTGGCTAGGAACGAAAGTATCCAGCGCCTCTTTCTCCAGACCTGTGTAAATTTCCGAGGCACTGGTTCAGAGGGGAGCCATTATAACTATGAAAACATCTTTTTTTTTTTTTTCCTTCTGGTCCAGCCTCTCAGGACAGCCGAGTTTTTCTGTAGGGTGGGAAGTGAAGAGTGCAGTGACTTGACTCAGTGGTGGCAGTTGATGGCGGGTAGTGCTAGGTACTGCAGTGCTGTGCTCCTGGTGACTCAGTGGTGGCTAGCAGGCTGAGCTCCTCAGAGCTGTGCACATCTGCGGAGGCGAGGAAGGTGGGAACCCCAAGGAACGGAGAACGGCATCGGGCCACTCCTCAGCTGAAAGTACGGGAAGATTTCGGAAGGGTGGGATTGAAAGTGTGTCACATAAATCAGAGGGCAAGGCAGAGGTGTTCCTAGGGGGTGAACTGACTCTGAATGCTTATTTGAGTTTATTTGTTTTTATAAGGACGAATAATGTGATGTGTTACCCAAGATGGTGTGAACAAAGCTTCAAGCCAATGGAGAAGACTAGGCCTAAATAGCTGACCCGGTGAAGTGAAAAATAAAGCCACACCTGGAGTGCCACATCCTCAGCAGCCTTTCTCAGTGTCAATGCATTTATGGCTGTAAGTGTGGGGGGTTGCCCAGGTGGAAGCAAAGCTCTCGGAACAGGTCTGGTGGATAGGCGTGGAGAGGCTTTTCTCAGATGGCCAGCTGCAGTCCAAGAACATACAGGCACTAAAAGCTGAGTACGGCACTTCCTTCGGGGGTTGGGGAGACATCCGCATCTGTCCTACCACTCCGTGCTGCTGCAAACATCTTTGTGGGGGTGTGTGGGGTTTAACATATGACAGATGATTACGTTTAGTGTGTTCACATAGTAAGTCTGTAATAAGACCATCTTGCCTAGGGCCTGTTGTATTCTAAATAAGAATACAGCAGTATTATCTACTGCCAGCACCTTCTTACATCCCTGCAGTATGAGAAAGGTTTGGGGACTATCATGGGAAGTTTTTCTTAAGAGACTGGTCCCAGAGGTAGATATTATACTCGCCATACCCTAGATTTTTGTTTGTAACCTCTGTATTTCATGAATTGTATATAGGAAGAGAGGGGAACAGGAGCCACACTGGGACGTACTAGAGTCTGGGCATTTTAGATCCTTGGGTCCTTTGGAACCTTTTGGACAAGTCCATTCTGTTCCGGTATCTAGGAAGGTAGTTAAGTGTCAGCAGCATTCAGAATTACAAGGAAGTACATAAGATCCTTCAGTGCCCCTACAGCAAGGTCCTGTATGGGAACAGGAGGTTTCACATGTTACACTGTTGCCTTTTGTTACGTTGACGTGGATAGTGGAGTGTGTGCTCCTGAGTGAGTCCATGTCAAGACCAGGCCTGTTATAATTGGTCACGCACACAGAGTCTGGCTATATTGTCTTCTGTGAGGGTTGCTCCATTCCACCTTCACTGCCCACACTAGGTCTTCAGACAGTTCTTGGTGGCCAAGATGTTTGTTACTGAATGAGCCCCCAAAATACATTATGTATTTTTTATCTGAGTCGCAATAGAGTCTGATAGATTTGCTTCTTTGTACACATGTTTTATAAATGGAGTCAATGTGTATTTTGACATTCATGGAATCATTATCAAAACAGAATTCTTTTTCTTCATTTAGTAGGTTTATTACACAAATAGGAGGGGTGTTCTTAGAGGGATAAAGGGAAGAAGCAGATAAGTAGAAAAAAGTACCGAAAATCCTCTCAGACATCATCACACTTAACATATTGCTAGGTACCCTTTCAGACTCTTCATGCACATAAATGTCAATATGTCATTTTTAAACCTGCTACTGCTTATGGCATTTCTGTGAAATGCTGTTTACACTTGATAAAATATTGAGCACACTAGTGCTAGATGGGCCTGTGCAGGAGATGCTTTGCAAAATTTAAAGCTCCTACATGGACCTTCTGGAATTTCGAACAATTTAAATGGAATACAAATTTTTATAGTACACTGTATTTTGTAAAGTGAGGCCAGGGTTATCTTTACGTAGAATTGATAGCTGATTTCTCTGATACAGGTGCCTCTACTTCCTAACGCTTAAATTCTAAAGCATTTGGAGAGAGAAACCTGGTCTATTTCAATGAAAAAGATAAACAGTTCATAATTTAGGGCATTTACTAGAGAGAAAAAAATACATTTTTAAGTGTTTTCAATCCTAGAAAAGGAGCCATAATGTATTAAACTGTTAGAAATCTTACAGATATTGCCCTGGCCCGGTGGCTCTGCTGGTTGGAGTGTTGTTCCATGCCCCAAAAGGCAGTGTGTTCAGTTACTGGTCAAGGCACATACCTAGGTTGCTGGTTCCATCCTTGGTCAGAGAGCATACTGTGGGTAACTGAGCAATGTTTCTCTTTAACATTGATGTTTCTCTCTCTTTTCTGCTTCCTCTCTCCCTAAAGTCAATAGAAAACACATATCTTCGAGTGAGGATTTAAAAAAAGAGATCCCATCAGCCTTTCAAAAAAAGAGAAATCTTATAGACATAAAAGTTAAAACAAAGGTAAATTTTACAAACTATAGTGTGTGTATACAAAAGCACATATTTAAATTTATAGTAACTATACATTATTTTAAGGATAAATATGTTGATTATTTAAACTATTCATTTTCTATAAACTATATATGTTGGCCTAAATGTCTGTATGCCCATAGGTGTGTACACACTATACGCCCTTGTACATTCACACACATTCATATCTAGACGTGCTCCATGCTTTGCTAATTGATAGTTAATGCTAAGTGGGAGATTTCTGCCATAAAGCTTTTAGAGAAGGAAAATTAACTGCTTTTGACATAAAGAAAGATACCCAAGAGGGTTGAAAGGCAACATATCCGCAAGAGAATAAGGATTGCTACTTTCAAAGGTATAATAAAGTTATTTTAAATATGGAGATATGGTCTTGTGCTTGCCAGGGAGGACGAACCACAAACAGAAGGCTTTGTGTGTTTAGGGACCTTTGGAAAAACACTCTAGGGATAGTAAGGATTAGATTTCTTTTGGAAAAGAAAAATTTTTATGAGTTATCAGAGGATCCCTTTTGGGGTCAGAGAGTCTCTCTGGTCTGTTCCTAGAGAATGAAGCCTGTTCTGTAAAAGAATCTAAGGTCTGAATGTTGGCATCACTGACCAGAGAGGAAAACCAAATGCTGCTTGTGGTCTGTGTAAGAAATTTGACTGAGGAAATCAACTTGTTTTACTCAGCTGAGTGATTTTGGTGTTTGTCTAGAGTCTGGGTAAATGATGAACAGAAAATTCTCTTTGGTCAAACAATTCTTAGCAATGATGGTTTCTAACAAACATGTCGCAATGATTTCTAGATGTAATTGTCACAGAGCTAAAGAGCTTAGTTCCTTCAATCTGATCAGAACCCATGAATTGGCCTCTCCGAGGTCATCAGTCTTGTCACTTTGTTTGTAATTTCCATAAGTGACGAGGGAAGTATTAGGCTCAATCCTCGCTTTTCCTCAGGGGCTTCAGCATCTCCTTTCCTAGGGGTGTTCTTCTTCCTATGAGATTATGATGTCAATCAGGATTTTAGAGTATGGTCCTTGACTCCATAGCTCAGGTCCTGTGACTCAGTGAACATGACATTATTCTGTGGTGCAAGATGTTCTGTAGGAAGGTCAGCAATAACTATGAAAAAAATTCTTTTAAGGGTGAAGGTGGGGAGGCATCTCATTGCCTTAGCCTTTCCTTTTCTGTCAGAGTTCAGCTTGAATCTTATTTCTATGTGGTGGTTCTTAATATTTCTGTTTGCTGTCTCCCTGTAATATTCCTTACTTAGATAAACTAAGGCAGCTGAGGAGGTCAAGGGAACATAACTGGACTGGTTATCATTTTTTGTTTTCTCTCTTCCCTCTCCCACTAGTCTTTTCCAATAATTAACAAGTCATAAGCTCAGATATTCATGAAGCTAAGTTAAAAATGACACAAAGAAAGCTGTACAGATATAGACTCTGTATTCTGATCTAAATCAGGTTGATTTAGGTGCCTTTAGTGTGTTTGCATCAGGCCATGGAAACTTTAAAAACAGCAGCAGCTCTAAAAGGCCATACTGGCAAAGACACATCGTGGAAGACCCATGTGATTTCACTTATTGAGGACAGACCCCCAGTAGGCCACTGCTAAGTGTTTACAGTTCATATAAAATAATGGCAAGCAGATTGGGAGTTGTAGATTTTTATGCCATGGACTTTGAATTTTTTAAGACTTCTACTAGATTGAGTCTAAGATAAAACCGGGTGGCCATTTTTATTGTACTTGTGGGTATGCCAAAAGGAAGATGGCTCTCATGCCTCACGTGATCATTTTTGAGCTCTAAATAGACCAACACTCATTCTTGCTCTACATTTATGTATTCTTTTAAAGCATAATTGCATAGTTTTAATAATAAATATTTTCCTCTCATCTTAAGTTGTGCCACAATGTCAGTAGTTCCTACATCCTATTTTTTTTCTGAAGTTTTAAATCTAAAATAGGATGTTCTGAATTTGCTTTCAGTCTTTTAGTTCAGGGTACTTGATCTAAGGGATACATCCTAACATGATGGCAACACTCGGTCGTTTAGGAGCTTGATTTTATAGTTTGTAAATAACTAAGTTCTCTTATTTTGTCTTTTTTTTAAATCCTATTACTCCTTAATATCTCTCTTCTGTTTAGCTTGAGCATCATATAGGAAAAAGATTCTGACCTTCAAAGTTATTACTCTTTTAGCAGATTTGTTGAGAAGTTTGGTGAGTGTTAAGGTGTTTCTCAATCTTTTTGAACCTCCATAAAACTTTTATCTTCTATTGAGCATACCTATCAACCAGGAAAATATCGTTTATTTTTTGTACTTTATATTTTGAAACAATAACATTGTGTAAATGTTTTGTGATTAAAAGCAGAGACTCAGTGGAAGATTGCTAGGGATTAAGTCCCAGCTCCCCACTTCCTAACTGGTGGCCCTCGGTACATTTCTTAAATTTTCTGTCTCGGTTTCCATATCCCTGAAGTGTCAGTAATAATGGAAACTTCATCATGGTGGTTTGGAAGATTAAATTAGTTAACATGTGTAAAACTCTTAAAACAGAAAAGTGTTTTCTGCTATGATTATTATACAGATAATGAATGTACTTATACTTTTGGGACGAAACAGGACCCTTCCTCTGTAGGTTTTAATGTTCCTACCAAATTCTTTGGTTTATTTTTGGAACACTTGCCTGCTTTTTGACAGTGATTTCCAAAAATATTGTAGAAGTTGACAAGTACAATAAAGGACTAATCTTCTAAGGCCTTCTTTCAGTAGAGTATGACGTAAAGAACACTAGAAGTTGAAATCTTAGTCTTTGGAACTTATTAGCAGTTATTTTGCCCAACTCATTTAATCACTTTAATCCTTTATTTTTTCCTCCTATAAAATGAAGAGGTTTGATTTAGATAATTTCTAAGGTTCTCTTTTATATCCCAAATTCTGTTCTATTTGCTGATAAGCAATTTCTTCAGTTGGGATGCAAATGCCACAATGTGCCATTTACTTCTTGAAATGATCAATTACCATGGTGTCTTATGCATACTAAGTAAGATGTTAGTATTTGGATCTTAAATCTGGATGTTTGGCCTTTTAAGAATCTTTGAAGGCAGAAAGTGTGTGGTGTACATCTTTAAGAGGACTAGATATTTGAAAAGGGAGATATTTTATTTAAGATTTTTAACTCTAGCATCCAAAAAGGATGTTTTGTCTATTGCTCGTTTGCTTGCCAATACCCACAATATCCTTCTAGCCCACAGTGATTTGAGCTAGAAACACTTGAGTCTCATCTCTAAGACAAAAAAAAGAAAGTCAAAGACAGCTGCTTACTGAGAAGTAAGTTTCTAACTCTTGTCACAGCAGGATAATCAAGGAGAGATGTGTCTGCTTTAAATGCTATCTTTTCTTTTTGGCCAAGATACAAGAAGATGTCTTAGCTATACACTAGTAGAGTGTGGACCAAAAAAAAAAAAAGGCTAAATAATTGTTTTATGATTGAGATGCTTAATCATTAAGAATGTTTATTGGTTGGTGTTTAGTTTAGTATTTTTTGCTTTACAGTTTTTCTTCAGCTGACTACTTTTATCTCTTTGGTTATACTAAAAACAAGAATCAGTTGGAAAATCTAGGAATATAATAAATTCTAAGAGACAATCACTATTTTTAAAAAGTAATATATTATCTTTAAAAGGAGTAACCATGCCTAATCTGTTCAATTTTCCTCTATGATAAAGTGAAAGAACGCAAAGATGAGAGAAGCATTCTTTACTTTAGCCCAATCCTCCTTAAATATTGTTTGAATGTAGTAAGAGTTGGAGGCAAATATTTATCATCAAGCTAGAAAAATATGGTAAATATAGTGCTAAAATAATTAGAGGGTAAATAAATTCATTCCCCAGTTTATTTCCAGAGTCATTATTGAAACCTTAATATTGTTTAATTTCAAATGATGCCTGGAGATTAATGTCTTGAGACTTATTTGATTCACTGGCTCTATTGGTCCAAAGGATAGAATTAAGAACTCATTTATCAGATTTTCAAGTTATCTCACATTTGATCTTGTTGTCAATGCTCAGAATATAGGAGTGGAATTAAGGTGAATTTGATAAAGAAGGGAAGCACAGACATTTCCTAATTATCATGATGCACAGGGCCCTTTGTGAAGTGCTAGGATACCGCAGAGTGGAGTGAGCAATAAAAGCACACAGATTTAAAAAAGCTAGGTTGATTTTAGAGTTTAAAAAGAAAAGACCATGATGGTTGCATTTAATTATTAAGTGAAGTCCACAAATTTGTTGCATAAAACACAATGTATCTTCTTACAGTGCCAGTGTTAATTTTTCTATATTGTGAAAATTTGTAAAGTCGTAGAATGGATTTTATTGATCCTAGAGAATACTTCCCCTCACCCCATTCTATTATATCTACATCTTAAAACTAATGGTGTTTCATAATTTTTTTTTGGCAGTTTTCTTCCCTTAATGCTACATAATCTAAGGTTGAGTCTTAAAGTAATTGGTATCTTAAATCTGGTGAAATGAAGTATTTGGGAAAAAACATCTAAATGATACAAAACTGGATAGTTTGAAAAGTTAGTCTTCCTTTACACTCTCCCACCTTATTTACCTCCCCACAGGTAGCTGCTCTTAACGCCTTGGATATCCATTCAGACCTTTTTTCTATACATTGACAATCATGGATATTTAGAAAACATACTTAAATACACACATATCTTGTTTGTAGTTTTTAAAAATGTAAATAAGATCATAATAAGTGTTATTCTGTGACTTGCTTTTTTTTTTTTACCCAGAAATGTACCATGGTTATTTTTCTATATCAATTTATTCTTTTTAATAAACTGAATGACAGTATGATCTTAACAGTGTGTATTTACCATAATGCGTTTAGTCCACTGATAGATTTAGAATATTTCCCATTTTTCAAGCCTGCAGATAAATGCTACAGTTACCATTCCTGTATATGATTCTTGGTGTACACATGGAGCATTTCTCTGAAATAGCTTCCTAGAGCCATTGGATTAAAGGGTTAGCTCATTTTTAAGATTTATGTACCTTGGTGAGTATTAGAAAACATTTTTATATTAAAATAAACATAAACTTTTTTTCTCATGAGAATAAACTAAATTAGTTCAAAATTTTAATCTGAAATATAAAACTTCAAAGAAGTTTTTTATTGTGGGAAGCAGCTTTAGGCTATTGCCTCCAGCTTCCTTAAGAAGAATTTATTTACTCTATGTTATAAGAATTTGGTTACAAAAACTTGAGAAGTTGCATCCATCGGCCTTCATTTCATAAATGGGAAAAACTTAGGTCCAAAGAGGTCAGGCAACTGTGTGGAATGACCCAGACAATTTGTGGCAGAACTGGGCCTAGAAATCTCCTCAGGTCTCTTTCTAGAGCTCTGTTCTTTTTACGATGCCAAATCCAAGGGTTAGTACTATTAAAAACTAGTATAAACCACTACAGGATGATATAATCATGTTATTTGCATGGTGCTTGCTTGACAGCTTACAAAGCAGCTGGGAGTAGGGGGCGGGGACCTCCAAAGCAGAGACAGATTGCTCTCTGACCCCAGTGGAGAGGCCTTTATCTACTCAGAATCCAGATTACAGTCCCACTTTCTTTCAAGCTTTCTTGTTTGATATTGCTTTCTAATATGGTTTGAATCCCTGAGTCATTGATGAATTAAAATGATAATACATCACAAAACTTTAAGGAACATATAAGCTAGAGAATATCAAAAAGAGGTTTTGTGTTTTAGGGAAATGTTCTAATTATTTGTATGCAGATCTTGATGGCAGTTGCACATCGATGCTACATTTGGCCTTAGCCAAGAGTATTCCAAGTTTCTTTTTATGCTGTCTTCCTCATTTTTGATTCATCTCCATGAGTTTCCAATTCAGGGAAACATTTGCATGATTCAGTAGTGATATTTTTAAAAGTAAAAAGGACAGCAATATTTGTTAAAAGTAAAAGAAACTGTAGGTTCTGAGTGGAGGGTTGTTGTATCAATCAGAAGCCCTACAGAAAACAGATCCAGTTTTAAAGTAGGATAACTTGAAAGGGTTTGGTAAATTTAAAAAGTGTTGGCAAGGCATGAGGAAACCAGAAGGGATAATGCAATACTGGTCACTGCAGAGCTGCTCCCTCCCACCTCTAGGCCCAGTGGGACCAGGAGAGGGCACGCTCGCAGTAGCCTGGGAAGACTGAGCCTTGAGAAGGGTGTATCCTTTCCCAGGGAGGGATATAGCCTCCTTCCCTTGGGGAAGAAGCCAAGGAATAAATACCCCATCTCATTTTCCTCCTTCTTTCTGATCTCTGCTAGGGCCCCTATTGGCCAAAGCCAACCAGAAACCAAAGAGCAGAGCTTATTGGTCAACCACACAGTAGAAGAACAGAGTAGAGAGGGATGGAGGGTTATCTGGAGAGGCAAATGGATGCTGGTTTTATCCACATTGTTGGTGGGCCCTGTGTGAGTATGGTGGTATCAGTAGTAGAAACCATGCGTTTTGAAGGCATTCCTAAAGCACACCTCTGAAGATGCTAGTAAAGCTCAGAAAGAGTTGTTTTTGGTCCTTTTCCATTGGGGATGTGTGCTGACTTTTCATATGTGAAAATAGTTCCACTGCAAATGGTGATTTGGATTTTAATTCCTGTAATGTTCTTGTTAATTAAGATTTCTGGAGTACTTTAAAAAGTTCTTGAAACGGGAGAAAATAAAAGATGTAAATGTTAGTTTTTTGGAGAAACTTGAGAAGCTAAGCTATGTGGGCTTCTGGGACTGCCTGAAAATACTCCAGGGTCTCTGCAGATAATGGGCAGACATAGAAAAGATGCAGCTCCAACCTGTGGCTCCACCGTACTTCACTCTCATGACCAGACCAGGCTTCTTCTTCAAATGTCATCATATCATGATTATTCCCACCACATAAAACAGTGAGAGGATTGCTGGGAGCGAGGATTCGCTTCATGAGATTTTACAGTCCTGATGACAGCCTCCTTATTAAAAAATATGTTGAGTGAGTTTGGGGTGGGGGAAGATGCTAAGAGAGCATCTCTTTAGTGTTGAAAGCAGACTTGTGTTGGAAAATATAGGAAGCCCATGGAAAGTAGTAGCTTGGAATCCAGGCCTTGCCATTTTTAGTAAAGCTAAACAGACCTTGCGTGTCTCTATTAAAAAATCAATTTTGACTGGTTGCTGGTTACACAGTGTGTAAAATTTATGAAAATCTACTGAACTGTACAGATATATATGCAAGTTTCTATATGTGCATTATACTTCAATTAGACATTTTGGGTCTCTTTTGGGAAAACAAGTGTAACTCATAGGATTTTGGAAACTGGGATTGAGATTGGTAAGGATATAATATAGGCCCTTACTTCCCATTGTTAGTGCTTGTGAAATGTTAGGAGTAGATTATATACTGACTAGATGCCCGAGTCTTGCCTTCAGAAAGAGCACTAACCTTGGCTGGTGGACCTGTTGGCCAAGGATGGGACACATGATTCATCCTTGGGAGATGGGAAGACCACATCCTTCCAGTGCCTGCAGCAGAAGGCTGTCTCATTGGTTGATGCTCAGCTTGACCTCTTGCTTGCCTCACTGTGCTCCTGGGACAGATCTTTATAGTGGTGTTCACATGCCATTTACAGCAGATGGTTCACCTCCCTGAACACTGCAATTCTTAAGGTGAGGAGGACTCTGGGGAGTAGATGTTCTCCCTGCCAGCACTATCTGCAGGATCAGAGCCAGGCCACTCTCAGTGAGGAGAGCTGGTCCTTCTGCGTACAGAACCATGCCCATGCCCCAGCAGAGAGCCAGTTCTGGTGATAAGGGACAAAATGATGATTGCCCTGAGTCTCAGTTGAGATTTACTTTAATAAAGTTGTAAGATTCAGATGTTTACTTATGAAAGTGGGTGTGTGCTTGATACCTGGGTATACATACTCAACAGAGGGGTCCTGCATAAGTCTTTATGTGTAAGGAGCTGTGTTAAAGCTAAGGCAGCATACATATGATATCAACACTGCTTAAATGTTTTCATTTTCAAAATATACATACTTATAAAATATTTTTCAGAGATTGGTTTTTTAATATTATTTTTATTACTTTAATTCTTAAATTATTACTAGTGCAGAGGGCAGGGCTATAAGAAGGCCATGGTAGATCTCATAATTGAAGTACACAATTACCCTTTGTTATTATTGATGCTTTCTTCACCTGTGGCATTTTGAATGGGGTGTGTGTGTGTGTCAAGGCTATAATTTAAAGAACAATGCAAACTATGTAAGATATTGTAACAATCAGGATTTTATTAGGACTGTATAATATGTTGATAAGTATAGTATTATTTTGTCTTGGTTTTGAAATACACACTGATATAAAGGTAACTAAAAAATAAAAAGTTGTTTGTGCCACACCCCAACTTAGTGTGAGTGAATCACCCAAAAAATTTTAAGGGAAAGGAAAACAGAGAAGAATACAAAAAAGGTAGAAC
The DNA here is from genome assembly GCF_021234165.1 of Pteronotus mesoamericanus. Lineage (NCBI taxonomy): Eukaryota > Metazoa > Chordata > Mammalia > Chiroptera > Mormoopidae > Pteronotus > Pteronotus mesoamericanus. Next base: position 15,804,783 of record NW_026555325.1, on the reverse strand, counting down.
AAGGACAAGGAAATGCATAACTTAGCTTCTGTAAATGTTTGATTCATAGCCCTTTTAACTAAAACATATTCTGGCTGTAAGATGTGCAACTAGTTGTTAGATTTTTCATTTGAGTGTTGCATTTACATAGAGAAGCTGGCTTTCAAAATGCCGGCCAGCAGCCAATTCAAATACGGATTTGTCTGACTTAGTGACTAGTTTAGTAAGAAGGTATCTTGAGGACGTTGTGGGGAGGTCCTCAAGCAAATACCTTGTACTGGAAACTCAGCCACAATTTTGTTAGTTGTGATCTACCTGATTCTTAGGCTATTTGAATTTTCAGTTGTTAATTTAGAACTTACAATGCATGTAAAGTCTCACTTTCATGTACTTAATGGAAGACGGATAGTTTTGAAGTTCCAGATTGCCTTCCTGGAGGAAACTGGAGGATATTCAGCAGACAATGGCTGTAAACTATACCATCTCTTTAGGAGTATAAAAAGTGCCCATTATCCCATTAGCATTTGTGTTTTAAATTACATTCAAGATCCCCTAATGAAGGTCATCGATAGACTCTGAAATCATTTCCCAAATTTTCTGATGGGGCCTTCCTCTGGGTCCTGAGTCTGCCAGGAATTATTGGACCTTTTTGCTATACTGGGGGGCAGGTCAGACACGGATAGGGGGTCCTTTTCATTGTGTGGGCACATTAAGACACCCAGCCTCCGATTTCAAAAGAGCCCCTCCACCCTCCTTTTTTAGACCATGCATTGTATTAGTGTTCTGCAGAACGTACTCTGAGGGAAATTATTTGCTCTATGTAACTGAGGGCTATGGAAGGATTTTTGAACTGGAAAGCGATGTGATCAGATATGCATGGACCAGAGTGGAAGAAGGATTTGAGGAGAGGGAGAATTCAGGCAGGAAGTCCAATTAGAAAGCTGTTGAAATCGTACAGGTGTTAGATGATGGAGACCTCAACTAGGGCAGTAGCAGTGGGAATAGAGAGGAGGAGGTGAAGTGAGAAATATTTGTCATAAGTGCAGCAGGTTTTATAACTAATTAGCTTCGGAAGGGAGAAGAGTCTGGGCTGAACACCTCCACTCTGGCTTGGGCAACTGACTGGTTGGATGGCGCAGCTGCTGCGATTGAGAAAGTAGGCCGTTTCTTTTGATGCGATTTGAACTGACCCAGGGGAGCAGGGGTTAGAAGCTGGTCCATGTTTAGAAAGCCCCAGTCCCCCAGCTGTTGATCTTGATTCCAGCTAAGAAAATTACTGGCTTTATCTCAAGGTGTGAAATAGTTCTGTTCTGGAGAGCCAGGACCCCCAGTGTCCGGGAACTAGCTACAGAATAATTACATGCTCGCTCTCTCCCTTCTGGGCCCTGTATTCATCCTTATATTATGCCAGCTCTTGGAAACCATGGAGGAAATGTGCCGTTCTCCCCTAGCCTCTGTCCTGAGGAACTTCTCAGCAAAGGAATCTTCACCCTGGTTTTTAAACACCCCCTTCCTCAGTAAATGAGTATTACTCCAAGTGACAGCTAGACTACAAAAACGGCTGTTTGGGATATTGCTCAGATAGTAACCAGGAGGAAAACTATTTTTAAAGTTTTTGTTCTCACATATGTTTCTTTTTCATATAAGCAGTAAAAGATCATAATGTTTTCCAGAGTATCTCCTAATTTTGACAGATGAGTTTCTAGCCATTTGTGTAAGGAAAAAAATGGGCCCTTAGTCACATATGCTTGGTAATGACCACCTCTGCCCCTTCTCAAAGATTCAGAGCACAGAGGAGACCACTAAATTCTCTTAGCATTCTGTAATATAGAAGCCAATTAAATTTTGTTTAACCTGAAGGTAGCCCGAACTCATGTGACCTCCAAATCTTTTATTTTTTTATTTTTTGGTGTAAGGAATACCTATTAACTACTAGACAAACTAGCATTTTGCAGAATGCGGTTAGGGAAATGCTGGCCTACTTTTTTATAGCAGCTTTATTTACTGCAGAGAAGCTCGTTGTCTTGAATCGGCTGGATTTTGCGGGATGGGATGGAGTTAACATTAAATAGATACAGATGTTTCTGGGGCCTTCCTCTCAGAGACTTTCATTCACTTCGTTTGGGATGGGGCTTAGGATGTACATTGTTGGCAAACACTCCCAAGATGATTTTCAGGTAGATAACTTTGAGAAGTAATGGGTCAAATTATTGTCCTCATCAGCGAGAGTTTGTGACAGTGCACGGCACGTGCTGGTTCCCTTTTCTTTTAAGTCCTCATCTATTTGTCCTATCTCCCTCTGGAGTGGTAAGCACTTTGAAGTAGGAATGTCTTTCTTATTAGTCTCCATCCCCGCACAGAGCCTTGCTTATCTTGTGTGCTTGCCCCCATGTAGCGACCCAATAAATGGTTGCTGGAATGAACTGAAATCCAATAACCTTAATTCCTGTAGAAATTAAGAGGGACCTCAGGAATGGTCAGAAATGATAGAATATGATATATGTGTCAGGGATTCCCAAGGAGCACATATATATCCACGACCAGCCACGCTGTTACTTTTTTGAAAAATTAAAATAAACTTAAATGGAGGTTAGCAGGTTGAGAAAATTAAAAGGCCTATATTTTTAAGAGTTAGAGTCTGATAAGGGAAATTCAGTCTTCTCTCCTTGTATTTCCAACTGGGCTATATTGATTATAAACAAATTGGTGACCATATAAGTCTCCCTCCCTCACCCTCACCCCCAGCTCAACTCCTAGACCCTCTCTCTTAACAGTTTTTTTTTTCAAATCACAACTTTATTGAGGTATCATTCTCATACCATAGAATTCACCCACTTAAAGTGAACAATTCAGTGGGTGTACTGTACTCAGTATTCTGCAACCATTTCATAGCCAATTCCAGTGTGTTTTAATCTCCTCAGAAAGAAATGCTGTACTCAGTAACAGACACTCCCGTTTCCCCCTAGACTGTCCCTGTCTATGGATTTGCCTCTTCTAAACACTTCATACATATGGAATTGTACAATATGTGGCCTTTTGTAACTGGCTTCTTTCAGGTAACAATGTTTTCAGGCTTCATCTGTGTGCATATCAGCATTTCATTTAATTTTTTCCTAAATAATTGTATAACTATTACATACTTTATCTATCTATCTATCTATTTATTTATTTGTTAGCGAACATTTGGGTTGTTTCTACTTTTTGGCTGCTATGAATAATGCTGCTGTGAACATTTGTATACAAGTATGTGTCTGTATGTGGACCTTAACAGGTTTTGACCAATCATATCAAAATGTAGACCATTTTTAATAATTTGAGATATACTAAAGATATCTGAGAAATTTAAGGTATTTTTGCATCTTACTCCAGTGACCTATAGGGTCCTAGCTTAGCTACTTACATGTAACACTGCCCTAGTCAGTGTGTTCCTCTCCCAGTTGTGAGTGGGCAGTGCTCAACCTCAAGTACAAGAATTATGGACACCTTTACCACCTCTCCCCACCCTTCTTTATAGCCTTCACATCTCATGGGGTCCAACTCTTATTCTACCTCTTCCATGAGGCTCTTTCCCGTTTTTTCCAAATTCTTCTGAATTCACATAGCAGCATCTACCCCCCACCCCTCACCTGGGCATTAACCGCCTCAGTTTCATGTGGCTTCCTCAGTTATTTCATATGTCTGTGTCTCATCTGTGCAAATATAAGATTCTGAAGGACAAGGATCAAGTCCTGCCATTCTTTTGTGCCTCCCTTCCCTCAACCCCAGCTACCAAGGGTAAGAGAAAGGAATAAGAAGATATGTAGCACAATGACACACAAATTAATATTCAGTGAGTGAATGGATGCTATAGCTCAAAGCCTCTGTGGCATTGATATTCTCGATGCATCGTAAAATGGGACTGGTTTGTACCAGTCATTGGGGAAATGATGAGAGTCATCAATTAAACCAGGTGCAGCTCTGAAATTGCAAGGGGCTCATTTGAAGAGTTGCTCGCTTGTCACAGAACATGCTGAAAGGCATCCTGTTTAGAAATAATCCTGTATGAACATCATATATTCTCTTCATTTCTTCTTACTTGTTCTCATTTGCAAGGACATGTTCAGGGACATTGTTTTGGAAATAGGATCTTTGCAACTTCCTCTCTTTTATTTACAAGTTTAAATCATAATTTAGCAACTCTGTCATTATCAGAGTCATTATGCCTGTGATGGTCATATCCAAAATTTTCGTGACTTCACAGAGTCAGTTCTTTGCATGAGCCCCCCACATACAGACCTTCTCATGTTAATCTCTGAAGTCAAATGGAAGCAACAACAAAAAAACTTTTAGAAATTCAGACAAAAAGTGTAATAATTTGAAGAAGAATAAAGATATATTAGTTTTTATGGCACCTGGTAATGAAAATTTCAACCACTTTTCTATGAAACCTACCCTTTAGATAGTTCTCTGTGGATGAGACTATTAAACAAATCATCCTGGTTCTTTATGAGCTAGTTATGAACAATTCCATGGAAATAATTCTGCTTAATAAAATTACTCTATTAATTCATAGCCTTGATTTCCTTGTGATGCTGAAAATAACTATGGACTAGGACAGTAGCCCCTGGTCACTGCTACCCTGATTAAGAATGAAGGGCTGGTTGAGGGTTGTAGAGGCAGATTGTACATTGTAGTGAAGCTGCAGCTGTTACATGTTACTTCAGGGCCACACTGATTCACTTGGTCACACTTGTAATAACAGGTAGAACAATGGTAGGTCCCTTCAGTAGGAATGTGCCCTTGCATCCCCCCCGAAACCATGTGTGTAAAGACAGGGGCCATTTGGGTGCCTTCCTTAAGTTTTTACTGTGCAAAAATATTGATGTATTTGTTCTGCAAATAGATGGAATATTTTTGTGAAAACATCAACTTTGTAAATTAATTCTAGATCTATCAGTAGGTGGCCTTTGTACAGGGCTAGTAAATAAGGAAGAATGTCTTCAAAGAATTGTTTACAGAAGTGTTTTTTTCTGAGCATCTAAACAAACAGTTAGCAAGTACCTATGGCATATCCAACACCACGTGTGGGGTAGTAGCTTTCATAAGAGTAATAGAAATAGAAGGTGTTCTCAGTATGAATTAAGTCAAGAGGACCAGATCCATTGATATGAAACAACCAGGAGGGAGTATAGAATAATGGGATGAGCTTCCTTTTGCAAAAAGCATTGGATTCATCACAGTGCTTAACATTTACTGTTTAGATTTTGACAAATTACTTATCTTTCTGAGTCTACTTCCTTATCAGTAAAATGGGAATAATAATATCCTGACATGGTTATTGTGGTGATGAAGTCAATTTAGATAAAATATATAAAGAGCTAACTATAGTTCTTGACACACAGTTTAATAAAGTTGAGATATTATTATTAATTGGAAGAGAGCTTTGTGTGACTAAAAAAAAGATTTAAGAGGTTTGGTATAGAGTATATACATAGGAACAAAGGAACTGAAATCATAAAAAGATTGGAGGCATATAATTTCAAGAAAGTAATAATATTTAAGCTAAACTACTGTGACCATGATAGTAATTACAGTGGTTGTGGGTCAAAATTGTTCTAAGGGTTCTGTATGGATTCTCCCTCTTCATTTTCACAGCAGCCTTCTGATATACGTTTGTCATCCATTTACTAGGTATTGAAAATATTAAGTGATTTATCCAAGGTCATGTAATTAGTAAATGGTGGAACTAGGATTCAAATCCAAGCATATGACTTAGAGCCTCTTCCTAGAACAGGGAAGTGAGGGCTTTGGTGGCTGGGAAGGAGGGCATGGCAGACCAAATGAAGAAACAACAGCAAGAGAAAAAATAAGCAAGGTAGTTGTAGGCTCATAAGGATGGAGGCCTGCTGGTGATCGGATATGGCTAGGGGACCCAAGTGTCTGGACTGATCTGTAGGCAGAAGGAAGCCACTGCCTCTCAAGGTGGAGCTTCCTTTGCACGTGGAGGAATTCTGGGAACCAGGTGGTCTTACCTTACTGTATGTGCTCCCATTTTAGGTTCCCACTGATAGTGACAGAGACTCAAAATGCCCATTTCCTGTATCATGGTAGACTCTCATCTCATCTGAATTGTCCCTACTTTTATTAAGTTGAGGGCAGAAACTGCATTTCAGTAGACAACCTAATCAATTTTTTCTCTAAACATACCTTGTCCTCTTGTCACAAACCATTCACTCACTCATGCAGCTGTTCATTCAGCCAGGTCTGAACACTTGAAGAGTGTGTTAGCAAAATGATGAGCAAAGCCAGAAACTGGTTTTCATCCTTCTCACGTAATTCCCTGAAATTTACCCCCTATTCCCAGGCATATCAATGCCTCAAATAATTTTGAGAAACAAGGCCAGAATGTGAATCCACTACATCACCAAACATGCTGTTAGTTCAGCTGACATTTTCCACCCCCTGTGGCAATCCTTTTTCTGTGAAGGAATCAGGGCAGTGATTTGCATTCTGGTGCAAGTTCCTATCCCCCACAGGGCAGCTCTTCGAGTCCTAGACCAGCTGCTTCTGAGGTCTTTCTATTTGGGGCCTCTAGACTTCTAAGGCAGATTATTGGCCAGTTTTAACTATACCTTGTGCATATTTACATTTCTTTTGTGCTTTGAAGTGGCTGGCAAATAGGATGCATTTTGCCATCCTCTGTGGAGATCATCTGTCTACAGAAGTAGGGTGTGAGAACAAGGAGGCTCCCAGGTAAGGGGGACCTTCAGAGGTCTTTTCTAGCCTGTGTTTGCCTTTGTCGGTCTCATACTTAGGGCTATCCAAGAGTGGCCTGTGTTTTACAGATACAGTGACCACTGGAATCCTATTTCTAGCTGCCTCTTCCAATTAATAGTAGGGCTCCACTGAAGGCTTCTTATGACCCATGGACTATCTCAGGGCTGATTGGTATGTTATTTATGTGGCACACAGGCGGGGCATGGTTGGTGTTCATTCTGATCGGGATGCTTATTTTGGCATTTATTCTGATCTGTTAGTATCACACCAGTTATCAAACAATTTGAATATTATCCTGCACTTTCAGAATACCCTGCAAGACCTATATCATGTATTTCTCACAAGAGCGGATGAGGTAGGTGTTGTTATCTCTATTTCAGAGACGAGGAAACTGAGGGGTAGATAGGATAAATAACCTCCCATGCTCACACAGCCTGTGGCAGGATCCACATTTATACCTGGAGCTTCCAGGCCTGTCTAGTGTGTATTGCTACTTTCCAAGCCCTATACAGTTCTTGCTCAGTTCTCAGTGTGCCTAAGTAGCATCTTGCTGCTTTGTTTACTAGATGAAGTCTCTCCTTCACATAGATGGGGAGGGAGGTGAAATCAGCTTCCTTGTTCACAGCACTCCAGCTTTCTCATAAGTCTTTTCTATGAGGGAGAAACAGAGGTCCAGCCGTGGCAGAAACCAAACACTACAGTCTGCAAGCATCTCTCAAGCTACTTCCACTGCACCCTTTTGCACTTGCTCCTGCGATGGGACCTAAGCTCCCTTCCCATGCGAGTTTCAAATCGTTACCCTGATTCATGGTATATCTCATTTCACTCGAAGGTGCAAACTGAAACCTGTTCTCACTGACCCTCCCTGATGCTGTGGGCTCCTCTTAGCATCCTTAAGATAAATTGAAAAATGTGGCCATCTGTGGCTTTATGCCAGCACTGGGGGCCTTGCTCTTGTCAGCTGCAGCCTTGCAACACCTCAGTCATCAGGCGATTGGTTGTCAGGGAAGAGAGCTGGAGGAAGAGAAGCATGAAAGTATGCCAGTGGGTTTAAAAAAATTTTTTAAATTAAGATGAAATTCACATACCATAGAACTAACCATGTTGAAGTGAACATTTTACTTGCATTTAGTACATTCCTAACATTGTACAACCACCACCTCTTTTTAATTTCCAAACATTTTCATCATTCCAGAGTAAAATCCAGTACCCTTTAAGCAGTTACTATATACTTAGTCCCCTGTCCCCTCACCCTTGGCATGAAACCAATCTAGAGATAGAAACCAAAATAGAAAGCACCAATCTGCTTTCTGTTTCTATGAATTTACCTATTCTGGATATTTTATACAAAGGGAATCATACAATGTCTGACCTTTTGTGTGTGGCTTCTTTCACTCAGCATGTTTTTGGGACTCATCCATATGTATGTATCAATAGTGCGTTTTTATGGCTGAATAATATTCCATTACAGAGATATGCCACATTCATCCATTGATAGACATTTTGGCCCTTTGCACATTTTGCTGCCTGTAACATTTTTGTGTATTTATTTGAGTAGCTATTTTCAGTTCTTTGGGGTATAGACCTAAGAGTGGAATTACCAAGTCATAAAGTTATTCGTTTAACTTTTCGAGGAACTGCCAGCTGTATTCCACAAGAGCTGAAACATGGGTCATCAGTTTTGATACAGATTTTTAGGGAAACCATCATGAAGACATGAAAGGACATATGCCTCTGTATCTACGAAAAATCTGCACATCTGGAAATAAGACTAAAAATGTACATTCAAGATGTCATCTACGGACCAGTGTGGAGCCATAAAAAAATATGGCTACATATGTACCTGAGCAGAGATTTTTCTCATGTCTCTTTTGGTTCACCTCCCACTGGGATTATTGAGATAACCTCTTCAGTGGTTGCTCTCCCCCTGCCCTTGTGCCTTTCTAGCCCTTCCCTTTCAAGTGGTTTGCTCTCAGAATTATTATTTTTTCATGCAGATCTCATCTTATTACTCTCCTATTTAAAACTCTGAAATGGTTCTCCATGGCCTGCAGAATACATGGTAGATTCCTTTTTTTTTTTTTTTTTTTTTTTTTGTGAACATCAGGGTCTTTAGCCCTGGCCTGTGCTGGGGTCCTTGCTTCAGCTTCTCACTCTCTCCCTCAGGCATCCTTACACTTGGACCACATCACCTACTTGTAGGTCCCCAGGAGGGCCATGCTCTTATGTAACTTCTTGCCTTTTGCGTTCCCTGCTTTGCCCACAAGGCTAACTGTTATATCTCTTTCAAGGCTTGACTCAAATACCATCCTGGCAGAAGACTCTCGCGACAACTCAGTCTGAACTCTATGTACTCGCCCCTGTATTTTAATTACTTCTCTATATCTTTTACCAGTCTCTATGAGGACAGGGACCACTTCTCTGTTTAGTTCATCTTGTGTCTCAAACACCTGCAGTGGTGCTTGGTACAAAGGAGCTTTTTCAAAATAGGTGTTGCCTGAATGAGTGGGATCCCTTTTAGGTAAGGCTGACAGTTTTCATTTTGTTTTTCTACTATCTGACAGGTCGTAAGTATCAAATATATGTTAGTTGAATGAAAGAAAGAATGGAAAGGAAGAGGGAGGGGCAAATGAGGGAAAAGGAGATAGGAGAAGGTGAGATGGATAGAAGAGGAAAGAAAAAGCAGGACAAAACAAGACAAAACAAGACAAAAAAAAGAGGAGTGGAAAAAAGAGGCGTGGGAATGATTGAAACTGAGGCGGTCAGGCCAGTGATGCCTAGCTTAAAAAAAAAAAAAAATGTAGCCAATTATTCCACAAATTTAAAAGTATTACATTAAAACACACGCTCGCGTCTCAGAAGGGCAGAGAGAGGGAGACGGAAAGCATGGAGGGCTCCAAGTCTGGGAATGAGGGCCTCCCAGCGCCATGCCGTTCCACCCCCTTTCCAAGACATTTGGCACTGTGCCCAGGGGCAGGAGAGCTAGCATTTTTCCAGTCTCTGAGGGTGTAAGGCACTTGGCAGGAATAGCTGCTTCCGTTAGTCCCATCATTCTTAATCTGTTTGCGGGACCTCCAGGTCAGAGCACAGAAAGGGACACTGGAGATCGCAGTGGGAGTGGCTGTCTTCAGCCCGGCCTAAGCGCCCGCCCTTTGCTTACACAGCACACATTACAGAATTTGCACTTTGCATGCAGCTGCTAGGTGATGCCACTACCTTCTGGCTCTGCAGCTAAACAGGAAAGGCTCGCTTAGGATATGCTGGTGTGGGGCTAGAAGGCTTCTTAAATTCAGGTCTCTACAGAGAAACGACACCAGGTTCATTGTGAGTTTCTTGTAAGGGATTTTTTAGCAGCCAGTGGAAATGTGATTAACACACTAATGGCATAGTCATTCAAACTCACATTGGTTTTTGCTTGCCCAAAACGGAAGGCCTCTAGTGAGTCCTCAGTCTCCTAGGGGCGTGAACTCCAAAGGGAACACCAGGATGCCCTCGCCTACGTCAGGCAGCCCCAGCCAAGAAAAGACCCCTCAGTGTACCACTTCTGTACTCCCCTCAGTGGCCTTGTCTTCCCCTTTGAAGGCCACTGCTGCTTGTTTCTGTAAGCCAAGCACTAGTCAGCCCGCAAATTGGCGTTCTCATAGCAGTGTCAGACCTGATCTCTTAGATCTCTCTGCTGGGCCCTGTTGGGGCAGGTGCCTGCAGGAAGTGCCAGGCAGGCCCAGAGAAGGTGAGTGTTGCTGGCAGTTCTCGCTCCCAATCAACAGCCTCTGCTGCCAGAGCCAGAAGACCTCACAGCTTTTTGCCAGACAACGAACGTTGTCCTTACAAAGGGAGCCCTGAGGGTAAATGCTTCCAGAAACACCTTTGGTCATTCAGGAACCATCTCTAAATTTGTTTAGTCTCTGTGTGAGGCAGAACCCCTAACTGCCGTGACTCTCAAGAATAGTCCACAGGCCACTGCAGTAGAATCACCTGGTGAGCTGGTTCGGAATGCAGCTTCTGGAAGCCCGTTCAGGATCCACCAGGGGAAGCAAGGAGCGCTAACTTTAAAAAGCACCCCAGGAAGTTATTTGCTCACTCAAATGCCAGAAATGCAGTCTTGAAGGTTGACATACCAGCATGTCTTGTAAGGCAAGCCCCTGACATCCGGCTCTTTACATACTTGCAGAGCCCCTTCCCTGTTGTCTCACCTAGGAGACCCCGTGGTCCAGATGACATGACCGACTAGGCATCATCTATAGATGCCTTGTCTGAAAATCTGATCTAAGTCATTATTTCCATCTGGGTTGTTTTTTCTGATGGTTGCTCTTTTCTTCACATTGGCCACATACAGAATGTTTTTCATCCGGTGTCTCTCCTTGGGGGGATTGGACTGAAATCAAATCTCAGGCTGTGAGCACATGTCACACCAGGATTTGTGGCTCAGGGCACTGGGATTTACTTGGATTTTGTTTCTTACAGGACCCAGAACTGCCACAGTCATTCAGAGTCATAACATCACTTATATAAGGCTCTTTGGAAGAGATCCTTATAACTCTGATAAAGTACCCTTCAGTTAAGAATGGCTTCTGTTAAAATCATGTGGGAGAAATAGCATATATCTGGGACTGTTGTTTCTTTCCTTCTTTCCACCCTCCCCCACCCCGCCCCTGCCCTGTTTGACATGCTGGCCCTCTTTCCACCTTGTTCATTCAGCCTAATGCCCTGCTGAGCCCTTGGCTGGTCAGGACACACCCTGAAGCTCTGACCTTTTCTGACTGCTGATTACCCGTGAGATATTATCTGTCATGTGGATTCTGTTCTCAGAATTTTGCTAGCTAAATTGATGATCTAATGGTAAAGTATTAAGTGATGCTAATGGTTTAAACGGGCACAACCATTTTCTAATAATATTTGTGTCTCAGTAACAACCCATAGTGAAGTGAATGATTAGGAATTTGAGGCCCCTTAGCAAGACCCCATCCAGGTTTGCCTGGGATTGATTTGCATCTTGAGAAACACATCAGTCCCAGGCAAAAGGTTAGTCACTGGAGCCTCCTTGGGGAACTATTTTATAATAAAGCAACAACACCAGCAATAGCAATAATACCTATTAGTTATATGGTGTTCTGTGCTAGGTGCTGTTCTAGCTTCTTTACACATATTAACTTGTTTATTTTTCTCAACAGCCTTACGGCTGTGTACGATCATTTTCCCTATTTTGTAGATGAGCAGACTGAAATACAGACACACTTGCCCAAGTTCGTGCAGCAGAGGAGGCTCTCTGGAATTCCTTAAGTTAGCCATATTCCTGCGCGTCCTACCTCTGTGTAAGACCACCCTGCAAGAGATAGTCCTGGCATAAAATTGCCTTCAAAACCTGAGTATTTTTTCTTATCCCATATGGCTTTCCTGTTGATGAACTTTCATTTTGTGGGAAAGTTGAGAAATCATTTAACAAACAAATACATTGAGGCACCTGAAGGAAATTTCTCAGTGTTTGCAGTCTGGGTTTCTCTGTTAGTTGAACTTCCAGTAAATATTGAAATTCGTCCTAGTGAGTGACTGAAACACTGGGTAAAGATATTAAATAATGCCCTAGTTATTGACCATGGAGCAGAAGCAAGATCTGAAAGAGCCCATGATCTATGTATTAGTCTGCTTGGCCTGCCATAACCAAATACCACAACAGAAATTTATTTTCTCACAGTTTTGGAGGCTGGAAATTCAAGATCAAGGTGCTGGCAGGTTCCATTTCTTGCGAGGACTCTCTTCCTGGATTGCAAAAGGCTTTCTTTGCACTGTGTCCTTACATGGCCTTTCCTCTGTGTGTGTTTCTGGCATCTCTTCTTTTTCTTATGAGGACACCAGTCCTATTGGATTAGGGCTCTACCCTTGTGAACTCATTTAACCGTAACTACCTCCTGTAGCCTTATCTCCAAATACAATTACAGCAGGGGTTAGTGCTTCAACATAGAAATTTTAAGGGACACAATTTAGTCTATAACAGCCTGGAAGGTAGAACTTCCTACTTTAGGTCTTGGTTCTGCCACTTGTTTGCCTCATGGATAAAAGATGGTTCTAAAACGTTTTAAACTGGTCATTCTGTATGTGGTAACAATGATTCCATTCAGTGGGGCATGTGGTGTAGTCTAACTTGGGGTCATCTTGCTTATGCTTAGTTTCCCCAAATCCATAACTTGGACTTTCGGTGGTTGTTGTTGAGTGTATACATGTGTGTCTAACTGACACATACATCCATGTAACATAACATGATTACCACAGAGGAAAATTCTGTGGGAGCAGAGCTATTGTTGAGGGAAACAATGGGTGGCTCTTCCACAAAAAATTGCTTCTTCCACTATTGGTGATTTTGGACCTTAGGCCCTGAAGACACACTTGCTCCCATCTTGGATATCTTTGCTTTCTGGTTTTCATGACACACATTGTCCAAGGTTTTCTGCTCCTTTGATCCCTCCTATATCACCTTGCTGTCCTCTTTTCCACCTCAGAATCCTTAACATGCTGTTTCCTAAGATATATTTAGTCTTTGATTTTTTTCCTCTTATTTTCTCCACTGAAGAGCTCCTCTGTTTCATATCTTTATTACAATAAATCTCAAATCTTTATCTCACCCGTATCAGCCAGGTTCTAGCACCACTGCTCCAACTGCCTACCAGGTATTTCCACTTGAGTATCCTATCGTTTTAGTTCCAGTACCCGCCAAGTGAGCTTATGCCTTTATCCGATCTCCTGTAAGTAGCTAATGACAGCTTTTCTTGTGTTATGTATTATGCTGCTTCTTTCTCATTCTTATTAATATTGACCCAATCTAGACCTTGTCTCATAACTGGATTACTGCCACAGCCTCATTCCTGAGTTCCTGGGTTCTAGTCTTTCTTCATTCCATTACATACGCTCCTGCTAGAACTGTCTTCAGATACAACTTTTATCAGGTCTCTCTCCTGCTTAATATTTGACTCTCTTGTCCTTCAGATTAGGCCTGAAGAACTCTGAATTTGACCTCTGCTACATTCTAAATCTCTTTGAGTCATAGGTATTCAGCACTGAAAAGGACCTTGGACGCCTAATCCTGTATGTGATAATCAACGTCTTTTACAGGTTATCACTCAGGAACAGTTTTAAAATACTTAGTGACAGGCAACTTCTGGAAGCATATTCTCTTTTCCCACACTTTAATTGTCAAAAGGGTCTTTCTTGAATACAGGTAAAATCAGAGTCTGTATAATAATTGTTCATTAGCCTTAGTTTTGCTATTTTTTTCATCCGCTAGCCTTTAAATATTTGCACATGGTTACCATGTGTTATTGTCCCCAATGATACATAACCAGTTTCTTCTCATGATCCTAAAAAATCCCTACTCTCCTGGCTGTCTTCTGGAAGCCGCCGGTTGGCGCTGCTCCCCCTAACATGAGACACCTAGAACTGAACCTCATATTAGCTTTGAGGAGTAGTGGGCTGACATGGTGTATATTAACTTTATAGCTAACTAAAACCACAACCCCTTTTAATTATTATTTGTACTACTTTTAAGCCATGCCTCTCATAACTGTACTTGGGAGCTTTTTTCCCCGAGAAATAAATATATTTATCTAGATTAAATTTCATCTTGCTCAACCTGGCCATCATTTCAGCCGCAAGAATTCTTTATGGATTTTCCATCTGTCATCCCATGTATGAATATTCTTTCCCAATATCATGATCAACTATAAATTTGATCATTAATATCATTCATGTCTTTTTTAAATGTTTCAAATATGGTCATGTTTATTTTTTGCTCATCTAACAATACTGGGCAAGTGCAGTCCTTGGTGGGTCTGCCATGTGTTTTCAGTTATTCAGAGCTCTGGGCTGATGTCATCTTATTTTTTAAAATTGTGTTTTATTGATTATGCTATTACAGTTGTCCCAATTTTTTCCCATTCCCCCCACCACATGGCACCCTCCCATTCCCTCAGGCATTCCCCACACCATTGTTCATGTCTATGGGTTATATGTATAAGTTCTTTGGTTCCATCTCCTATACTGTACTTTACATCCCCATTACTATTCTGGAACTACCTATTTGTACTTCTTAATCCCCTCACCTCTTCACCCATTCCCCTGCACTTCCCTACCAACTGGCAACCTTCAAAACACTCACCGTATCCATGACTCTGGCTCTGTTCTTCATGTTTGCTTAGTTTTCTTTTTAGAATCATTTGTCAATAAATACGTATTTGTTGCCATTTTATTGTTCATAGTTTTGGTATTCTTTTTGTAAATAAGTCACTTTAACATTTCATAGAATAATGGTTTGGTGATGATGAAGTCCTTTGGTTTTTTTTCTTGTGTGGGAAGCACTTTATCTGCCCTTCGATTCTAAATGATAGCTTTGCTGGGTAGACCAATCTTGGCTGTAGGTCCCTGCTCTTGATGACTTTGAATACTTCTTGCCAATCCCTTCTAGCCTGCAAAGTTCTTTTGAGAAATCAGCTGATAGTCTTATGGGTACTCCCCGGTAGGAACCTGCTTTTCTCCTGCTGCATTTAAGATTCTCCCCTTATCTTTGATCTTTGGCATTTTAGTTATGATGTGTTTTGGAGTGGGCCTCTTTGCATCCATGTTGTTGGGACTCTTTATTCTTCCTGGATTTGCATGTCTATTTCCTTGATCAAATTAGGAAAGTTTTCTTTCATTATTTTTTCAAGTAGATTTCCAATTTCTGGAATGCTCAAAGTTGTCCCAGAGGCTCCTTACACTCACCTTGTATTTTTGAATTCTTTTTTTTTTCTTGTTGTTCTGATCACTGTTTTTTCCTTCATTATGTTTCAAATCATTGATTTGATTCTCAGCATCATTTATTCTGCTTTTGTTTTTCTCTAAATTGTTTTTTATTTCACTTAGCATAACCTTCATTTATGATGGGATCTTTTTCATGCTATTGAGATTCTCACTAAGTTCCTTGAGCATCCTTATAACTAGTGTTTTGAACTGTGCATCTGATAGATTCCTTATCTCCATTTTGTTTAGCTCTTTTTCTGGAGTTTTTATCTGTTATTTCATTTGGGCTATGTTTCTTTGTCTTCTCATTTTGGCCACCTCTCTGTATTTCTATATATTAGGTAGAGCTGCTATGACCTCCTGCCTTGGTAGAGTGGCCTAATGTAATAGGTGTCCTGTAGGGTTCAGTGACACAGTCTCCCCAATCACCCACACTGGTACTCAAAGTGTGCCCTTTGTGTGGGCTGAGTACACCCTCCTCTTGTAACTGAACCTTGATTGCTGATGGCAGATCAATGGGAGGGATTTAGTCAGTCCAGTCAGCTGCAAGGATTGTCTGTGACCACTGACCACCACCCTCAACCCTCCATGGAGGATCAGCTGTGCAGAGGCAGTGTGGCAGTACTCTGATGTGATCTGTAGGTCTGTAGCTATCCACGGGGTATGCAGCCTCTGAGGTTTCCTGGGTGGTATAGGACAAGGTCAGCCTCCACTTGTGTTTTGCCCGGGGCCACTCTGCTTGAGCTACAAAGGAATCTGAGACGGCTGCTACTTATGCTAGGCTTGGAGATTCCCAGGCAAAGCCAAATTGTGAATCTAGGCTGGCTGCTGATAGTGCTGGGCCCAGGGCAACTTAGCAATAGGTACAGGGTCTGGGGGCTCACTGAGAGCAGCTGTTGCTTGTTTGAAAGAATTTAGGAAGTTGTGAAGCATGAGACAAGACCAGCCATTCATATGGAAAAGACACTATTAACAGCTTGAATGGGCCCATAAGCTGGGTAGGGCAGAGCATCAGGGGATCTCCAGGGCAGGGCAAATAGTGTCAGCCAGGTTGATGAAGTCTCAGTAATGGTGCCTACCTGCCGGCTCTGTGGCTCTATGAGTGAAGGGAGCAGAAAAGGGACAGTGGCTGCTGCCTGCCTTTCTATCTGAGAGACAGCTCTTGCCTTGATGCCAGACACTTCAGTTTCTCCCTTTTATGCCACTGGTGCCTTTGAAGCTGCTACTCTGGTGCTGGAGCTCAGAGGGAGTAAGCCAGACTGAGGCTATGGGTGGGTTCTTTAAGAGGACAAGCTTGGGACTCCATAAGTTTCTTACACTGACTCATTCCCCAATGGTTTTTGCAGCCAGATGTTACAGGGACTTATCTTCCTGGCCCTGGAACCCTGGACTGAAGTGTTTGGTGTGGCGCTAGAACTTCTTACTCCCAAGATATCCCTCCTGATTTTTATCCACCATACGTGGGTGTGGGATCAGCCCGTTCCATGTCTCCACCCTGTCTTCCAGTCTGGATGCATGTTGTTTCTTTAATTCCATAGTTGTTGCATTTCCATTCGACTTGATTTTTGACGGTTCTGAGTGATGGTTGTCCTGTAGTTTAGTTGTAATTTTGATGTGGTTGTGTGAGTAGGAGAGCTGTGTTTACCTATGCCTCCATCTTGACCAGAAGTTGCCATTTATGTCTTTAACAAGTTTATGGTAATGACATTTGGGAGAGGACATCTTTTGGAACCAGCAACGCAGCACTAGACACCATCCTCTTGCCTGGTATTTGATACATTAATAGACACCTTGTGATTGTTTAGACACTTGTGAATCCATCTATCTATCCCACAGTCCATATTTTTCCATCTTGTGGCTAACTCTGTTAAGTGGCTTGATGAATTCCACCTAGCTTTTTTTTTTTTTGTAGTCATAACAGAAAAGAAGAGCATTGGCTTCATGGTGGATACTTTACTGACCAGCATCCATACCATGCTCAGGGTCACTTTTTGGTTTCCCTGTTTTTGTTTTTGTTTTTTTAATTCTTTCTACCTAAAAGCTATCTCTCTTTTTCTCTTTTTTTCTCCTTTTACTTATATTCATAGTACTCTTTCATGGCCAGAACAGTTCTACCTCCCTCAAGAAGCCAGCACCCACCTTGTCTCCATCAGTTCCAGGCATTCATATTTGCTATAGAAGGCAATTTGGCCCTTAACTTTTAGGTGTTTGGTATATTACCTGTATAGCCAGAATGAAACAGAAACTTGGGAAATATTGTTGGGGGAGTGAAGGTTAGACTTCATCTTGATCAGATTGTAACTGTAAGCTTCTTGCGGGGAGCTGCTAGTCTAATAATCATTCCCTTTGTAATTGAGGTAAGATTAATATAACATAAAATGAACTGCTTTAAAGCAAACAGTCACTGCTTACAGTTCTTTCAAACTCACACACAATGCGTGGCACAAAGCTGGGCATACAGACATGCTCAAATAGGCGTTTGCTAACAATAACCTGATATAATAATCTATCGGTTTCCTCCGTAATCATGCTGTGACTAATGACTAATTACCCAGATCCTTTGAAATGGATTTATAAACATAGCCAGTGTTTTATTTTTGGAAACTCTAAGTTGTGGACTAAAGGAAGCTTTATTCTGAAAATATTAGACTCTTCTATGCTCTTATTTAGGAGACAAAGAATTCTTCTGGATGAGCAAGTAGCACTTAAAAAGTAGGTTTCTATTTAGTACCACCAAGAAAATATATAAAATGAATGAAGCCAGGCCAGGGGTGGTTTGGAAGGAGAAACACTGCTCCAGCTGCCTTCCTAGTCCATTTGCCTGCCCGAAGGGAGAGTGCTGCAGCTATGGGGGTAGTAATAAAGCAATCTATTTGCATATCCACCCCCTAAGGCCCCTTATCATAAGGCCACTATTAGAAACACAAACATTTGGCAAAGTTATTTTATCCTGAATTTAAATTGTTAACAGCACATAACCCTCTCTTGTCTTCTTTAATACTTTATAGTTGACAAAGGATTTCTCCCTCAAGAATTCAGTGAGTTAGGTGATAGTGGTATTGCGCCCACTTTACAGATGAAGTTGAGGCTCAGGATAAATATCTTTACCTGAAGCCCAGGAGTTACTAAATGCTGGGTCTGAGAGCCTTCAATTCCCACAGGTGCCTCCCAAGTCTTTGGATGCCCCAAAGGCACTCCCAGCACTCAGATTTGCCCCAAAACATAAGGAGTCAGTGGTCAGAAATCTGGCCTATTCCAGAATCCTTTTTTGGAAAAGCAATTTAGCTGAAACTTTCCTCAGCACTAATATCTTTGACTTTTGTTCATGCCATTTGTCTCTTTCAGCGCCACTTTCCGTCCAAATCCTGCTCAAATGCAGAGGCTTCTTTTTGGAGAGATTCTTGAGATCTTAGAAGGCCCCAGTGTCATGCCGTAAGGTTTGGGGTTGGCAGCTTGGGCTTCACATCTGGCACGGTCAGAGTAAGGAATGAGAACAGTATTTGTTTATAAGTGTCACATTAACCAGAAAGAACCATTCATCCTAGAAACAAACTAGATTCCTTTGCTTGCATTAATTTGCTTGTGCATATATGTCCGCATTAACACTGCCAATCAGGTAGATAAATTAGGAATCCTTACTTGGGCAAATTTGATTAGGCTGGAACAATTTTTTTGTCGGACCAGTTTTTAAAACTAACAGGAGTATAATTTAGGTGTAGAACAGATTATTTGATACAAAAATTGATGTAATTCTCAGCCAGTCCTATCTAAGAGGCTAGGTAGGCTTTTTTACTTTAAGAAATGAATTGAATGAAATCAGCAAAAGATTTTTTTTTCTTATTTGCTTCTTAAGTCTTTACATTTTATAGTATTTTTTTTCTTTCACCAAAAACTTTTATGTCACAACTAGGTGAGGTTTCACCATTGCCTAGCCAATCAATATATATATATATATATATATATATATATATATATTTTTTTTTTTTTTCCTTTTTTGGTAGTGGAGCCTGCTGGTAAGTGCCCTGGGTCATTGAGAAGAGGGTTGCTCACATGGAGCAGTTTGGAATTGGGGCATGGGCAGTCACCCTGGTTGACTAGCTCCCAGGTGAGGTGCCCTGGGAGTGACAGTTCCCTACCTGTCAGGGAGAAGAGTTCAGCCTAAGGGACCCACAGTGACCACATGATGGTAATGGATGATGCTTCGTATGGGGAGGCTTCCAGACTTTGTCATTTGTTCCCGGGGAGTCCTCTGCCATTTCCATTCATTTCCCAGGGACCCTCAGGTCTGATCTTCTTGTCTTAGGCCCCCTGCAAACCTCCTCTCAGGTCACGTCCCATGTTTCCCCTCACTCCTTTCCACCCTCAAAATCCAGGTGACCACCTGGCTCCTTTGGCCATCTCCCTGAAGAGCTTCCCTCTGATTCTCAGGGGCACTTTCTTCTCTCATCCAAACCCACTACTTCAAAATAAGCATTTTGGCTTTCAAAGCTGTTGTTTCTCATGGAAGATTTTTTTTTAAACCTATTTTGGAAGTCAAAACTGAGTATAGGCCCATTTTGCTCACTGCATTCCTGCTTTTTGGAGGCCAGTCTAAATTCCCCTTGAGGCAACGTGGATGCTGCTGACTGAGGGGAAAGGGCTCCAACAAGGAAGGACAAAAATAAATAAATAAATAATTAAAAAGGCAAAAAGATTAATCTCTTGTGACAGTATATGCTAGCTTTCTTTTTTATTCCCTTAGGAATAATCTGGGGAAGTATTGTGTCTACTTTATAGGCAAAGAGATGAGCTATAAGGAGAGCCACCAAAGATCTCAAAGCGGAGCTCAGAAAGAATCTAGGTGTCCTGGCTCCCAATCCAGCTTTTCTCTCGCCAGAAAACATTGCCAGTTCTAATCTTTGATTCCTTCCGCCATCTTGACCAGTGTTGGGCATCTGATGCTGTGTTTACTATGTTACTGTCTCTTCCCTCGGGTACTCCAAATGCAGGAAGAAATCCCAGTTCTTAATTATGTGTTGGGGAGAGGAAGAGTGATGGTTTAATCCTACTCAAAGTTCAGATTTTTAAAAAATCTCTTTATCTCACTGACGTTCTGACATCCAGATAAACTTCTGAAATGAAAGGACATATCTTATATACAGAAATCCAGCCTAAAGTACATGTAAAAATGGGTTAATTTCTAAACACCAGTAAATGATACCCTGTGTGCTTCCATACCTAAGAGAGCAGATTCCATTCCTCGTTAGCCTCACCTCTTCACTCAGACACAGTGCCGTGCTGGAAGGACACAGATGAGAGGTAGGAACTTTGATTGGGGAGGTATTTTTAAAAATAAATAGGTTATTGATTATGCTAGTACAGTTGTCCCATTTTTTTCTCTCCTTTATTCCTCTTCATCCTGCACCCCCCCCCCACCAGCATTCCTGCCCCTCCCTTAGTTCATGTCCATGGGTCATACATATAGGTTATTTGGCTTCTCCATTTCCTACACTATTCTTAACCCCCCCCTGCCCCGCCTATTTTTTTTACCTACTATTTATGTTTTTTATTCCCTGTCCCTTTTCCCCTATTCTCCCTCCTCCCCTCTGATTTCTAGTTCTGTGATTCTGTTCCTGTTCTAGTTGTTTGCTTAGGTTTTTATGGGGGGAGGGGTCACTTGTTGGTAGTTGTGAGTTTGTTATTTTACTGTCCATAGATTTTGATCTTCTTTTTCTTAGGTAAGTCCCTTTAATACTTCATGTAATAAGAGCTTGGTGATGAGGAACTCCTTTAACTTGACCTTATCTGGGAAGCACTTTATCTGCCCTTCCATTCTAAATAATAGCTTTTCTGGATACAGTCATCTTGGATGTAGGTTCTTGCCTTTCATGACTTTGTATACTTCTTGCCAGCCTCTTCTTGCCTGCAAGGTGTCTTTTGAGAAATCAGCTGGTAGTCTTATGCGAACTCCTTTGTAGGTAACTGTCTCCTTTTCTCTTGCTATTTTTAAGATTCTCCTCTTATCTTTAATCTTGGGTAGAGTAATTATGATGTGCCCTGGTGTGTGCTTCCTTGGGTCCAGCTTCTTTGGGACTTTCTGAGCTTCCTGGACTTCCTGGAAGTATATTTCCTTAGCCAGATTGGGGAAGTTCTCCTTCAGTATATTTCAAAAAAAGTTTTCAACTTCTTGCTCTTCCTCTCCTCCTTCTGGCACCCCTATGATTCAGATGTTGGAACTTCTAAAGTTGTCCCAGAGATTCCTAAGCATCTCCTCATTTTTTTTGAATTCTTGTTTCTTCATTTTGTTCTGCCTGAATGTTTATTTCTTCTTTATGCTCCAAAACATTGATTTGAGTCCCAGTTTCCTTCTCTTCACTGTTGGTTCCCTGTATATTTTTCTTGATTTCACTTTGCATAGCCTTCACTTCCCCCTCTGTTTTGCAACCATACTCAATCATTTCTGTGAGCATCCAGATCACCAGTGTTTTGAACTCTGCATCTGATAGGTTGGCTATCTGTTCATCGCTTAATTCTGTTTTTGGAGCTTTGTTCTGTTCTTTCATTTGGGCCGTATTTTTTTGTTTTGTTGGGCCTGTTACATTGTAAGGGGCGGAACCTCAGGTATTCACCAGGGCAGGGCAACCCACGCAGCTGTGTTGTGGTGCTGTGTATTGGGGAGGGGTCTGAGAGGGAACCATGCTGCTTGCTTGGCTCTCAGCTGGCTTTCAGTCACTTCCCCCGCTACCTACGAGCAAATTGGGCCCTCCTGGTGCTGATTCCCTGGTGGGTGGGTTTGTGTATGTTCTAGGACCCTATGGGTCTCTCCAACAGACTCTTCTGTGAGTCTGGGAGTTTCTCCCTCTGCCGCATCCCCCACAGGTTTTTACCGACAGAGGCTTTGAGGCTTTCTTTTCCCATCCTGGAACCCTGGATTGCCCAGTCTGCCTTGCTCCCCTGCTGTTCCTCTTGATTTATCTGCATGCAAATGTGGGACCACCTGGGCTGCCAGCCACTGTCTGGCCTGCATGGTGTTCCAGCCGCCACCCTGCTCCATGGCCTCTCCACCCCGGCTGCCCCTCTCCACCCCTCTACTGGTCTGGATGAATGTTTCTTTTTTAACTCCTTGGTTGTCGGACTTCCATACAGTTTGATTTCTGGCAGTTCTTCTATTTTGGTTTTAAATTGGTTGTTGTCCTTCTTTGGGTTGTGTGAGGAAGCAAAGAGTATCTACCTACACCTCCATCTTGGCTGGAAGTTTTCTGGTGGGGTTTATATAATCAGTTAGAGGCTAGTTATTTGGGTGTAAGATTTCAAAATTCTCCATCTTATCATCTTTTTAAAAAGAAGATGCAAATATATAGCTATACAAGAAGAAATAAACAGACCTGCAGATGTTCAAGCAGAAGCTGGAAGATCGCGTGGCATTTATTATTTACACAAACTTCAGTTTTTAAATTGGCAAATGAACTGGATCCTCCCTAAGAAGTCCTCCAACCTTGAAATGAAGTGATCCTGTTTGTCAGTTGTAAGTCGGACTTTGGAATTTGACCATTACGTCAGTGGCCATTTAACAGTGATCAAATATGGCACCATGACATAAGATTTCCATTGCTCATTGCAAATTCTGCAAGTCCCACATATCCACTGCCTACAGAAAGGAGGGCCACGAATGATCCCTGGTACAGCATTCCAAGACTATGGAGGCAGAGATAATGCATGGGTTCTTTAGACGACCTTCAAGTTTTTATTCTGACTCCTGAGCTAGTTCCATTCTAGAATATTCTGTTATTTTCTCCATAGTGTGCAAAAGTACATGGAAAATTGAAGTAAACTCAGAAAGGTTTCCTCCCTCTTGGGGGTCTCTGACACCTTGGATCCCTTTGCTTCTTCCACCTGCAGGCTGTTCTCTAACTCCCTGGTAGCTGGGAAGTAACCTCTGAGTTGATGGCTGAAAAGGCTTAATGTAGTGCCCCTCCCAGAGGTCTCTGCATTTCCATAGAAAGTTCTGGATGATCAAGGCAAAATAAAACAACACTCTAAAACTAATGGTCTAACTTGATCCTGGGATGGGCAGAAAGAGATTTTTTTTTTTTTATTGGCGGTGGGGGGTGGCGTTGGAAGAAAAAGAGCCTTCCTGGCATAGGCCATTATTTAACCTAGCCACTTATGAGGCCTGCTGTGATTGGAATTCACTGAAATGTGTTGATTTGGGTGGTTTCCAAATAGGAAACTATGAGTATGGAATGGAATTCATTCATCGTTGAAATTGGATTGAAAGGTAATTTGGGCCTTTCCCATGACTACCACATGTCTCCTCTGACAAGTCCTCCCTCGATCCCTAGAAAGAAAACCTTATTCAATGAGACATATAAAGATACCAAATGTACTCTCATGAAATGACCTTCATAAATCAACTAAAGCATCTTTAGTGATTTATGCTGTGAGAGCCCAGAGGACATTTATAATCTTGAAACATAGGAGGGCTTTTAGAGGTTTTTAGTGGCTATTTTTCTGGTTTGTATTCGATCAAGGCATATTGATCTGTAGGAAGAGAATCTGATTTATACCCAAAGATGTAACAGGCATCTTGTTTCCCTAATGAGAGGTGGTCAGGGGCCTAGGCCCTTCCCAAACACTATTACTGAGAGAGAAACTTAAGAGGAGAATGTTCCCTTTCCTGTGTCAGACCTGCTCCCAGGAAGGCTGCTTTTCATTCCTGAAGGAGGCAGTCGATACGCAAATGACCAAGGAATCTGATACCACAGAACATCCTAGGCACAGAACATGTTAATTCACAGAGCTGAGATTATCAACATGATTTATTTTTTAACACTCATTTTGCAAAACAGAACCCAGAGCCTTTCACTGTTCTTTCTGGAATGGGAACCGCTTAAACAAAGTTATTTGCATTACATTTCTTTGGTGGTCTAACTCCCATGTGATGGTTTTTTGGCCAAGGTCTTTGGCTAAGATTCCCTGAAGAAGTGGGCAGAAGCAGAATGCACTGTGATCTCCGAATGTCCAGTAGAACCTAAGTGCAACTTTTCATTGCGAGAAAGCTATGGTCCTCTCTGTAATAAACCAAGTTGGTGGCTCTCCAGAAGTTGTCAGTCAAGGATTACTTACTAACTGCATGGTGTTTCAGCTTCTACTTCTTGGAAAATTAACAGGGGCTTTTGCACACTCTGCAAAACTGTTTATATTTGTGTTTCAAGTAGCACAGAAAAATTCAGTAATCGTATTTTACTTCACAACTTCAAGTTATTATAGACCATATTGCTTAATTGACCAAGTCTTGGAAATCTTAAGTTAAGGTTGATGTTTTGTATGTTTGTTCGTTCTGTCCTGTTTTCCAGAGCTGGTTTAAGAGTTCCTGCATACATTAGTACCTGTAAACTCAATCCATACTAGTTTGGGAATTTGAAAAATGGGTAGATTCACCTATACAAAAAAATATAGGAAAAGGAAAAATAATAGTCTTTCAGAAAGCAATCCAGGTTTCCCTTTTCTAGGTATTTCATATTTTTTTAAAGGAAACCTTTTTGAAAATTTGATATTTCAGTTGAATAAGTGAATATCTAATAGCTTAATAAATACTGTTTCTTCAAATATAACAATTTTTATGTCCACTTCGGCATCACATATTTTGATAATTTGTAATGAAATGTTATAAATACAGGGTAATTGAAATTTTCTTGAGTTTGGCATCTGCATTCAAGTACAGTGGATTATATCCACATTTGGATTTATCTATAGTGATGTGCTATAACTACCATAATGATTGCTTCTAAACGTTTATCAATACTAACACAGCTTGCTTCACTAGGTTCAAATAACCACGTCTTATTTAAGCTATTCTTATGTTAAAATAGGAAACTACACAAACCCAAAATAAGAGCATATATTTCACATGTTCAGAGTGTTGTATTAGGCCATATGGTAATTTCCACGGAGTCAGCCCCATGCTAAGTGCATTGATGCATCACTCACTTTTACTCTGGAAACTTTGGGAGATACACACACACACATATATGTAATAGAAGTCACACTGTTACCAATGGAGAAATGGAGAATGAGAGAACTCACCGTCTAATCAAAGGCACAGTTGATACATAGCAGAGACAAGGATTTAAACCAAAGTCTCTGATTCTAAAACCTCTCAATCTCTTCAGTTTGAGAACTTTCCTTCCATCTACACAAGAGGTCTTATTTCATACTGTATGGTACTATGCAAATGAAGATAATACTTTGAAGTCTAATGGTTTTAAGAGTTCTACCTTAGTTAATCAGCTAATCTACAAATATTTAATTTTCATTCACCCTTGCTGTTCCAGGTGAGTTCTGGAAAGGTACAGCGATCTCTGTTAACTGCACAAAGAGTATCACTAGGACATATTTGGCATAGTCATAGTAGATATGTCTGTTTTGTTATACCATACATTAATCAACACTCAATCAAGAAATATTATTGAATTTCTATATGTAATGTATCATAGAAAGAGTCAATATGGATTTTGATTGAGTTCTATCCACTTAGTGCTCTAAGTTCTTTATGTCTTTGAACCTTTGTAAAGTGGGAATAATAATACCTATATCATATTAAATGAGACAATGCCAGTTAAGCGTACTACCTTGTACATGGTTCACTTAAGAAACAAAGCACTCTGCCATACTTGGCTCACTTCATCCTTCCAAAAAAACCCTGTGTATCCAACTGAATGTATATTTATGCATACACATAGCCTCTCCTGAACACCCTCTAGCCTCCAAATCCAACCAAGTGGCCACACTCACTTCTTTGGCCATTTTTCCATTTTCCAAATTTATAAAGTTGGCATGACGTAGGAAGAGAGCAGACTGCAATTGGTTCTACATAGGAAACATTATTTTTCCTTGTGTCTCTGTGAACACGCTTTTGGGGGCAGTGACCCCAGGTTCTGACTGTTCAACCCCCAAACAACTGTTCTTTCCCCAAAGGGGTGAAATTTTTTTCCTCTCTGCGTCTTACAAAGTTCAGATAGTTTAGCTCTTCCTTCCTCCTCAGGCACCTCCTAATTCTATTTAGAGTAGGAGTGGAAGAATCTACACCCCCCAGAATATTGTCCTTCTCAGGGCCAAAGGCCCAACTTCAAATTTTGTATCGTGAGACTGCAGGTTTCATATTTCAAGTTAGTTCCTACATCAAGTCTGATAACCACAATTCATGTATTTGGTTGCTACATTTTAGGGAGAACTGTCCTGATAATCTTATCCATAAACTTTTTTAAAAACCCTCAATGTGGTTATTTTAATGGTGACCCTATAATTAAAAAAAGAACCTCAAAATGTATAGAGTTGGATTTCAAGTGTTACTACAACTTAATTAAAGAGTCCAAATGTAGCAGGCTTATTCTTTACTCAGCACAGTACCACACTCTGTGGGGGACACCTAAGTAGATAGAGGTGGTGGGGTTTAGCGGCTCAAAGAGTGGACTTGGAGCTTCTCAGACTCAGATTTCAGTCCAGGCTTTTGACTGTGTGATATTGAGTATATTGCTCGGTTTTTTTGAGCTGCAGTTTCTCTACCTGTAAAAAGAGAATGATAATAACAATGATGCTAACAACCTCAAGGATTGTGGGTATTTCTATAAAATAATACATGCAAAGCACAATGTTTAATATTCAGTACGTAACCAGAAGTACTAGCTATCATTATACAACAAGATGTGGTCAAGGTGTTTTCCTGTCTTGATCAGGTTAAAGAGAAAGCATGTGTTCACAGAACACTCAGATAATAGAATCCCATTAATAGCTTAATAAGTTGTGTGAAATATGCACTAATGCCTAACACTGAGGCACTGAGATTTTAAATTTACCTTGTTAATTTCTTGGGTCTTCCCTATCAAAGTACCACAAATTGGTGACTTAAAACAACAAAAATGTATTGTTTCACAGTTCTGGGTGCAGAAGTCTGAAATCAAGGTGTCAGGAGTGCTGTGCTCCCTCTGAACCTGCAGGGGAAACCTTTCATGCCTTTTCCAGCTTGTGGCAGCCTCAGAAGTTCCTTGGCTTGTGGCAGCACAGTCATGTTCCCCGTGTGTCTCTCCACAACATCTTCTCTCTATATGGGTCTGCTTTTGTGTCCAAATTCCCCTTTCTATAGAGGAACAGTCATATTGGATTGGGGTCCGCTTTAATGACTTCATTTTAATTTGACTACCTCTGTAAAGACCAAATTGCCAAAAAAGGTCACATTCTCACCTACTGGGGGTAGGACCACAACATACCTTTTTGGGAGGACACAATTCAGCTTATATTGGGTACATAATTTCTAGTGTTGTCTCTATATAACCTGAAGCTCCACTGGCGAATGTCCTTTACGTACCGTGTTTACTGCTCTGCATTGGATATTTCCACATTTGTGGTTCATATCTCATGTTTCACTTTTAGGTATGGTAGAAATTGGTGATGCTGGCATAGATTTTTCTTTTTAGGATATATACTTGTTCAGTGGCCTATTTTACTTTCTTTTAGAATGTTTTCCTTTTTTATTTTATAATTTTAAAACTGCAAAAGTAATATGTGCTTATTCTAACAACTCAGTGATATGTAAAAGAAAAAGCTAGCCATCTCTCCCTACCTTTCTTCCATTTTCATCTTCTTCAATGGTAAAGTCAGTAATAATAACCTAGTGCCTATTTTTCTATTTATTTCTTCTTGTTCAATCACATGCAAATGTATCTTTTCATTGTTGAGGTTGCTTATTTTTATAGAAAACAGGATTATGCCATATTGATAATTTTTGCTTCCAAGTCAATAGATAGACTGCTGTATCTCCTTTTAATAGTTGCATAATATATGAGTATACTACAATTTTTCAATATTTGTATAAAGGTTATTTGTGTAAAGGAAAACTATTGGTTTTTATGTTAATATAGTAACCGACAATTTACTCAATTTTGTTCTTGTTCATAATAGTTTTTCAGTTGATCCTCTTCAGATTTCTAGGTATACAAACA
The DNA here is from genome assembly GCF_021234165.1 of Pteronotus mesoamericanus. Lineage (NCBI taxonomy): Eukaryota > Metazoa > Chordata > Mammalia > Chiroptera > Mormoopidae > Pteronotus > Pteronotus mesoamericanus. The sequence continues at coordinate 15,776,305 of NW_026555325.1, read as the reverse complement.
TATCACCTGCAAATAATGGTAATTGTTGCCACTTCCTTTCAACTATGGATATTTTCTATCTTGATAAAATATTATTTGTATTCTATTACAGAACAAAGACAATAGTGTCTTTTGTTTTCTAATTCACATAAATTATTCAATGTTTTAAAACTGCAAGTCATAACCCATTTGTGTGTCATTAAATCCATTTAGTATATTATAACCAGAAATAAAATTAAATAAAAACAGAACAGAAAACTATCAGAGAACATTACATATAGCAAGGGTTATGAATGTTAGGTTTCAGTGGCATGTGTGAGCATACGTACATGTTTATCACAGGGAGAAATTAATGTCTTACTGTAGGTTGTGGCAAAAGGAAAGCTTTAAATATATTTATATGAGGGTTTCATTTTTGGAACTTACAAATACTTTTCCTTTTCCTCTGGCATTGGGAGGATTCCCACTCATCTTGGCTCCACCAACCCTGCACTTCCTGTGAGTAACAGGAGCACTGAGGAGAGTTATGTAAGCGCTCGTAGACTGTCAGCTTTTGATGGAAAGACAGTGAGGAGCAGAGGCTCTGGAGTGGAATGTGATACCTTTAGCCGAACATCCAGGAGATGGAGGCTAAAACCAGGTTGCTCAAAAGAAGCACAAGCTGAAGGAACGATTTTGTTGAGTTCAGACAGAATAGTGAGTCCCTCTGTGTTACCTTTTGGGGAGAATGATGAATTATTTGCCAAATAAAGTGCAAGGACTGTAAAGCCACGTTTGATTTTTCAGCTACCTTTCAGGCTACTTAGGCAACTCAGTTTCTTAAGGAGGAAGAAATGGGTGAGAGATAATCAGGGCGTAATCCCTTCAGGGTCATCATGTGTATGCATTTGTGGCAGCCTCTCAAGCCAAAAAAAAGGATGTCCTAAGAGGTGCAGAAATAAAAGAGGTGTGGTCCTTGCCTTCAGAGAGCTGCTTTTGGTTCTGGTACATTATAGTTATTCAGATGCTTACATTTAGCCTAGTATTTAAATATCTACAATTTAACATAAAGTATAGAAGGTGCTACTTTTAAAGGGGGCATCAAGCAAGTCAAAAGCTCCTATTTGTAAATTGAAAGTCACTCAATAATGAAAAGGTTTTTTCTTTTTTTGCTTTGTTTTAACAATTAAGTAACAAATGGCTCTCATTTGCTTTTATATCCTTGTATCCAGATAGCTGTATGTGCCCAGAGTCTGAAACAGCTCCAGGGACCAGGTTCTGAACAGATCATGGCCTGAGCAGCAGGAGCTGATAGTTCCTCACTCCAATGCTCAGCTGTTCACTGGACCACGTCTTCTGCTACCTTATACTCAACCCTGGTTTCTGTTCACTTAATGTTTGTGCTTCCTCACAGTCCCCATGCCTCTCAGCTTCTGCTCCTGCGGCGACTGAGCTGATGGTTTTGCTTTCTCTTGTGTTTGACTCCCAAAAAAGGAAGAGATATAAAAGGGCAGAAAGAGAAAACGAATCTGATTGGTCACATCTCTTTTGTATAAGAGCTCTTTATTTTCCACCCATTGGCCACCGTCACCAATCTTGCTTTTCTCTTGCTTTTTCTTCGCTTGCACAAGCCTGGCTGTAGCCACCTCTCCATCTCTTCAGCCCTGCACTGCTGCAGCTGGACAGGGTTACAGTAAAGCACACATCCTGCTGACTCGCTTGAAATTTATGACCATTAACCTCAAGTGAGTCTCCAGTGCCGTTCTGCGGTCACTCTGCATTTTGCCAGTCCATTCACACTCCTCCTGTCTGGATGACCACTCCATTCATGCCTTCCACTCTCCCCTCAAAGCCTTAGCTCCAACTCTCATATCCTCGCCCTCAGCTCATGGCTTTGCTTCTTATTTCAATGAGAAGGTAGGAGCAATCAGAAGAGCACTGCCATAGCGGTTCCATCCACACCTCTTCCCACCTACCTGCCTCTCTGTGCATATCCCCTGCCTTCTATAACTATGCAAAAATGGCACTATCTTAGGCCAACTCTTCGCCTGTGCATTCGATCCATTTCCTCTTGCCTACTAAAGGAGCACTTTAGTAATTCTCCCTATTTCTACATCACCATTTCTCCCCTCTCTACCGAATTATTATTATCTGCAATACAAATATCTTTTTGTCTCTCCCATGTTAAAACATTCTCTGTTGATGTTTCTTCCTCCTCCTATTATGCATTTCTCCCTTCCACTTTTAGCAGGCATTCTTACCTCTTTTGTGTCATGAAAACCTTTAATGGTATAGTGAAGACTATGGACTGCTCAGAATAATGATTTTAAATGGTTAAAATAAAACATAGGATTGCAAAAGAAATGATATTGGAATATAGTTATCAGAATAACTTTCAACTGTTGTGATATCATAACACGTTATTCTTTATTAATGCATTAAATAATACATTGAAAATATAAGCAAGCTAAGGTTCAACGTTGTTTTTTTAAAGATATGTTGCTGCACATGTTTTCTTGAGTCATAGCTCCTGCCCCTATACATGTTACAAAAGGTTGCACCATGTAATGAGAGTTAAATTTTTATTCGATGTCAAGTTTTGTAAAATTTAAATAATGAATATCAGTCGCCTACTTTCATGTATTGATCAACATAGAAAGGGAACACTGGAAAGCAACAAAGATGTCTGGGTTACCACTGTGAGAATAGGTACCTTCACCTCCAAGCAACTGGATGACTTCTGGGCACGTTTGCTGAGCATCGGCCAGCCTCGGTGGCATGAGCACCTGTGCAAAAGGTCACGGTCACATGAGAGCTAGTGATGGGTTTGATAGTTACTGTCAGTTTGAACTCTTGATGATCATGGTGTTTTGAAATATCTGTAACAACTTCACTGTGATATGCAGGTGGCAAAGAAATAGACACTGATGACTTTACATTATTAGAAACATATTAAAGAAAATATCAGATTAGCTAGAAAGTAATGAAAATTAAGGTGTAATCCTGTTTTCCATCTAAAGTCATGAGCTCTCTGAATTCTATTCACAGATTCTTTGGGGACCCTGACTTTATTCACAGAGGCACTGTTTTGACAGCAAAACTCTCTAAGAGTTGTTAGATTCTCTGCTTTCTACTTCTTTCCCCTTTCACCAATGAGTCCACTCCAGACAGGCTTTTTTCCTCTTAATTAACTAAAACTATGTCTTCTCAAGGTCACCAATGACTTCTATGTTGTTATAGCCAATGACCTTGCTCACCTTATCAGCAATATTTGAGACAATCGGTCATTCTTTCTTTTTGATACTCTTTTCTCCACTTGGCTTCAAGGATATACATATACTCTCGCTGTTTTTCTCCTGCCTTTCTGGCCACACGTTCTCAGGTCCCTTTACTGGTTCCTCATCTCCTGCCTGCTAAATCTTGGAGTGATGCAGAACTCAATCCTTGGACATCTATTTCTGTCAGTATGCATTCTCTTATTCATCTCATCCAGGCTTGAGGGCTTAGATGCTCATTATATTCTAACAGTACCACCCCCCCTACACACACACATATACTCATTATAACTCCAGCTATGACCCATCTACTGAATTTCACACTACTGCATCCTACTGCCCACTCAGTATCTCCACCTGGTTGCCTAATAGGCAAACAGATTCATCACATCCAAATCTAGGTTCCCGATGTGCTCCCCAAACCTGCTTTTCTTGCTGCCTTTCATATCTGAGCAAGTGGCAGCTCCACTCTTTCAGTTGCTTTGGTCGAACCCCTCGGAGTCAGGTTTAACTCTTCTTTCTCTCACATCCTGCATCCAGCCCATCAGCAGACCTTGTGAGGTCTATCTGGGAAGTAAATCCTGATTGTGTCACCATGTGCCACCACCTCACTGTTACCCTGACACAAGCCTCCAAGGCCTTTCTCCTAGAGGTACTACAGCCTCCTCACCATTCTCCCTGCTCTTTTTTTCTGTCCCCAAAGTTGGAAGTTCACAAATGTTAAAACCAACCCACCCACTCCACTCCTCTGAATTCAGAAGAAATATGTACAGTAGCCTACCTATATTCAGAACCCTAAGTGCCTCGTACTTCTAATGTATGAGATTCCAAAATGGTGGCTATTTTCCCACGAGTGACTCACAGAACTCATTTAGCAGCAACATCATTAACCTGATAGGATTTTAAGTGTAGCCTGTGGGTTTAATACCCATATTAAGACAATTTAAAAAGCATGGTACCTCAGCCTTAGAAGCTTATTTTTACAGGATGCTCAGAAGTTGTTTCAAATGGTCAAATGAAATTATGATCTACATTCCCAAAATATTATGTTGCATCTGTCATGTGACTGCCAAAAACACAAAATGTGTTAGCTCGTAGCTGCATTCTTCTATTCTTCATTCTCTGCTATGGAATCAGAAAATAATAGAAATGTCTCAAGTAGCTACTGGTAACCTTCCTTAGCAATTATTTATGTCACTCATTCAGTAAACACTATTGAATGGTTTTTATGTTCAAGGCACTCCAAGGGGTGCTGGGGATGCAAAGATGTACAAAATCCATCTTCAGAGAGATCACAGACACATGGAGAAGGCAGAGGAGTAAATAACTAGGTGTAATGCCACGTGATGTGCATCATAATAGAGGTGGTAGGTATTAGGTACAACAATAGAATGGAATGATCAGCTCTGTTTAAATGCCTCAGGAAGTTTCATCCTGAGGCATCATGAGGGATTTCTTGAAAAATCAGATGATCTTGGCTGCCATGTATAAAGGGCACCTGTCCCTACCACACCCCAACTCTGTCCCAGGGCTTGGAATTCTAAAGAATGTAGAGTGGCTATCATAAGTAATGTAAACACCCTAGGGTGGAAAAATGCCAGCCTGAAATATTCCAGAAAGTGGGCTCCACTCTGAAACTTCCTACAGTAGATATATTCCAGAACCTCTCTTGATCATTCCTGGATTGGGAAAGCTTCTTGGGGATTCCTACCTTATAAATAACTGATTGGGGTGGGAAAAGTAGATTTGCAGTTGTCAGTCTGTGAAACACAGTTTATTCTTGTATTAGTGTTTATTAATTATTGTACTATTTATTTGTATTACACCTGTAAACCAATTTTTGCCTGCCCACCTCTGTATATAATACTAAATAGCAGCCCTCCTGAGTGGAGATGAGATGGAAACTCATGGAAAATTATTAGAAAATGCAGAATTATAACAGACTACCTAAGTGTGTTAAAATATCATCTTGCTCCCATCTTACTTTACTATTGTAATAGTAGTGCTTGATCCAGGAAGCGATCCTCTGGTCCTCTTCATGTTACTCATGAGAAAACTGAGAGCAGTTTGGAGATGAGGCACTTCCCTAGTTACCTTGCTGATATCTGCAAGAGTACTGGGAGTAGAGCCCAAGTTTCCTGCTTCAGTATAGTCCTGCTGCTTCTCCTGCTTGGTTTATGTGATTTCATCTGCTGATACACAGAAACAACTTTTGCCTTCAACAGTCTGTAGGCTAATCCGAGATGATTCAGCCACTAGGGTCCTTGTAAGTAGAAGAGGGATTTGGAAGAGAGATAACCAGAGATCTGGCAGCATGAGAAGGAGTCAATCATACATTGCTTGTTTAGACTATTGAGGGAGATGTCTGTGAGCCAAGGAATACTGTGGCCTCTGGACGCTGGACAAGGCTAGGAAGCAGATTCTTCCTCAGAGCCTCCCGAGGGAATGCATTCCTGCCAATACCTTGGTTTTAGACCAGCATGACTACTTTTGGATTCCTGACCTCCAGAGCTATAAGATAAGACATTTGGGTTGGCTTAAGCCACTGAGTTGGTGGTCATTCGTTACAAGAGGAATATAAATCTGCTACACTCCTAGGTGAGGACAGGAAAGGGTGAATGGGGCATGACTAGATGGGCGTGGCTCACTGACTCCCACTCATGTTATTTTGAATGACAATTCACCATCTGATGTATCTAATTTGGCCTTTACAACAGCCATCATTTTTTGATGAGGAAACTATGACTTATTTCTAAAAGATACTATTTGTGAAGTTCTTTCAACTTCTTAAACCCACCGTGTCGGTTTTAAAATGGCAAAAGCTGAGGATTCCAAGGGCAGCACTCAAAATCTTGAAGGTGCATCATAACTATCTACTTAGCACTGTTTCACTTGTCAATTATAATAGTTGCATGTTTAGATGGAATTCCTTTTTTTGTAAGGAGAAAACCAAATTTTAAATTACATCAGACTGATAGATGCCTGAGATTGCTACAAAGACTCTAGACTGGTAAAGTAAAAAAGGAACATAAAATGAAGTCTTTTTATAATTGTTCTATTTCTATTAATTAGTATTCACAAAGGAAAGACACATCCTGACACCTAATGATTTCTAAATTGGTGTGACTCTTAATAGGTTGCCATAATAGGATTACCAAACATATAGGAGGAGCTAATTATGAGGTATTTAATTTGGAAATCACAACCATTGCAAAATGGCTTTAAAGTTGGATTTTTTTTAATTTTTAATTTTTTATTTTTGGTGTTCCTCATGGACAGGAAGAAAAATGAGTGAGTTAGAAATTCAGTCCTGTCTTATCTAAATTTTTCAAGGTATATTCTTGTTTTTAATTATATGAGGGAAAAAAATTCAATCTGGGTAGTTTTTGTTTTTGAAACTTTCACTTAAGATGTACTACTTTGATAGTGGATCTGGTCTTCATGTTTTTCTTTATGCATTGCTAGCTCCTGGTTCTCCAAAGTGGGCACAGAGGACTGATGTACAAAGTAAAGGGGACACCAACTGGAAGGAGGAAAAAGGGGAAAGGTGAGCGACAAGGCAAGTGAGAAGCCTAGCCTGCAAAACTTAAGGAGGTGCTCACTCTCTGGCATGTGCACATGCCAGCCTACACTTGCGTGACCCTGAGGGCGGTGCCTCTTTAAGAGGAGGCACTCGCTCTCCGGGCCACTGACAGGTTTCTGAGTGGGCGCTTGCGCCATCCTGCGGGTGAGTGCCTCCTTTCATTTCGCACTCAGGGCACCTCATTTGTCTCAGTAGCCTCACCCTGGAGATAAGAGCGTGGCCAATGATGCCTGTAATGATGAATATAAGCCTCTCTCTAGCTTAGAAGTTGGGTTCTGTCCTGGGCCTTCTCATGCATTCAGATCACCCCTCTTTGCCAAATCCTGGGCCATTAGAGAGACTGTACAGAAGAATTACCTTGTGTGGCTCCAGATCAGTCCCGAATTGGGCAGATCCCTCCTTTGAACCACACCTCCTGAGACTACCCTCGTCAAGGTTCTCGGCTCACTTCTCAGAACTTGACTCTACATCTGGCTTTGATCTAAGACACACCTGACGTGTGTTAACAGAACTCCAGGGAACAAGATTAATGCAACTCTCCAATGTGCCTATGATTTCAAAACACTCTTTAGTCACTGATTATCTGAATCTATTTTGTGCAAACAGAAACATTTAAAATTTTATAAAATCTGTCTGAAGTCAGACTGGTAAACTATAGATGTAGTTAACATGATATTTGCATCTCTGGACATGCTGCAGTTGTTAATTCTGCCTTTTATGCAAGGGGTCACTAGCATGGAATGCTGATGCCACATAGTGCAGATATAATATGGGTTTTATTTGGAGAACAACTAATAAGCAGACATGTAGCAGCGTGCATACAATCATTTGAACTCTCCTCCCACAGCTTAGGCCAGGCGTGGATGTCTGCACGCACCATACACAGCCACAGCTCTGGTAGAGAACACTTGATGTATTGATAAGGTCAGAGGTCAGGGCACATCTATATGACTGTGCAACGATGGCAGCTCTCTGGTCAGGGAAGTGGCCTTCCTAGAAGGAGAAGGCCTCTGAAGCCCAGCGGTTGGTATCAGCTCATTCTCCGTTGAGCTGAGCCAGCTTTCTGCTCAGCTAGTGAGAGAGGGAGGGGAACAGACCTCAGGAGCCATCCATATTTGTCTCTTGCTAACAATAGGTCTATTGTTCTCTTTGTCTATTGTGAGCAGTTTGAGGGAAAAGATGAATTTTTGCAACTCCATGGTCTCCTGCCAGTGGTTAAGGGCTTACTAAATACTTGTTGATTGAATGAATGAAATAACAAACTTTAGTCAATGCTGCATGAATGCTGTATTTAAAAAAAAAAGCATATATATATGCTTTTGTGGAACATTGACTATGCCTCTACAATGGCAAATGACATGTGTTGGCGGGGAACAAACCAGTATGTATGTTTGAGGGTGGCTGTTTGTGTTCTTAACGTGGAAATTGGTAGCACCCTTTCTCCCCCAGCCCTTTTCACTTTTGTTTCATAACATTTGTTTCTGCCATGATGAGATAAGTTAAGACAAAAGACTTCCTTTCATCATCAGTGTATAGAGGTTTATAGCCAGCTTTCTCTTTAATGTCTCTCTAGTTGTGCGTAGACACTGTATTTGGAGGGGAGACATTTGAGGTTAAACAATAGTGTTTATTTCTTTGAAACATTTTTTTTTCAAATGTTAAAAACATCCTTTTTGTATAGATTTGGTATTGATAAGAACAATGGCAATCATCATCATTCTTTTTATTATGGCCAATATATTTTTGAATATTTGCTCTGTGTCTTGCAGTGGACTGAGCTCTTTGTGTCACTTAGTCTTCAAGCCTTTATTTAACCCATTACCAGCACATTCCCAGACCAGAGTTCACCTTGGAGTCCTCCCTGGTGTTTGTTATAGCTATAGTTCTTGATACTCCAGCAGCTGTCACAAATAGGGAACTCGCTGAGTTTCAGTCAAGCAGGTGTTCCTGGGTCTTCCCATAGCCTTTCAAGTTGACAGTCATTTTTTCATCCATGATGGTTTCATTCTTTCATAGGAGGAAGCTACAACCTATTCTGGATTTTCAAAGGGCGTGTGATCAAATTATTTATATTATAAAATATTTATAATTATTAACGTATTAGTGTCACTACATACTAGCTATCTTCCTCTTGAAGTATGTTGAAAAATGAAGCTATAGTTGGTTTCCTGTTAATCAGAAAAAGAGAAACATATATCCACTTAATTAAAAAATACCCTGGTCATTAGGAGAGCTGATGATTGTAAGCCACAGTTTTTTTTTAAGTGCACACTGTTTGGACATAAGCATATACCCATGAAACGATCACCACATTCCAGGCAATAGAAATATTCATCACCTCCAAAAGTTTCCTTATGTCTCTTTGTGGTATTTTTTCCCATGGTAAATACATGTAACACACAGTTTACCCTGTTAACAACTTTTTAAGTGCATAATACAGTATTATTTTAAACCATAGGTATTACGTAATAAAGCAGATCTCTATAACTTAGCCATCACACATAACTGAAATGTTGTAGCCATTGAACAGCAACTCCTATTTATCCCTCTTCACCAGCCCCTGCGACCACCTTCCTCCTGTCTGCTCTGTGAGTTTGACTGTTTTAGATACCTCATGTCAGGGGAATCATGCAGTAAACCCTTCTGTGACTGGCTTATTTCACTTAGCATAGTGCCTTAGCATGGATAGTTTATCCATGTTGTTGTAAATAGCAGGATTTTCTTCTTTTTTTAGGGATAAGTAATATTCTACTGTATGCCTATAACACATGTTCTTTATCCATTCATCTGTTGATGGACACTTGGGTTATTTATGTATCTTGACTATTAAGAATAGCGCTGCAATGAACATGAAGTGAAGATATCTCTTTGAGAGCCCAATTTCAATTCTTTTGGATGTATGCTCAGAAGTGGGATTGCTGGATGATATGGTAGTTCTAGTTTTAATTTTCTGAGTAACAGCCATACTGTTTTTCATAGCGTAAGCCAGAGTTTCTGAACCTCAGCACTACTGCCATCTTGGACCAGATAATTAATTGTCATGGGAGCCCGTCCAATGCATCCTAGGATGTTTTGCAACATCCCTGGCCTCTACCCACTAGATGTCAGTAGCATCCCCTAGCCCCCTAGTGTGACAGTCAAAATTATCTGTGGACATCGCTAAATGTCTTCCGAGGGGCAAAATCCCCCCAACTGGGAACCTCTGTTCTAAGGCCATAATCTAAAAAGTTTGACCTTGTACCACCATAGAAATTTGCTGTTTCCTCTTGTGGCTCTGAAGGCAGTATGCACTTTCAGTATTTTGACTTTATTGTTGTTGTTGTTGGATATGAGTAATTATTAAGTACTTTATAGTCCTTAGGTAAATATAAACATGCGTAATTCCTTCCCCTCAACAATTTATAATCAAGATTTAAGTTTTTTTTAGCTGACTTGTTTAAAACCAGTAATAGAATCTTTTAAAAAAATTTTTTTTTACTGTTGTTCAAGTACAGTTGTCTCCATTTTAGATTCTTATGTTGAATGTTTTATTCCACGATAGGTCTTTTCAAGGGAAAGCTTTTAAAATAAGCATGAGTAATTTTATGCTTTAAGCACTTTTATTTTTTAAGTGTCCATATAAATGTAGAATAAACTGGTTTATTTTATATCTTTCTTGATCTCATACATTTCTGTTTGTTTTTCTCTATAACAAATAAAGAGGGGTCATATAAGGAAATCAGGTAGTAGGGGGCCTTCTATACTTTAAAAGGGATGTAAGAGAATGTAATCATAGTTAGAGACTGGGTAAACCTTAAAAAAGGACCCAGGAATAAATAAGTCAAGGGTGAAACTTACCTATATTTTTTTTCCTAAATTTGATCATTTTTCAAGCATAACACCTGTCCCCTTTAAAAAAAAATCTTTACTTGAAGATATGCTTATTGATTTAGAGAGAGAGAGAGGAAAGGAGAGAATGAGAAAGAGAAAAAAAAAACAGTGGTGTGAGAGAGGAACATTTATCTGTTGTGCCCCAACAGAGGATAGAACCTGCAACCTAGGTATGTACTCTGACTGGAAATCGAAAATGCTACTTTTTTCCTTTCTTTTTCTTCTTTATCTCATTTTATTTATTTGTTTGTTTGTTTGTTTAGTGTACTGGATGACACTTCAACCAACTGAGCCACCTGGCCAGGACCCTGTTCCCCTTTTTCAAAACCATTAAATTTCACAAAAATCAGAAACCCTTTATGTTAGTATGTTTACCTTTGACTTCATGAAAAAATAGGAAAATATCTGAAACAGCAACTTATACTCACTTAAGTAAACTCTCAGAATTTTGAGGGAATTTGAGAAAATAAGGCATGGGATTTATATCCTGTATTAGAAACCTAATTCTGTGCCTAATAATTCTTAGTGACTTGGTAAAAAAAAAAAAAGTATTCTTATGCTGCAGGGAGGCATGTTTTCTCTCCCTCTGTCCTCACTGCAAAATTACTTTTCCCCAGCCTTTGAGTTCAAGCCATTCAAATTCTTAATGCATGTTATTTAAAATCTTCCCTTGGCTTTCTTTCTCCAGATTAGTTGATCCAAATTTCTTTGTCATGATCTGTCATCATCTGCAACCCTCACGTGCTTCCTTCAGGATCTTGGCTTCCCTTTGCAGTGCAGATCACCGAAATTAGGCAGAGTTCAGCCTGTTAAGGGATCCTGACTGGCCTTAACCTACGGTCTCACTGAAATAGAATCCTCTCTTCTTTGTCATCGAGCAACATGTTTAGCTTCCCTTTGCCTTAAAAATAGTCCCTGCATGGTGTCTGCTTTCAAACTTTCCAAAGTGCCCAAGTTCACCACCTCTACCTAAATATAATGCTCTGTGTCTTATGGAACTGGGAACACGGAAATGAGCAGCAAACGAGTTCCTTATTTTTCAGCTGTCAATGCCCTATGGACCTTGAAAGGCCTCTTTGCTGAAGACTGGTGCCTTTGTTCCTTTTCCTGCTGTGCACTTCCTCATCAGCCTCCCTGCCTGTTTGGTTTTTTGGGGGTTTTTTTTAAACAGTAGCAAAGGCCCATCCCATCCCCATATTTTCCTCCTGCAGCTCTATTTTCTAACTCACCACACCAACCTAAGCTTCCAGCAAAAAGCCTCTTGAAGAATATTTGAGACCTTTTGATCCACAGGTGATCCCTTTGAAAAACCAACTCAGGACGCTCTTTGTTACTGGTGTCTTCTTTGCTATCATCTCTACTCTACCTCAGTTTCTTTTATTTAGCAACCGTGTGCTGACCTGATTGAAATATTCTTAGCCCACACGAGTGAACAGCCGTGCCCGGCAATGGAAGCAGGGCAGCACCTGCTCTGCTCTTCCTGGCTGAGGCCAGGAGAGGTGGCTCGGCCGTGCACCACACCTGAGCCGGAGGAAACTGGAAGAAGGGCTGGAAACTTTAATCAATCTTTGAAGCAATTTTTCTTATTTGCAATCAAGTCAATATTTGATTTTGGAACGCATATAGTCAATCCAATATGCTATGCTGAATTGGATACTGGAACAGGAAAAAAGGATGTTAATGGAGAACTGGTGAAATCTGACGTTTCATTAATGGGAACATACCAATGTTAGTTTCTTAGTTTTGACAAATAACCACGGTTATGTAAGATGTTCACATCAGGGGAAACTGAGTGAAAGGAATTTGAGACCTCTCTGTACTACCTTTGCAACTTTTTGGTAAATCTAATAATATTTCAAAATAAAAAGTTCATTTTAGATGGTCACAGCTCTGCCCCAGACGCTTCTCACACCCACGCAGGTGTTCTCTTATGCACTGGGGGGAGTCAGGCCACCTGAGGCAGGAGAGTTGCCGCGCTGAAGGACGAATCACAGCAGTTCCCCTTGGCCCCTTGACACTCCTCTGCCAGGGCTGCTGCTACCTTTGGAGCTGCCTGTAAATTTAAAATAAAGAGATGGAAAATTTATGGGAAAAGTTTATTTTAAAAGATAGTATATTTTTGTCCAGAAAAAATTGTGTTATTTACATCTCTTCCTTTGATGGCCAGTATATTGAGGACCTGATTCAAGGAAAAAATATTAACATAAAATATAGCTATGCATTTTAATTAACTGTTGAGGCTAGAACTCATCTGTATACCTAGTGAAAATATCTGGTGTTTATCTGATATATTCGTTCCCTTGCTCGTGCTGTTTTTCTTACTTTCTGTTCTTGCCTTATCTATACATTATTTACCCATGTAAGTGTTCCCTCATTTAATAAACATTTATAAAACCAGTTACTGAGCTTAACCCTGAGGGCAAAAATAGAGATGAATAAAGTCTGGGTTTTGCCTGTAAAGAGTGCACAAACTAGTGGGGAATAAACATGTAGAGAGAGAGAGAATTATTTCTAAAAATCTAAGTGCAGTGTTAACAAATAAACACAGCAATTTTAATGAAAGGTAAGGGAAGCCACAGAGGGTTATTATAAAAGCACCCTGAGGGTAACATACCTCTTCTTCCAGGATGAGTAGGAGTTAAGTGCGAGAGTATTAAAGAGACACATCAGGGTAGGAGTGTCCGTGACGTGTTCAGGGAACTGGAGTGGTTTGAACTTCAAGTGCAGCGTGTGGGGAGACCACAGGGAGGGTGAGACGTGAAGCTGGAGGGGCAGGCAGAGGCCTGTTCTAGGACCATCACAGTTAGCCCTTCTGTTGCTGGACAAGACTGTGGACGGAATAGTAAGACAGCAAAAAATAAAGACCGGACAGTTTTATCTTCCCTTTATTGACTGTCAATTATAGTGGCTCAGGTGTTTCTTGAAAACGCGGCTGACCCTGGAAGGAGTTCTCACCATGAAAGGAGTTGGTGGCTTTATCGATGGAATGATAACTTTTAAGTTCGTACCCTCTGCCCTAGCAGCTGGAAACAGCAGTTTATTTTTAGTGTTTATACAGGTGTTAATGCTTAATAATGAGTGCCAGTTGAACAAGTAATAATATATAATTACTTTTACCTTGGCAAAAGAGTAAAAAAATAAATCTTTGACTTTTATTCATAGGACAACCAATGTTTTTAATTACTTCTCATTTCAAAACTTGTGATGAACCCCGTCAGGCCACATGCCTAGGTTGCGGGTTCAGTCCCTGGTCTGTGCAGGGAGGAGAGGGCACTTGGGAGAGGCAACCCATTGATGTTTCTCTTGCATTACTGCTTCTCTCCCTCTCTCTTTCCCTCCTTTCCCTTCTCTCTAAAGTCACTGAGCATGCCCTCAAGGGAGCATAAAAAAATAAAAAGAAAAAACTCATGATGAAAAACTAGAAGTTCTTATTTAAAGAGGCTGATAAGTTGCTTCTTTTTAATGTTTTTACACTATTGATTACACTTGAATTGAGGACTTCTAAGAATGAAAGTGCATCTAAGTAGTTATTTTTTGATAACAGGGTCCCTAAACTTTTTGCAGAGAAAAGCCAATTTTTTTAATTCCTTGAGGCTATTGAGTGGGTAGACAATAGCATGGTGTGAGTGTGTGTGTGTGTGTGTGTGTGTGTGTGTGTGTGTGTGTGTGTAAAGAAAGAGCATGAGGCAGCTGCTGCTTATGTAGAGCTAGAAGGAAACAAAGTAGAGTTTTAGTTAAATACCTTTTTCCTTAAAGATAATGTGGCTCTATTAGTGTTTATGCTCATTAAATTGATATGAACTGGATGTGAGAAATTGAGTATTCTCTCAGTTTGTGGACAGTTTCATTAAGAAATTACTGCAGACAATAAATGATATGTTTCCATTTCTGGCCAGTGAATGATTTCTGACGTCTAGCTCCCCTTGCTCTGGTTTCTCTGGCTTCTCTGGTTGAGTTTCTTCAGATCCCAACTCCTCTTGGTCATCTTTCTATTGCTGAGGCTGGTGATGTTCTCTGGGATGTGAAGAATAACCATTTGTTAGCTAAAGATCCAACCCTGATATAAGCAAACTGAACCTGATCCCCACTCTATACTATGTGTGTGTGTGTGTGTATACACACACACATATACATATATATAAAATATTACAGAATGGATATATATATATATATACACACACTCACACACACATACACCCACACACATATACATACATATATAAATATGTGTGGGTTGTCTACCCAACATCTGAAAACACTTGGTTTTGACAATCAAATTATCCATTGGTTAAGCTAATGAGTTTTTTTCTGCTACAGACAGAGTTGGGTTTTTAGCTTGAAAGATGAGTGCACATAAGGAAGATGTGTCTTAGATAGCACTAATAGACAGTGCACATTATTTGTAGCATATACGAAATTGTAAATTGATAACACCATATATTAGCAAATTGAGTGGCAATGTGTGACAAGCAACTGACTGGTGAGAACTCCAGTTTTAGAGAAGGAAATGTCTGGGCATGGTGGCTAAGCTTGTTCTTTCCTCCTTTGGAGAATGGGTTGAATATTTTAGGTTCATTTGCAGGCCTGTATTACATTTAATAGCACAGTACCCTGGCACACACTTAGAACCATGCTGAGAGGCTGACAGCCAAAATGAGCTGGATCATGTTCCCACTTCATTATTTGATTGCAGAGTATGAAGAGAAATGATAGTATTCTAGTTCTTCCTTTTGGGAAAGTCTGCATTATATTTTAGAATGTTTCATCGCCAGCTACTGCGTAGCTTTCAAGTGTAGTTCCTCTCGTCCAACCTAGCAAAATAAACCTTTCTGAAAGACAAAGAAAGGCTTTCAATTTCTATTTCAGTTGTTAAGACATCTTTATGTTGAGTGTCTCAGGGTTCACTGATTTATGGGATGTATCTGGATTTTTTTTAACCCCATTAGTAGAAGAAAACAGGAGATTGAATGGCATCATACTTACTATGACAGGAACCAACAGGGCAACTGGAGCTAGCATACTGGTACTTTTGTAAATTACTCAGTTGTTTGTCATTGATGGCAGAGTTCATTACTTGATTTTGATTGGCTAAGCAGTAACAGTGGCTCCATTTCAGCAGATAAATACTGAGGACTTGACTCTTCAGTAAGAATTAATGACAGCTGGAGGAATTCCCAGCTGCACATGTTATTGTAAGTGCCTAACTACCCAATTAATCATAAATGGATGGATTCGTGGAACACGAAATTCAGTCAGCTTTTGCAGGGGTGGTTTTGAAAAATTGGAGGGAAGCATTTTTCTTTACTAAATGCAACTCAGTAGTTGAGTGGCTAGTAAAATGCATTTTTAAAGAGCAATGCAAAGAAATGTTTGTCTTTCCTTCTTTTCTGGCTCCCACCCTTCCTCTTTTCCTATCTACCTACTTACCTACCTACCAATATTTATTATACACCTTCCATGGGCCAAGCCCATGTTTGGGGCACCAAGAATAAAAGGGGCAGTACCTGCCCTGAGTAGTCATTGTGAGAAAGACAGAACAACTACATGTACAAATTGTAACACAGTGGATGGATGGAATGGAGCCTGCCAGGGGGACAAAAGAAAAGAGGCTTTTCAAATAAGAGTCAACACCCTGTCCAAGGGCAGGGAGGCCCAGAGCATCCCTCTCCTAGTCCACAATTGTTCCCTGAGTGCCTGCTACATGCCACACACTGGGAGTTAAACACACATGAAAAACTTTGAGATGCATATTAGGACCTGAGCATGTTGGAGGAGAACAATGACAGATGAGCCTGGATGTTGTCAGGAACAATTTAAAATGTTATTTTAATAATGTTGCTCCCAGTTTTGTTCTTCTTTTCAAAGTAAATGAACAGACATTTTCTTATTTTGCTCTAGCCTGATGTCAATTAAATAAAGAATGCTTTAAGGGGACAAAGGTTTTGAGTTGATTCAGTACATGTTTATATCCAATCTTAGTTAAATAATACAAAGAAACATACTGAGTAAATCACAAACTCAATGTTCACGGGCAGAACAAGGCTAATGAGTGGCACAGTCTTAATTTCTTATTTGGGGACTTCCAAATGGCTAGCAAGAACCTAGGCAGACAGCAAGAGAGGGATTGAAAAACTTCTTATCTGATAAAAGAGGCTATTTTTTTTAACCAGATAGCAGCAACTGGGGGCTCAAAAGAACTATCTGTGTACATCTCTGAAGAAAATGGAGGACAGTTTCACTCATCACAAATAGTGGGATACAATCTGATGAAACTTATTTTTTTTTTTAAAGTTTCTTACTTGCACCTCATCCAGCAGAGATTTTGAGGTGACTTCAAATACTATATACAGCCCCTCAAAAATGCTAGGAACAAGCAAAAGATCAGAGTCATGGAAAATGTAAATTTAGGTAAGAGTTCTATACCAAGAGCAAAGTTAGAACTTAGCTCTGAGCTTCCTGGTGGCTGAAGCAAACAACAAAATATAATCAGTTATAGACTTCTTATTGTCCATAGGGAGAGCATAGTCTCAGGACAGTTGATGACTTAATTTTTATTGTCTAGAACACAAGGTTCTAATATTTGTGGAGAACCCTTCCTCACTTAGTCATCCAAGGTAGAAGTTGATCGCGGCCAGCCTTGCACGTGTTGGGAAGCATTGTCACTGGGGGACTTTGCCGGGGCATCCATGGGGCATTCTTGTTGCAGTTTTAATATGAGCTTAATTAACTTTCCATTAACAGGCAAGTGATAGTGTTATCCACCAAGAAGAATGTTGCCAACTTCAGCCGCCTCCCCTTTATTCTCATGAGGACTGCTTTTCAACAATATGCATAGTGATGTGTGTTCTGGTAAAGCCTGGGTGTTCTCTCAGTGTGAGCTTCATTTCCTCTTCATATTCAGCATCTTCACAGCATTTCATGTTAAATGCTGAAAGGTTCTATTGTAGTTTCAATTTTGTAATGGAATAATAGAATTTGCAATAAAACCAAGTTCCCTGGAATTTGTTCAGTAAAGCAGTGATTGCTTAAAATAAGAAATGTTTGCTTCTCAAATTCTTGTTCTCAAAATCAATATAAGCCCCAGCCCCTGCCTACTGAGGCATTTTGCTTGTCTATCATTGTCAATTTTTATGCTGTCTTTGGTTATAAATAATTTCTGGAACAAGTACCAGACCACATTTGAATAGCAATGTTCAAAATTCAATCAACATTCCTTTTTTATATCCTTTGTGATCTTTCCTAATAGGAAGGATTATTGACTAATTTTAATTTTGCAGTATTGTAGGTACTATTGCCTTCAAGCTGTGGAACTTAAGTTCGTGAAGAACCTTTCCCCCAAATATGAAGTTAATACTGAGGATTTACTGGACTGGTTGAAGAACTACAGAGATTTTAAAACTTTCCCAGCTTTACTACATTTTCTCTTTTATCACCTCTTGATTTTTATTTCTCCTCATCTCTGCTGAACAGAAGATAAAGTGCTGAGTTTGTTGATAGGTTTCACATTTAAGAAAAACGAACTGTGAAAACTACTTGTCTTCAAGTTGAAAATGCTTCAGCTAAGAGATCTTTTTTACCTCCTGTATCACATTTAGTTAGCATTTAATACAGTACCTAGAACACACTGAACAGTCAATAGATTGCATGTATGTCCTGTGTCCTGTCAGCAATTTTTAGAACATGTTCTTTGAAATGTGTTTCCGGTTTGCCTTCGCCTCCCTTTCTCACTGCCATCATCCCTTCGGTCTCCCCGTCAGCCTGTCTGACCTCACTCTTTCTCTCTTCCCTTCCTCACGCTGCCTCTTCCATCTGACACTCTGCCACCTGAGTGCAGCATCCCATCTCCCCACAGCCAGAGGGCTGCGAACACCTCCTCTTGGCTTTCCCGGTTTGTTGGGATCTGCATTTATTCCAGTCTACAATTTTATTTCCAACAACTCCTCAACATGAACCTCTCGGCTGCTCGTCCCCCAACACATCAGACAAGGTGCTGCTTTCATGCCTGCCTGTGTTCACACTGCCTCTGCCTTTCCATGAAATGCCTAGCAGCTTTTTTCTGACGACAGCCAGTTGTTCAGATGAAGTCCCAACCCTGCCTTCTCCCTGCAGCTTACACGGCTGAGCCACTTCAGACGACCTCCACCTTGTTGGAACTCCAAAGGCAGTAGCTCTGTTGCTTTCTTTTTTAAACAATGTAGGTCTAGCACTGAACTGCTATGTTTCATGAACACATATCTCATCTGCCCAACTTCAGTGCAAACTTTTAAAGGCAAGACCCATGCTTTTCCATCTTTAGTGTCCACCACCACTCCCACCCCAATAGTGACTGCAGGGTTGCCAAACCTCATCATTCTACAGACATTTCTGTTATCTGCCTGCCCTTTGGCCTTGCTGTTCTCTCCTGACATCTTTGGCTGCGCAGCCTATTCCTGACAACTCTGCTTAACACCCACTTCCATCTTCTCCCAAAGATCTTGGTGTTGCCCCAAACAGGTAATCTGTTCTCTCCTGTCCATAATCGAACTTGTATTTCTGTCACAGCACTCCTCATGTGCTTCTTCATAATGCGGTTATCTGCGTAACTGTCAGCCCTATCAGATTTGAGCCCCTGTGATGCAGTGACCATGTCTTATTCATTTCTGTGCCTACCATTGCACTTAGCGCAGGTCTTACACATTTTCAACAAGTGTTGGTCATTTTGAATCCCATATTGGATGGTAGACAACCAGACGTGACCTGGCATGTTGGGCATCTACAACTATGGTTTGTGTATGGAGGTCTGTTCATGGAGGTTGTGTATGAACTTACCTGTTCAGTCCTCTTGGGCTATGGAGAACCTGGTCATTGCTTCAGTTAGATTCACCTGGTTTTTATATAGATATATATGGAACTTAATAAAGGCAATAAAATGCTTAGTATGAATAACAAAAACCAAACTGTGGAGTTAGGACCAAGCAGTTAAGCATAATTTCACATTGTGCATGCAGCAAGCGGCACAGATTCTTCAAGGCTGTTGAATATTAACTTCTGGTCCCTGTCCTTAGGTGCTGGTAGTGCCCTTGCCCCGAGGAACCTAAGGAACATGTCTCTGGGCCCTCTTCTCTCCTGGGCCTTTATGCAGCACTGTTTAGCTGTCGGTGCTGTTCTGTTACTCAGGCCACCTCCACTGGCGTGTTCCTTCCTCACATGGAGCCTTTTAATTCTCTGGCTGTTGTCAGGCAGAAAACTTTTAGTGTTCGTGCCTACATTTGCCCTGAATTTTCTATTAAAGTACTGAATCTCTCTAAATTGAATTTCTTGGACTTGTCTCTCCTGTTCCCACAACCCAAAGTGCAGATGCACGCAGCCGTGGAGAGCTCGAAGCATCCAGTGCTGGCTGCGGTTCTCAGGGCGGCCCACTTCCGCACTGTGGGTCTCCCTGAGCTTTGCTGTGGCAGCATGGAGGGAGATTTATATCCCCTGTAATACTGAGGGGAGGAGAAGAGCTTTCAGGGTGAGCCCAATGAGGAAAAAGCCTTTCCACTGAATGGACATTGTGTCTCTTATGTGTTGATGTGAACTTCCTGTTTTTCCTCTCATGCTCTTGCCTTCCCCTGGACTTGGGGTTTGCCACACAACCATCATTATACCTAACAATGGAGAATATAGGACCATGGTACTCAAACATTTGTTAATTTACTTCAAATTCAGCCATTTGAATTATATATGTATGTGGTTCATGAATTTTTTCTAATCTATCAAGATGCAGAGTGATAACAAAAGACCTATTATAATAAATTCACCAGAGCTTTAAAAGGGAAGCTTTTCTCTTTCATTTTTTAAGCATGTATTTCAAGGAAGCAAAAAGAGCAAGAAAATAGCAGGGGGAAAGCTTAGCTAAGTAAAGCAACAGCTACCTTATTTTCCTCGTTGAAATGACACAAGGGCATACTCTGTGGCCAGAGAGCTCACATTCTGCTTTTGGAAGAGAAAAGAGAGTCGTGTCTCTCAGATGTGACTTTGAACCCATTTAGGATTCCAGAAGTCTTAGATGGATTGGCTGGTTTTGTTGTCAGGGCCAGCCGGGAAACCCGGGGAGTGTGTCAGGTAGGAGAGGACATGACTGTGCTGCGTGACTGGTGACTGCCCCAAGCCCTGGCCATCTTGACATGGTCCCTGGAGTTTTGAAGAGGAGAGCTCCCATATCAGTCTGGGCTAATGGACATGTGACTTGGAGCTGCCACGCAGTTCAGAGTGGAGAGTGAGTCAGCACCACAAGCAAAGGACAGCAGTTTTATCCATGGTGCTCTCTGAAAAAAACAAAAACTGATCATCTTTAGGTTATTCCCGGAGAAGGAATGCCTCCTGAGTAAACACACCTTTTGCAGGCAGAAAAAAAAACATGGAGGAATAACGCCAATCTCATTTATAAATTTCACTTTAATGAATACTTTTAACTGTTCCTATCAAAGTTCTTACTAGAGCCTTTAACTCCTCTTCACCTTGATTAGTTCAAGCTTTACATTCTATCCATTTTAAAAAGATTTATTTATTTATTCATTCTTAGACAGAGAGGAAGGAAGAGGAGGAGAAACATTGATGTGAGAGAAAGACATAGATTAGTCTCCTCTTGTATACTCTCCAACCAGCAACCAAATCCATGACCCAGTCATGTTCCCTGACTAGGAACTGAACCGGCAACGTTTTGCTTGGCGGCATGATGCCCGACCAGCTGAGCCACGTCAGCCAGGGCCACATTCTATCCATTTTTAAGGGAGGAGTTAAAAACAGCAAACTGGGCTCACTCAAGAACCAAGGGGCCAGGATAAATCCATGAAGTAACGTGTACTTGCTAACTAGTACTGAGTAATTCTGGTGCTGAGAGTTTACACTGTTTGCTCTGAGTACATAATCTTCATAGCAGTTTCGTAAGCTAATATGCCCCTTTTCAGAAAAGAAACTGAACATAGAAAGATTAAGGGCCTGTCCCAAAGCAAACATCTAGTGAGTGGCAGCCGTAGGGTTGCAACCCAGGCATTCTAGCCTCGACTCTGAGCTGAGTATTCGGTTCCAGATCTCAAATGATTGATCATTCTTCCTCCTTACATTTCCTAATGAAAAACAAACATGATTAGAATAAATCATAATATCTCTCCCAGACACATTCTAATCAATAATTTTATCTCTTTTTCTTTTTTTTTTTTTTTGCTTGGTCCAAAAGTTTCTAACAACAACAACAAAAAGTGAGCAGACGTGGATTTACTGTCTGACTGCTTTGGATATGTTAATTAGCTAATGGATAGGCCTGAAGGAATGGAAGAAAAAATCTGCAAGTTTCATAGTCACATTGTTAGTAACAGGTGATTGTATGTATTTCCGTGTCAGTTCAAATATATCACCAAGTACTCGAAGACCTCATTTCTGGCACTATGAAGACATCTTTAAGAACCTTTGGTACCATTCAAGAGATGCTTTTGCCACAAATGCAAATCTTGGCTTCATCAGTTTGTGGCTGGGTGACTGAGGGCATGCAGCTTGACCTATCTGTAAGGTCTCAAAGGAGCTTTGGAGAGAAATCAAACGAATGTCCTGGAGAGAATACAGCATGCTCAGTAATTGGCAGTTCAATCTAAATGCAAAGAGAGTGAGAGAGAGAGACAGAGAGTGGGGCCGGGGTGGGAGGGGACAGAGAGAGAGATTGATACCACTTTCTTTATGCCTACAGCCTCAGTCATTTGCTCATCTAGCATTGCCTTGCCAGTACCGCTTCTGGACTAAGTTATTAGCTGTTAGTAAGGGCTTTATTTAGAGTCAGTCAGTCATACAAGTTCACCACATTCGCTTTGCTGCATGACCTTGGGCATATTATTGGTGTCTCTAAGCCTTGTTTACGTCAGTGTGGATAATGAACACTACCTCTTAAAATTTTTATAGTGACTCAATTAGATAACATCTGTAAAGTGCTGTTTTATTCCAATTAAAGCCTCATTTCCTAGTTCCAAAGGTTGAACTAAGAGTAAGTTCTTCTAAACTAATGAGTTCTAACACAAACTTATTAAAAGGGAGTCAAAAATCAAGCCTTGGTTTCAGTTCCTCCCGCTTCGGAACCCATTAAGGAGGGAAGTGCACTGCCTCAGGTCCCGGTATGGACTCTGGCCATTCCGAACTGCAAATGGGCTGGTCCTTGCTGATCTGGAGGGCTGGGCCCTGTGTAGTTGGTATCAAGGCCCTGAAGAGCCGAGGAGAGATAGCAAATGTGTAAGGAACACAACGGCCTGAAGACAAGTTTGGTGACATTAAGCTGTAGAGAATTCCTTCTGTGGCCATAACTAGGGGTAGACGTGGCTCTTGCCTAACATTCTGGATGTGCGTAAGGGACCCCCGTACCTCTCAAGTATCCTAGAATCAGTTCCTGTCTAATAATTCAAAAATAGCATTTGTACCTAAATTTAAACTACTGCACTAAGTTACATCATCACGTTTTTAACCTAAATCCTACAGGCTTCATAAATATAGGAGATTGTCTGGGGACCAAAGAGAAGAATTCATACTAACCTAGCCTTCGGGCAGGCCTGAAGGTCTTTCACAGGTCATATTCTTCTCCAGTGACCACAATTAATAAAAATGTTCAACACTAACTATGGGACCTAGTACGTGTTCAATAAATGATAGTGCTTACTATATTATTATTATTGATATTGTAGTGATCATTAATATTTAATATTGCCTATCAAAATCATCATTTGAGGTTAATGCAGGTAATTTCAAGCTATTTAAGTTTTTGTTTTTTAAAAAGGACACATTTATTTACATTATATATATTTTTGTTTAAGAAATGAAATAGGGATCAACTCTTTTTCTCTCAATTGGCTATTTAACTTTCCCAACATTGTTTGCTGAATAATCACTCTTTTCCCACTTAGTTGAAATGTTTCCTGTGTCATATTTTAATTATTAATATATATGGGTTGAGTTGTGGACTCATTGCATTGATCTGTTCCAGTACCAGATATTTTTAATTTCTGTCATTTTGTAATATTTTAATGTTAAAAAGGCCAATTTTCCTTCTGTATTTATTTTTAAACATTTTTTTCTGAAACATTTGTGAATATTCATTTTTCCAAACCAACTTTTGTATGATATTGTGAAATCCACATTGGTTTTGTTTTTCACGGTTCTTTCCAGCATGGTTTCCAACAACACCAGAAGGCGGGAAGTATGTACTCCCTTTGAGTGAAATACGGGCATTACTGGGCACTCCATTTTTATGCTTCTCTCCCATGCCCTGAGACCTCCCCATTCTCTTTTTCATTGAGTAAATCATCCCGAGCTCCGATAAGGCACAAAGCATTGTTCTTGGTGCTCTGAAGCCAATGCAAGTTGCTAAGACGTTATCTCCGCCTGGAATGCAGTAGCCGCTCCGCTCGGGCTCCCATCCTCTCTGCAGCTGTCTCTGGGGAAGCGCTTCTGTTCTTGATGACACGTCTGGACTCTTTGAGCTGTCAACACACATTTCTGCAATGAGAAACTCTAAGTAAACATTATTTCCAAAGAATTAAGGATAATTTTCCATGAGTTTTCGAGGCTACAGAAATGATACGGGAGAGAGTCAAGCCCTTTCCATACTTTCTTTTTTTCTCTTTTAAACCAACCTATATTATTGCTCCTTTTATATGCCAGAAAGAAAAGTCTTTTTTAAAATTTCTTAAAGATAACAGTGATTGCCTGAAGTTATGTTGAGGAGAAACATATTTACTGTTATCATATCTCTACTATGACTCTCAAGAAAACAAACCACAATGTAAAAGTAGTGTTTTCGTGGGCTACTTTGTAAGCCACTCTGGGAGAGTGTGAAAAGGAAGCACTTCTCAATCAGCCGCTTTTCTTGAAGGTCATCAAAGTCCACACTGACAGGAAACTGTTAGCTGCTTCATCTTTAGGCAGCTCTGCATCTACCAGCAGCACATTCAAGACTTCCTGAGCAAACACCATCATTTCCCTTTTAATACCCCTGCTGAGACTAAAATCAGTGCTGCCGGAGCTGCTGCCCTTGAAAGAAGACCTTGTGCTGTGGCTAATGCTTATAAAGTGCCAACCAGGTGTGGCCACCCAGGCACTCACCTGTGTCACATGGATTGGTCAGAAGCTCTCATTGAGTTTTGACCAGGCAGTGCTGGTTCCCTGGCTGGCTGCTCAGTGTCCCGTGATGTTATGCTGTGGCCCAGACAGAGTAAAGCTTGACTGCTTGAGGGAGAAGGTGGCCACTTTTCCTTTCCCAGTAGGAAAGTGAGCTCCAGGATCTCACCATTCTTACCAATAGGATGAAGTTCTTACGAGATGCAAAAATGCTGTTACCTCTTAGTCTCACAGAAGGGTTCTGATTTATTACTGATTTTGTTCATTGAGGTAGCCTTCCTTACGTACTTGTTCAGTATTGTGCACTGATTATCAGAGCAGTTTTTGCCAGATAGCATCCATATAAAGTAATCTTTGTTTTTTGTTCACCCCCAGTGTTAGGCACTTACAGTCCTTATAGTAAAGGGATATGAGAGGGATCTGCCCCCCCGTCGCCACTGTCACCCTGATTTAACGTGCACACCTGCTCTTGGCCTCCATTTCCACTTCTTTTTCACAGGGGCCCAAATGGCTGTGGCTGACTCGCATTTCCCTTCCATCTCCATCTGGGCCTTTTTGTCACCTCCCTTTCTCTCGCTCTCTTTTTTTAGAAGGATAGCTGGTATACAGTGACCATTATATTAGTTTTAGGTGTAGTGATTTAGGTGATGTGAAATGTCAGATCACTATATTGTGTTTGCTAGAGTTAGTGGGGGCGATCACATTGTAAGGTACAAAATGTCAAATCATTGTGCATGCAAATGTCACCTCCCTCTTTGTCCTAGGAGGTCAATTGAAATTCTTCTGTTGTTATTGTATATCCTTTAGGGGTCTCCTTTAAGGACCCATTAATGGAGATACAGCTGGAAAGAAATAGCTGTCTGAAAGCAGGCAGCTACAGCAATTGCTAACCTTGTGAACATAACAAGAAAGGTAAGGTTGGCTAGGTTTTCTAAATGAATACTACTTCCCTTTAAATAAATCATATAAAACAGTTATAATAGAACCCATTAATTTGGATTCCACTAATGAGATAATTCAGACAAAGCCTGTAGTCAGTTTTAAACTATTTTTTTCTATATAATTAAAATTTGATTATTGAAAAATAACCTGTATTTAAGTAGTATAAACACAAATTGAGGAGTTATCACTTAAGAGAAAAAGAAAACTCTCCACAGTACTTTAGAATCTCCTACCAGTAACTAAAAGGCTTAGTAAAATGCAATCATTAAAGCAGAAGTTCAAAGAAATCTGCAAACCAGAACCTTGATAATCTGGAGATATCTTGTGGAGTTAGAATCAGAACACATGTCTTTTAATTTTTCTTTTTTAATCCCCACTCAAAGATCTGTTTATTGATTTTAGAGAAAGACAAAGAGGCTACAGAGAGAAACATCTATGGGTTGCCTTCTGTATGCACCCCAGATGGGAATTGAACCCACAAACTTTTGGTGCACGGGACGATACTGTGCCATCCACCCAGGGCTGAAAACATGTCTTTTGAAAAGTAGCCTGCAAATCACTTTCCATGATCTCAGAATTCCAGTTCTTTACCTAAATCCATCATCCCAAATTAGTGAAGTTTTGGTGGATGAGCAATGTTAACAAAATATTGCAGAATGTCATTTTGTTTTACTGAAGGCAGCAAAAATGTTTGAAATTTTCATGTTTTTGTATCAGATTTTGTGAAGGAATTTTTTAAAAAGATTCCAGCTATACTGCTGTCCCCTGCATGACACCCCATGATAGTGACACACAAGGCGTTCTTACTGTCTGAGCCTCAGATGCCTCTTCTGTAGAATGGGTATAATCATAACCTACCTCCCAGCCTCGATGTGATAATTAGTGATGACATAAAGTAGGAGATGAGTAGGCATTCATTCTCTTCTCCCTCCCTTTTTGAACTTTTCTAAGCATACTCCTTTGCTGCCCTTGACTGTTCTTTGAAGCCTAATAACAAAGCTTAGTTCAGTTAGTGACTGAGGCTGACTGTTAGTTCTCCCATCCAATGAAATGGGCTACAGAGTTTGCCTTTTCTTTCAACCAACATTTTTGAAAGCCTCCTATTTACAAGAAGTGGGACAAAATACCTTAGAGGAAAGTTAAATTGTCATCTCTTAGGTATAATTTCAAAAGTACCTGTTCAGCCTAAATGCTGGGAATATGCACATCATCCAGGACTCTGGATTAAGTCATTGAAAACCACAGTTCTTTAAAAAAGAAAATCTCGTGTTATAGAGTTGGGATTGCTAACAACATCACACCCAGTAAGCATTAACCTTGGTCAGTTAACCAGCAACCATAGAAGAACTTAAAATCACGAAACAAACAATACATAGATTTTGATGGGAATAAGAGCATCTGTCTTTCAACAAACTTGAGATTCCCCTGTGTGCCAGACACTGCTCAAGCCTATATACTCGGAGACACGGCCTGGACCCTGCTAGCCTGGATGCCTCAATAAAGAGCCCTGGACATGTTTGGTGAAGGGGAGTGAAGGAGAAAAAAGCCTCAACAGGAAACCAAGAGACTGGCCTGTAAAAATAAATCTTGCCTAAGAGACATTTTTGCTTAGGGCGGCCTTGTGAGTAGACTCTTTACCTGCCCACCCTGGGAAAAATTTGTTCCTTCTGCAATGTGGAAAAAAGTGCATTGTCAAATCATCACAAGCTCAGTGGAGAGAAACCAGCTCAAATCCTTTGGGAGCAATATGTTTCTGTGGACATTCCACTGTCACTTAGTGAACTTACTGCAATCATTAGGATACCAAATTGACACCAAGTTTAACATTCACGTGTCTGATCTGGAAGCGAAACTGACATTTGTAGTGTCTCCTACTGCACAGCCCAAATCTGTAGACACTAGTTACATGTAGGTATTTAAATTTAAATTAATTAATATGGAATAAAATTTTAAACATTTAAAATTAAATTAAAAATTCAGTTTTTTGGTCTCACTAGTCACATTTCAAGTGCTCTATCACCATGTGGCTAGTGGCTACCATACTGAACAGCACCCATACAGGGCTTATCCATCACTGCAGAAAGTTCTCTTGGATGGCACTGGTTTAAGAAGCATTATTATTATGCTGTATATCATTGCACTGTGGTGTCTTATTAATTCTCCAAAACAACCCTGAAGGGTTTCATTCCTATTATGCAGATGAGGAAAGAGTCTCAGAAAAGTTAAGCGGGCCTCTGCTCACGTACCGGCCATTACGGAACCTGACAGATGGCCGGTGTCCGGCGAATGCACAGCTAAGCTAGAAAGTGAGAATCCCAGGGCTGTTTGACCATAAGTCCAAAAGGCCCAGCAAAAGCAAGGTTCTGTTCTAGTAGTAGTACATTTTGAAATCAGACATTTGTAAACTCTCCTTTCTGCGCAAATGTAATGACATATCTAAATTCTAAAATTACTCATAAAAAGAAATAGTATATTTTAGTTTTAAAAGGACAAGATAAATAAGTGGATACCTGGGTTGAGCAGTGGGATTGGAGACTGACTACAAATAGGTATGAGGTTTCTTATGAGGTAATAGAAATATTCTAATATTAGACTGTGGTATAAATTGTGTTTTATAAATTTATTAGAAATCATTGAATTGTCCATTGAAAATGTGTGAATTTTTATGGTATGTAAATTTTACCTCAGTAAAGCTGTTTAAGAAAAAAAAAACAAGATGTGAATCCTACAACTTGAGGAAAACCAAAAATTTAATGTTGAAAAGCTGCCAAAAACTTTTAATTAGTGAGTCAAAGATTAATTGCTGGAATTTCCTAATTTCCCTCATGATGGCAAAAGAAATGATGTTCTAGCTCAAATCAAACACTGGGAAATTCTACAAGGTCCGTGTTATTATTCTCATTTCACATAGGAGGAAATTGAGACTTAAAGTTATAATAAGTTGCCAAAGACCCCCAGCCAGTAAGCACTGGCCAGTGTCGAACCCCGAACTGTCTGGCCGCAAGGCCCGTGGCTGCCCTCCAGCCCGCATCGTGGCCCTTCTTTCTGGGTACAAGGAGAAACCCTTCCATTGTTCGATTTGAGATCACTTTCCATCTTCCAGGACAACAGTACACTGATTTTCCAATGTTTCTATCCACTTTTTAAAAATTTTGTACTCAAGACAATTCAAGAAAGGTATGAGGCTGGATCTGTTTACAATAGCAAGTAAAAGGGAAAAAGAAGAGTCTGGGCTGTATGAGAATGGAAAGAGATGTGTTTCTTTTGATGTTCACTAGGATGCATTAGTTTATGACTTTAAAAATTACATATGTGTCTATGTATATAATATATGTTATATCATGTTTATGAAGAGACTTTCAGCGATTGTTTCCATTTTCTTCCCGATTTAGTTGGTTCATTGGAGATGATGTGACTTGCCATGGTGGCTGCTTTGTAACTTTTGAGGGACCAGCCTCCATTGTGCCTCTTATACGTGTTGATGGCCCAGGATGGGCTCACTCAATAAGTCGGGCAGTTCACGCTTTGCCCGTCTTATGAAATAGAATTCCGAAAAATGAAAAGTTGATGGGGCTGCATTTTCCAGCTTTGGCCAGGACTAGTAACCTTTACATCTTCAGGTCTATCCCCTTAGCATCTAACATTATTTCCTTCTTAACCATTCCCCTGTTCCTGGTCATAAATGGTTAACCAAACCTCGGTCTGCACAAGCGCCCTCCAACTCTCCAGTCTAGGAAGCCTGCTGTAGCCCCTTCGGATCTGGGCCCTTCCGCTAGTCCCGCCCAGGTGGTCTCCTCTCGCCTCTGCTTCTCCAGGGCTCTGTTGTTCTTTTCTTTGTGCCTTTGTAATGATAACCCAGGGCCTTTACTTTTTCTTTTTCTTTCTTTCTCCTGGGATATGTCTATGATCTCTTTAAATCCATTGAAACAAAACAAAATAAAAATAAATGAAAACAAGAAACCAATTCCGTGCCAAGCCAGCAGAACACATCTATGGGCCAAACATGGGCCTTTGGTGTTGGCCCTCCGCTTTCCCTGGGACCTTGAGCAACAGCAGCAATGATTGCCATACTCAAAGAAATGTAGATATCACTGAAAAAAAGAAAACAGAGTAAATGTTTTGATCTAACACTGTAATTATGAAAATGGATATCATGGTGCTTTATTTTTCCCTCCACCAATATTCTTAGAAACAGAGAAGTCACCACAAGCTTTTGCTTTTACATATTTGGCAATAGTAGAGCTTATTAAGTAATTTTGAAATTCTTACAATTATGTTCACATTTCAAGATAAAGTTTATTTGCAGGAGTCCTTGAATCACTTCTTGTGTGCTCAGAGACGATTGAATGCCAGGATTTGAAATGTCGTTATGGGAGTTTCAGGAAATTAGCCATCTCCTAGTGTCAACAGTAGGTTGTGTATTTTAGCTGATTGACTCACTGCTTCAGTGGGCAGCCTGCTTTCTTGAGAACTGTAGCCATTAACATTCCCCAGCACATGTTTTCAAAACAAGGCAAGTGCCTCCTTCCTGATCACCTGCATCATAATCACTTTATGGTCTAGACATCTTCACACAGCCAGTGAGCTACCGCACACATCACACTTCACCAAACATCACCTAAGACCAGCTCAGAGCTGGTATTGCATGTGCGTGTGTGTTTGCGCATACGTGTATTAGAAACGTTGTTTCTCTCTTATTCTGGATTTTATGCAGGTATAACTGCATTTGGACAAAAGATGTTCTGAGAGAACTCTGTTTTAAAGGATTTCAAGGCAGCACTTTTGAAAGCAGTGAATGCATTATAAAACAGTCACCGTATATTTATTCATTTTATAGGTCCAGACTTTTCCCAGTAGATTTGTACAGAAGAACTTGGTTATAATTTGGTTAACAAATACATTTCCTCTGTAAAGGGCACTTTCAAAAGCACTACATAAAGTGCCTGGATTTAGGCACATTGCACTTATTAAACATATAGTGTATCATTTTGCAATATGGTAGTGTATCAAATCAACAGGTATACAATGTTATATATACCAGTTATATCCAAATATAACTGGAGGAAAACAGTGTTTTCTTTGCATCAAATACAGTCAGAAAAAAATGGATACATTTCAAGATGAGCTATTGTTCATAAATATTATGAGGGAGTTGAAAAATGATTAGAATCTGTAAATTCTTTTTTAAAAAATTCAATGTAAAAATTTCAGCACTGGGAAGGGGATGAGAATGACTTCTGTGTGCCTATGATGGGCCAGGTCCTGTAGTAAATATTTTAATACACAGTGCAGCCCAGGGTAGCGTTTGAAACACCTGGCTCTAAGGTTGGACGACCCGAGTATGAATCCCAGCTTCCATACTGTTATAAGGATTCCATGACATAAAGTATGCAAAGCATCTAGCCTCATGCTGATGTAATAGCAGGGGATTAATACATTTTAGCTGTCATTGTATTTTATTCCATTTAATCCTTTGATGTAGTCAACATCCCCATTGTACAGATTAGGAGACTGAGTCTGGAGTTACCTAAGTAACTTGCATAAAGTTTTCAAAATTAAGTTGCTGAGGCAGAATTTAGAACCAGTGTTCTACAGGCACTCTGATAAAACCTCTAACCAAGAGTTACCGTTCTAGGCTGCCAGGATAATCTGTGCTGGAACGTTTTCTTTTTTTTTCCTTTTGTTTAGGGTGGGAAAACCCACCCCAGCTAGAATAACACCCTCTCCTGAGAGACAGAGCTGTCGTTACAGGCAACAAACTCACAAATAATGTGTAAACAAACAAACCTTAATATTTCTAAGTTCAGAAAAACTTTCAAAGGGCCCATTTCAGCAGTTAGCTATTCTTAGGACTCATTTTTCACTTCGAATAGCAAATTCTTAGTGAACTTGAATATGAATATGGTCTACTATCCATATAACTGGTTTTTCAAAATCTGTGTATGATTTATGAAATACATCAAATAAACCAATCCTATTAATACCTTTGCTTTGTAAATGTCATCATCTATGCAAACATCAACTTGTAGTGCCAGGAAATTGTAAGGATGCTCCTTTAGCACCTGGAGGGCCAAATGCCAGGATTTGAGGCGGGGAGTAACTTTTTGACCAGCTGCTGTAGCCTTCGTCTCTTTTTACGTTATGAGAACCAAGTGATGCTGGGTGCCCTCAGTCCCTTGGCTACATCACTCAGGCTGGATCTCAGTATTGTTCTAATAGCCCTTCTAGATGTGGGCTTCACCTGAGGATATCCTTGTTTTCATTCTCAAGGTTCATGGCTTAATGGCCATAGTGACCATGTATGGCTACTATGGGAAAATGATTGAAGTTATAATAGTGAAAGAGTTCAATAGTGTTGACAGTGGGGCTGGAAAATCATTTTACTAATGCAAGATGGCTCTGTTGAAATCCTAGGCAAATAATTCATCCGCAACCCAAGATACAGATAGCATTTAGGTCTTGTAATAGGCTGACTTTCTTTTTCCTTTAGAGTTATATATAAAAGAGAATGGAATTAAACTTCAATTTCACAAATGAATATGAGTTTAATATAAAGATAGCAGAAAACAAGAAGAACTGGGGATGAATATAACAATTTTCATTGCAGTTTACCTCTTAGCACTTAATCTAGTCAAAATATTTTCTTCACAGCATTACTACCTTCGGAGTTACTCAGATGCTTAACTGTGTTCTGCTGTCTAAATTTATATCTGCAAGAAGGCACAGAGTGTACACACCAAATTCTGTGCAAATGAAAAGAACCCGCTTCTGGATGCTGTTATGGATGGGACAATCTTAAGAAGCCTCTCCTCACCTCATTTAAACCACTCTGGGTTTTCCTTTCCAGGGTTCAGCGGATTCCTACACGAGCAGGCCGTCGGACTCCGATGTCTCTTTGGAAGAGGACAGGGAAGCGATTCGGCAGGAGAGAGAGCAGCAAGCGGCTATCCAGCTTGAGAGAGCAAAGGTGACTTTCTTGCCTTTTGGGCTCCAGAGTGGAATGTCAGTCAGCTCTCTTCCCCTGTTTCAGATTTCTCGGGGGTCGGGGGGTGGGGGAGGGTGGAAAGAAATCACTTTATAATCATCCTGAGAAGGCACCAGATTGCAAGGCTTTCTGATCCATTCACCCCAAGGGAAGTTTATTGACATTCCCCCACCGGGCCATTACCTGAGACACTGACACTTCATCCATTTGTGTTTGTTTTGGGGGTGAATTTTCTGGTCCTCTTCCAACCTAGCAGTTGTAGCCAATAACAAGCCCGCCACACCCAGTATTGGCAAAGAGCCTCCTAAGGTTGCTCCACCTCCTCCATGACATTAGCCTTCACTGCAGGCCACACTCACACTATTGTTCTGTGGGTCTCCCTGTTGTTCTCTCTGCTCTTCACTCTTGGGTTCAGTCTCCCGCCTCAAGTTCAGCATGAAGTTCAGAACTTTGAACCAGTACTAGCATTGCAGCAAAGAGGAGCAGTAAGGGCATTGCCAAAATAGAGCTTCAGACATTCCACAGGGAGAGAGCCCCCTGGTAGGCCCTGCACCCGCAGGAGGCAACAAATTGCATTTTTGAATGTCAGAATGAGAAGAGTCACTAGAGACCTCCCATCCTGTGTCTTTTAAACTACTTTTTTATTTTTTAGCACAGACCCCTTTTGCCAAATGTCATCTTATGCACAACAACAAAGTTTTAAAAGAGGAGAATGATGCGAGTAATGAGGTATCTTCATTTGCTCTGACACTTGTGATGCCTGTGTTAGGCTGACAGAAGGGGGTTTTGGGCAGTTCCTGTGAAGAGACATCAGTGGGACTCGAACTCAGGTCCTGCCTCAAGTGCTGCTCCCCAGCCATGTTCACAGCATGAATAAATGAGCCCACAACAAAGCGGACCAGGACTGCAGGAACCTTGCGTACTCATTTGTGGCTAATTTTTGTTCTAGTTTTCTTTCAGAGTCTGTTTTGGGGCCATTGTGGTCACGCAAATGTCAGCACAGTACCATTAGCGTAGGCTGGTGGTTTGCTTAACCTCAGCCAGGCTTACCAGCCCAAGAGCATTTGGTCCAAAAAGTTTCAGAACCAACTTCTGTAAGCTCTGCCCTTCCTGTCTACTCCTGACTGGACTTTCTTTTTCCCCTGGCAAGATAAGGTATTCCATTGAATGGGATCCCACAGGTTTTCAGATCTGAGCTAACCGCCCACACCACCACCACAACCTTTTTATTTAAGACCCAGCACACATTTCCTGTGTCAGGAGGGTGGGGGTGTCTGTTATCGTTTAAAATAACAAACAAGTTTTATGACTAGAGGGCAAAGCGGGCAGCCCCTCCCACCGATCCATTCATTTTCAGTACCTTAAAGGCACATTTTTTGTTTGGGGTGTTGCAAAGTACCACAGTCATTTTCAGTGTCCTGTCTGTAGATGTCTCAGTGCTGTCTGAGAATGGGAAGCCCATTTGAGATCCTCCTTTGGGGAGTGACTTCTGCTGGCTGGTACTACCAATTATCTTACTATAATACTACATGTCAATATGAAAAATCCTCCCCTGTCTTCCTCCCTCCGTCCTTATTCTATGATTTTTTGCCCAGTCCAAGCCTGTAGCCTTTGCTGTGAAGACAAACGTGAGCTACTGTGGTGCCCTGGACGAGGATGTGCCTGTCCCGAGCACAGCTATCTCCTTTGATGCCAAGGACTTTCTACACATTAAAGAGGTAAATGTAGGCCACTCTACATCCCTTAACCTGCCACGAGGCAAAAGCCGGGGATCAGCTCTGAGCCAAAGTGCACGGAGAGAGGTCCCGAGGACCCACCAGTGTGTTACCTCATTTAATTTACTGGGACTTCCAAAATCCATTCATTCTCACCAAAATTTTAGAAGCCTGAGATCATTGTTTGCATTATCATACATTTACAGCACTGGATCACGGTCATTGTAGGTTGGGTTTAGGACAGACTTGTGGCCTTCTGGGGACCTTTTAATCACCTTGCATAACCACAAAGCCATAGATCTGTGGATCCACCTTTGGGAAACATGAGTTTGGCGGCATGGTGCCTGTCCACGAGGGACCGTTTACAAGGGATGTTGTAATCATAAACATCTGGGCTATAATCCTGTGGACCTTGACCTCGATATCAACACTAGCCAGTGTAATAATTGGAGTGTTAAAGCTAAGAAGAGAGCAGAGGTCTTTAGGAAACAGAAAGCTTAAGGGCCTGAGCAGTACTAGGAGGACTTGAAGCCTTCCAACCCGAGAGGGTGAAATCGTGACATCCAAAGCTTTTATTCACTCAACCTAGTATATTGAAGTCCTGCTTCATGCCAGACCTTGTGCTGGGCAGTGGAGCTTCAGGGATGAAGGCTCACTTTTCTCTCTGCAAGGGAGCTCTGAGTCTGGTGGAAGAGATGGACAAGTACACAGTTTCTGCCGGGGTGACAAGTTCCATTACAGTACCATTGAATGGGTGTTGTGGGAACCCAAATAAAGAACAGGGAGACCACCAGGCTAGGGAGTAGGAGGATCAGGGAGCCAAAAAGCTCTACAGAAGTGGTGAAGCCTGAGGGAGTTGAAGGGGGTGGGGGTGGCAGCAGGTGGAAGGGGCATCTAGGAGCAATGCAGCATGCCCGGGCGCGGGCGGGGCAGTAAGCAGGCAGTGGTACAGGGGAGGGGCCAGGCCAGAGAGGCAGGAGCCTGATTAAAATAAGGACCTCTTAGGCTATGCCAAGAAGCCAGGACTTGGTCACCAGGCAGGGAGCTAGAGAGGTATTTTAAACAAAGGACGGATGGGACCAGCCTCTCCCGACCAATTCTGACAGCTGGGAGAGTATTGCAGAGGCTGAGAGGCACTGTGGGGCTGGACAGGAGCTATAGCGGGGAGGATGGAGCGAGGCAGCAGCGTGGAGGGAGAGTTAAGGGGCAAATAGACAGGGAGATTTTGCATAGGCCGGAATATTGGAGTAAGTGAGATAAAGGAGAAATGAAGGGTGGAGGCCAGTTTTTCCAGATTACTTGAAAGGGAAGATGATGGAGTCAGCTATCAAAATAGAGACGGCAGAAAAGGGAGGAGACTTGTTATGGAGGTGGGCGTGGTTATAAATTTGCTTTGAGAAATACTATGTCAGGGGTGCTGTGAAACTCCCATGAAGATACTTAATAGACCTTTATCCATCTAGTCTGGAGGCTAGAGAGAGGAACTGCAATTTTCTCTACCTAAATGCTAAGAGTTGAAAAGGAGACTGGGTTCTAGTCAGGAGGAGATAAAGAGCTGAAGCGTTGTTTTTAAATTTTGATTTGCTTCTTTTTTTTTTTGTTTTTAATATGGGATAGGTGTAAGCATGTTTTCCATGCTGAGATGTTGAACTCAACAAAATATTTTGGAAGGCAAAGGCATAGCTGATAGAAGGAGGGGCTGGAGTAGAGGGGAGAAGATGGCATCTGGAAAATGGGCACAAGAATTAGGCTGAGTCTGAAGTAAAGTCTTGCCTTCCTTGAACTTCTCTGTTCTGCACAGAATTTTCTGGTGGGGCTGGGGGCATACATTGGAGACAGGCCTACTTGAGAGTCTGCATTGGCTCTTCTAGAAAGGAGGTGCTGGAAATTAGATCTCAGAAAAAGGAGGGTATAAAGGTGAAACAATGAAGTGAAAAGTGAGGAGCCTGAAGAATGTGATCAACATAAACATATCACTTAAAGGTCACTGAGACACTTGCATGGTAAGTGAAAATCATTGTCTTTGAAACTGCATTCTACAATGGCATTAGTGATACCAGGACATATGCAGAGCTCTAACATTTTAATTATTTGATACCAAGTAGGTCAAACATCTGGATGTCTACAGATGTCTCACTATCTTTGCATTCTACCTATGTGACCTACATTTGTACAGTCCCTCATCTGAGATATAGTTCTTGAACATTTCGTATGTGCCAGGCTCTGGCAGATATCCAACAGCTATAAACAAAGCAGAGAGTCCCTCCCCTCATAGACTTAAATTCTAATGAGGAGGCAGATCGTGAACAAATTAATAATTCCAAACTGTGAAATGCTTTGGGGAAAAATGAACTAAATGCTAACATTTTTAAACTATAAGAACGAGGGGGTTATATACTTATAAACATAGGAGTGATCATAGAAAGCCTCTGTGAGACTGTGACCTTTAAGCGGAGGCATGAGGGATGAGGAGGAGCCAGCCTTAAAAAGAGCAAGGGGGGCCTTCCAGGTTGAAGAATCTGCACATGCAAAGGACCTGAGGTAGGAAAACAGCATGGCACAATCAGTTAACTGGAAGAAAGTCACAGAGCTGGAATGCAGTGAGCCGGGGGCCCAGGAGCAGGAGACAGAGCGGTCGAAGTGAGCAGGGCACAAGCCACATAGAACCCTAGGTGATGGTGAGACTTCAGGTTTTATCTAAATGTAATAAGAAGCCATTGAAGACTTTAAAAGCAGAGGAGTGAGGTGAGTTTGTTTTTTTTTTAAGTCTTCTGATTGTAGAGAAAATGGGTTGGAGTAGGATATGTGTGAAATCAGGAAGACCATTAGAATCCTTCTGGGTGAGGGATACTGGGATTGAGCCAGCGTGGTGACAGTGAGGTAGAGAGGAGTAGACAGAGTTGAGATTATAGAAATTCGGTGAAGAGCACAGGTGATGGACTCAGGGCTGTAACTAAAATTGAGCACCTGGGATGGATATTACTTTGGTGGGGAGAAGACAGATGGGGAAAGAGTTTGGGGAGTGGACACTTCAAAGAAGATATCAAGTAGGAAGTTAGCTGTAAGCATCTGGAGCTCAGCGAAAAGGATTGGGCCAAAGATACACATTTGGATCACTTGTTTATGCATGGCATTTAAAGCTGTGATAATGAAGGAAGTCACCTACCACTACAGAGACAGTAGAGGGAGGAGAGAAAGCATCTCTGGATCAAACCCAAAGTAATTCCATCCTATAGAGATGGCGTACATGAAAAGATTCAACAAATAAGGAACCTGAAAAGGAGAAGTATGAGATAGAGGAGGAAAACCAGAACAGAGCAATACGTGGACATCGAGAGAAGAATGTATCCACAAGGAGGAAGCAGTTGGCTGTGGCAAATGTTGCGATGTGCCCCCTGAGATGAGGAGCAAGGAATAGACAGTGGCTTGGCAGCGTGTTGGTCAGCAGCGTGGAAGTCACTAGGATCACTGTCTCGAATTGTGGAGACGGAAGCCAGATGGAAATGGATGAGAAGAAAACGGGAGTATACTTAGCAAATGTAGGTCATGCATTCAAGGAAGTTGACACTCACCAGGCAGTGCACTGAGGAGAGTATGAATTGAGAAGAGATTTCCGTTAAAGACAGGAGCTGTTGGAGCACTGCATGTGCTGATATTAACAGAGAGAGAGAGAGAGAGAGAGAGAGAGAGAGAGAGAGAGAGAGAGAGAGAGAGAGAGAGAGAGAGTAAAGTTTTTGAGTAGGCAAGAAGGGTGTGGGATCCATACCCTGAGTAGAAGGACAGTCCTTTGATAGGAAGGCAAACACTTCTTTATTGAATGTGCAGTAAAAAAGATGAGTGCAGGCAGACTGCCTTGGTGATGGGAAGCTGACAAAGCATCCACTCGATGGCATGTGCTTCCTCCCTGTTGCGTGAGGTGAGGATACCCACGTTTGCCTAGAAGACAAGAGCCCTGGACCTGAAACCTGTGCCCTGGCATCTGGGTGTTCAGCTCATTTTGTCTCATCATTCCCATCAAAAATGACCAGCCATATTCATTACTTGTTAATACTCATTACCAAGGAAAAGCAGAATTTAAGAGACATTCTCACATATTTCTTGCACACTCACACACAACAGCATTCCTATATGGCTGTGTTTTATTGTTTCCCTCCCTTGCATGCATATTCCCAATTTGTCCTGTTGGTTGTCTTTTGATCTATATGCTCCTTGATCAATGACTTTCTCTTCAATATGGCAGTTTGATGTACGGTATTGAGCGGCTAATCCTATGTGGATTAGAACCACTTGTTTCAGATCTTGAAATACCAGATAACATCTTAGAAAGGGAAAGCACTGATCATTTTAGGGAAATCAAAATGAGAATGGTTGGGACAAGACTATGGTGACCTTGCCAGAAAGCTGGCCCATGCTCTTGGAACAGCAACACAAATGAACTCATTTCTATAATTAAGTGGTGGCCTTTCCTCTCATCCATAGCCTAGGAGGCCATCTGTTATGCACTGCTTTAAGTACTTCCTCAGTAATGAAAAAGTTTCAATGCAGAGAAAAGCTACAGCTCGCCTTATCACATATACTAAATTATGAGCAAATTATACTCTTGACTGTATATCGCAACTTTCAAGTAGCTGAAAGAACTTTTACTTACGAGAGTCAGATTCTCACTGTGCTCTTCCTACAGTTTCCTAGAACTAAGCCAAAACATATTGGAAAGTTGCAGTAACCATTTCAGGAAGCACTTTAAGGTCACTAGGGTACCATTTAATAAATTAGTGTTCCAGCGGACTCGCTTAATTTCAGGAAGTAACTTAAGCCCTAGGAAACTATGACTCAGGGTTTGTTTTGTCCCTGCCACCATCAAATTTAAATACCAGGCCTGTGCACCAAAGATTCTAAAAGGTTCCCCTTGCCTTTTGTTAATCCCAAAATAAACAGACCTGTTATTTCAGGCCTATCATCCTGAAATAAAAGATAGGAAGATGGGAAAAACTAAAACCAAGATTGTTCAAGATTTTATATGGACTCACCTCTCATTTCTCCAGTGTTGTCTCATTCTACATGCTATGCATGACTTGTATAGAAGCTGTGTGCATAATAAAGGCGAAATCCCTAAACCACGTTTTTGTTTTTTTGTTTTTTGGGGTTTTTTTTGCTTTTGAGTGGTAAGGCAGAACTTCATGATGTGATGATGCAACTAAACTACATTCTTCCCTCACAATGTGTCAATGTTTTATGCATATAAATTCTGCCTTTTTTCTGAGGTAAGCAAAATGTACTGCATGAAGTTGTTACATTTTGGAAAAAACAGGTATTTTTGGATCAAGCTAGAGGGAGTTCTGAGAATCATCTCTGGAGAGTGTAAATAATAGGACTGATGAATCTACTCTCTAGAAATCACTAGCTGAAACCTTCCCTCGAGGCAGGTGTGTTGGATTAAATATGTCTTTTACCCTAAGATTCAGTAAATCTATATTTATAATGCAGCTTTCCTGACCCATCAAATGGGCCACGTTGACAGAATCTCACCCTATATTGACTGAAGCCTTTGCATGGGTTTTTCAAGTTTACAAGTCATGGAACTTTATTTAAATGGAAATTCTGGTGTTCTTGTTGGGCTTTTGGCCATCTGTAAATTATTGCCAAAAAATTCCACATACAAATATATAATACGTTTAGCCTTTGTAAGATTAGGCTTTTTTTTCTTCAGGTGGTAAGGTTGACCTTAATTTGCAAACCTGTATCTGGAGGGATAGGGGAGGAAAAATAATTTTTCTTCTATTCTTCCCAATTCTTCTGGCTAGTCTAATAACCAAATTAACATGAGACAGATTAACAGGAGAAAATACCCAATTTTATTGTTTATTAAATTACAAGAGTTCCCCAAGAATATGAAACCCAAGAACAGATTGGGAGGTTAAGATTGGTATGTCATTCTGGAGCTAAGGAGAAAGTGTGTGCGTGTGTGGTCTGGCACCTCAAGGGGCAAGAGGACAATTCACAAGGAGGTGAAAAAGCCTATGTTTGGTAAATTAAGTGTTTGTGGAGCCATCTTTAACAATGGGATACAGAGTGGACTTTGATCAAAGGAGCCTTACTAGGTTTTTTCCTATTAAACTTAGTCTGTATTAAACTACCATTATCTAATATAAGTAAACTTATAAACTATAGTTATCTATGATGGTATCTTCCTTCCTGAAATAAGTTCTCTAAATTCTTTTAGTCAGTCAGGGGGAAAGTCAAAAGTTTTTCCTGGGTCTTTTATTTCTTGAAAATAATCACCTTAAAGCAATTAATATTTAGGGTGGCAAACTCTGCTTCCTCTCAGAAGATTATGATTCTTCCCCAGTGAGAGTATGTTGCAGACGCTGTCTTGGATTTTTACCTAAAATTTTTTGACAAATGACAGGCTATTGAATGTATTTCATTTCAGACTTGCCTATCTTCAAGAATTTCAGTTATACTGATGTGTATTTATTCTTATAAAAGATATTCCTTAAGGATCGGCTAAGGCTTTTTGATAAGGATAAAAGGAATCCAAAGATTAGGACTTGACTTTAGACCAGGGATTGGCAAACTGTGGCCCTTCTGCCATTTTTTGAAAGGAAAAGTTCATTGAAAGACAGCTATGCTCACTAGTTTATGTACTGTCGGTGGTGCTTCTGCACTCTGACAGCAGGTTCAAGTAGTTGCAACAGGGAACATATGGACAGCAAAGGCTAAATATTTACTATATGGGCCGTTAGGTAAAAAGTTTGTAGACCTCCACTTTAGTGTTTATACAAAGTCTGTCCAGACGGTATCCAGCCATGCAATATGAAAAATAAACACAGTTATTGAAGATGATGCAAGAGACAAGAAACATTGTACACAGGACAATGATACCTCAGTCCCCTTGAGAGTAGGCACCTTGGGACCTCACACAGTTCTCCTGGTCACCGTCAGCTGCCCTGTCATGTTTTCCTGAACTTCATCAGTGTTCTGAAATCTCTTCCCTTTCAAAGGTGATTTTAGTTTTGGGAAAAGCCAGAAGTTGCAGGGCGCCAAATCTGGGCTGCAGGGGGGCTGAGCCACCTGGGTGATTTGATGTTTCACCAAAAAACTTGCAGGAGACGTGATGCATGGGCAGGCGCGTTGTCGTGATGATGAAGCTGCCAATCACCAGTTGCCCATAGCTGTGGCCTTCTGAACCTTCCCAATGGTTTCCATGGAGGAATGTTCAAGCTTAACAAAATATTTGATTCAGATTCGTTGATGTACTCCCTCAGTCATTTTGAATGCGATGGCCACACAGTACACATGCTCATTCAGTGGCATCTACTGCCCCCACTCTACTAACAGTGAAGTTGTCATTGTTCACGCATGTGCGTTCCAGTCCACTCTCCTTGGTTGCCAGGTTATATCAATGTCAGCAAACCATTCCCATTATATTAACAATGGCCAGACTTTTTCTGAACACACTCCGTATACATAATATAGAATCATATATAATATGAATGGTGTTTTGTTCTTCTGGTCCCCTGAAATTAATTAATGGAATGTGAAAATAAGTGAATTACTATTGATAGCAGTTTTATTTCTGCATTCCAGAAATATAACAATGATTGGTGGATAGGAAGGCTGGTGAAAGAGGGCTGCGAGATTGGCTTCATCCCAAGTCCACTTAGGCTGGAGAACATACGGATTCAGCAAGAACAAAAACGAGGACGTTTTCATGGAGGGTAAGGCTCCTTTCTTTCTATAAACTTTGGGGATGGGAGTGGGTAGGAACATTAAGCAATGTTTTCAAGTTTGCTTATTAGGTTCAGACTATATGCTTTCAACGGAGAAGATGCTTTTCTGTATATGAGGTGTTTCTGAAAATGATACTAAAGTGTTTCAGATATGCATTCTCCCTGAAGCCTGGCATTTCTGGAACCCACATGAACTCCCACAGGATCAGCAAACCCTTCTTGGAGCCTGAGCTTTCCTTCCTTAGAGTCACGGAGGGCATCTTTCTCAGTGCGGGAAGGGGGAGCCTGTCCTGAGCCAGCATCACGGCTCTTCCTGGTTAGCTTTCAAAGACTCTTTCTCAGCCCATCACAGAATGCGGTGGCGTGTGCGGGTCCAGGTACTAGCAGCACCTTCTCCACCTAGGGCTTTTTATGGCATCTGCCATCTCTTGCTAATAAGGTAAAGACTGTCTAGCTTCAGATGAATTGGCCTCTAATGAACTAATGAAGTAACCACATACGTTGCAGCGTGCAGGTCCGAGGAACACACCAAAGCTTGAGAGAAATCGGAATCATACTGAACGTGTGCATGGGAGCCTACCTTGAAGCATTGATTTGAGGTG
Source organism: Pteronotus mesoamericanus (assembly GCF_021234165.1). Classification (NCBI taxonomy): domain Eukaryota; kingdom Metazoa; phylum Chordata; class Mammalia; order Chiroptera; family Mormoopidae; genus Pteronotus; species Pteronotus mesoamericanus. The sequence continues at coordinate 15,733,530 of NW_026555325.1, read as the reverse complement.
TTACCATTTTTTTCTAAGTCCTAAAATAGAAGCAGTTCTTTCTCTTGAATTTTGGCCTCCTTTTTCTGTTGGATCCTTTTCTATTTCAAAGACGCCTCTCTTTGTTAAGGGCCCTGCTGCCTTTGGCACACGGGAACATCTTAAACAGCAATAGGAGATCACAAAAGTACAGTCAGCGTCACTTTTAGTTATCAATCTTCTTCAGCATATAACATGTCTATAATGTTAATTATTAATTCCTCTTGTTTCCTCCACTCTAGACTATCTCTCTTTATGATCTTTAGACACGTTGGTAATACATGTTTCTGCCTCAGGACCTTTGTACTTGCTGTTTCCTCTTACCGGAACTCTTTCCTTCACTCTTCCACCAGAAAATTCCATGATTTGCTTTAGATCTTTGTTAAATATCATATTTTCAGTGACCTCTTTCCTGCCACTATATTTAAAATTGTACCCACTTCCCATCTCTGTTCTGACTTAGTTTTCTCTGTTGCATTTATTACTATCAGAAATAGTATATACTTACCTGTTCATCTGTTTGATACTGATATCACCTACTAGAGTCTGTCTCTATATGTGAAAGGATTTTGCATTTCTTCCCCCTACCCCATTGTACTCCTAACATTAGGATACGCAATAAGTATGTGTTGAATGAAGTAATAAATGCACTATTATCATGATTTCTGAAATTGTTAATTTATTATTATTTTTCCATAATATTATATACTTACATAAATTTGGACTAAAAGCTTACTTGCAGGAGGTTTGGGAGTAAAACCAAGAGCTACAGCCTCAATCTTATTTTCTTTATACCAACCCTGGGAGGTGTAGCTTCTCCCTCTACAGATGAGGAAACTAAGAAAGGTGTGCCAAGGTCCCACGACTAGTGAATAGCAAATCCGATTTCTCCAGGATAGGAAATCAGATGGTTCTGACTCTGGGGACCATGCTCTTAAGCACTGAGAGGGAGGATCACTGGAGAAATAGGGCTCCAGGCTCTTGAGGGCCCCTGTGGGCTCCAGGGAAGCCTCCGGAGCCACGTGAGGAGACCAGTGCTGACGATCTTCCATTCTGGGCCACAAAACTGTTGGTTCTTAATTCCAATCCCCACATAATCGCTTCTGAGAAGAAATGCTTCTTCCGGGTTTTCCTGCTTGTTTTGAGCTGTGCTTGACAACTGAACGGTGCCCTGGTGAGCGTATCTGGTAAAAGCAAGCCGTTCACGAGAGCACTCCCATCAGTGATTCTGCTGCCTGATTTCTGCTTTGAATAACTAGGAGAGAAATTTCTGCAAAGTATTTCCAAGTCCCAGTTTATTCCCCATTTTCTCTGAGAAATGAGGTCAAAGAAAACATTTGGACAGATTCTTGAAGTTCTTCTCTATGGCAGGATGTGGTGTGTTTTGAATTATCTGGGAGGATTAAGGCCAAAGAAAGCTTTGTACTCTCAAGTTCTACTTTCAAGGGATTTGGGGAGGGGAAAGACTCTTAAGTTCCTTTTCTGTATCCTAGGAAATCCAGTGGAAATTCTTCTTCAAGTCTTGGAGAAATGGTATCAGGGACATTTCGAGCAACACCCACATCAACAGGTGAGGGTTTTAGTTAAACTCTTTTTAATGGAATGTATTCCTTGCTGAGTATTTGAACATACATGCAAATATTTTTACTAATTTGGAAACAACTTAAGGGGCTTGACTTAAAGATTCTTTTACTTAATAGTTCCTTACTCATTTGCGTTTTATAGTAATTTGACTTAATTTAAAGGGTAGTTGTGGTACTAAAAATTTAGATGTTTGTATAATTTTGTAAAATCTTATTTATTCACCATTGTGTAAACCAATTTGAGGCAAGTTCATTATTCCATTCATGAATTCAACAGACTTTAAAATAGTGAAGTCCAATTAAAAAGAAAAAGAAAGTTGTAAACTCTCAAGAAAATACCCTGATTCATTCTCCACAGGCAACTTTAGGATGTTTTGGTACAGTCTGGGCTGTGGAGATTGGGAGGGTTGAAGCAGAGAATGAGGCTGTACCTAGAGGACCTCAATTTTCTTTGGCTAACAGACAGCTGAGCTCTGAAATTAATGGTAATGAAGGGAGAGTGGTAGCCCAATCAAGAGTTGTGCATTTGGAAATTGTGGAGGTATTCAAGCAGGATTGTTTTGCCGCCACATATTCTGACTCCTGTAAGCTAATTCCATTCTGGCCTAGAATTGATGCTGCAGTAGGGCATTGCATGTTACCAATTCAGAATGACAAGTCCAAGGTCTCTCCTGGCCTACCATAGCTGCAGGAAATTGCATCCATTCTGGAACAGTTCTGAGCACAGTACATGGGTGCTTGTTCATGTGAATCCTTCTTGATTTCAGGGCTCTGAATCAAACTAGGTCTCTGGGTTGCCCCCACGTGGACTGGACCTGCTTAGATGGCCACAAAACCACTTCAGTCAGATATTGAGTATACTTTGCCTGATCCCCATTTATTGGACATTTAGGGGATTACAGCTTTTCACTATTATAAATAAAAAAGAACAGGGATAACTGGTTATACACTTACTTGAAATTAAGAGCAGTAGAGTAAGGAAAACATGTCAATATCCTGGAAAGTGAGCTAAAAGACTTAAGAATGCATAAAGGACTGCCAAATCCAAAAATAACAACTGATGGAGGCAATGATTCTCTTTACCCGAATCATTCTTCTAAGTTTCTCTGTATCACATTTTCTTTGTCCAAGCTGTTGTCAGCACACTATATGCTGTGTTCAGCAGGAAACAACCCGTGGCCCATGCTGGCCCAGAACTCCCAGGGTTGTTATGACACCCGCCCTCCCCACCCAACATGAAATCAGGATGTAAGGTCATTCATACGTGGAGGAAGTTGTCTGTTATTTCATGTCTTCAAAATTGGCCTGTCCTGCGTGAAAGAACGGAACTGTGTCCTGCAGAGTGGGTGGTAGTGAAATGATGAGAATTACAGGGACAACTTGGTACATTCTTCCATCTTTTAAAATCATGTACTATCATTTACAGAGATGACATATTTTGATATGGCTCTCATTGTTGTCTTTTAGCAAAACAGAAGCAAAAAGTGGTAAGTTTGTATTTCCTTTTTAAATCTACTGTTAAGGTTTCTGTCCATATGTGCCTGCCATGCTCCATTTCAGTGACTTGAATGGCTGGAAGATGAGGGATGAGGCTCATCAGTGGGGGCCTGTGGTAATCATTTTTTGTTTGACCTGAGAATTATGAATGTTGTGGCTGTGGAGGAAGGATACTTATTTTCACCTTGTCATGTGTGTGAAATCATTTCTTTCAGACGGAGCACATTCCTCCTTACGATGTGGTGCCATCCATGCGTCCGGTGGTGTTAGTGGGGCCGTCCCTGAAGGGTTATGAGGTACAGATGCCAGCCCGTTATGCTTCGGTTCTTGATTAGGAATCTAGGAGACAGCCATTTGAAGCTGGCTCCGGGGCCTGCCTGCAGATAGGTACCGATGGAAGCCACCTCGCAGCGTGTGAAGGCGGCGGGTTGCAGTGTGGGGCTTCTCATCTATTATGTGTTACATTGTTTGGAAATAAATTATCTCCCTCAAAACATTTATAATGGGAGGTTCTGTTAAAAGGTTAGCTCTGCATTACGTTCAAAGGAATGGATTTTATCTGTCTCAGTCGTTCCCGTTACTGTTAGAAGTGCCAGAATATGAACAGCATAAAGGAGCACACAGGCAATCTGCCAGCAAACCTACACCCTCAAAGCGCCAACGGATCTTATCCTTCTGGTGCTCAAGTCAATGGCATAGTCCACCAGGTAGATTTCTCTGCTTATTTATTTTAAAGACCTATAGAAGGAAATAAAAAACCTCACTAAAAATATTAGTGAACGTCTTCACAGATTAATTAAACAATACCATGTTAAAAGGAAAGAATAAAGACTTAGATGTACTACATTGCAGATGTTGCAATTTTGACCTTGTTCAGCATAGATAATAAGTGGGACATTAAAATCGAAGTTGGGCAAACTCCACAGCATCATTCCCACTGAGCTAGGACAATGTTCAGTACACATCTGTTTGAACTAATTAATTTCTTTGAGGCAGATCTAAGAATCCCATCTCCTTCCTGCCTCTTTTTCTCTTTCTCCCCCTCCCTCTCTGTCCCTTTCCTTTTCTTCTCCCCTCCCTCTCTCCATGGGGAATGTCACAGGAAGACGAGGAAGAGCATTCTACAGCTGTCCAGCCCTGGGCACAGAGAATTTCTACCAATGTGCACAGACTAGCAGGACTGCTGAGCCCAGGGCTGGTCTGCAGGGTTCTAGCTGCTCCTCACTGGAAGCAAGCACCACTCAGGCTGTGGCAAGGACAGGCAGCACCTGCGTGCAAAGCCAGCCTGCGGTGGGCTCCTGAAGATAGTTCTGAACCTGATAACAGAAGAGGGTTTGCCTTGGGTCAAGTGAACATTGCTGGTTTATCCTTCAACACCCTGGAGGCGAACCAAGGGGGAAGTTAGTAACTGCTGGTGGTTAAGAATGAAATACACCTTCCACAGTAACCTGCCGCTCAGAGAGCACTGGCTGTGAGAAGGTCTTTGCTCAATCACAGTGCCCTCCCCTTCTACCTCTCTTACTTTTGACTTCTCTCTCTCTCTGTCTGCGTGTGTTTGCCTCATTCTTTTTTTCTCACCTTTGCAAAGGTAACAGACATGATGCAGAAAGCCCTCTTTGATTTCCTGAAGCACAGGTTTGATGGGAGGTGAGACATATAGATATTTTTGTATTTTTATTTTCCTTTAATCAAACATGTATGATGGATTGATTTGTGGATCTATGTTTCCAGTGATTGCAGAAGTTCTGTAATTAAAAGTTAACTCAGGGAAGAATACAATGAAAGAGCGCTAAAAATAATGAAGTTATAAAGTATAGCATTGAATCCCCAAGGGGAGAACAACCTCAAGAAGGAAAATAATCCATTCATTTTATTTAAATGTATATCTTTGTCTTTATTTTCTCACTAGTTAGTGAACTGTTACCAAACTTGTTTTATGAAAATTATTAATTTAAAATATAGAATAATAATGACAAATACGGTGGCTCGCTGGTCAAGCTGGGTAATATCACTTGGGAATTACACGTGTGTGTGTGTGTGTGTATCAGATAAAGATATAAATCTAAAGTACTGAACTTGCTCAAAAAAAGGGTGCAAGAAATGTTTTCATCATAAGCCTCTCAAAGTGACTATTTTGTAGGGAATAGACTTCTTTGGATGTTTAGCTCAGGGTTTGTTTTCTAGATATTACCTTGTTATTTTATTGATCTATTTTATATGCATCCTACTGTGACCCATTATCAACATGGCTCAGTCCTTAACCATCAGGTAATTTTTGTCATTTAAGTTTTGTGAAAAATGTCTAGAAAGAATTTCTGTGTTTTGCAGAGAAATGGTAAAAAGTTCTTATCGACTCAATACTAAGCACTAAGCTCCTGTATTGTGAATAAAATAACCACCTGCAAATACCTGAAGACTTATTAGAAACAAAGAAAACCTAAATAGCATGTACCAAAAATTATGGTTACACACATCCAACATAACAAATATTTTAATAAATATGGTATTTTAAGAAAAAAGGAAACATAATAATGCTTTAAATACAAATTATCTATATTTGCCAAAAGAAAAACTTCCTAGATAATTGTGTTAAAAATAGTCATTCATTTCTGGGACTACATACAAAGAAAATAAACTGAGATTTTAGTTGCAGTAATCGAGACTTTAGTTCAAGAAATCAGAATGTTTTAGTGTGTTATTTGAATTGCTAAGCACATTAGTGTAGGCCAGGGTGCCTTAATGAATAGATCCCAAAATGTATAATGATTCAAACAAAATGAAAGCTTATTGTTGTTCATTTAATAGTCTTAGGGAGATGTTCCTCAGCTGGAAGACAGAGGAGAGATGGGTGGGGGCAGAGGAGGATTGGGCAGAAAGTTTGTCCCGCCCATCATCCGGGGCCCTCGGCCTGAGGGTGGTCACTCCAGCCATCTGGTGGGGAGAGGAGCATGCCAGCCTGGAAGTGACACACATTGATTTTTGCATTTCATTGGTTAAGCTTGGTCACATGGTCACACTTAATTGCAAAGGAGGCTGGGAAGTATATAGTCCAGCTATGTGCCCAGGAGGAAGAGGATATTGATATTGTTGAACAAATAATAATGTCTGCCACATTCCTCTAGTGGACCAAAGGGCTATAAGCAAGCCATCCTATCCCCCTCTTTAAAAAAAAAAAAGATAGGCAAAAAATAAAGTAGTTACAAAGCAACCAAGTGAATAACACTGAATACTAGAATATTGGAGTTGGAGGAAAATGTGTAAGTTATTTTATTCTAATCTCTTTAACAATGACTAACCTGCCTATATTTGGAAACTGTTGGCTATTGGGAATGCATTTCTTAAGAAAGCATTGCAAAGAAACAGCTGAGCTCTGATTCTTTAACTTAAATAGTGTTAGTCATGGTCCTGCCCTCTGATGATCTGACTCTTAACCTCTACCCTGATGCAGCCCTCCATGGATTGGAGGCAGCTAACATGCATGGCTCAGTTTTCTGTGTTCTTGGTTGCGCATGCACATGCCCTTCAGCTGTGCTTGGAGTCAATGGTTTTGAAGTGTGGTACCTTGACCTAAGGAAGTTCTGAGTGGTGCCTCTTCCTGTGACCCCATAACAGCCACTGAATTGAACAAATTCTATTCCCTAAACACAGCCTTAGTTTGTGTTAGATTGTTTTGGCCCCCACATAACATCCTCATAAACAACAGTTAAAGGCGTGAAATGGAGGACCTATGGAAAAAAAGAAAAGAATTATTATAATTTAGCAAAGAGAAAGTGAGTGACTTAATTATTGCTTTCAAGAGTGAAGAATCTGAGGTTCTGCCTCAATCCTCAGACCCAGAAAGAGGAAATGTGTTTAACTGCACCAGCAGAGATTTGTTTCAAATCAAGTAGAATCATCTGCATCAAGCAATTACACACACTATTGAAAATGGTATTAGTAGAAATAGAATTAAAATGTCCATGCCAAGTGTTCCATGGGGTCTGATGACACAGCAGAGGAGCCGAAGATATGAGGATGAATCCAGCAGCAGCAAAAGTAATAGCTAAGGAAAGTGACTCAGCCCCAGAGAGGTCTCATGCAAGGCAGAGTTGGAGAAAGGCAGATATTAAAGGTGCAAGTAAGTGAGTGGACTTGCTTTCAAATAAGAGGCCAGTGCAGCAGAAAAACGAACACTGAACCTACTGGTTGAGTATATTTGGAGACTTTGGAAAGGACAGGTTCTGACATATCTGTCCTTACATTTTGAGCTATGACAATCTTCTGCATTGTATTTTACCAATTAATAAAAGGAGAGAAAACAACAAATAACCTTTAACTGAATCCAGCCAAGAGAACAAGTACATGGAAGGTATTAGCACAGTGATACAGCATAAACAATATGTTCTACTGGAAACCTACTCTATTTCATTGGCCGTGAATGCAGTAGATTACACAAAATAGTCAGGAGAAAGTCTTATTTTTTAGAAAGAGCAAAAAGGGGATCCACTTTCTAAGAAGATTCCTTCTTCAATACTGTTTTTCAAATCTTGGTTAGAAAATAATTCAACAAATTGGATTAAAGTCCAACAGCTTGATTATTACACAATGATATGTTTGTCTTTTTTGATACCTTAGAAACTGAGTCAGTTTAGAGATACTTATTTATTTATTTATTTAGCTATAACTGCTATTGTAGGGTGTAACTATATAATACCTGTAAGAAAAATGAAAAACCCAATATGAAATAGTTCCTGAGGGATCCCCGTATGTGCGGATATCCTCACGTTGTGACAATTCCTGTGCACAGATCATAAACTAAGTGAGCCTAACAAGCTGCTACAATGGCACCGGTCTGGTGAGGACAAAGTGGGTGAATAGGAGCAGAGTTTTTCTCTTAATCTTCCACCACAAACATTCATTGGGGATGATCCTCTGGGATGAGGCTTGTTCAGCTGGGTGAATCTACCAATTGCAGGCTGAACAGCAAGCAGTCAAACTAATTGCAGTTTGTTGACTTATGCTAATGATTTCAAATCTTAATGAAATTGTTACTTTAAGCTTTTTGACAACTGGATCAGATAAACTCTATGGCAATTATTGGATTCTTTGTAAGTGATATGATTATGGGAAAAATCCTAAATGAACATCCTGTTAACTTACACAGGTAAGATCTAGCCCTCGCTGGTGTGGTTTGGTGGATTGAGTGCTGGCCTATAAACCGAAGAGTTGCAGGTTCAGTTCCCAGTCAGGGCACATGCCTGGGTTGTGGGCCAAGTCCCCATTTGGGAGTGTACAAGAGACAACCTATCGATGTATCTCTTGTGCATTGATGTTTTTCTCCCTCTCTTCCCTTCTCTCTAAAAAAATAAATAAATAAAATCTAAAAAAAAAAAAAGATCTAAAGTGAAAGGAAGTTGTTAGCCAAAGAACACTTTAAAAAAAGGATTTGAGAAAGAATTTGAAGAAAAGAGGCTGAGAATACAACTCAGGGAGATTCAAGAGATAGTGTTTATTTATAAAAGGAAATAGGAACAATTGAGGCTACCACAAAGCAGCCAAGCTATGGAAGAATGAAAACAACTTATAATCGCAGTCAACAAATGGAGAAGAAAAATACAGTACCTTCCATTTCATAATCAATACTCTTCCTTTATCATTTCCTCCTGCTATTCTCTACTCAAATGGAGACTCACTGGTGGACAAATACTAGAGATAATTAATTGAACACTCTAATGCCAAACAGGAACACTTAAATTAGCAGGTTTTAATTATATATCCACCCTGATTCTCCCACCCTCAAATATATACAAATATCAGACTCTGGGAATGGGAGAGTTCATAGTAGACTAACTTAAGTCTTCAAATATCCAATAATTGTCCTGTGTACCTATCAACATAGGACGCTATAAATAATTATTTAAGAAAGCACTTTTTATATATTACATTGTTTTCTCCTAATGACAATCCCATGAGATAGTTTGGCAAAGCTATTTTCACCATAACTTTGACTACAATACTGATACTCACAATACGATATGACTTGTTCATGGTCATGCAACCAGCAAGAGAAACATCCAGGAAGAATACTCAGGTCTATGAATGACTTCCATCCCTGTTGTCTTGACAGTGCACTGTCTGTTGTTTGGAACACTTTTCTCCATGAAAATTAGGACTTAAAAATATTAATAACCTATCAAGGCTGCATGTTAGGTATAGCAAGGATAGAGTACAGAAGGACTTTACAGTTGTTCCTTTACTAACATTGAAATAATAATTTTTTAAATGAATGTGTCGTAACTGAAAGTAATATCTTTACATAGAAAATCACAGAAAACTGATCCGCATAGATCATGATGGATCGCAGCAACTTCAGTGAATTCCAACACAGAAATAAGTAAGAGTTGGCATTCAGATTTGCTAGATTTAGAGAATGATTTTTGCTAGTTGCCAATGACATTTGCTAATATATCCAGTCTGATAAGGAACTGAAGTCCTATTAGTCTTCTATCTACAGACCAGTAACGACTGACACTATGTCACAGGAAAGTTTCCCAGGGAACTTTTTAGAGATGTATATCAAACAAGATGCATGAAAGTGCTAAAAGACATGAGAGGGTAGAGTATAGCAAGAAAAAAAGTAGAAAGGATATCATGTTAAGTAAAAAAAGTATATGCACTAGGTAACATTTAATAGTGAAGGTAATTACATTGCTGGAGGGACTTTTACCCCCGCCAAAAAAGTTTGGATTTGGTTTCTGATTTTGATAATAGTGTGCATGTTTCCCAGGGCGGGGGTGGGTTGTGGAGGGGGTGGTGGGGAGTGGTGGAGGGGGCAGGAAACTCCTGCCTTATCTTACTAAAGGGTTCCCGGGGCTGTGTCTGTCTTCTCTTGAGCTCTTTCATGCATGTGTACTTTTATTAAGAAATAACTTACATTAACAAATTAGCTGGTATTTTATTAAGAAGCAAAACAAGAAAAAGAACCCTCTATTCTATTGTCCATACGTTTTCCTGTTTTTTGAATAAATGAAGCACTTTTTTTATGTTTGTGTGTGTGTGTGTTTGGTAAAACTTTGGATGTGTTTGAAAATGGCTTTGTAAAAATGTTTATAACCCGGAAAAAATAAAAGTGTGCATCTGTTGATAACCCCTTAAATTTTTAAGAACCAAGGGTCACTATTTAGCTTGCATGGAACTATAAAATTTGGTTTTCACCTAAGCAGAATAGACTTTGTGGGCCCTTCAAAAGTAATTATTCTGGAAAGTTGAATTCTGTCCCTAAACCAACCCCCTTGTCTCTAATCATATGTTTGCATTGCTCTGGAACTTCACTGTATGCTTCTAACCAGCAGCTTCATTCTTCAAACAACAAACAAACCAAAAACAGAAACAAAAGAAATAAACAAGCAAACTCAATCCTGTAAATAAAAGGAGTTATGGTCATAGGCCTGCCTTTGAGATTTCATGCCTCAAGGTGCAGTGGCCAGCTGAGCAGTGGAGACTCAGCTGTGACCTGAAGCTGCATAAATCCTGACCGTTTCTCAGCACATGGCCACGCCTGAGTGGGGCTCTGCATTTGGATGATTCAGCTCCTACCAGAAGAACTGGGGTTGCTGGAGAAGAAAACTGAAACCGTAAGAAAATATTAAGTCAGATGGCTAAGAACTGGCTCTTGTGCTCGGTCGCCTGTGGTTTACACCTTCTTAACCTCTAATTAACCTTGTGGAACTTCCTCTCTGCGTCTCAGTTTTTCTTCTTGGTAAAATAAAGAAACATTACTTGGCCAGTACTGCTCAATGTCTTTTAGCAGTTGAACAACTTTTTACAATGAAATCATTTAGAAAGTCCCCATGAAGAAAACAGAAATGCCGAGACACCTGCCATTGTCAGCGGGGAAAACCGGAGCCCCGCCCACTCAGTCTCTGGTCATGTTCTCCGTGCCCCGAGGTGTCTCCCAAAACTCCTGGTTTCTGCGGAAGGCTCTTGGAAGATGCTTCAAGTCATTCACTAAGGCCTAAAAATTCTAAAAATTCAGAAATTTGAAACTTCCTGACCATCTACAGCTTATAAATACAAAGATACAAGCAAGGGGTACTTTGCTTTAAAATGGCACCAGAATTTTTGCACACTCTATTACTTTAAAGAAGCAATTTTCAATCACTTGTTAAATGAAGTGTTTTTAATTCTTCCCAAGGCTTCAGGTCACTGAAGCCTGGTGAACCGTCTCCTGAGAGTGCTGATAGTGTTGTCCCCAAACAGGTGTGACATGACATAGGACTTAGTAATTATTAATAACTACATCTCTTCCCTGCTCCAGCTTCCAAAGGAGTTGCAAAAAGAAGGAGAATGGATGCACCAACTGATTACAAAGAGAAAAGAGTGCTACTCTCCTTGTCTCCTTTTTGGAACTCTGCCACGTTGGTCCATGGTGGCAGTAACTGGCTGAGAGAGGTGTTCTTTGCATTCTGCAGGTAGATAGTAGTCTGACACTGGGCACAGTCAGTTTAAAATAAAGAATTTTAAAACAGTAAGTTCCAGAGATTCGCATTTGAAAATCGTGTGCAAGTAGACCCCTCTCACCATTCCTTTGCAGTGTCTTTGCTTTATTCTCTTTCAAGACTGCAGGAGACTTCCCACCTTAAAACATCCTGGCACAGTCCTCACGCTGTCTTCTTATGACCGCCCACCATCTATATTCAAAGTCACATGCAGATATGCTGAAGAATCTTGTGCCTGGAGAAAAGAAATCATATTTTTCATATTCTTAGAAATAAAACCTTCCTTTGGACTTGTGGAGAGATGCTTCATGTATGATAAATTAACTGTTGAGCACCAGGAATACAACATAGCTACCAAATGGTTAATTGTCTTTAATGATCAAAATGAAGAGGATTTTCCCCTTTGACCAACAGCATTAATATGCCAGGGCATCTGTAGATTTTGATGGTCTTGTACAAGAGCAACTCAACTGTGAATTGTAGGGAAAGTTTACTGTTTCTTCCCAGAAAGAGTGTGGTTTACTAATATGTTTTGGTTCCCTCCTGGTATGGTGTGCAGTAAAGGGGACCCAGCAAGGCAGACAATAGTGGAGGAAGAGCTGCAATTTTACTGCCGTGATTTATTTTGTTAAATAGTCAACAAAACCTTCCTCTATTCTGCTTCGCTTCTGTTTTAATACTAGCCAGAGCCTGTTTAAAATACTTGCGGTCAATGTTTATTATACCGTGGTTGCTCTATAGTATGTAAAGTGGTAATTAAGTACTGTGATTATAATTCACTTGGAGAGCCCTATAACATTTTTAGTGGTTGGTTTTGTTCTGTGTTCCTGTTCATAGGATATCAATAACGAGAGTGACAGCTGACATATCTCTCGCTAAGAGGTCTGTCCTAAACAACCCCAGCAAGAGAGCAATAATTGAACGTTCGAACACTCGATCCAGCCTAGGTAAGATGTTCGCATGTGGTGCTTCTCCAAGCCGTGCTTTCAGATTGCTGCGACACGTGTTGCGTTTGTGAGTGACGTTTCCAATTTGCTGCCCATTCTGACTGGGGCCAGTGCTGGTTACCTGAAGAGAACGCTGTCCACGGAAAAGAAGAGAGCAGAGTCCTACAGCAGCCAGCGCCTCCCCTATCTCAGCACTAGTCAACTAGCTAATTAGTAGTTTGGTGGGAAAATCCTCAAGGGGATCTCCTGATCTGTTATTGCCTAACTGTGGGAAGCCACTCATCTCCACTTTGCCCTGGTTTCTCAATGTGGTTAATGATATCTGTCATACCTGAATCACAGCTGACATGAAAGGAAACTAGATGTTCGGCCTTCTCAGATCCTTAGAAGATAGCCAGATCCTGGTGTTCTTACTGTTACTTCTGCTGCTAACTGATAGTACCTAGAAGAGTCACATCTTAAGGGGAAATAGTAACTGCCATTAATAACATGCAGGTTATTTAAATATGTCTTTTCTTGGAACACCAGTTAGAAAATATCCTGAAAGTTCCCATGATGAAACGAAAAATAGCACTGTATAGGGTTAGTTCTATCAAGCCTTTATATGAGCAGGACTATGGAGGCTGGATTCACCATCCACAGAAGCAAGTCCATGGTGCCGGTGAATCACAACATTCATATCAAAAGGCTCCTTTCTACAATTGCCAAGAGCAGTGTAGTGCACTCACAACTTTTCTGGGAGTCTCTTTTGCATTCATATTCTGAGGGCAACTTATTTTACTGCCCTCTTCCTCATGGGCATATAGGGTTCTTCTATGCCATTACATTTTTTTTTTTTAACTACTGAAATGAGTTCACACATGTCATCAAGAATTCGTTGAAGGCTGTGCTAAGAATTGAGCAGGTTGGAAAGAAGCTACAAAATATCATCTCTATGTTCCTGGCATGGAATTGGCACATGGCAATTGATCAATGAATGTTTTGTTGAACGCTTTGTGAAAGAATGCTAAACTTACCAAATGAAATGGGTGTCAGAGCTTGTGCTGTCAAGATCCCAGACATCAGTGTTTTGTTTTGTTTTTTTCCTCTTAGTCCTGTATTTAGAACCTTCCACATACAGAATTAAACACTTTTAAAGGTACAATATTTTCACCTTGAAGAGGTGATGATGGCAGAGCTGATGCTGATGAATCAATTAGGTAACTGATGAAAATCAAATATCATGGGTGACAAGGATGCCAAATTAAATATTTCTCAAATAAGCATCTGCTCTCTGCTCTCTCATCTTTCCCTCTCCTCTCACTCCTCACAGTGCCTTTGACTTCCTCTGATGTATCACGAGAGGCTAACAGGCCCTTAAAAGCATAAGCTAAATTGCCTGACTCTAACCATACGCACCAGCAAAGGGTTTCATAAACATACTTTGAAGTCATCGGTATAATCTAGTCACCTGTTGTCAGAGTCAGTGGAGTGGGTGGGGTGGAGTTACTGTAAATATTGAGGAAGAAACAAGGTAGATGTCAGTTCACTGCTTTTTCCCTTTATTCTGTAAATTCATATACCACAAGCATTGGGGTTAATTTAATGGCAATTTATTATAATAATCACTGTGGGAACCACACAGTGCCTGCTTGTTAATGCACATTTGCAGATTCCCTCATCAAATGTTTATTGAACACTTGCTATGTGCCATGCATATGTCAGACTTGAGAAGTGCAAATGTGACTAAGACAAAGTATCTTACGCACAAGCAAACAGAAAGAAGAAACAAGTGGTTACAATGCTGTTGGATAAAGGAATTACGAGCAAAAAGCTAAGGGTATAAAGGAAGGATGGTAGTAAGTCAGAGGTATCTAAGAAGACATCCCGGAAGTTAAATTTGAATTGGTTCATCAAGGCAGGCAAGAATGTGCAAAGGCATCAGCATATTTAAGAAAAAAAACCCCCACAAAACAAAACATTGCGTGGTTGAGAAACAACTAGTTTTGTATGGAGCATCCTTAGAAAATGGGAGTGATGACATGTTTGAGGGCAGCAGAAGAGACTGGAAAAAAGTAGAGCGGGGCCAGTATGTTCAGGCTCTGTGTGCCTTGCTAAAGAGATCTCCAAAATAGAGCCCACGAAATGTTAATTTTAAAAGATACTAAATAGTTTTTACATCCAAAATGTTTTCTGTGGTCAAATAAATTTGGAAACTGTGGATTAAACAATTGGCAAGTTTCCTCACTGCAAGGCTTCTTACCGCTGTTAAGATACAAAGGGTAATGCTCATTTGAAATTCCAATAACTAGATTTTGATATTGGCAATAACTAGATTTTTCATTTGACCAGATTCACTCATAGATTCAGATAACATGGCTATTACAGCTGCTGAATAGATTTGCATCTGGATATACTGTGGCATTTTAATATAATTGGTCTTAGTTTTTTCTAAAAATTTAAAAAAAATAAAACTGAAGATAATTATGCCTCAGAACAGTCCACTGGCCCTAACATTTAAATTAAGACTTAGCAATATGCTAGTTATAAGTTTAGATCCAGAATGTTTAACCAGGAATGCAGAAATGTGTGCATCAGTCAAAATAGGTGAACTGTGAGATTTTTAAAAAAGATATCCATAAAATATTAATATATAAGTTGTTCATTGGTAGAAATATTTCAGTGTAATTTTCTTTCTATGTGATATTACTCTGTACACGTGTTTCACTTCTCTCCTAGATGTGGTTTCAGCTTCTATAGCTAAAATAACAGCTCTTAAGACAAAACAGCAATCAAAATTAACATAGCTATATCAATAGCTAAATATTAGGGTGAATGTGAGAAACAATGAAGAGAGTCATCTCAAATTTTCTACCGTTTGGTTTTATGCAAAACTCAATCCATTTCTCTCTTTTTAGAAAAAATCTTGTTAGATCAGAATATGTAAATTTTAAATGTCCTGTTTTACAGTGTAGACAAACATCTGAAAGGGGTACTATATTTTTGAAATATAAGAACTAATTAATAAAAATAACCACTACTTGTTATTTATTATTTCTCCTTTTAGCGGAAGTACAAAGTGAAATTGAAAGAATCTTTGAGTTGGCAAGATCTTTGCAACTGGTTGTTCTTGACGCAGACACCATCAACCACCCAGCACAACTTATAAAGACTTCCCTAGCACCAATTATTGTTCATGTAAAAGTCTCTTCTCCAAAGGTAATTAGCTCATCTCTAACTTAAGAATTAGCAGCTCTTTTTTTTTGTTGTTCTGTGCTTTTTTTATTAGTGGGCAAGGAGAATCTCTTGTTTAGACCCCTTTTAATGAGCACAGCTTTTAATTCCCATGGTTTATAAAGATTATAGAGATTTTGAGATAGCAAATTAAAAAATAATCCATTCCTTCAAAAAGCTCATGGTCTATTGTGGTTCCCTAACCAAGCAGTTAATGTAAAAATATAATAGAAACAAAAAATTAAGAAAGATGAGGAAAAGTAAAATCTGGCTTTTCAGATACTTGGGGTTAAATTTTGGTAAATTTCTTGGGTAATATTGATTCTTGAATTACCTATATTCTCTCCCCAGTTGAGAAAGTATGTAGTTCAAAAAATGTATCTAGATTTATCATATATAAAGTCAAACATCACTGCATAAAATCTCTTATGAAAACATTATGCACCCTTACATTTGTGCTTACGTTGGGTTCTCTGAGGAATATAGTTATTCTGTGATTAAGCACCTGGGATATTTGCCATGTATCTTCATGCCATCAGGGTAGAGGAAAATGAAAGTAAGACAGTTTCAAATTGGTCACTTTTGATTTGAGTGTTCTTTAATTTTTAAAAACTGTTGATAGTGTAAAAAGTTAACAGGAAATATGAGGTCTGTCCAGAAAGTATTCAGCCATATGCTGTGGAAGAGAAACAGTTCTTGAAGAACATACAAGATACAAAAAAATCATTGTACATAGAACAATGACACTTCAGTCCCCTTCAAAGTAGGCACCTTGGAACCTCACGCAGTTCTCCCAATCACCATCAGCTGACCCATCATATTTTCCTGAATCTCATCAATGGTCTGAAATCTTTCCTTTCAAAGGTGATTTTAGTTTTGGGAAAAGCCAGAAGTCACAGGGCTCCAAATCTGGAATGTAGGGGGCTGAGTCACCTGGGTGATTTGATGTTTCTCAAAAAAAGAACTCTGCATGAGATGTGATGCCTGAGCAGGAGCGTTGTCATGATGAAGCGGCCAGTCACCAGTAGCCTGTAGCTGCGGCCTTCTGAGTCATCCCAATAGTTTTCACAGGGAACTGTTCAAGCTTAAGACAAACTTGATGCAGATTTCATTTCTCTACTTGCTCAGTCACTTTTAATGCAATGGCCACACAGTACACATGCTCCCTCAGTGGCATCTACCGCTCCCACTGACTAGTACAGTGAAGTTGTCATTGTTCATGCATGCACATTCCAGTCCACTCTCCTTCGCTGCCAGGTTACATTGGTGTCACACAAAGCATTCTTGTTATATTAACAATGGCTGGAATTTTTCCAGACAGATATTGTATGTACCCTTGGGAGGTACTACCTTAACAGTCATTTTCTTTTCAGTGCCCCAGGAGTGCATTTTAGTACTTAAAAGCCAATTCAACTTCCCACCAGAACAGTAGTCTCCTCTCATGGGTGGAGAATGCCTATAGAAGCTGTGCCTTCCCCAGCCCCTCTGTTGTCTGTGACCTTCCGTCTCTGGCACTGGTTCTATGCAGGATGAGCTTGGGAATCCTGACCAAATCCAAACCTTTTGGGAATCATTGGCATGTATAGAAATTGCTTTAACCACCTGGAGGTCTCTTTGAAGGGGACTGACAGGGATGCAAGCACCCTTCACTACAGCGGAATAGATTTCACCCCCTATCACCTCCTGCCTCAGTCCCTGTGGGCTTCACAAATACAGAAAATGGGGTTCTCTTAGACATGTGCTGAGGTGCCACAGAGCCTCATACACTAATACTGTTTTGGGGAGAGGGTGCTGTTTCAGCTAAAAAAAAGGAAATAAGGGAAAGGGCAGGATATGGCAAAATACAGTTACAGTAGTGCCCAAAAGACAGATATGTCACTGGCTTATATGTGGCTTATATACCAGTATAAAAGTTTTGCTTAGATTTCTATCATGAAATCATCTTGTTGATGTAAAATTAAACTGGAATGCTTCAATAATCATCAGTGACAAAAGGACCAAATATATAAATGGCTCTAATATTTATCTGACATTGAGATATTGAACCAACATATTACTCAACTGAATTTGGATATAAATGACCTGGTACAGATCAGTTCCTCCACTTTTGCAGGCCTCTCTTTGTGATCTCTGGGTCAAATCTAGGGCGGGACTCAAGATCTCACCAAGACCTTACATAGAATGAGAATAGAATGAACATCAAATCCACTATAACTGAAAACCAGTGTAAGAGGATGATGTCATTACAGAATTTGTATGGGATTTGTCACATTGTATTTTCTTGCTATTAATAGTCATTGCTAAAGAGTCTCTAAAAGGGGTCTTGGTTGATTTGATTTTCTTTCAATTCATTGACAGTATCTCAGATTCATGTCTTCTCCTATCAGGTTTTACAGCGGTTGATTAAATCCAGAGGAAAGTCCCAAAGTAAACACTTAAACGTGCAACTGGTGGCAGCTGATAAACTTGCACAATGCCCCCCAGTAAGTACAATCATTTTTTATCTTAATTATTCTTGACTAGTTAGGAGAGGGTGGTTTTTTTTTTTTGTATTAGCATTGTCATTTTTATTCTAGAATGATGGTGATGATGGTATGCTATGATAAACCTAATGAGTTTCTCAGAATAAACTGATACTGTCATGTTGGCTATACTCAGGCATCCAGAACTGGGTGGTGTCTGCCATGTAATAAAAAATGAAGTTAGTTAACCCAGTCATGTGGACCCTTTTATGAAATAAAAGAAAAGGGAAGAAAAGAAAAGAAAAAAAAAAGAAAAAAAAACATACTGATTTGACTTCCCTTAACTTTTCTGCCTGAAAGTTCTGATAGGTATAAAAGATTATGACTTAGAGAATTTTTGGAACTAGAAGAGCCCTGTGGTTATAGCAGGGGAAGAGGTCAGGGTTAAGTAAGGTGAAAAAACATTTTATAGCAACTTTTTTTTTCCAGTGCCATTGCCAGAAAATAGCTGCCAAGGTAAAAGTCAAGCAAATGGTGGGAGGGAGGTGGGTAGGGGGAGGCAATCGCTATCACGTGAGTGGGTCACCAGTGGCTGGCTGATCAGTGTCTACACCTGCCCAGCTGATTTACTATTTCCATGCCTGTGTTTCTCTAAAGGAAATAACTGTTTTTTTCCCTACTGATTTGAAACTAGATTTATACTTGTGTAAGGATTGTTTATGCTCTGTGAAAGCATAAAATTCTATTCAGATGTTCACAAAGGCAGCACGGCATAGCTGGAAAAAGTATAGACCCTGAGCCAGACTGCCTGAATTCAAACCCATACTGGAGAGTACATCTCTAGTTATGTAGCCTTCAGCATGTACCTTCCCCATTGGGTTTGCATAAAGTCTCAATGAACGAATACGTGCTAAAGCATTTTGAACTGTGTCTGGCGCATAATAAGTACCATCTGAGTGTTTCTGCTGTAATAACTGGATGGACTTGTGCTCTGCCATGCCTACCTGTCAGGCTTTCTAAGGATCTGTGCCTATCTGGTTTACAGTTGTATATCAAACTCCTATCATAGTAGGCCCACAGTAAGTATTTAGTGAATGAATGAAAGGATATACAGGCAATGAATAATAATGCATCCTTTTATTAGATGCTTACAATGAGCCAGTGCTACAATGACACTGTGCTAGATGTTTTATATAGATTGTCTCTAATCTTTGCAGTTACCTAGTAAGATGAGTAGTATTACCCCCATTTTATAGTCGAGGCAACTGAAGACAAGAGGTGAAATGATTTCTCTAAGGTCAAAGCAAATAAGGATTAGATTTATGATTTATCTGCCCCTAAAACCACTTCCTCCCCTCAAAGTTAGTTTTTGTTGCATGTGCGCACATGAGTGCACACAAACACACACGCTTCGTTACCTGCCTGCAGATAATGTTTGTTTTTTTTACATTTTTATTCTTATTTTTTAAATTTATAAATCATGCTTATTCTATTACAATTGTCTCCATTTTTACCCCTTTACCCCTCTCTACTCATTCTACCCCTGCCCCCACTCCCCACTCCCACAGTACTCTGTTGTTCATGGCCATGGGTCATTCATACATGTTCTTTGTCTAGTCCCCTCCTCTTCTTTCCACCATCATCCTCTTTCCCCTCTTCCAGTCTGCTCCATGTTTCTGTGCCTGTGGTTTATTTTGTTCATTAGTTTATTTTGTTGAATAGAGTCCACTAATAGGTGAGATCATATGATATTTGTCTTTCATCAACTGGCTTATTTCACTTAGCTTAATATTCTCTAGTTCCATCCATGTTGTCGCAAAAGGTAGGCATTCCATCTCTCTCTTCCTTTCTTTCATTTGTTCTTTCTTTTATTTATTTTTTAAATGTCAAAGTTAATTATAAAATATTTAAAAAATTTAAAACCATGATAGAGTCTTAGCAATTAAAGCAACATGACACCAGCACAGAAATAATCAATCAGATCAATGAAATATAATGAGCATTCTAGAGACAAAGATATATATCTGTCTAACAATATAATATATGATTAAGTTGACATTTCAAATCAATGGGAAAAATTAGGCTTATTCAACAAATAAGATGCATAGACCATAATTACTTGAAATAAAACAAATATAGAGCCCTATTTCACACATTATACAAGAAATATTCAGGTGAATTAAAAATCAATATGTAGAATCTAAGGAGTTTTAGAAGAAAATAGAATTAATATTTTTCATGACCTGAAGTAGAATATTCAACCCCAGAAGCTATAAAGTAAATATTGACAATATGACTATGTGTATGTATATGTATATAAACATTTATATGGTTATGTATATGTATGTATATATATATATATAAACATTTAAGACTATAGTAATATACATATAAAAAAAGTTAAAGGACAAGGAATAGAATAGGAAAGTATTTGCAACACATCTAAATTATGGTTAATAGGTTTCTTGGTTTTTTTTTAGGGAAAAAAGTTCTACAAACCTTTAATCAATAAATGGATAAAGAATACCAAAAAGTCATTTAAAGTTTTTTTTTAAATAATAGAAATAGGCAAGAAATATACAAAAACAAGTTTAGTTTCAACAAATAATAAAGGAATAATTAAAATAACATCATTGTCACAATCAGATTAATGAGTATTAAAAATATTGGTAATATCAAGTATTGGCAACTCTGAAAGGAACTGAGTATTCATGGACTCTTTTTCTTCATCCTAAAGGAGTCCCTTTAGCATATTTTGCAGTGCTAGTTTGGTGGAGATGTATTCTTTTAGCCTTCTTTTGTCTGGGAAACTCCTTATATTGCATTCCATTTTAATTGAGAGCCTTGCTGGGTAGAGCAGTCTTGGTTGCAGGCCTTTGCTTTTCATGACTTGGAATATTTCTTGCCACTCCCTTCTGGCTTGCAGTGTTTCTGTTGAGAAGTCAGCTGCCAGCCATATTGGAGCTCCCTTGTATGTTACTCCCTCTTTCTCCCTTGCTTGCTTTAGGATTCTCTGTTTGTCTTTGATATTTGCCATTTTAATGATGGTGTGTCTTGGAGTGGACCACTTTGGGTTCTTCTTGAATAGGACCTTCTGTGCTTCCTGGATTTGTGTGACTTTTTCTCTCCTACAATTAGCGAAGTTTTCCATCATGACTTTTTCAAACAGGTTCTCTATCCCTTCCTCATCCTCTTCTCCTTCTGGTGTCCCTATTATTGGGATATTATTATGTGTCAGGTTGTCCTGCATTTCCCTCAATGCCTCTTCATTCTTTTTGAGTCTTTTTTCATTTTCTTGTTCTTTCTGGGAGCTTTTTTCTACCTTGTCCTCCAGCTCACTGATTCAGTCCTCAGCTTTATCTAGCCTGCTTTTGATTCCTTCTACTGTGTTCTTCAATTCAGAAATTATATTCTTCATTTCCTCTTGTCTCTTGTTGATAGTTTCTAGGTCCTTTTTCATGCTGATATACTTTGCAGTAAGTTCCTCATAGTTTCCCTGTAGTTTTTGGTAATTCTCTCTGAGCTCACTGAGCTCATTGAGCTTATTTAGAACTGTTGTTTGCAACTTAATATCTGATAGTTTACTTGCCTCTATTTCATTTAGTTCTCTTTGTGGGGATCACTCCTTTCCATTTGAGTGGGGCGTATTTCTTTGTCTTCCCATTATTTGTGAGACTCTTCTCTTTTGCTTCTGATTCTTAAGTTGATCTGTCTTGATCTCCTGACTTTGTGGTGTGAACCTCTATGGTTGAAGACTGCTGTTTTTACTTTCTGGATCTGCCTCTGATGATATCAGATGTTGACCCTGTCTGACCTTAGGCAGTCTGTTCGAGACTTACAGGAATCTACTGTTTGTGGCTGTCTCCTTCAGCTGTTAATCTAGTCACTCTGCACTCAGCAGGCCGCCTTAGACAGCTCAGGGCAGGGCGGAGTCCCTCCTGGGGGCGGGGTTATTGAGTCCTCTCATGCTGCTGCCATGTGGAGGAGTCGGCACTGGGATCCCGCCGGCTACTCTCTCCGTTCTCTCCCCAAAGCTTCCATCCCCAGTCTCCCCTCAAGTGTCTCCAGACCTCTCTGTGCCTCCTTTAGCCAGGATCTACTGTCTGTGGCTGCCACTCTGCACTCAGCGGGCGGCTTAGACAGTACAGGGTGGGGTGGAATCCCACTGGGGGTCGGGCTATTGGGTCCTTTGACACTGGTGCCATTCACGGGGAGTGGTCTGCCTGAGCAAGATGGCTGCTGCTGCATGGGGGATGAGTCAACACCGGGATCCTGCTGGCCACTCTCTCAGTTCTCTCACCAAAGCCTCCTTCCCCAGTCTCTCCTCAGGGTCTGTAGCCCACTCTGTCCCCGCCTTTGTCGGAGACCAGGGTAAGTGGCTGCAAATAAAGATTTATGCATTGGTCCTTTAAACAGTTCTTTGCATCTCCAGCTGCCTGTCTGACAGAGAGCAACCCTGCCGCTTTTCATAGCTGGCTGTTTTCTGTGTACTTTTTGGGCTCTGGTGCTGAGGGCAAGAGATCCCCGCTTTTCATTTAGACCCCGCTCTTCTCAGGGGGATCCAACTGGCCATTTCAATATCCTTCTGCTGCTGCCGCCCATGGGCGCACCACCCGCCTTCTCATCTCTACCACACTCCTTACCTGTTAGATTGCGCTAAAGCCGATTCTTCTGTCTCCAAGGCTACAAGGCTCCTCTCTTGCTGTTGTTCAGTTGTTTGTTCCAGTGGATTTCTCCACATTTAGTTGTAAGTCCAGGTTGGTCCTGGGAGGAGATCAGTGTGACTTCCACTTACTCCTCCACCATCTTGAAATCCTCTGCCTGCAGATAATTTGGATAGCTTGGAGTCTGCAGTGCTGCGTTAAGAAGTCTAACTTCACATCGTCTACTAATGAAGTCCACTTATACAGTGGAATGTATGATTGAAACACTGAGCAAATATAGAAAACTGTATTACCCAGTTGAAGAATGCTAACCTTTATTGATCTGCTACCAAGAGCCAGGAATTATATTATTGTTTTCAATTTTAGAATAGTCTTCTAAGGATAATTATAGACTCTTCTAAGGATAGGGTCTTCTGGGAAGCAGAGACCTGAATGAAATTAGAAGTGCAGATTTAATGGGAAAAAAGCCTGTCAGAGATAAATGGGAACCAGCAGGGAGAGCCTTCAGACCTGCTGCCGGTCTGGCCCTGTGAAAGGAGAGGGGGAAGGAAGAAGCAGGAGTATGAGCCTCAGACCATGATGCAGCCTTGAGAATATCTCAGTCACTTACATGGGGACCCCCAGAGGAAAGATTGCCCATTGGGGAATCTCATGTTGGGCAGAAATGTCCAGGTTCCAGTCCCAGAGCTGTACTCAGGCATTGACAGTGAGCAGCCTGGCAAGGGCATGGTCTCAACTTGAATGCTGTGGTGATTCTAAAGGTGCAGCAACCCAAGTCTTTCGGTTGCCTACACTCATCCTGACAGATTCTCACTCATGGGGAAATCTGAGCATGCACCTCTATGGCTACCCTAGTAAATAACATTGTCCTTCCTTTCTAGAGGAGAAAGAAAGTCCCTTATTAAGAAACCTGTTGGAGGTAGGAATTAGTAATGAGCCCCTAGATTCAACCCTAGAGATGTCTGACTCCAACAAACCTCTGTCCACTACGCCATTCCACCTCTACACATAGTTGTGTAGTGTAGATGAATCACTGGTTCCCAGCTTGGCTATGCAAGGAACAGTCCATTTTATATTTTGACCCCCATCCCACTGGGCAGACAGGAAATATAGCTATGCTTGCAACCACATTTACACTAACCAAGAACAGACCAAAGACCTCAAGTCATAAGGGAAGGGTTGATGAGGAAATTGAGGGAGTGAGAGTTCCAATTCAGAAAACTGTTCACCAGGTCCACATGATCCTTAGAGGTAGGTGCTCTGCTGCATCAAACCTCATGTAACAGGGGATCTTTGTTAAGGCAGGGAGATACATAGTCTGCATCTCTGGGACATTGCAAGGGAGCTCCCTTTCTTCTCTGTCTGAGGAAAGGGAGATGTCTCCCTCTTTTCCCCTCTTGTTGCTATTAAAGGAACTTCCTCTCAGCTTTGGTCGTACTAAAAGCATCCCCACTTTCATTTCCAGGGGTAGTTAGCAAAATCTCTCGAATGAATTTAGGCTTTTGGGAAACAAAACCAAGGAGGAGAAATGGAGAGCTAGCAGTTTCCTTCCACAATCTCCATCTCCCAACTTCCCACCTCTTCCCCATCCACTTCCCAGACAAAGGAGAACAGACACTGCCACCTACTTGAATAGTAGAAAAGAATAGAGAAAATACAAAAGGAAAAACACAGATTAGTTTCTCAAAACTTGTTTGCCATGTGTGTCTTCACAAATGTAAAAAGGTGTACACTATGAAGGCAGCAAATTCTTTGAGGTCCCAGAGGTGGTGCTAAGATCATTGGGAGGGACTTCCAGTCAAAATGAAAACATAGGTAAACATGGCTCACCTCCTTGCAAACCACATCAAAATTACAAGTAAAATACAGAGCAGCCATTACTCAGAACCATCACAAATTGAGTTGAATGGAAGTCTGAGAACTAAGGAATTAAAGAAACCACATCCATCTAGACTGGTAGGAGGGGTGGAGATGTGGAACTGCTGGTCCCACACCCATGTGGTGGATAAAAATTTGGGAGAGAGATATCAGAGATGGGGAATCCAGCCCCACATCAGGCCCCCCAGCCCAGGGTTCCAGTGCCAGGAAGATAAGTCCCCATAACTCCTGGCTGCAAAAACCAGTGGCGATTGAGTCAGTGGAAGAAACTTTTGGTGTCCCAAGCAGTTCCCCTTAAAGAACTACACACAGACTTAGACTTGCTCCCTCTGAGCTTGAGCACTGGGGTAGCAGCTTGAAAGGCCACAGTGGCATACAAGGAGGAACAGAAGTGTCTGGCATCAAGGTGAGAGCTGGGGGACAGCTTTTTTCCAGAGAGAAAGGCAGACAGAGGCCATTGTCATTTTTCTGAGCCCTACCCCAACAGAGCTGGCAGATGGGTGCCATATCTGAGACTCAACCTGGCTGACACTATTTTGCCCTGCCCAGGAGATCCTCTCAGACTCTCTCCCACCCAAACTGTAACCATTACTTTTCCATGTGAATGGCTGATCTTGGCTCATGTTTCATAACTTCCTAAATCCTATCAAGTAGTAGCCAGCCTCAGTAAGCCCCTAACTCCAATACCTCTTGCTAGGTGGCCACAGGCCCACCACTAGCAGCTGCCAGCCTAGATTCACAGTTTGGCTTCACCTGGGAACCTCCAAGCCCAGCACAAGTTTCAGCCATCTCAGATTGCTTTATAGCTTATTCAGGGTGGCCCTACACAGCACACAGGTAGGAGGGTAACCTTGGCCTGCAACACCCATGAAACCCCAGAGCCTGTGCACCTAGTGGACTGCTACAGACCACATCAAAGCACAGCCACTCTGCCCCTGCACAGCTGATACTCCACAGAGGATGGATGTTCATGGTCAGTGGTCACAGCCAGTCCTTGCAATTAACTGCCCTGGAAAACCCCTCTCATTGACCTGCCAAGAGCAATCAAGGATCAACTATAAGAGAAGGTGTACTCAGCCCACATAAAGTGTGCCTGTCAAGTACTCAGCTTGGGTGATAGGGATGTTGTACCACTGGACCCTATAGGATACCTGCTACATTAGGCCATGCTACCAAGGCAGGGAGTCAAAGCTGCTTTACCTAATACATAGAAACAAACACAGGGAGGCTACCAAAATGAGGACACAACAAAACATGGCCCAAATGAAAGAACAGAACAAAACCCCAGAAAAAGAACTAAACGAAACAGAGATAAGCAGTCTATCAGATGCAGAGTTCAAAACACTGGTTATAAAGATTCTCAAGGAACTTAGTGAGAACCTCAACAGCACAAAAAGATCCAATCAGAAACAAAGGATAAACTAATTGAAATAAAGAATAATTTACAAGGAAATTGTTGAATGAATGAAGCCAAGAATCAAATCAATGATATGGAACATAAAGAAGCAAAAAACAACCAATCAGAACAAGAAGAAGAAAAAGGAATCCAAAAAAACAAGGATAGTATAATCAGCCTCTGGGACAACTTCAAGAGGTCCAATATTCGCATCACAGGGGTGCCAGAAGGAGAAGAGAATGAGCAAGAAATTGGAAATCTATTTGAAAAAATAATGAAAGAACACTTCCTAGTTTGGTGAAGGAAATAGATATACAAGTCCAGGAAGCACAGAGAGTCCCAAACAACATGGACACAAAGAGGACCACACCAAGACACATCATAATTAAAATGGTTGCAGATAAAGAGAGAATCTTAAAAGCAGCAAGAGAAAAGCAGTTAGTTACCTCCAGGGGAGTTCCCATAAGATTGTCAGCTGATTTCTCAAAAGAAACTTTGCAAGCTAAAAAGAATTGCCAAGAAATATTCAATGTCATGAAAAGCAGGAACTTATAGCCAAGATTGCTGTACCCAGCAAAGCTATCATTTAGAATCGAAGGAACAGACAAAGAGCTTCCCAGACAAGAAAAAACCAAAGGAGTCCATCATCACCAAACCATTATTATATGAAATGTTATAGGGACTTATTTAAGGGAAAAAGAAGATCAAAACTATGAACAATAAAATGGCAATAAATACATATCTATGAACAAGTGAATCTAAAAAACAAACTAAGCAATCAAGAAGAGCAGAGACAGAATCATGGATATGGAGAGTGTTTTGGTGGTTGCCAGATGCGGGGGGAGTTGTGGGGGGATGGGTATAGGGTGTGAGGGGATTAAGAAGAACAAATAGTTTTAGAATAGCCATGGGGATGTAATGTGCAGTGTAGGAAATGGAACCAAATAACTTATACGCATGACCCATGGACATGAACAATGATGTGGGGAGTGCCTCATGGAGTGAAAGGGGGCAAAGGTGGTAAAATTGAGACAACTGTAATAGCATAATCAATAAAATAAAGTGAAAAGTAAAACTCCCACAAGTTATGCTACCTCAAAAAATAAAAGGTAAAAAAGATCAGTGGGAGTTTCCAGAGCAGATCTGAGGGGACTTAGGAGCAGGTAGGCCTGTCTAATTTCATTAGGCTGAGTGGTCAGACTGACCCCGCCCCCTGCCTCCCCACCAGGAGAAAAGCATTTCACAAGACTGCCCAAATGGAAATGCCAGAAACAATAGGTTGGCTTTCCAAGTAGTAAATCCTTGTTTCAGGGGTAGGGGTGGAATAAGCTCTATGCACAAATGTTAGATATATTGTGAAAGGAATCTCCTCTGGTGAAGGCTATGGATATGGTAAGCTACCTAAGACATAAATATGGAATCTAAGATTCCTTCTCAACCCTAAGACTCTGATTCTATCTAGATTTTGGAATTGATCAACATAGAGAGATTATTGAATCCTTGTGGGTTGTGATGCCCAAGGAATAGGAGGGTATAAAATAACTTACATCAAGTCAGATGATATATTCATTGTTTCAAAACATTAAGATCAGATACTTCTACAAGTCACCATGTAAGCATGTCTGAGGACATGATACCCATGTCTCTATGTGGTTGAACCAGACAGACTCCAAATATTTATTCATCTCAGTTCCATGTGGCCCTCTTGCAACTAACCCTCTTGGCAAGTATTAAAATATACTCAGCAAACATTATTTAAATATTAGGCCTGGTACCTCACGAGGGTAAGGGATACTAAGGCATGTCCCTGCCTTCAATGAGTATATGGACTCATCGAAGGCATAGATTACAGTTTGTTAAATCAGCTCTTGGCGAACAATTTGGTAGGTCATAAATCTCAGAGATTAAAAAAGTGGTTTAGATCAGGGTTCTTTTGCCTCAGCACTATTGACATTTCAGCCTGGATAGTTTTTGTTTGCAGTCCTGTGCATTGTACGATGTTTAGTAGCATCTCTGGCAATTAGCAACCCTCAAGTGTGACAACAAACAACATCTCTAGATATTGCCAAATGCCCCCACCCCTGGGGGGGTAGGAATCACTTCAGGTTGAGACCCACTGAATTAGATTAATATATGACAAGGTTTTATAAAAAGCCTTAGTAAGTAATTCCTTGAGATATATTTTAGGTGAATTGAAATTGTTTCTTGTTTATTTGATCTTATGATATTGAGTTTGTTTATTAACATTGATTCCTAGTAATTACTAGAGAAAATACTTGTGTCCTACTAAAATGAGAAATCTTACTGCTGACAGAGTTGCATATAATGCAATTTGTTACTGCTAAGTGCATATAATGCAACTCGTTAGGTCTGAAACAGCTGAAAGCAAGAAAAGATATGTGCATACTAAATGCAAATAATACCATGAGCTGCCTTAGTGTTACCAAGCACAGTGGGATTTGGCTGCCTGCTGCTGAACACAAGCACAAAACAAAAGTTGGCGGGGAAGGGAAAAGGTATTTATTAAAATGTTGCCCAATTTAGGGGAGCAGGGCACTCCACAACTCCAGGCCAATTGCTTCGACAGAACACAGAAAGAATCCAGCTGCTCCCAGAACCAGAGATGGTGTCCAGAAACCCTGCTCCATCCTTATCTGTCCTTCCGGGGCACAAGGCTGCCACATGGACGGTTCTCTGGCTTCAGGCTCCCTCCCTGGAGTTGTGCTTGTGGGGCAGATGCCACCATTGCCTCACCGCAGCTTCCCATGTCATGGCTGGGGGCCTGCCAAACAAACTCTGCAGCTGGTTGTCAGGGGCTCCATCCACGAGGCCCAGCACTGGAGGCAGCTCACATCCGCAGGACTGGCAAGCACTCTGACCCGCACATCCGTGCGCTGATCTCATAGTGAGATAAGGGTCACAGCCTGGGACTGTCTGTTCAACGCACAAGATGTCACAGCATCACACAGGTGACCCCCAGGGCAGGCGTCCCTGAGGCGTGGCCCAGCTCACTGGACTTGGCCTCTGCCAGCCAGCCCCCAACTGGCAAGTGAGGGGCAGGAGAAAGGCCACAACTCTGCCCGCCCTCCACTTAAATCTTCACCCCCAAAGTTGCATGCACTCCAGAAGCAAGTAGGTGGGTCTTTTCCTCTGTCCAAACAGTTCACTCTCCTGGTGCAAGCTCTGTGTGAGCTTCCTCCTGATGTGTTATGTGCCAGTTTTGTTTACCCTTTACCCAGAAGTGTGGAAATCTATCAGTGCACTGTGCTGCAATTTCAGTCCACAGCCTCTGGTGTTTTCTGTGGCCCCTCCCTGTTCTGAGGAACCCAGGTTCCCACACACTGCCTCAAGGGTCCCTTTCCATTCCCCAGTGGTCTCTGCAGATCTTTCTGTATCATTAGGATGTGTCCCCATGTCAGATACATCAGACAGCCTCACACAGTGGAAAGAGAGCCTTGCCCTATCACTGTCTCTCAGCAGGATAAATAATTCCTTGTTTTACACAATTGGTCAGATACCCTGAACTTTATTTTAGTTTTTAAATATATTTTATTGATTATGCTATTACAGCTATCCCAATTTTCCCCCTTTGCCCTCCTCCAGCTGGTACCCCCAATTCTCTCCAGCTATCACCCCCTTAGTTCATGCCCATAGGTCATGCATATAAGTTCTTTGACTTCTCCATTTCCTATACTGTTCGTATCATCCCCCTGTCTATTCTGTACCTACCAATTTGTACTTCTTAATCCCTGTCCCTGTTCCCCCATTCTCCCCTTCCCCCTCCCAACTGATAACCCTCCAATTGATCTCCATATCTATGATTCTGTTCTGTTCTGCTTTTTTGGTCAGTCTGTGTTTTAGATTCAATTATTAATAGTTGTGAATTTTATGCCATTTTAATATTCATAGTTGTGATCTTCTCCTATTTCTTGAATAATTCACTTTAACATTTCATATAATGATGGCTTGGTGATGATATGCACTCTAGCTTTGCCTTGTCTGGGAAGCACATTATCTGACCTTCCATTCTAAATGATAGCTTTGCTGGATAGAGTAATCTAAGATTGTAGATCCTTGGTTTTCATCATTTTGGATACTCCTTGCCAGTACCTTCTAGCCTGCAAAGTTACTTTTGAGAAATCAGCTGACAATTTTATGGATGCTGCTTTGTAGGTAACTAACTGCTTTTCTCTTGCTGCTTTTAAAATTCTCTCTTTATCTTCAACCTTTGGCATTTCAATTGTGATGTGTCTTGGTGTGGGCCTCTTTGTGTCCATCTTCTTTGGGACTCTCTGTGCTTTCTGGATTTGCATGTCTATTTCCTTCACCAAATTAAGAACGTTTTCTTTCAGTATTTTTTCAAATAAGTTTTCAATTTCTTTCTATTTCTCTTTTTCTGTTTTACCTAGTATAACCTTCATTTCTGCCTGGGTCTTTTTTTTATGCTGTTGAAGTATCCAATAGGTTCCTTGAGCATCCTAATAACCAGTGTTTTGAACCCTGCATCTGATACATTACTTATCTCCATTTCGTTTAGTTCTTTTTCTGGGGTTTTGTTCTGTTCTTTCATTTGGGCCATGTTTCTTTTTCTCCTCATTTTGGCAGACTGCCTGTGTTTGTGTCTATGCATTAGGTAGAGCTGCTTTGACTCCCTGTCTTAATAGCATGGCCTGTTGTAGAAAAGTGCACCTGTAGGTTGGATGGGGAAGAACATGAGGTAATCGCCAGGGCAGGAAAACCCATGTGATACAGGTTGATAGAGTCTCAGATATGGTGTCCCTGTTTTGTGGCTCTGTGTGAGGAGGGCTCAGAAAGGGGACTGTGGCTGCTACTTGGCCTCTGGAGTTTTGCGTAGGAAGAAGCTGTCCCCCAGCACTCACTCTGATGCCAGGTACTTCATTGTATGTCACTGGTGCCCTTCCACTTGCTGCCTCTGTGCTGGAGCCCAGAGGGAGTCTGCATAAGTCCTAAGTCCATTGTGGGTCCTTTAAGAGGGGACACCCGAGAATCCTGCAGTTTCCTTCGCCACCCTAACCCCCACAGATTTTTCATAGCCAGAAGTTATGAGGACTTACTTTTCTGGCACTGTAACACTGGCCTGGGTGGTCTGGGGAGGGGCTGGGATCCCTCACTTCTGAGGTATCCCTCCCAATTTTTATCCACCCCGCATGGATATGGGACCACTCATTCCACATCTCTGTGTCTCCACATCTCCTTGTCTCTGAGTATCCACATCTCTACTCCTCTACCTGTCTTGATGAATGTTATTTAATTCCTAGTTTTTGGACTTAATACAGCTGGATTTTCTGACAATTCTGGGTGATAGTTGTTTTGTAGTTTAGTTGTAATTTTTGCTGTGGATGTGCAAGGAGGCAAGCTGTATTTACCTATGCCTCCATCTTGACCAGGAGTCTCCGATAGCATGGAGTTTTAAACAAGGAGTCTGGATAAGCAAAGTTACCTTGTATTTAATACTTTTAAACACTGTTTACATTATTAAACATGTTCATTTGGTGTTTTGTGACTAAGGAATTGTATACTCTATTTTGACATGCCTGAAGAAATCTCTGGATCCTTAAAAACTAGTAGTAATCTAAAAACATGCCTGCATTTTTCCCTGCTTTATTTCAAGGCCATAATTATAACTGTCATCCAAAGATTGGTGATCACTATGTCATTTCAGTTCCCCTAGGAGAATTTGTAACTTGCTTTATTGGCCACTGTGTCTGTAATCCCTAAAGTCAGCAAATTACACAGACAGAGTCTCACATTGCTAGGAAATTCAAGGCAACAGTCCTTGCAAAGGAAAGTCTGATAGATTACTGAAAGAAGTTAACTCTCTGTAACCAGAACAATGAATCCTAGACTCTGGGACTGTGGAAGCAAAAAGAGACCTTTAGGAGAACCTGGTGTCGTATTTCCTGGCATGTGTTCTTCCTAATATGGGTATTACACGATGTCAATAGGTGTGATGAGGAAATGGCTCTGATACCAAAAATGTTTGAGAAAACACTTGCGGAAGCCTTAATATCAAGCATTTTGTATATCCATTCAGACAAATAGTGTGCAGTGCTTCCCCTAAAATTTGACTATACCACCATTTTTCCATAGAGCATCCTACAGGTCTAGTGTTTCACAGAATATTTTTAGGGAAAGACTGATCCAGTCCAACCTCGTCGTTTTACTAATGAGGGAACGAGGACCAAGAGAGGTGAAATGGCTCTCCGAGTCCCACTTACCTTGGCCTCAGTCCACCTAAGATCTCTACACTCCTTGAGCAGAAATTTAGACAGTGGATGGCACATGGCTGGTTATCACACATCCTCCAGGAGAGAAATCATGAGTTTTGTGTGTGGGGGGGAAATTTCCTCTTTCTTTCCACTTAGTTTTTCTGGCTAGTCTAATCAAATTGACATTAGACAGATTAGCAGGAGAAAATAACCAAATTTAATTATGTATGTACATCAGGGGTTCCATAAAAATATATGACCCAAGGACAAATCTGGCAGTTAAATCTTATATGCCTTTTTAAGCTTAGGAGAAAGCAGGGAGGGGGGAGGTGTGGGTCGGGACTTCAAAGGGCAGGTAGGCAATTCATATGGAGATTATGGAGATGCAGAAGCAAATGTCTGATAAAAAGTGTTTGCTGGAATATCTTTAACAATGGATGCAGAGAGGACTTTGTTCAAATGGGTTTGCTAGGTTCCTCCCTGTCCCTCACACCTAATTCATATTAAACTCTAGTTATCTGTAATGATACTGCTCTTCCTGGAGCAGGTCCAGGTCTTCTATCTAAATTCTGTTTAAGCAGTTAGGGGTCAGGTCATAGGTTATTCCTGAGACCTCCATTTCTTAAAACTAACCAGCTTAAAATAATCAATATCTCCCCAAAATACATATTTTGGGTAACAATCTCTGCTTCTCCTGAATTTCATGGGTAAGTCTTCTTCCAAAACCTTTTTAGTGAAGGGTCAAATAGTAAATATTTCAGGCTTTGTGGGCCATTTGGTCTTCACAAAGCTACTCAACTCTGCCTTTGTAGCAAGAAAGCAAGCAGCCCTAGACAATATGTAAATGAAGCGGAATGTTCCAGTCAAATTTTGTTTATGGGAGCAGTAGGCAGGCTCAATGTAGTCAACCCACCAACATCGCCACCTTTGTTCTACCTAGGACAAGATTCTAGTTATTTATTACTCTGCAAAAAAACTAGTTATTTATTACTGTTTAGTGAATTATTACTGTTCTAGTTATCTATTACTGAGCAAAAAAACTACCCCAAAACTTAGTGACTTCAACCAGCCACCACTGGAGTTGGTGGGATTCAACTGATGTCTGACAGGGTCCCTGGTCAGGGGTGGCTGGAAGGCTGGGCTCAGTGAGCTCCTCTCTCTCTCGGTGTGGTTTCAGGGCTTTCCCTGGGACCTCTCCAACAGGAACATATGCTTCATACGTGGCAGCTCCCAGGGCGCCAAAAGCAAGCAGTCTCGTAGGCTTAGATCCTGACTTAAGATAGCGACACAGCATCGTCTCCACAGATTTCCTCTAGTCAGAGCAGTCACAGAGGCTGCCCAGATTCAAGGAGAGCGGACACGCCCTCCACCGCGACACAGGAAGTGTCAAGAACTTGGGGGCCATTTTTGACCTGCCACAGACAGGAAGATGAGCTGGGGGCCAGGCTCCTGAATGGTTCTGCTCAGGGAGAGGACTTCCCTCCCTTGCCCACTCTGGAGTTGCAGGATAAAAGGTGGGGTGCAGACAGAAGAGGACCTGTGAGATCAGGGCCCCCAAGGTCTTTTCACATGTACCTTTTTGTATGACCAGCCTGAATTTATATTTATAATATACATCTGTAAAGTATATTGTTAGATTTCATTTGGCTTCTGCCAGGTATTGGTGCCCATTTACTTTTCAGAGAATTTGAAAATAGTACATTTTAAGGAGGCCAAAGTTCAAATTGCCCCAGCACTATGGTAATAGGAGCTATATAATGCATGGTGAGAAAAGCAGATAGGCAGACAATTGAATCTATAAATGAAATGTAACCCTTAAAACCTACTTAGTTACAAGCTGGCTTGTGTTACCAAAAGCTGACCCAGAGGCTCTTTGAACTATGTAATTTTTCTTGTGCTTGTCAAATGACATTGATCGCTCTCTCTGCAAGAGGGAACTCATCTCCTCCAAAGAGTCTTGCAAACCTCTAACGTTACAGTAACCATAATAGTTCTCGTCTATCACCCTTTATTTTCCATTGCTGAGTGGACTCAGATTTATTCTATTAAACACAAGAACTCTGAAGTGAATGATAGCGCCCAGTATCCTTGATCGTATTCCTATCACAGTAGTCATTTTCCATGCTATTTTATTTAAATTATTTAGAATCGTGTGGATTCACCCATCTGTTTGAAATGCCGTCCCCACTGATGCATTCGTTATTACAGAGCCTCTGTATATTCATAGTTTAATTCATGTCACTGCTTTTGCAAAAGAGAGTCATCCGTTTCAGAGGTTTCCTTCATCAAATAAGGCCACATGGGATTTTGTTTCTCTCAGTCCGAAGGAGACGCTTCCTGCTGCCAGGACTCAGCCTCCCAACTCGGATATATGGCGTTAGGGATAGTTCGCTCCTGCCCATACAGACTTACAGATTGGATTAACATGAATTTAAAAACCCCGGGTGCCTTTTCTGCACAGAGTGACATGGGCTGCTCTCTGAAGGATAAGGATGGAAGGGATAAGATGGCCAGGATGGAGCTGTGTGGTGAGGGAAATGTGGTTGGGTCATGATGAATGTCCCAGATTATTAAAAGGAAGAAACTAGTACGGCTCAAAGTCACTGATGTCCTTTGCCTTCATGTTTTCCCCACCACTGAGTGGCAAGAATTCTGATTGTCTTTCCAGTTTAGCTCATTGACATAGAAACTGTGCCAGAGACTAACTGCCAGGGCCCCATAACGTGGGTAGGCTTTCCTTTACCCCGTAAGACCTCCCAAACCTTGGAAAATCCCTTCAACTTAACAGTCCTGTTTCCTATCACTAGTTGGCCAGTGAGTTAAGGACTCAGGGCTTAAAAAGCTTTAATCATATAAAGAATGCAGTTTTGATAGGAAAGAAACACTGATAGTTTATTTTGCAATTAACATTACATGTTTGCATTCAGCCATTTTCTTTTACTGAATGGTATTTGCCAGTCATTTTTTTTAATGGCAGCAAATTTAGGATTTTTATATTCCCATAGAAATAAGTAAAAGTATTCTCACCCCTATTATTTCTTTTTTCCACGCAGGAAAGTTTTCCCACATGAGGTTTTATGTATGTGCAACAAATAAATGTAAAGATACACACACACACACACATTCATACTATGGGAGAGTTTGTATATATTTAATCTCCTAGGAAGCTAATATTCAGTAAGGTACCAACCTAAAAAAAAAGTTACACTGCAAAATTAATTTCTAAGTTTTATAAACTTTTTATTTAAAATGTTCAATAGCAACGTCCTAAAACATATTAGAAATTAGGTTAGTTTTAGTGGAATTCTTCCTCTATTCTAGAAAATAATGTATTTCATAGCATAAAGAAACACTTTCCCACTCCCTCTCTACATCTTCCCTCCCAAAAGAATGTAAAAGAAATAAGTAGAACCTGTTTCAGTTCTCAGTGTAGGAAGTGCTCTGTCTCCTACAAAATGTAGGATGGCCAACCATTCTAGTTCCTCCAAGGTTTCCCAAGTTCCCGCTCAGTCCCTGGCAAACTAACACAGTTGGTTGCCCTAATTCAGGCGCCTTCCCTGAGAAAAGTTTGTGATACTCTGTGAATAGAGAACTGGACAGATCATTAAGTACGTGTACTCACAGTTTTTAAAAAAGACAATGCAGATCTTTTCATTTTCCCTTTATTCAGCTTCAATCTTTCCCTTTCTTTTTTCCTTGTTGTTCTCATTCTTTGAACCATTGGATGAGCGAGAGACATGTTTTTCACTCTTGTTATTTAAAATGCTTTAGTTTTTAATTTTTCTGAAAAGGTTTACCAGAAAAGGGTTGGTTTTCTAGTGGTTTGTTTAGACTCCTTTGTTCACTGTAGTTCAGTGGCCACATGATTTCTGCCCACCTCAGCTGAAGAAAATACCCGGTCCTAGAATGTCAGGGGCTTTCGCAGGTGCAGTGCTTTGAAAACAGCTCAGCATTACCCTGTCTCCAGCAGTCTTCAAGGGCATGATACCATGGAGGGCTGCCTGTTCATGGCCCGTGACTGTCCCATTACTTACACCCTCTTCTGCTGATTAGGTAGCCCTCTGAACCCATAGCCCACACTGGAGGCCTCTCGCACTGCACAGTAAGATGCTGACTGGCCTTGAGCCTTGTAAGTTTATGAAAAATAGGAAAAGCTGGTTTGCATAATTCATTGGGTTGCTTCTCTTTGAATTTCATGTATAATTAAAAATTTTTTCCCCATTATACTCACTTTCTAACACTCTGATTAATCAGCTGTGTTATTTCCTGAACAGTTCAAAAGAAAAACCATCACAGATACACAGGCTGTATAATTCTTCTTAGTTGAAAATAAGTCACAGTATTTCATTCAGAAGCTGACATTTGCTTTCCTCTGTGCTTTTGAAAGCCTAAAAGAAGTTTCAAATCACCTTCCACCATAGAGCTGTCTTTTCAGCAGTGCACACACATCGTTTCCTAGAAATGATGGAGCCTTGAGCAAGCAGACCTGTGCTGATATAGACAAACTCAATCTATTATCACAGAGAAGTACTTTATTAAAATTATTTGTAACTAAGTATATGTTTAATTGTGCCTGCAGCCATGACAATGCAGCATGTGGGACAGTCAAGTAGATACAAGTCTCACTCAAGTAACATTCTGCAGTAGGTGCTGCTCTCCTAGATTTTCCCTTTCTGGGCTTTACAGTCTGGCTGTGGTAGTGAGGACCCTCACTTCAGGTGTCCCTGGAGGGTTCTTGACTTAAAACTTTAAGAAAGCAAAAAAAAAAAAAAAAAAAAAAAAAATGACTTATTGAGATTACACATTGGGGAGAACCCACAGGATAGAGTGAGGCCTATATAATTGAAATATACAGTTAGCATAAATAAAACTATATAAACAGCTGACACCAAACAACACACAGTCTAGAATTCGCTAACAGTTTTAACCTGGAGTGGCTGACAGAGTGGCCCTCTGTTCCTGGGATAGCCAGTTCCCTCTTCTTTCTGTGTCCTCTCTCTCAGTCTGAGTCGGTGCATGCTCTCTGGGGTGGGGCAGTTCTGGTCCTACTCAACTAAGCGCTGCAGCGCTCTTGGAGAATGCAATGTTTATATCAGCATTGTGGACAATTCTCAGATTCTCTATTAGTAAAGTGACTGTTGAAACTTTACATTAATGGCAGAAGGGGCTTTTAATTGCAATAGACAGAAACTCTCTTAAGTTACTTTAGTGGAAAAGGGGATTTATTGAAGGAATATATGCTCATGAAGCTAGAAATTAGCTGTTTTTCCAGTCTCTCATGGGCCATGTGGCCTCTTCTATTGTGTCCTTGCTTCTCTTTATCTGTTTTATTCTCTTATCTCTACAGATAAAACTCTTTGACTTACTCCTAATTTCCCCTCACTCATAATTTCAACTTTTACATATCTCTGTGGGCCCCCTTCCAAATCTAGAACATTAAACTGCAGCTCCAAGCATTAACTGACTCAATCTCTTTGTTGTTCTGAATTAAAGTCCCAGTGTGACACAGCTTATTATGGATTTTAATACTTGTCTCCCCCACCAGACAATATGTTTCTTGAGCATATGTTTCTTTGCCGCCGTATATCCACAATGCCTGGCACAAAATAGGTACTGAGTAATTATTTGATGAATTAATAAAATATTCAGAAAACCATCTGAAATCTGCTAATAGACGGTCTATGGAGGAAAGGTTTTCATGTGAGTTTTCTCAAACACCAGTCTGTTTGAACTGGTCACCTTATTCAGGGTTAAAATGTTCAGTAAAGAATAATATGATAAAAAGATTCAAATAGTCAGTGTTGGGGGAGAGATTGTTTCCATGGTGACTTCTGCCTCAGGAAGCCCTCACAATAATGAGCGCATCTGCTGACTCACCACCAACTCAGAGTCATCCAGTTGACATTGACCTGCTGTCCAGACACAGTATTAGTGCTGATACAGTAGCCCAGTTTGATTCATTACTCAGAAGTTCTTATTTCAGGCGGGTGGGGGTGGAGGTGGTGGGAGAGAGAAGGTGCAGACCCGGCTGTTGATAGCTGGGGTGTGCTTTCACTTACTCGTGGAAAGGCTTTTCTCTTTGCCGTGGCTTCTGACTGTCCCTCCAGAGAATCTGTGTCCCAGGCGTGTTCTGTCTGTGTTCCTGATCACGCTGTAGTGACAGAGGGGCCACTCTGCGCCTCTGGGGCAGAAGAATGCTCCTTGATTATAAGCCAGATAAGGCTGTTACTGCCAGAAATCTGGGTACCAGGTCCTGCTCGTGTGACCCCCCTCCCCTCCCACATTAAATACTCCCAGTTCTTATCCTTCTTTAACCATTTCACAGATTTCACACAATGATCTTCTGTTAGCAGAAATCACTGTAATGTGATTTTCTTGCATTAATACTAAACCTCTTTTCCATATTGTTTTATCGTGAGACAGATAACATCATTTTCACAGACATTCTGAAAATGATCTAAGTCAATGTTATTCCTTTCAACATGGTTATGGAAATGTTTATTCCGATGATATTGTCATTGCCCCAAACATTTCAGAACTCCTCTTTCAGTACCACTAATCGCTTCTCTCGTATTCTGAACTAAGTATAATTCAGCTCTGTCGGAAGATATGGATAAAGATGTGAATACATTCTCTTTTCACTGTGTTCTACTTATAACACCTTTGTGCTTACTTCATCTTTTTCTTCTAAATAATGACAACTCTAACTATTTAATGAGCACTTCTGTTTTCACATCAACGTCCACGTTTGCGCGTGGTTACCCCTGCGGCTCCTCACGTGACTCTGACTTCAGAAACCGCCAGCATGGCCCCTCAGATCCAATATTTGCCGCTGGACCTGAGAAACACTGTGATCTCCATTAAGCAGAAGTTCAGGTTTCATTGCCGAAAACATGAAGCACCAATGAAATGCACTTTTCTTGCAGGAAATGTTCGATGTTATACTGGATGAAAACCAGCTGGAGGATGCCTGCGAACACCTGGGAGAGTACTTGGAGGCGTACTGGCGTGCCACCCACACGACCAGCAGCACACCCATGACCCCGCTGCTCGGAAGGAATTTGGGCTCGACGGCTCTGTCACCGTACCCCACAGCAATTTCTGGGTTGCAGGTACTGTCGCTTTCCACTCGTGCTCTTACAGCCTTACTTTAAGATTCCACAGGGAACTTGAATGGGATAGAGGCTGGGATTGTCCTTCATCTGAAGAGGGAGCCATGTGTGGCCATTACATTAAAAAACCTAAAATATTATTTTAATCATGGTCTGTGCTACCCAAAGTTAGCCAGAAAGTGGCCCTTTCTTTAGGACTCTGCTCTCTGTTCATGCATAGTGGCTTTCACTAAGATAACTTAATCCCTCTGTGTCTGGGCTCTGCCAGGCAACTGAACACCTTCTCAGTGCAACTGTCCATTTTTCCCCTGTGCCACCTGTTAAGGACTATACAGTAGTGGCAAGCTAAGTAAAATACTTTGGGGCAGATGCACCTTTTGACTGTCCTTAACTAATCCTACTCCAGAGGCTGCTGGGGCCTGTATCTTGCCCTATGGATACAGAACGTGCACCCAAGTAGAACCACTCTGTTTGGAAACAGGGACAGATCCCTGAGTTTCCTTAGAGGTGTGTGGGACCCGCCTTGGTCAGCGTCCATGGCAGGTATCCTCTAGGGAAGCTGGGGACGAGCACAGGTTCTTTCCTCTGTTGCTGTGGTGCTGCACTCAGAGCTAGGTGCGGGGAGCCAGAAGCATTATGATACAAAGTGAGTCTTGCCTTTCTACATCAATTATTATTTACTGTTTATCAAGCAGCTGCTGGAATGTGGCCAAATCCCCAGCTGACTGAGGAACAGGTAGCCAATTGAGCCCTCTTGCATCATGACTAGTTTTGTATTAATGGGTTATAATGATAGTCATAATCGAAGATCATGTAGAGTTAACTCTGAGATAAATGGCACTCTCTGAGATGCTATTATAACTGTATTACTCTGCTACAAAACTGCATCTTTGTAAGCAGAAAAACTGCCATATAAATGAATAACTTTATAGGCTGGAAATGAACATCGGAAATGTGCTACTGTATAATATACACATACACTGTACATAATATACAACATTGTATACAATATACAGTATATATGTATGCACCAGGACTATTTCTTGCCTTGCTTCATTGCCTGTGTGCTGATCTGAGTGTGGCATTTCCACTGACTAATTTGGGTTGGCTCCAAATTGTACATTCTGGGATGTGAAAGGGATGCATGAAACCATATGCTTCTGAAATGTACATAGAAATGAAATGTTGTACTTTGTCTATAAATATAACAGTCTTGACTCATCATCTCTAACACATCCACCTAGAGTGCTTCTCCCGTTTCACTTGAATTGATGTGGTGCCCTTTTTCCCGTGACCTATTTCGCCTAGTAACCATGGCGTTTAATTGTTAGACCCCAGTGAGGTTAAAGGCACAGGCTGTGACTGTAGACTGTTTCCTTCTGTGCGAAGGTAGGTGTCTTTTAGAGAAAATGCATCTGGATCTTTGGTTTTATCATGATCCTGTTTCTCAACTGAGGTGACCCATCTAAGCAGGTAGACACAGCTTCGATACATGTTTTTTCATGATTTGAAGAAAAATGTTGAATAAGTGAGGATAATTTCAATCAATGGTATTAGAGGAATTTAGTTTATATCTAAGGATTATTTTTGCAGGACATTTCAGTTGAGGAAGCAAGATTTGTAAATGTATCAATTAGTTGACTACAGTATTGTCGTATACTCCTGCAGAAAGAATATTACATTATGTAGGATGAGGAAACAAATGCATTATTTTATAAGCACAAATCATAGTTGCATTAAAATATTTTTAAATGGTATAAGGAACATTCAGAGAGTTAAAGGTGAAGCATGTGACCATAGACAGAGAAAGACTTTATCACTTCAAAAGAGAAATAAAATAATGAATGTTATTCTGAACTTTATTTCCCAGTAGTAAAATAACCCTCATTTTTGCAGCAAAAGGGGAATCATTAGGCCTTCCTATATATATTAAGTTCCATTCTGCAGTTAACATTCAATTCTGTATTTTCAATAGGAAGCATAATCATGCAGCATTATGTAATTAAATTCATAAGCTGTCAGCATTTTGGCATATTTGCATGTTATATCCCAAATAAATAAGATCAGATATTTTGAGCAGACCATTTGTGCATCAAACTGCTTTATTAAGTCAGATATTCCGCATCTTATTGTACAGAGCCTACTGTTTGTACACACGTACATGTTCTAGATGAATGAAGCTGACATTATTTAATCAATGAACTATCTGATATTTTTAGAGTCAGCGTGTGAGGCACAGCAACCATTCCACAGAGAACTCTCCAATTGAAAGACGAAGTCTAATGACCTCTGATGAAAATTATCACAATGAAAGGGCTCGGAAGAGTAGGAATCGCTTGTCTTCCAGTTCCCAGCATAGCCGAGATCATTATCCTCTTGTGGAAGAAGATTATCCTGACTCATACCAGGACACTTACAAACCCCATAGGAACCGAGGATCGCCTGGGGGATATAGCCATGACTCCCGACATAGGCTTTGAGTCTGCAGAAACAAACAAAAAATTCACCTGTTGACAATTTGCCATAGCACTGCTAGGATAAACCAATCATCTTAACTTGGCAAGTACAGCACAGTATTTACTGTGTTAATGGGCTGCTGTCATTTGATGCTAAGGGGGCAAAAAAAAAAATGTACATTATGCCCTTAAGTCTGGATGGATATTAGATGCCCAATCATATAGATATTTTAAGTGCAACATTTACATAACAGTACCTTTGTTTTCTTCATTAGATTTAGACACATCAATTTGTAATTTAAGGTACTTATTGAGGCACATATAAAATAATTTCCCATGCTGGAAATTCCAAATGACCAGTTCCAGTTGGAACCAATTTATAAACCAATTCCTTTGGAATTTGGGTGAATCGACTAGAAAGTCTACTTCAGCATGTTGTGAACCCTTTAAAAAAATCTGAAAAAAACTAATTAATGAGAATATCAAAATACCAATAGAAGCCAAAACCAGCTATGGTATTTATTTGCTGAAAGTTAAATTTACACTTAAAGCTGGAACATATCCACATTTTAATACATGTTAATGTTGCCAGAATGGCTTTTCTAACTTACCAAATATATTGATAGTGCCAAAAAAAATCTCAAATTAATGCAGAAATTATACAGTCTCCTCAAGATTTTAATATTTTTATTTCTTTCCTGGCACAGCTGTTGTTTCAAAGTGTTTTGCTTTTTGTTTAGTCACTACTGTTAGCTCTTTTGAAGTTGGCAAAAAATCTCAAAATTTCTTTTGCAGTGAGAAAGAAGAGTAAAGGGAAGCCCAATCATAGCTGGTTATATGAAATGGAAGATGGGGTGTTGTTTCCATCTTAATCAATCTGAGCACAACTTAATACATCCAGGAACCTGCAGTCAGGCAATAAGGATGGACACAGATCCTCCTGAGTGCAAAGCTAAACATCTTCAGGTGGGAATTTATCCGTCCACTTACTGCAAACATGGGTTCAGTGTTTCCCGCCAGGCAAAATTGAGTATTTTTTCATTGCTTCACTCAGCCTCTGTCTCTGAATATCTGAATGCTCTAGCCCTTCACCAAATTCTTTATAATGACACTAAAGATGTTAGTTTCATATAGACACATTCAATTTTGATATTGAAAGATGTGTTTATACAAAACAATTAAACTGAAAATGTGAAAACAAATGAAGAATTTAAAAGCTTGCAATAAAAATAAACTCATAGATTCAGAATATATTTGTTCACTAAACTTATAGCATTTTTATTGCAAAGAATTATAAAGAATTTGGAGATTGAGTTGTCTTATTTCTAATCAACACTCCTCTTCACATATTAAGTCTTCACAGTTTTTCCAGTGGCTATAATTACGGAATTGGTGACCTTCTGTCTTATATTTTTAAGGAAGACTTAGATTCATTATGATCCAAGAAATTATTGAAATTGACCATTTTATACAATACATAAATGTCTTTAGGAAAAGGCTTTTGTTTCTAAAAGTCTACAATGCATGCATTTTTCTAAAGCCCCAACTGGACCATGCATAAAAATCCTTTTGTACTGGTACATGTCATAAAACCTATTTTTTGAAAACAGTAAT
Organism: Pteronotus mesoamericanus; assembly: GCF_021234165.1. Lineage (NCBI taxonomy): Eukaryota > Metazoa > Chordata > Mammalia > Chiroptera > Mormoopidae > Pteronotus > Pteronotus mesoamericanus. The sequence goes on along the minus strand of NW_026555325.1, from coordinate 15,689,983 downwards.
AATTCATTTTCTATTATCTTATTCGCCCTACCAAGCCTTTCAATATTTAGAATCTCACAGCATGCACCAGTTAAATAACTTTCCTTACCATGAATATAAGTTCCATATTCTTCATGAATTATACATCTCTTCAGCCCCATGAAGACATCCCACATTCCCTCCCCTCATGTTCGCTGTGCGTACTCCATCATGAACCTGTTTAGCTGATCATGAGGATGCCTATAATTATGTATATTATCACAGATATTCGATACAATTAAAAAATATGGGCTAAGTAAATTCTAAAAATTAACATGTGATACTGGCTGGCTTATGAGGTTCTTTTGTCATCTAGTGAAGCTTACAGAACTTTCAGTTAAGACATTTAAAAGAGCTGTATCCATTAGGCACTTTAATAAACATATAACCTGCCATTACTGAATATTTTGTTAGAGCACAGAAGAGCATTTTCCAGCAAACAAAATATATTTATTACATGTACAGCACATATCTGCATGAGAAAGAAAACATTAGCCAAAACATTTTTCTAGATGCTTTACTGGTTTCTTGTTTGTGCACATTAAAGTATTTAATTGCAAAGAGTGCGCCAAGGTGTATAAATTTAGACTAGACAGCTGTTCTGCTTTTTCTGTAGTAGCATTAGCAATCGGTCATTTAACTACTTTAAGATACTTACATTTTATGGCAGGTAGCTATAACAGCATTTACATATATTTCCTAGTCAGCAAGGTTACCGTACTCTTTCAACTTTAAAAATCACTTGTTATAAAAGGCCTCTCAAAGCCTTGTTTCTAAGTCTTCCGTGTCATGCTGATAGAGAGAGAGGTCCATTCAATATCTGCACAAACCAATCTGTCATTTACCATAAAGTGTCCATATCTGTTTTGCTTTGCATTCTTATTGAAAAGCTAACAATCTTGGAAAGGGTATAATGTATATTTTCTTGATAGATATATTTAAAATTTTACTTTGATATGGCATATTTTTTCCCATTCCTTTTGTAATGTTTATCTTCTCCACATGAATAAGAGATGCATTTTCCTTTTTTTAAGCCTTAGAGTTTATTGTGTAAATGATACTAAAATACAGATATATACTAAATGAAAAGTTTTATTTTTGCCAAGCACATCAAGCACCTTTGGAAAATACATATTCTACAAATAATTTGTTTTTAACTGATATCATTTAAAAATAGCAAATGATAAGCAGGAGAAAGAAGTCTTATAATATTTTGAGGCTGTTTTGACTTGTAGTATAAACCACATATTCTGAAATTTCAGTATATATAATTTCAGAATATGTAAATTACATATTCTGTAATTTCAGTCACTGAACATGTAATAGTGCAGACTCATGTGACAATGTGGAAATGTAGTCCTGGAAAAAAAGGAATGCATTTTGTCAATACTGATATTAATTCTCAAGGCTATAATGTGACTTCAGTATTATAATAAAAAATGTGATTTTGTTTACTCCAATATTTAAAGCAACACTTAGAAATGTTTATAAATGACTAATGATTCTCTCTTATCTTTATACAGTTCTATTGGAAAGAAAATTGAAATTAACAATTTAGACTAATAGTCTTTCCTAATAAGAGAGTCTTAATTATGTGACGATATTTCATTGCACTTAGTCCTTAAGGAAATGAATTTTTTAAACATAAAACAAATTCTGAGCAAATTATTTGTTCCCTTTAAATAATTTGTTAATTACTTTATTTATTATTGTTATTTGCAAATTGTATTTTTGGAATGTTAACCTCTTTTCATACCTGCATACTTGAACTTGTCCTTTGTGTGGGGCCTTAAAATTCATAATAGGAGCTAGGACAGTGGAAGGGAGGGAGAAAAGAAAATCATGCCAATAGTTGGTTCGCAAATTTAAATTCTTTGAAAGAACACATCAGAAAATGTTGTTGAGACCCAGGATGTCAGTTAAGAATATTTCGAGATAACCTTAATTTGCATGCTAGTGTATTTTCTTAGTTATACAATTTTATTTTGGTATTTGTTAAAAATAAAAACAATGTAATACCATTATAGAAATTGCCCTATATATTGATATTTATACTACCTCTTCTCTAGAGAAGACAAACTGTCTTGAAAGAGAAAAACACTTTTCAATAAGTAGTGATCAAATTTACTACCATTACTGCTAACCTTGCTGCAAAGCTAAATACATAAATTGTTAAAACACACCTTCCCTTTAAATTTTAACTATTTCCAAAATGCTCTTGATACTCTTTCATTTCTTCCATCTTAGTGATTCTTTGAATTGATTCACTATTTATTAGAAAGCAAGGTTAATTTAATAAATCATTCACCATAGGGAACAAATCAAACTGCAAGGGAATTGTCTTTGTGTGTAACTTTTATAATATCTAGCTCCAAGTCCAAAAGAGAGCAGATCCAGATACTTGATGTTTAAGTGCAGCTGGTTTGTAAATTCAAATTTTGTTGAACCTTGACTTCTCCTATGGATACTTAGGCATTTACTGGGTAAGACAATACATTTTCTTGGACTCCCATGTCATTGGAAAAAACTTTATAACATATTTCAAATAAATGGAAATGTACCCCTTATTTCTTTTCTATTTTTGCTTTTGTCTTTCATGACAATGTTGCATGTTGTTTTCTTTTTAATTTTATAAAACTCATCTTTGAATGACTATATGAATGAAAACATTATAGGAAATTATATAATAAAATTTGTTTTCTTAGCTCCACATATCTTTAAATATTGTTCATACTATAATCTTACTAAGTTACTTACTCAAGCTGTGTCTGTAGGTCAGAGAACAGTCCAGCTCTTTTGAATGACAATCATGATCAAACCAGTCAAAACAACAGCTGTCAGACAACAAGGATAACTTTTTTGTTGTTCACTTAAACAGTCAAGTGAGTCAAAATAGTAAAATGATTTATATAGACAGAGAGCTAGAGCATTCAAAAATTACTTTTTAAAGGTTTCTTCTTTTCTTAAAACATTCTCAATGAAATACATCCTCGTATAGCAACTATCTTTGTCTGCTTGTGGATGATTTAATTCCAAATGCTTCATATAATTGAGGGACATTATCAGAAGACTTGAAAATATTTCATCCGATAATCTTGACTAAGGGCTGTATTCCTACTTACCATGAAAAAAATGTATAAATAAGAGAATAGCAATTAGTTTTGGGGAGTCATAGTTACATACGAAACTTTCCTTTGTTTCTTTTAATGTATGTAAAATGTTCGCAGAAAATTATTTTAAAAAATGTTTCTAATGAATTCAGAGTGTTTTGGAAATTAAACTGATGCTTCCTCTTTGAAAAGTATAAGTTCCAATGAGACCTATTTAAGAACCCAAAGTAGCTGGCCTCTACCTTTGCAATACTGGGTAGGTGTTCTTGGTTATGTTTTAACACTTAAATTTCTCAAAAAATGTCTTTGTCTATACTTATGTAGGGGCCACTCTTACCCTACTTGCATGTGAGACCCGCACACACTTGTAACTGAAATCAGTGTGAATTCTGTATGCATAAGGGATGTATTAAAGACACAGGACCATTAATGCTATATTGTTGCATACTGTTTTTCATATGCCTTACAATATTTTCTGGTATGTTATTAAAAGGAAAGCATTTTATTGCCAAAATAAATTTGTGTTGTTACTTCTAATCTGCATTAGCAGTAGAAAAATAACGTAGCAAAAACATATATTGTACAGTACAAAATTATAAAGATATATATATTTTGCCAGTAATATGGAAATAGATTGAAGAGAAAGAAGCACATTTGTTATAGCACAAACTTGCAACAAATTCACTGTTAAAATTGGCAGTTGTATTTTTGAAAAGACATAGCTTTAGTTCTATCATATTTATTTCACTTATCATCTTTCTAACTTGCTGCTTAATACTTTTCCAGCAATTTGCTTCATAACTCTGCTATCTGTGGATGTAATTTATTTTACTTTATTCCCTTCCATAGAACTTATTAAATTTTATTTTGTTATAAGACTCACACTATACTTACTGTTCTTATTTCTTCTTCAATCACAACTACAAAAAAGTAACAGCAAGTAAGCTCATAGAGTTCCTCTGAATTTCAGATGTGTTTGAAATGTTTTACATTTTTCACAGCCTAAAGTCAGAATGGTAAATAAAAATGTCCCAACAAAAAAAAGTAGTTAGGGATTTTTTCAGTTTGTTTGTACTGAATACTATTTTGAAACATAAAACCACTTGCTTTTTTTTTTTTGAAGGGGTAGTGGGAGGGGAATAAACAGAAACTTACTACTAATGAAAATAAGTATGGCAATTTGATGTAAAAAGATATTCCCTGCTATCCTGAGAGGACTGTTGGTATCCCAAGCTATTTGCTATATTGCCAGTTACAAAGTATGGGGAAAAATCACCTTTATCACATAATTTTTTTCTTTCTTTAAACTTTAGTTATTATTTTGATAATTTACCCCCCTTTTATTTTTCTTATATAGGTAAATGTGTAGCATTCTACAAGGCATGCTGGGTAAAATATACTATGCAAATGTGTACAGTGCTGCATGTTTTGTTCTCCCTCTGCTTTAGTGGCTTTAAAGGAAAAAAAATTGTGTTGTTATTTTTGTGAACCAAAACATTTAACAAAGAAAATGCAGAGTGCATGCATATAATATACTAATTTCTATGGATTTGTTTTATGGAATTTCAATGTGTACAAACCAACTGCATTAATTTTTTTCTTTTATATAATAAATGAAAAAAACACTAAAACCAGCATTATACCTCTCCTTTATATTATTTATTATAGAAAAAAGAACAAGTCTAAACATTTACCCTCAATACACAGATTCAGTTAAATGACTCTTTCCTGACTATACTGTTAGGTGCGGTGAATCATCACGAAAGGATTACAGTGTTAGGAAAGAGCTTGTAAGTTAAATACATACACACATGAAATAGAATATTTTACAATATGTGTGTGAAACAGGATTGAGTACCATATACGAAAATAAACTGGATGAACCATATTGTTCATAAGAAACCCCTAAGTGAGTAATTTAATGTAGCAGTTATCAGATGTTTCCAAAGGTATTCTGAACCTGTGGCTTATTACTTAAATTTCACGTGCTGAGTGTCAGTTGTCCATGCTGTGACTTGACTTGATTGGCATTTGACTTTTCTTTCATTGCAGTGTCCAAGAAGTTGAAAAGAAATGTATACTATATTGATTATTACCACTTCATTAGAATTTTACAATGATTTATTGCAGCCAAGTTATTTCACAAGCTGGATCAGAGTTCATCCATCCAACTGCCCTAGAAAATAGGCAGGGCATAGAGTATTAGACCTAACTTCTAATGAATAAACCAGATTTCATTGTAACTTTTCTCTCTAAAGTAATGTTATCTAAAAATACACATATGAAATGCTTTTAAGATGATACTCATCTGAAGCATCCAAGACAATGCCTAGAATACAATACATGTTGAATGAATGTATGGCACCTCAGTTATTAAAGTACCATATGAAGCTGTCCCAACTATCAAGGCATTTCAACCACTGATCAAAAACTCCAGACCGGAAGGATTGCAGCTCACTGCAACCACCCCATCAACCTGGCCATATAACCTGAAGCCACCTCTCTCTCGTCGTCAGCACATCTCCACTAAAAAGATGGACTGTGGGAACATCTTGTTTGTCCTGTCATACCACATGCAGATGAGCATAGTGGTTACAGCGTGGGCTCTAACTCGCCTGGGTTCAAAGCCTAGATCCAGAAGTAACTAGCTATGAGCTTGGGGCAGTCACTTAGCTTCCCTGTGCCTGTATCTATTTCCGCACAGTGATTTTTCTTTTGATTTTGGGTCATATTTTCCTGTTGTCTTAACTAATTAAAGACCTGATTAAGGTGACATAAAACACAAGAATTATTTTGATAAAAAAGAATCTTTGCTTTCTTGGCAGAAAACGTTCATAATACCTTATCAAGAATGGACCAATCATCCAAGAAAATTTGTCCTTTTAACAGGTGAAAGAATATTAGATTTAGTACAGTATTGATATTAAAGCTTATTTTTTAAAAAACCCTTGTAACAAATTTATTTAATCTTATCCAGCCTTATCTCACATAAAGTTTCTTTCCCAAGGTAATTTTTTATGAAGCTTTCCTCAAAAATGCATTTCCATACCTTATATCCTCTTTTACTGAAAATACATATTATTTCCTTCCATATTAATTAAATTCTTAGTCCTTAGAAACCTTAATTTCTAATGATAACTGAAAGGTAAGCAATTAGCATTCTTTAGAATGGAAAATTTATGAATACATTTCATAACCTCTGGAAACAGAGGCTCTTTTACTGTCAAAGTAAATATATCTATTATATACATATGTATTTAGTTGGGTTTTTTTTAACAGACTTAATTCACTTTATTTTTCTTGTATTAACTTATGTAGTGGCTGCAGCTGGAGCCTCGGTCCGCTGCCCGGAAACTCTGGGGTGGCCTGTACAAGGCGGCCAGTGAATTCCTGTAGGGAGACTTGGTGAACACAGCCTCTTTCCAGAGGTTGGGGTGAGATAGCTGCAGTGGGTCTTGGGGATGGCATCAAAGGTGGCCCTGGCAAAGTTGCCAAGGTGGCAGTTCAGCCCCTGGCCAAGGTGTAGCAGTTGTCGATATCGGCTGTCATCAACAGCTACTTGGGTACAGGGGCTAAGACGATGCCCCCCCCCCCGCCTCTGGGGGCGGGTGGAGGTGGAGTGCACCAGCACAGAGCCCCAGCAGCCAGTCACCTTGCAAGGGACGGTGTGGGACTCATTGATCTTGTCCCCCCCAGTAGCCTCGCCACACGGGGACAATAGAGATTTTGGCCAGTATGATGACCTGACAGATGGCAGTGACTACTTCTTTAGAGCACTCAACACCCAGCCGACTTATCCATTGTAGTTCCCCATGGCCACAAATGCCTTGAGCATCCGCTGGCCAGCGCCAGTCTGCTTTTGCACCAGCATGATCTTCAAAACCTCTCTCCTCGAGGGATGCCCCCAGGAAAAAGTCAATGATCTGATTCCTTGATGGGCATGGAGAAGAAATAGACCTGCTCCAGGGATGTAATCTTCATGTCCTTGACCAGGCAGCCCAGCCTAGTGACCAGGATCCACTGCTTGCCCCTGGCCTCGCCTCTGTGAGCTCCACGGCTTCACCCCGCCTGACCCCGGTCTCAACCTGCGCCCTGGATGCTGCTCCCAAATCCACACACGCTGTGGCCTCCCGTTCCAGGGCCCTTCCACAGCACCGGCATCATCCGCCACGTGGTGTTTCCTCGGAGAAGAAATACTGTCAGGCATAGTCCATAAGTTTTAGAGACATATGCTTTCTTAACAAAGCACAGAACATATTAATTAATTAACAAATCCAAGTTTATCTTTTAGTTTCTCTGTAATAAGGAGTCAAACATAGATAAATTTATTTAACAACGTTTCAGTATTTTATTTAGAAATGATCTAGATATTCTATGATTTTAATTTGACTCATCATTTAATTTAATTTGTCAAAACTCAAAGGTTTCAAGTTACCAAAAGATTTTCAGAAACTATGTAGACATCCCATAAAACTTAAATAATGCTGAAAAGTTCACCTAAAAACTTACTTGATCTACATCTACTTATTTTACTTGTTCTCAATAACTTATAAAAAATTCATCATACTAAATTATTTTTCTTGCTGACAAGCTGTGCAACCAAGATAACGTGAACTTATTTGACTAATAAACCCAAGTAGAATAAAAGTATTATACTTAAGGTTAATAACTCCAAAGACATGCCTATTTAACCAAACCAAACTCAAACCAACTTTAATATCAAATATTTTCTCAAAACACATGATTCTGAAAAACATTTGGGTTCCTTTCTATTATATTTTTGAGAATTTTTATATTACTACTTAATTCCTTTAAACCAATTAAACAGAACTTTGTATAAACCAATTCTAGCAGTATCCTCCAGAGGTAAACATACATGCACATATATAAACAGATGCAAGGGGAGAGCTGATGTCTTCATTTTAAAATGTTAGCCCTGAGACAGGTGTGGTGAGGAGAAGAAAAAAACAAAAAACAAAACGACTAATTCAGTATCAGTTGGAATAAGTTAAGTTTATTCATTCAGTTGGCTAAGCCTATTTCTTATTATTTATGGTGAAGACAATTAAGACTTGTATTGTTCGTTGGCAAGGAGCCTGGGAGCCAAAGCAGCAGTTTGTGCTTTAAAAACCCTTCTTTCCCATTGGGGACGGTAAAGATAGGTGGAATCTGAACTACTTCTAGAGTTGCACTTCTGGTTTTGAAAAGACTTGTAAGATGAGGACAGTTGCTCTCACTTCCCCCCAAATTAGGTTGTAATTTAAAGTGATACTACAGGTTGATCTATGCATCCAACTGCATCATTCCTAATTTTCCTCTTCCTCTCCGGATACATAGTTTTATTTTAGTTTAGGGGAGAAGGACTTAAAAGCATTCCTTTCAGGCCCTGAATCTTTAGCTTCCAAATTTGCCAATTTTCTAACCCAAAAGTTACCAAATGCTTTCAAATATCTTGTCATGTTTCCAGCAGGAGAAACAGTAAGAGATTTTAAAGCACCTGCTCAGATGGCCAAAGTTTCTTTCAGACTCCTTTTAGAACTGGTTTTTGAAGTCATTTTGTTTTTGAATATCAAAGAATAAATTCCATTGTCTTCGGAGAGGTTTGGAATTCTCTCTTTAAGGGAGGTCTCTTGGGGTGCACTTAAAGTTTTCCGTTAATGGCCATTAGAATTTTAAATTATTTTGGCTACGTTGGTCCATTTTATTAAAAAGCACAAAATGTTTGTATACATAACTAGCTAGATTTTGTGGGAAGTTTTGACTTTTTTTTTAATCCTCACCCAAGGACATCCTTTCATTGCTTTTGAGACAGAGAGGAAGGGAGAGAGAAAAACATCAATGCAAGAGAGGAAATCGATCAGTTGCCTCCAGTATGTACCAGGGATTGAACCCCAAAACTCTGTGCCCTGACCAGGAATCAAACCTGAAACGTTTCTGGTAGGGAATGATGCTCCAACCAATGACGCCACACTGGCCAGGGCTTTAGGGAACTTTTTAGAAGTTGCCATGTTAAAGAAAAATTTCCCTGAAAGCTATCATGGCCAGACAAAAAGACAAAAGAGATGTTATCTATCTTTGAAGCATTCAATTTCTTAGAGGCTTCTCAATACTGATTGAAAAATGCTTCTTCTCATTTAACTTATTTAACATTCCTAAGATTCTCTAATTGTGCATATAAACATACTAATTTCAGAATCTCAAAAGTTCTCCAGAGAGACCACTGTAACTCCAAATTGTCCTTTATATCCAAGTCCACCTAGACAAATACTTAGCAGAGGGTGGACCATGAATCCAGCTGACATTCCAGAATGAGATTGTCTATTTGTAACAGACTTAAAAACAGGGCACCCAGTATCAGAGGACCCAAGAATAAAGGTCTGAACCTCAACTGAAGGAGAGTTCAGAACCGAAAAGACTCATAGCTGGAATAATCCCAGAGCTGTTGGGGAGACAACGGAGCACAGTGGGCATGAGCCCCACCGGTGGCCCTGGGATTGAAATGGAGCATTCTTTGGACCCCATGACGCTAACACCGTATATGTCGAAGGAACTCAAAAAGACTCTGGAGGCTTTACTAGAAATAAATGATTATAATTTATTCAAGGCTGTGAGAGGTTGCAAACCACAAACACACCTAGAAAATACCCAGTGTATCGAAGGAAAAAGAAAAGCTGAGGGTTCTTGTAATAGAAAGTACATTCTTAAGAAGAATCAGTCCTGCATTCTTTTTTGTTTAAATTTTTATTAAACTTATTGGAGTGACATTGTTTAATAAAGTCACATAGCTTTCAGCGTACCTTTCTATAATACATCATCTGTGCATTGCATTGTGTGTTCACCACCCAAAGTCAACACTCCTTCCGTCACCCTATGTCTGACCCTGTTTACTCTTTTCTTCCTCCCCTAGCCTCTTCCCCTCTCGTAACCACCATACTGTTGTCTCTGTCCCTAGTTTTTGTTTGTTTGTCTTGTTTGTTCGGTTGTTGCTCTCAGTTTTATCCGACATGCATGTGAAGTCATGTGGTTCATGACTTTTTCCATCTGACTGACTTTGTTAGCATGCTATTCTCAAGATTCATCCATGTTGTTGCGAATGGCAGTATTTAATCTATACTGAGAGATGTCTCATATTCCATTGTATATATGTGCCACACCTTTATCCAATGATCTGTTGAAGGACACTCTGGTTGTTTCATTTCTTGGCCACTGTGAATAGTGTTGCAATGAACATAGGGATACATATATTTTTATGAATAAATGTTTTCAAAATTTTCTGGTAGATACCCAGAAAAGGAATTGCTGGATCATATGGTAGTTCTGTTCTTTATTTATTTATTTTTTTTTAGAAAACTCCATGCTGTTTTCCATAGTGGCTTTACTACATTCTTAGCCTCTGAAATGGTCTGAGATGTTAATCATCTAGATGACCAGTGGTCTGGATAGTGGATATCAGGTGGTCTGGATATGTGAACATTCTTTCCCTAGTCCTTCAGGGGTAATCAGAGGATTATCTGGAGGTTTGATGTATGTCCAGTTTGCCAGGCTAGTAAACAAGACTAGGATTATTTCCTCATACCTCAACCTACTCGATTTTAGTGATATAGCAGCTTGACTCTAATGAGTCCATTTTATTTCTTCACTCTGTTCCTCAGTGAATTAATATAATAATTTTCTTTCCCTTCATATGTGTCCTCTAAACTTTGGCCTTTAATCACAAGCCCCAGAAGAAATGAAAAAGGACTTTTCTTGCAGTTTTGCAAAGAGGCATCTTTCAGTCCTCATTTCTGCCCTTTGTTTTACAGGTACTAATTTTCTAGCTCAGACAACTAAGAAACCCTGTAGGCTGCCTCAAGCTCTCACTCATATGCTGTACTTTTTTATATGTTAATATAAAATAGTGTATGGCTAAGAAAGGTGAGGTATTAAGGTGTAGTTTATTGTAGATTTTCAAAATTTTCATTCGCATCACTTCTACCTGGACCCAGTTGTTGCCAGAAGCAGTGGTGGTGGCTTTATTATAAATATGGAGCCTGTGGGCCCTGAGACTGCGCAGCAGTCCACTGGGCGGGAGGCTCTGGGTCTACTGATGACCAGCTTTTCCAGGTTAAAGGTGGACTTTTCCTAGGGACTGTTGCTGCAGCGGGAATGCTAGCTGGACGTGTTACAACATTCTCATTGCCTGAAAAGAGAAGCCCTGAATGGTTCAATAAGTGGGGCATAGCCCGTGCTGCCCTACCAGAAAGCGCGTCTGCCCGGGCCCGGGGCACCGTGAGGCGCTGGCGCGATCTGCTTCGCCGCCTGGAAAGCTTTGAGAATTCACAGTTTGTCAACCATGGTCATGACTGTCATAAAGGCGATGGAAGCCTTTCCCAGCAGAAGGTTCTCAAACTGGATACAATGTAGAACCGGATCTCCATCTCAGCATATGCAAGGAATTGGTGCAAGGGGCCACTGGGAGACGATGCACAGGCTCCTTTCTCTCTGGCATGTTACACTTTAGAAAACTTAACCTTATTTTCATCTGTACTTAATTAAAGCACTTTTAATTGGCATACATACTAAAAATAAAAAATCTGGGTTGGCCAATTATACACATTGAATATTGAAGAGAATTTGTGTTTATAAAACAAGCTCAAGAAGTACTTTAAAAATCAACAAGGAGACAGTGGCCATAAATGACACTCTAGACCAAAAGGATTTAACTGATACCTTCAGAGCATTTCACCCCAAAGCAGCAGAATATAAATTCTTTTCAATGCATATGGAACATTTTCTAAGATAGACCACATTAGGACACAAAACAAGTCTCAGTAAATTTAAGAAGGTTGAAATCATTTCAAGCATCTTCTCTGGCTATAATGCTATGAAACTAGAAATCGGTCACAAGAAGAACACTGAAAAATACACAAAGACATGGAAGCTAAATAACATGTTATCATTAAACAATGTTGGCATGGGTCAACGATGAGATCAAGGAAGACATCAAAAGATAGCTTGAAACAAATGAAAATGAGAGCACAACAATCCAAAATCTGTAGGACACAGCAAAAGCAGTTCTAAGAGGGATATTCATAGCATTACAGGCCTATCTCAAGAAACGTCATTGTGGAGCACAGCATGAAGTTATCTCAAAAATTAAAAACAATGAAAAACAGCACTGCCTCATGACCCAGCAATTCCATTTCTGTCAGTTTATCCAAAGAAACCCAAAACACTAATTCAAAAAAATATAAGCACCTCTATGTTCATTGCACCAGTATTTACAATAGCCAAAATCTGGAAGCAGCCCAAGCGTCCATCAGTAGATAAATGGATAAAACAACTATGGCACATATACACAATGGAATACTACTTAGCTGTAAAAAAGAAGAAAACTTTACCCTTTGCAACTGGACAGCATGAATGGACCTGGAGAGCTTTATGCTAAGTGAAATAAGCCAGTCAGAGAAAAACAAGTACCATATGATCTCACTCATATGTGGAATTTAATGAACAAACTGAACTAACAAGCAAAACAGAGACAGACTCATAGATGGAGAGTAGTTGACAGCTCTGCGGGGGGCAGGGGTAAAGAGGTGGAGGGATCTAGCAGAAGAAAAAGAACTCATGGACACCGAGAGTGTGGTGATTGCTGAGGAGACCAGTGTGGCAGGAGGTAGAAGAGGGTATAAGGAGGATAAATGGTGATAGAAAAAAAGACAATTAAAATTTTTTTAAAAAAGAAGCACAGTCATACCTCAGTACTCATAGGCTTCAGACCTTGCCAATCCTGGTACTCACTGCATTTTGGTGAGAAAAAAATGTTTCAGCACTTGGCACTTCCTTGGGACTCATTGCACTTGCTAGAACTTGTGTGAGTCATGACGCCACCCTGAAAGAGAAAATGCTTCCTCACTTGGTACTCAGTGGTTTCGGCACTGGTCAGGAGTTCCAGAAAGAACTAACGATCAACACTGAGGTACCATTGTACTTTATAGAGGCTGTAGTGAATCCTCACAAGCTGGGCCTGCCTGGCGCAGCCACAGTAGCAAGCTTGAAGAGGCGTCGACTGCCAACAACCTTGTACATCCTCAACACCACGCTGATTGTCCATTGGCTCACAGCCTTGCACAGACTCAGTAGCAGGCTGAGGAGGTGGCCAAGCATCACAAGCTCCCTTCTTTTCACACCTCAAACCATATATCTGCTGCATTCTTCCATTCTCTTCCCCCAGCTTTTGAGTGAATGGCCATGAGTGTGGGAGTCCTGTGCGCCAGCTGGAGAGTGGGCACTGGGAGAGCAAATTTCCTGAGTCTGGGGATGTCCCCACCAGCCAGCCTGCATCCCACTCAGGCGCCCTTGGCCCGTTACCCCTGTGTCCAGGCTGGCGACTGTCAAATGTGAGTTTATAAAGAATTTAACTTCAGAGGAAGCCATTCATCACAATACACTTTCCATTATAGGAACTGGATCGGTTGGTGTGGCCTGTGCTATCAGCATCCTGCTTAAAGGCTTGCGTGATGAGCTTGCTTTGGGGGATGCTACAGATGGCAAACTGAAGGGCCAAACAACGGATCTTCAACATGGCAGTCCTTGTGTGAAAATGACAAATATTGTTGCCAGCCAAGGCTACCTTTCACTGCGAACTCCGATCTGGTGATTATCACAGCAGGTGCATGCCAGGAAAAGGGAGAAACCCACCTTAATTTAGTCCAATGAAGTATGGCCATGTTTAAATCCATATCTAATATTATCCAATACAGTCCTCACTGCAAGATGATTGTTTCCAATCCCATGCATATCTTAACTTATGTAGCCTGGAAGTTAAGTAAAACTGCCCCCCAAAAACATGTCATTGGAAGTGGTTATAATCTGGATTCTGCCCTTTTTCCTTTCCTGATTGGGCAAAAGCTTGGTATCCAGTCTGAAAGCTGTCATGGGTAGATCCTTGGAGAGCACGGAGACTCGCGTGTTCCTGTGTGGAGTTAATATTGCTTGTGCCTCTCTGAAGGATCTGAACTCAGATATAGGAACTGATAAAAATCCTGAGCAGTGGGAAAATGTCCACAAAGATGTGATTGCTAGCACCTAAGAGATTATTAAAATGAAAAGTTCTACCCCCTGGGCCATTGGCCTTTCCATAGCTGATTTAAGGGGAAGGATTTGAAGAATCTTAGGAAAAATACATCCAGTTTCCATCATAATTAAGGGTCTCTCTGGAATAAATGAAGAGGTATCTATCCTTCAATGTTCTTTGTATCCTGGGAGAGAATGGTATTACCTTATAAAGGTTAAGCTAATCCCTGAGGAAGAGTACAGAAACATTTCTGTACTCTTCTTAGGAGATTCAGATGTAAGTTTTAGGAGAAAACTTAGGAGATGTAAGTTTTAAAGTTGTTAAAACTACCATTCTGAATTAATGATGACAAGATAGTAGGTATGGGTTGTAAATGTCAAAATTTTGAATAAACTTAAGATTCCTAAAAGTTGGAAACAGGAAGGGGTAGAGTAACTCCCCTGTTTATGTAGCTTCTCAGCTATTTTATTTAGCATTGAGGTTTTTTTTTTCTTCAACAATTCCTAAGTGACCACATCAAAGATGTTTTTGTACCACTGACATACCAGTACTTACTTTGCATTTATATGTAGTTGCCATTTGATCCAAAAGACTGTGGAGTGTAGGTGATTTTTGTGTTGCAGAAACTGATTCTTTTCATGAAGCACATATTAATCCTTTCATTTTGCCTGGTTTATGTACTATTTCATTTATTTATACAATATTTTTTAAAAGTTGTAACTTTCTCTACAGTATAAAAATAAATGTACAGAAGTACTTTCTAAAGAAAGTTTAATTTATTTCTTAAGAAGGGGGACAAAGCAGTTCACAATGCCTCTTACAGCCCCTCCCCACTTTTTTCTTTCTCTTCCTTTAGCCAAACTTAAAGAGAATAGAAGGGGATGGAGGGAGCTTTGGGGGGGTTTCTCCATGTAAGTGAAGTATATTACCTCTATTTTTCCCCCACTCCTTGCCTCTGATAAGAGTAGAGACTAATTATCATAGTCATCAGGTCTAATTATCATAGTCATCAGGTGACCTAGAATCAAAGACAGACCTCAGACACAAATCCTCTGCTTTTACATAGGTGAAAATTGAGGCCTAAAGAGGTTAAGTGATTTGGTCAGTTAAAAAAAATAATACATATTCTACCCAGCAAAGCTATCATTTAGAATCCAAGGACATACAAATTGCTTCTGAGGCAAGAAAAAGCTAAAGTAGTTCATCATCACCAAACCAGTATTACATGAAATGTTAGAGGGTCAAGAAGGAGAAAGACAGCAATAAAAAATATGAACAATAAAATGGCAATAAATACATATCTATAAAAATTGAATTAAAAAAAACAAACAAGCGGTAGAACAGAAATAGTCTCATACATACAGAGAACATTTTGATAGTTGCCAGATGGGAGTGGGGTTTGGGGGTTGGGTGAAAAAAGGTGAAGGTATTAAAAAGTACAGATTGGTAGTAACAGAATAGTCTAGGGGACGTATAGTACAGCATAGGGAATACAGTCAAGGATATTCTAATAACTATGTATGGTGTGAGATGGGTATGAGACTTATTGGAATGATCACTTATTAAGTTATATAATCCCAAATCACTGGGGTGTGCACCTAGAACTAATAATATTGTATATCAACTGTAATTGAAAAATAAAAATTTAAAAAATAACACATAGAACAAGAACTCTGATGCCAAGTTACCTATTGATGCAGTTATACTCTAGTTTTAAACTAATATTTGACAGTAGAGGGTTGATTCAATACAGTGTGAAATTTGCATAGCACAGGACACTGTTGTTCAAGGTATACAGGTAAGAAGACTGGAAAAACAGAGAGAACATTTGATTAGCTGTTTAACCAGCTTGGAATAGTGGAAATTACAGCGGGAAAGGACAGCTGGAAAGGACAACTGGGGTCATATCGTGGAGTACAAGTATCTGTCAAGTGCTTCGACTCCAGGCCAAACAGCTTTCGTGCCAATGATTTTTAAACATGGTTGTGACTTGATCGAAATTGTTTTTTAGGGCAAGACCGTCATGAACATGGAGGGAGATAGAAGAAGGAAGAGCCTGAGGTTCAAAAAAGACCATAAGGCAACTGCCTAAGTAAGGCTATCCACTCGGTGTGGGGCAGAGGTTTGGGAAAGATACTAAGCTTCTCCCAAAGTTCCTGCTGGAGCTTTACATCTTTGAGAATTAGGACGGGTGATTTTTGGTGCAGCGTGCGTGAAGCGTTGGGGATGGGAACAGGATATTCAATAACATATTTACATTATGGTTCTGCGGAGAAAAACAAAACTCGGGTTCGGGGCGGGGCGGGGGGCGGGGGTGGGAACGCCACAGCAAGCAGCGGGAGGCCATCTGCACCAAACCCGCAGCCCGCATTGCCTACATTATAGGGCTCAGTCCCGCCGCCTACAGGTCGCCTAGTTAAGCGAGGGCCAGGCAATTGCCCTTTCCCAGACCCCGCCCCTCCGGCCGCGCGCCTGCGCTTTCCCGTCCCGCCCCCCCCCCCAGCACCCCCGCCCGCGTGGTCGCAGCCACCGCAGCCGCCCAAGAGGAGCTGGGGGAGGACGGTGGCCTGCGAGGCTCGCCGCAGACAACGCGGCGGCGATGTCCGCGAGTCAGGCGGGTGCCGCGGCGGCAGCGGCGGGGCCTCGCGCGCGGCTGGGCGGCCTGGGGTTCGGCCTCCCTTCGGTTCCTAGGAAGCGCGCCGGCGGCCAGCTCGGGAGCAGCGGCAGCAGAGGCGAAGGCTGCGGCGCGTCTCTCTCCTCCCTGTCAGCCTAAGCCAGGGGAGGCCAGGCGACCGGGTGGCTGGAGGGGGGTCCGCTGCCCGAGAATGGGAATTCTCTTCACCAGGATATGGAGACTGTTCAATCACCAGGGTGAGGGGCTCGGGCTGAGGGCGTAGGGTGGGGGAGAGGGTCACCCCTGGCTGGGTGAGTCGGGGTCTCTAAATACTTCCGGAGCGTGGGCGGTGCGGTCGCGCGCGGTCTCTGCGCTGGGTGCGGGCAGCTGGCGTGCGGGCCTGGGTTGTTCAGTCCCACTCGCGGCTCGGGCATGGTTCCCGACTCTCAGCCTTTTGTCTTAGGGGACCTTCCCGAGAAATCTATCCCTCAAATACACCCATTGCTCCGATTTCGGTTAGGGATGGAAAAGATTTCTTGTCTGACGTCCCGGGGTGGCACAGCCTAGCCTTTTAATCCCTCTTCCTCCAGCAGTTGGGTTTGCACACCGTGAAGAAAGTGTGGGGTTGTCTGGGATGAAGGTTGTAGGTTTTTAGCTTAGCCGCACCACTGAGCGACCGAGGGGGGCAGAATGCGGAAAACACAAGGAATCGCTCTTCACTGGCCCAGTACAGCTCAGGTTGTGAACTTTGACTGCACCTCTACCCCTCTTTGGGAACACTCTCCTGCATCCTGAATCGTGACGGACGTCTTTGCTGTATTTATTTATATCCATCTGTGTTTAAGGTTAAGCTTGAGGTCATTTTTCTACTTGTGTATTTAAGGGGTTTTTTGTTTGTTTTTGGTTGGGTTAAGTGTTTCGCATAAAGCATTTGAAAACCATATCACGTGAAACATTTGTTAACCGTGGGTAACTAGCAAGTTACCAAGTATAGAGTGTATTATTGTGTAGAGATGCTTAAGTTCATCTAAACTCAAATATTGTCTTGAAATGAGTATCAGGTTTATTAAAATTCATTACAAAATGAGTGTATAAAACTGGGGAAAAGATAAAATTTTAACAAAAAGCCTCCATAGTCATTAAGATACAATATAGTTAGTGGTGTGCTTTGTTTCTTAACTCAAGTGATTTCACCATTCCTGCTGCAATGCAATAACTTAGTTTGCATTTTTCTCTTGTGTAAGCTGGTAGTGGTGTCACATCCCAAAGTTTTCCAATAAAGATTTAATGAATGGTGGCATTTGTTATGTACAACCACTAACCCCACCTCCTCCTTCATGATTCAGCTTCACCTATGTTAGACTGTGACAGGAAGGTAGTGGAACTTGAATTTGTGATCACTAGTGCATCTTCTTCAAAAATAAAGATGATAGGGTAGATCATATGATACTAAATGGAAGAGTAGTATTTCGTTATTTTTCTGATGTGGAGATTTTTCATAGAGTAGAGAGAACCAGTTCTAATCTTCCCAGTCTCTGGCTAGGAACCAGCTGGTCACTTAACCTCTCTGGGTCTAGGCGTTCTCACCTAGAACACCAGGGATTTTGACTATGTGACTGTGGAGCCTACAAATCTTGAAAACTTAATCTCTAGGTTTCAGGTATTGAAATTTACATTGCCATAAAATCAGTGGTGCTTATAGTAGATAACATCTATTCTAGTTTTAACATCCATAATTTTATATTGTTTTAAAAATGAAACGTTTCGACACTATGAAATTTAGAGTTTGCTTGTCAGTTGACTCTAGTACTGCAAATTAGATATTTCTACTTTCTGTTTTGAGTCAGTGATAAAATTATTTGTCTTTGTAACTAAAGAATGAATTAGAGCTTTGCCAACAGCTACTTGCCGATAGTAAAAAAAAATAAGGATGTGTGCATTGTTACCACCAAAAATCTACTAATACAGTGCTCTTATTACCTGTATTTTGTGATAATTTTTACTGGACATTTATTTCAGTGCTGGGAAATTAATAGTAAGAGGAATTAATGAAGTTAAGTTCTAGAAATTTAGATGTCGACATTGTGAAAATGTGAATAAAACTCTTTCTCTTCCGCTACATGATGTAGTTGTGTTAACAGTAGGGTCACTTTTCAAAATATTCACTGTTAAATCTAATGTCAGATGCTTGTTGGTCTTTTTGGTTCTTTATTAAATTGGATATATGTACGTTAGATATATCTTGGATGCTTTATTTTACCTTCCGAAGACACAGAACACCATTCTATATTCTTTACACATAAACTCTTGGAAGGATGATTTGAGGGCTCTGCCAGGCTGGTGAAGCTTAATCTATACCATATCTCTTTTTTCTGAAACCCCTTTAGAACAATTTTCTCATTTTAAACTTAAGATCAGTTGAATGCATAATGAAAGCTAATTGTGTACTCTCCACACTCGAAAAACCAGAGTTTGCATTTAGATAATATGTATTTAAATAGAGTACAACCTTTGTTGCAGATGCTGTTGTATGCATCACTTTAAATAAAAAAGTTACAACAGTCCTTTGAAGGAGTTACTCTTTTCCACTAAAAAGAGGAAACTGAGGTTCCAATGGAGTGATTTCCCTGAGCCATGCAGCTGGTAAATGCCAGATCCAGGCAAGTTAAAACACTAAAGAAATATGTTGCTGACACTTTCTTCTACAAGAAGAGATTGGTATCATTTCTTCTTTTTCCCCGTTAACCATTTTGGAGTTACTATACTATAAGTCTTTAAGACTGTATTTTAGAATAAAAGGGCATGTGATCATTGGTTGGTTCGTTTATTAAGTGAATATTTTTGAGCACCCTTTTAGTGTCAGGAACTATTGTAGGTGGTGTGCGTAAACAGGGAACCGAACAGAAAAACCTCCTCCCTTTATGGAGCATTCATTCTTGTTTGGGAAGACAGAAAGTAAGCTAACGTCATCTCTATAGAGAAAATAATAGCAGTTAACATTTGCTGATTTGTACAAGATTAGGTTGTAAATGCTGTACACAAATTAGTTGATTTAGTCTTAATTGATTTACTCTTCACAACAACTCTATGAGGTAGGTACTCTCTCACCATTTTATAAAGGCCAATAAACATTAGGTAACTTGTTTGCTTAAGGTATGACAATTAAAAGTGATAGACCTAGGATT